>NC_045596.1:62563207-64051957 GCF_009762305.2 Zalophus californianus
GTTTTCTAGCTGAACTCATATTGTCATTGAGAAGCCCAGTGGTATTCTCAAATTGCTTTGTAGGTAGCAGTTTTGTTTTTTTGGGAAGATTTTAGAATCTTGTCTTTGTTGTGTTCACAACTATCTATATGACATAAGTCTTTTGTCATTCATTGTTCTGGGCAATTGGGGACTTTCTTAATATGGAGACGTATGTCCTTCATCTCTAGAAAATTTTATTTATTTGAAAATGTCCTTATTTCTGTTTTTTTGTTGTTGTTGTTGTTCTTTCTTGGAACTACTATTAACTGATGTTGGGTCTTTTGGATTGATCTTATTCAATTTCTTTAGAAAAGACCCCTCTATATTTTCTTTAAGATAGATTCTAAAAATTCTTCAAGAGAGCTGGAGACGGGAACTTCTTTGAAAACATGCTTTAAAAAAATTAATTTCTGGGGGCACTTGGGTGGCTGAGTTGGTTAGGCTTCCAACTCTTGGTTTTGCCTCAGGTCATGATCTCAGGGTTGTGAGATTTGTGAGATCAAGCCCTATGTCTGGCTCCGCACTCAGCACGGAGTTGGCTTGATATTCTTTCTCCCTCCCCCTCTGCTCCTCTCCCTGCTTGAGTGTGCTCTCTCTCATAAATAAATAAATAAATAAATAAATAAGTAAATAAATAAATAAATATTGTTTAAAAAATTAATTTTGCTGTTTTTCCCCATTTTATTGAGATATTATTGACATACATAACTATATAAATTTAAGGTGTATAGCATAACAGTTTGACTTAGATATATTTTGAAATGATTAGTGCTGTAAGTTTAGTTAGCTTCCATCATCTCCTACAATAAAAAGAGAAAGCAATAAAAGAAAAAAAAATCTTTTTTTTCTTTTTGTGATGAGAACTCTTAGGGCTTGCTCTCTTAACAACTTTCATATATATATCACACAGCAGCATTAGCTATAGTCATCATGTTGTATATTACATCCCTAGTACTTACTTATCTTATAACTGGAAGTTTGTATTTTTTGACCACCTTCCTCCTGTTCCTCCTGCCCTCACCCTTCACCTCTGGTAACCACAAGTCTGATCTCCCTCTTTTTCTTTTTTCTTTTCTTTTTTTTTTTTTTGACCACATACAAGTGAAATCATACAGTAATTGTCTTTCTCTGTCTGACTTATTTCACATAGTATAATGCCCTCAAGGTCCATCCATATTGTCACAAATGGCAGGATTTCCTTGTTTTTGTTTTTGTTTTTTTTTATGGTGGGATAATATTGCATTGTATGTATATACCACAATGTCTTTATCCATTTATTTGTCAGTGGACATTTAGGTAATTTCCATGTCTTGGCTATTGTAAATAATGCTGCTATGAACATGTGAATACCCCTGTTTTTAGTTCAACAGCTCAGTGCCACCATTTGTTGTACCTGGTATATCTGTGTCTTGTGCCTCTCTTGTATTCTTCAGATTGTTTTTCTCCTTAGTTGTATTCCCCGCCCCATCCCCAATACTTACATGTACACTGACACTTCCTCCCTCTCTCTTTCTAGACTGAGGCTTCTTCTCTCTTCCTATATCAGTAAATACATCACTGTCAGATCTTAGTCTTCCAGAAATTGATCTAACCTATTGTTTGCCATTGGAGCCATTTCTCTCTTTTTTTGGCATTAAAATTATTCCTCTTATGTTCTGTTTCTGTCATTTGAATAGCATCTCAGTAGGAAGAGGAAATAAACATATGTGATTGTTTCAGCAAACTGACCCTCTAATAAACCAGGCTCTTTGTCAGAACCTGCCTACCTTTGCTTTGCCCAAGTCCTTGTTACTCATTATCATTAACTCAGTGTTCTTTGGATTGCCTGATTTTGCTCTACATGATCCATTATCTTGACTCAGTTGCTTAGGTTTGCCATTCTTCTCGGTATAGAAAACTTCCTTGTTATATTATAAAACGGGTCTGAGAATCACTGTTTAGTGTTTAGGATTTGTGATTATTATACTGAGAACTATAGCCCAACTGTAGTAAAATTATTATTTCCCTCATATCCCCTTAGAGAAATGAAAGTGGTGGAATAATTAGCTGTGTGTTTGGGGTGGGATCTAGGGGAGTGAGAAAGGAAGGGGATGACCAAGTCATAATTTTCATCAAGTGGAGCATCTAGAAATTACTAAAGAAAAGTGATGAACTTTATTTATTTATTTATTTATTTATTTATTTATTTATTTATTTATTTTTAAGATTTTATTTATTTACTTGACAGAGAGAGAGAGAGACAATGAGAGCAGGAACACGAGCAGGGGGAGTCGGAAAAGGAGAAGTAGGCTTCCCGCCGAGCCGGAAGCCCAGCGCGGGGCTTGATCCCAGGATCCGATCTAACAACTGAGCCACCCAGGCGCCCCTGAACTTTATTTTTTAAAAAAGAGTTATTCATTTATTTGAGAGCATGAGCGGGAGGGACAGGGAGAGGAAGAGGGAGAGAGAATCTAAATTAGACCCTGCACTGAGCATCAAGCACTGCATGGGGCTCCATCTCAGGACCCTGAGATCATGACCTGAGCTGAAACCAAGAGTTGGAAGCTTATAGACTGCGCCACCCAGGTGCCCCGATAAACTTTTCTCCATGATCAGTAAAGATAGCCAAGAAGAAATAGGCTTCTGTTGCAATATGATCAATTTTTAGAAAAACTAGAAAACATTTCTGAGTGAGAAAGAATTCCTATAGGAAATCATGTACTTTCATTTCCTTAAGTATCCTTAAAAATAGGATAGGGACTCATTTTGTTTTCTGTAAGTATTTAAATATGATCCAAATTAGAAGCAGAAGTATGGACTAGAAGACCTATCTAGCTTCTTCTGCTCCTAGGATGATGATGAGAAATAACCACAGTAATGGTAATTGGTATCGCTTATTGAGTACTTGCAGTGTGCCCACTTCTGGGCTAAGTACTTTACATGCCAATCTCATTTAATTCCTACAACAGGCCTGTGGGGTAAGAAATATTAACATTTCTACTTGACAGAGAAGCCCATTGTCCCAGATCCCTAAAGTAACAGCTTCAGGTCTGGGTCTGTTTGACCACAAGACGCTAGCTTTCAAATGCCACGTGAATTTGTCTCTTCTAGGATGCCATGATTTACAGTTTCAAAAACGATGCCCTACTGTGATGTCATGCATTTGGTATTTTTTAATTTTTTACCTCGGACCACTATGCCCTTATTGTCCTAAGTAATATTTGTAATTGTTGTTTTTAGTGATTTGTTTTTTGCCCTGCATTTTATCATCAAATCAGACTGAAGTGATGATGCCTCTATTTCTAGAATTTGAACTAGTTTTCTATTGTCAGAAAAATGTGCCATCTTCAAGCTGTTTTTCAAAGTCAGATGACTTTTCAGTACTTACACAGAACACCCTTAGAACTCCCTATTCTCTGTGAAGTTTAGCTCCTGTCCTGAATGGACAGTTTCAGGAAATGGCTTTCCAGCCCAACCCCATGGCTGTCTAAACTCTTAACAGCCTTGTTGGGGTGCTGGCAGATCCTAACCAGAGCAGGTGAGCACTTCCTCATAGGGACACTCTTCACAATGGTCTTTAAAAATTGTGGCAGTTTCATGTAGGGTAAAAAATTGGGTAAAAGAAAAACCTTCATCCCACAGAATTTTTAGATATATTCGATTTTACTTGACAGTCCTCAGCTACATGTTTATTTTTGCTCTCATTGGCTTTGTTGTTCATTAAAGAGTTGTTTGCCGTTTTCTTCTTTATACATATGAATGAATTGAAAAGAGCATACTTACTTTGAACTACATAAAAGGCACCAGAACAATAGGACAAGAAAGGAAGGAAGGAAAGAAGGAAGGTAGGAAGGATGAAAGAAAAAAGAAAAGATCTTTTACCATGGAGGTGAAGAGAAATCCAGTTGCTGCAGATCCCTATTATATCACAAAGGGTTAATTATACCCTAAATTAAATGCTGACAACTAAAACATATTCACACAATTGCAGTTAGCCTACAAGGTGATTGTTGTTATAAAGGAATTCTGCAGTCCTTTTAAGTGCTTATACCTGGGTTTTTTCCCCCCTTTATAGTATTTATCCTGGGGTGACCAAGTAAGAATCCTCCAGCAGCTGCTGGCTGACTTGTCACTGCCCACTACCATCCCTATTCCATTCCCTCTCCCTCCCTCCTTCTGAACTCAGTTTGACCAAGATTGTTGAAAACATGATGGCAGAGGCAACAAAAGAAACTAAACAATTTTTGTCTCTGATCTTGCCTTTCCATGCACATGTCTGTCTATAATTATTGACCATCTCCATCCAAGTATATGTGATGATGTTAATCACAGTAGCTGAGTAAACACGTTTCTCTTAACTTTGTTTTATCTCACTATAAAGAACACACCACTGATAGATCCTATGATGTCACTGTCACATTCTGGACCTTACGCTTCTAGGTTGCTCTGCACTAGAAAATAGGATAGAACTGATAGGCTCCTATACAAACAAAAAAGGGCATTCTAATCACATTTGTATTATGTTTTAAGCTGCTCTGCTTCACAAGTTAGTTTTTCCTCTTTTATGTAGAGGGTTTATAAGAATTTTCTGTATTATTACCATCATTACTACTAGTCTCAGCAATGAGAAATTTTCCAGTCTTGGGAAAATAGGAGAAAGAGAAAGTGACTCTGTCTACACAAAAGCTGAAGTGCCATAACTGCATTTTAGGAAATGTACAAAAGCCTAGAAAGTTTATTGATTGAAATTCAATAACAGACAGCAAAAGTATACTTACAAAAGTATAGAGATTTACCAAGTATAATGTATAGAAAAAAGACAAACATATAATAGGAAAAGAAACCAGCATGTATAAACTTTTAATAAATGACATTGAAAGACATGACAAAACAATCAGAAAGGGTAAGATTGGGGGTGCTTTGCCCTCTCAGTAGACCATGTGGCTCTTGATCTCAGGGTTGTGAGTTTGAGCCCCACGTTGGGGGTATAGGTTTCTTAAAAAAAAGGGTAAGATTGTTCATTAAATGGTCTAGGGAGACCTGTTTTGAAAAAAGATCCATTTAGATTTTCACCTCACACCATATGTGAAAATTTATTCCAGATGGACTAAATATAAACTATTAATAAATAGAAATTATAAGTGATTGGTCTCTGGAAGGGAATGTATTCTGTTGGCATTAGAACAAAGATAAAAATTATGAAGTATTTTTTCATCAACTGACTACATAACAATGTTGAACTTCTGTATATCAAAAACTTAATTATGACAAAAAGGATAATATCTTTTATACATACAATATGTAAAATGTAACTTACATAATTATATACCTTATACAAACAGACAAGAAAAACACTAAGACCTCAATAAGAAAAGTGGGCAAAGAACATGAATAGTTAATTCACAAAGGAGGAAATTTCAGAGCCTAATAAAGATAAATATTCAATTGCATCTGTAATCAAAGAAATGCAACTAAAATAATGAAATGTCTTTTTTTTCTACTATCAAATTAGCACCATTTCTATATTGGTTGGGCCCTGTGGGAAGCAGATGAGGAGGTGGAGTTAGGAATTTTGGGAGTAGGGCATCTGAAAGATAAAAGTGGGAGGAAGCAGGGTCTGACATTCATGTATTATGAATATTCTATCATACTACATGACAATCTATCAAGAAAAATAGGCAATTAGTGCTAATAACATTCAAATATAAATGCATTTAATCCTCACAACAACTTTATAAGCCATGTGCTTTCTTGACCCTTATATTAGAGGTGAGGAAACTAAGGTACAGAGAGAATAAGTAAGATGTCCAAGACAAAGTTGGAACTTGAACCCAGGCAACCTGGCTCCAGTGTCTTTAGTCTTTGGTCTTATATTACACTGCCTTTTAAGTATAATATACAATATTAAGCAGTTTTTAAAAATGATGTTAAGAAGGAATTTTAATCATGTGAGAAAATATGATATAAAATTATTTGGAAAGAGCTGAATTCAAAATTTTATAATGAAATCCCAATTAACTATAATATGCATAAGGTAATGATTGACAACAGAGTAAATTATTAATAGTCACTACTGGGTGAGAGGTTAGGTGTCGGGTACCCAGCTCATCCTGGCTTGCTGTGAATTTTCCTGATTTTTCCCATGTTCTGGGAATTCCATCAATTCTTGGACAAACTGGGATGATTAATCAACCCTAATGATTTTAATTATCTATTTATATGACTTTGGTCTCTGCATCAAGTTCTCTAAAATGGCCATCTATTAACTGGGTAATCAGGAAAACAACAACAACAACAAGCTTTTGGGAGAAGAGGAAGAAGCATGTTGGCTGTATTGGTTGAGGAGAGATCAGGATTAGGGGAGAAGCATCCAATATAATGACCCAGATTGAAGAAATTGAACAGGTAGCAGGAAATTTTAGTTCATTTTCTTATTCATTAAACCCAGTGGTAGGCCCTTGGGATACAGAAATGAAGACAGGTGACAAGTCACTTGCTCTCAGGAGTTAACATTCTAGTAGGTTAAGGCATTCAATAAACAAATGACAATATGCATATGTTGTGATGAATGTTATGCAGGAAAGAACTAGGGTGATGCAACAGAGAGTAATGGGATGGGGATACTCTAGAGAGGAGGCTTGGAGAAGGTCTCTGTGGATTGGTGACATTTGATTTGGGACTGAATAGAAGTGGCATTATAAACATTATTAATGCAAGTATAAAACTGAACCATGGGGAAAGAAAAGATTTCTAGCAACTCATTACTTCCCAGACCTGGGATTGAGACTCATCTCTGGAGATAGAATTCCTTGGCATCATGCTCGCAACTTACATGAATGTTAACTAAAAGAGTATGTGAGAAACTGGGCAGGTTTGCAAAAATGGAACTTTTTAAGGGGAAAATGCATGAAATATCAGTTATCAGACACTTTTTCCTTAATGTATTCTGAAGCAGTAATAAAACACCTTGAATCTAGAATTTTTCATCAAAATAAGGGCTTATAAAAATTAGACTATTGCCTGTGTTTGAATGATCTCATTTTAGCATGGTTCTGCTTAGAAGCAATACAAATTTTAAATGAATAAAAACTAAGAGGGGGTGGTCCAGGATGGCAGTGTAGGAAGATCCTGAACTCACCTCCTCCTACAGACACACAAAATATACAGTGACATATGGAACAATTTCTTCTGAAAAAGAAATGAAAACTAGATAAACTGTTTCTCCACAACAAAAGGTAAAAGGACCACATTAAGATGGGTAGGAGAGTCAGAGACCCAGTCTGGCCAACTCCCCCTGCCCCAGGCATGATGATTCACAATACAGAGGGATCTCACAAGCCTGGAGCTTATCCTGGAGGAGGAGGGGTTTGTGCCCCACATCAGGCACCTTGGGATCTGGGCCAGAGAGATGAGCCCCCAGAACATATCACTTAGAAAAGCAAGGGGCTTACTTCCAGTGGTCCCAAAGGGCTGTAGGGAACTGAGATTCTCCTGTAAGAGGGCTCATGTGCAATCTCACTCACCCTGGAACTTATTGCAAAAGCAGCACTTTGAAAGTGCCTAGACTATATGTGAAGGAGATTCATTTGCTAATCTGAAAGGATCTGCTGGAGGGGCAGGGAACAACTAGGACTCTCCAGAGATGGAGGAACCAGTGGATGCCATTTTTGTGCTCTCCCTCGACCCTACTAGCACAGGTAGGTGCACAAGGATGAGGTATGTACTAAGGCCAGAGGGATCAAAGAGCACAAACAACTATAGCATTCTCCTGCTTCCTTGCTAAAGCCAGTGGGTATGTGCAGACAAGACACCCTGCTGCTGTGTCACTGAAGCCAGTGGTATATGTAGTCAAGGCATTGACCCATTGCCTGGCTGAAGCTGGTGAGGGCCCCACCCTCTGTTTCCAGCAGCTTGCTAAAGCTGGTACGTGTATGCAATACACACAGGAAACACCCCTTGACTGCCCGGCCTTGGTGGCAAGGGGCCCTGTGTTTCTGGGTGCTACAGGACTATAACAATGGGAAACACAGCTCTTGGCAAGGTATATCCCCAGGGCACTGCACAGACAGTCGATTGAAACACACTCCTAGTCTTCCTATGTAAAAGGTCTATTTATGTGTCCTGGAGCTTTAGCTTGAGGAGCAGGCTTTAGATTTGCCACACATCTAGGCTGTGTAAGTGCTCTCAGGGCATCTAAGCAGGGAGACTCCATCCTGTGCATTGCTTTGGCCTCACTACAGCTCAACAGTACTTCCCATAAAAGAGCTTATACATTCATTTGGAGCCCCAATTTTTGCAACTGTTGCCCAGGGGACACCTTCAGATTTCCTGGGCTGGAGGCCAGCAGGGTTTATAATTGCAGCCCCAGAGGACTGTATATATTTGCATATTTGAAAAGCTGCTGCCTGAGGGTCTGGCTTCCAATCAGCCTGAAACTAGGTGCTAAACAAGAACCCTCCCCTTGGAACACTGACAGGTCTTGGCACACCCTCAACAATAGGGACTTACCAAGAATCAATCAGCTTGCTGAAATTATCACAAAGATTTGAGAGACAACCAAGAACTAGGACAAAGTTGAAGAAACTTTCCCACCAACACAAGGCACTCCTTCAGGACTGGGAGAGGTAACTGTTGTGCCTAACATAGAAACAAACCCAGAGAGTCAAGCAAAATGAGGAAACAGAGGAAATGTTCCAAATGAAGAGTAAGATACGATCTCAGAAAAATACCTTAATGAAATGGAGATAAATAATCTACCTGATAAGGAATTTAAAATAATGGTCATAAACATATTCACCAAACTCAGGAGAAGAATGGATGAACACAGTGAGAACTTCAAGAAAGAGATAAAAACAGAGAGAGAGAGAGCAAGTACTAAAGAGAAGTCACAGAGCTGGAGAATATAATAACTGAAAAATACAATAGAGGACTTTAACAGCAGATTGGGTGAAGCAAAACAGATCAATGATCTGGAAGATAGTAATGGAACTCATGCAAACAGAGCAGGAAAAAGAAAAAAGAATTTTAAAAAGTGCAGGTAGGTTAAAGGATTTGTGAGACAACATTAAGAAAAATAATATTCACAGAAGGAGAAGAGAGAGAAGGGGCAGAAAATTTATTTGAAGAAATAATGGCTGAAAACTTCCTTAAACTGGGGAGGAAACAGACATGCAGATCTAGGAAGCCCAGAGTCGTTCAAATAAGATGAATCCGAAGAGATCCACACCAAGATACATTATAATTAAAATGTCAAATGTTAAGGAAAAGTCTTAAAAGCAGTGGGAGAAAAAATAACTTGTTACATACAAGGTAAACCTCATAAAACTATCAGCAGATTTTTTCCCATAGGAAAATTACGGGCTAGAAGAGTGACATGATATAGTCAAAGTGCTAAAAGAAAAAAATCCCCAGCAGTTACCATTCTGAATTGAAGGAGAGAGCTTTCTAAGCAAAAGCTAAGAGAGTTCATCACTACTAACTGGTCTTACAAGAAATGTTAAAGAGACTTACTTAAGCTGAAAAGATGTGGCACTATTTAATAAAAGAAAACATATGAAAGTCAAAATCTTACTGGTAAAGGTAAATGTGTAGTCAAGATGGTGGAGTAACACTTAAAAAGCTAGTATGAAGTCTAGAAGACAAAAGTAATAAAATGAACTTAAACTACAATCATAAGTTCAGGATACATAAAATAAAAATATGTAAAATGTGACATCCAAAACAAAATATGGGATGTGGGAGTAAAAATGTAGTTTTGAAATAAGCTCAAATTTAAGTTGCTTTCAACTTAAAATGGACTGTTATATACATAGGATGTTATATGTGAGCCTCATGGTTGTAACAAAGTAAAAACTTATAATAGATACACAAGAGAAAATGAGAGAGGAATCTAAAAATGACACTAAAGAAAGTCATTAAAGCACAAGGGAAGCGAGCAAGAGAAAAAGAAAGGGGAGCACCTGGGTGGCTCAGTCGGTTGAGCATCTGCCTTTGGCTTGGGTCATGATCCCAGGGTCCTGGGTTTGAGCCCCGCATTGGGCTCCCTGCTCAGCAGAGAGCCTGCTTCTCTCTCTTCTTCTATTGCTCCCCCTGCTTGTGCATGCTCACTCTCTCTCTGTCCCTCCCTCTCTCTGTCAAATAAATAAATAAAATCTTAAAAAAAAAAAAAGGAACAGAGATGAACTACAATAGAAGCCAGGAAATAATTAACAAACTGGAAATGAAAACATACTTACTAATAATTTAAATTTAAATGGACTGACTTCCTCAATCAGGAGATATAGAATGGCTGAATGGATTAAAAAAACATGACTAATTTATATGCTGCCTATAAGAGATTCACTTCAGATGTAATACACAAACTGAAAGTGAAGGGATAGAAAGAGAAATTCATGATGAACATAGATGCAAAAATCCTCAACAAAAGGGGCGCCCGGGTGGCTCAGTCAGTTAAACATCTGCCTTCAGCTCAGGTCATGATCCTGGGATTGAGCCCCATATTGGGCTCCCTGCTCAGTGGGGAGTCTGCTTCTTCCTCTGCCTGCATGTGCTCCCTCTCTTTTTATCTCTCTCAAATAAATAAATCTTTAAAAGAAATCCTCAACAAAATACTAGCAAACCAGATTCCGCATTAAAAGAATTGTATACCATGATCAAGTGGGATTTATTTCAGGGATGCAAGGATGGTTCAACAACCACACATCAATCAATGTAATACACCACATTAACAAAATGAAAAATAAAAATCATATGATAGTCTAAATAGCTATAGAAAAAGCATTTGACAAAATTCAACATCCATTTGTGATAAATACTCTCAATAAAGTGGGTATAGAGGGGAATAAAGTGGGTATCCCCCTCAACATAATATAAACCATAATGACAAGGCCACAGTTAACATCATACTCAATGGTGAAACATTTAAAGCTTTTTCTTTAAGATCAGGAACAAGACAAGAATGCCCACTCTCCCCACTACTATTCAACATAGTATTGGAAATCCTTGCAATTAGGTAAGAGAAAGAAATAAAAGGCACCCAAATTGGAAAGAAAGAAGTAACATTGTCATTATTTGCAGATAACATGACACTATATGTAGAAAACCCTAAAGACTCCACCAAAAACCATTAGAAGTAATAAGTGAATTCAGTAAAGTGGCAGGGTACAAAATCAATATACAAAAATTGTTGTGTTTCTATACACTAACAATGAACTATCAGAAAGAGAAATTAAGAAAACACTCCCAGATGGAGACACACTTGTGAGCATAGCATAACATACAGACTTTTTAAATCACTATGTTATACACCTGAAACTAATGTAACATTGTGTTTCAACTATACTTCAATTTTTAAAAATTCCATTTACAGTTGCATAAAAAAGAATAAAATACCTAGAAATAAATTTAACCAGGGAGGTAAAAGACCTGTACACTGAAGACTCTACATAATTGCTGAAAGAAATTGAAGAAGACACAAAGAAATGGAAAGATTCCATTCTCATAGATTGGAAGAATCAATATTAAAATATTCAGGGGCGCCTGGGTGGCTCAGTCAGTTAAGCATCTGCCTTCGGCTCAGGTCATGATCCCAGGGTCCTGGGATCAAGCCCCACATCGGGCTCCCTGCTCAGTGGGAAGCCTGCTTCTCTCTCTCCCACTCCCCCTGCTTGTGGTCCCTCTTTGCTATGTCTCTCTCTGTCAAATAAATAAATAAAATCTTTAAAAAAATATATTAAAATATTCATAATACCCAATGCAGTATACATATTCAATGCAATCCCTATCAATATTCCAGTGACATTTTTTACAGAAATAGAACAGACAATCCTAAAACTTGTATGGAAGTACAAAAGACCCTGAATAGCCAAAGCAATATTGAAAAAGGAGAATGAATTTGGAGGTGTTATGCTCCCTGATTTCAAACTATACTACAAAGCTATAGTAATCAAAACAGAAGGCATTGGCATTAAAACAGACACATAGATCAATGGAACAGAATAGAGAACCCCGAAATAAACCCATACATTTGTGGTCAATTAATTTATGACAAAAGAGGTGAGAATATACAGTGGGGAAAGGACAGTCTCTTTAGCAAATGGTGCTGGGAAAACTAGACAGCCACATGAAAAAGAATAAAACTAGACTACTCTCTTACATCATACACAAATGTTAATTCAAAATGGATTAAAGACTTGAATGTAAGACCTGAAACCAAAAAACTCTTAGAAGAAAGCATAAGTTCTTTGATATCAGTCTTGCAATGAATTTTTGGTTCTGACTCCAAAAGCAAAGGCAACAAAAGTAATAATAAACAAGTGGGACTACATCAAACTAAAAAGCTGCTGTATAGCAAAGGAAACCATTAACAAAATGAAAAACAACCTACTAAATGGGAGAAAATATTTGCAAATCATATAGCCAACAAAGAGTTGGATTTTAATATTTTAAAGAACTCACAAAACTCAATAGCAAAAACACAAACAACCCAATTAAAAGTTGGGCAAAGGATCTGAATAAATATTTTTCCAAAGAAGATATACAGATGGCTAACAAGCACATGAAAAGATGCTCAACATTACTAATCACCAGGGAAATGCAAATCAAAACCACAGTGAGATACCACCTCACACCTGTTAGAATGGCTAGTATCAAAAAGAGAAGAAATAACAACTGCTAGTGAGGATGTGGGGAAAAGGGGATCCTTGTGCACTGTTGGTGGGAATGTAAATTCATGCAGCCACTATGTAAAACAGTATGAAGTTTCCTCAAAAACTAAAAATAGAACTATAATATGATTCAGCAATCCACTTCTATGTATTTATCCAGAGCAAAAATGCTGTCAAAACAGTATATGCACCCCTGTGTTCATCGCACCACACCATTCACTATAGCCAATATATGAAAACAACCTAAGTGTCCATCAATGGATGAATTTATAAAGAAGATGTGTGTGTGTGTGTGTGTGTGTGTGTGTGTGTGTGCATTCACTGAAATGCTTCTCAGCCATAAAAAAAGTGAAAAATAAAGAGTGAGATCTTGTCATTTACAACAATATGGATGGACCTTGAGGGCATTATATTAAGTGAAATAAGACAGAAAAAGACAAATACCATATGATTTCACTTATGTGTGGAATCTCTAAGAAATGAAACGAACGGACAAACAAACCAAAATCATGGATACAGAGAACAGAATGGTGGTTGCCATTGGGGAAGGGGTTGGAGAGTGGGTGAAACAGTTAAGGATGTCAAGAAGTACAAATTTCCAAGTATAAAATAAATAAGTCATGGGGATGTAATGTATAGCATGGTGACTATAGTCAGCAATATTGTAGGGCATACTTGAAAGTTGCCAAAGGAGTAAATCAAAAAAGTTAATTTTTTATAGTGACAGATGGTAACTAAACTTACTGTGGTGATCATTTTGCAATGTGTACAAATATTGAATCATCATGTTGTATACCTGAAACCAACATAATGTTGTATGTCAATTATACTTCAATAAAAAATTTATAGGGGCACCTGGGTGGCTCAGTTGGTTAAGCGACCGACTCTTGATTTTGGCTCAGGTCATGATCTCAGGGTCATGGAATTGAACCCCATGTTGGGTTCCATGTTGGGTGTGGAGCCTGCGTGGGATTCTCTCTCTCCCTGTTCCTCTGCCCCCACCCCTGCTAATGCATGTGCATGCTCTCTCTCAATATAAATAAATAAATAAATAAAAATTTTAAAAATAAAGAGATTTAACTAGTAAAATTTTAAAAAGAAAGAATAACATAAGGAAGTTGCAATCTCCTTTTCATCTTTTAGCAAATGTATAACTCCTTAAAATAAAGACCAACCATGAGGTTTATAGGGGAATAACCCAAAACACTCCAGACTTGCCAAAGTCAACAGAGTTCTTCTGGAGTCATCAAACTAGTAGAAGTTGTCTTCACCAAAACTCTTAAACACTGAGAGCTTGTTCTGTAAAAAGTGATAATGGGTTCACAGTACTTCTTGCCTCCTTGTCAAGGTAGATGACAATTAGCAGAAGAAATTATTCAGTAAATTCAAAGAAGGATCACCACTGGAGCAGGGAAGGAAATGCTAGCAGCAAGACGGTTTTGCTTTATTGTTTGTTTGTTTTTGAACTAGAAGTGCTTGATGTATTCCTAAAGTCTAGTCAGGTAATATACTGAGACCAGGTGTCATAGTATATTTTAGATTATGGTGTTTATAACAGAACTTGTCCT
Source organism: Zalophus californianus (assembly GCF_009762305.2). Classification (NCBI taxonomy): domain Eukaryota; kingdom Metazoa; phylum Chordata; class Mammalia; order Carnivora; family Otariidae; genus Zalophus; species Zalophus californianus. Next base: position 62,577,441 of record NC_045596.1, read on the forward strand.
AAAAAAGATTATAGTATTTGTTCTTCCACATTTCTTTCTTTTTCTATCCCTCTCCTTTCTGAAAATGCTCTTTAGGAAAAAATTGTTAAAATGCTTATTAAACAATTTTTGGGCTTTAAGCTGATTATGAGTTTGGATTTTAAGAAAGGAAATAAGCAGTAGAATGGAGTTTTTAAATCCTCAGAAAAATTTCTTGGAGGAGATGCTTTTTTGGGGTAGCAGTTTAGGTTGGGTATCAGTGTCTGCTGGTAGGCTTATCGTAACTGAGAACACTAAGCTTTTCTTAAAAAAAAAATTCCTTAGCTGGAATGAATAATTGAAAATGCTGAGCCATGAGAACTTCAAAGATTAATTTCTTCATTAATGGCACAAAGTGATAGAGAGAAACAATCAGGCTAAAGAAGAATAATCAAGCTAACCCAACTGGGACATTTCATCTGATATTCAAAATTGCTGGGCCAAAACTTTGATCTCCTTCAGTTTTGTTTGAGGGAGTTTTAGGTCATTTAAAACTGCAGAAACCTTCTGTCTTTGTAACTTAGAACTGTGTTCTGATATATGTTCTTTTTTTTTTTTTTTTTAATCCCTCAGGTAATAGGATACAAAGTGCTATTTTGGGGCACTGTGAGCTGCAGGGTGGTTTTTAATGAGTGTCAGACATTCCCAGAAGGCTTTGGGTATATTTTTAATGTGCTTACTTGATAGCCACGAGTCCATTCAGTTATATTAAACTTAGAGGCAGCCCATCTTAGTTTGCTAAAGAAAGAACAATGATGCAATAGGAAGTTAGATGGCAAAGACAAGACACCTGTGTTCCAAGAGCAACCAAATAAGTCAGAACCACTATAACTTGGGTCTGAGTAACATTTGTGGATGGGGTAGATTTAACTGAAGATTTTCTTTTTAGTGACCAATTCTGTCAGTAACAGATATATTCTCCAGATTTATAGCTAAGAATATAGATGTTAACTTATAATAATATCAGGTAGATTGTATTCTCTTTGTCAGTGAAATATTCATACTGTATAAGTCTAACTTATCAAATGTCTTCATGAATGCCAATTAGGATTATTCCATGGTCATGGAAACTTTTTTCTTCAGAGACTGTAAATCAGATTATTATAACTATTGTTGCCATCAATGTTATTAACAAAATCAGCACTGTATTAGAGTTATATAGAGTTTCTGCCTGTATTTATTTAGTTACTGTTATGTTTCAGGCACTGTTTTTTGGCCTATTTAAGACATCATCCTTGTTCCTTACAACAGTCCTACAAAGTACACATTATCAGCCCCACTTAATACTTCAGGAAACAGAGTTTAAGTAACTTGCCCAAGGGTTCCAAATGATTAAGTGGTAGATTCATATTCCAGTAGGAGCTTCTTTGATTCTAAAAACAAATTCCATCACAATCACCATTTCTCCAATTTTTATATTGCTTTTCATTCAGAATTAGTGGATGGAGTCACTTACTTGAAACAAATGTCCTCCTTCTTTCTTTGCACTGGATTGCATTTACTGAATATTCACAACTTCTTCAGTGCCGTGGCTGTGTACCTCTGGTGGGAGTAAAAAAGGAGAGAAATCAGGGTGGAGACCTCCAAAACATCTTTAACGTTCTAGAAAATAAATGAAACACACACTGTACCTTTAACTCTAGTACTTGGAACGCTAGTGGGATTAATTACATACACAAATCTTGTTTGAGTTTTTCAACATCTTGGGCTGCAGAACTGTTAACAGGGACTAGTGATGTGGGTATGTTACAATAATAGCCAGTTCTGGCTGAGTCCTTTCCAGGTATTGAAGTACTTGACATTCATTACCTTTTCAGTCAACACATCAGCTCAATGAGTTCGGTACTAGGTACTATTGTCATTATCATCCTCATATTACAAATAAGGTCAAGGTTATTCATATGCTTATTGGTAGAACAGGACTTAGAACCTATGACTTCACATCAAAATACTGTAATTGTTTATGATATTTGGTAATTGTTCAGATTAGTGTTCTTAAATGTCCTGGCACTGTGAAGTATTGTAATTCTCAAACATCCCACGTAATTTGTGGTTAAAATATATAAAATTGAAATTTGCCGATGGTTTACTTTATTTGTGTGTGAATTAGAGTATATTCAAGGATTTCTCTTAAATACTATCATCCTCTACTTTTTGCATTCAAATATATTTTCTTTTGTATGAGACAAATGTTTATAATAGCAGTTGATATGCAGGAAACTGAGCACAACGTTGTCTATTAGCAACTGTGCTGCTTTATCTATGCCCCGCTTTTGGTACTTCAGAAATGGCCACCTTAAGGACCTGACACAGTAAGTTCTTGGTAAAGGCATGGGGGTAAGGAACAGAGCAGTTAAAAGCATAGACTTCAGAGTTGAAGCCAGCCTTCCAGCACTTACCAGTTCTGTAATATCAGGCAGGTTATTTACCCTCTTCAATCTTTGGTTTCCTCATTGAGGAAATGGGGTAATAATAGTACCTAACTCAAGGGGTTGTTGTGAGGATTAAATAGGATAAAGTATGTAGAAGTGTTTAGTACAGTGCCTGCTTACCACAAGTGCTTAATTATGTTAGTTGATATTATCTGTTATTCTAAAAGAGTTCTTTTTTTTTTTTTCCTGACTCAGAAAGTCTAGTTAGACTGTAACAAAACAAAATAAGGGATTGTATCTTTGCCTTTGGGGTGAGCTAAGGAAATTTGGGACAGAAATGGATATATAACATTTATTTATTTTATTAACAATGGCATGTTATGAGAGGAGGAGGGAAAATATAGTCAATAAGTAACTCTGGGAAGCTTAATAAAATATTTACTCTTTCTATCTAACCTTGTAAACTAGTAAGCACCTTTTTTTTTTTGTAAGCACCATTTTTAAGTCTTGTTAACAGCAACATTGCAACTAAGATGAATAATTTGTATGTGGCGAAGCTTTCATCATTCTTTGCTTGTTGATTAAAAAAAATAATCATTAGCATCATGGAAATAAGTGCATTTTGAATTCTTGTAGATTTATTTTTCTTCTTATAAGTAACTTGAAAATAGCTTAAGCTATCTGCAGATAGAGTTAAGAAGAAAATCCACATAGGGGTGCCTGCCTGGGTGGCTCAGTCAGTTAAGTGTCTGCCTTCGGCTCAGGTCATGATCTCGGGGTCCTGGGATGGAGCCCCACGGCAGGCTCCCTGCTCAGCGGGGAGTCCACTTCTTGCCCTTCCTCTCCTCCTACGCCTTTCCCCTGCTCCTCTACCCCTGCTCATGTTCTCTCTTTCTCTCTCTCTCTGTCTCAAATAAATAAAATCTTTTTTAAAAAAAGAAGAAAATCCACATAGATGCAGACTGACTTTCAAGGAAGCTGAGCGGGTTTCAGGTTGCACAGTAGGAAGCATCAGGACTAGGGCATGATCCTGATTCAGAGGGAAACTTCCCCAAAGGTAGTTAGACATTACCTACTGTGATGTGGCAGCCAGCACTATTACTCTCATTCATTTTTCTTGATAAGTTGTTTGATAGTATGATAAAACACCGATGACATATCTAGGTAAGCTCTGTCTTCAACAAGTGCCACACAGGTTTCTCATCTTTGATAATATTCTACAAGTATTTTTTTGACCCAGGATCATGTATCTTTATACTATAGGAGAGCAGCAAAGATTTCTGGCTTCTGAGATGAAAAGTAGAGTTTCATATTGTGTCATAAACACTTTCTATGTGCAGTTTTGTCTTCCCAGTCTCTTTTGTGCCTACTTCTCTGCTACCTGGGCAACTAGCACAACAACCTTCCCTGTCTGATGTGTTGACTGAATACCTACTTTTTGCCTGTAGTAAGTTATTTTTTCCAGCAGGAGGAGTATGATGATTAAGCTGGCATCAGTCTTCCTTCTTCAAGTTATTAAACACAAAGAGGACTTCAGCAATAATAAAAAGATGTCAGAAGTAGGAAATGATGAAAAAATTGGAGAAAACAATTTTTTCTTTTGATATTAATCTTACTAAGCAAATGACATGAATGGAAAGGCTATTACACAAATTCCATTGCTGATGACAAAGGCAGTGTGATTAAGTAAAACAAACACCAAACAAAAGCTGAATTTAGACTGGGAAATATGAGTTCTGGCCCTAATCTTGCCAACCACCAGCTAGATAATTTTGGGTTAGTTATTGAACTTTTTTAAAAACACAATTTCCTTATGAGTAAAATTAGAGGATTGGGACAGATGTTCTGAAAGTCCTGTTATGATTCTGTCATTTGATGTTCTAAGATAAACAAAAGCCGACATCCCCAGTGAACAATTTACCAGAAGATGATCATGAACCTATCACTGTTAATCAATGCTTGTACTGTTAAAAATGGTGTAATTCTACCCAGAGGATTTTAAGATGAATAGAAGTGAAATAGGTAGAAGCATTTCAGACCAGAGAAAGGCAACAGTGGATTCTGAGTGATTATAAAAATATAAATAACCAACTGAAGTAACTCAGCAAAAAAAAGTGAGCAACAAAACAAAATACAAAATTAAAACCCCAAAGAATTGTTGACAAAACTTCTTTGAATCCTTCCAGGAGATTTTCTTTATATTCATTATAAACACTGCAAGTTTTCCTTTATAAAAGATAGTATAGAATTCCATTTCTGGACTTGGTGAGTAACTGCTACCAGACTTTCCTTACCACTGTACATAGCTAAAAACTCAGCAAAATACATGAAACAGCTATTGTTAGACATTGGACAATAGACAGTGCAAGAATATGATCTAATCCCTGAGAGAAGGGAAAGAAAGAAGCTGAGCCCAGCAATCACCCTGAGTTTCACTTGGAAGCATTTTCTAGATTATGATGTAGGGAGGGAGAACCCAAGCAGAGCATGGTGGTCTCACTTAATTGAGGGGATAGAGTTTGGAGGAAGTAGAGGTGGCTGGTACTTGTGGGGAAGGATAGTGGAGAAAAGAAGAGAGTCCCTTTGAATTAGTGAATACTGAATGGTCCATTTGTGAAATCCTTATGAGTCCAAATAAGAAGGGTGCTATAAATGATACAATTTCTAGAGTTAACAATGGCAGGAGATGTTTGAATTCTCATCATCCAGAATGGAGCGACCTTGTTGAATTCCTGAGACATTCATGGAGAATCCAGAGGATCATGCATTAATGGCCTGGCTAAATTAGCCCTTAAATAAAAGCTACTCTAGACCTATCTTAATAAAATATAAAGACAAGCCTCAAAAGGATCCAGCTGATCTGCAAGTAATTTAACTTACAGTAACTTAAGAAACTTAATGAAATGGTACAAGAAATTTTAGCACTGGACAAAAAAAATCTAGATAATTAACAATGTAAAACTCACAATCTCCAAAATCAAATCAAAGTAATTGCATATACAAAGAAGCAGTAAAATGTGACCTATAATCAGAAAAAAAATCAGTCAATAGTAACAGGACAAGAGATGACAGAAATAATAGAATTCACAGACAAGAGTTTTAAAACACATGTTATCAATACACTCAAGGACTTAAAGGAAAACATGAACATAATGAGGAACATAATATATATATATATGTATATATATACACATATATATATAAAGATTGAATGGAAATCTGGAGCAGAAAAATGAAAAGCCTGAAATGAAAAATTCACTGGATCAGATTAACAACAGATGAGGAACTAGAAAAAAAATCAGGAAAAATGAAACTTTAGCAGTAGAAACTACTCAAATACAGTACAGAGAATAAAAAGATGCAAACAATTAAGAGACTCACCTGCAAAACAAAAACAAGAAGTCTAACATATACCTAATTTGAATCCCAAAAGTAGGAGGGGATAGAAAAATTATTTCAAGAAATAATTCCCCCAAATTTCCCAAATTTGAAATAAACTAGAAGTCCACATATCCAATAAACACAAGGAGCTCCCAAAGGATGAAAAATAGATAACACCAAAACATACTGTGATTGAATTGCTGAATACCCAATGATAAGATAAAATCTTAAAAGCAGCCAGAGTAAAAAAAGATATATTACATACAGAAGGAAAAAATAAGATCCATCAGAGATAATGCAAGCCAAGAATTTTCAAAAACTTCTAAGTGACATCAATTCACAATTCAAGAAACTCTGTGAAACCCAAATAGAAGATTTTATATATAAATATATATATGTTATATATAAAATATATAAAATCGAGGGGGCAAAGATGGCAGAGGAGTAGGGGACCCTATTCCAACTGGTCCCTGGAATTGAGCTGGATATCTACCAGACCGCTCTGAACACCTACAAAATCAGCCTGAGATGTAAGAAGATAGATCTGGACCTATAAAAACAGAATATCACAGGCTGTTGGTTTCGAGGTACGAAGCGAGGAGCCGAGATTCCATGGGCAGATATCGGAGGATAAACATAAGGGGGAGGGAGCCTGGTGGTGGGGATCCTACACCGCCAGTGATTGATGGCCTCCCACGCTGGGGACAGGGCACAGACTTGCAGACCAGTAGCAGCAGGGAAAGGACTTTAGGGCAGCCCCCCAGATGGAAACCTGGAGGGGCGGGCCAGGTGTGTGAATTGGGGGTGGCTGGTGGTTTTAGAAGCACAGAAGGCAGAGACGGCCCGGACCTGGAGGTGAGGACTGGGAGCCCTGTTGAAGGGTGCACAACCCAGGATGCTGCAGTTTATAGCAGCAGAGACAGAAATGGAAATAGTGTAGCCTGGAGAGCTCACTGAAGAATAGACTGTGATCTCTCTGCTCTTAGGCAGAGGGTTGGAATTGGTCTCTTCTGCTCTGACTCTTGGAAGAGACGTGGAAAGTTGCCAGGAAAAGCTGCCAGAGAACAAAAGCCCCCCAAAACCGGTTTTCACTGAGCCCATCCCCTGCCACAGGGGGCAGGGCAACTCTGCCCAAACAAGGTTGCCTGAGTAACAGTGCAACAGGCCCCTCCCCCAGAAGACAGACTGGAAAAACAAGAGGCCAGCAACCCTAAGGTCCCTAGAAAACAGGTGCATCTTGCTTAGGTTGTGGTCAATAATTTGCACTCTATACATTCTCTCAACCACCCCTCAACAGAATGACTAGGAAGAAGAACCCCCAAAATAGGAAAGACTCAGAGATTATGACTTATGCCACAGATTTACGAATGGATTCAGATATAACCAAGATGTCAGAGATGGAATTCAGGCTAGCAATTGTGAAGACAATAGCTAGAATGGAGAAACTGATTAATGGCAACACAGAGTCTCTAAAGGCAGAAATGAAAGCTGAATTGGCAGAACTTAAAAGTGCTATCAGTGAGATCAATCTAATCTAGATAATCTAACAGCTAGGGTAAACGAGGCAGAAGAACAAATTAGTGTCCTAGAAGACCAAATAATAGAGAAAAAGGGAAAAGAGGAGGCCAGGGAAAAACAACTCAGAATCCATGAAAATGGAATCAGAGAAATAAATGACAACATGAAACGTTCCAATGTCAGAATTATTGGAATCCCTGAGGGGGTGGAGAGAGAGAGAGAGAGAGGACTAGAAGATATATTTAAGCAAATCGTAGCTGAGAACTTCCCTAATCTGGGGAATGAAACAAACATTCGTGTCCTAGAGGCAGAGAGGACCCCTCCCAAGATCAAGGAAAACAGGCCAACACCCTGGCATGTAATAGTAAAACTCGCAAATCTTAGAATCAAGGAAACCATCCTAAGGGCAGTTAGGGGGAAGAGATTCCTTATGTATGGAGGGAGGAACATCAGAATAACATCAGACCGTCTATCCACAGGGACCTGGCAAGCCAGAAAGGCCAGGCAAGACATTTTCAGGGTGCTAAATGAGAAGAACATGCAGCCAGGAATACTTTATCCGTCAAGACTGTCATTTAGAATGGATGGAGAGATGCAGAGCTTCCAAGACCAACACAAACTGAAAAAAAATATGTGACCATTAAGCTGGCCCTACAAGAAATATTAAGGGGGGCTTCTATTAAAGGAGGAATACCCCAAGAGTGATATAGAAAAGAAATTTATGGGGACAATCTATAAAAACAAGGTCTTCAGAGGCAACATGATGACAATTAATTCATATCTTTCCATAATCACTCTCAATGTGAACGGCCTAAATGCTCCCATAAAAATGGCACAGGATTGCAGATTGGATAAAAAGACAGGACCCGTCCATATGCTGTCTACAAGAGACTCATTTTGAACCTAAAGATACATCCAGACTGAAAGTGAAGGGATGGAGATCCATCTTCCATGCCAACGGACCTCAAAAGAAAGCTGGGGTAGCAATTCTAATATCAGACAAATTAGATTTTAAACTAAAGACTGTAGTTAGAGACACAGAAGGACACTATATCATTCTTAAAGGGTCTATCCAACAAGAAGATCTAACAATTGTAAATATCTACACCCCCAACATGGGAGCAGCCATCTACATAAGCCAGCCGTTAACCAAAATAAAGAGTCATATTGATAATAATACGTTAATTGTAGGAGACCTCAGTACTCCACTCTCAGCAATAGACAGATCATCTAAGCAGAAAATCAACAAAGACACAAGAACTTTGAATAACACACTGGACCAGATGGACCTTATAGATATATATGGAACATTCCACCCTAAAACAACAGAATACTCATTCTTCTCGAGCGCACATGGAACTTTCTCCAGTATAGACCACATACTGGGTCACAAATAAGGTCCCAACCAATACCAAAAGATTGAGATTATTCCCTGCATATTCTCCGACCATAATGCTCTAAAACTGGAACTCAATCACAAGAAAAAATTTGGACGAAATTCAAACACTTGGAAGCTAAAGACCACTTTGCTCAAGAATGTTTGGGTCAACCAGGAAATCAAAGAACTTAAACAATGCATGGAAACCAATGAGAACGAAAACACATCAGTCCAAAACCTATGGGATACTGTGAAGGCAGTCTTAAGGGGGAAATACATAGCCATCCAAGCCTCACTCAAAAAAATAGAAAAATCCCGAATTCACCATCTAACTCTACACCTTAAAGAACTGAAGAAAAAGCAACAAACGGTGCCTAAGCCATGCATTAGAAGAGAAATAATTAAGATTAGAGCAGAGATCAATGAATTATAAGCCAGAAACACAGTAGATCAGATCAATGAAACTAGAAGCTGGTTCTTTGAAAGAATTAATAAGATCAATAAACCACTGGCCGGACTTTTCCAAAAGTAAAGAGAAAGGACCCAAATTAATAAAATTATGAATGAAAGGGGAGAGATCATGACTAACACCAAGGAAATAGAAACAATTATTAGAAATTATTATCAACAACTATATGCCAATAAGCTGAGCAACCTGGATGAAATGGATGCCTTCCTAAAAACCTATAAACTACCAAGACTGAAACAAGAAGAAATTGACAACCTGAATAGGCCAATAACCAGTAACGAGATTAAAGCTGTGATCAAAAACCTCCCAAAAAACAAGAGTCCAGGGCCTGATGGATTCCCTGGGAAATTCTACCAAACATTCAAAGAAGAAATAATACTTATTCTCCTGAGGCTGTTTCAAAAAACAGAAACAGAAGGAAAGCTTTCAGAGTCATTCTATGAGGCCAGCATTACCTCGATCCCCAAACCAGGCAAAGACCCCATCAAAAAGGAGAATTCCAGGCCGATATCCCTGATAAATATGGATTCCAAAATCCTCAACAAAATCCTAGCTAACAGGATCCAACAATATATTAAAAGGATCATCCACCACGACCAAGTGGGATTTACCCCCGGGATGCAGGGGTGGTTCAACATTCGCAAATCAACCAGTGTGATAGAACACATTAATAAGAGGAGACAGAAGAAACATGTGGTCCTCTCAATTGATGCAGAAAAAGTATTTGACAAAATACAGCATCCTTTCCTGATTAAAACTCTTCCGAGTATAGGGATAGAGGGAACATTCCTCAAGTTTGTAAAATCCATCTATGAAAAACACACAGCAAATGTTATCCTCAATGGGGAAAAGCTGAGATCCTTTCCCTTAAGATCAGGAACACGTCAAGGATGCCCACTCTTGCCACTACTGTTCAACATAGTATTAGAAGTCCTAGCAACAGCAATCGGACAACAAAAAGAAATAAAAGGTATTCACATTGGCAAAGAAGAAGTCAAACTCTCTCTTTTCACAGATGAAATGATACTTTATGTGGAAAACCCAAAAGACTACACCCCCAAATTACTAGAACTCATGCAGCAATTCAGTAATGTGGCAGAATACAAAATCAATGCATAGAAATCGGTTGCTTTCTTATACACTAACAATGCATCTATAATGCATCTATAGAGAGAAATTAGAGAAACGATTCAATTTACAATAGCACCAAAAACCATAAGATACCTCAGAATAAACCTAACCAAAGAGGTAAAGGATCTATACTCTAGGAATCACAGAACACTCATGAAAGAAATTGAAGACACAAAAAGATGGAAAAACATTCCATGCTCATGGATTGGAGAAATAAACATTGTTAAAATGGCTATGCTACCGAGAGCAATCTATACCTTCAATGCCATCCTGATCAAAATGCCAATGACATTTTTCAAAGTGCTGGAACAAACAATCCTAAAATTTGTATGGAATCAGAAAAGACCCTGAATCGCCAAGGAAATGTTGAAAAAGAAAAACAAAGCTGAAGGCATCACATTGCCTGATTACAAGCTATATTACAAAGCAACGATCACCAAGACAGCATGGTACTGGCACAAAAACAGACATATAGAACAATGGAACAGAGTAGAGAGCCCAGATATGGACCCTCAACTCTGTGGTCAAATAATCTTCGACAAAACAGGAAAAAGTATGCATGGAAAAAAGACAGTCTCTTCAATAATTGGTGCTGGGAAAATTGGACAGCCACATGCAGAAGAATGAAACTTGACCATTCTCTAAAACCATACACAAAGATAAACTCAAATGGAGGAAAGACCTCAATGTGAGACAGGAATCCATCAAAATGCTAGAGGAGAACATAGGCAGTGACCTCTTTGACATCAGCCACAGCAACTTCTTTCAAGATGAATCTCCAAAGGTTAATGAAACAAAAGCAAAAATGAACTTTTGGGACTTCATCAAGATAAAAAGCTTCTGCACAGCAAAGGAAACAGTCAACAGAACAAAGAGGCAACCCACAGAATGGGAGAAGATACTTGCAAATGACACTACAGATAAAGGGCTGGTATCCAAGATCTATAAAGAACTTCTCAAACTCAACACCCAAAAAACAAATAATCAAGTCAAAAAATGGGCAGAAGACATGAACAGACACTTCTCCAAAGAAGACGTACAAATGGCTAACAGACAGGGGCGCCTGGGTGGCTCAGTCGTTAAGCGTCTGCCTTCGGCTCAGGTCCTGATCCCAGGATCCTGGGATCGAGCCCCGCATTCAGCTCCCTCCTCTGCGGGGAGCCTGCTTCTCCCTCTCCCACTCCCCCTGCTTGTGTTCCCTCTCTCGCTGTCTCTCTTTCTGTCAAATAAATAAAATCTTAAAAAAAAAATGGCTAACAGACACATGAAACAATGTTCATCATCATTAGCCATCAGGGAAATTCAAATCAAAACCATACTGAGAGGAGGAGCAAGATGGCGGAGGAGTAGGAGACCTAAATTTCATCTGGTCCCAGGAATTCAGCTAGATAAGGATCAAACCATTCTGAACACCAACGAAGTCAACAGGAGATTGAAGAAAAGAATAGCAGCAACTCTCTGAACAGAAAAGTAACCACTTTCTGGAAGGTAGGACATGCGGAGAAGTGAATCCGAGGCAATATTCAGGAAGATAGACCGCGGGGGGAGGGAGCCTCCGTCAGCCACTACTGGCAAGTGATGGAGCAGTGCTAGTGCCTAAGCGGGAGGTGGAACCCTCGCTGGGACAGTGTAGTCTCAGAACCCTCGAGGTCACAGAAAGACCGCGGGTGCCTGAGTGTGGCAGAGCTCCCAGGTACGGGAGCGGGAAAGCCAGCTGCAGAGATGGAGCTGAGGAGCGGGCTCTCAGCTCGGGGTTGCCATAAACTGTGATCCACAGCACAGTCGGGGCACTGCTCTTCCAACAGGGACCCAACAAGCGGCAGATCTGGAGAGACTCCCCTTCCTCCCCCGGGAGGAGTGGTGCGGGAGCACACCGCAGGGATCTGCTGGGTTTGGAGACTCCACATGGGGTCGTGAGCCAGAGATAGAAATGCTCAGTCACAGGCTGGGTGAGCACAGAGTGCGGCCAGAGACCAGGGAGACGGGAGTGATTTACTGCTTTTCTCTGGGGGCACATTGAGGAGTGGGGCCCCGAGTTCTTGGCTCCTCTGGGTGGAGTTTGGGAGGCCGCCATTTTCACTCTCATCTTCCAAAGGTGTACAGAAAGGTTGCAGGGAATAAAAGCTCCTGAGAGCAAACCCCGGGCAGATTACTTAGCCTGGCCCCTGGCAAGGGCGGGGTAATTCCACCTCTGGAAAAGACATTTGAGAACCACTGCAACAGGCCCCTCCCCCAGAATATCAGCAAAACCAGTCAGCCAAGACCAAGTTTACCAATCAATGAGAACGGCAAAACTACAGCACTAGGGGAATACTGCACGTAGAATTCATGGCTTTTTCTCCATGCTTCTTTAGTCTTTCAAAGTTAATTTTTTTAATTTTCTTTTTTTTTTAATTTTTCTTTTTCTCTTTTTCAACCAACATCCCATCAATCCCTTTTTAAAAAATCTTTTTTATTTTTCATTTTTAGAATCATATTCTGTCCCTTCATAGCAGTTAACCCTAATTTGATATATATATATAAGTTGTTCTCTCTAAAATTTTGAGATACAGTTTCTTCTAACAGACCAAAATATACCCTAAACATCTAGTGTATGGCTTTGTTCTAGTCTCCTGCCTGATCACATTCCCTTTTTTTCTTAATTCCTCTTCTTTCTTTTTTCAACCAACTTCTTATCAATTCCTTTTATAAAATCTTTTATAATATTCATCTTTACAGTCATATTCCATCCCTTCATCGTACTTACCCTTATATTGTACATATATAAGTTTTTGTTTCTTTAAGATTTTGGGAGGCACTTTCTTCTAACAGACCAAAATGTGCCTAAAATCTAGTATGTGGCACTGATCTGTGCACCAGTCTGATCATATTTGATCATACTCTTTTTTTTAATCTTTTTCTTTTTCTTTTTTTTTCTTTTTTCTTTCTTTCCCTTTCTTTTCCCCCTGGTTTTAGGTCTCTTCTGATTTGTTTAGTGTGTATTTTTCTGGGGTCGTTGTTACCCTGTTAGCATTTTGTCCTCTCATTCATCTATTCTCCTCTGGTCAAAATGACAAGACAGAAAATATCACCTCAAAAAAAGTAACAAGAGACAGTATGGACTGCCAGGAACCTAATCAATACAGATATTAGTAAGATGTCGGAAATAGAGTTCAGAATGACGATTATAAATATACTAGCTGGGGTTGAATAAAGCATGGAAGATAATAGAGAAACCCTTTCTGGAGAAATAAAAGAACTAAAATCGAACCAAGTCAAAATCAAAAAGGCTATTAATGAGGTGCAATAAAAAATGGAGGCTCTAACTGCTAGGATAATTGAGGCAGAAGAGAGAATTAGTGATATAGAAGACCAAATGATGGAAAATAAAGAAGCTGAGAAAAAGAGAGATTAACAACTACTGGGTCATAAGGGCAGAATTTGAGACATAAGTGATACCATAAGATGAAACAATATTAGAATAATTGGGATCCCAGAAGAAGAAGAGAGAGAGGGGCAGAAGGTATATTGGAGCAAATTATAGCAGAGAACTTCCCTAATTTGGGGAAGGCAACAGGCATCAAAATCCAGGAGGCACAGAGAACCCCCCTCAAAATCAATAAAAATAGGTCAACACCCCGACATCTAATAGTAAAACTTAGGAGTCTCAGAGACAAAGAGAAAATCCTGAAAGCAGCTCGGGGCAAGAGATCTGTAACCTACAATAGTAGAAACATTAGATTGGCAACAGACCTATCCACAGAGACCCGGCAGGCCAGAAAGGACTAGCATGATATATTCAGCGCACTAAATGAGAAAAATATGCGGTCAGGAATACTATATCGAGCTAGGATGTCACTGAAAATAGAAGGAGAGGTAAAAATCTTCCAGGACAAACAAAAACTAAAGGAATTTGCAAACACAAAAGCAGCCATACAAGAAATATTGAAAGGGGTCCTCTAAGCCTAAAAGTAATGTAGGAGCACAGACAATACACAGTAACAGTCACCGTACAGGCAATACAATGGCACCAAATTCATATCTTTCAATAGTTAACCTGAATGTAAATGGGCTAAATGCCCCAATCAAAAGACACAGGGTATCAGATTGGATAAAAAAACAGGACCCATCCATATGCTGTCTGCAAGAGACACCTCCAGATTGAAAGTGAGGGGGTGGAAAACCATTTACCATGCTAATGGACACCAAAAGAAAGCTGGGGTGCCAATCCTTATATCAGATAAATTAGATTTTAAACCAAAGACTATAATAAGAGATGAGGAAGGACACTATATCCTACTTAAAGGGTCTATCCAACAAGAAGATCTAACAACTGTAAATATCTATGCCCCTAACCTGGGAGCAGCCAATTATGTAAGCCAATTAACAGCAAAAGCAAAGAAACACATCGACAATAATACAATAATAGTGGGGGACTTTAACAGCCCCCTCACTGAAATGGACAGATCATCTAAGCAAAAGATCAACAAGGAAATAAAGACTTTAAATGAAGGGAAGCAAGGGCAAAAATGAACTATTGGGACTTCATCAAGTTAAAAAGCTTTTGCACAGCAATGGAAACAGTCAACAAAACCAAAAGACAACTGATAGAATGGGAGAAGATATTTGCAAATGACATATCAGATAAAAGGCTAGTATCCAAAATCTATTAAGAACTTATCAAACTCAACATCCAAGGAACAAATGATCCAATCAAGAAATGGGCAGAAGACATGAACAGACATTTCTGCAAAGAAGACATCCAAATGGCCAAGAGACACATGAAAAAGTGCTCAACATCGCTCGGCATCAGGGAAATCCAAATCAAAATCTCAATGAGATATCACTTCACACCAGTCAGAATGGCTAAAATTAACAAGTCAGGAAATGACAGATGTTGGTGGGGATGCGGAGAAAGGGGAACCCTCCTACACTGTTGGTGGGAATGCAAGCTGGAATAGCCACTCTGGAAAACAGTATGGAGGTTCCTCAAAAAGTTGAAAATAGAGCTGCCATATGATCCAGCAATTGCACTACTGGGTATTTACCCCAAAGATACAAATGTAGGGATCCGAAGGGGTACGTGCACCCCGATATTTATAGCAGCAATGTCCACAATAGCCAAACTATGGAAAGAGCCAAGATGTCCATCGAAAGATGAATGGATAAAGAAGAAGTGGTATATATATATATATATATATACATACACAATGTAATATTATGCAGCCATCAAAAAGAATGAAATCTTGCCATTTGTAACGACGTGAATGGAACTAGAGTGTATTATGCTGAGTGAAATAAGTCAATCAGAGAAAGAGGTGTATCATATGATCTCACTGATATGAGGAATTCTTAATCTCAGAAACAAAGTGAGGGTTGCTGGAGTGGTGGGGGGTGGGAGGGATGGGGTGACTGGGTGATAGACATTGGGGAGGGTATGCACTATGGTGAGCGCTGTGAATTGTGTAAGACTGTTGAATCACAGACCTGTACCTCTGAAACAAATAATACGTCATATGTTAAAAAAAGAAGATATCAGGAAGGGAAAAATGAAGGGGGGTAATCGGATGGGGAGAAGAACCATGAGAGACTATGGAGTCTGAGGAACAAACTGAGGCTTCTAGAGGGGAGGTGGGTGGGGGGATTGGTTAGCCCGGTGATGGGTATTAAAGAGGACACATATTGATTGGAGCACTGGGTGTTATACGAAAATAATGAATCATGGAACACTACATCAAAAACTAATGATGTATGGTGACTAACATAACAGAATAAAATAAAATTTAAAAAGTGAAAAAAATATATAAAATCTTCTATTTGGGGATACATATATATATAAAATTATGATAGCTCAAGTAGAATTTATGTCTATAAATTAGAAAATAATAAGGAAGACCAAAGTTAATCATTCTTGTTGAAATCTATAATATAATGACTACAAATGTATACAAAAAAAGGCAGAGCAAAAACAAAAACAAAAACCACCAAAAATCAAGAGGAGATAAAATGGTAGAATAAAAATATTTTTAACCTAAGAGTAGGCAGGAGAGGAAGAATATGGAACAAAAAATGGGAATAATTAAAAAAAAAAACAATTTGGTAGACCTATACTCAGCCATATTAGTCATCACTTTATTATGTCCAAATGAGGTTCTCCCTTGGTGTTGCTCTGTTGTAAAGGGATCAGCTCAGTGTATGTGGAAAGGAAATGATATCCAGAAGAACCATGGCCATTTCTGGCTTAAAAACACTAGGAGAGCTGGGAATGGGATAGGGAGCTGGGTAATGTATCAAAATGTTCTTGCATTCCATCCCATTCTCTCAATAATGTATCTGCTTTCCAATGTACAATACTCATCTTCTAGATTTTTGATTTGAGATCTGCTTGCTTTAGAAAGGAAAACATTTGATAACAAAGCATTAATAGCCAGATGATCTTCACTGCTGATTTTTGTGATTACTCACATTCTGCTTTTTCTCATCTCTATCCCTAGAATCTCAGAATCAAATATCTTATTCCTATTTTAGTGTAGTTATGAAACAGTAGGTGGAGAAAGTTTAAGGTCCCGGTTAAAAAAGAGATTTATAAAATTCAGAGTGCTTTTGTCTGCCCTACTTCATGCTATATGTAGTGCATACATTTCTTATTCTTATCGAGCTTTCAAAGCTTTATTTGACTTTCATAATTAATTAACCTTTAATTCCTGTAAGGGTTACTTAAATGTTCATTCAAAACATATTTTTGTATGTGTGCAATAGGCATTACTAAGTACTACAATCGTAGTTCCATCATTACATTCTTTTCTGTTTGAGATACTGTCCAATTTCCTTCTTCCTGCCACCTTGGTTTCTGTGCACCGTGAATTGCCTCTCATAGAAGCCTGCTTTTACTTGTCCATTGACTAGCCTGGTCAGGGTAGGTCACTTAATCTCCTTGTATCAAACTCCTCATCTGTGGAATAGGAACAAAGCTTGGCATTATGTTGTAAGGTTACCTTCTGAAAATGAACTGCTGCTTCGGTACCATTTAGTCTTTCTCCAGTAAGCAGCAGGATGCTGACTTAGAACCACCTGTGTGTGAGAGGGGGTGGTAATGTGGGAGAGGTGTAGACTGCAAGTACACTACCACCTTGAAAGAGTAAACTGTTGAGGTCTTTGTTAAGGTAACCTTGGTCAGACTGCCACACACACACAACTGAGCATGATTCAATTCATCCTCATTTGGTCTATAAATTCATAATACTCATGATATTAATACTACTTAAGATACAAAATGTATTTGCATTCCATTTTGCTAATGTGTCTCATAGTTTTAAAATAGCTTCTAGTTATTTCACTATAAGAGGATTCCATTGTCATTGTGAGCTATGTTTTAGGTCCTATAAATGGTATCATTTCTACATGATGCATTTAAATGTATAAGCTCTTCTTCATAGTACATATTGTGCAGTGTATAAATCACATGATCCTGTGAATCCAGTGAACAACATGAATGTTGGTGGTATAGCTACTCTCCATGGTGAGAGCTTGACTGCTTTCATCATCAAGTAGTCTGCATTTGTGTGACCCCAAAACTAAGTCCTTTAAGTCCAGAAAATCAATTTTGGCTTGTATTTCTTTATTTGAAACATTATTTTTACTCACAAATTCAAAATTTAAAAATAAATTTTAAGAGAACTGTTTTTAGTTAAAATATACTCAAAAATTTTAAATTGGTTTGTAGTGATTCATAAATTTTCTCTGAGATAGTCTTAGATGGAGTAGATATACAAGGATAAAACAATTATTTGAAGATTGATTCTCAAAGCTCTATATCTATTTATCTGTATCTATCTATCTATCTATCTATCTGGTCAACAATCCCCAGGCATAAACATATAATTACTTGCTATAGCATTAGCTAAAATCAGTACCAAAGAAAATCAAGGAAGAATTAAAACCTCATGGATTCCTTTTCTATTTATACTACTATTTTCAAGGGTAATTATACATTTCTACAACTCAGAAACAGTTTTGTAGTTGAGGCCCCCGTTTTTAAAAAAAAACTTCAGGTATTTTTCTTTTCTTTAATTTCACACCAAAGATTCTAAAATAGCATACATTTTAGGTACCCATACGTTTATTTTTTTAAAAAGATTTATTTATTTCTTTTAGAGAAAGAAAGTGTGTGTGAGAGTCGGGGGAGGAGCAGAGGGAGAGAATCTTCAAGCAGATTCCCTGCTGAGTGCATAGCCTACCTCATGGCTCCATCTCAGGACCAGTGAGATCATGACCTGAGCCAAAACCAACAGATGGAAACTTAACTGACTGAGCCACCCAGGTGCCCCACTGTATGTTTATTAATAAATAAATTTCATATCTGTTTTTGTCTTTGATCTAGTCATATGTAAGAGAGTTATGTTGAAGTCATCCATTATGATGTGGTTTGTGTTAATCACTCTATTACTCACACTTTTTGCTTCATACATTTTGATGTTATATTGTCTGAGCCACAAAGTTGGATGGATATAATATCTTCTTGATGGACCATAACTTTTTTCCAACATAAAATGTTCCTTTTGTTTATTAACACTTTATCCTTTTGAATTCTATGTTGTATATTTTTATTACCACTCAATATTTTTTTCTAAGAGTCTGTTTTTTGTTTGCCCCCTCTCTCTTTTTCCCCTTTGCTTGTTTGTTTCTTAAATTCCACGTATGAGTGAAAGCATATGGTATTTGTATGGTATTTGTCTTTCTCTGACTGACTTATTTTGCTTAGCATAATACTTTCTAGTGCCATCCATGTCATTGCAAATGGCAAGAGTTTTTTGTGGCTGAATAATATTCCATTTTATATATAAATGTAAATATTTATACCACATCTTCTCTTCTTTACCCATTCATCAGTCAATGGACACTTGGATTATTTCCATAATTTGGCTATTGTTGGTAATGCTGCTATAAACATCAGGGTGCATATATCCCTTTGAATTAGAATTTTTGTGTTCTTTAGGTAAATACCTAGCAGTGCAATTGTTGTAGTGTAGTTCTATTTTAAACTTTTTGAGGAAGCTCCATACTGTTTCCAGTGTGGTTGTACCAGTTTGCATTCCCACCAATAATGCAAGAGGGTTCCTCTTTCTCCACATCCTCCCCAACACCTATTGTTCCTTGTGTTGTTGATTTTAGCTATTCTAACAGGTGTGAGGTGATATCTCATTGTAGTTTTGATTTGTATTTCCCTGAGGATCATAAAAATCCTAGAGGAGAACACAGGCAGTAACCTGTTCGACATTGGCCGTAGCAACTTCTTTCTAGGCAAGGGAAACAAAAGCAAAAATAAACTATTGGGACTTCATCAAAATAAAAAGCTGCACAGTGAAGGAAACAATCAACAAAACTAAAAGGGAACCTAAGGAATGGGAGAAGATATTTACAAATGACATATCTATAAATGGTTAGTATCTGAAATGTAAAAAAACTTATAAAATTCAACATCCAAAAAACAATAATAATGGGCAGAAGATATGAACAGATTTTCTTGCAAGGAAGACATACTGATTACTAATATTTTTACCATCTTTTATGCTTTTGATTTATCATACTCATTGGTTTCTTTTTATCACATTTCCTAGTATTTATGGATTTGATTGTTCTGTTGTTTACTTATTCTGCCTTTAGTGACTTAGGAAATGTCATTTGTTGTGGTCTGGGGTACTTATAAAATTTGGCTTTCTGGTTTCCCTTCTTTTGGTTCCTTAGGAAACATCTTCCCTCACTCTATTCACTCCATGTGGTGCTCTTAGTCACTATACCCACACCTCCACCATCATGGGATGGGCAGGTCACTCAAGCTGGCTAGTCAGAGAAACTCCTGTCTGGCTGTAAAAATTGGGTCAAGAATGAGCCCATCCCTGATCAGAATCTTCCATGGAATCAAAAGGACTATAACCTCCTCCAGGATAAGACACAACTTTGGTATGTTTCTACTCTCATCCCCCTCTACTAAAATCCCTATTTTGCTGAAATCATTTTGAATTTTAATTATATTTTTGAGACTTTCCTATTATAGTTATTTTATTTTCATGATATTTAAACAATTCTTTATTAAGCTTTATGTCCAAATTAACATTTCTTTATATGTATCTATAAGTTTAGTGTTCCTTCGCTCAATACTATTTCTTGTATCTCATGTCTTCCTTTTTTAGAAGGTAATTTATTTGTAGGAATATGTCTTGGAGTTTTTCAGAAAGATTGAGTGAGCAGTAAAGTTTCTGAATACTTAGCTGAATAAAATTTCTCATTTGTTTTCACATTTCAGTGATGATTTATTTCCCTTTGTATGAAATTTTGCATAAAATTTAAGTTCAAAATCCCTTTCCTTTAGAACTCTAGAGAAATTATTCCATTGACTTTTTGTATCCCCCATGATGAAGATGAAAAGTATAAACCCATCTGAGTCTTGATCATTTGGGACTACTTTTTAAAAATAAATTTATTTCTGAAGCTGAGATATTTTACTTGAATGATCTTAAGTCTTTCCTTTTTCATTATTCCTGCTTGGGATTAAATCTAAAGATTCCATTTTTCCCTTGGCTCAAAATTTTCTTTCTTTATTATTTTTTCTTTTATTAGTGTTTTTGTTTGTTTAAGCTTTTATTCGTATTTTAAAAACTTTTCAGATAATTTTTAAATAGCATACTTACTGTGTTCAATTACAATAGGACACAACTTATAGTCACTCCATAGTCCTTTTCAGCTCCCCATGGTCATGTGGAGATGTGCCATCCATATCCCCTTCAAGGAAAATTTGTTGCCCAAGTTAGTCAACAGTCATTGGCTTCAGAGTTTGCCTCAATGGCAAAACAGCCTCACTCAAAGGCATGCCTTCCTAAGATGATTCACATTTAATGACTTACTGAATTGGGGGTATAAGGGCCCCAGTGTGATTTATCGCCTCTGGAAGTGAGTATGCTGCAAACGTTCTCATGGTATTGGCCTAGGTGTTATTATGCCCTCATCACATTTTAACTTCCTCTTCTGCCCAGTTCTGTTTTTTTTCCTTGAGATGATTCCTAAAATATACCCTGCCTTCTAAACCTGTGCTTAGCACTGCTTGAAGAGAACTCAGCTTAGAAGAGTTGGTGGCAGAGATGGTATGAGAAAGCAGGTGATATGGTGGGGTTTTGGATATGGATAATTCTCTGGCCAGCTAGCAATGAAGACCTCATCACTGGTAATAGGAGAGTATGATCGTCCCTGGCTTAAGGCATAATCATTAAAACTCTCATTGATGATGAATTGGAATGGTATACCCAATGAAAGGGAATATACTAGATGGTGTGATTTATTAAGCATTTGAGAAGTCTAAGAGAAACAGTAACTCTAAAGGCAATGAAATTGGATGGCTCTTGCTAAAAGCCATTGATACCTTAGATTAATGTTTCTTTTTTTTTTAATTTCATTTATTTATTTGACAGAGAGACACAGCCAAAGAGGGAACACAAGCAGGGTGAGTGGGAGAGGGAGAAGCAGGCCTCCCGTGGAGCGGGGAGCCAGCACAACGTGGGACTCGATCCCAGGAGCCCGGGATCATGACCCAAGCCCAAGGCGGACACCTAACGACTGAGCCACCCAGGCGCCCCTAGCTAGATTAATGTTTCTTAAAGCACAATATCTACTGGGAACTTATGAAAAATACAAATTTTCAGACTTATACAATAAGAAACTCTGGAGATGGAGTCCAGCAATTTGAGTTTTAACAAGCCTTCCATGTTATTCTGATGGTAAAGCTTTATAATCAGTCCCGTAGGAAAAAAAAAAAAAAAAAAAACAACAGTAAAAGCTGTAGGCATTAAAGGACAAATGGAAGTTAAATGTGAAAGCCAGAGGGCCTGCCTTTAAGCTTAGAAAGAGGCTCCTATCTCCTGCAGAGAAAGCTGTGGACCAGGCCCAGGAATAGATAATGGCTGAGCTCCAGAGAATGTTTAACTCCCAACCAAGGTAGGTCTGTTATGCCAAGGTCAGGGCCTTGGTCAGGACATCTCTTCAGATGTCCCCCCAAATTTTGAACTCCCAAAATTCTCTGATTTTGCAGCAGTAGGACACTTCACCATATTAAAAGCTAGCATTTCCCCTTTGCCTAAAGACAATTTAGAGGCCTCTTCCAGGCAAGATAATAGTGGTTTCCTCAGGATCTACTTCCACATCCTTTCCTGACCATGAGGTCTATAACTTGAGTTAAGTCATCCATAGTGAAGCATATGCTGGGCCTGTTAAGGGAGAAAAGGGACTCCACCAGAGGGGCTGTAGATCTAGCCAGCATGTACCTGCAGGAACTGCTACACTGAGACGATCTGAGAATGCTTTATCAGGTGGCAACGACATAAGATTGAATAGTGGAGAGTTTACTGTTTTGAGGGCATGCACCTGAGATACAAGATTGAATGCCCTGGCAAAGTCCCCAGGAGATGGTGTGGACTTGCTACTAGGATGACTTCTAGAAGCATAATAAAAGCGATGGTTCACAAACTATATGAACTTGAAATGCCAGATTTGCTGTGGGAGACAGTGGAGGAAGGAATTAAAAGACCCTAGGAAGTGGTCATGCTGAAGTGGGCATACTATGTGAGGTCATAAGAGCTACTAGAAGATCCATTTTCCACAGGTTCACTGAGAGGACATACCACCCACCAAGGCCATAGAGAATATGCTAGTGAGAGGGTACCAGCATCACTAAAAATATTCAGTGGTGCCTCTCCTCTATAAGCCAGGACTGATGGGAGGAAAGACTATTATAGAACTAGGCTGATAGGAACCCGAAAAAATAGAGGCCAGGTGGCAGCACTTAACTGCTAGAAGCCAGGTGGATGTAATTATTATAATGAGCCACAGGGTTGGAATGACAGCCAAGGGGAACTAACTGACCTGAAGAGGGTTATATAGATGGTTAATTGAACAGGTGACCCTGGGGGCATAATAGATGAATGCTGACATAGGTACTACTTGGTTTGTATTATCATAACAAATCAAGGATGAGTGACCAGAGAGCTGGGAGCAACTTCCTTAGTTAAAAGCCACGATATTTTGCTGGAATCCAGAACTGAACCAGTTTTCAGAGCTGGGCCACATTGACTGAAATGGAGGCTGGATCCACAGGAAGAAGGCCCCTGCAACATGACAGTTATCACAGTAATAATTCTTCCATGTCTTTCTCCAAAAGGATATGGTTATTTACTCAACAAAGTACATTCTTGGGAAAGAGGAGTTTTTGTGTGCATAATAGTCCCTCTGCAAGATCCAGGTCCTAATCCCTGGAACTGAAATTGTGTTATGTTACCTGGCAAGGGAGAATTAAGGTTGCAGATAGAATTAAAGTTGCTAGTCAGCTCACCTTAAATGTAGAAGAGGGAGAAGAGACAGGGTGTCACAATGATGCACCATGAGAAAGACTTGACCAGCCATTGCTGGGGACCACAAGCCTAGGGAATATTGGAAATCTTTAGAACCTGGGAAAGGCAAGGAAAAGGATTCCAGAAATTCCTTGATTTTAGCCTGAGACCCATTTTAGATTTCAACCTTGAGAACTCTAAGATAATATATAGTTGTTATTTAAGCCACCAAGTTTGTGGTAATTTATTATAGAGGAATAGAAAACAAATAATGCACTAATGCTCATCCATTTAATTTACACATTTGGCCACTAAAGGAGTCAGATGAATTCTAGAGGATCCCAGTAGACTGTTGAAAACTCAATGAAGTAGTAGTCTCATTTGCAGCTGCGGTGTCAAATGTAAATTTGCTAGCAGATTAACATGGCCTCAGGTATATGGAATGAGGACTCTGAGTTGACAAACATATTCTTTTCTATTCCAATCAGAAAAAAAAACCCCACAAAAAACCATTCACATGAAATGGGCAACAATATATATTTATAGTTTTCCCAGGGCTATCTTAAATCTACTACCTTCTACGATAAAAAGCCTATCATAATATGGTCTGAAGAGATCTGGACTATGTGGATATCCCCCAGAATAACAAACTGATCCACTGCATTGAGGATATTAGCCTAATAGGGTCAGAAGAGCAAAACGTGGCTGGTTTTCTGGAGGCCTTGGCAAGACACCTATGTGTCTGATGGTAGAAGATAAAACTCTACAAAAATTCAAGGGTCTATTACATTGGAAAAAATTTCGGCAGTTAGTAGTCATGAGTGTGCCAGGATATCCCTTCAAAATGAAAGACAATTTATTGCATCTTGCACCTTCCACAATGAAGAAGGAAATACAATGCCTGGTAAGTCTCTTGGGTGGCTTTATTCTCTACCTGGGAATACTGCTCCAACCCATTTACTGGGTAATACAAAAGGCTGCCATCATTGATGGGGTGCAGAGTGAGAAAGGGTTCTGCAGCAGGTCTCTGCTGCTTGGCCCAAATGACCCAGCAGACTCTATTATATTACAGGTATGAGTGGTGGGAAATGATGCTATTTGGCATTTATGGCAAATCAGATAGAATAAAAATGTGGGCCCTTAGGGTCCTGTAGCTAGACTATGATCTCATAGCAGATAAATATATGCCTTATAGCTCCTGCTGTGCTACAGGACTCCGGTAGAGGTGAAGTATGTGACCATAAGACACCAAGTGACTATGCATTTGAACTCAGTTTTGTCAAGATCCACTAAATTGTAAAATAGGGCAGGTTCAGTAACAATCCATTGTGAAAGGAAAGTGGTACACCTGAGATTAAGCATGAACAGAACTAAGGACATAAACAAGCTGCATGAGCAGGTAGTCTGATCCCCATGTCATCTGCTACTTCATCAGTGCCCCTTGCTCAGCTCATCCCTACGGACGTCTGGGCTGCTTACAATGCAGCAGGGACCTGCTGCAGAACCCTTTCTTGCTCTGCACCCTATCAACGACGGCAGCCTTCTATATTACCCAGTATATGGATTGGAACAGTATTCCCATGTGCAGGATATAATGCCTTCAACACCCTTATAACCAGACAACAGAGATTTACAGATAGGGCAGCTCAGTATGTGGGTACAAGCTGAAAATGGGCAGCAGCTACACTGCAGCTTCACTCAGGAGAGGCATTGAAAGATAGTGAGGACAGAATTTCAGGCACTGTATCTGGTTATCCACTTTGTGTGAGAGAAGTAGCTGAGGTTGGAATATATATAAACTCATGGGCAATGGCAACAAAAGGATGTCAATGGATACATGGGAAACATGAAGATCTTTGTATTATGTGTAAACAACCATCAGAGAGCATCCATCGTGGAAGAGACACGGAACAACCAAGTAGACAAAATTACTTGGCCATTTGAGATCAGCTTGTCTTGGTCACTGGCTAACCTGGTGATTGCACATGGGCACATTCATGGAATGGTCATGGTGGGAGAGATGAAGGTTATGCATGTGTCTAATAGCATGGCCTCCCACTTATCAAGGCTGAGTAGGCTCCTGCTGCCACTGAATGTCCAAACTGCCAGCCAGAGGTACCAATGCCAAGTCCCCAATATGGCACTACTTTCAAGGAAACCAGTCAGTCATTGGTGGCAAGTTGACTACATTGAGATATTTCTGTCCTGGAAGGGCCAGAGATCTGTTCTTACAGGGAAAGCCAAGTGTTCTGGGCATAGGTTTACCTTTCCTGCCTACAAGGTCCAATCAGCATGACTGTCTGAGAGCTTATGAAGTATTTGATCCATCAGGATGGGATCCCAATAGGATAACATTACACCAGACCAGGGCACCCACTTGTCAGAAGAGAAGATGCAGAAGTATGCCCTGACCATGAGATCTATTGGTCACATTAGAGATGGCACCGTGCAGAAACTTCCAGCCTAATAGTTCTGGCATGGCATACTACAGGTGCAGTTTAAGCATAAGCTTGAAGGTAGTACTCTAGGAGGACAGAGCACCATCTTCTATGACCCCATGAGAGGGCAGTAATGGATCTAGAAATAAAGGAGTGAAAGCAGGAGTAGTCTCACGGTCATTCTCACTGATCCACTGAGGGACTAAAAATTCTGGCCATTTCAGTCCAGCATGGAACAACCCTGAAGAGCCATACATAGGGTTGGGTGAAACTAGGTTGACACTGCATTGCAGTTCACCTTTTTGCACAGTCCTGCTTCTTCCCCCTCTCTTACACAAGTACAGCTCCTTGACAAATACCCTATTTGCCAAATTCTGTGTCAGGGTCTGCTTGCAGAAAACCCAACCTTTGATAGCATCCAACCTTAGTGTATATTTTTCTAGGTCTTTCTCTATATGTTCATTTATATAAATAAATATATATATATATACATTTAAATTTTTCTTTGCATAAATGGGATCATAGTGTGTATGTGGTTTTCTATGGCTGGGTTTATCTTTTAAAGGCAGTTTTATTGAGGTATAATTCACATTTTTAAATTATATCTCAATAAATTTTGACAAACAATTAAGATATAGAATATTTATATCACCTAAGCAAATTCCTTCATGTTCCTTTGCAATTAACCCCTTTATCCCAGTCCTAGCTCCAGATCTGACTTCTGTCCCTATAGATTTGCTTTCAGAATATCATTAAATGGAATCGTATAGTATGCAGGCTTTTGTGTCCTGGACTATCTCAGCATAAGGCTTTTGAGATTTATTATATAGCTGGATGTATCAATAGTTCACTCTTTTTTTTTAAAAAAAAGATTTTATTTATTTATTTGACAGAGAGACAGCAAGAGAGGGAACACAAGCAGGGGGAGTGGGAGAGGGAGAAGTAGGCTTCCCGCAGAGCAGGGAGCCCGAAGCGGGGCTCGATCCCAGGACCCTGGGATCATGACCTGAGCCGAAGGCAGACTCTTAGTGACTGAGCCACCCAAGCGCCCCAATAGTTCACTCTTTTTTATCATTGAATAGTATTCCATTTGTGGATATACCACAGTTTGTCAGCTGAAGGACATTTGGGTTATTTCCAAATTGGTGCTATCATTTATAATGCTCCTATAAACATTTATGTACAGGTCTTTGTGTAGATATATGTTTTTAATTCTCTTGAGAAACTAGAGAGTGGGATTCATGGGTCATTCGTTAAAAGTATATTTGACTTAAAAAAAAAAAACAAACCCGAATGTTGAAACATTTCCAAAGTGGCAGAAGGAATACATGTGAGGGTCCCAGTGACTCCACATTCTTCTCTTAAGCACTTGGTATTTTCAGGCTTTAATTTTAGTCATTCTAGTAAGTGTGTAGTGCTATTTCATTATGGTTTAATTTGGATTTCTGTAGTGACAAATGATCTTAAGCATATTTTCACATACTTGACTTCCTTATATCATTTTTGGTTAAGTGTTTATTCAAGTATTTTGCCCACTTTTTATTAGGATGTCTATTTCTTATTATTGAATTGTAAGATTTCTTTATATATTCTGGATACAATATTTTATTCAGATAGGTGTTTTGCATGCATTTTCTTCCAACCTGTCTTTTTGTTTCCTTAAACATGGTCTTTCAAAAAAGCAGAAGTTTAAATTTGATTATGTCCAATGTATAAATTTTAAAAATGGCTTGTGTTTTTTGTGACCTATCTGAAAACATCTTTGTTTAACCTAGGAACACAAAAAGTTTCTTCTGTGGCTTCTCATAGATATTATTAACTTTTAAGTTTATGTCTATGATTCATTTCAAGTTAATTTTTGCAGATAGTATGAGGTAAGGCTCATGGTTCATTATTTTTGCCTATGGATGTCTAGTTATTCCAGCATCATTTGTTAGAAAAACTATTCCTTCCCCTTCTTTGTAAAAAAAAAAACCAAAAAACCAACCAAACAAAAAAACCATAACAAAACAATTGATCATATATGTATAAGATCTATTTCTGTACTTGTTTTACTGTTCCAATGATTAATACATCTATCCTTATATAAATTATATTAGTATTCTCCAAAGAAACAGAAACAATAAGATACATATATAGACATATATGTAGACTTATTTATTTATTTTTAAAGATTTATTTATTTGAGAGAGAGAGAGACTGGGGGCAAGGCTGGGGGAGAAGAGGAGGAGAGAGAGAATCTCAATCAGACTCCCCGCTGAGCACAGAGCCTGACACGGGACCCATCTTACGACCCTGAGGTCATGACCTGAAGCTGGTGGTGTAATTCAGTCTGAGTCCAAAGGCCTATGCATCAGGGGAGCCAATGGTACAAGTCCCAATCCAAAGGCCTGAGAACCAGCACTAATGCCTGAGGGCAGGAGAAGATAAATATCTCATTTTAAACAAAGAGAGCAAATTTGTGTTTCTTCTGTCTTTTGGTTCTATTTGGGCCTTCAGAGGATTTGATGATGCCAACCCACATTCGTTAAGGATTGACTCAACCTACCAATTCAAATAATAATCTCTTCTGGAAACACTCCCACAGACACATCCAGAAATAATGTCTTACTAGCTATCTGGGCATCCCTTAGCCCAGTCACATTGACACACAAAATTAACCATCACGAATACCATATTATTACTGTAGCTTTATTGTATTAAGATTTATTTGCATTATTGAATATGTCAATAGTTCATTTTTTTAACTGAAACCAAGTGATACTGTGATTCCTTAAAATATGTTCTTTTTCAAAATTATTTTGCTTGTCTAGATTCTTTGTATTTTTATATGAATTTTAGGAACTTCTGTTTTTGACAAAGATGGAATAACAAGGACCTGATTTATTCTCATGTCTGCAATAACTAGAACACTGGATAAAATATATGAAACAACAGTTTTCAGACATTGGACATCAGGCAATGCAAAACAGTGATCACTGAGAGGAGAAGTAGATGAGATGAACCCTATGATTGCCCATTTTACTGCCTGGAGAATGTTTCCAGGCCCACAGCACAAGGAGGAGGGGACCCAGCAGAGCCTAACAGTCTTCCTGAGTTAAGGAGAAAAAGTTGAGGGTTTTGGGAGGACCAGCAGCTGAGGTTCCTAGGGCAGAGTCCAAAAGAGGAGAGAGCTGTCAAGAGAGTTCCAGGGATTGGCAGAGGGTCCTGTTGTAGTCCTTCCTCAGCTGGGTACTGATAATGTCATGCATGGGAGGAAAGTACCTGAGGCTGGAGATAGAATTTCATCCCAAAGGAGTGGATTTCTGGCCCTGGTGCTCACACAGGGCCAGAAATACATCATGTTCTCTTTGGCAAGCGTGAACAACTTTATCATTCACAAGACATTGGTCAGAGAATTCAGAAAAGTTATTGGAGCCAAATCAAACATTGACCAAAGACTGTTTTGATCTCACCTAACAAAGTTTAAAAACAAACCTTGAAAGAGTCAAACTGTTTCCAAGTATCTAAATTGTATATAAGAACAAAGCTCAAAAATACTTTTCCAAAAAGCACAAGAATATCCAGCACCCAACAAGGAAAGATTCACAATGTCTATCATCAAATAGTAAAAATAAAAGTACCAGATGTGAGGATACCTATGTCCTGTGAATATTGCCTCCTGTAGCAAAAGGGCCTTTGGAAATGCAATTCAGATAAGGATTTTGAGATAGAGAGATTATCCTAGGTTATCCAGGTGGGCTCTAAATGTAATAACAAATTTCCTTGAAAGAGAAATACAGAGATTTGATTTATAGAGACAGATTGATGCCTGAAGCAAGATGCTATACAACGGGCTTTGAAGATGACGGAAATAGCCATGAGTCAATGAATGCAGCTCTAGAAGCCAGAAAAAGACATGGAAACAGATTCACCCCTTGAACCTTCAGAGTGAAGGTGGCCCTGCAGACTCTGATATATGGCCCAGTGAAATGGATTTCAGATATCTGGCCTCCAGAAGTATAGGATAATAAGTATGTATTGTTTTAAGCAATGAAGTAGTGGTAATTTGTTACAGCAGCCATAGGAAACAAATAGAGATTTTGGTACCAGGTTGTGGGTATTTCTGTAAAACAAAAACAAACAAAAAACCCCTGAAAATGTGGAAGTTGCTTTGGAACTGGGTAATGTGTAGAGACTAGAAGAATTTTGATAAGCATGATGGAAAAAGGAATAGATTACTTTGATCAAACTGTTGGTAGAAATATGGATGTTAAAGACTGCCATTGGGGTCTAAAAGGAAGTGAAGAGTATGATAGAGAAGGCCTATATTGT
Organism: Zalophus californianus; assembly: GCF_009762305.2. Lineage (NCBI taxonomy): Eukaryota > Metazoa > Chordata > Mammalia > Carnivora > Otariidae > Zalophus > Zalophus californianus. Next base: position 62,607,812 of record NC_045596.1, read on the forward strand.
CTTTAGAATACCTAAGTTGTCGTAACCAACTATTGGTATAAATATGAACATTAAAGTTTGTGTTGAAGGTTTAGAAGGGAATGAGGAACATGTTTTTGGAAGCTGAAGGAAAGAGGATCTTTGTTCTATAGTGGCAGAAAGCTTCGTTGAATTGTGGCCCACAGTTGTGTGGGAACAACACTTGTAAAGTAATGAACTTGGATGTTAACTGAGGAGATTTCCAAATAAAGTGCTGAAGGTGCAGCCTGGTTTCTTCTTGCTGATTAAATGTAAAAGGAGTAAAATGAGAGCAGAAAGAGATAAATTAAGGGAAGAACTTTCAAGCAAAAAGAAACCAGGACTTGATTTGGGAGAGTCTCAGCCTATCTTGTTTGAAAAAAAAGAAAGAAAGAAAAAGAAAAGAAGCTAAAATTTAGAGATTCACTTCCAGAAAATCATGCTCTGAAGAGAAAGCCGTGAGTGTGGCTGTTCAACCTTTTGTTGTGCTTTGGAAGTATCAAAAGATCAGTATATACATTCACGCAGGGTGAATGTGAAGTGATTAAGCATGTGACTCATAGGTCTCCTCAGCCAGCTCAACAGAAGTCAGGAAAAGAGATGTAATTATGCAGGAAATATCAGTGGGGGAGGCTTTTGTTTAATGGCATAAGTTCCTGTGACACACAGAGGAGAAACTCACAAGCTTTTTTAGAATGTTACATCAGTAGAAATACCCCTAGCTTGGATCGAAAGGGACAGAGACAGGATGAAATGAAAGTAGGTTGTTGGTCCCCAAAATTCTAGAGGCAGGAAACAGGCTGCAAACATGCTCTACTTTTCAAGAAAAAGGAAGGATGACTTTAAGGACAGAACTTTGGATCCAGACGGCAGAACCGTGAGCCACAGGGGACTATTCCCAAGCTTTTAAACCTAATGGGTTTGCCCAGTTGGATTTTGAAATTCTTTGGGACTAGTGACTCTTCTTTTCTGTCCTTTCTCTCCCTTTTGGAATGGGATATCTATAACTGTTACCCTAACCCTGTCCCACCATCGTATTTTGTGAGCATATGTCTTAGTCTGTTCAGGCTGCTATAATAAAATTCCATAGACTAGGTGACTTATAAACAACAAAGATTTATTTACCACGGTCCTAGAGGCTGAGAAGTCAAAGATCAAGGTGCTGGCAGATTTGGTTTCTGGTGAGAGCCCATCTTCTGGCTCATAGACAGAACCTTCTCGCTGTGCTCTCACATAGTGAAAAGGGGTAAAAGAGCTCTCTTGGGCCTCTTTTATAGGGTCACTAATCTCATCCATGAGGGATGCATCCTCATGATCTAATGACCTCTGCAAAGCCCCATCTCCTAAAACCATCACGTTGGGGGTTGGGATTTAACATATGAATCTTGGGGGGCACAACCTGTATTCGGACCATAGCAGCATATAACTAGTTTTTTAGTTTACAGGTCCACAAATAGGGGGAAATTTTGCCCCGTGATCCATCATAACCAGGATCTCATTTCTTTTGACTTAGATGAAATTTGGGACTTTGGAGCTGATGGTATTTAGATAAGACTTTAGACCTGTAATAGATAGAGACTTTTGGAGATATTGAGATGTGATAGAGCAACATCTCCCCCGACTGAAGTAATTAATCTTCCTTTTCCCAAGAACCTGAAATGGCCTTCTCGGAGTTAGTTTGCAGGGGAATGCTGATCTTTTTTAGGACTTATCCCTACTACTACCTCTCATCCCTGCTAGACATATGTAACCAGACTCAACCCATCACACTCCAGAGGGTGAGATACATTGACCTATGAAGGAGACACCATATACACCAAAATAATTGCAACATAAACCACATAAATATTTACAGAAATGGATCCTAAGAATGCTAGATCAAGATGTGCAGAAACCTCCAAATTCTGATGATTTTCCTTTCCCTACGCACAGCCTTCCTACTAAATGACACTAAGTTTCTTTGGACGTCTAGAAGGAAGATATACCATTTACATTTTTGGTCAAGATGTGCAGAAACCTCCAAATTCTGATGATTTTCCTTTCCCTACGCACAGCCTTCCTACTAAATGACACTAAGTTTCTTTGGACGTCTAGAAGGAAGATATACCATTTACATTTTTGGTCAAGATGTGCAGAAACCTCCAAATTCTGATGATTTTCCTTTCCCTACGCACAGCCTTCCTACTAAATGACACTAAGTTTCTTTGGACGTCTAGAAGGAAGATATACCATTTACATTTTTGGTCAAGATGTGCAGAAACCTCCAAATTCTGATGATTTTCCTTTCCCTACGCACAGCCTTCCTACTAAATGACACTAAGTTTCTTTGGACGTCTAGAAGGAAGATATACCATTTACATTTTTGGTCAAGATGTGCAGAAACCTCCAAATTCTGATGATTTTCCTTTCCCTACGCACAGCCTTCCTACTAAATGACACTAAGTTTCTTTGGACGTCTAGAAGGAAGATATACCATTTACATTTTTGGTCAAGATGTGCAGAAACCTCCAAATTCTGATGATTTTCCTTTCCCTACGCACAGCCTTCCTACTAAATGACACTAAGTTTCTTTGGACGTCTAGAAGGAAGATATACCATTTACATTTTTGGTAGGCCAGTGGGTCCTTCTTCAAGAGAACACCAGTCTCTCCTTATTCAAGGGCTTTGGGCCTGGGAATTGGTTGAGGGTTCACATTATTTGTTATGTGTAGTGATTTAAGTCAGACGTTTTTCATTTAATTTAGAGCTCTTACACATAGACAAATCAAGAAAGATTTTAGTACACTGCCTATCTATTTCGATCCTACAGGCACTGCGATCAATTAGCTAGAACAAAAGATCTAAGCAGGTCTAAGCATTCTGATGACTAATTTGGCCCTGCATTTATTATAGTAACCATAGCTGTCTTACCTCTGATGATTAAGTGCTGTCACTTGTTCCCTGCTCTCCTGGTATCCCATAATCCTCGCTGAATTCATAGAGCCCAGTTAGATGACAACTTTTCCCATACTGACTTCTAAGGAAAAGTCACCACAAAGGTCTTCAAGGGTATCAGGGCTCACTCAGCAATGAACTTGTCTTAGAAAAGGCAGTTAAAGGGCGCCTGGGTGGCTCAGTCAGTTAAGCGTCTGCCTTTGGCTCAGGTCATGATCCCAGGGTCCTGGGATCAAGCCTCCATCAGGCTCCCTGCTCCGCGGGGAGTCTGCTTCTCCCTGTCACTCTCCCTCCATGCTTTCCTTCTCTCTCTCTCCCTCTCAAATAAATAAATAAAATCTTGAAAAAAAAAAAAAAAAAAGAAAAGGCAGCTATACTCATTTTCTCTGAGTTGTAAGCTTTGGCCATTTTATTAATTTTTTTCTAAAAAGTATATATGCCTTTGATTTATACTTAGTTTTTATGTTGTATTTCATTAATTTATGTTTTTGTCTTACTAATACATTTCTTTTAATTTCTCTGGAATAATTTATCATTTTTTCTTGATTTAAGAGTTAAAATGTTAGCTTTTCTGTTTTCAATCTTTCTTAGTTTTAATACATTTTTAAAAAGATTTTATTTATTTATTTATTTGAGAGAGAAAGAGAAAGGGAGCACAAGTGGAGGGAGGAGCAGAGGGGGAGGGAGAAGGAGAGACTCTCCAGTAGACTCTGCTCAGTGCAGAGCAAGCCTGACATGGGGCTCAATCCCACGACTTGAGCCAAAACCAAGAATTGGAAGCTCAATCAACTAAGCTACCCAGGCACCCAGTTTTAATACATTTTAAAAGCTATAGCTATTCCTATCTCTTGCTTCAGATACCATTTTGAATGGTATCACATAGGCTTTTATAAGCAGTTTTGTTATTTTTTCATAGTTTGTGACTTTTGTCTTGATAGCCTCTTAAATAGTTATTTAAAGGATTGCTCTGAAATTTTAAGTGTACATATTTATAAAATAACAAAACTGTTTTTTTCTTGTTAATTCTTACTTTTATTATAGTTGTTAGAGAATATGTTGTGTATGGCTTTTTTCTTTCTCAAATTTCTTGAGATTTTGTTTATGGCTTAATACATGGACAATGTTTGTAACTGTTTCCTGTGTGTTTGAAAAGCAAATGCATCCTCTACTTTTTTGGGCACAGAAGACCTAATTCTCTCTTGCTCTTCCTACATCCACTATCTTCCCCCTTCCCTCTTTCACTGTCAACATCAACTTCAAAATTCTGCTCTGGGTCTCTATCTTAACATTCCAAAATTAAGGGGTCCTGGGTGGCTCAGGTGGTTAAGCGTCTGCCTTTGGTTAGGGTCATGATCCCAGGTTTCTGGGATCAAGCCCCATGTCCAGCCCCATGTTGAGCCCCATATTGGGCTCCTTGCTCAGTGGGGAGCACTTCTTCCTCTCCCTCTTCACTCTGCCCCTCCCCACCACTCATGCTCTCTCTCTCTCTCTCCCTCTGTATCTCAAATAAATAAATAAAATCTTTTAAAAAATTTCCAAGATTAAAATAGATCAGTGATCTTTGCCATTTTATTTCCCTACTTCCTCTCCCCTTCTCCACCCCCTTACCCCATCTTCCAATAAACTTTTATTTCAAAACTTCTCTTCCATTAACTCTAATTTCTAGGTATTATTGGAATTTTAATTTTCAACTATTGTTTACTTTTCCTTGAATTAGGTCTTTTTACTTTTTATAATTCTTATTCAACATTTATACTTTACAAATTGCATCATCAAGTTTTAATTTTAACAGCTTAGTTTTTAGTTTTTAAAAAAAAACGAGGATTTTCTGCTCACCATTATTTCTTGTACATTCAGTCTTTTACTAACTTGAGACATTTTTCTTGAATTAAATTTTTTCTTTGCTTCTTTGTTTCCTAAGGAAAAATTTATAGGTAGTATATTTTGTGGTCATATAAAATTTATTCTTTTACTCTTCTGTGGGGATGATATCTAGGGTGATAAAGATTCTTGGATCTTACTTCTTTTTTCTGGAAACCTGTAAGTATTTTTTTCTGCTTTCCAGAGTTGCAGGTGAGAAATCCATTGTGATTTCTTCCTTGCCTAAGTTAAAATGTGTGTGTATGTGTGTGTGTGTGTTAATGTCTGGAAGTGTTAGATTTTCTTTTGATCTTTGGCATTCACAGTTTTTATGAAATTTTGTCAAAATTATGTTACTTAAAATATTAATTATGCCTAGCACATTTTAATCTGAAAAGCATAATTGTTCTTCTGTTCTCTTTTTAAGCTTCTCTTAGGCTTTCTTTTTACCTCTTGGATTGCTCTTACTGTGTGTGTTTCAACCCTTCTGGATCTGTTTTCCATGTCTTTTCACTTACAACTCCAAATTTTGTATTTTGGGGTTTTGTTGTAGTATAGTTTCTTTATTTGATCTTTTATATTTTTAATTTTGTCTCCAGAAATATTCACTCTTTTTTGGTGTTCCTCTAATAAATTTCAAAATTCAAGTACTATGGTTTTGAACATTAAAAAAAATATTTTTGGTTTTCTAATCCTTCGTTTGCCTTCACATCTTTTTTGTGTGCCACTGATTTCCCTAATATTTTTTAAAAATTTTATTCATTTAAATAAATGAATTTTAGAGAGAAAGAGATAGAGAGACAGCTCAAGTGGGAGAGGCTGAGGGTAGGGAGAGAGAGAATCTCAAGAAGACTCTGTGCTGAGCATGGAGCCCAGTGCAGGACTGGATCTCACGACCCTGAGATCAGATCCAAGCTGAAACCGAGAGTCAGATGCTTAACCAACTAAGCCACTCAAGCACCCACTTAAAATTTTTTTTCTTAAATTGTCTTCTCTCTATATATTTATCTTCTGCAATGGAAATATCTGTCCTGTTTTTGTTTTGTTTTTGTCCTGGTACACTATTGAGCCTTTACACTATTGAGCCACTTAAATAACCTGAGATCTTTCTTTGCTTTCCCATAACTGTGCCTACGTAAGTCAGCCTGTTGGGATCTTCTTAGTAAGTGATGGCCAGGCAGTAGGTGAGCATTAAGAAGGAATTTTTAATGGTGAACCAGCAGTCAGTTGGGAACTTGACATACTGTCAGCATTCTTTAGTTTGAATGTGTGTGCAGGGGTGGAGTTGACTCTTAGCCCCGAAAAGGGGAACAATTCATCTCAATGGTATAATTCCTCCTGAGAATGGCCTGGAGTGGTGTACTAGAGGGTTTCCTTATGTTGGGGGCATCTGTTTGGCTCAAACGGAACTATTTCACTCTAGTAGATGCAAAATCAAACTTCACTCCAGTTTCCACCAGGGTGATAGGACTTCTTGGATGCTTGGTCTTTGATCCTTCCAGCTTTGTAAATGATGCTCTCTAGAAGTTGCCCTAACCAGGCAAAACAAACTATCTCTGTAGTACATTAAATCCTAAGTATGTCACACTTCCTTCATTTCCCTCCCCACTCCAAAGGCCCTCTCTGTGTTAGCTGTTTATCTTACTAATCAGTTGGGAGAGAGAGGGATGTATGCTCGGACTCCCATCTTCCCAGCATGAATCCATTGTGAGTTTCCTGTTGCTGAGGAAACATACATCAATTACCTCTACTAGTCAACTAGTCCTGTCATAAATAGACACAGACAATAAGAATCAAAACACATTTGAGAAAAGAGTCACAGCTTGAGACAGAAATGTAAAGATGGACAAGCAAAATAACTGATTTCTTTCTTTCTTTTTTAAAGATTTTATTTATTCATTTGGCAGAGAGAGACACAGTGAGAGAGGGAACACAAGCAGGGGGAGTGGGAGAGGGAGAAGCAGGCTTCCCGCTGAGCAGGGAGCCCAATGTGGGACTCGATCCCAGGACCCTGGGATATGACCTGAGCCGAAGGCGGACACTTAACGACTGAGCCACCCAGGCGCCCCTGTTTCTTTGCTTCTTTCCTTATGTTTTCTCTCTTTCATTGAGGACTCTTAGTAGACAGATATTGGGTCTCCTGGAGCCATATTATATTTTATTGCTCAAAATTTTGAAAATGCCCTCAGTTTTTATCTTCCGGGCTACTGATTAAAGTCTTTAGCTGTGTATATTTTATTATTTGGAACTTCTGTTAAGTTGTCCTTATTTTGGAAATTATCTTTATTTTCCAAAAACTCTTATCTGTTTTTAGCTGCTCTTTTTTATTCATAGCAGCCAGGGCTTATTTTACAGAAATACTGTCCCTTGAAATAATTCTGAGAATATGAATTTAATCTTTTCAAATGTTTTCTTGTGTTTCTTGCATGATGCCTTTTTACTCTGGGATCAGTTATTTTGTTTGTCCATCTTTACATTTCTGTCTCAAACCGTGGCTCTTTTCTCAAATGTGTTTTGATTTTTGTTGTCTGTTCCTATTTATGACAGGACTAGTTGACTAGTGGAGGTAATTGATGTATGTTTCCTCAGTAACAGGAAACTTCAGTTGTTTCTTCTCTGAATGGGTATGTATGTTTGGGGGTGCCAGAAGGTGGGTCTACTAAATAACTCTATGGATATGCACATACGTAGGATGCCTTCCAATCAGTCACATAGGCACTGGGTGGGCAGGCTAGCTGGGGACTAACTGCTCAAATTAGAAAGGTGTTATTCTGGATATAAGTGCTTTATGGCATGAATAATACTAATTAATGTGTCTATTCATCAGCATGTTATTTTATTTTTCATCAATATATGTAGCCACTCACAGAATCCCCACACTTATATGGAAAATGAAAACAACTGAGGTTATTTTGGTGGTGTATGCATAGTAGCACCATATAAACAAATCTTTCAGTTCAATTCAAAGCTTGTTATAAGTCTTTTCATATACTCAGGTTATAAGAGGATTTATAAATACAGTTTTGCATGAAAATAATTTCTTTCCTTTTCAGATGAATTTTAGAAATTCAGAGTAAAAAACTTTTCTTTGTATTTTTTTCCTATGAGTGGAAAGCACAAAAATATCATGATGTTGTAGCCATGCTAGGTCATATAGGGACATGTATGCATGAACTGTGTTCTGTCCTTGGATATCTATGAAATTAATTGCATTTTTACAGCAATTCTTTCCCTCTACTTATTTAAGTGAGCTCTCTTTTTTGTAGCAAGTCTTTCTCTGACTACAACATTCTATGTAAATTAACACAGTACATATCTTTACATTTTATAAAAAGCTTTGGCCTTACTTCATTCACTGCAAGTTAAATTTTCTATACTGATGTCACATTTGATGCATCATTGATCCAGATTCATGCTGATATGCTTTGGTGAGAAGGAGCATAAGGGCGGAAGCTGAAGTTGATAAGAGAGTGCTAATTCAAGGAGAAATGAAAATTTCTCCCATCTCTGAGGCACTTTCAAACTCCACATACTTTTTGGTTCTAAACAAGATGTTAAGAGACACAGGGTCTCGGGTCTTCATTGTCTGCTTTCCCACCTTCTTTTTTGTCTTGTATCCACAAGGGAAATATTTCTCAACTCTATACCTTCCGAAAAATGACAGCAAATTCAGGACTGCCTGTCTGCCAGGGGACTCCCATGAGAACCCATGGCCAGTTTTTCCCTGTCTTTTCCAAGTCCACAATCATTTAAAAATTGAATCACTCCAGAGGCACAAAAGCCAGACCTATTGCGGCTCAGTTGTTACTAGATCCATGTAGGATAAGAGAGAAAAATAGCAAAATTAAATGCTAATGGGTTAGAATGAGCAAACATACTGGATTCGCACTAATAGTAAAAGTCACAACTCCTGTTATGTCATCACTGGAAATCTTTAAAACCTTTAAATTTTTAAATCTTCAAGAAATAAAGACACTGAAAGGTCTTCTTCTATGGATCAAGGAATGAGATCATTACCTCACTTCCTGCCTCTCATTCACCATTAGAGAAATATTATTATCATCATCAACATCATCATCATCAGTTTTGATTTATCTGAATAGCCTGCTGAAATAGACCTCTGGGAGCATTTACATATCCAATTACTACAGGATGATTATTCATAGCCTTAAAACTGCCTTGCACACAAAAATGCCTGACCTAGCTGAAAGTTCTTAATAATAATACTTTACACTTGTATGGTGCTCTTAATGTTTCAAAGGATTTTCATATCCATTTTCTTAATTTGAGACTGAAAATAACTCAGGTTGGTAAATAAATCCCAGGTATTATTATCTCCTTCTTACAGATGAGGACTTAGAAGATCTATTAATGACTTATTTGAAGTCAGTCAACCAGTTAGTCTTAGACTGCATACGAGGTGTTACTTCCTGGGCTCAGTGAGATAACAGTGTCTCTTTCCTTGCTTGGTGGAGGCCAGTGTCTTTGGATCGCAGTGAAAATAATCTCGAAGTCATGAGTTTACTTCTGAGAAGGTGGCAGATGTTGTTCTTTGTCATTTCTGCTCTGAGGTCTTTAAAAAGCCTTGGTGGTGGGGCATGAGGAGCCAGGATGCATCAAGAGGCTTGAGCTCACCACTGTCGAGTCCTAGTTGTGTTGCCTCAGAAAGAATACCCTGAAAACAAGCTGGCTTCAGGAGAAATCTTTGCATCCTGTTGAATTTTCCCTCATAGAGAATATATTTGGTAATTACTACCTCATGGTGTCTTTATTTTCTTCAAAGGTGCTAATAGACAGCATGTTTATATTCCTTCCCCACCCCCCAAATTCATGGGCATGAGAGTGAATGTGGACCAGTGAAATACAAAGAAAACATTTGCTAGGGGTTCATGAGAAAGTAGATTCTTGCTTTTCTTACATAGCTCTGGATTAACCCTTTGTAGAGTATGTAGCTCTAAGAATTGCTGGCTGTTATTTTGTATTGAAAAGCTGGATCCAAGTGGAAGTGAAAATGATACAGTGGAAGACAACATTGGTCAGGATAGGCTAAGTTATGCTGAAGTAACAACCCCAAGCCTTGGTTGCTTAACAAAATAAAGTGTATTTCTCACACTACCTTTCCAGCGAGTGTTGATGGGAGTCTTTGTTCCAAATAGCTCTTTAGGGATTTGGGCTTACCTTATGGTGCTGCCGCCATAGGTTTCAGACTTCAGTGAGACCAGGGAAGGGAATTTTGCTAAGGTTGTTCTAGCTCAAAAGTGACACAGCCCATTGTCTGAAACAGTGCTGTCCAATAGAAACATAATGTCAACCACGTGTGACTCACATGACTAAATTTATTATTGTCGTTGTTGCTGTTGTTACCAAATTTGGAGGTAATGCTTGTTTGCTAAGATTTCTTTGTTATGTGTTTTTGTGTTGTTAATTAGGGCATAATTTACCCACAGTAAAATTTAGACTTTTTTTAGGGTACAGTTCTGTGAGCTTCAACAAACACAGATAGTCATGTAATTATCATTTCAAGCAAGTTTTAAAACACTTCCATCTCTCCCCAGATTTACCCTGTGCCCTTTGTAGTCAATCCCTCCTCCTACCCTCGGTCCCTGGCAGCCACTGATCTATTTTGTTTCTTTTTTTTTTTCTTAAAGATTTTATTTATTTGTTTGACAGAGAGAGACATAGCGAGAGGGAACACAAGCAGGGGGAGTGGGAGAAGGAGAAGCAGGCTTCCCGCGGAGCAGGGAGCCTGATGTGGGGCTCGATCCCGGGACCCTGGGATCATGACCTGAGCCTAAGGCAGACGCTTAACAACTGAGCCACCCAGGTGCTCCCTCTGATCTATTTTCTGACCCCATGGTTTTGCCTTTCAACAATGCAGCTTTTGGGTTTGGTTCTTTTCATTTAGCATAATGCATTTGAGATTCAGCCATGCTGTGGTGTATATCAGTAGTTTGTTCTTTTTTGTTGCTGGACAGTATTCCATTGTATGGATATACCCCAGTTTGTTTATCCATTTCCCAGCTGAGGGACATTTAGGTTGTTTCCCAAATGTTTTTGGTGACTAATAAAGCCAATATAAACCAAAAACTATGTGAACATAGTTTTTCATTTCTCACGGGAAAACATGTGGGATGACACAGTCATATGGTAACTTCATGTTTAATTTTTAAAAAATTTTTATTTATTTACTTGAGAGAGAGAGAGAGAGCACGAGTGGGGAGAGGAGAGGAAGAAGCAGACTCTCTGCTGAGCAGGGAGCCTGATGTGGGGCTCCATCCCAGGACCCTGGGATCATGACCTGAGCTGAAGGCAGATGCTTAACCGACTGAGCCACCCAGGCGCCCCATGTTTAATTTTATAAGAAACTGTCAAACTGTTTTCCAAATTGTCTGCACAGTTTTGCATTAACACCAGCAACATATATGAGAGTTCCAGTTGCTCCACATCATTGCCAGTGCTTGATGTTACCAATTTTTTTTTTTAAGATTTTATTTATTTATTTGAGAGAGCGAGAACGAGAGATAGAGAGCACGAGAGGGAAGAGGGTCAGAGGGAGAAGCAGACTCCCCGCCGAGCAGGGAGCCCGATGCGGGACTCGATCCCGGGACTCCAGGATCACGACCTGAGCCGAAGGCAGCCGCCTAACCAACTGAGCCACCCAGGCGCCCCCTGTTACCAGTTTTGAAAGATCTGTTTTAAAATATTTCTTTCTTTCTTTCTTTCTCCTTCCTTCCTTCCTTCCTTCCTTCCTTCCTTCCTTCCTTCCTTCCTTCCTTCCTTCCTTCCTTCCTTCCTTCCCTCCCATTCTCATAGATGTATAGTGGACATAAGTAAACCTAATTTTCTAGTAGCCATGGTTTGAAAAGTAAAAAGCAACAGGTAAAGTTAGTTTAATAATATGTTTAACAGAATATACTCACAACATTATCATTTCAACATGTAATTAATATACAAATTAATGAGCTATTTCATGTTCTTTTTCTGTGTGTACTAAGTCTCTGAAATCTGGTGTACAGAGCTCCATAGCCTCATGTGGCTAGTGGCTGCTCTATCGGACAGTGCAGGTCTAGATGTAGTTACTGGTCTCACCTAACTGTGAGTGGGCTGAGAAAACACGGTATCACCATGTACCCAGGAAATGTGGGGGAGCACTAGTAATGTCTCTCACAAAGGCAGAGTGTAGAGAAAGAATTCAGGTCCTTTATAACATCATTAAAGTACGAAATTGAATGCAATCTGAAGATCTTCTAAGGAAAACCTTAGTTTCTAGTTATGATAGACAGTAAGTGCCATGTATGGTTTAAGACAGTTTGAATTAGCTGATTCTGTTATTTGAAAATTCCTCCAACATAATTTTGCACTGCATAACTAAATATGCATTTAGTATAGAAGAATGAGAAAATACAGGCAAGGTTTTAAGTCACCTACAATCTCAGACAATATTTTGGTGTACAGTTGATCTTTGAACAACATGGGGGTTAGTGGCACTGACCTCCTGCATAGTCAAAAATCCACATATAACTTTTGATTCCCCAGAAACTCAACTAATGGCCTACTTTGACTTTGAAGTCATACTGATAACATAAACAGTTGATTAAGACATATTTTCTATGTTATATGGATTATATACTGTATTCTTACCAGAGTAAGCTGGAAAAAAGAAAATGTCATTAAGAAAATCTTAAGGAAGAGAAAATACATTTATAGTGCTGTACTGTATTTATATAAAAAATTTCATGTATAAGTGGACCTGCATAGTCCAAACCTCTGTTGTTCAAGGGTCAACTATATATCTTTTGAGAAGTGTGTGTATGGATATGTGTATCAATGTATTAAAGTACATGTGTATAAGCAAAATCACAGAAACATTATATTAGTATCATATAACCTACATTTCCACCCAATAATATTTTGAAAACATCTTTCCATGTCAATAAATATATGTTTAAACTATCATTTTTTAAAAAGATTTTATTTATTTATTTGACAGAGAGAGACACAGCGAGAGAGGGAACACAAGCAGGGTGAGTGGGAGAGGGAGAAGCAGGCTTCCCGCTGAGCAGGGAGCCCAATGTGGGGCTCGATCCCAGGACCCTGGATCATGACCCGAGCTGAAGGCAGACCCTTAATGACTGAGCCACCCAGGTGCCCCTAAACTATCATTTTTAACCTCTATGTAATATTCCACTTTATGGTAAAGTCACAATCTACTTAACACATTCTGTATTATAAGCCATTCAAAACATTTCATTGTTTAAGGTGGGGCAAGGGCAGAGGTGGTGTGTGTTTTGAAATAGCTTTTTTTTTCTTTTTCGGAGACAGACAGCACACACACCAGTGAGTGCGAGTGGAGGGACGGGGTAGAGGCAGAGGGAGAATGAGAATCCCAAGCAGGTTCCAGGCTCAGCATGGAGCCCCTAGTGGAGCTCCATCTCACCCTGAGATCATGACTTCAGCCGAAATCAGGAGTCCAGTGCTTAACCAACTGAGCCACCCAGGTGCCCCTTGAAATAGCTTCTTACCTGAAACAGAAGCAAAGAGCATTTGGAAATCCTGTTTCCTTTCTTTGCATCTCTTCTTTTTATATCTGGCCTTCTCTCAGTTCTTTCAGTAGAAAAAAATACAAGAGGGAAAATATAGCTCAGCAAGGTGACTAGATGATTAGTAATGTAAAAAAAAAATTAGTTTCCTATAAAGTTTTCAGTAATTTTTTCTCATTGCCATGACTACATTGTACTTATCACCAGCAATGATTAGATAGACAAGTTATTCAAGGTATTCTAGGTGTAACTAGAAGATTAGCAATAGAGAGAATAACAAATTAAGTTACAAAAATCTAGAAGTATGCAATAGTAAAGTGTAGGATGAATCAGGTCCAGTCCTATAGGGCTTTTACTTATAAAACAAAAGCCAGTGTAGTCTGCATGAGAAAGAACTTGATTAAATGTGCTGAGATGACCCAGTTTTCCTCTTTTGGCTGCTCTGGCCATTTGGCATGTTCAGTGACCTCTGGTGCTTGGCTTTCTGCTGTGTTGTTATGACAGGCACAGGGCTGATAGTAAAAATATTTGACAACAGTGATGCAGGGCCACTGACCAAGGACAAAAGACCCCAGCCTCCCACAGCTGCTACCACTGAACCAGTGTATAAGGTCCGCTGGCTGTCCCAAATGGGGAAGATAAACAAGGAAATGACAACAACAAAAAACCCCAAACAAACAAACAAACAAATAAACAAAACAAAAACAAACCCCTGGGGTTTTTGTTTATTCCAGGAAAAATAATCCTAGATATGAAGCCCTTTTTTGGGGGGGGGACGGTTGGTCTTCCATATCCTTCTAGTGATACTGCTGGGGAAACTATCAATTCCAACAAAAATAAATGGTAAATAGCCACTCCCTTTCTCTAAAGCAATACTTAAATTCACAGAAAGGGATTAATATACTGAATATATGAAGAACTCTTACAATTCTACACAGAATCAAAAACCCTACTAACAGAGAAATATAAAGAGGTCATTCAGACACACACTGAGAAATACAATAAATATAGGAAAAATTGTTTTACTTTACTAATGAGCAAAGAAATGCAGATTTTAAAAATACCTATATTTCCTTGGGTAACATCTGTTAAGTGGCTATCATGTGTCAGATATGGCGTGAAGCATTTTTATCTTATTTAATGCAATCTTATCTTATTTAAAGCATTTTTATCTTATTTATCTTATTTAAAAGTCCTTACAGGACTTTTAGTGTAGTGGACTTTTATTATAATGTCCATCTCATAGGCAAGGAATCTGAGGTTCAAGGAGGGTAACATGCCTGAGGTGACACAGTTAATAAGTAGTGTTAAGCAAAATGCCATTTTGCCTTTTGAGATTTACAAAGATTAAATGATAGGTATCAAAATGAAAAATATGCATCCCTTTGACCCAGCACTTTCACCTCTAAAATTTATCCCAGGACAATAATTGGGTAAGTGCACAAAGGACTTTTATAAGGACATTTAGTGCTGTATTATTTATAACAGCAAAAAACTGGGAACAACATAAATGTTCTTCAACAGAGGATTGGCTAAATATGTGAAGACCTATTCATATACTATAAATCCAAGCAGTTCTTAAAAAGAATGAGATAGATCAATATGATTTGGCTTAGAAAGTTGTGGCCTAGCTCTACTGTTCAGTGGGAGAAAAAGAAATTCAGATTACAAAATAGCATGTAAATTGTGACCGTATCTTTGTGAAAAGAATTATGTTAAGCAGAGAAAAATGTCTGAATGTGTTTGCTGTGGTTTTTCTTGTGGAGGGGTTAGATGATAGCAGAGCCCATCAGTGTATCAGTGTATACCTGTGTATTATTTGATTATTCTTTTGGGTATAACTATTTGGAGCAGGAAAAAAAAAGCAACAAATATTGACGCATGCCTAAACTGACAAACCAGAAAAAAGGCAGTAACGCTGCAGGATCAGTCCCAGAGCAGGTACAGGATGGAGGCACGTATAGGAGAAAGATACGACAGGAGACTCCATGCATAGGGTGGGGTTGCGCAGAAAGAAGACAGTGAGAGGCAGAGGAAAGGGGGCAGAAGGGAGAAAGGGAAAGGAGAGTAAAATGGACCAACAGGAAAGTAAATACAAGTTGAACAGTTGCAACAAAGTCAGCAAAGCCCTAGTGTTAGTAGGGAAGGTTCAACTTGGGGCTTTGCTGAGGGGCAGGGTAGTGTAGCTAAGGATGATTAAGATAGTTGAGAGCAGGGGCTCCGGAGTGGAGCAGTCCTGTTAGCGCTCACTAAACAGCCATGTTTTCCCCTATCGGTCCAACTCTTTTGTGGTTAGGTTGGGGTCATGCCACTCATTCTTGTAACTGGATTCTGAGAGGAAGGGCTAAGGCCCTTAAGGATTGTAATACCTCCTTTATCGCTTTCTTGACCCTATGTAGAGGCTGCATACCATGCCATGTGCATCATGCCGAAGCAATAAGTAGTCACCTAAGCCCAGGGGCCAGGATGTGATTGAGAAATAAACTTTTGTGGTCTTAAGACACTGCAATTTGGGGGCTTGCTTGTTTTTGCTGCTAGCATTGCTTCCTCTAATATGCTTTGCCGTTTATTAGCTGTCTGACCTTAGACAGATGACTTAACTCTCTGAACATCAGTATTTCTTCTGTAATTGGAAATAATAATGGTACCTGTCTCCTAGGGTTATTGGAGGATTAAATGGGAAAGTGTACAATGTTAGGCTATTATGGTTATTGTTACATGTGTTGGGTATTATTTATTTATTTATTTTTGCCATCATTTACAGGAGGAAGTGATGAATCAGTTCCCCAAACAGGGCAATACCAAGGTCAGGGAAATGTCACTAGGTGACAGTAGGGCCAGTCCAAGGAGATACTGTGGGACATATTAAGAGAAGTTGTAGAATCTAGATATGTAAGTGAAGAGGACTGAAGATACAGACCCAACTATCTCTGGCTAGTGATATGCCAACTCCTTGTCAGGGGAAGCACTGGTTTTTGGAATGAGGTTAAGTTATAGAGATAAGCTAGTTATCATTAGTTGTATCTCCATAAAAATGCCTACAAAATTTTCATCATAATGAAATAAGTTATGCTAATATAATTATTTTCCTGGGGCACCTGGGTGGCTCAGTCGGTTAAACAGTTAAATGTCTACTTTCAGCTGAGGTCATGATCCTAGGGTTCTGGAATGGAGCCCTGCAGTGGGCTCCCTGCTCAGCGGGGAGTCTGCTTCTCCCTCTCCCTCTGCCTGCCACTGCCACTGCCCCTGCTTGTGCTCTCTTTCTCTCTCTGTCAAATAAATAAATAAAATCTTTTAAGAAATTATTTTCCTGGGGCACCGGGTGGCTCAGTCCTTAAGTGTCTGCCTTCGGCTCAGGTCATGGTCCCAGGGTCCTGGGATCAAGCCCCGCATCGGGCTCCCTGCTCAGCGGGAAGCCTGCTTCTCCCTCTCCCACTCCCCCTGCTTGTGTTCCCTCTCTCGCTGTGTCTTTCTCTTTCAAATAAATAAATCAAATCTTTAAAAAGAATATTTTCCTGACATCTCAATTTAAGTGACCATGGAAGGTGCTAATATTACTGATTGGTTGACCCTTTCAACCATTTGATCATCTTGGGGTAGGGACTCTGGGGATACTCGCCTTCTACCTAATCAGGGCTGAACGGGGATGAAGTGTGTGGGCCTGTGTAGGCCTGTGTGCAGGGTTGATGGTGGAGCAGGGAGGGTGTTATATATAAATACTGCATATGATAAATTTGGGGTAACTTGGAAATGCTATTCTCCCCCCATCTCCCTGCCTTCCTTCATTTCCTTTCCTTTTTAAAAAGGGGCACATTTGCATTTAGCACAAGTATAACAGATGTCTTACTGAGACTTCTTTGAGTGCCATGATTGTATGTTTTTTTTTTTAAATGAAATCAAATGATTCTTGAGAGAAGAAATTGTCAAAGTTACTCCCAGTCAGTGGTGGCTACAAAATATCTATAAGGAGTAGATTAGGAGTGGTAACCTGGTTGCCAGAGTGTGTTGGAAAGTGGGTTTTCATAGCATTACATGGGATTGAGAAAATGTCAACTTTCTCAATAAAAAAGGAGAGGGGATCTTTTTCTGGGGAGGGGAGGTTAAGACTCCCAACTGCACTGGATGTGGCCACTGCTTTCCAGCACTTGCTATTTTACTCAGTACATTCTTTCAACAAATGTTTAATGAGCATCTACTACTGTGTTTTTGATACAGAGGTGATAAACAGACTCTGTTCCTGAGACCCAGGAACACAACCCAGGAGAGACTGAGGGTGAGTTGTACAACCCCTGGGTCCTCTAAATACTCAAAAATCAGTGCCAGGTTGTTAGGGGTTCCCATTTTGCTCTGGCTCAATAGTGATACATACAGGGATCTGCCAATTACGACTTACTGAGTAATACTGAAAAGCGATTTGTTCCAAGTAGCAAGTGAGAGCATTAGAACGTTCGCCCACTTTTAGGGTGGTTGTAAAGACTGAAAACAAGTGGGACCCCCCACCGTTTCACAGCTCAGCGTTTGCTGCTTGGACAAACTCCCCTTCCATATGCTCACCCATCTCTGGTCAACTAAGGGAACCAGGGCGTCTCTTGTCTGAGTCAATCAGAACCCAGCAGCATGTCTCTGATGCAACCATTCTCATCTTGTACAACGATTAACCCTAGACCAGCTCTTTTTATTTGATCAAAAATTGCTGTTGTCTTTCGGTCCTGACCAGAATCAAGGCCTCCACCCTTCAAGTGCGCGCCCCAGTTTGCCTCGCCAAGACATTTACTTCCCAGTCATTGGCATTTGGGGGCGCAGCTGGAGCCACCGCGCCGAGGTCGAGTAGTGTTCCACTGACAGCCTCTCTCTAGGAGAGGTAAAGGTGCATTCGCGGTGGGAGGCCCCGCCTAGGACAGACAAGCCAAGACCCTCCCAGGCAGCTGGTAAAAGCCATGGTGGGACGACAGGAAGGTCCCGGGAGAGCAAGATGGATCAGGTCTGCCCCACGCACTTAGTACAGCAGGAGTGGCGGGGGTGGAGGGGGTGGAGGATAGTGCCAGGGCTTTTGAATGTGTGTGTAACTCCTCTTGGATCCCTCCCGAAGCGAGAGGTGAGGGCCCGGTTCGTGGGCTCTCAGCGGTGCCTGAGTGAGCAAGGACCACACCATCACACCCCTCCCACCTCCCCACCCCCCGCCTCCCTGGTGTGACTACTTTTGATCCCGCCCGAGACAAAGGCAGTATGAACTCCAGCAGAACGAATAAGGGGATCAGGTTGCTCTCCCGGCCTCCCCTCACTACCCCCTCCTTGATTCTCCCCTTCCCCACGTGACTCTCTGGAATCTTTGCCAAAGCGCCGAGTCTCTGGGTCCATTTTCACCGAGCAAAGGAGAGAGGAAGGAGGCGAGGAAGGCGGAGCCTGTGTCCTTTAAACGCTGGGATCCAGAGGGGGCCTTATTTTGTGCGTATCCGAGCTCTCTCGTCCTAGTAGCATTGAGTTCGGGATCCTTTCCAGCCCCTCTAGCTCTTTCCTCCGTGCATTTAAAATTATGGCTCCTCCTGCACTCCCGTAATCACGCCTCAGCCCTGCAGACCAGCTCCGGGTGGACGGGCGCGGAGGTGGCAGTCGGCGTGGAGCAAGCCGCGCCCCCGCAGCCCTACTCACCCGGGAGAGGGGCGGAGGCAAGAAAAGTAGCAGCAGCGCCCTCCCGCGTCGCCACCCCCCGTTCCTTCCGCGGAAGCTTTCGAACAGTCTGCGACAGCGAGCGCAGCCCCAGGCGGCGCCGTGCGGCTGCAGCGCCGCGGAGTCCCAGGAGCCGCCCGCAGGGCTGCACAAAGTTTCCTGCGAGCGGCCGCCGGGGGCTGAGGTCCGCCGAGTCGGGTGGCCCAGCGAAGGGGTGGGTGGGTCTTTCTGGGCTCCTGGCGACCCCCTCTTCCGACGCAGCGCCGACGTAGAGTGTCAAGCGAACTTTAAAAAGCTGCTCCACACCAACCTGCGCGGGGATCTCCACGGTCGGGGACCCTGGAGCGGAGGGGTCCAGTCTGAGGGAAATGCTGGGAGGTCCGATCGGCCGGTGACGGGAACTTTCCCGCGAGTCTACCGCGGAGAACTGCGCTCTGCCTCCTCTTTCATTCTCCCAAGCTCAACCCACATTGGCGACCTCCTTCGCTGGAGAGCTGCGCGCTCTCCGCCCCGGCAGTGAGTGAATTGAATCCTCCGCCCTGCCCGGCGCCTCGGAGCTGCTGAAGAGTGTCGCTCGGGGCCGGTTCAGCGCTGCATTTCCCCGGAGGCACCCGCCCGCCAAACCTAGCTCTCCGTGCGCGCCGGCCCGGGGCGCCGGAGCCGGTGTTTGAGGCGGGAGCTGGTTCTTGGATGCTGAAGGCTGGGCTCTTCCAGTGTGGGTGTCGAAGCGGCAATGGGTGCCTTCAAAGTGTGGCTCGGGGTGGCTCTAGCATTAGCGGGATTTGCAACATTGCCTCATCGTTCCGAAGGTGAGAGAGCGGTGCCTTTTTTTTTTCCTGGTGTGTGTGTGTGTGTGTGTGTGTGTGAGAGAGAGAGAGAGAGAGAGAGAGAGAGAGAGAGAGAGAGAGAGAGAGAGAGAGAGAGAGAGAGAGAGAGAGATCGTGATCGTGCTGTTTAAAAAGCCAAGCGGGTTTATGGTATTGTGGGTCGGGTGGAAGTTTTTTCGGGGGTTGGTGGGTGAGTGGGAGTGGAGCTGGAGTGGGCTTTTTCTGAGATTCCTACTCCTGATTGTTTTGCATTCCGATCACAAGCTTGTCTCCCGCCTCCCTCTCTGCCCTAAGTGCATTTGGGTGGGTGGGTGGCCAATTGAGGTGGCATCTCTGAGATTGGATTCTCTTTTTTTCTCCACTTCCCCGCTGCCCCCAACGGAAAGCGACTACGTGAAGCGTAGGCGAGGAGCGGACAATTGCTCTTACCTGGGTAAAAATACCTCCGCTCCTATGAAACATAAAATCCGGCACCTTAAAACCCTAGCCACTCTCCCTCCCCCCCGCCCCAGTAAGTCTCCCTGTAAAGTCTCCTAAAGATTTTATACTTAGACGGTTAGAGCGCGTTCTGGACGTAGACAATTCAAATGCACTGAGAAGAGCCTCTCCAGTATGGAGAGGCAAGAGCCTGCCTGCTTCCTTAGAAAAAAAAAAAAGTGATTAATAAGAGTTTAGCTTCATTCTCTTACTTCGCCCTCATTCCCGGTTTTCCTCCAGGGCTCCAACCTGTGTGTAAAACCCCGAGCTGAGGGAGAGAAAGGAGACGGTGGGAATTGTCGCCATGATAGCAAAAACAGCCTGGGTTCAGACAAATAAATGAATCAATAACTAAATTAAGAGTTTGGGGGTCAGGGGATGGCTGGCCCCGGGATGCGAGGCTCTGTGGGCTCCCACCTGCTCCGAGGAGTCAGCGAAGTCCTTTAGCCAGTGCTTAGGGAGGGGGAAGGGAGCCGGGGGGGGGGGGCAGGGAAGAAGAAGGCTCGATCCACCGTGCTGGGCTCTCGGCTTCCCCTCCCGACTCCATTCATTATTCATCCAGCTGCGGGAAGAAGAGTTCACCTGCTCCGCGGCAAATCAGAGCCGCAGCTGCGGCGGGCGCGGGGCGGGGCGCGTTCGCCCTGCTGCGGGCTTGGGGCGGCTTGAAGGTGCAGAGCCAGGGCGCGGGGCTGGGGGCGGCGGGAGGCCAGGCGGAGGACAAAGCCCTGCCTTGGATCGACCTCCAGCCGTCAGAGCAGCTGCCGTTTCCTTGCTAGTTTCCCTGGAGAAAGTGGCGTGGCCTTGGGAGTCCGCGCACAGTCCTGGGGACTTTACCGTGGCTAAAGGTACCGCCTGCCCGCATCCTCCCGGGAAGTATGTTAAGCACTTCCCATAGGAAAAGCACGTCTGGGGCCTGTGCAGCCTTCTCCAAATGGGTCATAACCTGTAGAAATAGGTCTGTATTGTATGTGCGCGTGTGTGCACACTTAACAAAATAAAACTTATAGGGCTTAATTATAATGATAAATCAGATGGGAGAGTTAACCCAGGCCACCTAAATCTGAATTTGAGACTTAGAAACATTATGTTTTCACTTGGTGGTGGCAGTTTCTTATTTAGAATCATCCCAGCAACGCGGAAAACGTGCTCTCTCTCCCGGATAGCTCACCAGGGGGCAGTTGGAATGGTGCAGTTTTTAAGAACCAAATCTCTTGAAATTACAAAAGCCATTATTATTAAGAGCCTGCAGGGTTCGCTCTTTGGAAGACTGGTTGGTACAATGGGCAAAGTTTAAGAACGTCCAGTCTTTTGGTAGCGGAGGAGGAGGGCAGGACGCCAGGGGCGCTATTCCTCCAAAGATTCTTTAGGAACTTTGCTTCTTACTGTTTCACCCCACCTTTAGGACATTCTAGAATCATTTCACAAGTTGGATTGATAGATGTCTGAGAGTTTCCATCCGACTCAGAGTGGTCCTTATCTAAGAATGAATGAATGAATGTGGACATTTATTGAGCACGTTATTTGGCTTCTGCTGTGCCAAGCACTTTACATACATTATCTCATTTAATTAAGTTAATTAAATATCAGGCCCACAGCCAAAAAAATCAGCTGTCATCTGATGAGACCTTTGATTTGGTTCTGTTGGGGTTTTCTTTTTCTCTTAAAAATAAGGGCACTGAAGTTGGAGAGCTTAAAAGGATCTTACAGATTTCCTCAAGTTTTTATTATTAGTCTTGGCAATGATTTTTAAAAATGGAAGAGAAGTATTTACATGTGTGCTTCTCATGGTGTGACATACAGTGTGATACTTTTGCTGACCAAGCCATGGCAGAATTTGTGTTTTCTTCTTAGTGCTCAGAGAGCATCTCATACATGCTTCTAGAACACCAGTTAATAATTATGCAGTTACCTGGTTAAAGGTGCAGTTTCCATCTTCCTCATGTAGCTGTGTGCTCACTGAGGGCTTAGGATGGCTCCTAATTATTTTTACATTTCCACATCACCTCCTAGTACATACTAGGTGCTAAAAAAAAATATGGTCAGATGAATGAGTATTGCCTAATCACAGTCTTTTGAATTAAGCTTACACTGGCCTCTATTATAAACTGCTGTATGACCTTGAATGAACCACGTAACTTCTTTGGCCTGTGGTTCCGTCATTTACCAAATGCAGAAGCCGGCTGGCTAGGTGATAGCTCTAAGATGCTTTGCTAATTGTCCAGCATAGGGAAAAAGATCAACATTTGCTGCCTTATTTGTGGTCAGTTGCAACTTTCTGGTTCTGAATTTTACATTAGTTATTAAAAGAAAAATGAATTTTTACAAGCAAATCATTGGCAGTGTTATTTTATACTGTCTTATATTGCTGAGCTGACAAACCACAATGATTTGAGAACTTAATGGAATCAAGAAGTCACAGAGAAACTTCTAGCAAACATGACTGCTTTCTGAATCAGACCAGCTTTGCCATGACATTTTCTGGAGAAGCACATTTTGAATTGTGTTCACCCGTGGATATCCTGTGAAGTCACCCTAGATAGAACATGGTGGCTTGGAGATAGGAAAAGATTATCGAACTGGAGGTTGAGAGAATTGAGTTCTAGTCTGTGTCCTATACCTCCCCATGTGGCTTAGTCAATCCCACAATCTTCCAGACTTTTCCTGTAAATGAATGCCATTAACAGAATATGTTGGAAAAGATCATTTGGTAGACAATGTGTTTTATTTATGGGTAGATCAGCATATTTGCATTAACAGAATATGTTGGAAAAGATCATTTGGTAGACAATGTGTTTTATTTATGGGTAGATCAGCATATTTGGTTCTACTCTTGGCTGGAGAGTTCCTTCTGTGTAAGATCTAATCTTTAAAAACCAAAGTGAATAAGGAGAAGACATTGGCTGGGGAAAATAGCCTATCTCTTCATTCTTTCATTCCACAAATCTTTACTGAGAGCTTATGTATATGCTTATGTCTGGTAGGGGGGATACAAATATTAAAAAAGCATACTACGTGTCCTGAAGAAGTTTGCATCCCCAGTAATTGTTAATATCAGTAAAATAGAGGTAGGGATATGTGAACACTGGTCCTTGGTGGGTTTCCCAATATTGAATAATTGCACTTTTGGCTTTTGTAACTACCTGCTGGTGAAAATAAAGAGGTGTATTGTCACAGGCTATTTCCATTTCTCTTCTCCTCTAAGGATTAGATCCTACATGTACATTGTTTAGTGAGGCCAGAGCCATCTGCATTCATTGTTATGGACTCGAGTGGTAGTATCCCTCAATTTCACTCAGACACAAGTAGTCATAAATACCTTCCACCACATGGCTCAGGAGAAGGGAGGAGAACACCACATGGCAAAGTTGGAGTTGTGTGCCAAATCTTACAATAGTTCAAAAACAGTTGGCCCATTTTCATTTTAAGTACTCTATTAATTGATCTGAATCCTGGTTTACAATAATCAGGACATGAGCTGTCTTGTCAGTCCAGAAAACGATTCTATTTTAACTATTCCACGGTATACAAGCCGTATGCTGAATTATAACACAACATAAAGCTTGAACATTTAAATGCTAACTTGTGGCTGCTTATTCCTAATGAGTCATATTTTTGTGATACCATGTTCTCCAAATCTCTTCATATCTTATGGCCATATATACCACTCTGTCTTTGAACTAATGGGCCTGATGTTTTCTGGCTCTTGGATTTAACTTCTCTAATTTACTCAGTTTACCAGGTATGGTTTCTGTAGTGAATAATTTCTGGATGTGAGTACTGGTGCAAATTAGATTTCATATTTTCTCTGAAAACTTTAGATTTTAATTAAGTATCTCATGAAAGAGCATATGATGATGTGAAAAAGGGCTTAAAAATAGACATTTACTTATTTACATGAACTTGAAGTAACATTTTACCTATGTGACCTGCAAGACTGGAGTCAGCCACATGCAAGAAGATCTGAGGATCTGGGCTTCCTTCTCAGCACTGTGTGTGATCGCTTCACCCTGCAAAACTTTCTACACTTTTCTCATAGAATGTTGGAATTTAAATTACCCAGTATCTCAGTTGTATTCTATGCCTTAAAACTGGCAAAGTTCGTGGCCAGAGAATCCTAGCTTGTGTTGTCTTTTATTTTTCCTGTTTTCTCTTGAAGAAGCCCTGTTTCTTTTTCCAGATCCTCACCATCTGTCAGAATTCACCTTGAGCTGGAGTTTCCTTTAAAGCGCAAATAAAGGTGTAAATCTAAACCTCTGATATAGCTGTACTGTTTTAGAAAAAAAAGCAATGAGTGGAGAGAGTAACTCTCTCTCCATGTTTTCCATGTTACATGAGTCGATCAGTTGGTGAAAAGGCCTCTGCTCTGGGGCAGAACCAGAAGCCGCACCCAGCACCCCCTGCCAACAGACCTCCTAACTTCATCTGCCAGTGGGTGTGAGAAGTGGGCTAGTGTGGGAGAAATATGCTTGCTTTGGGGGACCGCATCTGGCATTGGGTGGTGATAAATGTTTGATAGGACCGGGCATCACACTGGAATGCTGTATTTTCTCAGGAGAGTAGAAATGAGCTAGCTTTTGGAAGCCGTGTTAGTGGAGATTCATTTGTGCAGCTACCTTCCGGGTTGAGCTGTTCCATTTTAGGAAAGCCCTCCGAGGGCAAAGCTTATTTCTTTTGGAATTGTACATCAGACAGCGACCCAAATTGAGTTATTTCCTTTTCTTAATGATGGAATTTATCAGCAGTTACATACCATTTTGATTTGAGTCTCTAGCAGATGCTTGGCTTAACCAAGTGTGCATGTGGTGCCACACTCAATGCTGCTTCATTTTTGTATGTTACGGTGGGCTTATAACATCTATCTAACTTTCCAGGCATGGGTTTTGAGTGGGTAGTTGGATATTTCTTTTTTTTTAATTAATTTTTATTTTATTATGTTATATTAGTCACCATACATTACATCATTAGTTTTTGATGTAGTGTTCCATGGTTCATTGTTTGCGTATAATACCCAGTGCTCCATGCAGTACGTGCCCTCTTTAATACCCATCACCAGGCTAACTGTAGTTGGATATTTCTTAAGCAACTTCATTCCTTTTGGGACTTTGAAAAGATAATTGGCTTTTGGAAGACAGTGCTAGGGAGGAGGGCAGTAAAATGCTTTGAGGATGGTCTTATTCTAAAGGTTACATTTTGTTTGTTTATTCTAAAGTTTCAGTTTTGTTAAATTGTACCTCAGTGATGCTCTTTGTTTTTTTAAACATCAGAAGTAATTAAATATGTCCATTTAAGTAATTTAGAAATCTAATTTTGTTGATATATATTTATTTGATCTCTATATGTATATACATATATATCATATATGATTATTATATATACTTATATATACATACATATCTCTCTTATGACATGCCATGGACTGAAATACTAAGTCTTTATTTCTCGAAGAGATATAAGTGAGTTAAGAAGAATTTTCTGCCAAGGTTTTATCTCAAGTTATTCTTGTTTGAATGTCAAGGGCGCAAAAGTCATTCCAATAAATTTGCTCATAGAGATCTTTGATTCAGACCCCAAGTGTAAATAGCCATCTCATTTCTTTGAAGATTGTTTTTGATTCTGTTTTTGGTGGATAAGGCAGACTGGTCCTTTCCTGAGAAGTTAATATTTTTGAGATTTCAGGAGTGATCTTTTGGAGGCCAAGCACTGTAGTAAAATGTGTCCTTCCCTCTTTGGACACCAAGTGTGGCCTATTGTCAGGATGTGCTTCTGCGGTGGCATGTGTATGTTATTCTAATCTGTTTTGTAGGTTCAGTTTCTGAGAGAGTAGCTGTTAGCACACTACCCACATGTTTCTAGGTTAAAAAAAACCACCTGTTGTGCAGTTCAAAGATTGGTTGAGAATGTGTTTGTTTTTTAAAATTGGGATTGCAATTGTACATTGTTTTCAAATACAACACTTGGAAAGATTTATTTTATGACATGCTAGTTATTCAGAAAATATAGGCTGTCCCATTCACATTTAACCTTCTTTTCCATTTCAAAGCAAATGGTCTGTTTTTTATTTGATACTTAACGAATGGAAAATATGAAGATGTATCAATTCATAACCAGCCTATTAGAAAGCAAAATTGAGTGAAAAGAGGGTGAAAAGAGTATTGGAGTTTAAGAGCTCGACAGAAGAGTTCTTTCCAAGTAACTACAGTCTGCACTTCTCTCTATAAAATGTAATATCACTAAAGAGGAACATACTGTGTGAAAGGCAAGAAATAGATAATCATCCAGATACCTAAGTGGATGCCTACTATGTGAAGAGTTAGGGAAGCCAAAGAAGGAGAAGCAGTCCCTCTCCCAAGAGTATATATAGACACCGTAATGGGGTAGATGCAAGAGTTCCACATGCTTAGCAAGGGTGCTGTAAGGAAGTACACAAGAATGAATTCACCAATGTATGATGCATGTACGGAGTGCTATGAAGGCAAAGGAGAAAGGGCATAATCCCGTGGGCTAGAAAATTTCATGAAGGAGATGGGATCAAATTTAAGGAACTTGAATAGACCCACTGTGTCTTCTGCAGAAAACAAAAATGAGCAAAGGCATGGAGATATGGAAGTACTATCACCAGATCCTAAGTTGGCCTTTTGGGTCAGACTGGAGAATTTGTGTAAACAAAGAGTGGCAGAGAAGCCTGGATAAGTAAATTGCGACTAGATGAGGGAGGCTCTGATGATTTATCATATAGAAAAATATACCCTGTATACATAGCATGCCATTATAAATACATTTATTTTAAAATTCAATTAAGTTTTAATGATGCTTTCCCTTGTGTGTATCCAAGAAGCGTTTGTTGTGTTGTATGGGGTTATTTCCCCAGGGGCAGGATGCTCAAGCTTTTCATATTTTGGAAAAAGCACAATTTGCTGACTATGATGCATGTAGATGGGAGTTTTAGCCGAAATCTGCTGGAGCGGTGCCTGTTGGTCTATTTTGCATTCCTTTTAATTCTTGTTTTGTTTTTCCCCACAGGTGCCTGTGTCTATCAGGGTTCCTTGTTGGCGGTAGGTCATCCTTCATATGTTTGGTTTATTTCTTTCGAATGTAAAATGCTTGATTGAGGCTGCTGAGTGAGTGAGGTGACCCTATCGTTGTAAAAATATGTTTATTTTCCTTCACAGTTTGTGAGGATTATCCCTCATCTTGGCACAATCATGCTCAATTACTTAATACCTTTTCCAGAGTGAATTAGTTCCATTCGAATACTCAGGTATTGGAAAAGAAGTTCAAACATCCAACACAGTTTGCATTCCATGGCTGTCCTTTGTGTTCTTTCAATCAGAAAGAAAATTAGATCCCATTCTCCTGTCAGATATGAACCAGGGCACACTTTGTTTATCTTTTCGTTGCATTTGCTTCTTCCTTTGAACCTCCCCCTCCAAAAAAAAAAAAAGTACAATTATTAAATTGAGTATAATGTGGAGGATTCCTGACTGTTGCTTTGAATTATGACTTTAAGTTTTGGTAAATAACAAGCAAATTAACATTTTATCTCTGAACTTTTGCCTTGTAGGGTAGAGTTGATTTTGAATTTAATGTCATCGTGACTTGGGGGAAAAGCTGTGCAAGTCTCATGCATTTCTTTTCATTAGTAATGTACTAGGGTGCATAACAGTGTGTTAAAGCCTTATTGAAAAGACTGTCTACACTCCATCAACTCTAATAAATGGTGTGACAAGTCATTCTTCACCACTTTTTTATTTTGGTTTAATAAATGCTATAATAAAAATAGGACTGAAATGGTTGGAGAGGGTTTGCTCATTTACATCACAACCTGCTATTAACATGTACGATATTAATAAGTCATCTTGGATTATCCTCGTGGTGTTGAAATAGATGAGAAATATCTGAAATATCCAACAGTCTAGGTAATTGTAGATGTTCACAGTAATATTTTTGATTCTGAACTTTATGTAATATAGCTACTGCTCTGGAGATTTATGTTTTTTTTCCCCTCATATTTTTCCATTAAAGAATCAGGAGAAGGCTATTTTCCTTTTCTTTCTCATTCCATGCCCTTCAAAGCCTACTTTTCCTTGTGTTTCTTCTTTAATACATTTTCGGAATCATTTAAAAATCAAAGTGCTATAAAATACATCACCAGTTTTGGGGAACTGTTGTATATATTATAGACAAGTCAGTTATCCAGGTGGATACAAGGAGAATTGCTTACTGTATACAGTGCTTCATAATTTGTAAATATATTTTCATAGCTGTTGATCTATCCGATATAATAGATGAGTGAAATAAGCAGACCGCATATTATTTTATACTCCCCCCCCCTTTTAATGAAGAACCAAGGATGAGAGAGGTTTTAAGAGATTTGTTAAAGGTAAATTGACCATTAAGGGATCGACCAGAACAAGCCAACCTGTCTTTCCATTGTTCTCCCTGTATCTGAAGGAAAGTGGCTCGTCTGTCTTCTATATTTGGTGTTGCTCTGTGTTACTGTGCATTCGAATATGAAAGCATCAAGTACTTGGAGAGGGCAGTGCCATCCAGTTCAAGGAGAGAGTCTGGTCAGTTTGCACTTAACAGGTGCCCTTGCTCTCCTCAGTTCCATGCCTTGGCTCCTTCCAGGACTATGGCTGCTCGGGGCTTGTAGCTTGTGCGATAGCGCCCCAGCACACCCCTCCTCCCCACCAGTTGGCTTCTTTGCTTACCAAGACTCAGCCATGTGTGTTCCTAAACCTCCTCAGGCCTCATGTACTTATTATTGTAATTATGCAATTCAGTTAGAAAGATAATACATTTATTACAATAATAAAGGTTATTAAACAAGTGTTTATTAGAGTAACAACTGTGGACAACTGTGGGATTCTAGGCACCGGGAATGCATCAGTGAACAAACAGACGAAATCCTTGCCCTCATGAAGCTTGAATTCTAATGAGTAAAATATATAGAATGTCAGGTAAGTGCTATGGAAGAAAACAGTAGGGGAGTGGGGAGATAGAAAATACTGAATAGAGAATGAGGGTGGCTCCTGCAAATAGGGTGATAGGGACGGCCTCCCTGAGAAGGTAATATTTGAGCAAAGACCTGAAAGTGGCCATTCTAAGAGCTAGTCTCCCTGGATGTCCAGGGAAATAGAATTCCAGGGAAGGGGAAGAGCAATGGTAAAGTCTGAAGGAGGAGCTTGCTTAGCCATTTGAAGAAGTGCACGGCAGTCAGAGTGGCTGCAGTGCATGATCCAGGAGCAGGATGAGGTCAGAGAGGTGCGTAGGAGCCTTGGATGGACTTGAGCTTGTCCCCTCGGTCAGGGACACCGCCCCTGGAGGAGCTACCGCAGAGGAATGACAGAACCTGACTTATAGTTAATTAAACTGCCGAAATGTGAATGTGAAAAGAAATAACGTTCTTGTTTCTAAGGAAACTATGGTGAATACTTTAAAAAGACTCCGTAGAGGTGAGTCACTAAAAATTTGCTGTCAAATTAAGTGTAAGAGGAACAACTATAAAAGATTGGGGAAAAACACAGAACTCGAGAGAGTCTGCATTTGGATTTATTTGCAACCGTTTTAAGTTTTTTTTTCCATTTTAAGGAGCTTCAAACTGGATATCGTAGATGTTGCATTGTGGACATAGTTAATTGTCTGCATAATTAATTGCTGTTCTCTCTCCACCTGATCTGGTCTTGGAGAAAGGCGTTGAATGAAATTGAATGAATGTATGTTTTTGTATTTTGAATTAAAATAGAGAGTTTAAGAACATTGAGACTATTCTGGGATTTTCTGATTGAACAACCCTTTAGGTGAGAGGGTTTCTATGGTAAGAGCCTTCACGGGCGCGGGGGGGCTTGTCTCTGAGGATGATGGTGGGATGTCCCTGTTCTAAACCCTGTAAATTGTACCCACACACATTTTAGAGCTAGGAGTGACTTCAGAGATCATGTAGTCTGAATTCTCCATATCATAGGTGAGAAAACTGGGGTAAGGGATGTGAAGTTCTTGAACTTCATCCATTTCTCAGGTGAGTAACCAGAAGTGGAGAGTGGGTCCGGTAGAAAACAGCAAAGCATCAGCTTTACCCAGAAGAATTTCCATAAAATGTATCTAGCAAATGAGAACACGGATCTAGGTACTGGCTGTTAGCTGCTAACTCCCAGCCTGTCTTGTGAGGATTTCTCCCACTGATACCTCTCCAGTCTCATCCCTTCTTGCCGGGGAAGCTGTCGGATATAGTGGAGCATTCATGATGTTTGTCACCGACAGACCTTGTTTTGATTCTTCCTCCTCTGCTACAAACCAGCTCCGTGACCTAGAGCTAGTTACATAACCTTTCTGAGTCTCTAGCACCTCCTTTGTGAAATGGTGACAGATAAAGCCTCTCGTGAGGGCTTTTTGTAGAGTAAAGCAGATAATGTGGGGAGGACGCCCAGGTGCCGGGCCTGGCATGTGCTTTTCTGCCATGACAAAATTTCTCTTTACCAACCAAGAACAACAAAAAGAGGAAGGGAGCAGTTATTAAGCACCTACTATGTATTTCATACTGTCCACAATCCCAGGAAATAGGTGTTGTCTTTACAGATAAGGAAACTGAGGCTCAGAAAGTCTAAGTCGCTTGTCCAGAAGTTATACAGGTGGTCAGTGCTAGAAGGAGAGAGCATTCAGACCTGGTTCTGACTCACTGAGCAGCCTGTTTCTCTCAGCCAAGTCAGTCTGCCTGTTGTCTGTGAACACAACTGGCTTATTTCACCTTCAGTTCTATATGCCCACCCCCTCTCTGCAGCACCTGCCATGCAGTTGTCTCTGCCAGTCTCTGTCCTGACCTCCTGCAAAAGCCAGCTGTCCCTGGCTAACCCCTTCCCATTTAACTGAGGCTCTCCTACCCTGGTGTGTATTAGATCCACCACATGATGGAAGAAATGTTTGGAGGCAGTCTTTCCATCTTAAAAATCTATATATGCTTTATTTTACACACACATACACACATGCACACACGTACACACCCAACATTGTGTTGTGTCTCTCAACTTTGACAGCTGTATGGACTTGTAATTTGGTTCTAAGCCTTGTGTGGCCATCTCTCAGTTATGTACTGATTCAGCTATCCCTCTCCTCCTTTCTTTAACACTGCCTTCCCTACTTTTCTCTTTTTTCCATTCCTCAGGTCAAAAATTAACAGAAGGGAGTCAGAATACCCAGGAAGGTCCTATACCTTGAGAAACAATAATCTGTTTTGGGGTGTGTTTCTTACCCCACAATACCCCTGCACCCCTGGACTCTCAGGACTTTGTCTAAAGTCAGCCCTTGTGAAAGAGAGCATGACGATGTTAAATCAAGAATCTATCGGGAGGAAACCACCTAGTTCATATGTTTACCTGTGACAGGGGCATTGAGTGTGAAGAGAAAAATAAATTTTTTATTTCAATATTTTCACTTATCTTCACTATATTGAGTAAAAAGAATTTAACTTTCTTTTGGCATCACCACAAGTAAACATTTCTCCTTTGTTAGGTTTTTCCCTAGGGGTAGATGGATGGATTCTTAACCTCAGTTTTTATATCTGTAAAATGGAGATGAACTATTTACTTCACAGGGTTGTTGTAAAAGCTAAAGGAGATCAACATGAAGCACTTAGCTCTGTGCTTGTGACCTACGACACTTAATGAAGGTTAGCTGCTGTTATTGTTGCCATAAGCACTTGTGATTGGAAGAGTTGCCCAAAGCTATTCATTCTTCTTCCCTAGATCAAAAATATTAAGTGTTGAAATTTTCCTACTTGGAATACTTTAGCTCACAAATGCTGACAAAATAAATTATGAGACACTAAATTTTAACACACTTGAAAGAAAGAAAATAAATTTAGGGATAATTAAAAATGTGGAGTGTTCACTTCACTACTATATAGTATGACACAGTAGAAAGATCTAGGCTTTGGAGTCTGAATCCTGGTACTGCTACATACCCACTGTGTGGCCTCAAGTATGATATTTTATACAGCCGAGTCTCAATTTCATCTTCTATATAATGAGGATTGTAATCCTCATAGGGTTGATGTGAGGATTAACTGAGAGAATACTTGTGAAAGAACCCAGAACTGTGGTTGGCAAGAAATTGGTGCTTACATCATCTAGGTGGCAAAAAATGTCGGAGTGGAAATGACTGAGTGATAGAGGTCTTGGTTTGGGTCCTGGCTCTGTAATTAGTAGCTACATGGCATTCGGTAAGTCACTTGAATGAAGTGAGCTCTCAGTTTCTAAATTTATAAAATGAGAGCGTTAGATCCTCTCCAATATTCCTTAGCTCAGTGCTATCCAATAGAAGTTTCTGTGCTGTTGGAAATGTTCCACAGATACACTGTCCAGTATGGCAGCCATGAACCACATGTGGTTATGGAGTACTTGAAATGTGGCTGGTGACACTGGGGGACTAAATTTTAAATTTTTCTTAATGCAAATTAATTAAAAAATAAAAATATAAATAGCCTCATGTGGCTTGTGGC
This sequence comes from Zalophus californianus, assembly GCF_009762305.2. Classification (NCBI taxonomy): domain Eukaryota; kingdom Metazoa; phylum Chordata; class Mammalia; order Carnivora; family Otariidae; genus Zalophus; species Zalophus californianus. The sequence continues at coordinate 62,640,607 of NC_045596.1, forward strand.
CACTGTATTCTCCCATGCAGCTCTAGAGCTTTAAAATTCTTAATATCCTGTAGTACTTAAGCTTGAATTCTAGTCTCATGTGTCATTCTCACCCCAAGTGAAGCCTCACTAAAACGTTGTTAGCAGCTGTGAAGAAGGTCACAAGAAATTTGTTATACTACCTGAGGTTGCTCTTTGTTTATTTAATTTGAACAGTTTTAAGGTCATCTTAGTGGGAACACTACATGCCCCCCCTTTTTGCTCCATGTGCTTTCTTGAATGAAAGCAAAGGGGTGGAGTTACAACTGAGCCCTTGCCTGCAATCCATCTTATATATTCCATTAAAAATTTGTTTTCAGCTTTGTCGAAACATAATTGACAAATGAAAATTGTGTGTATTTCAGATGTACTACTGAATGATAGGATATATGTATATATTGTGAAAAAAATCACCACAACCACGCTAATTAACTTACCTATCACCTCACTTAGTTACCATTTTCTTTCTTTCTCGGTGGTGGCGAGAAAACGTAGTATCTACCCTCCTAGCATGAGCACTGGGTGATGAATCACTAAATTCTATACCTGAAACTAATACTACACTCTATGTTAACTAACTGGAATTTAAATAAAGACTTGAAACAAAAATATATAGAGGTATATATAGAGAGATATACTATATATTGACCCTCCTAGCAAACTTCAAGTATACACTACAGTATTATTCACTATAGTCACGTTATTGTGCGTTAGATCTCCAGAATTTGTTCATCTTGTTTAACTTGTGTAATTGCCTCAGCCTCTGGGCACCACGATTCTCCCCTCCGCCCTATGAGTATGACCATTTTAGATTCTGTATATAAGTGTGATTGTGCAGTATTTGCCTTTCTGCATCTGACTTACTTCACTCAAGGTAATGTTCTCCAGGTCCACCCATGAATGTTGCAAATGGCAGGATTTCCTACTGACTTAAGGCTAAATAATATTTTATTGGATATATACACCACCTTTTCTTTATCCATTACCAGTTGATGGATATTTAGGTTGTTTCTGTATGTTGGCTATTAGGAATAATGCTGAAATGAACATAGGAGTGAAGGTATCTCTTCAAGATCCTGATTTCAGGGTAGCCTGGGTGGCTCAGTCAGTTAAACGCCTGCCTTCGGCTCAGGTCGGACTGAGCCCCGCATCCGGCTCCCTGCTCCGCGGGAAGCCTGCTTCTCCCTCTCCCACTCCTCCTGCTTGTGTTCCCTCTCTTGCTGTCTCTCTGTCAAATAAATAAATAAAATCTTAAAAGAAAAAAGATCCTGATACCATTTCCTTGGCTATATACCCAGAAGTAGGATTGCTGGATCATCAGTTAGTTCTATTTTAAATTTTTTTGAGGAAACTCCATACTGTTTTCCATAATGGTTGTAGCAATTTATATTCTCACCAACAGTGCATAAGGGTTCCCTTTTTTCCACATCCTTGTCAACAGTTGTTACCTTGTCTTTTCGATAATAGCTATCTTAACAGATACGAGATAATATCTCATTGAGGTTTTTGATTTGTATCCAGTAAAATTTTTACAAAATAGTTTTGGTGTTTTGTGAAAGTCTTATATACTTGGAGCATTATCCACTGTTTATATTATGGCAGAGAAACATTGAGAACTTCGAGTCTAATCTGTAGGCCTTGTTTATTAAGGATAAGAAGGATAAAGGAAGACAATTCAAACTCTTCAGTGCTAGTCGCCTTTTTAAAAAATCAGTGTGCTATAGCATTACTTTCTTTTATTTGAAACTGCAATGCAAGAGAGACAGCCCTATAGAAATGAAAATGTCTCAGACTTGCATTTGTGCTGGTATTTATCAACATGCTCAGGAGACTTTATGGAGAAGCGAAATGAAGAAAATTTGGAAGCTTACCCTAGTAAGTGCTCAAAGTCCCCCTAAACTTTTGGTGAATCTCAGCCAGTGGCTACTATTAAACTTTGTAGCCGTCAGGGGGAATACTTGGCATCCTGTGGGTGCACTCAGAGGGGAAGCAATAAAAGCAGCCATTCCTTAATTTCCCTTAAGAGTACTATTGGGTATTGTAGGATATTGTTATTTTTTGTTATAGCTTAACAAGAATTCAACATTTTTAAGTGCCTCTGGTCCATCTTCATTTATTTTTAAATACTGAGTAATATGTTTTTAAGTGGGAAAGATACTCTTATTAAAATGTACTTATTCTGGGATAAAAACTTAATTTTTTTTTTTTTGCAGAAAACCAGTAGCAAGCACATCATCACTGTGGTGGGTGCTGCAATAAATTTCCTTTAACTAGAGGTATTTGAGTCAAGATTAGACAGTCAGCACCAGAAATGAGAGTGTTGGCGGGGTCTAGATGACTGCCAGTTTGGGGTCTCACTTGTATGGGTTGAAGGTGAGGGCTGTGCATTTCTGCTTAAGGAAGCTGTTAGAGAGGGTGAGGAAACCTCCTGACTCCAGGGTCCGGTGAAGGCATTTCTTTAGGAAAGGGAGGGATTTTGTACCCTTGGGTGCCAGGTGGTGAGCATTGGGCTCTAGGTGCCTCAGATGATTCTTTTGCCTTGCTGGGTTTTTATAAACTGTCTATGTAATCTGGATAGTTTCCTATCTGGAAATTTATATCTTCTTAAAATATTTTGTGAGAGGAATAACATAAGAGACTTTGTACTTTTATTGATGAATAATCCATATGCATTTTCAGTCTTATTCATATTCTTGTGGTAGGAACAGATGTTTTAAATTAACAAACACATTTCTTACACTTTGTTTTGAATTTAAAAGATGCAGCTGAGCTTAGCAGCCATATTAATTTGTTCAAACTATGCTATATGTGATCATATATCTCAATTTTCTGGTCAGAGCATACACTCTCCCCACCTTTTTTTTTTTTAAGTTTTTATCATTTTTACTCTAAATTGCCTTATAACCTAATACCTCATTTTGATTTTCTTTCTCCATTTGTCTGTTTATAACTACAAAATATATACATATATGTGTTTATTTTATACACAGCACATTTATGTATGCATATGTACGTATCCCCTAGGAAAGAACTGTCACTCATTTATGACACCTTATGGTATTATCTTGTCATTGTTTGCTTACTTTTTAAAGCCCTCTCCTTACTAAGGGAAAAGAATACATATAAATATCAAATGACAATCATGAGTTAAGCCAGCTTATGTTTTTTGGTATTTGAATGACAAGTGTCTAAAGAAAAGTTGGCTTTAAAAATTTCATGTAGATGGCATTTTGCTTCTGGGAGAGGGAGGGACACTTAAATATAAAAATGGCACAAGATAATTTTGTAAAAAATCTGAGCAGTTTTATGTAAAATAAGTGCATTGCCTCTGGTATGCCAGCTAAGTTCTTTTTTAGCAATGATTTCTTAGGCTCCCAGAGCATATAAACTAAATGAAAGGAAGGTGGAAAGGGGAAAGGTTTCACAGTAAGAAAGTTCATTGTTATACCCAGGAGACCCTTGAGTTGGGGCCATGACCTTTGAGTTCTTTCCTGACAGCTCCCAAGGTTAGTTATTTATTAAATTTATGTCATTCCTTTCCTCTAAAGGGAAATTGAATGGTGGGGAGGGGGGTTGGGAGAGGAGGATGTCTACACTGGAGAGCAGATTTTGTAGTTCCTTATACCTCACATTCCTGAAGTGGTTCTGTAAGCGTGAGCAAGAGAGAATTATGAACAGAAATAGATACTTATTCTTTGGTGCTCTTACTATGCTGAGTTTCCCTGTAATCCAGAGGGAACTTGGTCTAAGAGATGAGAGAACAGAAATAGAAGGACCCCTAACCTGAAATTAGTGGTAAGAAGAAACTTCTTTCTCCCATATTTGCCATCAGTAGATGTAATAGGAGTGATCCGCCTGGATTCCAGATATTTATTGATCAGCGTCCACGTGCTAGAAGACAGGAGTTATGTCCCTAGGTCATGTGTGGTAGCAGACCCTAGGTTGCCTGCTCACTAGCCCCTTTTCTCTTTTTCTCTACTGGCAAAATCCTGATTTTTTCCCAGTCCCCACCCCTTCCCCACAAGACTTGTGTAAATCCTAGTTGTAAGCGACTTAGGAAGGTATATATTCCCCTGCCAGGATTGGTTTAGGAGTGAGTTTATGGCCTAATTGTGGCCAATGAGATATGCATGGAAGTCGGCTACGTTTTTGGTGCTTGAAAGAACCTCATAGAGAACCTCCCCCTAAGTCCTGAACTAGTTGAGAAATAAACAAAGAATAAATATAGATGTAAAAATATCACCTTTTTATTTTTTAATCAGTGAAGCTAAGGTGGCGGATATAGCTTTGATTTTTCTTGACCAAATGGGCTCACTGATTCTGAACCCCCAGATTCCAGCAGACTTATGCCTTCACAGGCAAAGCTTTATCGAAGCCGCTTTCCCACAGAGGTAAGGTTTGCGGTTGTGAGAAGCAGAGGAAAACTTAACGCTCTTAGATGAAAGGTTTGCTCCCCAGAAGAGGAAGGGAGACAAAACCGAGTTAAGCAAGCACAGTTACTCTTTTAAATTTACCGGTTAGATAAATCATGCCACCTTCCCAAGGATAAGAAAGCACTAGAGCTGTATGTTGATATCCCTTCACAAGAAGGAAGCCTCAGGAGAAAGAATTCTCCATTAATGGGAGATTTTAAAACTTAAGTCTTTGAACCTTGGCGGGCGAGGATGCAGTCCTCAGAGCTGCTGCAACCATTAGGCAACCCAGCCGACATACACAGCTTGATGGAGGAGAAGAGTGGAAAGAGTTTGGTTCCTCCAGGAGTTGGGCTATTGATCTGCTGACGTAACCAGCCCAGGGCCTGACCTTTCTGGGGGATTGTTATATGAGCCTAGAAATTCTCAAATAGTTTAAGCCAGAACAAATAGGATTTTATGTGACTGTAGCCACAATCATTCTCTCCCATACCCTGCCAACAAATAGTGAACTCCGTTCACAGCGCTTTGGGGTAAGTGCCAGTGAAGGTGTGCAGCCGCATGGCTAAGGGGAGGAACTCTAGATTCAGAGTTCTGAGTTTCAGGCTGAGCTCTTCACTGCTGTTTGACCTTGGAAAAGCTACTCACCTCATCGGTAAAATGGGGATAGTAGTTTTGTGTACGTAAGTAGAGCTGCTGCAAAGGTAAATGAGATAATACCTGAAAGTACCTGGGACATAGTAAGTAGTAGGTACATGCTAGCTGTTGAGAATATTGTTATTCTTGGCGGAAACCACTTTTGATCTTGGCTTTCAAATGTGGGTCAGTTTAGAACAGAAAGACGTGAGGGAAAAGCTCTTAAGATAGAGGATCAGTATGAGTAAAAGCATGAGCGGCGAAGGTAGTCCAGTTTGATTGACATGTGAGAAGTGATGGGATGAAACAGAGAAAGGACTTTTAAACTCTGGATCACAAAAGGCCTGGAAGAAGGCATTTGAATTACATTCTGTAGGCAGTTGGGGACCCTTTGAAATGGAAATCATTTGTTCTTAAATACTAACTCTGTCACTACAAACCGAGTGTGTTGTTGGAAGTGAGGTATCATGGCATCTTCCGCTACTGTGTTCCTCCCTCTTCTCATTTTCACCAGGGTCCTCATGTTGTTGCTCTGTAGGGCTTTGGAGAGGACGTCAGGGGCTCCATGCAACTGATCATCATTGCTGAAAAAGAAAGATCAGTCTGCACACATATTCCAACAGTGTGTCAGTACTGCTAGGTTCATCATTAGTTCAGCAAAAATGGCTTCATCTGGTGTTGTGTCAAGTAGAACTCCCTATTAATAGGCATTAATCCATTCCTTTAATATCGATGTTCATAATGATGCCCCCTGAGGTAGTGGTATAATTGTTTTCCTTCCCCTTTAATCTAATTAGCATTTCTCATTGCTTCTTTATAATTTGCAAAGATTAAATTATGTTCCAGATAGTATTAGGATAAAGTACATTTTATTGTATTTAATTTTTTTAATGGAAACCTGGTTATTTTATATATCCTACCCCATATTTTGAGTATAGTTTTTCTCCCATGCTGGATAAGTGAAGCTTATTATCTTTTTGTTTGCCTTTAGAATGTTATCAGATTTATCAATTTCTACAGTTAAAGTGTGTTTTTTAATATAACATATCAACTGTACTTCAATTATAAAAAAATATGGTTTTTTAGAAGAAAGATCAAGTATGGTAAGATGCCTTAAGGAATAGAAGGACCTCTTGAAAAACATGAACTTCTAGAAAATATTCTTAATAGTTTGAGGATTTAGGAGGAGAAGAGAGGAAAATTTTATGGAAATAAGATAACTCAAGTGCATATGAAAAGGAGAAAAACTCATGTTAATGGCTGCTTTGGTTACCACTTTAGTAGAATGAATTAAGGTGTTGAAGAGAAAAAGTCTTTTTTTATATTTCTTACTCTGTTTCACTGATGACTTGGAGGAAAAACCTCAATAAGAACAGGAGATAAATATAAAGCATAATATAAGAAATACTGTTAGTGTCAAAGCGTGTATATTCCTGTGAGGTGGTTTTATGCACACTTATTAAGGTCAAGGATACTTACTCAGCAAGGGAGATTGTATCTTTAAAACTAAGAATTCCAACGTGTTGTGATGAACGCACTGGGTGTTATACACATCTAATGAATTGTTGAACTCTACATCAAAAGTTAATGATGTACTATATGCTGGCTAATTGAACATAATAAAAAAACAACAACTAAGAATTCCATTTTTTTTGTACTAGAAATAAATTATTGAGGTAGGAAGAAAACCATTAAAAAGGGTCACTAGTGTTTTTTTTTTAAATAGTGTTTTTTGAAAACCAAAGTACAAAACCCAGAATATCTTTCCAACTCTTGAGAGTGATAGCTTTCTTTTTTGATTTTTCTAAGGGAAAATGGCCATATCACCTACTTATTATATTAAAAGTACTATAAATTTGTTCTAAAAGAAAAGAAACCAGACAAACAGAATATAAAAGGAAAAGAAAAGGCACTGACAACACCCTGTGAGAGGCTTTGTGTACACTTTCCCACTGCACGTGGTATTTGTACCTCCACCACCTTATGTCAATAGACTGTACTTAATTATCTGCACATCTGTCTCACACTGAGGACATAGATTATACTGTACTCATTTTTATATCTCTGTAGAGGACATTGCCAGGCATTGAATGAATGAATAAAAAATAAAATGATTATCCTTAGTTATATACTCCCTTCCTGGACTGAGTAGTTCTGCCCAGTGTTAAGTTTCTTTATGGAATCATACAAATGTTTTACCTAAATGAAGGGTAAATTGGCTCCCCTGGTACATGTACTTCCCTTAAAGTAAATGAAATATTTTAGACACTAGTGCTTTAGTATTACAGAGGAGAAAAAAATTGCACTTACGATCTGTTAAAATAAACAGATGTAAAGAGATATTTTAATGCTTTCTACTTTGTGCTGAAGTGTCTCAGAAATCATTTTAGTAGGTGTATCTTAAAAACAGGTCTGAAATCACAAAAGGCCAGGGAAATATATTTTTTAAAAGATTTATTTATTTAAGAGAAAGAGAGAAAGAGTGTGTGCATGCGTGTGGGGGAGGGGCAGAGGGAGAGAGAGAGAGAGAGAGAGAGAATCTCAAGCAGACTCCCCCCTGAGTGCGGAGCCCAGTTTCAGGACTCTGAGATCATGACCTGAGCTGAAACCAAGAGTCAGATACTTAACCGACTGAGCCACTGAGGCGCCCCTGGCCAAGGAAATATTTTATAATAATTTTAGATTTACTTATATAAGATTTAAGGTTAACTGAGCCCCTATCATAAAAAACTCCAAACTTTCAGTGCCTTCTACTAACCTATTACACACAGAGCATGCGGAAAAGAGCTCTTGCAATGTTAGAACCTTTGTCTTAAAAAATAAACAAAATGCTGAAACGTTAAAAAAAGAGGGAAAGTCTCCATTAATCCAAGTAATTCCACAAACAGGGATAACTACTGCAAATATTAGATGAACTTATTGTAGAACTTCTGTAAGTATGTATGTGTTCAACAAAAACAGGCATCGCAATATGCATATTGTTGGGTCACTGTTCTTTTTCTATGTAATACTATATAATGAATGCTTTTCTATGTCAATACACAACTGATCTACATGATCCATCATAGATAAACTGTAAGTTATTTTAGTGATTCCTATTGATTGGTATTGATAGTCCAGTATTTTGGTATTGTAAGCAACACTGTGGTGACCATTCTTGCACACTTTTCAATTATTTCCTGAGGATAAATTATTTCCTCAGGTAAATATCAATTATTTTCTGAGGTAAATTCCTTAGAAATATAATTATTGAGCCACATGATACACATTTTTAAGAAACATATTTGTGTACACATTTAACGCACATTACCAAATTGCCCTTTGGGGAACTCTTACTAATTTCCATACTATTAGCTGGTATTAGTAAGGAATTCTGATGTAAGGTTAAAACTAACACTTGATTTTTGATTTACTGATTTTTAAAGGGTGATGAAATAGAAGGCAGTATTGACAAATATTGATAAAATTTTAAAAATATCTGACAATGTAAAACTAAAAAAAAGCCCAATAGAATACAGATTTTCAAAGAATTGGTGTTACAACGAATTACTTAGTACTTATAAAGAATTCATGCAGATATTTAATGATGGTACCAAACTCCAGGAATTAAACTAAGAATAGAGAGTTCACATAAGAGAAAATACAAGTAGCAAACAAATATATTAAGAAGAGGGACACCTGGGTGGCTCAGTTGGTTAGGTGTCTGCCTTCGGCTCGGGTCATGATCCCAGAGTCCTGGGATCGAGTCCCACGTTGGGCTCTCTGCTCAGCGGGGAGCCTGCTTCTGCATGCTTCTACCTCTGCCTGCCACTCCCCCTGCTTGTGCTTGTGCTCTCTCTCTCTCTGTCAAATAAATAAATAATAAATCTTAAAAAAAATATTAAGAAGAATCATTGTTAAGAACCAGGTGAAGACTAAGCCAATGATGAGATATCACCTTATGCCTATTAGAAAAAAAAATTAAGTGATTAAGTTGAGTTTTCTGGAAATTTGCCTTAGGGAATTAATTTAGAAGAAAAAAAATTATACATAAAGAAGTGTTCTTTCCAGCATTATTTACACTATAAATTAAGAAGTTATCTAAATGTCTGTAGTAAAGGAGTGGTTAAGTAAATCATCATAGGTAACAGTTGACATGGGACATTATATAGCTATTAAAATAATAGATGTGAAGAGCATCTAGCCATGTAGACACATTTATGAGGTAACGTTAAGTGAAAGGCAGAGTGTTCAGTTCAAACCCTGTGATTAAAACTTCTTTAAAATGTGCCTTTCTGTGATTAGAGTCTGATAAGTGGGAAAGACCCATTTTATTTCAAAAGGAGGGAGAAAGCTTGTTAAGGAGAGGATATGGAACCAAAGGGGAGAGAGGATAGAAGTTAGGAGAATGAGGGACAGTGGATGCAGAAGATCAAGCAGGGACAAGATGGCTGGAGTGGTGTTAAACCATAAGTGATAAGGACAACATATACAAGGGTCTTCTACAAAGATAGAAGCAGAGCAGGAGCAGGTATATGGAAATAACATTATTTAGGACTCTTAGCGTGAGTGATGGAAACTCAGCTCAAACTGGCATAAGCAAAGCCTGTAATTTATTGCTTCCTTGACCCGGAAGTCTAAGGGCTTGGCTTCTGATGCAGCTGCATCCATGTGATCATATGACATCTCTTTTGGCTGTGCATTATGCTGGGTTGGCATCATTTTCAGGCAGTCTCTTTGTGGTGGCAATGTTGGTTTACATAGTCCAGATAGTTCATATTCACAGAGAGCCCCCTTTTTGGGGGGTAAGTTTCCAGTCAAAGTTCTTGGAAAAATTCTGATTGATCTGGCTTGCATCAAGGATCTTACCCCCAGCTGTAATCATACCCTCATGGGGAGAGAGAAACCTTACGATTTATCACACTACCAAGTAGAGAGGCCATTTCTAGCAATGAAAGTATGCTGGCCAAAGAGATGGAAGCAGATGTTTTCTACAAGGATAAATAGACATTTGGAGACAGTATGGCTCATTTACTAAACCTTAAGTGAGAGCTACCATCTGCTTGGTTGGCCTAATCAACTAGGCTGGAGAATGCATCACTGGAACCAGGTCTCCCGTCTCTTGACCACCCACATTGTGGTCAGCCTGAGACTGACATCCATGTCTACTTGCTTTTATCTGAAGCTGATGAAGAAAGTTAGTTGGATCCATTTCACTCTGTAATAAACCTTTACTTGTTTGAAAATGATACTCAGCAAAAGCATGGACATATTTGATGAATGAGGGCTGTGTTGATGTCCTTTTTGGTAATTTGGGGGCAGTCGGTGAAGTAAACGGGTGGTAGGTTTGATGTTAATGCATTTCAAAGTGGGATGTTTTATTGTTTTCTTGAAATGCCTGTTTGGAACATTTCTTGGTACTTAGTTCTTTCATTTATTTTCCTTTGATAAATGACTAGTAGAAAGAGAAAACAGTTTGTAATGGAGACTGAAAATTTATTGAATGAAAGATGGGGCTCAGAGTGTATGGAGCCAAACCGTTTTTCCGGCCCTCTGAATGAGTCAGTGATTTGATGTACAGTGTCCATTCCCAAATCATTGTCCTACTGTGAGGAATGAGAGCAGAGTAAGTTAAACTGTGGCACATTCAGGTATTTGGGAGCTTTAGACTGTTATCTGAAAGAGTTATCATTTCTAGCCTTTTTGGAGTTACAATCTCTCCTCCCCGCCTGCCCCCCACCCCCTTGACTTCTACAAGTGTAGAAAAATAGGAGTTTTGGAATACTGGAAGTAAGTTAAGAAGTTTGATCATTTCCCTATCCTTAATTTAATGCCCTGTAGCGGCTGTAAATTAATCTTTCCTTGCCCAGTGGAAGGAAGCTTTCTCTGGGATATTTGCTTGCTTCTATTCATTGAGACCCTCAAAGACTGCTTTCAAGGAAAGGAAATCAGTCCTCAACCTCTTTGTCTTTAATCAAAGACAGAAGGTTAGCAACTCAATGTTTAGTAATAAAGTAAGTAAATGAAGTAAGTTGCATTTCATGCTGGTGCTGTTATTTCTCGATGTGGGTTAAGGAGAGTCCTTATGAAAGGATTGTAGATGCCACTGTTTCAAAGCATGGAGAAACTGGATGAGTTTTGGTAGTTTAGGCAAAGGAGCAGAGCTGAGGAGAGGGCAGGAAAGAACAGGGTCTCATCGCTTCTTGGCCTTTTGGCTAAGATCAAGTGTAGGAAAGAACAGGGTCTTGAGGATTTCTTGGGTGGAAGGACCCATGTAATTTTTTGTCAGTGTGATTCTGAAATATTTGAGTTCTTGTGGAAGAGAATTGTATGGAAACTCTGGAGCTATGCCAGAGAGAAAGAACAAGAGAGAAAGAACAAAGAACAGAAATGTGGGTTAAAATGGGTCTTTTTGAAAAAAACTTTGGGCCCATGCCATAGCATGACTTTTAATAGCTACAACTGTTTTTAGAAAACAGCTTAATGTTTTGTTTTGTTTCTTCTTATTGTTTTTGTTTTATCTCATTGTAAGGATTTTGTAGCTTAAGTGTTAGCGTAGACATTGTTCTAGATCTCTGTTTTTTGGTACAATCTCTAAATTCTGTAGTTCTTCTTTTGTTTGCTTGCTTGCTTATGCCCCAGCTTTTCTCCTCTGCATCCCTTTGTACTAACATCTCAATTTTTACCCCAAGCTGATGATGTACTAAAACGTGGAAATAAATTAGGAGCCAGAACAAAGAGGTTTCATCTTCAGTATTTATAATCATCTTGTTGTGTTTGATGATTTCTTTCTGTGCGTGTGTGTAGAACCATGAAAACTATTCTGCCATTAGTCCTGTTTTGCAAACTGCCATCTTCTGGGTCCCTGAGTGGGCCCAAGCATTAATAGGTGTGATACTATATACAGTGTATACCACACAAATGGAATGACCTCTCACCTTTGGGAACCCCGTTCTTCGGCAAACTCGCCTGTTTGGAACGCAGCTCGGAAACAGGAACTAACAACAGAGGTCTGTGAAGAGCCAGAATGAAACCACACTGGATGTACCTGGAAGGGCCCGATTCATTTATTCCCCTGGGGCAACAGCAAACCGTGGTGTTGGTATTACTGCTGCGGGTTCCAGGAGGAGGTGTGATTGCAGTGTTGGGCAGTGTTGCTTAGAGAAGAGGCTGGTGTGCTCAGGCATTTAGGAGAAAGAGTAGATTTTTGGGTATATATTTAGAATAATCAAGGCAGGATGTCCATAAAAAAATCAAATCTTTTCTAAGTGGAATGGGTTTTCTCTTAATGAGATAAAACATTCTATTGTCCAGAGTTTGTACCAGTGAATAGCTAGTGATGTATCTGCTTTGAGAAACACTGTGTGAAGTCTTTTCTGTGCTCAGTTCTGCTTTTGCCATGAACACGTAGTTTAAACTGCACAAATCTGTTCTACAAGCAGATACATGTAAGCTTCCATGAGATGCGTATTGGGATGCATTCATTTTGAGCTCACAAACACTTTACCACCTGAAATTCTTTTATAGTTATGGAATAGTTACTTTCAGTTCACGTCTAGTCTTCCCTTTGTGTGGCAAGCCTATGCTTTTGTTTTCCTTTTAAATTTTTCATAGTTACATTACCTTGTGAATCTGTCCTAGGATGTTTTGCTGGGGTATGCAGGCAGGTGGAATTGGGATATGCCTCCCTAAAATTTGTCCTCTTTCCCTCTGCTGGAAAAACACAACCTCCCTAACTGACACTGCAAGCTTGGGTATATTAAATTGGTGTTTACCTACATTTTCTGATTTAAATGGGGCCTGGATACCCATGAGAAAGAGCTTTGACCCTGGAAACAATTGGAATTGAGTCATCCGATGTCATGTCTAAAAGACGTCAAGGATGAGATGGCATGGGACTACAGATAAAAAGGCTAGGCTGTAAAGAGAGACAGTAGGTTTCCGGAGAGGAGTATCTCCACAAATGAGGACAGTGTTTGCATGGTGAAACATTCTAGTAGGACTTTTGGCGACAATGAAAATGTTCTGTACCTGTGCTGATAGCTACCCCCCTCGCCCCCCTGCCCAAAGTTGACCATGAATATATGAAATGTGGCTAGTGGTGGAAGAGGAAGAAATCGATTATAAATTTTATTTATTTTTAATTAAATTTGAATAGCTGTATGTGACTAGTAGCTACCATACTGGACAGCACTGGTATAGACTTTATAGCAAAACTAATGACCAAAGAAGGCAGTGATTCAAGGTATAGTTTTGGGCAACACATAAACTCACCTCACCCAGCCTCTCAGAGCAGGTTTGTACCTTGAAAGGAGATGACTGGGGGATAAAACTGGAAGAATCATATTACTTGGAATTCAGACCCTCTTAGAAACCTGGGAGATAAATTGGCAAGAACCTTAGCATTAGCTTTCCTAGACCCCCTGTGGCAGGATCCCCCACTCACCTGCTCTTGCCAGCTAGAGATAGATGGGTGCCCCAGCGTTAGGAGGTAAGCAGCAAGGAACTCCAGGCCTTGTCAGCTGCCTCTGGCCATTGTAGGTAGTGGAGCTGGGTTAGGTGGACAGAAAGTCTGCTTACCTGTAAAGGCTTCATTTCCCATTCCCCTTCCCTTCTTCTTCAAAGAACGCTTATTGTTTTCAGGCATTTTCCTTTCTTTTGGTCACACCTTTTAGAAGAGGTAGGCCCCCTCCTCAGACCAGTGATGAACTTTCTCTGGCCCAAGTCAATGCTCTTCTACTGTTTTTTTCCTAATTTTCTCTCATATCCTACCCCCCACAACTAGTTTTGAAAACTGTGTATCTCCTTACACATCTATAATTTTATATCTAAAATTGTTTTTACCATAGGTGTGTGAATTGCAATGTATGTGTTTTTTGCATATGGAAAACTGGCATTTTAGGCTAGAGTTGTTATAGCTCTATTCTAAAATGTCAGTGTATCCAACAGAATCTGAATATTGTAACAATTCAATTCCCACCATCATCCATAAAAAATACACAAAGTCTTCCTTTATAGGAAATGTACACTGTTTCCTTTTCTTTTTAAATTTTCATTTCTGATCCAATTTTCCCACAGAATTTATCCTCATGAAAATTATTTTTATGCCTGAAAGTCTTTTATTGATCACCCTATTATACTTCTGTGGGACAAAATACGTATATAAATTTAAATTTAAAACATTTGTAATGTTTCCTGTGAACATAAGGCTCTTAAGTGTTAAGTAATTTCTTTTGGATTGAGTTATCACAGTGGAGCAAAACAACATAAACCCTTTACAAATTTTGATGAATATTTGTTAAGTGTTAGAAAGTAGCATTTCATTGGAAATGCATCTCTTAATGAGATAGATGGGACTTTTTTTTTTCTTCAGTTAGATCATGCAGGATGCATATTATTTATTGCTTGATGAGACAGTTCAACGTCAATTCTATTCCTGTTTTCACTTGTCTAGATGTGAATTCTGAAATCTTGTTCACATGAGTAGCTGGGAAAGAAAGGAATTTGTTATAGTCTCTTTAAAAAACTTCCTCTGAGTTAAAGGCCACAATCAATTGTGATCTATCATTAAAAATTATTTTTAACGATTAGCTGAATAGTTTGATTAGGTTTGATTAGGTCCCTCTCCAATTTTGTTAAAAGAAAGGTAAGTGCCTGATTTGCAGAAGGATTAGTCATGAGTTATTAGAGTAATTTGTTTCCTCCACACTTAACACTGATATTTCAAAATGCCCCTGTGTTTGGTGATCCCAAGGTTTTAACATACCGGAGCATTGCACTGTGTAAAAATTCAGGATGAGTGCGAGGTATGTCTTCCTTTTAGAGTGTGAGAAGGAAAATAGTGAAAGGCTTAGCCTGTTCTTAGGAAAGGAAACATGGATATGGGGATCTGGAAATTACCTGAAATTATCTTTTCTCACTGTACCCTTGAGGAGACTTCATTTAGCCCCAGGGGTCTAATACCCTCAGTTTGAAAGCCCATGATCTAGGCATTTCCATGGTTCCCTTCTGCTGGCCTGACCTGTGATCCGTTGAGGCAGGGCGTAGGATACAGTTCTGGGACAGTGAAAGGCAGGAGAAGGTCTGTTTCAAGATTCTGGGAAATGTTTCCTGTGACTTCGAACCAACTGCCCCTAAAGCTGTGCTTCCTTGCTGGTCAAGGAATTGTGAGTGTGCATAGACTAGATGGAATCAGTGTTGTAGAAGAACAACATAATACTCTAGCCAAAACACAAACATCGTACATTCACGACCTTGCAAAAGGCATAAGCCTTAAATTCCAAATTGGAAGAGGGCTAATTCACCTGGTGTGGAGAACATTTTAAATGTAACAAACAGTTTCAAATACCGAACTATATGTTAGTGGTTTGAACCCCTCTGGAATTTGGGAGCCAATTGATTATTCAAGACAACAAGGAGGGTACAAGGTATGGTCTCAAAATTATACCAAGTTTGAAGCTATTTTTTCTGTTGAGAAAATTTCCCCCTTATTTTCAGAACTTGACTTAGAAATCACCACGGTAGTCAGATCTGGTTAAGTGCAAAATTGGGCTTTGGGAGCTCAAGAGGCCTTTCTAAAAACTCTGTCCCTTTCTTTATCTTGGAGTTCGGCTGCTGCTACTGCTGTGGCCCTCAAACCATTAACTCATCTATGCTCAGGATCACTGAAGCTATAAATCCGTGCTATTCCTAAAGTACAGCTGTGTGTTGCGAGAAATGATTTTCTCATTGTCAGTAGGAGAACAAATGCCATGGGCAGTTTTTTCTAGAAGTCGACAACTGAAGAAAGGCATTTTTCCTCTAGTTGATATAAAGGCTGTCATTGCATAGAATGGCCTTTCTTATCCTTTTGTACATTAACTGAGCATAATTTTCCAATGAAAAGCTTCCAAGAGGAGCATAATTCTGGAAATGGCAAGATTATAATTATGTGCAGCATAAAAGATAAATTTGTAGTTTATAAATCATGGATATTAATATTCAGCAGGAGCCTAATTCACAGTAAAACTTGAAATAACTACATTGTTAAAAATAATTGAATTTGGGTTTTTGAAGAAATTTTAGCATTTAAAGATTATTTTCATGGGGAGGGCTTTTTGGCCATCTGGAGTTTAAATTTGCATTTAGGTGGGGCTGTTTTCATTGCTCTTGGAAACGGCATACATTTAAATTAGTTTAGACTTATTTTTCTCACTCCTACTAGCTGCCCCTCTCCCGTCTTATCTGTCACGAATGCTTGGTGATTTAACTTTTCCTATGTTTCTGAATCTCTCTTTCCTACTGTTTGTACCCTCTTTCCTACTGTTGCCACTATCTTGGTTCATGCTAACCATTAACTTGTAGCTCGATCTCTGCAGTGGCTTCTCACATGTCCCTCACCTTCCAGTCTTGGGCAAATCCATCTTAGGCAGCATCAGGAGCAATCTCGTTGGGAGGTAGGTGCTTAAGGTTTACACTTTTCGGGGCCACCTCAGTATCTATGGGCCGTGGTTGCTCTGGATGGAGTGAAGGGGCCAAAATATATTTTACTATTGAGTAATGCTGAATGTTTTCAGTGGGCTTGGATTGTTGCTGATTTTCAAACAGATTTATTTTTAAAAATTGTAAATCCTTCCGTTTTGGGATCCTGAAGCTTGGATGGCTCAGAGGTAAGAACTTCCCTGGTTGGTACTCTTGGAGCTTTAGGTTCTGCTCATTCCTTCAGTGTTTTGGTGGCAAGAAGAGTGGAGAGTGGCAGGAAAAAAGGGGCCTCAGGAAAGACCTGTGTTCCAATCCCATTGTCTTGCTTTCTTACGAAATAATTTTGCACATGTTATTTAACCCGCACAAACCTCAGGTCCCAGTTCTGTAGGAGGGATTATTGTGAGGCCTGGCGTGTAGTAGGTACTTCATCAGTGGTCATCGTGCTGGTCTTTGAGGTTTTCAATGGACCTCGGGGGAGGTGGGTTTCAAGGACCTCACAGTAGAGATGCTCCATAAGGAGTGTGTTATTCCTTGAAGTAAAACTTGGCTCTTTTGTCGCTCTTAGATGCATGCATAGATCATGGGTTAAAAGACATCGGAAGACTTCAGAGTGACTCTTGCAGGTCCACGTAAGACTGCTTTCTTTTATATACAGCCCAGGTGTTCTGCATGCACAGAGTAGAAGCTGCAAATCACAAAAGGGTAGTTTATTGTGAGTGGTTTTATTTTGAGAAAGAGGAAAAACTCAGCTGGCTTTCACCTTTGCTTTTAGTGTAGCGGGCTGTCCACAAAAGATCACCATGAGGTATGTGTAATTTTCATTCAGAGTCACCTTTTGTTTGACAGTGGTTCACCCCTGGAATATTCCGAACCCAAGCCTGTGGTCACACTTCTGTCTGGATTCAGGAGCAGCCAAAAGGAGGCAGCCATTCTCAAGCCAGAATAATTAGATGTGTATTGAGAAGCATTCAAAATATGATAAAGTTATTCCAACATGGAAAAATACCATAAATACCAGCCTAAAACTCAAATGCCTATGCAGGAGCCAAAAAAATAAACATTGCAGAAATGGAAGGGAGTTAACCAGGGTTTCTAGAAGCTAAGTTCCAAAGTGGTAAGTATAAACTGAAGTGAATCTCTATTTTTGCAGCTGTTAGAACTAAGGCATGCTGCTTACAATGAAAAATAAAAAGAGTATTCATACCACTATGACAGCTGATTATATTTAATATCTACTCCCATAAAAACCTTATTAAGATTTCAGAAGAGCAGAAGATTAAGTTACCAGGATTAAAATTATTTTTATCTGAATAAGAATAACAGGTATTTAAAATGTGAACTTCTAGATCTGATATATCTGGCCAGATGCTCTCCAACTTCTTATTTTTATTTTTTTTAATAAGGAGCCATCTGCTATAAATGGAGGTGCCTATTAACTTTTCTAGTAGAAAAAGAAATTAACATCTGAAGACACAAAGCCAGTGAATTGTGAAAGAACACAGTTCTGAAGACAAAATTAAAAAATCCTCTGACACCCCAAGGACCAATTTAAAAGGGTTCTATTTAGAGAAATTCTGTTTGCAAAGCACATATTCCCAGTTATTTCTGTTAAGGTTACTACTAGCAGCAATTTCAGACGGATGTTTTAATAGATACTGTATTACGTTGCATTTAATGAGAATGAGCTCCGGATCACAACTCATCTGTTTATGGAGTTCCCTCTCCTGTTTTATCCCCCACCCAAGTCTAGATGACCAGTCTGGGATGTCACGAAAGGCTACGTGGAAATCACTAGACAGTTAGAAGTTTAACATCAGTGTGAAAGAAATACATAAAATTATTTATGGATAGCCAAATAGTTTTTGGCAACTATAAAAATGAAATTAGGAAAGCATGCAGTGCTCCGTCTTTATGTTACCTATATATTTCCAAAGAACTTTGGGTCACACAACAGCTAAGATGAAAGATGATGTTGGTGGATTTTGGGTAATTTTTTAAAAGTGAAAATGATGGCAAATGCTCTAATATAAATATTTTGCATAGCTTTTTCCTGAGGCAAACCAAATTAAAATCACATGCAACATTTTTTTTCTCTCCCTATAATATTTTAAACGTGTTTTGAATCTTTAGCTTAAAAAGTTCTAAAATTGGAATTTTTCTGACTTTTATCTATAGTAGCATCTTAATAACATGGAGTGTTATAATATGTGCTATGTGATAGACTCTTATTTTTTGGTGGAAGTTTTGCTGAGCTGGGAGTTAACTTTACGTTAAGAAACAATGTATAGGGGTGCCTGGGTGGCTCGGTTAAGCTACTGCCTTCGGCTCAGGTCATGATCCTGGAGTCCTAGAATCGAGTCCCGCATCGGGCTCCCTGCTCAGCGGGGAGTCTGCTTCTCCCTCTGACTCTCCCCCCTCTCATGCTCTCTGTCTCTCATTCTCTCTCTCCCAAATACATAAATAAAATCTTTAAAAAAATTAAAAAAAGAAACAATGTATAATTAATTATTGCATACTCATTGCTTAACATACTAATACAAATTGTTTTCAAGCATTTTAACAGAACCTATTTATATACTATCAGTTGATTACTTGATTCAGTATAAAGTACTAGTTAGGAGTATAAACTCTGGAGCCAGATGATCTGGTTTTTATATTTAATAGCTGTTAGACCTTGGGCAAATTACAGAATTCCTATACCTTGATTTCCTCATCTGTATAATGGGATAATGCTACTACTTAACACATAGGGCATTTGTGGGGAATCCAGTGAGTTAATAGTTTAGTGTATGGTACAGAAAACGCACTCAATAAATCATTATTTTGTAGCCTCCTTGGAGTCAATATATGGACTCAAGAGAAAACTGAATTGAAAATATTCTGTAATTTAATTTATATTCACCAAGTTTTTGAAGGTACCACTTACTACTTAAATGTTAATGTAGGTTTCTTATTCACCAATAGATACTAAATTATAGGTTTCAGGTCAAGTAATAAAGTTGCTATTCCTAATTTTCTTCATATTTTCAAATTAAAAACTTCAACTGTCACCAAATATTTTTAAAATCTTCCTGAAATATTTTTGGAAGAACACATTAAACAACATTTTTTGGTGATGTTTCTTTTTATGTGAACAACTTGTTTTCCATCTGCATTGATTAATTTTCACAGTGAAAACACAGTTGCTAGTTTCTTTAATGCCTACACATATCAAAGAGGTCCCTGTATTGATTATTAGTATATACTGCTTATAGTCTATCGTTGATACAAGCCATGAATAATTGATTTACATGTCCATGTTAGAAGCAACCGTAGATGTGAACAGTTAGTGAAAATGAGAGGTGGAGAGGGGCAAAGATGGTAAATACTAATTTATCTAAAAACATTTCCTCAACACTTGCTACTCATCTTGGTTTAATGTAGATTCCAGGATTTGGAGTCAGAGGATGTTCTTTCGTGTTTGACTTCAGGCTGGTGACAGCTTCTCTACATCTCAGTTTCCTCATTTTGAAAGTAGGCATGATAGTAGTACCTACTTCACAGGGTTGTTATGGAGCCTGTGGAATACTAATATGATAATAACTGTAACTGCAATTTACTGTGTACTGCTGCTGGCCATTGTGTTAAGTGCTTTACTTGTGTTACCATGTTTCGTCTTCTCCAAAGTCCTATGAGGTGGTTACAGTCACAGTTTCCATTTTATGAAAGAACAGGCTTGGGGAAAGTAAGGAACTTTTGCAAGACTTCACTTGCAGAGCCAAGACTTAGTCCTGGATCTGCCTGACACCAATGTCAGTGTGCTTTGCCTCTATAACATTTATAAATCTTCAAGTGCCTGGGAAAGTTTTGTTGCTACAATTCAGTTTTTAAAGCATTAGTAACCAAAGCATTAGGTACTAAGAAGAACGTATAAATTTCCATAGAGTGATTTAGCAACCTACTTATAATCAAGGGCACTATTTTTTTTTCTTTATATAACAGAATTGTAGGGGAACTACAGGGAGATTTCTAGATAATAAACTTGACATTGCCTAGTTTGATTGAGGCTAGTACTTGCCATTGTCCACTGTGTCCATGTGTGATGACCTGCAAGAGTTTTCCCACTGTCATATATCAGTAAAACAATTTTTATTAAAGTCATGTTCTAGATTTAGGAATTTAGCTTCATTTTGTTTTGTAGCTAAACATGTGCTGAATTAACCTTTGAAGCCAGAAGGAATGAAGTTAATGCTCAGCAGAAACAATGTTCTTCCTGTGACCAGCCCTTTCACCAGGACGCATTTTTAAAATCATGGTCATAAAGCAATGTAACATCTGTAAATGAAGAAATTTGAAAAATCTGAGTAATTGACCAGAAAGATCCTTATTTTGAATGTGAAAATGTCAAAAGCTTTTCCAAGAAAGGAAATTCTGTCCTCTAGTAGCTAGATCCTGCTTCGTTAGGTTTCACTTAAACAGTAAAAACCTCACTGTAGCAAAAAAAGACTGTTTGCAGATGGTCTACTAAATTGATAAAAGTTTATTTTTAAATTGTTTACTTGGAAGTTGGAGCATATTTTCCCCCACAAATAGTTCATAAAAGCTGGTTGGATCTATTTAGTGCTTGGTGAAGTCTCATTATTATATTATTTTGGTTTTAATCTTGAGAGTAGAGGACTATTATGAGCTGAATTGTGTCTTCCCTAATTTCATATCTTGAAGTTCTAACTCCAGGTCTTTGGAGATGGGGCCTTTAAAGGGTAAATAACGTAAAATGATGTTGTGTGGGTGGATCCTAATCCGAAATGGTGTCCTTATAAGAGAGGAGATTAGGATGTAGACACACAGTGGGAAGACCATGTAAAGATGCAAGGGGAAAGCAGCCATCTATATAAGGAAGGAGAGAAGCCTCAGAAGAAACCCACCCTGCCAACACCTTGGTCTCCAACTTCTAACCTCTAGAATTGTGAGAAAACAAATTTCTATTGTTTGAGCCATGTGGACTGTGGTAGTCTGTGATGGCAGCCCTAGCGAGCTAATCCAAGGACTGTGTGGTGTGGGAGCATCAGTGGGAAACTGGATTTAGGCTAAAAATGCAAAAATAGAAGAAAAGTTTGTTTTTCATTCTCTTTTACCTTTTGTTCCATCTCTCTTCCTTTCCTGTTGTCTTCTTGACACCGAGTTCTCACTATAACCCTCTTTAATGTGTTGGGTTAGGATGGTTCTGGTTTGTGTCCAAAGTGTTCCTTGCTCCTTATGTTCCAGATAGAGTTAGGAATAAAGAAATCAGTGTGGCTATTGTTGATAATGCTGCTATAAACACCGGGGTGCATGTATATACCCCTTCGAATCTGTATTTTTGTATCCTTTGGGTAAAAACCTAGTAGTGCAATTGCTGGATCATAGGATAGTTCTATTTCTAACTTTTTGAGAGACAGTAGCCAAACTAAAGAAAGAGCGTAAGTGTCCATCAGCTGATGAATGGATAAAGAAAATGTGGTGTGTGTGTGTGTGTGTGTGTGTGTGTGTGTGTGTGTGTGTGTAATGAAATATTACTCAGCCATCAAAAAGAACAAAATGTTGCCATTTGCAATGACATGGTTGGAGCTAGAAAGTATGCTAAGTGAAATAAGTGAGAGAAAGACAAATACCATATAATTTCACTCGTAGGTGGAATTTCAGAAACAAAACAGATGAACATATGGGATGGGGGAAAAAGAAAAAAGAGAAGGAAGCAAACAAGGAGAAACTCTTAAAGACAGAGAACAAACTGAGGGTTGATGAAGGGAGGTGGGTGGGGGATGGGCCAGATGGTGATGGGTATTAAAGAGGGCACTTGTGATGAGCACTGGGTGTTATATGTAAGTGATGAATCACTGAATTCTGCTCCTGAAACCTATATTACACTGTATGTTAACTAACTAGGATTTAAATAAAATTTTGAGGAAAAAAAGGAATAAAGAAATATGTAATGTAAAGTGGCTTTACCACACGTACTAAAATGTGCATGCGTCATGGTCCCTTAATTCCCTAAATATGAGTTCCATGGGGTCATGGAGTTTGCTTAGTGGCCAGCACATTCCCCGAGCCAACAACAGAGTCTGACGTGATAATGACTTCAATTACTATTACTGAGTGAATATCCTATTTTAAAAGCCAGAATTGAACCCAAAAATGAATCTCTTACTGTGGGAATTTTAGGCAGCAAAAGCAAGTAGAGTAAAACATTCCCAGCATCAGGGTATGTGTTCCCTTTTTTGCGGTGGTTGTTGTGAGGGGGAGGCAGGAATAGTAGAGCCCTAACTGAGAGCTGCTCACAGGATTGGCTTTTCTGTTAAAAATTTCCTCCTCTTTCCAATTCTGTACCCACAGATTGAAACAAAATCCTCTCATTGCTTTAGTTCAAAAGGGCTCCCCTAGCACTGTAAGTCAGGTCTCAGCTTTTGGGAAGGGGGAGAGGCATGGGGCGATGGGGGAGGAGACAGGTGGTCTTTGTGCATTGGGGTCATTTGTCAGTTGAAGGTAGCCTCAGTATCTGATTTTTACCTCATCACATGTGTATGCAGTACTTGAAGGGGATGGTGTGAAATGTGGGAGTAAGAACAAGTAAATTTGGAATGCTTCTCTAACTGGCCCTTCCAGACAGAAATAGTGGCTGTCATGGAGATGTGTTAGAGAATGACAGCAGGCTCTGAGCACTCCTCGTGTGCTTGTCCCCTATTCCAGCCCTCCCCTCCACTTGCGGGATCCTTTTGGCCAACCTTTTACAAGATAGAGGTGAGGGGGGGCACACGAGGTAGGAGGTAAATAAAAATGTGTTTATTTAATTTATTTATTCAGTAAGCACTTATACAGCCCTCGCTATGTTCCAGGCACTGTTCCAAGTATTTTATACACATTCACTCATTTAATCTTTACAATAACCCTATGAGTAAACTGGCCTGAGAGGTTTTTACTCCAGGCCACAGAATGAGAGCGTGGCAGAGTGGAGATTCAGACCCAGGTTGTGTGGTTCCAGAGTGTGTGAGGTCTCACGTGAAAGAACCACTAACAGTCAGAGGGCGATTGAGGAAAGGGAATTCCAGGCTTGGGAGGGAGATGTTGGATATAAATTTGGGTAGAAATGAAAGAAGGAGCTTATTATCTATCACATGTATTATAGTGTGTGTGGGTGTGTGTGTGTCTGAATATAAGGAAATTTAGGCCAAGACAGAGTCAGTGGCTTTCCTGGAGTTGTTTGATATTTCCACTCTCTAAGGGTTTTGTTGCCACCGGGAAAACCATCTCCTTGTGAAAACACTGAAAAGTTGAAAGCCCATATCAAAGTAAGGACTTTTGCTGTAATCATACCTATCATTCATTGAATACTCCCAATGCTGTGGAGCAGGAACAGCTTGACAACGGCAGTTTGCACAGGTCCTGCACTCACAAGGGCCCATGCTCTTAGTTTTATGCTCTGCTTTGCCAACTTGGAATTCTTAGTTTTTGAACAGGGTGCCCTGTGTTTTTATTTTGCCCCCCCAAGTATGTAGCGGATCTTGGCTTCTGGTGTTTATATAGCTTGTCTCATTTAATACTCAGAACCATCTTCAAGGTGTGGCTATTATTATTCCTATTGCACAATCAAGGACATTGAGGCCAAGAGAATTTCCTAAAGATCACCTGTGTTGTGAAGGGGCAGATTGGGAAACGTAGTCAAGAAATGTTCGTCTCAAAGCCTACCATCTTTCCAATTTTAGGCTAGTTGGGGAGAGTGGGGGAGGAGTGGGGAATATCAGAGCTGCTGAAGTGCTTCCGTTGGCCACTGGGGGCCATTTCCTATGGATAAATGTCCTTTAGTTTTTGAAGACCATTAACTTGACTTTTTTTTTAGACGGTTTATTATAAGACTAATTTATAGAATCCTTACTCCACAGATCTGGTGGCTGACCCAAGTGTGATTTTGTTTCTTTACAAAAGGAGAAGCTGAGAAACATTTGTAGAGGAACTTATTTTTGTTCGGGCTATGAATTGGAGACAAGTTTAGGATTAGAACTCCTGTGTGTTTGCTTTTACTTCAGCATTCAGTTCATGTTTTGATCTATTTTCTCACATATAAGTGTAAGACAACATAGTGGTTTTGGAATTGTTTTGATGATAGAAGTTGTAGGAGTAGAAAATACAATTACTTGACATTCCTGTGTTCACGTCTATAAGAACCTAAAACTATGTTCAATTACCTTTTCCCTCTGTAATTTTCAAGTCAGAGTATAATTTTTTTTAACATTTTTTCATCCAAAGTGTGAGTGAAATTTTTTTTTATGGTGATCTGGGGTAGAAAATAAGAATTTTCTTTCTAGAGGAAATTCTTAAAGAACTGAAAAGTTCTGGTTCTAATATTCTTGGACAATATTCTGGCCTGTGTTGTAATCATATCCTTGTATTTGTATAGTGCATTAGTTTGTAATGTGTTTCAATATTTGTTACAGAGAGAAGAATAAGACAGCAGAGTGTAGGAAAGAAGGAATGCTGTCCTGATATTCTGACAGGACACAAGGAACACTAAGTGAGGGTTCCACGACAAGAGCAAAGCAAGTGTATACACAGAGGCAGGGTGCCACGCAGGATTCAGGAGTGCAATTTTTCATTCAGCTAGAGTCCAATGCTCTGCTTTATCCATTCAGCAGTTATTCGTTGACTCTCTCAAAATATCAAATAAAACCCTTATAAGACTCCGAATTAGACTGCAGTGCCAGATCAAGACCTAAAGTTGCAGATTTATATCAATACCATTTTTTAATGGCAGACTTCCGAAATGTTGTAACCAACTGAACTTCTTTGATCAAGGTCAGAGATGGTGATTTTCGAAAGAAAAAAAAAAAGACAAAAATTGGAACAGTTTTCTTCCTTATCCAAACTGTTGAACATGCTTTCTTAAAGACTTCTTGTGAAAGAAGCCATTTCCAAAGGACCCCCCGAAGCACTTATGTGGAAGAAACAGAATACATCCCCATCACTAGTCCTCACCTAAGTCCTTGAAAACTCAATTAGTGAAGTTCATGCCCAGAATCTGTCAGACAGGTTGTAACCAAAGAGTGCTAATGGCTCAGTTCTTTAGTTATCAAAATGTCACTTCATATTAAATGAATGAACTCTAAGTACCCATATGCTAATTGGATTTATTCCGTACATGTTGGCTGTGATCTTTATCACATTGAGTATGAACTTTATTGAACGACTCTACAAATTCCCCTTAATTCTCCAAGTTAGGATGGCATTGGGTATACCTTCACAAAGGTATTTTAACTTCTAGCTAAATAGTGTCGTTAAAGTAAAAGTTGAAAGTTGGAGAAAAGGCTAAAAAAAGAGAAAAAGTAAAAAAAAAAAAAAAACCCTTAAAGAGAAGGTTGTGTAAACCAAATATATAAAGCAGTGAAGGCTGCTATAAAGATTTTATTACCTTGAGATTGAAGTTGCCACATTATAGTAGATTTCTCTCAGTCAGACACATCTAAATTTATTGCCCTATAATGAGTGCACTCACCCCTGTGTAGAATCTGAGGGAACAGGGACAAAAGAGTAAAATATAAAATAGCTTCTTCTAGAGTAGAAGCAGAGTTTGAACATTGAGTAAGTCTTCTGTTCTTTAAACCAAATGAAAACATATGTAGATTTGTATCCTGTTTGGAGAATAACAAAACACTTGAGGATGGTCTGGTGTGTGTATGGCTTCATCTTCTACATTTGGAATGTCCTAGACCCACCCCTACTCATTCTGAAGCACCCCTCTGCTTGCTAGTGAAAGGCCTTCTCTGCCTCTCTTTCTAAGACCCAGAAAGGCAAATAAAAGTACCTTGGGCTCAGGGCCTATGGAATTCGCTTTAGGGGATCTCTGAGAAAAGCCAGGGAAGCCTCAAAACCAGTATTTAGATTTTTAAAAAATTTCTGTCCAATAGCCATTGACTACTGGATACAGGGATGCTGTTGGAAGAAGACGTTCACGAAACAATTTTAATTATTAAATAGAACATTTGACATTCTTGGTAATTCCCCCCCCCCAATATTTTAATATATCTGGAGCCACACAAACTGAAAGTTTTTCAGTTTTCTCTTGCTTTCTGAGAGGCCACATTTGGTAGATGATCTTCCAGGTCTTCATATGTAGATTCCAACTATTTCTCATATATTTTTCCCCCGAGGATATGAGGGTATAGTGGAGGAGGGAGTTTGGGATAGAGAGACGAGCCCAGTGAGGGATGTACGTTTAGGAAGAGTAGTATGTTACAGTTCTTTACCTTCGCTTCATAGATCAGTGATACTGGGGAGGAGCTAAACTCTGTGCCCAGCAGGCCAGATAGCAGCACCTTCCTGTGCTCAGCATGTTTAACAGGCTCAGCTAGAATGGAACAGCCACCTGTAGAAAGTAACCTCCCCACACTTAAAGCTCAGTTAGCTCGGGGCTCTCAGCAAGGACCTCCTGTATTGCTATGGAACCGTGACAGTGTTTTTATTC
Source organism: Zalophus californianus (assembly GCF_009762305.2). Taxonomy (NCBI): domain Eukaryota; kingdom Metazoa; phylum Chordata; class Mammalia; order Carnivora; family Otariidae; genus Zalophus; species Zalophus californianus. The sequence goes on from NC_045596.1 coordinate 62,667,586, forward strand.
AACATTTTACTACAGTTTCTTCCAGGAGTGGTTGCAGCTTAAACACAAGGCAAAAACAAGATGTTTAGGAATAAACCTGAACAGCAGCCCCTTGAGAGGCTGCTACTAGCTGCACATGAGCCGAGCTAGCACCACATTCACCACTGTTTTATTTTTGGCTACAATACTTTCAGTGTTTGCTCCATAATATGCAAAATGATTTTAAGAATATTTAGTGTAAATCTATCAAGGGCCAGAAATAGTGAGAAGTCTAGAAGCACAATCTTGGCAGACACATAGGAAAGAGGGAGATCTGGTGCTGTGCACCAGACTTTTCTTCCCTTGAACTCTTGGGTATATATACAATTGATCCTACCTGGATGTGGTACCAACCATTGTCCTTATTCATTTAATAAATGGGTCTGTTCTTGCTGCATGATCAAATGATTTACCATATGCATTTTTTCTTTCTTGTTTGTTTATTAATTCGTTCTATTGTCTGGGCTTTTAGAAAAAGAGAAGATGAGATATAAATTTTTTGATCCTTCCAGTTGATTTAGCAGAAATTCGCCACACAGCTGATTCGTCTACCATGCCAGGTGCTGGTGATGTAAAGATGAAAGGCCCAATGCTTGTCTTCCAGGAACTTACAGTCATATCGTCATATCAGAGGATCTTTTAACTCAAAGGGGAGAAACCAAATAATAAGTACTTAATAATATGTTAAAAAAACAAGGCTTGTTGTGGAATCATACCTTTATTTTGTATTTCATGTCCTGCAACATTGTTCTACTAAGATTACACGGTGTTTTATATTGTTGTATTTTGTGATACAGTTGAACTATTCTGACTCTCCCATAAGGTGTTCAGCCTAACCTTGCTTTGTATTCCCTCCTTCCGTTGGTTGTTGTGATTTAGATTGATTGGATTTATGTGTTTTCTCAGCAGTGGGTTAATTTCCTTTTTAGTTTTTCTTTACTTTAGATTCAAATTTTTTAGAAAACCTGCTGTTTCCCAACTTCTCCTCCTGGCATCAGGTGGCTCCATGTGGGTAGCTCCCACCAGTCTGAAAGAGCCTTTGTTTTGTTCTGAAGCCAGAATTCAGGCTTGGTTTGGCATAATCCTCAGAAGAGTAAATGTTTAATGGAAATAGTGCCTTCCACATCTGCTCTGGACTGTTGGTTTTACCTGACATGTCATGTTTGTGTGTGATTATATAGCATTCATTCATAACCCTTATTTTGGAAAAGGGGAGAGCTTTGGGGTAGTTGACAAGCATCATGAAATTCTGGACGTTTTATTACTCAAAGCACCCTAGTTGTGCTTTTCTCTTCCCTCTCTCAACATAACAAAAGGCTCAGTGACAGGGACTTCCTAAACCTGGAGCGCCCTAGCTGCTCCTCTCATAGGGCACCGGGAGGAAATTAGGAAAGGTTATGGGGAGGGAGACTCCTTGGTCCTTATAAAGATCCATACGAATTCATTTTTTCCTTTATTTGATGAGAGATGATGGGAGGAGAGGCTATATGGCACTCACTATCGTTTTCACGTATATTGGTCTTAACATCACAGAGGGAGGGGCACCTGGGTGGCTTAGTCGGTTAAGCGTCTGCCTTTGGCTCAGGTCATGATCCCAGGGTCCTGGGATTGAGGCCCCCACATGTGGCTCTGCTCAGCGGGGAGTCGGCTTCTCCCTTTCTCTGCCTCTCCCTGCCACTCATGGTCTCACTCACTCTGCTCTCTCTCTCAAATAAATAAGTAATCCTTAAACAAACAAAGAAACAAAAATCACAGAGGGAAAAATGCTGCTGTTGGAAATACTATAAAATAGGAACCACGATAATACATGAAATCAGTACATAAATTGTGAATTGTGAGATAAGATTCTGTTTTGCAATAATATAAAATTTATGAATAGTTAATTGAGATAGAATCCAGACACTGCTGGAAAAGTAAGAGAGTGATGTGGGGTGGGGGGTGGAGACAGACCTACTGCCAAATTTACATCCCTGGATTGAGTTGCTCTCAGTTGATAGGAAAAGATTGTGAATCAGAAAAAATTTCAAGAATGTATATTTTTAAAATGCAATATTATAAAAGCACTATAAAAAGCAATTTTTGGAATGTTTAACATTGTAATTTTTCACTATATTGAGAATTTCTTTGATAATCTCCTTCACTTTAGTGAGTATATTGTCCTGCTTTCTATGTTTTTCACATAATGAACCTAAACTTAGTTGAATTAAGCATTCTTCAAGGTAGGAGGGGGGAAAAGGCCTAATTGCATGTGGTTACCATATTTTTTGATTCTTGATTAAAAACTGTAGTAATATCATCATATAATAATGTGTAGAAAAGTTATGTAGAAAACTAACTGAATAAGTACAACTAATGACTAATCAATCAACAAATACATATTAAGAAGCTGGCTTTTACTATTGCTTTAAAGGAATCGCACAGTCACTTCATGTATGTATTTACAAATTTAACAACCTCTGGGATTCACCAATCTGGAGATCATGGATCTACAATTTATTTTATTATACTTTATACCTTAGCCATGTCTGAACTTTTCCATTAGGTAACTCTGTTTCCTGATAGCTATTTTTGGAGGCCTCTGGCTTGTGAATGGGGTTCAAAAACATTAGCATGCTATACTGATAATTAAGATTCAAGTCATTAATATTTTGTCCTCCAGAAATGGCCTGTGGAAGTACTACAAGAGTTGTTAACACTGTAATTGTCCTTAAGGAATGGATTCTGTATGTGGCTACTTGTTTCTTACTTAACGCTGTTACCAAATGGCCAAAACAAAACCACCAACTGGCTGTACTCAATATTTCTTTCTTTTAATACTTTTATTATATTTCTACTAGTTCCTCAAAAGCTGTTGACATAGGTTCAGGTCAAACTTTTTATAATAGTAGTTCCTAAGCCTCCAATCAGTTATGGTATTTATTAAAAATGCAGACACCTAACTCAGTTCTGAGGATGCCAATTCAGTGGGACAAGGGTGGGGTCCTGAATCTTTACTTAAGCAAGTTTCCCAGGTGATTTGATTCCATGGATTAGTATATGGGAAACTCTGATTTCAGGAACATCACTATCAGGTAATGGAAACAAGCAAAACCTCTTGACTGACAGCTGGTGTTGTAACCGGGTGGTTCCGATTATGTTCTTCAGAAGCAGCTGATATTACTACTTTGAGGAGAGAGGAAGAGCATCTCTCATCTGTTTTCCTTGTTTTGTTTACTGAAGCAAAACAGAATTGTAAAATATGTCTTTTTTCTGTTCACTCCTTGTCCTTTTGCATTAATCGGACCAAAGGGGAGAATTTTTTTTTTTTGTTATAAATGGATATATCTCAGACCCTTAACTATTTACTGTCTAGAACAATTTTGGACAAAGCATTAGTATAGTGATGGATTTCTAATATTCTGGTTGTTTTGGAGTTGACAGCCCATTTGGTTTCTTTAAAATGTACACTGATTTTTTTTTAAAGATTTTATTTATTTATTTGAAAGAGAGAGAAGGAGAGACAGTGAGAGAGTACAAGCGGGGAGGAGAGGGAGAAGCAGACTCCCTGCAGAGCAAGGAGCCTGATGTGGGGCTTGATCCCAGGACCCTGGGATCATGACCTGAGCTGAAGGCAGACGCTTAACCGACTGAGCCACCCAGGTGCCCCTGTATGCTCATTTCTTATGACTAATATATATGCCAAATCTGAACACATACTTTTCCTTATAAATAATAATAAATAATAAAACAATAAGAAACCTAATTTATGTGATTTCAAACAACAAAATAACTCTCTCCTCTGGAATGTGGCATCAGGGCAAGAATCATCTTTGCCTGTGCCAGTGTATGAGACTGTTTCATGTATGGGTTTATCTCTAAGATGTAATTTAGAGTTGTCTAGGAAGTATTATGTATTCTCAATAAAATTATCAAAATATCTTTCATGTTTTTCTCATTTTCATCAGTTCTCTGGGTAGGAATATTGATTCCCTGGCAAGATGGTGTAAGGGGGAGAAGACCCCCATGAGCTCTAATTTGTTCTCTCTTGGGGTTCAGGCCAGCCAGGTTCTAGAGGAAGAGGGGCATATATGCAGAGCTTCAGTCTCGGCCAGTCTTGTTCAAGAGGAGGCCAGTGGTACCGTGTCTGACCTCAAGGTTAAGGTTGGGATTACTTTGGTGCTGAATTGAGCATACTCTTGGGGGTTTCTGACTTTAAGTAACTTCCAGAGTAATTCATGACCTGTAAGTCTTTGATTAGAACACTTAGGCCCAGCTCCCAGACTTTCTCTAATGTAGTCGCAACTGAATTAAAGTCTTACTACAAGTCTGGGGTCAGAACCTAGGTTTGGACCAAATCTGGAGCTATGATATAGGTGAGGTGGATAGAATGATGGTGATTCTGGTGCTGGGTTGCTGACCTTTCTTACTTTGTGGGGAACTGAAATGTGGCTCTTTTTTTTTTTTTTAAGATTTTATTTATTTGAGAGAGAAAAAGAGAGGGGGAGAGAGAATGGCGTTGGGGGAGGGGCAGAAGAAGAGGGAGAAATAGACTCCCTGCTGAGTGCAGAGCCCAACATGGGGCTCAATCCCAAGACCCCGAGATCATGACCTGAGCCAAAGTCAGTCGCTTAACCGACTAAGCCACCCAAGTGCCCCTGAAATGTGGCTTCTTCTTTTTTTGGGGGGGGGGTTTAATTATTTTTTTATTATTATGTTATGTTAATCACCATATATCACATCATTAGTTTTTGATGTAGTGTTCCATGATTCATTGTTTGCGTATAACACCCAGTGCTCCACGCAGAACGTGCCCTCTTTAATACCCATCACCAGGCTAACCCATCCCCCCGCCCCCCTCCCCTCTAGAACCCTCAGTTTGTTTTTCAGAGTCCATCGTCTCTCATGGTTCATCTCCCCCTCCGATTTGCCCCCCTTCATTCTTCCCCTCCTGCTGTCATCATCATCATCATCTTCTTCTTCTTCTTCTTCTTCTTTTTTAACATATAATGTATTATTTGTTTCAGAGGTACAAATCTGTGATTCAACAGAAATGTGGCTTCTTAATTCCAACACACATCAAGGAAGACATCCAGGAAGAGAGCCAGGGATCCTTAGATAGTACAGCCACTGGATGCTTTGGTATTTTACTTTTCTGGGCCACAAGCTTTCTTTGGGAATGCGATGAAAGTTCAGAAGCTTCTCAGCCAGTTTTGCCACCAAATTTGCCTTCTCTGGAACCTGAGTGATCCAGTGGTACAGCCTGTTATGACCTTTCTCCTTGGAGCAATCGCCACAAATAGAAATTTTCACATAATTTCAAGGATAGGATGAGGCCTGGTTAGGATTCCTGCTCAAATAGGGTGGATGAAAGTAAAACAAATTCCTTGGAACAATTTGGTCCAGTTTCTCACTGACTGTAGATGCTTAATCCTTGCTGAAGTTTAAATTTCCTAAAGCAGCCCCCTCTCATCTTGGGAGCATTCTGGGGGCCTCTGTAAGAGTGGGAACACTGGTTAGGGTGAGGGGCTTTTGCACAGTGCTGGCCTGCATTCCTTCCTTTGATGAGTCTGCAGGGCCCTAGTCAACAAGTAATGTAATTAAGCATGCTCTGCCTTATGTGCCTCTTGGCACACCATGTGAAAGCACTTAATATAGTGCAGGAATTAGCTATCCTGGCCTGGGAGATTTATCCCCTTGCTGGATAGTAGACAAGGGGTGTTTTATCAGACTCTCTGACACTCTTCAGATTTACTGTCTAAACAAAGACTTCTTTGGTTATGCTTGAGCTCTGTTTCAGTTTGGGCTGTGTATGTTTTGCAGTGAAACAGCTATGTTGTGCCTGTTTAAAGCAGCACAGTAGACTTGACTGTTTCTTTTCTTATCATAGTACATGTGGTGGATTTCACTCAGGATAGCCACCCATGGCAGCTGGAATATGCATAGCTCTTGGATGATGAGCCTTGGGATGCCCAAAATTAAAGATGTTGATGTGGCCTGGACATGCGTTGTCTATCTTAGACTCTAGAGTTTAGATCTCTAAAGGACAAGAACTGTATCTGTTTATAATACCTGCCTCAGCTGCACAACAGGTGTATGATATAGGAAATCCTTGATACTCATTATATTGAAAGTTCTTGTTTTTATCCATCTGCACTGTGCCAGACTAGTCCACCTTCGCTTCCTCAAACTGTATTCTATCCTTTGCTTTATTTTTGTATCTGGCACATTGTGCAGTTTCAGTATTAACTCATGTTATTAATCATATCACATGTCTAATCATAGATCATGGAAAAATGAATAAGAGGGTAAAAGGGGAAAGTATTATTGACATAGTGTATCGTTCACTAACTTCCTTGTGCATGCTTGGGGACCTCTACGATGTATTTATTTTGTATTAGTAAAAGCTTTTGTTCCCCTTACAAGCAAATTAATGGAACCTTGAAATTACAGCCTGAGGATAATTAAAAGTCCCTTGGAATGAACCCCAATTATTCATTCATTCATTAGTTCAGAAAATATTTATTGAGCTCCTAGTATGTGGCCAGCATTGTCCTAGGTACAAGGATACAGTGAAACAGGTGAAATGCTCTATTCATGGAACCAAGAATCTTGATGGAGATATGATTAAACAATTATTAAAGAGAATGGGTAAGGGATGGGCTAGTGTTTCAGTCAGGGGGAACAATGTACGTGAAGGCTTTGAGAGAGAAAGAGAGTGGGAGAGGGAGAGCGAGAGCGAGCGAGAGAGACAGCATATTTGAGGAACTAAAAGGAATTCAGAATGGCCTGAACGTGGAGTGTGAGGGAGGTAATGAGAGATGAAGTTAAAGAGATAATCCTGGGCCCACTGTTGGTTTGGAATTTACCTTAAAGCAGTAGGAGTCATAGAGAGAGATATAATCAGCTTTGCAGTCTCATAAAGATATCAGTGTTATGGCTATGGCTGGAGAACAGATTGGAGGGGGCAAGAGTGAATGACAATGGCTTTGACCAAGATGGTAGCCCTGGGGTAGAGAGGAGTAGGGATTTGAGAGATATTTAGGAAGTAAGGTCAGTAAGACTTGGTAATTGAAGAGGAATCAAGGATAACTTCCAGGTTTCTGGGCTCTGGCCACCTGGGTAAATAGTGATAAAATGCACCGAGAGAGTGAACACAGGAGGAGGGGCAGGTTTAGAGGAAGGATGATGAAGTAAGTTTTGAACAAACTCACTTTGAGATACCTTGTAAAAAGCCAAGGGAAGATATTGATTAGGCAATTGCAATTTAGGGTCACAGACACTTCTTTTACCACATATAGTGCCATCTTTTTGTTGTTGTTGTTTGTTTTTGTTTGCAGCTTTTAAGTTCCTTATTGATACTTTATTGACAGTGACCAATTTTTTCCCCATTATGTACCCAGTACATAGTGTTTGACACATTCAAGATGCTCAGTAAATTCTGAACTAGAGTGATTACATTAAGTTTCAGGTATACATATAGGGTAGATTATAGGAATATAGGAACTATTGACGGGATTTTTTGTATGTCTAATAGCTTTAGTAGCACTGATTACACACTCAGTGCCCTATACTTGTTAACAATAATGGGATTAATCTAGTCCAGCCAGATCAGTGCTTACACACTTTTGGGCTTCATTGTCTCCAGAATCATGCTTTATTTCCCATCCTTTTGTCTCAAAGAGTTGAAATTGTCAAAGTTGTAACCAACTCCAAAAGCCTATTCAACTTAATAATACTCAGTCATTCATAGACAATTATTGAGTGTCTACCATGGGTCCAGGCACTGAGGGTATGGGCAAAGACATGGCCCCAACCTCAGACAGTTTATAGCTTCAGGAGAGAGTATGCTAGAGGTGTATAGTGTTGATAGCCATTATTTCTGCTAGCTGTTTAAGCTGGAGTACCAAATAAACCAAGTTGTTGGTTGTACTATTTTCTGATTTCTTTCAGGTATTATTAACGCATGAACTAAAAATGATGTTTCCTTTTTCTTAAGCTATGCAAATTTTTGAAGATTTGCTGCATTCTCATGTGCTTTCATTGTGCCTTGGGTGAAAGTTTTTTTCGGAGGATTAGTTCTTTCCAGCATTAAAATTCTGATATTGATATATAATCACGTAGGATTTGATATGGAGGTTTAAATTTATAGAAAACTTCTCAACTAGATTGCTTTGATCAAACCAGGCACAGCTTTAGACTTTTCGTCTCCGCTCAGCTTTCCTTGAGGAATCCTTACCCCATCCGGATTCTTTGCTCTTTTCCTTTCCCCCTGCCTCCACTATTCCTGCCCACACCATAGAGTTATTATTTTATTTCTTTTGATATAAGGCAAGAACGCATTTGCGTCTTTATGATGCTAGAGGAATTATGTAGCCTGGTGAGAGGAATGACTATTGTGTTAAAAATGTCTCTGCTCTGTCTTCATAATAAAAGCAGCATCCGCGGAAGCCCAAACTGCTCCACGTTCTTGAACCTGCAGTTTGTACCACGTAGAGGAGAAGATGGTATGTTAGCCTCAGAAAGGCATGTTATCTCTGAGCCTCTTCCCAGGGCTGAGATCTGCGATGCAAGGAACTTTGGAGTGTTTGAGCATAGTGCCAGGTAGTGACTAGTAGCATAGATTTGACTGGGAAGAAAAAAAGTTAACTCTTGATTACTTATACAGGCATGTATCCTACAAGAATGGGGAGATGTCAAATTATTTTGCCATCATTAATTAGAGTTTTAAGTCAAGAACTATGTAATAACTTCAGCGTGGATTTAAGTAGGTGCTGATAAATATGTACCTGGGACCATCTCCATGGGGATAGTTTGTTTTATTAAATGAACTTGCTAAACAGGCTCTTAAAGCTCTGTATTATTTCCTTGTGGTCCCAAACCTAGCCTGTGAAATCCCTTTGTTTTCTCTTACTGTGTATGGTTTGGGTCTGGAGAGCTGGTGCACCATCAGGACTGGCTTGTGTTTCTTGGTGGTTTTTCACCAGATCTGCCTACCCTTTGGTGTTCTTGTGCAGACCAGGGCCTCCCTGAAGAGGGTGTAGGGAGGCAGAAGAGGCAGCCATTGGCTATCTAGTTTTACTTCGGATTTGGCTGGAAAAAGGACCCCATTCCTATTTTATTTGAGAATTTGTTTGATGTTTATACAAGAAATCAGGTATTTGTTTGGTGCCCTTTCTTAAAAGAAAACAAAGTGTCTCTGGCAATAGAAGCAATGCATGGCCACCATTCTGAATCTGGTATTCAGAGCTGTCAGTGCCGCGATGCAGAACTCCTGGTAGGTGCATGGCTAGTGTTTGTGGAGTGAATGCACCAGTGGCCATCTCAGTTACAATACTGCAGAACTGTAAGCTCCTTTTTGGATTAAGGCAAGGAGACAACTAGAGGAATAGGAGTGTCTGGAGGTGCAGAAGAGCAGAACCATTTCAGATTAATTTAGGTAATTCAGGAGATAGAAGGGGATAGGTAGAGGAGAGATGAAGAGAGAGTTGCCTGGGACAGAAGAAGGAATGTCTCTTCCACTGAGAAGTTGAAAAGAACAAATGGCAGTCGATTAAGGCAGGAAATTTGCGGGGGGTGGATGGGAGAGTGGTTTGATGTGATTGGGGTGGTTTGCATGTGATGACGAAGGGTCTGTAGAGAGAGTGGTTGAAGTTGGGCAGAGCCAGAGTGGGAGGGGAGTTTCTGATTTGGATTGGCTAAGCCAGGGCAGATGCTGTGGGCCTGCAGAGAAGGAATAGTTCGGTCAGATGGTTACATGTTTACAGGTTTAGATTTGGAGCTAGCTGTCTGCTGGCCTGACACCTCACTTTGTTCTCTCTAGCTCCTCGATTTCTGACTTCCCAGCCGCTGCTCCATTTGTAAGTCAATCTAACCCTCTCCAGCTCGACACCTAATCAGTTGTTCTGCCCCTTTAACTTTAGCTCTAACTCCTAACTGTGCCTCTTGTCTTTCCATAGCTCAGCAGTTCTGCAAACGGATTTCTGGGTAAGGGATCTGTGGCAGGACCCAGCCCTCAAAGCCTTCTCTTCTTTCTTGCCTTTGAACAGGTAGCCCTCACTGTTCCAGCTTGTGGGTTGGACTTAGACAGAAGAAGCAAACCAAGGACAAATAAAAGGATAAGTGACCTGGTCAAAGGTCCAGCTAGAGACCTCAGATTTGGAGGTTTGATCCAGAGTTAGTGGCTTGTGGGGAGTTCTATGACAAGATACATGGATGAAGAAGATAAGATTGGCAGAAATCTCATTGAAGTAACATTCTATGGGGTCCACCGTGGGGTTGGAAAGATGCCAGTGACAGGCTGATAGACTGAGAACAGAGGAGGTGTCAGATGACCAAGATCCTGGTAGGACCCAAGATGGAGGGAGTTACGAATAGACGTGGACCTGGGAATCCTTCCCCCGCCCCCGCAGTTTTATGGGTTGTAGACAACCCATCTATCCTTCTCAACTCTCTCCCCTTTACTGAAGCCATAGGTGTAGACTGAGGATTCACAGTTGTGTTAGATAGTAGGATTAGGTGATCCAAAAGAGCTTTTCAAAGCCCATGATTCCATTATGTTCTGAATGGAGAAAGAAAGAAAAATTAAATGACTCACTTGATCAGTGATGACAACAGAAATACAGTATGTCTTTAGCTTCGTGTTGGCTTCTTTTTTCTTTTTTTTTTAGCTTTGTTCATCTTCCATGTGCATTTTCGATATCTGACCTGGAGAATTCCTGTACTGTGCCTCTGGGAGGGCATGGTGTTCTCTGACATGCTGATGCTACTATTGAGAGTTTTTTCTTTCTTTTTTAATGGCGTATTTTACGATTTTCCTCAGAAGTAGTTATTTCAAAGTCAGACTTCCATTATAGGTATTCATGCAGTGAGGGCTCTTTGACAAGTTCCTTTAGAACATAACTAACAAGACTATTTTTACCTTTATGGTAGGCATGTGTCGTGATACATGTTCTGAGTTCTTAAGAGCTGCTGGATGCATACAAAGGAGTAGCATCCTTTCTTTGGACCTCAGAAATCTTTATTTCTCCTCCTCTTAGATGCCCATGTAGAGACTCTGGCCCTAGAGATTTTTTTCCTTCATCTGTGACCCATTTTCTCCAGCTTATTTTCCTGTCACTTGTCCCTCCTTCTCACGTCGAAGGATATCGCTGTGGTTTCCAAGTGGTGGGCTGTAATCACATCATTTTTACTTGTAGGATTAGTTTTGGTCTCTTGGAAGTCATTGACCCATTACTTGGCAATGAGAGAAGAAAAGTGGAAAGCCCGAGAAACTCAAAGAAAGTTGCTGCTCTCTCTTTTTTCTCCTGCCAGAATTGCTCCTTCATGACAGAAAACTCCAGAGGTGTTTCTGTGAGCTTGAATCAATGCTGTGCACTTACCTACCGGTTTAAAGCCCCTGTGTGACCTAGATCTATATGTGACTTATCAATTATGATAGCATATTAATAAATGACAGTTTTCATGTCCTAGACATGGTAATAGGTGCCTTATATGCATTATTTTATTTAATTTTCAAAACAGTTGTCTGCGGTAGGTGCTGTTACTATCCCTACTTTATAAATAAAGAATCTGAAGTTGGAAAGCTAAACCACTTACTGAAAGCCATTTACCTAAGTGGTATGGGTGGGATTTGGGCCCTCATGCCTAAGTCCAGAGTTTAAGGAAAATGTTCCTTTTTTTAATACTACTTTTGATAGCCTGAAAGGACAGTTGCATGCTGGCCGTATTTAATGACATAAAATTGTTCTACCATAAGTGATGTGATTGAGCTGACTATATATTTGAGACCTATAGTAACAAACCATATTTTAAAAGATAAACAAAAACCAAAAGTTCCTCCCTTCACTTGCAAATAGAAACAAATTTTGATCCACTTTGCTGATGCCTTTCTCAAGTGGCATTTATTTCCAAAACTCTTACTATTATAGTCAATTTTTCTCTTGTTTTTGCCTCTTTCCATTTCTTTCTGTTTTTTTCTCTTTTCATTTTCCCTTTTTCCTGCTCTTGTGTTCCCTCTTCTTTCAAAAAAATCTCTCAGTATATTTTCTTAGTAGGAGTTTCAGGTACATTCATAAATTATTTATTGTTACTGCCCTGTGTTTCTGCAGTGGATTTGTGGAAAACTTTCTCATGAGGGCACCATCTGTAATTATTAATGACAGTTACAAACTGATCTGAGGAAGCTTAGAAACATTTGGGCTGTTTCTTGCAAAATTCTGAATACCTATGTAAGGATAAAATGGATGGGGAAAGACATTCCAGGAGATACCATGTTCCAGATGGGTATACCTATGTCAGGAGCCCAGGTCTTGTGCAGTAATTTTATCATGAGCACAGACTAAAGGTCCTAGAAGAGTTTTTTATTTTGGGTATGTTAAGAAGTTTCCATTTTTGTTTTCTCAGTAGTGTCCATTTTAAATGGATCATATCTCAAGGGCATATCCATATGGTTGGGCAGGTTGTATACTGCACAACTCTAAAGGATGCCATTTATATTTCTATACAACTGTATGTGGAGTCTGGACTGAGGGTATACAGTCAATTCTCATTATTTGCAATAGTTATATCCTATAAAGTCACCACAAATACTGAATTAGCAAATATTGAACCACTGTTCCTAGAGGAAATATAAGGTAGGGCTCCTGTGAGCCTTTGATCACAACATTTTTTTTTAATTTAAATTCAAGTTGATCACAACATTTTTATCAATTGATCAGTATATGACCTTGGTTTATGTGTGTTTCTGTTTAAAAACACCTTTTTAATATATATTGTTGAATCATTAACATTGAACTCATGGCCAACAGCACTATAACTCATGTGTTAACAAGGCTTATGCAACATATGTATATTCTCTGTAAAGCACATCACAATCTTCTTGAGTTTAGGAACACTAGACAGCACTTCAGCACTACACTTGGAGTATGTTTTAAATAGCAGAATCGCCAACAAAGAAAAAAGCAGAAAAATGTGAAAAAAACATAATATTAAAAAGACTGCAAAAAGGACACTTTTTTTACAGTATGGGAGCTAAAACAAGAAGGTAGATAGTTACCTTTGACCTCAGCTGGGATTGTGCATTTCAGGTGGCTCAAATTTTTTTTTTTAAGATTTTATTTATTTATTTGAGAGAGAGAATGAGAGAGAGAGAGAGAGCATGAGAGGGGGGAGGGTCCGAGGGAGAAGCAGACTCCCCGCTGAGCAGGGAGCCCGATGCGGGACTCAATCCCGGGACTCCAGGATCATGACCTGAGCCGAAGGCAGTCGCCTAACCGACTGAGCCACCCAGGCGCCCCAGGTGGCTCAAATTTTTTACCAGTCTGTGCATGTCCATGAATGACCATGAAGGTGTGTAAGTATTGATTTGGAGGTTACAAATTAATTGTAGCCAGTAGGTGAATTCCCAAGTAGGGAATCCATGAATAATGAGGCTCAACGACTATGTTTTTTTAACTAAGAACTGGAGGAATCCGAGGGAGACATTGGGCTGGGACTGATCAGATTGATCAGACTGATCCCTTATGGGAGGTAGGATTATAGCAGTTAAGAGTTGGAGGGATCTTTAGCTGCCACCCAGCTCAATCTCTTCAGTTCTTAGATGAGGAAGAAGCTCAAAGACATGTGACTTGTCGAAGGCCAAACAGCTAGCTGATGCATGTCAAGCAAACCTTTGAGCTGGAGTAGTAGTTCAGGGGGACCCGAGTCTTGATGTACCACACTGATGTCCTGCCCTTGTCTGTGTGCCACGGTCAGAATCCCCACAGGACTTCCTGTTTTGTTGAAATGGTGGGGGGGGGGGGGGCGGCAAGGAGGATGATGTCACTAACCAGCTCTTCCAAATCTGGGCTTCTCTCTTAATCCATTGGGGCAGCTATAACAGAATACTGTAGATGTGTGGCTTATAAACAACAGAAATTTATTTCTCATAGTTCTAGAGACTGGCAAGTCCAAGATCAAAGCCCCAGCAGATTCGGTATCTGGTAAGATTTGCTTCCTAGTTCATAGATGAACATCTTCTCATTCGCTATAACCTCAGCATGGTAGAAGGAACCAGGTTGCTCTCTGGAGCCTCTTTTATAAGGGCACTAATCGCATTCTTGTGGGTGCCACCCTCATGACCTAATCACCCCCCAAGACCCCCATCTCCAAATGCCATTACACTGGGGATTAGGTTTCAACATACGAATTTGGGGGGTACACAAACATTCAATCTGTAGCAGCTTCCCACCCCATTTGTTTAATTCTTCATTTGAGAACTGTTTTTGTGGGTTTTTTTTTGTTTTTTTTTTTTTGCATATTTACTGTGTGCCAGAACAGTGGTAGGTGCTGGAATACTGGGGGTGAATGATACTTCACGAGAAGCTAGTATCCAGTAGAATGCCTCACAGGAGGAGGGGGCACCAGCACACACAAGGCTTGAGGCCACTGGCACTGCACCATCTGGAAGAAAAATTCCTTTCCCAGCAAGTAAAGCTAAGGGACTAGACTTAATGTCATTTCTCAAAATCCTAAGAAGCCTCTTTCATGTCATCCACTTGGCAATGAGTTTCCTGGGCTGGACTATTACTTAAATGGCTTTTATAGTCTTTTGGTTCATTTTTTTTTTTCTCAGCTAAAGAAAAGATGTGAAGCCTACAACAGAGTCTAATGTACCCCCTTCCATGACCACAGTAAAATGTCCAAAGGCCCTTTATAGGTACTGTTGGTTTTAGAGGATTATTTGGACCAGTAGTTCTAACTTATTAAATTCTAAGTAAAATACCTTCTTTAATTATATGTGTGTATCTGTGTATTTCTGTCTGCATACAAATATATATATATATTTCTCTCAACCATAAAGAATGGAAGAGAGAATGTTTGATTGTTTAGCTTTTCTTGAAGATTATAGATTTTTAATTTTTTGTAATTAACATGTCAATTATGTTCATTATGCTTTTACTCCGAAGATATGACATTCTCATCTACTTAAGATTGTTCACTTATTTTTTTTCTATAAATTTATTTACTTATTTGAGAAAGGGAGAGAAAGACAGAAAAAGGGAGCATGCAAGCATGTGGGGGAGGGGCAAAGAGAGAAGGAGAGAAAGAGAATCTCAAGCAGACTCCACACTGAACGTGGAGCCCAAGGTGGGGCTCGATCCATGACCCTGAGATCATTACCTGAGCCAAATCGAGAGTCAGACACTTAACCGACTGAGCCACGTAGGGGCCCCAAGATTATTCATTTATGAGTGACTCCTTATCCTCTCTTAGAATTGGAGATGACTGACAAAGGAAACTGTCAGTACTGTCTGGGGAGGCTGGATTAAGCCCTAAAGGGAAAGTACCCCACATCTGGTGTGTATCATTTTGGCATTGGCAGGTATCTTTTCACTCATTCTCTGAAGGAAGGATGAACTTTAGCATCTGCATTTGAGGTGTGTGTGTGTGGCAGTGTGAGTAGTGGTTAATAGCATGTGCTATGGAATTAAGTTGAACTGCGTTCTAATCTGGTTTCCATGTCATCTTGGGCACATTACTAAGACTTTCTGCTTCCAGAGTCTTATCTGTGAAATGGTGGTAATAAGATGAAGCTCACCAGGTTGTTTTAAGAATTAATATAGGTAATTGTATACATGCTTAGTCTAGTGCCACATAGGGAAGGCCGGATCAATAGTCTTTTTGGTAGTAGTAAGTGGCCAGTAAGTCCGGTTATTGTTAGTGGCCATGGGCACTTATTATGCACTGGTTTAATCTAAGGTGGGAGCTTCCAATCCTGGACTCCCCCATCAGGTACTTGCCTGCCCTTCTGTAGTTGGTCTCAGGCTGAGGGGCGGTTCTGCCTCCAGTCTTTTGTCTGTGCAGAGCCTCACTTCCGGTTTCATTGGAGGCTCTGGTGTCAAACAGCCTGTCACTTAGCCCTGCAGCTGCTCTCAATTTGAGTAGCAGTAGTGATCATCACTTCTAGTAAACACTACTGTGATCTGTATTTTTATTTTGTGCACATGTGGAGCTTAGCTATGAAAAGTAAGGATGATCATAGGGAGCAATTTGGCTCCAAGGACAAGAACTGAGTTGTTTTGTTTCTGGAGGGCTCTATGCCAGTATCTAGTGAGGATATGGTCAGAAGATTAGGGAAAAGTAACCCAAGGATCAGCAGTATTACAGATAAGCCCAGACGTTCATCCAGGATGTGTGTAGAAGACTATACCCAAAGGGTTATGCAATTTCTTTTAACTGTGTGCTCTTGTTGCCTGTTTCAAAATCAGATTGGTTTTTCAGCCTTGATAAAAAGATCACAACTATTATGTAATAGTTCCTTGTCACATTCCACTGTGTGTTTTTGAACAAATGACTTAATCGCTTTAATCTCTTTGAGCCTCAGTTTCTCTTACTATAAGATGGTGGGATATTTTTCGTACCGATCTCTTATGGTTGTCCTGAGAATGAAATGAGATAAATATGTGCAAATGAATGTGCATGCAATATCGTGAGATCATGAACTTAGCACAGTGCTTGCCTTATATCAGAGTAAGCATTTGATAAATGTTAGCTGATAATGTTTAAGTTGCCATTGAACTATAGCTAATAATTAAAAAAATAAAGCTTGATCTTCCTTAATCTTAAATAAGTAAACACTGACTGGATACTGAGGATCTCTCTATTCCTGGGATTTATAAGCCACCATCTTGTGCGTGTGTTCACACATGCATGTGCACACACTGACAGGCAGGTCTGCATATCTCTATAATTACATTAGAATGACCGGGCTCACTGAGAGTTCACAACTTGGGTCTCATGGACTTGCCTAGTTTGGGAAAGTGATAAAGTGTTCTTTGGAGGTGAGTCATCCCTTCCACCTCAGCTGCCAAACTAATATGCTGCCTTCTGCAAGCAGTCACTGGAGAGGAGGTTAGCACAGTGCCTGCCTCAGATAGGCAGGGAGGCAGGCAGGTATTGGACCCAACAGCTGAAGAACAGGGACTTGGGGTGTCATAGCAAGGATACAGAGGAATAAAGGAATTTAAGGCATGACCAAAAATGAACACTTAGCGGACTATTGACTGGACAGAGAAAACTTGTTGGGGTATGTGATAAAAATCATTTTCCAAAGTTTTTCTCCTATTTTATATTTGGGATTCCCTCCCCACAAGTCATGACTTTTTAGCTATATTTAGGTATAAAAAAAGCAATTTTCAGGAGACATGAGCCAACATTCCACGGTGTGATACTCTGTTAGTGGGGGAGAGCCTGGGTTATAGAGTATTAAGAATGCTGCATTAGCATAAATAAAATAATTTTCATCTTTTAAAAAAACAGGGCGCCTGGGTGGCTCAGACGGTTAAGCATTTGCCTTTGGCTCAGATCATGGTTCTGGGGTCCTGGGATCGAGCCCCGCATCGGGCTCCCTGTTCAGTGGGGAGTCTGCTTCCCCCTTTCCTTCTGCTGTTCCCCCTGCTTGTACTCTCTCTCTGTCAAAAATAAATAAAAATCTAAAAAAAAAAAATAAATAAAAAAACAGATTATAGTTGATAACACTGTATTGTATAATTGAAATTTACTAAGATTAAAAATGAAATGTTCTCACCAAAAAAAAAAGAAAAATTTATGAGGTGATGCATATGTTAATTAGCTAGATGGGAGGAGTCCTTTCATAACGCATATGTATATCAAGTCACCATGATGCACACTTCAAATACCTTACAATTTTTATATAAAAATTTAATATGTATGTGTAAATGGTAGTGACTCTTTAATAAATATGGCAAAATAACATTTCCACATCTGTCAAATTAATTAAATGTTCCTTAATAACCATAGCTATTTAATCATGTTGAAATTTCTAGTTGTTTTTGTTTTTCCTTTGTTTGTGTGTAAGGACCCATATTAGGGCCAGAGATTGTGATTAGCTGTTTTCCATTTTCTTTATTATTTAATATACTTATTTTTTGAAGTTGTGCTTTCCTTTTGTATATCTAATACAAATGCCCTCAGTGTAAACTGGATTAGCCTCCTAGCTCTTCCAGCAACTTGTATGGCCATGAGCAAATTATTTCATTTCTTTGAGCCTCAGTTTCCAAATTTGTAAAATGATAGTGTTGAGCTAGAAGATCTTTAAAGTCATCTCCAGTTCTCAAATTTTGCAATGACCTAAATTATTAGCGAGGAAATAAAGGGATGTTTAATTTTTTTTTTCTTTTAAGAGAGGATATGGCTTTTGGAAAGGTCACAAGTCAGCGTCACAGATAAAATGTTGGATGATGGGCCATGATGGGCTGGGAGATTCTTGTTGTTTTTCTGGAAGAAATTCTACCCTCATGGAAGTTGATATTTGACTTATTACCTCTAGGGTATACAAACTGTCCTTTTTAGCCTTGTTTTAACTGAGCATGGTCCAGGCCTGAATTGAAGTAGGTTATGGGGGTAAAAAAACTTATTTGGGATTTCATTTTAAAAATTTGTTAGGGGAATTCCCTTTTAGCCATGGTGAACTCTGTTATCTCAAACCAACTCTCTCACTAAAAACAACTAGAAAATATGGACAAAATATGAAAAACCTTCTATTGAAAGGCATAAGAGGGCTGTTAAGATAGTAAGACGAAGGGCGCCTGGGTGGCTCAGTTGTTAAGCATCTGCCTTCGGCTCAGGTCGTGATCCCAGGGTCCTGGGATTGAGCCCTGCATCGGGCTCCCTGCTCAGTGGGAAGCCTGCTTCTCCCTCTCCCACTCCCCCTGCTTGTGTTCCCTCTCTCGCTGTCTCTTTCTCTGTCAAATAAATAAAATCTTAAAAAAAAAAAAAAGATAGTAAGACGAACCATGAGAGACTATGGACTCTGAGAAACAAACTGAGGGTTCTAGAGGGGAGAGGGGTGGGAAGATATGTTAGCCTGGTGATGGGTATTAAAGAGGGCACGTTCTGCGTGGAGCACTGGGTGTTATACGCAATGAATCATGGAACACTACATCAAAAACTAATGATGTAATGTATGGTGATTAACATAACATAATAAAAAAAAAGTTTAACAACAACAACAAAAATATAGTAAGAAATTATAGGACCAAGATCTCAGAGAGGAAGTGTCCAAAAGCAGTGGTTGAGAGGCTAAGAAGTCTGGCACAGCTTTTAATACAACAGTGGGGCTAATGGAGGATCAAAATGGGACTAGGGCCTACCTGAGAATGGTGATGGTAAATACCCCAGACTTTCTTTTGAGAATTTGAAGGGCTGCACCCTAGGAGTAAGAGTGAGCAGGAAATAAAAGAAATCCCTAATTGGATTAAAATGGTTTGGAATTACTGATGCCTTTAGACTATCTGCTTGCCAGAAGTAAAATTATTCCTCTCCAGAAGAAGATAACATCTCTGGAGTCTCCAATGATCTCTACCCCTTTTTTGTATAAAATGTTCTGTACTCAAGTAGAAATAGCCTGTCATATACCAAGACAAGATGAAACTTAAAAAATAATTTAAAAAAATATAACAGAAAAAGACCCACTAGGGTCTCAGATAATGAAATTATCAGATTATCAGAGAGTCTTCATAACAACTATGATTAATATGTTCAAGGAATTAAAAGGTAAGTCTGAGGGGTGCCTAGCTGGGTCAGTGGGAAGAGCATGTGACTCTTGATCTTAAGGTCATGAGTTTGAGCCCCACACTGGTGTAGAGATTACTTAAAAAATAGTTAAAAAAATAAATAAAAGAAAGGCTGAGAATTTCAGTAGATAACTAGAAACCAAGAAAATGAACCAAATAAAAAAATATAATTAAAAAAATACAGCAACTGAAATTAAGAACTTAGTGAATGGCTTTAACAGTAGATTTGACTCAGTTGAAGTGAAGTACTTTGTGAACTGAATAATAAGGTAGAAGAAATTATTCAGTCTCAAGCACAGAGACCAAAAAGAAAGGAAAATACAGAAAACAGTGTAAGAGACAAATGAGATCTGGTGAAAATGTTCAGCATTAGTGTAATTGGTGTACCAGAAGGAGAAGAGAGATGCAATGGGAAAGCAACATTTAAAAAATAACTAGTGAGAGAGAACAAATAATCACCTTGAACCCTACACTGAATAAAGGACAGGAAGAAATGTTAATATAAATGCTGAGAACCAAGAAAAGAGATCATAAAACCAGCTAGAAAATAAAGACATATTACTTTGAAAGGAGAAACAAGTTACTAAGATGATTTTTCAAAAGGAACAATGAAAACCAGGAAACAATGGAAAGGTATCTTTAAAGTTGTGAAGGAAAACAATTGTCATTATAGAATTCTATACCTAGCAAAAATGTTTTTCGGACATAATTTGCAGACAAATAAAAGCTGAGAGAATTTATTGTTAGCAGATCTACATTAAATGAAATCCTAAAAGGTGTTCATAGGCAGTAGGAAGCTCACAGGGAAGCTCAGAGATACAGGAAGGAATGAAGAGCAACAAAAAGGGTGATATGTGAGTGAATCTAAATTTAAATCTATATGATTATTAACTACTCAAAAATAATAAAATAATAATTTTAAAATAAATATAAAATTAAAATATACAACAAACAGTGCTTGGTTTGGGAGTGGCTAAATGGAGAAAAGGTGTTCTAAAGTCCTTGTATGATCTAGGAAGTAGTAAAAAATACTAATTTCGGGTAGACTTAGTAAGTCAAGAATGCATGTTGTGGTTACAGCGTGAGTTGTAGTATCAGCTAAAAGAGTATCAGCTAAAAAGTCAAGAATGTGTGTTGTGGTTACAACATGAGTTGTAGTATCAGCTAAAAGAATAGTTAAGGAATACATAACTAACAGGCAAATAAAGGGGGAAACAGAATAATAAAAATTCTTGATAAATCCAAAACAAGGCAAGAAGAGAAAAAGGAACAAATATAAAGCAAATAATAAGGTGGAAAATTTAAACATAAATATATCTGTAATTCCATTAAATATAAAATATTAAAACTTTCCATCAAAAGATAAATTATCAGGCTGGAAAAACAAACAAACAAAACCTAACTATAAGTTGCTTACAAGAAACACCGCTTCAATATAAAGATTCAGAAACATTGAAAGTAAAAGTTTGGAAAATGAAATACCATTCAAACACTAAAAAAAAGAAAGCCATGTATCTTATGATATCTTTTAAAAAAATTCCTTATTTATTTATTCATTCATTTTAGAGCGAGAGACAGAGAGAGCAAGGGGAGGGGCAGAGGGAGAGGAAGAGAAGCTGACTCCCTGCTGAGTGCAGAGCACGAGCAGGGCTCCATCTCACAAACCTGAGATAATGACCTGAACTGAAATCAAGAGTCAGATGCGCAGTTGACTGAGCCACTCAGGTGCCCCTAGCTTATGATATCTTAAGGCAAGAAGAATGACTAAGAATGGCATTTCAATGATAAAAGGATCAATCCACCAGGAATATGTACTTCTTTTAAATGTATATATACCTAAAAACATGGCTTCAAAATATGTAAAGCAAGAATTGACAGAACTGCGAAATAGACAAACCAACAATTACAATGGGAAAATTTAACATATCTTTTCCAGTAACTGATAGATAAGTGGACAGAAAAATCAGAAATGTAGAATATTTGAACAAATCAAATCAACCTGCCCTAATGATATATTATATGTAGAACAATGTACACTCTTGCAAAATATGTATTTCTTTCCAGTGCACATTGTACATTTGCCAAAAATGAACATATGCCAAGTATAAAGCAAAGTCTTAATTTTCAAAAAATTAACATCTAGAGAGTACACCTTGGAGCACTGAGAAATCAATGAGAAATCAATGACAAAAGCTACTTTGTAAATTCACAAATATTTTGGGGAAAAAAAAATCAATATTTTTCAAAATAATAGGTCAAAGAAGAAATCACAAGAGAAATTAGAAACTATTTTGACCAGAATGATATGATAGAAATACTATATATTATAGCTAAAACATTAAATAGAGAGAAATTTATAACTTTAAAGATATACATAAAAATAAGGTGCACCTGGCTGACTCAGTCAGTGGAACATGAACTCATGATCTCAGGTTGTAAGTTTGAGTCCCACATTGGGTGCAGAGATTACTTAAAAAGACAAAAAAATTTTTTTTTATTTTATAAAAATAAAATTTTAGGAGTGCCTTTGCGGCTCAGTTGGTTAAGTGTTTGCCTTC
This sequence comes from Zalophus californianus, assembly GCF_009762305.2. Lineage (NCBI taxonomy): Eukaryota > Metazoa > Chordata > Mammalia > Carnivora > Otariidae > Zalophus > Zalophus californianus. The sequence goes on from NC_045596.1 coordinate 62,689,715, forward strand.
TGCTCCAGTCTTGATCCCAGGGTCCTGGGAAGGAGACCTGCATCAGGCTCCCTGCTCAGCGGGGGAATCTGCTTCTCCCTCTTCTTCGGCCACTCCCCCCAGTCATGCTCTCTCTCTCTCTCTCTTCCCCCCCCTCAAATAAATAAATAAATAAAAATCTTTTAAAAAAAGAAACATTTAAAAACAGGCTGAAAAATCTCAAGAAATTGGAGAAAAGAATAATAAATGAAATCTGAAGAAGAAAATAACGATTATAGGAAAAGATATTAATGAATAGAAACAAGTACACAATAAAAAGAACAAACAGTGTCATAATGTGTTTTTGGAAAGACAAGAAAAATTGATAAACTTCTTATGAGATTGTATTCTCTGACTTTGAAGAATTATAATTTCAGCCAAAAAATATATTCCAAAATCAACATTGCTGCTTAACCATCATCTTTTCTTTTCCCTCCTCCTTCTTCTTCTTCTTTTAAATAATTAATACACATATAATTTTTTAAAAAAATACTGGTACTTTTGTAGCCTTTATATATATCTTTGCTCTGTCAGCTTTAACAGGAAATTACTTTTTTTTCATTATAAAGTGATATATGTTTGTTGAACAAAGTATAAATATGCAAAAAGAAGATTTACTGGAAAATGTTAAATCCCAAATAATAATTGCTTTTGTTGTATATTCTTTGAAGCTCATTTCTTCCTCATAGATTCTCATATATTTACAAAAATGGGATCAGTGTGTATTCTGTTCTATAATTTTTTTCACTTAATATATGTGTAATGACTGTTTTTCCATGTCATTAAATATTTTTTTAGTGAATAACTTTAATAATCACACGACCTAATTTACTGAAGTGTGCCAGTTACCTGTATTTAGATATTTAGGTTGTTTGCAGTATTTCTGCTATTATGAACAGTGCTGTAGATAAACATTCTTTTAACTAAATCTTCGTGCAAATCACTGATTATTTCCTTTGGTTAAATACCTGGCAGTAAAATTGCTGAGAGGAAAAAAATCCATTTTTAAGGTTTCCAGTATTTATTGTTCAAGTGCCTTCCAGAAAGATTGTGCCAAGTTACAATCTTATCAACATCAACAGTGTGTGAGAGCATCCATGTCCAACACTGTCTCTAGCATTAGGCATAATCTTTTAATATAAACTTCACCTAATTATCTTATCCTGAAAATGCTGTCAGAGTTTCCCAAAGGATGACAGTAGAGGGCATTGAAACGAGAGAATTTTGAAAAATGCCTTATTCTGTGTAGAGGGCTCAAGGAAGGGGCAGTGATGGGAGTAAGGGTGTTCTTGTTCAGTGATTTGCACAGTTAGTTTCTAAGAGCTGTTTGGGGGCCAGGAGCCGTATTCAAGCCAAGAGAAGTGAAAGCCTGGTTGTTTTTTATTCTGTACTTCAATTGTTAATGTTATTATTAATTTTATTTTTTTATTATGTTTACATAGATAAAGGTGAGTGCAGTGGGGTGAAGGGAGGCTTACGGAACCTCATGGAGTTATTAGAAGCCCGGAAGTCATACCATGGTTGCATGCAGGGCTGTTTTGGAAGTCAGCAAGCGTTCATGAGCTCAACAATTATGAAGTGCTTTTTTTTTAAGGTTTTTTTTGGGGGGGGATTGCTTTTTATTTTTATTTTTTGAAGTTTTTACTTAAACTGTAACTATATCTATAACTATTTCAGGATTTATGACCCCAGTATAGGTATATTACAGTTTTTTGTCAAATTAGTTTATGGTGCTGACTTTATTAATGACCATGTAAATATCGATCATGGATTTTGGTTTAGACCTTACTAATACGGAGCCAAACTTTCCAGCTGCCTTCTGAGAAAAGGTGCAGTGGAGATAAATTTTTTTAGACTTTGTGTATCTGAAACGTCTTGATCCTATCTTTACTCTCAATTAATAAGGTCAGTTATAGAATTCTAGGTTGTAAGTGAGTTCCCTCAGTATTTCTAAGGTGTTGTTTCATTGTCTTCTATTTTCCAGTGTTATTGGGAAGATGTCAGCCATCGTGATTCCCAATCATTTGTTTGTTTTTACCCCCTTCTGGAATGTTTTAGGATCTTCTCTGTATCTCTGGTGTTCTGAAATTTTATGATGCTATACTATACTTGTAAACTATATACATATATTTTTATCCATTGTGCTAAGGATATAGTACATGCTTTCAATACAGGATCTCATGACCTTCAATTCTGGAAAATAATCTTAAATTATTACACTGATGACTTCCTTCTCCCCTCTGTTTTCTCTGGTCCCTCCTTCAGAATACACAACTGTGTTCTCTCCTCTCATCCTTCCTGCCCCTCTTTATCCCCCCCCCCCCCCATTCTCTGTCATTTGGTTTTGGATCTTTCTGCAAAGGGAGTCTGGAAGCCAGCATTTCTGGGAGACAAATGGCGATGGGGGCTGGTGGTGTCCCCACTGAGTGTATAGACTGTCACTTATCTCTCCCTGTTCAGTAAGATGTTTCACTGGGCTGTGCTTGGTGGTCCCTGGTTCAGAGTATTTCTGGTTCAGCCTCTTCACAAAGTAAATCTTCAACCTTCTAGCAGGGTTGGTGAGGAAGAGGCTGGTTAGAGGTATCTATCTGATAGCTCTCATTTTCAGCCTTTTCAGGGATCTGCAACATTGACCACGCCTTAAAGGCACTTCAAAGCTGAGAAACCTGAAATGTTGGTCACTGTTTGCCTCTCTGCTTTCTATCTTTTAAAAATTGTGATCTCTATCATCTGCTGTTACTGCCTCTTCTCTTTGATAAGCATTTGTATGCTTTTATCTCTTATTTTAGGGGGGCTTTAGTAAAAAGTATAAACACTGTTTCATCTGCTGTGTTTCACTGAAAGACTTAGCACAATGATTTTTATTTCTGCAGGTCCCTTTTCTAAAGTATTTAAGACACAAGGGGGCAAAATAATAAAAGAAGAAAAGGAAGGAAGGGGAGGGAGAAAGGAGAGAGTGTGGTTATGTTGAGGCAGTGCTGCTGAGCCTTGTGCCACAGATTTCTCGTAGAGAATAAAACCAGGACTGAGTCAGGGCTTCAGTTTTGCCCCTAGCGTCTCTGGTGATGTGTGGTCATAGGTGGGTCATCTGGAGAGTAAGATACATTTGCCAAAAAGACATTGGTGAACTTTGGTTCAATAAAACAAGTATTTATTACAAAATGAATTTCCAGAGTCATTTTTCACCTTTTATCAAGAATTGATTTCATCATCTGCTTAATCAAATGGGGATCTAGGTTTCTTTTGAAATAAATGGAGAGGAAAATGAAAGTATTTCCATTGTGCTTTATTCTGTCCTTCAAATAAATTTCTGTTCAAACACCAATTAAAATTTGGGTCTCACGAAATATTTCATTTATTTAGTCACTCGCTTACTCATTTCTTTCTTTTAATAAGGTAACTTTTTTTTGTAGTAGATTGTGACTTAAGGCTGAAGGTGGTACAGGCCTGTTTTCATCCCGAATTAAGTTTCTCAGCACAGATTAATTGACTACTATAATGTGGTATTGTTTTGGGTCCTTTGGATGAAAAGGTAAACAAGGTAGGATCTTTATGAGCTTGAAAAGTTTATAGCCTTGTAAAAATCCGGCCCCCATTTTATTTTAGTTTTATTTTTTTATAAAGATTATATTTATTTACTTATCTGACAGAGAGAGAGTGCAAGAGAACACAAGCAGGGGGAGCTGCAGAAGGAGAGGGAGAAGCAGGCTCCCCGCTGAGCAAGGAGCCCGTTGCAGGACTCCATCCCAAGACCCTGGATCCCAGGACCCTGGGATCATGACCTGAGCCAAAGGCAGATGCTTAACCAACTGATCCACCCAGGCCCTCCTGGCCCCCATTTTAAATAAAGAAATGTATTATGAATTGACAAAGTACTTTTGCACATATAGTGAATGAACAGTTATCCACTCCTCCTCCCCCTCCAGGCTGGCAGAGTTCCTGACAGGGAGGCCCTCCTCTATAATGGTAAATCACATAGATTTTAAATTAGTTAGACTTGGCTCTCATTCCAGCTTTGCCATTATTTCAGGGGCAGGGGATGGGGGGAGAGTTATATTCCCTCTGGGTCTCAGTTTCTCCATCTATAAAGTGGGGAGAATAATACCACTTCCGACATGTTAGTTTAAATGTGGTACCACATGTAAAAAGCCTTAGACCAGGTTCTCAGGAAGAAGTCAATTAAAGGCGAGTACAAACTTTCAAGGAGAGTGGAGAACTTGACAAAGATCTTGAGCTTGTGTTCTAGTTCTGCCACTTTGTAGCTCTGCAATGTTTGATAACATACTGTCTCTCAGCTTCAGCTTCCTTATGTGTAAAATTGGAATATGATGTCTATTTTATACAGTTGCTATGAGGATTGTGTTAAACAGGATAATGTGAGCCTCTTGGCCCATATAAGTGTTTTCTGTGAGTTTTATTTTTAAGATGTTAGGGATCCTGAGGCACTAGATTGCCTGGTATGACTGTGTTCAAGGTGTGCTGAGCATCTGAGCATTTGCCTGCCACACTCTTTGGTAACCTGGTCTGTTGTACTGCTTTCCTGAAAACTTAAATCTAATTGTTCATTGTGAGAATTTTCTGGACTTGTTCTGTAGAGCTAGTCTAATCTGGAGGCAACCTTCAAAATAATTAAAAACTAAAAGCTACCTTGTGTAGCATAGTATGTGAAAATGTCATTACTTCACTCTAAATCCCAAGACCTTCTCTTCTACAAAACATGTAAATAGCTTCTAGAAATTGAGTTATTTGAGATTTTTGGTTTTCTTCAGAAGATAAAGAAATGACTTCCCTTTTCACTGGGGAGTAATCTGCTAATGGAGACTCATGGAATCATAGACTTTTGGAGGTAAAAAGTAGCTTAGAGACCACCTGATTAAAATTTTAATTTTATTGATGAAGAAATTAAGCTCGAGAAAGGCTGTTCCTTGTCCAAGATTACAGAGCTATTAACTAGCGAAGTCTAAGAAAACAGCCAGGTCTCTGCTTAAATTTCAGCTAAAACAACACTATATAATAAAATAACTCAATGTAATGTTATAACAGAACTCTTTAAATGCTTTCTAGTCAGTCTTGGCTTAAAATAGAAAAGATGGAATCCCAAAGGGTTTTCTAAACAAGTTTGTTGAAATTATGTAAGAAAAGTAAAAAAAAAATTAAGTTCATCAGTGAATTGAGATTTTGTGAGCATTCTTGAGTGTCTAAATTAACACTCCAATTTTCATATGCTACATAGCTATTAATTATGTATTTGTGTTCTTAATTATTTTTCTCAAAATGTATCTGAATCACCAGGTTCTCCTGTGTTAAGAATCCTAGTGATCGTCACTGCTTATTTGTGAACCACAGTCACTGATGCTCAGTAACTTGACCTGAGACTCAACCTCTTTTGGTGTCATCTTTAACAAGATCCATCCTTCTTTTCTCACTAGTGTTTATTGTGGCAAATTATAGTGACCAAGAATACACAGTGTTTCTGGAAGTTCCTAGAGGAACACACGCACCAGCAAAATCCACGTGACTTGCGTTTCATCAAATGAAAATGAAGCATTTTCATGGTTGGTAGGAGCAGGAGCCTGACTCTCCTGGGAATAATAGCTTCTGAGCTTTAGCTTTAAATATGGGCTGGAGAAATCATCTTCTTTTAAAATTCTCAGACAAAGGATGTAATTCACACTCTTTCTTTGGGGAGAGCCATTTCAATATTGCTTTCCCTTTGCATGCTGAAAAAAGCTCTAGATTTGGAATTCTATTGCCCTTTTGTCTTTTGGCTTCCCTCTCAATCCTCAGAGGAGGCAGTGACTGGGAACAGCATGATCCTGGACATGGTAGAGTTGGGGCAGTGCCTGTGGAGGGAAAGCCCATAGTAAGTGCCATGTTTTGGTTAATTGATCTAAGGGCCTTAGCATCCTTGGCAGCAAAATGCAGTTGGCTTACATATCTGGTTTTGGGTTTGTGTTACTGCTTCCTTCTCCTTAAATTTTGTTCCTGAGGATTTAGGTTTTCTCAATCTGCTATATCCTTTGGGTATATTAAAAAATTATTATGAGTCCAATACATACTCGTAGTAAAAAATTCAGACAGAACAAAAAGGTTATGCAATGCACTGTAGACCCCCTCCAGTGTCAGTCTTCACAGGAAACACCATCTGTTCATTCTTGGGTCTCTTTTTAGACATTTTCCATGTGAACACGCCCATATATGTATATGTTCTTCTTGAATGGGAGTATAGTACACATATAATTCTCTTCCTTACCTTTTCACTTAATATATTTTGGAGTTTTTTTGTATCGCCAGTGTGGTGAGCTCATTCTTTTATTATTTTTTAAAGATTTTATTTATTTATTTTTGAGACAGAGAGAGAGAGTACAATCAGGGGGAGGGGCAGAGGGAGAAGCAGACTCCCCGCCGAGCAGGGAGCCTGACGCCGGACTCGATCTCAGGACCCTGGGATCATGACCTGAGCTGAAGGCAGATGCTTGACTGACTGAGCCACCCACGCGCCCGAGCTCATTCTTTTAAATGACTAGGTAGTTCTCCACGTTAAGGATGTTCCATTATTTATTGTTTTTCTCATATTCTTTCTCCTCTCTTTCTCAGAAAGCGTATCTCAGGATAAGCATTCAGTTAATCTCGTACTTAAGGCTTGAGGAGGCTCAATTTTCCAGCCCCAAGAAAGCCAGCTGGTGGCAGCTTGGGAGCATCATTAACCATCACCATCTTGCTCTTCCCTTTTCACTTCTTGGTGTATGAGGCGTGGCATGTTTCCCAAAAGTGGTGTTTCCCAAAGTCAAACCTGCAGTGGTGGCTCCAAGGGGCAGTGGACCATGGAAAAGTGAGTGGGAAGTTGGGTACATCAGTGGCGAATCCTTAGATTGGACATAATGAAGCAGAAAATCAAGGTACTGTGCTGTCAGAATTTTCAAGATCAGTAATGCTGCTCGCTCTCTTTTCAAGCCAAGTTAGCTCAGGGGTCTATTCTAGTAGCTTCGCGTGTTTTCCCAGACAGGAGGAAAGTCTTGGAGCTTATAAAGCCCATCTTGGGAAGAGCCCACGGACTCCCACAGGAAATTGAAATGGCAGTCTTTGCCTGCCTTCAAGCAAGAGTACTAAACTTCGGACAAGATAAGTAGTTTTCAAACTCCTTTTAGAAGGGGAATCTATTTTTCAAATGAAACCTCTTTTACAATTCCCAGTAAATAAAAGAAAAAAAAAGTGGAACTTCTGGGTATGGGGTTGGATCTGGTTGATCTTCCCTCCACCAAATCCCACGGCCCAGCATCTTACAGAACACCGACAGAAAAACAAGTAGACTAGATAAGCACTTAATTTTATTTAAAATGTTATGATTTTATCTTTCTTTGTCTTTTAATAGTATTTAGACACCATGAAGGGTTTCTACTTTGTGTATAATTTTGAAGAAGAAACATCTTCTCTTTGTCCTTTTAAAAAGTGCCTGTTTTGATTTTACTGGACCAAAGGGCAGCCTGTTGGTTGAAGATCAGATATATCACTTCAGTTAACTTTTAGCTACTAAAGGAAAATTTATAAGTATCCAGACTGGAGGAACTAGTTTGTAAGGGCAGCAAGTCTTTATACAAATTCCAAAGCCTGTGAGATTGATTGCTTTCAGTGTTTACTGCAGCCAAATGATTAACTAGGACCCTGAAACTGAGCCCACTGGAGAAGTGATTTATGCTGTGAATGCAGAAAGGATGTTTGCATATGACCATTGGATTTCTTGCTGAAGCCCTTTAAACATTGTTTATCTTGGGGACACCCACTGCTTAGAGCATCTTTATTTCCTTTTGTATTTTATATTGTCTTGAGTTTGGTTTTTCAGGGCTTTCTAAGGGATGTAGGAGAAAGGCATGCTTCAGACCATCTAAAGTATGTAGTGCTCTGAAATTTTTCACTACCACAAATGAAGTACTTGGTTTTATGATTAGTCAATTTTTTCTAACTAAAGAAACACAATGCTCACAAACATTGAATCATACTATAATTATTTGGGATTTCAAAGATAAAATGTATGTTGATTAAAGCCAGGCAAACTTTTGTGGAACCTTTTTTTAACACTTCTCTCACACTAAAGTTTTATTATGGATGAAGAGCTCCCATTTCCCCACACTGAAATAGCATACCTCATCCAAAAACATGTGTTGAGCACCTACTCTATGCCAGTCAGGATCCTCAGTCACTGGGATACAACAGTGAAGAGAACAGAGAAAATTCTTACTCTCAGAGGACCTTCATTTTTGTTCTTTTAGCTAGTCATTTAAAAATTTGGTGAAAAATCATCAGCCACGCTTTCTGCAGTAAATGTTATTTGAGAAAAATAATGTGCTTCAGGGTAGTGAAACTTGTTATTTTGGTAGGGAATTTAATTTTCTGTGTACTCAGGGTAAGGCTAATGAAAGATGAAGATCATGGGCTTGTCCTGAATATAAAAGATAAATATCACAGTTTTTCAAAATGTGCTATTACCTAGCTACGTATGGAAGAATAAGACATTTTCTTAAAAATATACATTCCTCTAGGTGTAATGCAGACTAAAAAGAAAAAGCATTCAGTTACAACTCTGTTCAATAGGGAGCATTTGGGGACCTGAAGAGTCGCTGATAGAGAGATACTTTCCTTGGATCCCTAGAGTGAGGGATTTCTAAAACCTTCATGTTTCTTATTTTTCTGTTATAAGCAGCAGAGTGCTAGGGCCTAACAGCTGACCAGAACTTTCAAGAATTCTTATTCTTTGTTGGGAGGATATATTAATTTTTAAGGTAGTGCCTTTGCTTTCCTTTGCAATAATATCTAAGTCCGTAGATGGAAGGAATTATACTTAGTTAACTGCTGTTCTGAACAGGACTGAGTCTAAGTGATAGCTCAGAAGCTAAGTCAATATTTGCATTGTTCTATTCTGTGTGTCATGCCACACTATAATTTATTGTACTATTATGTTACGTTTTAGAAAAATGAATGTTGGTGTTGCCATTAAGAAAGGTTGAAATCTGTTTATAAATTTGAATCGGTATCTTTCTTGGTGAATTCATATGTGTTTGGAGTGCTATCCTTTGCATGGTTTCTGGAGAAGCAGGGTACTACTCAAGGCACTTTCCCCCTCCCCCGTTCACGGGGAAGATTGGGGTGCAGGAAGGAGACTGACTGGCTTAAGGTAATGGAACACATGGGGGTAGGGTTGAGTTTCTCCCCTGTGTATCTTTGTTTAGGGCTCTGAGTTGCTTATTCCAGGCTCCCAGGGAGAGTAAAGGACTTGCTGATTCAAAATTGAGTACCTGCTTTATTCAAAGCTGAATTATTGTTCAAAGTTGTAGACTCTTATTTTCTCTCCAACTAGAGGCAAGCATTTTGAATTCAAGAAAAGACCCTTCTCTTGCACTTTTTTGGTGTGTCCCTCATGTCCCATAGTTCTTTGCATATAAGCCCAAGTATTTGCTGATTGACTGAGAGTAGCCCAGTGCTAATAATTCACAGATGATAACTGATTTAGTTTTGGAGAATTCATTGATTTGTTCCGCAGATATTTGTCGAGGTCTTAGTGTGTGCTAAAGAGCTAGTGGGAATAATTACTCCTTTGGTTGGATCTAAATGTGATTCTTAGTGCTAATGAATTTATGTGACATGACCAGGGAAATTGGTCTCATTACTTGAGGACATGTTCTGTTAGCTTACTGGTCCTACTCACTTTCCTGACTAGGGATAGCACAGAGCTCTCCTTTCTTTCAATTCTCAATGACCTGGCATAAGCTTAAACCTTCATTACTGGTCACTTGGATTGCTGCTATAGGTTAACAGCTTTCTCCGTTTCGTTGGTGTTCTTGCCTCTCATGCCCACCTTCTGGGTTCTTCCACACTGATGCTACAGTGATCTTTTTAACCTGAAGACTGGTCATATCCCTAATGGGTTTTGTCCATGACATGCAAGACCTTCTGCTAGCTTTCCAGCCTTAATTTTAATTATGCCTTCCCCTCCACACGTTGTGTTCTAGCAATGTCCCATCAGTGGCAGTATCTACTAGACTGAGAGTTCTGTCTGCATATACCTCTTTGAATCTCTGAGATCCAGAATGGTGCCCAGAAAATAGTGGGGTTCCATAAGCATTTGTGGAATTGAATTTTGCTCACTCTTTAAAACTAACAAGATTTCAGTTTGCTAGCAAGCCAATTACATTGCCTTCTGTCTAATCCCTTAAATGCTTTTTGATGGATTCAGCATTGTTTGTCAAACACTTTGTGAAATGGAAAATAGATGGCTCTTTCCTCTCACTGCTCAACAAAATTCAGAAATATATTTAGAACATTTAGCATTTGATGAGTGCTAAAGACTGTGTATTTCTTCAGGTTGTCCTCCTCCTCATCTGATATGAGGAGGTGGTATTAATTTCTAAGATAATAGAAAGGAGGAGTAAAGTAATGCAGGAGACTTTCTGTATTCTTCAAAGAATCTTTTGCCTTTTGGTTATCTTGAGAACAGAACATGAAATAATTTAACAGATTTCTCATTGTTCCTTGAATCTGCCTTACATTTCATAATTTTTCCCTTTTCAAGTTCTATAAACCAATTTTCCTTGTAATATCGATGACAGCATTTATTCAGCAAGGCTCAACCAAAGTTTGTGGATCCAGTGTTATTTTATGATCTCTTTACTCAACTAGTTGAAATTTCTTTGCTTAAGAAATCTGCAAATTCTTCAGTCTTTTGTTCAGTGTAAATTTATCTATTCTAACAAATTTGGATTACATATTATTCCCTGTGGTTTTCTTGCCTCATAGTCACTCTTATTTATGGGGTTTTTTCCTTATCCTGATTTCATTAGGCCAAGAGGCTGCAAAATAAGTGTGCAGGTAATATATGGCATGCCCTTTATATTCAGAGATGAGCCCACTCACTGTTGGAGTTGATATCTTGGGTTGTGCTTCATGGAAATGCAGGGACAGTAATGTCACCCACAATTTCTCTTAATCTCTTTATCCTCTTAGAACTAATGGTGTATATTTTAGAGGGAATGGTATTGTCTCTGTGTAAAGATTGATATACTCTGAACAAAAATTCAGGCTTAGTGGAATTAAGTAACTTGTTCAATAACTGATCTGTTTGCCTAAAACCCACTTAAAATTTTTTTTTTTTTGTCACGGGATTTTATATACATTCTTAAAAGGAAAAACAACAGTATAAGGAACTCACATGTACTCGTCACTCAGCTTTAAAAGCTAGCAACATTCACCCATTTTAGGGCCCAGCCTTCAGCACTTGCTCCATACCTAATGTAGGTTCTAAAGAATTTCAGTTGACATCAGGAAGATCAGAAAGTATCAGATTTCTTTTTAGGCCCATTTTCATTGCATTTATGTAATTATTCCCATAAACATTTTAAATCATACTCATTGTTATTTAAAAAAACACAAAGAACTAAGAAAATCCATTTTTAATCCCTGGAGGGGAAAAATGCAAAAATAAGCAAATTGGAAATCTTAGCAGATGGGTAATTAAAAACAAACAAAGCAGAATTATCCTGAGAGTTTTATCACGGTTCCAAATACTAAGAATGTGTACTTTATTTGGGAGGTTAAATATACCCCGTCCTTGAATATCTAGCAGCAGATAATTGACTTTGTCTTGAGTTTTCTCCACTCTGTGGTCTGATGTGCTTCCTTCTACCATCTTCCTGGCTCACAGAGGTAATGGAGTAGCATGAGTGACCCTGTGTGACAGTGTCCTTTAATGATTTCCATTATTTTTGGATGAGGCACTGGATTGTTTTTGATCATTCACATCACTTCTCTATTATCTTCACACAGATAATAAAACACTGATTCAGGTAGCTTCATTAAACTATAAAATCCTTGAGGCCATAGCTCGTTCATCTTGTACCCCTAGCACCTAGGACAGGGCCTGACTTCCAGTATGTTCTTGGTGCACATTAGCTGGCTGGAGCAGAACCATCCTAAGACGATATGCCGTTGGTTAAAGAACCTGCATGTGAAATGCTTTGTTATTAAAACTGGATTGATAAACTCTGAACAAAAAACTTTTTTTGGCATGTGTTTAATGTAAGAAAAAGATATTCTTGTTATTTTGAGAACAAACTGAAAAAAAAAATTAAACTGATCTAATATTACTCTGAGTACATTACCAAGAATAAAGTAAGTGGAGTAAATCATGCTGAAATGGGAAGGAAAGAAAACAAAATCTAATGGAGGCAGAGATTATAGTTAGAAAGCAAAGTTATTTTTCAAAAATATTATTTCTGTCATGACCTTTTCTTTAGTTAACTGATGATACAGTCGCTTGCTTTTTCCAATATAGAAACACATGGCATGCTAAGAGTTTATTTATAACCCACTGTAGCGAGCAAGTAGCAAAGAAGAATGCTCAATTATGCATTTTAAACACCATGCTTCGTGTGGTCAGGATGAAATGTTATTCTGCTTGTACTGTGGTATCTTTTACATCTGAGCAAACATACCTGGCTTACTTTCCCCAACTTCCTCCTCTTTTTTCTCTGTTCAGGAAATCAATTTGGTTGAGTTTCTTGTGTAGGGCGAAACCCAAGGATTTGTACAGAGCTGGTGAACAGGCCATCAATGGGATCTCTGTTAGCTCATTTTTCATCAGGGAGATACATTTCTTTCCCAAAGCTGTGATCTAGGAGAGTTGCCAAGCAGCTAGAGCTTAAAAGAAAAATACACAAAAAAACAGCAAACAACGTAATTCTTTCATGTGATGATCTCTCCCTTTGTGCTCATTATGCTCTTGCTGGCTGACCAGTTCTAAAATAGAGTCCACGGTTCCTTTGCCTTCAGCTCTTTATGGGTTTTTGGACTCTTAGTCAAAGCTTGATTCCAAATAATTGTCCACTGACAGCATTCAAAGTGTGGTAACGGAAGACTCTGTTTGTAGGTTAGGACGAAATTGAAAAATGATGGAAGCTCATGAACAATTTCTTAGGTTAATTTTTGTGAGCTTAGCAGGTATAAAATATTTACAAAGATTTTATGTCCACATCTGAACTTGGGTATTCTTTGAACCCAAAGCCCTCATCTTTTTTGATATCACTGTCTATCTCTTTGGCAGGATCTATGGCGGTGGCTTAAAAAACCAATGTATTTTCTTTTCTTTCCACATCCTCAGCTGGACTGGTAATGGAACAAACCAACTGACACAATTTACTTCCATCTGCTTAATTTTATGATGCCTCTTTGGTAGCCGGAGCCAGCTCTCCTGACAAGAAGAAACAACGATGCCCACCCACTTAAGTGGGGGCCTTTTTTTTTTTTTTTTGTGAGTTCTTCAATTTGGCTTCTGTGTAAGATTGTCTAAAGAAGCAGTTGTTTTTCTATTACCTAAACAAGACACTGTCCCTAGGTGGCTTTGAAAGTCTGAAAAATGACCTCTGCTTCAAGGAGACCTTCTGATGATTGAATTGAATTGACTGATTCTAAATGTTATGCCATTAGTGAAAAACATCTAACAATCACTTTTGGGGCCTGAGACAAACATGGATTTAGCTCAGCTGTTTTCCCCTCAGGGTATCACTGTGGCGACTCTTTCCCACAGCTTCCACACCAGAAGGATGGTGTGGACGGCCCATTGCTGGTTTTCAGCAGTGCAGTATTCATCTCCTTTTAGTGCCTTCTCTTCTCTGCTGCAGCCATGGGGTCAGGACGCCCATAGTCTCCCTCTTCTAACCTCTGAATCCCAGCAGCACTTTCTTTCTTGGCCTTTCCAGCTACTCTCACTACTTTGCTCTCTGAAAGTTTCTCCTTTAAGGTCTGCTGAGTAAAAAGAGTGATCACCAGCTATGGTGCTCAAGCAACATTCAGTGAATTAAATTCTTATGTGTACGTTGTAATCAACAAGCAAAACATTTCTATTTCACCTTGAAAATATATCGCATATTACATTTTTAGGCTTGCTGCAATTAATAATATGCTCAAGACAAATGGCATTTGAATTCTTTTGATCTCAGTTCTTTGTAGCAAAACTAAATTTTTGTTTCCTTCCCTTACTTCACATGACTTCTTTTCCCAAAGTAGGCTGGTTGTTGGATTCTCTTGTCCATTTAGCTCTGCCATCGCTGTTTCATTTTTAGAAAGCTCTTATTGGAGAATGACTGTTACGTTGAAATGGTGTTAAAGTTATGATCACTGTGTTTTGGCTTTGCATATTCAGTAATGATGAAGAGTAGCCATAGTGATTGGAATCAGTAGACGTTTTCTGGGATAATTTAACTGTAGTCCTTAAACCAGGCAGTAGCAGGAGCTCTGACATGTGGGGAAGTGCTTCTCATTCACATATTGTAGCATCTGAAGTGAGTCACACACAGTTGCTGGGGTAAAACTTACCAGTAGGTGGGTATTCACAGACTCTCTGGGTCTGTACTTTAAGCAAACGAAAGCACAAAACTCAGTGGATAAATTTTTTGAGAGAAAAACAATCAAGTTGGAATACAGACTGCTTTACTCCTTTGGGGGCTTCATTGAGGGGAACTTGATGGAACAGGAATATAAAAGGTGAGCCGGAAAAGTTCAGAGAGAGGTGAACTAGAGAGGCAGATAGAAAAGATGTGATGGTGTAGATAGTTGAAGAAGTTTTTTTGGAGTGGGACAGTGAGTGGCTGCTGTGAGTTGCATGTTGTTTGAGACATGCTATCTTCATGTTGCTATCGGCTCTATTCTGGAAGTCCTTTAAATGACTGCGATTCAAGAGCAAGTGGGAATTCTTGTTTGGGCTATCTGTTTTAATTGTGACATTGCGCTGGACTGTGTGGATCATGACTTTGTAAGCTTGCAGTAATGATTAATTTTCTAAACTTTGGGCATGATTTACTTTTAAAAATAATTTAGAATCAATTCACAATTATTCCTATATTATTACTCTCATTCCTAATGGTTTAAACTGTTTTCCCCCCATGGGAGAGAAAGGATGCTCTAGGGATTGTGCATAATCCCCAACATATCTACTCTGCAACTCAAGAGTAGATATCTATTACTATTAATCAGTGTGGCGATTACCATTTATTTATGGTGCTTGTGATTTGTGATATTATACGTTTTAATTTACCCATGGGTAAATTTTTAATAAGGAAAAAAGGCAAGGATAGATGAAGAAAGCCTGAGTAATGTGTCTGCATCTCCACCGAACACACACAAAAAAGTATGTTTTGGGGCACCTGGGTGGCTCAGTCGGTTAAGCGTCTGCCTTCAGCTCAGGTCATGATCTTGGGGTATCGAGCCCTGTGACAGGCTTCCTGCTCAGCTGGGAGTCTGCTTCTCTCTCTGCCCCTCCCCCCTACTTGTGCTGTTACTCTCTCTCTCACTCACTCACTCACTCTCTTTCAAATAAATAAAAATAAAATCTTTAAAAAAAAAAAGAATATGTTTTAAATGTTTCCCTTAGTAAGAATACAACAGTGCCACAGGTCATAAACTAAAGGGACTGTAGGTCAAATATGCCAAACATAGCCTACAGCCATGTTTTATTTGTCCCTCATGGTGCTTAAAAATGTTTGAGTCTATTGCCAAAATATCAGATATTTCCTATTTCATAGGAAAATCTGACTTTCTCACTTCTCTTGAGCAGTTGGAAGGTTTGAGAACGTCGGACCCATATTCCCATGGCAACCATCATCTGGATGTGTTGAGAAGCCTTGCTCATTAGGTGGGGCATGTTGCCCCCACAATGCTGTTTTCTTAGGGACTGACTGCCCCTTGTGTTGATGTAGGCATTGGAGTATGCTGTTTCTAACTGATCACTAAATTGAAGGGAGACAAAATGATGACGTTTAAAAAGTTTGTAATAATCCTAGTGATATTAATAATGTTAAATGCCCATATGTTTTGTGTAATTGTAATGTAAAACAAAAAATGTAGGGTTTATTTCTTTTAATTAGAATGGTTTATTTTGTGTTTTTATACAACACCATTTCTGATATCTTTCAGTGGCTCATTTTGTTACCCAGATGTAAGTGAGCACCAACCATTTAAAGATTTAACGATGTTTTATAAGAAAGGAAATGTGAATATTCTAATTAAAAGAAATAATCATATTTTTCCTTTTTCCTGAGAATTAATCTTTTCCAGATCTCTAATCTATAGATTATATTAGTAAGTGAGCCAGTATACATACATAAACTCTATTTTATTGTTTTGCATTGCTATCCAGTGTGAGCTTTCAATTAAGACGATCTGGGTTTGAATTCCAACCGTGTCACAGGCTGTGTGACCTGGACGAGCCAGAGCTTCTCCATTCCTTGGTTTTCTCACCTGTGCTATGGGAGTCATTTTGGCACCTACCGTAGATGACCGTTTTGAAGATTAAACTGCACCATACAGACAGGGCAGTTGGCTCAGAATAAGAACTCAGTAAATATTACCTATTATCATTACTTTTAGAGAGTTGTCAGTGTTATCTTATTTAGTACTTTTTTTTTTTTTTTTAGCTAAGAAAAGTCTTATGCAATATTGGGAGCATGTTGGGTATGTCTACATCGTCCGTCAGGAGTAAGGTGGCAATACTCTACCTTGGAAAATTCTCTTATACTAAATCTAACTTTTTAAAATCTTATCTAGTGCCATAAATCTTCACCTGCAAAACAAGGAGGTTTTTCTTTGCTGCCACCTTGTATGGTAAAACAGGGGTAGGAATTCTGTAGAGACAACTGAAGCTACTGGTAGAAAGATGCAGAAAAGACTTTGTCTCCTATAAATGAATTTGATGAGGATGAATTTAGTATCCATTTTCCAATTCCCAATTCCATGCATTTTCTAAGCCTTAGTGGTTGAATACAGAAAAGCATAAGTATCAAATTGTGGCCCAAAGATACACAAAATACAAATTTATTGATATGGAAATGTACTTTGTCCTTAATGTGTCTCTTGTCTTATAAGTTTAACATGATTTTTCTTGACTTTGACTTCTTGCTAGAAGGAGGAAAAGCAGGTTTTGCTCCTATGCCTAAAAGAAATCCAAAAGAAAAATGCTTTTTAATCTGCATACATGGGATAGAACACTAACTTGGGATGATGCTAAGCATCAACAGAAATTTATGATTGTCTTCCCCTCTTGTTCATTCTCCCAGAAAAAATTTGGTTTTAAGTGGGAAGAGAGAGAAATGGTACCACAAGAACTATTTCTTGGATTCAAATTTGCTCTTTTCTTGAACTGCAGGAATCCCACATTACCGAGCACCCACTGTCCTTTCAGAGGACACAGAAAGTAGTATTGCACTATTGTAAATGAAGATTGAATATGATGGGTTACATTTGAGGAAAATGTCCTCCTTTTTTTTTTTTTAAAGATTTTATTTATTTATTCATGAGAGACAGAGGGAGGGAGAGAGAGAGAGAGAAGCAGAGGGAGAAGCAGGCTCCCCAGGAGCAGGGAGCCCGATGCGGGACTCGATCCCAGAACCCTGGGATCATGACCTGAGCCAAAGGCAGACGCTTAACCATCTGAACCACCCAGGCGCCCGAGGAAAATGTCCTCTTAAATGATTGCAAAAACACAAATCTATCTCAGCTGTAGGGTTTTCAGTGTAGAGGATCTTGTACATTTTGTCTGGCTGCCATTGTCATTGTTGTTCCATTTATTCTATTTCTGTCACTGCCTGTTAGGTGAATGCTCTGCTTTTATCTGATACCTTTGGAAACCCAAGTTATTTCTCCTGAGACTATCAGGCAGAAGAGTCTTTCAGGAGCTGGTTGATTCTGAAGTATGAAGCCGCTTTTCCTGAAGGGAAGGTGCATTGTTAGACATGGTTTTAGTTCCTTGCTGTGTCAGTGTAAACCATCGCGTATCAGGGAAAACAATTAAATGGAATTCTCAGAAAGGAGAGTTCGGAGATGTGTCCCAGTTGTTTTTATAGCTAACTGCTAGGAAAAACAAACTGTGGAATGAGCTCTTCTTTCCCTCTCTATCCTTTTTGAGGGCTGAGCATGTGGGTGAAGAGTTCCCAGTACTTGAAGTGGTATTAAGCAAGAAGCAACAGGCGGATAACACACAAATGTCACCATTTCACTTAATGCTTGTCTCTAGAAAAACATACCCAAAACTCAGATGATAGAGAAGATAGTAAAGACACCAGTCTTTTAATGGGGAGTCTTTGAACATTACCCAACTCTTATAAAAAGTATTTTATGCACATTTTCCCATTCTGTTTTTATTCATTTTTATGAGTAAATTTATATGCATAGACCCTTATTTATATAGATGTACATTTTCACAGCATTTCTTATTCTTTGAGAATTTTGTCTTTTTCTCCTTCTTGTTAAAAAGAATCTAGTATTCCTCACTATTTACAAAAAAACTATTTTAATTAAATTTTAGGATAAAAGATTTCACATATTTCAGGGACCAGTTGAGTTACCTAATTATTCCAAAAGTGAGTAATATTTATAATTGTTTTATTTGCCGAGATCTTAATTTAGGGATTGGTTTTTAAGCTGTAGGCACTTCCTGCAGGTCGTTTGGCACTTAGAATGTGAACGCTCCTCCTTTGTTTCCTGCCCCTGCCACGGGAACAATATTTTGAATTATGATAAATGAAAGTGAGGTTTCCATTCTAACCCACAAATCTTTGTTACCCCTACTGGGGTTGCTCTATAGTGCTGTGGTTTCTTTGTTTTTTCCTTCTTTCTTTCTTTCTTTCTTTTTTTTTTTTTTTTTTAGATTTTATTTATTTGAGAGAGAGAGAGATTGAGCATGAGCAGGGGCAGGGGAGAGGGAGAAGCACGCTCCCCACTGAGCAGGGAGCCTGATTTGGGGCTCAGTCCCGGGACCCTTGAGATCATGACCTGAGCCGAAGGCAAACGCTTAACTGACTGAGCCGCCCAGGCGCTCCATGCGTGGTTTCTTACTGCTTCTTTGGAAAAATGCATCCCAAGTCACAATGCGATATAATTCCTTTTTCCTTATACTTGGACTGTTGGGAGACCCACCCCGGTCCCCTCCCCGCTTCTTCCACTTCAACCTGGACAATGTGAAAGTTCTAATTCATTTTCCTCCTTTCAGTAGGGATATGAAAGGAGTTGTGCATGGTCACATCTGACAAAGATGGCAGCAGGAGAGGGTTTCGGTCTGCTTGTCCAACCTCTCACGGCCCCCACTGGAGAGTGGGGATTGTACTGGCCACCTGACTAGAGTAAGATTGAGTTCCAAGAAGCTGGACACAGATCCAGGTTCCTGAACTGGGCATAGAAAGCAAGAGGGCCAATTCATATATCAGATACACACACACACACACTCAATGGAATATTATGCAACCTCAAAAAACCCCCGAAATCTTGCCATTTGCAATGACGTGGATGGAACTAGAGGGTATTATGCCAAGCGAAATAAGTCAATCGGAGAAAGACAATTATCCTATGATCTCACTGATATGAGGAATTTGAGAAACAAGACAGAGGATCATAGGAGAAGGGAGGGAAAAATGAAACAAGATGAAACCAGAGAGGGAGACAAACCATGAGAGACTCTTAATCTCAGGAAACAAACTGAGGGTTGCTGGAGTGGTGGGGGGGTGGGAGGGATGGGGTGGCTGGGTGATGGACAGTGGGGAGGGTATGTGCTATGGTGAGTGCTGTGAACTGTGTAAGACTGATAAATCACAGACCTGTAACCCTGAAACAAATAATACATTATATGTTAATAAAAAAAAAAAAGTCAAGGTTTCCTTCCTTCTCACATTCAGTCCTTTAAATCAGGATATAAACTTAAAAGACATATTTTAAGGTAATTCTTTCGGTGCTCTAAAAATTGGTAAGCATTAATCATGCTGGAATCCTGACCCTCCCCAGCCCTTTTTTGAAGAGTGGCTAATGTCCAGGTAAACACCAGAGCTTTCTGAGCTAAGGGTATGATAAAGCTGACCTAGTGACCTTTCTTTTGATGAAACAAAAGTTTATAAAATACTTTCCTCAATATCCCTGGCATATGGTAAAACATCTTTCCTTTTTATAGTATTTTAATGTTAACAGTGCGTTTAAACTATCTCTCCTTATGAAAAGGTGCAACAGTCCTATAGGTGACATACTTTAGTGCCCTGCTCTTATTGCACCCTGATGTTTATATTGATTTGAGAAACTCTAAAGATCTTGGAAGTGAAGCAAAATGATTTCATGAAAAGTACTTCAAACTGCTGAATTAGAAGACCTGAGTTGCAAACCTAGCTTTATTAGTGTCTGCTTTTATGACTTTCTTCTTTGAGGCTTCATTTGGTACTCATCTGCAAAATGAAGGGCTGTGGTAGGTAACAGTTAGGGTCCATATTAGGTAGTTATTGTTGTGTAACAGATCACCCCAAAATATCAGTGTCATAAGACAATAAGCATTTATTATGACCCCAGAGGCATTCATGGGTCATCTGGGCAGTTCTGCTAACATGGGCCAGGGTTGCTTGTGCTTCTGTAGTTGGCTCTTGAGTCGGCTATGTCTGGCTCCTCTGGAATTGCCTCTTGCCCATGGCTGGCTGTTGACTGAGCAACAGATGAGAGTGTCATGTAATTCTCATCATCGAGCAGGCTAGCCTGGGCTTAATTCTCTCTGCCAAAGCATGTGTCCCAAGAGTGTGAGCAGAGGCCTCTCACTAGGCCTCTTGAAGCCTGTTAATTCCACACATTCTGTTGGCTGAAGCAAATCTCAAGGCCAGCTCACATTCAAGAGATGGGGAAATAGATGCCAAAGTCTCATTGAAAGGGCACGGAAACACTGAGGAGTGAAGAATGATAGCCTGTTTTGCAATTAATTGAGTTACAGCCCCCTTTGAGCCCTAACTTTTTGTTATACCTGTGAGTGATCTAATTGGTTATTTAAATACCTACTACTGTGCGTAGGCACTGAAAGAGATGCAAAAGGAAAAATAACACTTGGCTATATTGAAGGCACTTTGTATTTTATAAAACCATTTTCACTTTTCCAGAGAAACATAATGTAAAAAAGATATCCTTGAGCATCTGGCACTGTGGTTAAGCAAATAAGGCTCATATATTAAAACAAAACATTTCAAGACTATTTTTCTTTTGGATGGAGATCTGTAAGAGCTACAGGACACAGAAAAAGAATAGAAAAATGTGGGCTAGAATTGTCTACTAAGCCTCAAAAGATGAGGTGTCAGTGGTTAGATCCAGACTAATCTGACTTTCTTCCTTTTGATCACCCCTTATATTTATACACACAAAGAGAGCAAAAGGTATTTTAATTAAGCAAGGGAAACCAACAGTGGGCTGATAAATAAATTAATCTCAAAACTTATTTCCTGCTAGTTTAAGGAAAAAATGGTATCTTGACTATAGATTTTTAGTAAATAAAAACTATTCTCATAAGGATGTTTAATTTTCTCAATACTTGCTAACTATTTTTAGGTAGTGGTTCCTTTGAATAAAGCAAATGGCATTAATTTCAACCATGGGCAGAGGTTACTAGGTGTTCACTAAAACCCATTTCCCCTTTCTACATCTCCTCTTGCAGGTAGGTGTATCATTTGATGAAGTAGAAAAACATGTACCACTACTTGGCTTGTTCCATAAAACCTCACCAGGTGCTTCTTCATACTTTCCTGCCTGTCTTGGTTGGTCACATCCAGGGTGACTTTGGAAGCCATAGGTCGACTTTTAAGAACTGCTGCCAACCTGTGTTCCTAAATGATTGTCTGGAGCAGAATGTGTCTTTCAAACAGGAATGTCTACCCTGGGCTGTTAACTGAACGTGACAGGAAATTCTGTTCTGTTTTAGGCAATACATAGTGGGTCTATTTGTTTAATCGATACAGTCTGCTTCAACATTAATCCTGATACAAAATTGAGTTCCATAAACGCTTATTGAAATTCTTCCATCTACAAAGGTCTGAGCTGTTGCTGAAGCCAGAGGTGAATGAGACTATTCCACTCAGGGAGTGCACAGTCTCCTAGAGTAAACACACATGTAAACAGATCATTATTAAACAATGTAATAAACCTATTTTGTGGTATAGGCTAAATTAATGTATCATAGAGACCCCACTATTTAGTGACTCAAATAAGATAGAAAATTCTTTTTTCTGTAATAGTTAAGAGTAAGGTAGGCAATGCAGGGTAAGTGGCCAGCTCTGCTCTAGAGAGTTATAACAACAATACTGATAAGAATGATTATTATTGATAATAATTATATGATCATTATTATTATAGGTAGCATTAACTGGCATTTACTATGTGTCAAGCTCTTTACCAAGTCTTTAGGTATAACTCTTTAACTCTTACAAAACCCACCTGCATTACATACTGTGTATTTCCCCATTTTACAGATTAAAAAAAAAACAAAAAACAAAGCACAAATTGCTTAGGTTATTTACCCAAGCTCACATAGGTAAGAGGTAACTTAGCTGGGCTTTGAACCAGGCAATCTGAGCCTCTGCTGTTAACCACGGTGCCATAGTTGGATAAGCAAGTTGATGCAGTGGGCAGTCATTGTAATATGGGGACATCCACTGATCTTGGGGGACATTTGACTGATACTTTAAAAATATTCTTTCAGCACTCATAAACTCAGGTTATAATGGTGTACTTGGTGCTTGTGGTTATGCTGCATTATGTTTCTTATGTGTTTTATGTTTTAGATGTATCATGATTCTTTGAGGCAATTCTTCTAATTTTTGTGGGTTTCTGTTTTCTTATGTAGTCAATAAAGGTTATACCAGTTCAAAAAAGTTAGTGATGACGATTTGCATGTGTTATCTTCCCAAGCTGACTTTTTATGGATCTGCAACTTATGTAGAATATATTATACTGACCTTTGCCCACACTAAGTGCTTGATAAGTGGCTTCTTGATGAGCAAATATAGAATAATACACAATGTAGAGTTCATCACTCCAACTCCCTTCCAAAGCGTACCATACACGTCTTCTCTTTGTCCCCTGCATTTTCCCTGCAGTGCTTACTCAGATGCACAGTAGTGTCTAAATGTTCCTTTCCCTCAGCCACTCCTTCAAGAAGGCTGGATTTACCAGAGAGGGCAAAAATGGTTTCTACATAGCATCTTTGCTTTTTGCCCGTGTAAGATGATTTAGCAAATATAAGCCTAATCTGAAACCTCAAATTGTCTTTTTACTTGAGTAGGCATGGCCAAAACGCTCAATGTGACATTTTTATTACTGTCCACTAGAGTTTTTCATTTTGTCAGAGTACTGGATTTTTTGTCTAAGACTTAACACCATATTAGCTTTCTTCTGGGAGCAATTTTAGTTTCTCTTAAAATATTGTGACCGCTGTCTTACTTTTTTCATTTACTGGTGATCATTTTCTCTTGTCCAGGATGGTGGATAGGAGTGTTTCCTGAATAGCCCATCCATTGCACATGCTGAATTCCTCTGGTGACCAAGGCAGCTCTTGATAAAGAGGCTAGGCAAGTGCTAAAAGATTCTTGGAGATGCTTTCTCCCTGGGGTCATTGAGTCTGGTTAATTCTGGACTTTGTTAGAATTTGTGAGGGTGCTTTGTGTGTAAGATGTCTGGCAAGACAGAATAAAAGAAGGAACCAGGCAGTGTCAATTTACTAATGTTGGCAGCTCTTCACTGGGAAATTTAGATGTAAATTATGATCCAGGTTGGGACTGCTGCACGTACTACAAGAAGGGTTTTAAAAGTCCTGCAGGCCTAGCAAGGGAGCTGTGAACTGCAGGCTGCCCTTTTATTCCTTGGGTACAATTGACTTGAGCCATTCAGGAATGAATTCAGTAATTTTTTTCAATCATCATGCATTCATCTTCTTTGCCAAACAATGTTACTGAGGTCAGGAAATGAATGGGGAGCTGGGAATTTCAATTTCCCCAACTGGGTCTATTTTTCACTAGCGACATTATCTTTGGCAAATTGTTTTACCTCTGCTCTTTCTCCCCACAACAAAGCTAATTATGGCTCATGGCATTCATAGGCTGGTGCAGGGAATGACATTGTCAGTGTCCCATATTGGAGTTTGAATCTTTCCTCTGCCACTTACCTAGTGTCACCTTGGCCAGGTTGCTTAGTCTCTCAAATGGAGACAGTAATGTTTGCCTCACGGAATTGTTAAAAGAATTATAAAAGGTTTTGCCTGGACATCACCAAGTACAATGTCTAGCATATAGTAGGTACCCATTTAATTCTGGTTATTAAATTTCATCATCATTATTATTAGCTGTTATCAAGTTCTCAACTTGGATGAGATGCTGGCAAAATATCAACAGAGGTGCAAGGAACGTTCTTTTATGAAAAGATCATGCCTATTGCTGTGTAGAGGCACTATTTTTCAATGTAATAGTAATTACTGTATTAATATTAAAAAGTTTTTCTTCAGAGACTTATTTTTACAAGGGAAAGAGAGGAGCTTCAGACACCATCTGAGCTGAGAGTCAGCATGGCATTGTGGAAACAGCACGAGATTAAGATGTTGCACAGATCTCTGGCACTACCATTCACTAGCTGTGACCTTGGGAAAGTTAATTAACTTCTCTAAGCTTCAGTTTACTTGTTCATAAAATGCTAATGAAATGATAATGTTAATTTAAACAACTCATTTTTTTTTAAAGATTTTATTGATTCATTTGAGAGAGAGAGCACATGAGAGGGGGAGGGTCAGAGGGAGAAGCCGACTCCCTGCCGAGCAGGGAGCCCGATGCAGGACCTGATCCAGGGACTCCAGGATCATGACCTGAGCCAAAGGCAGTCGCTTAACCAACTGAGCCACCCAGGCGCCCTAAACAAGACTCATTTTGAGGATTAGAGCTAATATATGGAGTTCATAAAGTCTTGCATGTACTATGTAATTGATTAATAGAATACAACAAAATGTTGCCACATGCTTTCTTAAGATGTTTTGTAATGCCATCTTGAGCTGCCAAGATCCCCCAATTGTGTTGTCTATTATTCTGTTTTTAAAGCTTCCTGTTCTTTTCCTTTGTAGCACTTAGTCACAATGTATATTTCTCCATTTCTTTGTATATTTGCTTACTGTCCTCTTCCCCCTTGGCTGAGGGCTGGGTCTGTGTCTCTTCACTGTTCGATAGCTAGCCCAGTGCCTGGCGTATAGTTACTACTCAATAAATCTTCGTTAAATGGCTAGGTGGAAGGATAGCCAATATCCTTGGTTATATATATATCTTGGATATATATATTTATCACCCGTTGGTTAACGGTGATATTTCTCCTCTGTAAGCACATATCATTTATTTGTCACTTCATTTCATATTGCCTTGTAACATCACCTGTTGTCTTGTTAATTAGCTCTTGTAAAATTGCTAATTATTTCTTATACTCTCTGATAGGTTGTAAACCGCTTAAGTGCCAGAGCCATAGATTTGATCTGCATTCCCTACAGATAGTACACTCCTTTGCGCAGTAATTATTTGTTGAATAAACGAACCAGAAAAGGAAAGAAAAACCTTACTCTGGGGATTTCACCAAAGATTAAACCTTTGAGAAATGTTATAAGGTCGGCTTGCTTTCAGCCTTCTTTCTCTCTTGTTCCTGTCTTTTGTAATAGAGATGACCGAGGTGCGGAGAGATAAGAACAGTCATAGTGATCAACTCTGACACCATCCTAACCTTTTTATATACACATCTCAGTGACTTTCACCCCACTGTGGCCCTCCCCCAGGGCCACACTGCATCATCAGTTGAAATCACTCTGCTTTTGAATTTTCCTCCCAGGTCACCTCCCTCCCTCCCTCATGAACTGCCAATTTGTCCTCCTTTTGGCTTCCAGTACCCCAGTCCACTCTCCTCTCAGTTCTTTTCATTTTTTAACATCTGCCTTGACT
The DNA here is from genome assembly GCF_009762305.2 of Zalophus californianus. Taxonomy (NCBI): domain Eukaryota; kingdom Metazoa; phylum Chordata; class Mammalia; order Carnivora; family Otariidae; genus Zalophus; species Zalophus californianus. Next base: position 62,715,514 of record NC_045596.1, read on the forward strand.
ATCCTGTCTATGAGCCTTAGTCACATTCAGGTTCAAAGTGAACCAGTTGCCACTTTAATGATGGAGAGACTTCCCTATGGGCCTTTACTTGCATCAGCTTGAACCTGTGTGGCCCTCTTTCTGCTCTCATGTGGCACTTGAAAATCATGAAATTGAACCTCAGCTGGACACTCACTGTTGATCAACTGTATTTTATTAAAGAAATCCCTACACTAGTGCAATTTCGTATCTCTGCTTTTATACGCTCTCCTGCCTCACCCCTCCCAGGGAAATTAAGTCATTTGCCCAAGGCCACAGAGCTGGTAATTGCCAAAACTGGGGTTTGAACCCAGCCACTCTGGCTCCAGTTAATCACTATTCTCTATTGCCTCTTTATGGGTTTGTTTTGCTTTGTTTTGGGTTTTGTTGTTGTTGTTGTTTGAGAAAGGGAGAGAAGGGGTGGGGGGGTCAGAGAATGAGGGAGAGAGAGAATCTTAAGCAGGCACCATGCCCAGTGCAGAGCCCGATGCAGGGCTCGATCTCACAACCCTGAGATCACCACCTGAGCTGAAATCAAGAGTCGGACACTCAACCGACTGACCACCCAGGCGTCCCTCTGTTTATGTGTTCTGCACATGCCTGTACAACCCATGCAAAATATATATGATGTTTTGATGATTTTCTTTTATGTAAATGTAATATACCATGCTTAGAATTCTGCACCTTGCTCTTTTTCAATCAACAAAATATTTTGGAGTAGAAGTCATTCTTGCCCCTCCTATGTTTTGCCACATTCAGTGCTTTTCCAGATTCCACAGGGACTCCCTTTGTAGTTTCTCTTACCACAGTTTACATGCCCAGAGCCACCACCTTGTTCGACATGGCTAGGCCTTTTTGCCTAGAATATTGATGTCACCTTCTGGCTAGATAAAAAAATAAGCATACAGCTGTGAAACGACCTCCCGTCTGCCCCTGGCTGTCCTGCCCAGCACATCACCATGGCCTTTGAAGTTTCCCCAGGTCTAACTTGCATCCTGCTCCTTCTCGCCTCCATACTCCTATGACTGTTGCCTACCAGATGAAACGTAGGGTCCCCTGCCTGGCCCTTACACCCCTCTATAATGCAGCCCACTCCATCTTTCTAGTTGTGTCTCTACTTAACCCTGCCAATTGTCCATGCTTTCCCATGACCATTCCTTCTCTCATTATTTCCTGAGTCAAGAGCAGCCTCCTTCCTTCTTCCCTGTTAAAACCCTACTCACCCTTCAAGGCACATCGTAAATGCTGCCTCCTCCAGCCCTGAAGGTGGGCCTTGACTCACTCCTCATTTAGGTGCTGCAGTGTTCCCTCTCTCCTCCATCCTCTCCCCTCCTCCCACTGCATTTCACCCTTCACTGTCCGCCCCTGTCGTACCCCCATCTGCTTCCTTGCATAGGCCCACTCAGACTGCACATTCCTTCTATCTACAGTTTTTATCTTCTGGCGAAGTGCTTTGATAGCAAGAGTCCTACTTGTCATTGTTTGTTTTGATTGACTAGAATCATTCAAGAAAAGTTGTTATATTTAACATCACCACTTTTAAAGTGTCCGTTTCCGTTAATTTGATTAGTCTGAAGAACATTAGTCTGTGGAGATTCTTTTGTGAAATTCTTGATGGCAAAGCTCTTTGGTATTATAATAACTTTGCATGGTGACAGATGGTAAGTAGACTTATTGTGGGGATTGTTTCATAATGTATAAAAATATTGAATCATTATGGTGTAAACCTAAAACTAATAGGATATTGTATGTCAGTTATACTTCAATTAAAAAAATAAAGAAAAGCCCTTTGGGGCCCCTTTGTATTTTAAAATTGTACTTTTCCTCAGAGCATTTGGGATTCAGTCTAGAGGTGACCATTTGACAATAATGGTTTTGTGATCTCTGTGTTGGTGGCAGTGTTTTTATTCATGACACCCAACAAAGAGAAGTGCATTGTGAAATGTTATTTTTTGAAGACGGTCCACAAATCTCGGTCCACAGTTTAGGAGGGCCAGACACTGACTTTATGTTCTCGAACTCTAATCAGCTTCTGACGAGTCTCTGTGCTGTCCCGTGGGTAGAAAAACATTACCCTTAAGTCCTTCTGATGTGTCCCTTTGTTGTCCTGGGGTTTTGTCACAATCTGAGGTCTGGTACACTGCTAGTTCTAAGTCTTCAAGGAGATCATCCATCTCTGTCTTGAGTCCAAACCAGTTTCCAGGAGATAACTCTACCCGCCTTGTTGGGGCCCCCCCAAACTTGTTGGGTTGAGGAGTCTTCTGCTGTTTCTGCTCTACCCTTGAATCATGGGCATCTGTCCTTGGACTATCTATGGTCACCTCTGCCTAGGGCACCATGAACTTGAAGCCATTTCTTTCTAGAGGAGTCCTGTCACCTCACAGAGGGACTGTAGGGAAGTGAGGGCCAGACTCTCTTTATTCCTGGGACTCCTTCCTCTCCTGGGGACTCCTTCCTCTCTTTTAGTGTCCTTGCTTTCACATCTGCCATCCTTAATAATCACTGGAGAGCTCCTACATTTCCATTCTGAAGGGCTATGGTGTCTTCTGAACACAGGCGGCATCTTAGAATGGAAACTGAAAAGTAATATAGCTCTTGCAGTTATACCTTTCATAGGCTATTTTTACTGTAGTTGCATGGTTCATTACTACTCATTCTTACTCAACCCGCTTCTTTATATAAAGTGCAGAAAGTTGAGCCTGTGTTTACTCATTAGTGATGAGAACCAACAAATCCTAGTGGGGGCTACTATTAGATTTTTTAAAGACCATTTTCATTTCTTATTGGGAAGCCATGGAAAAAGTGCTCCTTACTTAAAACATTGCTTTGGAGAGCCACCATGGATAAAAATGACAGGCTGGTTGAAGTAATAAAAATATTATTATTTTCATTACACTGTTATAGTCAGTGTGCTTAATAATTCTTACTACTGATTATCATTGGTTACTATGTACATTCAGCTTCATTGTACAGATGGTATAACTGGGTGCTACGTGACTAACTCTTGATTACCATGTCCCTCAGCGTCTGCTGTGTCTCCCATGTTCCAGTGGAATATGCAGCTGCATCTGTGAGATCAGAGTAGCAGCTTCTTTTATTTTTAGGACCGATCTCTGATACTTAGCTTCTCTGAATGAGCTTCACGTGTCCCAGGAGCTCTCTGTAAATTGAATTTTGTTGCATTCACTGCTTCCACCCAGAAATGTGTTGGCTCATGTTCTCCACTAGAAGAAATCATGGTCCACTTAGGTCACATAAAATACCTTATTGTTAATTTAGGGCCTGGCAAACATACTTATCTCAATGCATCTTTTCCATATTTGGTATGATTGTGAGACCTGCTTACACAGATCTGACTACCATTTGAATATACAAGAGGATTATGTGTCTGAAGAGAAGATAATGAGAAGACAGTCTGATGGATAGTAATGCTTCCTGCCAACGAGGGCAGTAAGCATAGGCCCCATGCCCACCCCACCCCACCCCACAAGGGCCTTTGTTTTCCTGTAACCAGGAGTGGTTATCTGTCTTGAATGTAACTAATACAGAAGGGAGGGAAAAGATAGAGGGGGTGTAGTCACTCAGCTGTCTCAAAAATGCTGAGCATACCAGTTGTCTCACAATTAAGATAAGCCGAGTATTTGGCTGACTAGTACTGGCCGTCTTCAGGCATTAAAGTAGCCTGGAATATAATTTGTCTTGGGGATAAAATGACAGGATTATAAATCTTTAAGCAGGCTCTCTTAAATCCGGTTAAGTTGGAAAGCTGAATTAGGTCAGAAGTCTCAGGCAAGGGAACACAGTCTTGAGCCGTTTCCTTGAAGTGGGATTACTTATGTAGGAATTGTTGTCGGAATGGATGTTTTCATTCGGAGAACAAAAACATTAACCCTAAATGTAAATCACTGAATTTTCTCCTAGCTGCATACGAATAATGCATTACATTTATGCACAGGCTGCAGTATAATTGAAGCAGAAAGGCATTACTGTATTCAGTACTGTGCTCTGAAGATTTTCATTATTGGATCTCAGCGGGCTTGGTTCTATGCAGAAAGATGAAGTAGGGTGAAATCAGCCTTTGCTACTTCCTGCAAATGCAGACAGCTTCTCTCTACTGGTCCCAGCCTGACTCTTCAGCAGGCTCCTGGCCTCTTATCCTGTTGCCTAGGGACTATTTTTACGGGGAAATGCAGGATCTCCCATTGGACAGTGTTAGTATTAGTATTCCTGGCTCCCATTAATTAAGCTCCTACTGTGTGCCTGCCACTGGATGAGGTGTTCTATATACATTCTGTCTCTAGTGTTTGTACCCTTGGCGGTGAGCACTTCCCTGTACATTGTTCAGTCCCTGGATTCTTGCTTTTCCCTTTTTGCCTTCCTTGGTAAGACATCATTTTGTCCTCTCTTCTGACATCCCTCATGTGGACAAGTATACTATTCAGATACATTTCCACAAATTCAACCTCTTAGAACCCTCAAGGGGAAAACTAAGCCTATATGTCTATGTTAATACTTAACCTTCATTAAACACTAACTGTATGCCAGGTCCTTTGCTAAACATTCTATTTCATTTAATCTTCACAACAACCTCTCAAGGTGTAGGAATCATCATCTCTGTTTTACAAATGAAAAACTGAGGCTGGAGTGGCTAAGTAGTGTCTCCAAGGTTATTGGCTGGCTAGTAAGTGCTAGAACTAGTATTTGAGCTTGAGGCTGTCTGCACTCTTAGCCTGCTCAGCTATTGCAACAGAGAGCTAATGAGAGAGGGGAAGAGAGAGGAATTTGCTCTCCACTGCATCCTCTCCCCAAACACACACCATTTTCTTTCTTTGATTTCTTTTAGCATTGTAATGCTAAAGCATTTCTGTCTTTGGCTTCCTTTAGCATTTTAATATTGTAATATTGGCTTTCTAGAGGCCACACAATCTTAGATGCCCATCACAAAGGAATTTTAGGCCAAATAGGGTCTAAGAAGAAATGGCAGATTGGAAATTAGACATATCAAACTAGGCAGATTGGAAATTAGACATATACACTAGGTCCCCAGTGTAAACCTTAAGTGGCCCAAACTCAAAGCTTAAAAAGATGGAGGCATTTCCGATATCAATCAGAAAAGAATGCCATCTTATTTTTGAAGCCACATGGCTTCTTATTTAATTCTCATCAGATGGAATGAAGTTTTTTTTCCTCTGAATTAAAAAAAAGACATTTGTCTCTCAGTTCATTGTTTAAAAGAAAACCATATTTTCTCATGGATTGACTATAATCTCCAGTGCTATTGCCGGGTGCCACTGTGGTCCCTTCCATGGCTAGACCGGAGGGATTCAAGCCAACTCTTGGGTAGTGTAGGTGTGGCAGCCTCTCCCCCTTGTGCTCCCTGGTAAGGGGGGCCATATTTGCTCTGCCATGGGACCCTTCAGTGTGTTGGTCTTGACTGGTGTCTGGCTGTGTCAGTTGAGGTTTCAGCAGGAAACAGACTATGCACCTAAATTAGGTAATTTGGGGAGAAATTAAGGGGTTTATTTTCAAAAGTGAAAGCAGAGCATTTTGTCAGGAAACCAGCCCAGTTCCCTAGGGCTAGTTATAGCCAAGAGCCAACATTAATCCTTTGTCTGAAAGGGCCAGGGGAGGGAGCTGTGACTGGAACCTGAGACAGAGCTAGCCTATGTGGAGTGTTGTCCTTTGAGAGCTCTGGTCTTCCGATGAGGAATGTGGCCAGACATGGGTGCACAGCGGGGAGGAAGACAGGTAAATAATAACCTCAGCCTCTACCCTTCTGCTGGGTAATCTGCTGGGCCTTACTTCTGGCCAAATTCTAAAGGAAGCCAGGGGACACAGGAGCCTGCTGATGTGATTCATCTAGGCCACCTGTGTTGGCTGAGAACAGGGTTAAATGGAAGACTCCTGTGCCCGGGCTCTTAATCATGGGACAGAATTATACCCCTGAGAGATGCTAAGTTACTATCTCTCGGTGGGTGTCATTTTGCAAATCAATAAGATTAAGACCTCAGCTACTCAGATATTAGTGGATTGTATGTCAAACACTGCACTGGCCATCAGGGAGATTTTTATGTTGACTCCAACTGAGTTAAGGATAACAACTGTAGTTTGGTTGTATCCTAGTTCAGAAAGAAGTAATTTTTGCTTTTGAAGGTATCTTCCTATTATATTAGAGATACCATTACTTTATGTATCAACATTTATGAAAATTGGTAATTTAAGGAAAAGGACTGAAACTAGGAAGCCTAGAACATCATAAAATCTTAGTCTTGGAGGAGAATATCCAATTTTTTCTTCTAGTTAGATTAGGAGTCCTTTCTAAAGGGTTTTCTATAACCATTAACGGGAGGATCTGAAACTCAGCCCATTCCCTTTGCCATCAGACATAATTATTAGTAAGAGCTTCCTTACACTGGGCAGAAATCAACTCACTATTCCTTTCACTAGTTGTTTTAATTTTTCCCTCCAGACCTACATAGCTTAAATCTCATCATCCTTGAAATACGTGAAGACAGCCGTCATTTCTCCCTGATACCTCATCTCGAGGCTGTGCATTCCCAGTTTTTGCAGCCTGTCCTCATATGATATAATTTAATTAAACAGACATTTGTTGAATGCCCAGCTATATGCAGTGCACTTGGTCCAGGTTCCAGGAGGGTAGACCTCTACTAAGTTTACAGTGTAGTGGGGATGAGGAATATAAACACTTACCAGATACAAGACAGAATGAAATGTGTTGAGTAGAGAAATTTAACTCACATACTTTTAAGCCTTCATCCAAGTTTTGGGTAAAATGTTAAATACGATAGGAAAAAGGGAAGGACCTTTCAGCAGGTCAGTAAAGAGCCCGCTTCTCGAAGATAGCAGGAGGGGAAGAATGAAGGGGAGTAAGTCGGAGGGGGAGACGAACCACGAGAGACGATGGACTCTGAAAAACAAACTGAGGGTTCTAGAGGGGAGGAGGGTGGGGGGATGGGTTAGTCTGGTGATGGGTATTAAAGAGGGCAAATTCTGCGTGGAGCACTGGGTGTTATGCACAAACAATGAATCATGGAACACTACATCAAGAACTAATGATGTAATGTATGGTGATTAACATAACAATACAAAATTAAAAAAAAAAAGAGCCCGCTTCTCCAGATTGAGACCATTCAGTTAATTTGCATTGATGGGTATTGTCATTCAATCGGCTCTTACCTCTAGTCGTCTTGTCTACCACATCAAATCACAGAGGACCTTTATCATGCTTTGCTGAAACCAGACTTCATCATGCCCCTTCTAACAATTGTCTGTCAGGGGGCTACACACCTCCACAGTGGGAATAGGTTAGAACCTCAAAGGAGGGGGGAGACAAAGAGTGATAGATGCTTTTTTATACTCATCAAAAGAGGAGACATGGTTTAAAATAAAAAAAATAAGGAAAAAATTAATGTGTCTAAATGTTAGAAATTATTGAAGCTAAGTGGTGGTACATGGGTATTTATATTATTCTACATACTTTTCAGTGTATTTGAAATATTTTAAAATTTATAAAAGGAAGAAATAAGCACTGTCAGTAGCTGGTAGTGAAACCTTAAAAGTTGACTATGGCCACGGCAGATCATGGGCCACCAGAGACAAGAGCCACCAAGTGATTAGGGATACTGGTTTATGCTTAGCATTCACTTGCTGTACCTGTTTAGTTTCATTGTTAAAATTGTTCTCTGAGTTAAAGCAAAAACAAAGAGCCGTTCATAGGTGAGGTCAATTGGGAACTTCTGGGTCTTGAATCACCACTGTGGGCTGTCTGCTTCAGGAGCTGCTCTCCGGGAATGACTGTACTTGAGATCATGGTTCAGGCACCTCTGACTCCTGGTCCATTATCACTAAAGGTTAAGGAATTCAGAATTCTCTCTATTCTTTACACCTTCTTCCTTTGGGGGTGCCTCCCTAACTGTTTACCCTTTTCACCCATGTAGATGGGTATTGGATCGAGCATGCCTTGTTAGTTCCTGTATGAAAGTGACCAAACATCCTCCATTTCCTCATCAGTAAAATGGCAAATCCTGATACCTAGGATTTGTATTCATTTCTAGGGCTGCCATCACACATTTCTGCAACTGGGTGGCTTAGGACAATAAAAATGTATTTGCTCACATTTCTGGAGGCCAGAAGCCTGAAATCAAGGTATTGGCGGGTCTACGCTCCCTCTGAAAGTTCCAAGGGAGTCTTCCTTGCCTCTTCCAGCTTCCAGGCACCATGTATTCTTGGTTTGTGGCAGCATAACTTTAAACCCTGACTCCATCTTCCCCTGGTTGTCTTCTCTCTGTGTGTCTGTGTGTCCTCACCTCTTATAAGGACACCAGTCATTGGATTTAGGGTCCACCTTAATTCAGTATGACCTCATCTTTATGTAACTAATTACATCTGCCAAGACCCTATTTCCAGATGAGGTAACACTATGAGGTTCCAGGTCCACATGAATTTGGGGGGAATTACTTGAGGGCTTAAATAAGATATACTCTATGTATGGAGTACCTATATAGGGTGTGGTACACAGTAGGTGCTCATTAAAAGATAGTTCCCATACCTTAATAACTGCTGATACACAAATGGCTGAGGGGAGTAGAGCTCACAGCATTGACTACATATTTCCCTGGGAACTGCTCAGGATTTGATCTTCAAGACACTTTCCTGTACCTCACTTTTCCCATCTACCAAATGAGGCCAAGCATTTATCTGCAAAGTGTGTAGAAATATAGAGAATGGTGAAGTGTTCTTTTTAAAATTCTTGTTCTGGTTTTCCAGTTGTGAACATAGCAAAAGAAAACTTCTTGAGAATGTAACTTAGAATCAGGACACAGAACGGAGGTGGGAAAATACAGTTGTTCACACTGTCTGAAAGTGTATCATCAGTTCAGGCTGCCTTGGGTTATTTGCATTCTTCTCATTCTTTCAGCCCTGGGGGCCTTTTCTTGACATCTGGCTCTCCGTAGAAAAAGCACCTGTGGTGGCCCCTTCTTTTTAATATCAAGTGCCAGCAGGTAGTGAGGCGTGTTATGCTGAAACATTGCTCACAGTCTCCTCAGGCTTTGGATGAAAGAAAGTGGAATTTCCCTGAATGAGCGGGAAGTGTTTCATTAAAAATCTTAGTTGCATAAAACTGTCTATAATGTGGAGCTTTGAAAAGCTATTCTTGCCCTGCTCCAGAAGCTATATTTCAAATGACATCTCTATAAACTTTGAACATGTTGTGTGTACAGAAATTCAAAGAAAGTAAATAAAGGAGAGATTCCAGGTCTTCATTTAATCCAAATAACTTATTTCAAGGAATTTGCTTTCATCTGGAGGTGGAATAAAGCCTGATGCTATTAAGAGACACCTTTCATATGTCTCTAGGCATTGAAGGTTGCTAACTGGCAGCCACTTGTGAGACAAATGGATGGAACTGTCATCATTGGCAGTCCTGTAAACAGTAGCTACCCCAGGGAGGCACAGGGAGATAGGCGGCTAGTGCCAGGGGGCTGCACAATTGGTGGGTCCATCTGTGGATAGATGTGGCTGAAAAGATTTGATTAACAAACACTCTTGCGTACACGAAGCTCACTCTTTGACTATTGGTGGTGCTACTATATTCTATATGACTTATTCAACCAACTAATATTTATCAAGTGCTTACTATGTGCTGGGCACTTAGGGATATAGATAAAAGTCATTCCTATTCTAAGGTGTTCTCAGTCTAGTGGAGGAAGATACATAGGTCAACATTCATTCATTCAATAACTAATTGAGCATAGTGTGTCAGGCACTGAGTGTCTTGGTGGGTGTGTTGAACAAGATATTTCTTTTTTTTTTTCTCATTAAACTTTTGTTTTAATGGGTCTCAAAATTCTGTGACCGATTTTTGGTCAAGTTGTTTCCATTAAAAAGTACTGATTTTAAAAACTAATAACTTAAAACTGCCACACACACACACACACACACACAAAACAAATGGTCCACAAAACATTCTCCTTTCCTTCTGAAGGTTTTACGATGCGTTGTTATGATTAACCAGTCTTTTACTATTAAACTTAAATGGCCAATTGACACAAACAGTTCTGAGACAGTTCTTCCACCACTGATTAAGACTGGGGTGGCAGGTATTGGGGATAATATTCATTTAGCCTTCTGAGCTTTCTGGGCAGACTCAGTGACCTGGCCAGCTCCAGCTGCCTTCTTGTCCCCTGCTTTGATGACACCCACAGCAACCGTGGGTCTCATGTCACGAACAGCAAAACGGTCCAGAGGAGGCTTGCCAGGAACCGTATCAACAATGGCAGCAGCACCAGATTTCAGGAACTTGGGACCATCTTCCAAGATAGATATTTCTTAATATTACTAAATCTCCAGTTTAGTAGGGGAGACACACATTTAATGATTCTACAAATGACTGTAGAATTATATTCCTAAGAATGGCTATAAAATAAAAGATCAGGGTCCTGTGAGAATGAATGACAAGGCCACCAAGTCGTTGCTGTTGTTTCCCAATCATGACACTGCAGTAAGTGCCCCATGGAGGTGGGTATAGGGAGCCCACAGGGGTGGGACTTGGCCCAGACTGAGGCCGGTTAAGGAAGAGTTCCTGAGAGAGGGCAACATTGGATCCGGGAAGATGAGTAGGAGGTAACCCGGCAAATCAGAAGGGTAGACCCCCTCCCTGGTCTCAACTCTTTCCCCCTGGGCAGATGATGATGCTATGCAGCAAAACAGAATGCAGGAAGAGAGGAGATTTAGAGAGAGCGGCAATAAATTTGATTTGGGTCACCTTGAATCTGAGATACTTGCAGACGTCTACATTAAAATGCCCAGAAAGCAGAGAACCATATGGGTCTGGCGCTCAGTGTGGAGATGACCTGGGACTCACCAGCAGCAATGAGAAGAAGGGAGAAACGGACTCACACTGGGAGATGTGCGCAGAAGAGGAGGGGCTGGAAAAGGAGACTTAGAGCAGCTGGAGACCCGAGGGAAACCAGGAGAGAGTGGTGGTGTAGAAGCCACGGAGGTAGGGACAGAGGCTGGTAGTGTCCCAAGTTGTTGAGCAGTCAAGGCAGATATGCACTTACTTGGTCACTGGGTTTGGCATAGGGAGGCCATTGACATCAGTAGGTGCCATTTCATGGGCTGATGAGAGCAGTAGATTGAATGATGCGGTGTGGACATGGGCACAGACCTCACAGTTTCTGAGCTTTACATCTCTCATTTTCCCCCAGGGGTTATTTTTTCCGCCAAGGGAGCAACGCCTTAAACCACAAGAACAAAGCTGTTATCATAGAATATTAACCATCATCAGGGTGAGGGAGAGTGGGAACTGTTGGTCTCTGTGTAGGCATTGTTTTGGCTTCCCCCTGAAATCATCCCACATTCAGATAAGTGGCCCATCTTCCAGCAAGACTGGTCAGGAATGTGTTCCCCAAGCCCAGAGAACATACTACATTGTTTCCCTGTTGGTATTTGACTTGTATTTGCCCATGTTCTGTTTTGGACCCTGTAAATAGTAACCTTACTTAATCTACTGTCAAGTGATCTCTTTAGTCTTTTTGTGAAAGTGTGTTTTCTACCATTTGGGTCAAAACAGTGCAGGCTTCTGAGTAGTCTTTAGTTCTGGGCCATGGGCTATGGGAGAGCATTATTCCTGGTATCTTTTTTTTTTTTTCCCTGTTTTCACTTTCCTTGTGGCTTTTTATATTAAAAAGACCATCCAGAGGTCTAGAAAGTGATCAGTGCATTACATTTTTCAAATGCATTATTTAACTAAAAAGTAAAAACAGGGGCACTTAGGTGACTCAGCTGGTTGAGTGTCTGACTCTTGGTTTCAGCTCAGGTCATGATCTCAGGGTCGTGAGATGAAGCCCAGCATCGGGCTTCGTGCTCAGCAGGAAATCTGCTTGAGATTCTCTCTTCTCTCTCTCTGCCCCTTCCCCCTGATTTGTGCTTGCTCTTTCTCAAAATAAATAAATAAATAAATAAATAAAATATTTTTAAAAAGTGAAAACAAACTAATAGAACTTGGAAATTGCAAGAGCGAAGAGGTAGCACGGGGAAAGCAAACTAGTGTTTATTTAGTGTTTATTATGATCTAGGACCTCTCTCACTGTCAAACTGTGTCCATTGACTAGTGATGGTGACACCAACTGGGAGCTTGTTCGAGATGCAGGTTCTTGGGCCCTACCACAGACCTGCTAACTCAGAATCTGCATCCCAGGTGATTTGTACTCACTGTGGAGTTTGAGAAGAATTGCTCTAGGCACTTTATAAACTATCACATTTAATTCTCATAGCAAATCTGTGAAGTACAGATGGTTATCCTCTCTGTCAGTCAGGGGTGACTGGAGAAATGGACCCTATAGGAGATAATATTAAGAGATTTCTTCTGAAGAATTGGCTTCCATGATTGTGAGGGGGCTAAACAAGTCTGTATCCATGGGACAGGCAGTCAGGAAGGGAAGATCATGGGCAGTTTGGAACACTTGGGCTTAGGCTGAAGCTCTTATCCACAGGCAGTCAGATGGGGAAAATCCTGAGAAGGGAGAGCTGCTGTAGACCTAGCTGGTGTTTGGAGTCTCGTTGGCTAGGAAGAGCCCGGTCCCTCTTAAGGGCTCACAGATTAGGCCACGCCCACTGAGGATGATGTCCCTAGCTTGAAGTCAACTGATTAGGGACTTGAAACACATCTGCAGAACCCCTGACAATAGCACCCAGATTAGTGTTTGATTATGTAACCTGGAAAAGGTCTGTGTGTGCTACAAATGGCTCTGCCTTCCCTTGCATCCTTGTAGTTTGGCCTCACTAAATTGACATCAGAAGCCATCACATCTGCCTTTTCAGCAAACAGAGGTCAAGTACTTTCTCTTGGATCGTATAGCTGGTCAGTGGTGCCCTGGCATTCCATCCCAGGACTGTCCTAGCACGCTGCTTCTCAAAAAATGATCACTTTTCCAAATGTGTTGACCAGACCAGTACTTGGAGAGTCTACGCTGCACATCAGTGGAGTAACAATTATTTGCATCTTGTGTGCATCTTGTGTAGGCCTATGGTAGGTTCTGTGTCAGTGCATGGTGTCATTTAGCAGATTGCAAGTAAAAGTGAAACATAGTCAACTGATCGAAGTGGTTTATAGTATGTAGCTGTTTTATTGGCTGGAGCTTTGTTAAAGTAAACTTGATTTATCAAGATTATTGCTTTGCAGAATCTGATGGGATGTGTATGTGCCAGGGTTTATAGGTTGCAACTTGGTTGCTCGCTTTTTTGAATAAATTTGCAGAATGTGTTTGTGTCCTCATGTTCCTGTTTTTGTTTGTTTGTTTTCCACTTCATAGGTCTTTGTTTTTTAACCTCAGGGTATTAGTTTTGGAGGAGACTTGTGAGTGTGTCATTCTTTTTTTTTTTTTTTTTTGTCCTTTAAGTAAAGTTATTTGCTTTTCTTGATTGTCAGAAAATGTGCTCCAACAAGTTATGACCAGGTGCCTTGCATTGCTGAGTGGTTGTCATACAGTTCTAATTTTAGAACATGCAATATTTTGCTGAGCATTTAAAAATATCTACACTTGAAGCAGATCGGGGCAAACAAAATCTTTGAACCATAGGCTGCTAAATAAGTGCAGTTTGCCCACTTCTTGAAAATCATCAACCCTTGATTTGGACTCTTATCTCTTTTCTGATTTCCATGTCTTTATTCTTGGATTCCCTTGTTCTATCCTGATGACCCACATTTCAAGTCAAGGCTTAATTGGGCATTTTCTAATCAAAATATTTTTGTCTTTCCCTTTGAGGCTGTCCTCCTTGCTGACCCTGTCCTGTAAAGCTGCTGAGCCTAGTTGCTCCAAAAGGGTCTTAACCCCAAAGTTGAACTTTCTATAGCTGCCTATAGGAAAAGGTGATATGTGTAAGGCATGCAGCTCTGCAGTAACGTTGGAAACTTGGGGTTTTCAAAATAAATAGGTCAGGAAATTAGTAACCTATGGTTCAGCTTGCAGAAGATTCAAATATATATTTAATTTAACCTTTCCTAAAAAAAAAAAAAACAGCTTTGATGAATGGCTGATTTTACAGAGTGGTGAGAAATAGCTGTTTGACAGGCTGCTTGGGAAATTAAGATCTTGTTAATTTTTTCCCCCCTTGTAGAATCATGAAACCTTAATATAAGCCTGGGCCAGAGAATACTAAATGGTGATCAGTTATCAGGGATATCTATTATAAATGCCCTCTGTTCAAGGCTTCACATATATTTAATAGCATTTTTGCTGAAATACTCTATCATAAAACCTGTCACTTGTGAACTATGTGGAAGTCTATATTAATTTGGAGTCAGTGTACTAAGTTTGAATCACATGAGGCTTATTAGCATTTGCCAGGTTAGGACCCACTTGGGCTTTTGCCCTCTTTATATAGGTGTAGTTTTTAAAGATAAACTTATTTTTTTTTTCTATCCCAAGCTTATCAGCGAGACCACAGCAGCAATATGCAAAGTGACACAAATTACTATTCAAGCAGCGTTGCCATCCTCTTCTTTGGTGATTTCCCTATAGATCATATCAAAATTGTGTTCTGATTAATTACTTTTCTAGTGACAACTAAATATATAAATAACAAGCAGATCTTAGTTTGGTGGCAGTCTCCCAGGGGTGTAGAATTTTTATTTGTATATTTTGTGCCAACTTGTATTACAATAATATATGTAACTGAGCTTCTCTCCAAATCCTTGAGCCTAAGATCTGGCCAGTTTATTTTCGTTTCTTCCAAAGCACTTAATAAATATTTTTGAATGAATGAGTTCATAAATGAAAATATTGGTGCATTTAAAGAGAAACTGTGGTCAACTCTGTAAAGAAAAGTTGGAGGAGAGAGCTGGAAGGGCACATCAATAAGTCCAGCTTCCGTTCTTGGTGTTGGAGATGAAAACAGAGCTGCAAAACTACTTGTATGTTCTTCACTGTGTTCCTCTACTAGAGAAACGAATCCATTAACCCAAGCATGATGTTTTATTTATTTATTTATTTATTTATTTAAAGATTTTATTTATTTATTTGACAGAGAGAGACACAGCGAGAGAGGGAACACAAGCAGGGGGAGTAGAAGACGGAGAGGCAGGCTTCCCACTGAGCAGGGAGCCCGATGTGGGGCTCGATCCCAGGATCCTGGGATTACGACCCAAGCCGAAGGCAGACGCTTAACGACTGAGCCACCCAGGCACCCCCAAGTGTGACGTTCTAGAAGGGACATATATGGAGTGGTGAGAGGGGAGGAAGCCCCTTGTCTTGTTTTCCTGGTCACCTGGTCAGCAAGGGATGACATCACCCTTACACCTGCCCTTGCTTTGCCCTTGGGAAGGAAGATGATTCATAGACCTCATTTATAAAAGTGAGGGACGGTTATAGGCAGAAAACTGAGCTAGCTGACATTTGCTCTTTGGAGAAGGAATTAATCAGATTTTGTCCCCACAGTTTGCAGATGTTCCACCTTCTGCCTAGGCATTTCTTGGAGGAGAGCTCAAGGGACTAACCTCATGCACTGAAAATGAAAGTTTAAAGGCAGCATCGGCATTCAATTTTATACCTCTGTTTCTGAATGTTGGATTTAATGGGGAAGTGCTATTGGCTATATAATTCAGTAGGACCTTAAGAACCTGGTACTGAATTTGGATTTGCGAAGGGCATGGAGCATGTGATTAATGAGAGGTGGAAGTTTCCTGGCTGGGGTCTTACCACCTGTCAACAGTTATGCTGCCCTTGGCTTCCCAGGTGAGAGGGGGGTAACTTTTCTCACTTCCTTCTAATGGAAACAAATACTCTTTAGCCTTAGTAGTGTGCATTTACATAAGCTTGATTTCTTCCTCTATGGAACAAGAAGGCATATAAGTCAAAGTTTCGTCAGAGAAACACCCAGTGCAAGTAGGGTATGTATATACGTGTGTGTATGTATACATGTATATGTATATATGTACATGTATATATGTGTACACACATACATGCACATATACACACGTATATATTTATGCACACACACACACACACGCACATATTTATTTATTTTTGCAAGGAACTGGCTTATTTTTTTAAATTTTTTATTGTTATGTTAATCACCATATATTACATCATTAGTTTTTGATGTAGTGTTCCATGATTCATTGTTTGTGCATAACACCCAGTGCTCCACGCAGAATGTGCCCTCTTTAATACCCATCACCAGGCTAACCCATCCCCCCACCCCCCTCCCCTCTAGAACCCTCAGTTTGTTTTTCAGAGTCCATCGTCTCTCATGGTTCGTCTCCCCCCTCCAACTTACTCCCCTTCATTCTTCCTCTCCTGCTATCTTCTTCTTCTTCTTCTTTTTTTTTCTTAACATATATTGCATTTTTTTCAGAAGTACAGATCTGTGATTCAACAGCCTTGCACAATTCACAGCACTCACCATAGCACATACCCTCCCCAATGTCTATCACCCAGCCACCCCATCCCTCCCACCCCCCACCACTCCAGCAACCCTCAGTTTGTTTCCTGAGATTAAGAATTCCTCATATCAGTGAGGTCATATGATACATGTCTTTTTCTGATTGACTTATTTCACTCAGCATAACACCCTCCAAGGAACTGGCTTATTTGAGTGTGAGATCTGACTAAGCCACTGAACTCTGTAGTCCACCATGGAATTTCTTCTTCAGGAAACCCTCAGTTCTACTTTTAAGGCCTTCAACTGTTTAGATCCTGCCCATCCAGATTATCAATTATAATCTCCTTTGCTTGAAGTCAACTGATTGTAGATGTGACTCACTTCTACAAAATACCTTCACAGTGACACCTAGGTTTGTGTTTGAATGAATGACTAAGGACTACGTCCTAGGCCGGTTGACACATAAAAACTGACTGTCATGGAAGGGTTTTGCACATTGGATTTCTAGAATACAAATTGATTCTGTACCATGGAAATTTTTGCATTGCTGCAGTGAGGGGTCATTGACATCATGGTCATGAGTTCCCAGGCCCTGTAGGGACAGTTGGCATTACTCTGCCCCCTGCCCTCATGATATAAGTAGACATAAAAAGGGCAGCAATATGAATGGACAGTCATAATAGCACCATTACAGTTGGATAATAGCTCAAAGCGTGTGCTCTACAGGTGTGGCTTTATTTCCAGCTATTAACTAATCAGTTCTGTCCAGGTGAAGAGGTATTGTGGCATTACTGCTGAATTGCAGGTGAATCTCAGGGAGGGATCAAGGGCTTGCCCACGCTAAAGGGCACAGTAAGTCATTGCAGGCTTGCTTTGGGATAGCCATCATCTGCTTCCAGCTCTGCTGTATTTAGATAGAAGCTTTTCTTATCCTGATCTATCTGACCCACGTGCGTGGTTTTAGCATGTCTTATTAAAAGGCACAATTGTGGGCAATAGTTTCATTTTCATTGAACTTAGGTTTGACCTTTCAAAACTAAAGGGTGGAATGTACGCTCTTCACTTATGTTGGGAATTAGTGGGCAGGGCTGCATCCCTCTTGGTTTCTTTCAGTCCAGACTGAACAGCCTTAATCATTTCCTTTAATATTCTTATGACAGTCTTTCACTCTCTTGATCACTTTCCTTGCACTTCTCTGAATCTTCTTGCATTGTTCTTGGAGTACAGAGGTTGGCAATGTGCTCTTAGTTCTTCAGGTTCAGAGCATGGTGCGAGGAGAAGGTACGGATATGGTTTTTATCATCCAAGGATATTTTTGCTGGCTCCTTCCCCTCTAAAAGTTAGTGTGCCTCAGGTGCTATTCCAGACCTACCCCTGTAGCTCTGGGCTCTTCCCAGCTTCTCATCCAGCTCTGTGGCTTCAGGTATGCCATCTCTCCACTGACTTGCAAAAGCATCCCCCCAGCCCTGATCTCCCGTGGCAGGTGCAGATGGCAGATCTCTTTTTTACCTGACCATTTGCATGTCTCCTGGATCATCCTACTTGACAAATTCAAAAGAGAATCTTTGATTCCACACCTGCTTCCCAACCTGTTTCTTCTACTTTCCCACATCTCATATAATTTTTAGTGTAAGCCAAAAGTCTTCTTAAAATAGTCTTCCTAAAGACTCCCTGAAATAGACCTGAAGTTCTTTTCTCTAACTTCATTACCCCAATCCTATTCCAAAAATCCATCATCTTTCCCTAAGTGGATGCACTAGCCTTCTAACCTGGTTTTGCTATTTCTGCCATTGCCCAACTACCTCTTTTCTTGGCCATAGAAAACCCCATCTGACTGTGATGTAGTCAGATCAGATTTCTTCCCTGTTTAATGCCCTTGGTGCCCTTCTGTCACAATTAGTCTAAATGCACTCTACCATGGCCTGCATTTCCCAGCCTTCTTCTCAGACCTCACCTTGTACTACTTGCCTGTGGCTTACTACAGCTTTTCCTCACATGATCCCTGCTTGCTACTACCAGTCCAAGCATTTGCCGTGTCTGTTCTTTGTCCTTGGAACACACTATACAAACCTCATATGACTGGCTCCCTCCCCTTCAGGTCTGAATGTAGAATCATTTCTTCAGAGAGGCCTTTTCTGTCCATGCTGTCCAAATTGGTCACCTCTCTCAACTCCCTTCCCCATCTCCACTTGGTGGTTATTTTTTACTTATTGTTGTTTATTTATTATCATAATCTACTAGAATGTGTTTCTGTGAAGGCAGGGTCCTTAACCCCTCCCTGCCTCCCTCCTTTTCTTCCTTTTCTCGGTCCTTCCATCCTCCCTACCTTCCCATAGCACAAGGTGGTGCAGGTGGTGCCTGGTAAAGAATATTTGTCTAACAAATATTATTTTAATGGTTGAATCAATACTTACTACTTATTACTCTTGCGTGTTTGGCCTGTAGAAATGTACTAGGTTGACAGCTTCAGGGGGTGTTATGGAGTAATCTCCAAGCTGACTGTTTTTGGAGAAAGGGCTTTTACGGAAGTAATTAAGATTGAATGAGGTTGTAAGAATAGCCCTGATGTGTTGGGATTAGGGCCCTTCTAAGAGGAAGAAGAAAGACCAGAGAGCTTTCTCTCTGTACATGCACTCACACATCACGGAGAGGAAGTGGAAGCACACAGCCATCTGTAAGCCTGGAAGAGAGCTCCTGCCAGAAGCCAAGTCAGCTGGCACCTCGATCTTGGACTTCCCAGAATCCAGAACTCTGAGAAATAAATTTCTGTCATTTAAGCCACTCAATGTGTGGTATTTTGTTATGGCAGCCCAAGCAGACTAACACAAGGAGCAATGCACAGTGACTGTCAGGTTGCTTTTGTAGGTCTTAACACGTGTCATCTTCCACATATAATTTGGGTTGAATTTTCCTAAATGCACTCAATTACAGTCTCCCTCATTATTTCTTATCTACTCATTATCTGTCTTATCACCTAGCTTCTGAGATCTGTTAGTCTGGCATTTTATTACTCAGGGGAGTTAGAGTTATCTGATGAATTAGAAAATTTATAAAAATGTTAAAATATGCTAAAGTAACATTTAAAAATATTGAAAGAAAATAGTTCCCACTACCAGGTCCTGAGGAACCTAAGCATTATTTTCATCTAGGGAAAGACTCATTTATTCTTAATTTTTTTTTTTTTTTTTTTTTTTTTTTTTTTACATCTCAAGGCCAGTTCCTTATTTATAACAATCATGTCTTATTGATCACAGTATGTCTAGTATCCAGGGCAGTAAAACATCTATTTTAAAACATTGTCTCAACTCAAAAAGTTCATTGAATGAATAATGAAAGGATTTTCTGGACCCAGGATTTGTTCTTAGTCTTCAGTTTATAAAACCTTGTTAGAAGTCTTTAAAAAGATTAAATAATTATATACTTTAGAATAATCAGTATGTACTCGTGTTATACCTTTAATTTTCATCCTTCATCTTGGTGTTTGAAGTTAAAACTCTGAGCTAAATTTAGAAGATTTCCTTTTCTTCCTAAATTGGTTTCTCTAACTCTAACTTAATGGTGTCTGTGAGCATATATTTTAGAGTGTTACTGGCGGTGATTGCATATTGCCTTCACTCCAACATTTTAGATATCCTCTGTTCTTCAGAAGTGGTAGACAAGAAGAAGGCATATGAAGAATTTGGAATGATGATCTCTTTATTATATAGGGGACTTTGGAAACTCCAATTCTTAGGGCTTGAATGAGATCTTTTTTCCCCTGTAGAATTTAAATGAAAATCATGGAAATCCGTAAGTGTTGTTCTTTATAGACCTTTTGAACTGAAGTAAAAAAAAATGAGCAAAAATGTGTTTGTAATAAGGAGAGTATGGCGAGCAAAGAGTGGGGTGTGGCGTGATTGGGACAAAGTGGAGCAGAAATGGGGGTGAGATTCCAGGGATAGTATGTGCTGGATACTTAGGCGAAGGTCAGTAGAAGTTTGCAAAAGTTCCCCTTGTCCTTTGCTTCTACAGACAACTCACTGCTTTTACCTCGATAACCATACTTACTGCTGAACTCTCTCCTTCCATTCCACCCTTCCTGCAAAGTACGTCTGGGCTGTTGAAGTCAGGAAGCCTGGGTTGCAATCCTGGCTCCCCCATTTAATATTTGTGTGATCTTGAGCAAGTTCACACAATACTGAGTTTCTCTATGTCTCAGTGAAATGAAGAAATATCTGTAAAATGGGGCAAATAGTTCAAAGAACTGTCATGGGGATTAGAGGACTTTCATATAATAAGAACTTATTAATTAGTAGTTGTTTCTGTCATTGTCCTCCTCTTCCTTATCATCATTATCGTCATTGCCATCGTCTTTATTTCCTCCAGGGAGCCTAGAACATCGGTATTTTGTTAATTGAATAAATATTTAAAATGATATATGGCATTGTAAAAGAATTTCAAAGTGGAAAAGCTCAGGAGTCAGGCAGTTTGTTGAAACAGAAAATGTAGCTTATTTAGGATACATAGAGAAGGTTGGGCGTGGAAGGACTGAAACAGGGAAGAATTGAGAGTGAAGGGTAGCAGATAAGCAGAGAATTGATACAACACTTTTAGAGCAGGCTGGAGTAGCAGGTGCTGTTGATGCCCACCTCTGATTTTAGCTACTTCCACGGGGGGGTTGATTGGGTGGTAGTTCAGTGGGAGCTCAGACTCACACTAATGGTGTTCCACCTTAGCCTCCAGGCAACTTCTTTTTACTTTCTATCTCAGGATCTTCTCAGACCATTGAGGTCAGCTTGACCCTGGGCATATTTGTAGCCCACAAGTGTGAGGGTTAATGTCTCCTGACAACCTTACACAATAACCCAAGCCTCCAGCCTTTCAGATGAACTTTCTGGAAGGCATTCTCTTTGCCTCTTAGAGGTCTCACTGGCATACAGCCCTGGTTGATTGTGACCTTTATAACACACCCTCATACTGGCTTTTCCTCTGTCCATCCCACTCACTCATGCTTTTGGGGCCCTCTTCCAAATGAATACCTTTTCTGTGACTGCTTGACCTTGTCTCGGGCCCTGCTTTTGGAAGAATCCAAACACAGAAGAAAATTAAAGAAGTGTGGGAAATTGATAAGCCAGGATTCATTTGAGATGCTTTTGCCATTCTCTGTGGTACATAGCTTTGCTGCTAAAATATCTTAGCAATATTGTATTATCTTAACTTCTTTCAGCTATATGGAAACTTTCTTGAGGACGAGGATAATTTTTTAAATGTATTTTATGTACCCCACCTTCTGTCACTCAGCGGTAGGCATTAATTGTTGATGGATTGGTTTTCTAGTTGAATCTTGAAATTCCTCTTGAGACTGTCATTCAGAGTGGGGAATCGGTGGCAAATGACAAATGACTTCTATTAGTTTGGGGATTTTAGTTTTTAAGAACAGTGGCTCATGTGATTGTCCTAGCCGAAGAACAGCCTTGCTCTTGTGAGTAATTCTCTCTCCAGAGATGATCACCTCTGTGGGCTGTCCCTTAGCTTGATGTGCCTTCAGGTAATGGTGCAGTTACTTGGTTTTCTGTTTTCGATCTGTTCCTATGAGAAAGAAATGAATTCTTTGGGGGAGGATGCTATTGTAGGGCATTTGTCTACAGAGCGTGGAAGCAATTTTTCCAAATTAATGACCCAAGTGGTCAAAATAAAGTAAAACTAATCAGTATTTTGAAATATTTAGTGCTTGTACAATGTCAACTTACCCTCTTTGGCTTTAACTCATATTCCCTTATAAAGAGATCCATGAGAAGACTTGTGCACTGGGATGGTATCCAGACTTCCACCTCCTCGGGAATTACAATAACATTGATTTGACTAGGAAAAGAAAGAGTTGTACACCTGAAAATAATGTAACATTGTGTGTCAACTATACTCTAATTTAAAAAAAGAAAGAAAAGTTCATTGGGATCAGTGATGTGCCATGTGTACCTAGGCCTGTGAAGTTCCAACAGAAACTACTTTGATGATATAATATGTGCAAAATGCTTAGAAATGTGCCTGACACATGGTAGGTACTCAGTCTACATTATCTCTGATGGTGATATATGAACAAGCACAAAAACAGTAAGGGAAGAGCCCCAATGCCTCTAACATGTACTTACCTCTGTGATTTGGGATTTTAGGGTAGGGGATACCTAAAGAGAACTCCTATAGGTCTCAGTCTGTTTGGGCTGCTGTAACAGAATACCATAGACCAGGTGGCTTATAAACGACAGAAATTTATTTCTCACCGTTCTGAGCGCTGAGCAGTCCAAGATCTAGGTGCCAGCAGATTCAGTGTCTGGTGAGGGCCTACTTCTTGGCTTATAGATAGCCATCTTTCCTTCTGGTCCTTGCATGGCAGAAATGGTGAGGGAGCTTTCTGGGGGTCTCTTTTACAAAGCGTTAATCCTATTCGTGAGGGCTTCACCATATAACCTAATTACTTCCCAGAGGCCCCAATTCCATATGAATTTTGGGGAAACACAAACATTAAGTCTATAGCACTGCGTTTGTCAAATGTACCTTCTTTATAGAAACGTAGGTAGTAAGAACCAGTCCCCCCCCCCCCCCCCACCAGCTGCCTGTCTGTTCAACGTGAAGAAATTGAAAGCAGGTCTTACCTTGTGGCTGATGTAGAGACAGAACTGTCATCAGTAGGTTCCTAGCTCTTGTCAGAACCTTGTTTTTGCTGTGTCTGTTACTACTCTAAATAGATGTCATGTTAACCAAAATGAGCAGAACTCTTTTCTTGGACATAGCATGTGTTTAACCACAAATAATTCACTATAAGCTTCTGGGAGACATGAGTCTATGCCTCATATTTTCATACACACAAGATATGGAGCTACTGACAGATGAGGCCACACCCCTCTCATGTTACAGCTGACATATTTCTCCCCAAGCAGCATTGCTGATTATTATGAAAACAAGGCAGGTTTGAGTGGAGAAGGAATTTGCTGGCAGTTGAAAGAAAATAGAGAGTAACTTTTAACACATACTTGGAGGCTATCTTGCAACTTTTTCCCCTGTATTATTTTGAAGCAGATAAAGGGATTGCTGCAATACTGATGTGATCAATCTATTCAAGAAAGTGATATATCCAAGTTTGTTATGGCCCTTGAATTACCTTTTCTTTTTTTTCAGACGAGCAGCTGCCAAAGAAGTCAGTGAGGCATCAGTTTGATGAAACCTCTTCTAGCAAATTGCCATTTCTAATTATTCAGCGTACCTTATCTTTCATCACTCACAGTGGCTACTTCGAGGGGAGATGTCTTCTCTTACGGAGACAGTGATGGGAATATTGTAACTTGCACTTTCCAGCATGCCTTGAATTTACCTCTGTCTTGTTTGTTCCTGAGTCTGGAAGGCCAAGTGAAAATCTTTCTCCTTTCCCCCTAACTGTTGTGTTTTCAACCATTCCTTTCTTTCGAACATAATGCGTTTTTAGTAACTATTTGAACTTTTGTTCATCTTTTTCCGATTTCCGATTTATTCTTACTGCATTTGCACAGAGCACATATTTCATTTTGGTTTTCATTTAGTTTTTGGTCTATGTGTTTGCCTCTTCTCCTTTGGGTCAGAAACCATGTCTTATCTTTTTTCAGTGTTGATGGGAAGACTGGAGCTTTTCACAAAGTAGACCCTCAAGAGCTGTTACTTTAATGAAATGTTTATTAATAAATGTTAAAGTATTACAGTTATCTGATTAAGTATCAATCTTAAAAGTATGAAATTATTCACAAATTAGGAGCTAGGTAGGGCAACAAAGTATTAGCAGTTAATTGGAATCATAGAATTATTAAAAGTATATGGAATTTTAGAGGAACTTGAGACTTTAGTCCAACCTCTTTGTTTCATGGATGGATAATCTTGACTTGCTTTGGATGAGAAGTCCATGGGCCGTGCACTGCAATCTTTTAGTGCTTTTACTAGAGAGCTGTGGAATTGCCCTATGAAAGACCTGTTGTCAATTAATTCTAAGAGTGTTGTAAGGGCTTCAAGCTCTAACCCCCATCCGCCCCTCTCCATGTGATGTGCAAGAATTCTAAAGTTAAGACTCAACCAATTGCTTCTGAAAATCTGTGATATTAAGAACAAAATCAAGTTAACTTTGTAGTCTAATCGCCTGCTCATTTTAGCTGACTACAAAGCCAGGATTTAAAGTGTCACTAATGAGAAACAAAGGAGGTATCAGAAATACAAAGAACATTGAGGGCTGTCTTAAAAACTGTCGGAGCCTCTCTTCTCAGAAGATCCACTGTGAGTGGAGGGAGAAGAAAGAAAATAAACATTTATCAATAGCCTTTCATATGTCAGGCCCTGTCACATTTCTTAGGTCCAACAATACTTTAAACCAGTGGGTTTCAAGCAGTAGTGACTCTGCCCTTCCCACCCCAGGGGACATTTGTCAATGTCTGGAAATAATTTTGATTGTCACTACTAGGGGGTTGCTCTTGGCATCTGGTGAGTAGAAGCCACTGATGCTGCCAAACGCCCTACCATGCACAGGGCAACCCTCACTAAATGCAGTTTTCCAGCCCCAAATGTCAATAATGTCATGGTAGAACAACTCTGTAAAATAAGTATTGTATTATCCTCGCATTTACAGATGAGAGAGTAGAGGCTCAGTGTTGGATTGGCTAAGTGGATTGGGCCTATAAACCGAGCTTTCTCAACGACCAACACTTGCGCCTCGGCACCCTCCATCGAGATGGAGCAGTGACTCCTAAATGTAGGTTTACATAAGCATCAGCAGGGAGCTTGTTCAGAATTCGGCTTTCTGGATCTGCCCTGAGAGATTCTGTTTTATTTGGTCTGGTATAGAACATGAAATCTGCATATGCTAGCAAGCAGGCTCCTCAGAGGCACAGCTGGAGAAATACTGCCCCAGACTAGGGTGTTACTACGTGGGCAATGCTGCTTTTATTGTCCCCGTGGCTGGAAACTAGTGATTTGACTGCTGCTGCTTTGCTCTGGCTTCTCATATCTCTAATATCACACTTTCTTCTCCTTTGACTGTGCCCTGGGTAATGATGGGTGCTTTCTTAGTTGTGTGTGTGACTGTTCCCAGGGTAAGACTGTACCCAGGGAAGATCCTGAGTCAGTTGAGGAGTTGGAGGCAGATATCATATTCTTTCATCAGGGGTTCACTATTTCTTCATTCTAGGCTACCATTGTTTTAGATGAATGATGGTGTTTGGTACTTCGGGTATGTGAAATAGCATGGACCTGTTTTCTAACACTGATTTCGGGGAGGAATGACTAAAGCTTCCTTTAGGGTCAGCCACACTGGTTTGATTTATTTAACAAACGTTAATTGAGTGCTTCCTCTGTGGCAGCTAGGAATTTTACCACATGACTGATAGGCAATAATATGTGGTAAAACAGGGTCAGTGTTGCTGGATGTTAGGAACAGGGAAAGCTCACGGTGGATCGGTGAGTGACTTAGAGGTGACTAAGGGATAAAGAAGTTAGAGGTGTTTCCCACAAGATATAGTACAGTTTATTCTCATCATTCATGAATTCCATATTTGCAAATTCACCTCCTTGCTAAAATTTATTTGTAACTCCCAAATCAATACACAAGGCACTTTCACAGTTATTCAGGGACATCAGCAGAGAGATGAAGAATTTGAATCACTTGACAAGCATGTTCGCAGCTGAGGTCAGACAAGGAGACAGTCTGCCTTCCTGCTTTACTTCTCGTCCTGTAAACAAGTATAATTTTTGTGGGCTATTTAGTGCTATGTTTTCTGGATTTTTGTGCTTTTTGGTGGCGATTCTGCTGTTTAAAATGGCCTCCAAGCATAGCTCTGAAGGGCTGTCTAGTGCTCCTAAGCAGGAAGGATGTGCTTGAGGGGGAGAAAATATGGATGTTAGATAAGCTTCATTCAGGAATAAATTACAGCACTGTTGGCTTGTGAATTCAATGATAATGAATCAATAATATATATTAAATAAGGTGTCTTTAAACAGAAACACATAAAATAAGGTTATGTATTGATTGGCTGATGAAAAGTTTTTACCAGAGGCTTGCAGGAACCCTACCCTGTATTTTCCCTAGGAGCAATGATTCAGTATTTGCTCATCAGTGTTTGTGGAGGCTCTACGGAACATAACTACCACGAATAATGAGAATCCACTGAGTATGGATTACCTAAACAGACACACAATGGAGTACTGTGCAGCCACATTGTGGAGCTGTCAGGGAGAGGCTTTCATTTTGCCTGAGACAAAATAAGTGATTTTTTTTTTTTTCTGAAGCAAATGTTACTAATCTCCATTCATACAGAAATCGCTGTTGTCCATTAAGGTAAGTACTAACTAAAGGGATAAAGTGCGTTAAAATAAAGCTATCCCCTTTAAAGGCATAATTATCAGTAGAGTGAAGGATCATTCAGTTCATTTTCAAGAACCATTGTGAGTGTCTGGACTGATTTCTGGGATCATTATCATGCAGTTTTATAAAGCTTGCCCTGGATTTTAGCACTGATTTTTAAAAATCTATTTCTACTCACAGTCCACAGAGTGCTCTGCATGAAGGAGAAGGCCCTTTGAGTTGACTACCTATTTGGATTGTGTTTTCTTTAAAATTCAGAAAGAAAAGTTCTATCTGATTTAGAGTTTCAGAGTGAACACAGAAGATATAGATTGAGCTATATCTTCTCTATCAAATGTTACATCTTTTTCTGTATTCGATAATCAGTGACAGGTACTAGTTTTCGGTAGAGTGTATGTGTTAGGGAGACCCTGCCAAGGAGGCCCTCCACATGCACTGTGCAACTTTAGTTGAACTTGAAGACTCCTTTTTCTCCAGCTCACTCCCTGCCTCTCCTCTGCTTGAGATGGAGCCCAGGGAAGGAAAAGAAAAAGGGCAGGTTGGGCCCTTGGGCCCTTTGGGGTCCAATGTACCCAAAATTCCAAATGCATTACATTAGGGGACAGCTTAATGTTTTAAAAATGATGATCACAAATATCTAGCTGTGATAGGTTGAGTTATAACATCCCAAGTTGTTCACATCCTAAGGCCCTACTATGCCATATTATCCTTATATGGAAAAGGGACTTTGCAAATGTGGTAAGAGTTAGGGATTTTTGAGATGGGAGATAGATTACCTTGGAATCTCCAGGTGGGCCCAATCAGGCACTCACTAGGGTCCTTCCAGGAGGGAGGCCCAAGGAGGTTCTACTAGAGAAGAGAGGAAGTGGTGTTGAAAGCAATGACTGGACCAATGTGCTTTGAAGGTGGGGGAAGGGGCCAAAAGCCAAGGAACGCAGGTGGCCACTAGAAAATGAAAAAGGCAAGGACATAGATTTTCCCCACAGAGCCTGAAGAAAGAACTAGCTCTGCCATGAGCTAGGCTTTAGCTCATGAAACTGAGTCCACATTTCTGACCTCCAGAACTGTAAAAGAATAAATTTGTGGCATTGTAAGCTACTAAATTGTGATAATTTTTTTTACAGCAGCCATAGTAACTAATATACTACTCAAAGGGCATTTCTATGAGGCTGTCATTATATATTAGAAAAGTAAGTTCACATAATTGTGGGAATACACCTCTTGTGCCAGTGTTCCCTTACATTTCATCTTTTGTTTATCAGGAGAACTAAATAAATTTAAGCATTTTAAGAGGAATGTCTGGGAGGAATCATAAAATCATGGTATTCAAGGAGGGCTAGGGAAAGTTTAGTCTAACTATTTTACAGATGAGTTAACTAAGACTGGAGTCCAGGTCTCCTGACATCCAATCTAACGGGGGTAGAAGATGAAGGAAGGGACTCGTTGCTTGTCTTTCTGGTCCATGGGAATGTCCTACCTCCTTTGTGAAAATGGTGCAACTGTGTCAGTTGCTGCCATTTGTGACCATGACATTGCTGAGAACCATGAGCCTAAGAACAATTCTGACCTAGTCAAAATTGGAAGGGGGTGTGAAGAAACAGGCGCCAGTTGGAATAAAGTTATTTTATTTTATTTTATTTTTTTTTAAAGATTTTATTTATTTATTTGACAGAGAGAGAGATAGCGAGAGCAGGAACACAAGCAGGGGGAGTGGGAGAGGGAGAAGCAGGCTTCCTGCCGAGCAGGAAGCCTGATGTGGGACTCGATCCCAGGACCCTGGGATCATGACCTGAGCCGAAGGCAGACGCTTAACGACTGAGCCACCCAGGCGCCCGGAATAAAGTTATTTTAAAAAATGAACCCAAATGTATAGTTATCACTAAATAACTGCAATATATATACTCTGATGTTTTAAGCCTTTCATTAAGAAATGAAAGGAATTTTCTCCAAATCCACCCATTAAGCCTTGAAATCCAATCCTTGCTCTCAAGTGCAAAGTCTGGAAGTTAAATGGAATGCCGGAAATTACCTCGATTCAAACTTTTCCTTTTCTTTTGTTGTGCTCTTTTGGAAACTAATCCAGGGACAACAAGAATGCAGCAGAAACGAAATTGCCAAAATGATTATAATACCCCTAAATCTATGCCTAATTAAAGACTTTGTTTACCTTTTAGACTGTCTCAGATAAGTAAAGGTTCGTAGGAAATGTTTAGACCTACAGAGAGAGGGAAGCTTTTAAAGTATATCATTTTTTCATGTAAATGGTCGAGATATAACCTTGATGCCTCTACATGTTTAAAAAATATGTAGAAATATAGCCTTAAGTTTCTTATGTTTTTAAAATGGCGGGGGGAGGAAGATTTAGTAATGGTTGACACTTGCTTCTGGTTGCTTCTCTAATCCTGGCAATAGTCTATGAGGTAAATATTGTTATTTTATTTTACTTCTCAAGAAACTAGTTTGGTGAGCTGAAGTAATTAGCAAACTTAGCGTGAGAAGTTTGAAAAGAATTCAGGTCTCAAGGCTCCAGACTGAGAGACCAGGTTGTTAAAATTTTCTCCAACTGGTGCTATTTCCTCCACTTTCAAGGGCGTATACAGGGTATATGCGGGGCAAATGCAGTGTCAAGCCTTCCCAATTCAGGTTTTTAGATATGTCTTCGTTGATGAAAATTTTTATTTGTAGAACTGTATTTTTTTAAAAAAAATCATTGCTTATTTATTTATATTAAACTTTTCTACATTTATAGTTTATTACAAAATAATACATGCTCACTATAACAAGTCTTCCAGGTGAATAAGGTTTGAAAGTATGGCTATTCTTCCATAACTTTCTCAGCTTCATACAATATAGAAGTGTCCTTTTAAGGAAAAGCATTGCCTAGTTTAGGTCCTACTGAACAGAGAAAAATGGATTGCAATTTGAATACCTATTATTCATATGTACATCACTGTCCCTAAAGCAGTTCACAGACTTTGTTCTGTTCAGTAGTTAAAACATTTACTCACAGTTTTTAAATATCCTTAACCTAGTCTGGGGTGCCTCAAATTAAAATGCAGTCACTCATGAATGAACGAGATTTTGCTGTATTATGAGTTTTCTGCACTGTACACAGGGTATATGTAACTCTAGTCACCTGAATATTTATACCCTCAGAAGGGCTAAGTATCAGAGTCCTTGAGTAAAAAGCTCCTTGGACTCTTGGGAAGACATCTCGTGGTGACATTAGGGGCCCACAATCCCACAAACATCTGTTGAAACAAGCGGTAAACCACTTACAGGAATTCATCTTATGTAGTACCTGACTTCCCAGATGGTTCGTGGCTTGTCTCTCTGGATTTTGGTTTTCAGGCAACCTCTTGGAATTATCCTCAGCCTTCTAAGAGTTCCCAGGTCTTATTTACCCACTTTTCCCTATTTACTCTTTCTCTCAAACTATAGGGAACAAGTCCACTCTTGCTCCGACATTCCTGGTTCTGATCCAACCTGTTCCCTACCTTATCACAGCACTGATCACCCCTGCAGAAGGCTGGCAGTGGTCCACTTATGACCATAATACACCTGTCTCTGCAGGGCCTCAGAGATCTAACTGTGTAGTAGGCAAAGTATGTTAAATGGATATTTTCCATTTACCCTTCCAGAACTACCGTGCCCTCTGTTCTGCAATCCTGGAGGTGACTTGCATTGATGGGCCCTTTCCCCTTTGGCTTCCAGTTAGGTGTAAGCAGTGGGAGGCACTGGGCAGGAAATGGAAGGGCTGTGAGAGAGTGGTACTGATTCTCCCAGCCCCACCCTGTGAGTTGTCTGTGGTTAGTTGAGTTCCTCTGCTCCCAAAGTCCACAGCTCTTCTGGTTTCCTCCCCCATGGCCCTTCAGCCCTAGTGGTGGTAATGGTTCCCTGGTTGCTTGCTGTTGCCTGGGGTTCCCCATACTCTGTATACAGTGTTGTCAGTAGTCTCTGTCTTAACCTTTTCCTCAGTGCCGTTGTTGGAGTGAGCCATCTGTTTTCTGCCAGGACCAGAGACTCTGGCCTTTTTCTCCTGTCTCTCTTCTCCCTCTCACCCATGAGTGGCTCTTCTTTTTCCTTTATGTGTTAGTGCCTTCATCCCCATGCCTCCTTCCCCAGTCTCTATGATTTTCAGTAATTTTCACCTTAGTAGGAAATTATCTCAGAAAGCAGTGTCAGAACCAGAAGGCACTTGAGAAATCATGTGGTCTTGTGAGTTTTTATTGAAAAGTTAAAAAAATAGGGCCAGACAACAGACACATGAAAAAGTGTTCAATACCACTTGGCATCAGGGGAATACAAATCAAAACCTCAATGAGATATCACCTCACACCGGTTAGAATGGCTAAAATTAACAAGTCAGAAAATGACAGATGCTGGTGAGGATGCGGAGAAAGGGGAACCCTCCTACACTGCTGGTGGGAATGCAAGCTGGTGCAACCACTCTGGAAAACAGTATGGAGGTTCCTCAAAAAGTTGAAAATAGAGCTACCCTACGACCCAGCAATTGCACTACTGGGTATTTACCCCAAAGATATAAATGTAGTGATCCAAAGGGGTACGTGCACCCCAATGTTTATAGCAGCAATGTCCACAATAGCCAAACTATGGAAAGAGCCAAGATGTCCATTGGCAGATGAATGGATAAAGAAGACATATACAATGGAATATTATGCAGCCATCAAAAAAAAAAAGAAATCTTGCCATTTGCAATGACGTGGATGGAACTAGAGGATATTATGCTAAGTGAAATAAGTCAATCAGAGAAAGACAAGTATCATATGATCTCACTGATATGAGGAATCTGAGAAACAAGACAGAGGATCATAGGGGAAGGGAGCTAAAAATGAAACAAGATGAAACCAGAGGGGGAGACAAACCATAAGAGATGCTTAATCTCAGGAAACAAACAACCCTCAGGTTGCTGGAGTGGTGGGGGGTGGGAGGGATGGGTTGCCTGGGTGATCGACATTGGGGAGGGTATGTGCTATGGTGAGCGCTGTGAATTGTGTAAGACTGATGAATCACAGACCCATACCCCCGAAACAAATAATACATTATATGTTAAAAAAAAGATAGTAGGAAGGGAAAAATGAAGGGGGGGGAATTGGAGGGGTGGACGAACCATGAGAGACTATGGACTCTGAAAAACAAACTGAGGGTTCTAGAGGGGAGGGGGTGGGGGGATGGGTTAGCCTGGTGATGGGTATTAAGGAGGGCACGTTCTGCGTGGAGCACTGGGTGTTATACGCAAACAGTGAATCATGGAACACTACATCAAAAACTAATGATGTAATGAATGGTGACTAATATAACATAAAAAAAAAAAAAAAAGGGCCAGAGAAGATAGATGTCTTGCCTGAGGTCCCCTAGATACTACCTACAGCGTGGTCCCTCATTCCTTCCTCTGTACCATATGGAGACTGGGGATAAGTGTCCCAGATCAGAGGTATCTTCAGAAATGCAGGCCAAAAGGTGCCACCTTCTGAAATTAAAGCCAGTAAGACCTGACATTAAATAGGTAGAATCATCCTTTGCCGAAATAAACACATTCTAAGAGGAGATACTCGTTTTGAAAATGTATTGCTGACAAGTCAAGAATGTTTCCTGGTCTTCGACTAGAAGATTTAGGGAGTTTCCCAAGAAATTAACATAAGCTTTAATCCAGTAGATTTTACATACATAAAGGGATGCATCATCACAGAAGGGTTGTTTGACTGGAGGGGTTGGAGAAGACTTGATAGAGAGGTTCAAGTCTGTGGCCACGCTCTGGATTACTTTCATCTAAGGTTTGTGCATTTCTGTGGGTCTGAAGACAGAATCTTAACCCATTAGGATCCTTCTGGATATTTGTTTGTTAGTGCAAGGGTCATAGCAGCAGGACTCATTGAACTGACCTTTGAAAATAACTGCTCTTAATTATGAGGAGTATTTGATTCTGCGTAAATCCAAGGAGGCTAATTTCATTTAAGTTCTTTACTGCTGGCCTGCCTTCCAACGGAGCTGACCAAAGGCCGGTGTTTTCCAGAACAGCTCATTGACTCCACACCCTTTCATTCCCTGTGCCCTAGTTCCCAGTCCTTCTCTGTGTCCCATTTGGGGTTCACATAGCAGAGTTACCTAAGCTCTTTACATCCTTGCCCTGGCCTCTGCTGAGCTCACCCACCTCATCTCTTGCTAGTCCTGGCCTTGCCCTTTATGTGATGGCAGTAGACCCCACACCCGTGCCGCTTCCTGCCTCTCTCTGTGTTGCAACATTTCCCTCTTCCTGGAACTGCTTATTCTGCCTCCTTCTCTGCTCCCCAGCCCCCACATTTAACTGCTTTTAAGACTCAATCCAGGTATCACCATTTCCCAGAGCCTCTGCTCCCCAAGCTGGCTGAGGGCCCTGGTCTCTGGTTCCCATTCTAAGTCCCGTATATCTCTCTCAGAGCCCTCATCACCTGGTATGTAAATTACCCACTCTGATAAGTTTTGTGTTTAAACTTACTATTTATTCTTCCACTGGGCTCCTTCAGGCCTCGATCTAGATCAGTTTGGAGCCTCAGCGATAAATACAGTGCCTGGCTCCCAGTAAGTAGATACTCATCTTGGAAGCAGGTATTCTGATTTGTAAGAAACAAGTTTTATCTTTTTCTGACTTCTTATATGTTTCCTGACTTCTGTAGAGTCTCTCAGCTTTTTGCTTTGCTTTCTTCTACCCCAAGCTCTTCATATCTCAGGGACACTTGCCTGCCCTGAGAAACTGGGGCCCTAAGGATGGTTCATGTGCCATTGTCCTGTCCTCGCCAATGAAAAGGATGATGCAATTATAGGAAATAGGTTTGCCTTGTGTGGCAGCATCTGACAAAGAGAGAAGGGTAGTGAATTACATGCATGTGGTCATGGCAGAGCAAGGAGATTGGAGGAGTCAGAGCTCTGAGCCGAAGCCAGTGGTTGTTAGGTTATAAAATCATAGGGTCTGTTTGGTGGCAGTGCCTCAGGAAAAGCAATAAGCTGCTTTCCTCCTGGGCGTGCGAAGTGGAGAGTCTGTGGGCGTCCCATGTCCACTTGCTCTGAGGACCACAGCTTCAAATGCACAAGCAATTTCCTCTCACTGTGATGGAAGCTTTCTCTTCCCAATGTACAGATGGTGGTGGGCATTGTGGCCCCTCTGGAGGGTACAGTGGGACTTGCTGGCAAAGAAGAAGGCAGCTGTGGATGTTTGGGTGCTTGCATTATAGTGAGAAGTCTCATCTTGAAAGCAATTACCTGACACAACGAATTGATATGTATAGAAGTCAGAATAGATTTCAGGAAGGGGCGGGTTATAGACTGGGAAGGGGCACAAAGGAAACTTCTGGGGTTCTCTGCGTAGACCTGCATGGTGGTTACATGGCTTTTTATATATGTAAAATCATCATCGAGCCATACCCTGAAGGTTAGTGCACTGTGTGCAGCTTACTGTACAAATGCCATTCCTCAATAAATTTTAAAAAAGAAAAGTCATTTGGAAAAGTTTATATGACATCATTGAACAAAACAGGGAGGCAGGAGGCTGATTCTGACACTTAGAAAAACTGACTAAAACACTGCCTTCAAACTTACATGATCACTAGTCTGTGACTAACACTTAGCTGCTATGAAATGTACATGATCATTAGGATCCCACAGGGTCCGTGGAGAAAGTACAGGGAGGTGGCACATGTTTGCCTGAACCCCTTTCCCTTCCAGCTTCGCTCCACGTTCTCTCCCCTCAGGTCGCTCAGCCCTAGGGTCCCAAGGGCTCAGGCAGTTGAGTGACTTCATCAGATTGTTTCTTGGACTTGGACTGAAGTAAAGCTTTGACATTAAGTGATGCTTTTATTTTTTGGAAATGATTTTTTATTGTGGTAAAAAAATATAAATTATATCTATATTAATATCCCCCCATTGATTTGTGGCCTTAAAAATGGTTTAAATGACAACTTTTATGTCATACATAAAATCAATGGGGGAATATTAATAGGGCGGCTCCCCTCAGCTAAGACCAATGTCCAGCCAGCACTTCTGGCAACTGGAGAAATAAATGCTTTCAACCTGAAGGTTGAGGTCTGAGTGGCCTGCCAGGACTGGAGTGTGGCATAGTTTGGGGGACCCAGACTTCTTCCATCCTGTTGATTTATGTTACAAAGGCTTACCCCCACATATGCATTCCAAGGGAAATGAGCATAATAGGACATGTGTCTCTTTCTTCTGTTCACTTGGACATGACCCCTAAGTTACGCACAGCATTCCATTGACTTGCCATTGCCTGAAACAGCCAGATGAACACACCTAGCCGCAAAAGAGGCTGGGACATTATTTCTTTTTTTCTCCCAGACTTATACCCCATAATTGGCAAATTTGTAGATATTTAAAGTGTACGGTGTGGTGATTTGATATACACATACATTGTGAAATGATTATCACAATCAAGTTAATAAACACATCCATCATTTCACACAGTTACAAATTTTGTGTGTGTGCATACTGGGAGTGCTAAAATTGCCTCTCTTAGCAAATTTCAAGTGTACACTCCCAACTATAGCTACCATTCTGTGCGTTAGATCCCCAGAATTTGAAAGCAAGTCCTTATACAGTAAAGCTGCACACAGTGCACTAACCTTCAGGGTGCAGCTCAATGATTTTACATATATAATAATCTAAGATCTTACTCATCTTATAACTGAAATTTAGTTTTGTTTTTTACCAGCATCTCCCCTTAGGACATTTCTTTTGTTTGTCTCTATAAGGTTTGAATGAAAGAAACCAAAACGATGAAAGGGTTATTTTGGGTCTTTTATTCATGTCATATTTCCTAAGTTCTCCAGACAAAGTGTGTAGAGCTGTTATAATCAGGATAAATATTACTAAAGTGTATAGCACATGTAGTTCATTGCTGGAAGAATATGAACTTTTAAAGGGTGAAACTTTAACTGGTTTCTGTATCAAATGTGGAAACCACAGAGAGGAAGAAGGCAGTAGACGGTCACCCAGGATGGTTTTAAATAATTATTTATTTAATTCATTAACTCAGCAAACACTGAGCATTCTTCTTGACCAGGGGAAAATTTCCTTCAATTGCTTTTGTTCAATTTTCATTAATTGTGACCTCCTAAGACTGAAAGTTAATCAGCCATGGGGCACCTGGGTGGCTCAGTGGGTTAAGCATCTGCCTTCGGCTCAGGTCATGATCCCGGGGTCCTGGGATCGAGCCCCACATCAGGCTCCCTGCTCAGCGGGAAGCCTGCTTCTCCCTCTCCCTGTGCCTGCCACTCCCCCTGCTTGTGTTCTCTCTCTCTCTGTCTCTCTCTCTCTCACATAAATAAATAAAATTAAAAAAAAAGGAAGTTAATCAGCCACAAAGTGGGTGCTTTTTCAAGTTAGAAACACTCATGTGTATTCTTGGGAATCACATGTGCATGGACAACTTTAATAGGTGTTGGAGTCACTATTTATGGTTGCCACTGGATTTAGAACAAAGCTGGAGTGTGAGACAATAAGGTCTCTGCATCCTTAGGAAAGTAGTCGGCTATGGGGATTTGGTGGGGGAGCTGACTTCACTGACATGGCTCCCCTGGTGTATTTGGTTGCTACAACTGAAAAAGGCAAAGGCTAGAAGTCTCCTTTCTTATTTCTTGCTCCCTTTCCCAGCCTGCGCACTTGTGTTCTGTGACTCATTTGGGCAAAGACACCATAACATTCTATCAGCAATAAATTTTCCTACTCAATTTTATAGTATCTTGATGGGCTAGGAATAATCTAAATTCTGTGTCTGTTCTTGAAGTCATCCTCAACCTATCACAAATTGTTCTGCCACATGCACATTTTAAAAAGAAATTTTATTACAGAAATTTTCAAGTAAACACGAAATTAGAGAGAATAATATAATGAACCCTATGCAGCCTTTATTTAGTTTCAAGAATTATTAATATTTTGGCAGTCTTGTTTCATCTGCCTTTCCCATTTTTTATTTTTTGCTGGAGAATTTGAAAGCAAATCCTTTATTGTGTCTGAACATCCCACAGGCATCTTGATAAAAGTTCATGGATCCCTCTCAGGCTTCCTTGAGGGCCACATGTGAAGAGTGCTTTTGATTTTACAGCAGAAATTTTCCTCAAGCCAATGAGTTGCTTGTGCCAAGACCAATTAATTTACTCATTCATAACCAAGAGAAATAGTATGTGCTGTTGTGCAAGTGAGTTGTGGAGCCCTTACCTGGCTTTTGCTTGTCATTTATTTTAATTTGTTTGTCCTCACCCAGCATCACTGGCCAGTCATTTCTCAGCAGCCTTGAAGGAACTGAGGGGCCCTTATCACAGAATAAGGGGACAAAGAGACAGCTTTCTTTGCACAAAGGCTGTCTTAGACGTTGTGATCCGGGAGTCTGTGTTCCTTGAAATTAATGATCCTGTCAGAGGTACCATCTTTCGCTAAAGCAGTCGGTCCACTAGCCAGTGTGTCAGCCTGCCTTTCTGATGCAGGAAGAACTGAAGTTTAGAACCCACCTGATGGCTATCTCAGCTATTCTGTTTAACTTCACTGTGGTCTATAAAATGTTTTTTTTTAAATAACAGTAAAATATGCGTAACATAAAATTGACCATCTTAACCATTTTTAAGTGTAGAGTTCACTAGTGTTGAGTATATTTACATTGGCATCCA
Organism: Zalophus californianus; assembly: GCF_009762305.2. Lineage (NCBI taxonomy): Eukaryota > Metazoa > Chordata > Mammalia > Carnivora > Otariidae > Zalophus > Zalophus californianus. The sequence continues at coordinate 62,752,957 of NC_045596.1, forward strand.
ATCCACAAAAGTCTTTTCATCTTGGAAAACTGAAACTCTGTACTAAACAGTTAACTCCCCATTCCCTACTACCCCCAAGCCCTGGCAGCGACCATTCTACTTTCTGTCTCTGTGAATTGGAACACTCTAGGTACCTCATTATAAGTGAAATTACACAGTCTTGGTCTCTTGTGACTGGCCTGTTTCACTTAGCATAATGTCCTCAAGGTTCATCCATGTTGTAGCATGTGCCAGAATTGCCTTGCTTTTTAAGGCTGAATACTATTTTACTGTATGTATATACCACATTTTGTTTATCCATTCATCTGTTGAGGGTTACTTGGGTTGCTTCCACATTTGGGCTCTTGTGAATAATGCTGCTATGAACATGGTTGTGTATAACATGTTGTTGAGGTGAAAAGTTCTTTTCTTGTTCTGGAATATGTCGCTTCCTTGTATTTTGGGTATCTGCCATTGGTTGAGTACTATCCTTCCCTGAGGTTATTGCAGGACCTAAAATGCCATATCATTAGTTCTTTCAAATCCCGGGCACTTTTTCTTCTTGACCTACTGTGCCGTTTGCCATTGGTATGCCCACCAGTTGGTACAGTGCTTGAGACACAGTGTAGATATTTATTAAACAAATGAATGAATGAATGAAGTAAAATTAAATCAAAGAGAAACAAGTTATTTTTCCCCATACAATGGTTGAGACCCTCAGGGGCAAGTGGGTGGCTGAGTCGGTTAAGCATCTGCCTTCAGCTCAGGTCATGATCTTAGGATCCTGGGATTGAGCCCCACATTGGGCTCCCTGCTCAGGGGGAGTCTACTTCTCCCTCTCCCTCTGCTGCTCTCCCCTGCTCATTCTCTCTCTCTCTCTCAAATAAATAAATAAAAGATCTAAAAAAAAAAAAAAAGTTGTTGGGACCCCAGACCTGTCTAGATATGTCCCGGAAGGCTTCTCTTTCAAACATCTGGCCCATGTTCCGATTTAAATTAACTCAGTATAGATTAATTTAGCTATTATTCTATATTTTTAGTCAAAACACATATCCAATACCTCTTTTCCTGCCTTTCTTCCCATGATTTGAACACAGTAGAGGCTCAATATATATTTACTATAAATGAGTAAATCTGAGAGTGAATGTATGTATGAAGGAATTATTTAATGAATGAGCCAACTAAGAATATATATTCTTTGGTGAGTAGTATATTTCTTGGAGACCTTCATTATGATAGGAGAGAGAAAGGGAAGGAAGGAGGAAGGGGAGGGACATAATTTATTCTCTCATTCCACAAATAACCACAGTTCTGGGTAGTGGCGGTTCAGCAGTAGACAAAGCAGGCATGGTTTAGGCTCTCAGGGCCTTATGTTCCAGGGAGTGAAACAGACAACAGAATGATTTCCAGTTGTTCTCGTGCCGTGAAAGGAAACAGGCAGCCATGGTAGAGAAAAATAGGGGCCTACTGGGGAGGGCAGTCTAGGAGGACATGGATGAGGAGGTGACACCTTCAGAGTGAAAAGGAGCCTGGGCAGGAGAAGGGGGGGACTGTGCTGAGGCCAGGAAATGCCTGGTCAGGGGAAAGCATTCTCAAGGAGTCAATCTGACTACTGGGGAGAGGGGAGTAGAGAGGAGTGAAGCCAGAGCAGGGGCCTGGCAGGCCATGGTAAAGAACTTGGACTTTTGTTAAGAGCGTTGAAAATCCATTGACATGTTTGAGTGTGAGAAAGGTATGATCTAATTTGTGTTTTAAGACGCTCGGTCTGGTGGCTGTGGGGAAAATTATTGAAGGGCGTGTCTGGAAGAGGAGTGCGCTGTCAGGTCTACCTATGGGAGCCACAGCCCAGGTGAAAGATGGCCTGGAGTGGAGATGGGGGCCGATTGAAGACTCAATATTGAGATAAGAGATTGCTTTCTTCCCCTCCTGTGTTTTGTCTGCTTGTCCCTATGTTTATTTTGTTACCTGTGAAGGCGGTTCCTCGAGGTCGGCGGAATCTGTTGCTATTATCACTGCCATTTTGATGAATAATTTCGTTTGGTACTGTGTCAGATTCTAGGCATTAGTTCACTGGACAATAGCTATTGCAAGTTTCTATCCCCTTTGACTTATGAACTTAAAAGATCTCTCTCACACATGCACATCAAAAATATAAATTATTGTAAGTTAATATTTCACTGAATGAAATATGATAATTCCATCCATCGTGGTCATATCTCTTTGACTCCTAAGCTTTGTTTTGGAGAACACACACAGAGAGAAGGGAACAGTCTTAGAAGGATCTGTGTTTAAAATACAGTACACTATGCTTTCCTAAAACTCACTTTTTGTCCATAGAGTGTGGTGAGTTTTGAGTATATCTGGAAATATGTTACATTTGCTATGATTTGTTCAAGCTATTCTGGAGAAGAGTAGACTACAGTTTTTCCTAGTACAGCTCAGTTCATTATCTGAATATTGCAACACTAAGTCAGGGGTGGACAGTTGTAGGAGTGACATCAAGGGGATTATGTGGGGACTGAGAGCCAAATGCATATTGTTTGCCTTATGATACTTGGTTGAAACTCCGGTTATGACTTAACTCTCAGATCTTGTCTAAGGGCCGATCTAAGAGAATTACTCTGTTGAATTTTTGGACCCACCATCCTTTTGACCCTGCTCTTAAAATTCTGGTTAGCCCCAGAATCAATCAAACCGCTCTTCCTAGAGATCTTGAAATAAATGATGGTTCTGAACCCCTCCAAACCCAGAGCAACCCACTTGCCACCCTTACCCTGTGGGAAGGAGGGGGAAACCAATCAACCGTTGGGGATGAAGAAAAGGTGATACATGTAGGTTTTTTGCCTTGACAAATTCTGAACTCTGCCTACTCTTTGTGTGATTTTTCAAATATAAAATGCGAGATTTCTTAGGAAATGGTCATTAAAATGAATTCTTTATCCTTTCAAGTCACAAAATAGGATTTGTCAATTACAGAAGACATATTTCTTTCTATCCTCACAGAGGAAACACTGTCTGTTTCAGGCTTCATTTTCACTAATACGGGATTTCAGCTCCAGCTATAATTCAGGAGGTGCTTGTCTGGTAATTGCATTCCTTTGCTGATTTTTCTCTTTCTCATCTTGAAGGTGATTTTATTTTTTCATGCTATAAACCAAATGCTATTTAATGTTCTTATTAGGGAAGAACAATTAACATATTGTGGTGCTATTTATACATCTGTTAGAGTGAATTACTTGTTTGTTTAAGAATGAAGTTGTACCTCATTTAAGACCACTTTTGTCTATTAGCAATGAATTCTATTTGAATTTTCATGAGTGTGTTTTACTTCATACCAAAGAGACATTATTTTAGAAAATCAGAACATTGAAATTTTTTTAAACAAAATAAAAATGTATTATCTGCTTATAAATAGTGGAAGTTGAAACACAAATAATATATTTCCTAATTACTTTTTCTTCTAGACCTAGCAACAATTGATCATGGGTGTGTATATGTGTATGTGTGTGTGTGTGTGTGTGTGTGTGTGTGTGCATATATATATATATATATACACACACACATATACTACTTAAACAAAAATGTATTTTAAAAAAGCTTTTAAAAGAGCCATCTGCCAGGTCAAATTGATTAAGCATCTAAATAACATGTTGGATTTAAAATAGATTTGTGTGAGATATCTGTTTCTTCCTTGATGAACAATAATAAACTTTGTGGAGAAGGTTGAGCTTTCTCCAGAGTTTACTTGAGATGTCAAGGTAAGTAATTGCCTTGCTGCTACAAATTTGGAACTTAACATTTCGTTGGGCCTATTTTTGCTGCCACTCCATAGATAATAAATTTCATGAACGGATCTTTCCATTGGCAGAAGTTAGCTCCTTTTGTTTTCTCTGCAGAGAATGAGTTTCTTTGCTTCGTGATAGGCAGGTATCCAAGCACTAATACTTTTCATTTCAGTTTAGAATCAGGTAATGACGGCCCATCTTTCTTCCTGACAGCTGGGATGACAATCTTGCCTGTCCCCTATCTTCTAGTACAGCTCAAGGACAGGAACAGTGGCTAGAATTTTAACAGTAGGCCCAAGAGTCAAGGGACAGGAGTGATGTGGTTGGAGTAGGCGAGTAACTCAAGATTCCTCTCATGTTATCAACTCCAAATTGACCAGAAGGTGCTATTTTGCTGAGGAACCTTGAAGGCCATCCCTCACTTATCCCTCTGGAATGATACAAACACAATCTATTTTGTTGATCAATTCTTTTCCTCTCTCTCTCTCTCTCTCTCTCTCTTTTTTTTCATGCAGTCGATCAGGTGTTGCCCAGCTTGAGCTTGCAGGACAAATCCAGTCTGTGGTTGCTGGCAAGCTAAAGATGGGTTTTATAGTTTTAAATCGTTGAAAAATCAGAAGAAAAATATCTCATGAAAATGATAGGTTAGTGCCTGTAAGTAAAATTTTACTTGAACACAACCTACTGATTCACTTACATATTGTCTATGGCTATTTTCTGCTATACTGAAAAAATTGAATTGAGTAGTTAGGATAGACACCGTATGGACCACAAAGTCTAAGTTGAGGCAGGTTTAGGCACTTCTCAAAAAATATGTTATTTGCTATGTAGACAGCTATGATCCCGTCTTTAACTGTATTGGTGATTTTCCTGTATTGTGGACAAGGTATTTTTTCCCAGAACCAAATGGAGAAAATTTGTTAGCATATTTCTCATGTTTGGTATGGTCTAACTGAATTAAGGGATGAGTCAAAGCAATAAGGCATCAGAGCCTGTTTGGACAGTAAATCATCTAATCCGGAGGTCATCTAATCCGGAGGTATGGGATTAACACATCCATTGAGTTTACCTGCTTCCTCTTTATCCAGTCATTTTATTGAGGAGCTCATCTCAACTTGTCAGGTAGGCAACTTTCAGAAATTTCAAGAATACTAGTAGCATTTTTTCTTTTTCTTTTTTTTAAGGGAATTAGCACATGTTTATTATAAAAAATAATACATGGCCAGCTATCTTTTTTTTTAAACTAAAAAATAAGTGGGAATATAGAACTTACTCTAAAGATTAAAAATACCAGATTTTTTTAATGGTCTCTGGTAGTGTTTTAAGATTTTTTTTTTCCTTCTCGGCGACAAATCCTTGTATGTACACAAAGTTAATGTGATAGTAAACAACTTCTGAGCTGATTAATTGATATTTGAAGTAAAGTTATCTGTGAGTGTATTTTTGCATATGTATTAGAAACCTTAAAAATTTGCATATGTCCTGTCTTTACTTATGCAGGTCAGCTAAGTAGCATGCTATTTAAAGACTTTGTAAGAGCTGCCCTACCTCATTTCATTCTTTGCTCTAGCCTGGCTTAGCATCCTGTCACCTTTAGTGTCTAGGGCGAGCCACCCAGTGTGCGTGGAGCACGTGCTTCCTGGACATGCGGATCTACAGAGTTGTGAGACCCCAGCCTCCTAAAGGAGGGTGGCAGACCCTGATTTGCAAATGAACTCTTTCCTCTTTCCCACATGTGACATTCAGCTTTAGGACAAGATCACAAAACCTCTTCAGTCCGTATTAAATATCAATCACACGGCCCCAAATGGATAAAGGCTGAAATAGTGTCTTTTGGATGAAGCCCAGGAAAAATTATACTGTATGTTCTGTCTTTAAAGGAAAAATTATACTGTATGTTCTGTCCTGCCCAAGGGGGCAGGAAATTTTAGGCTTGTCCACAATGTGACCAGACAGAACTCTCCCAGGCTGTTTACAAGGGCTATAATGAGCCTCCTATAAGCTCTGGAAGAATATAGGAGAGCAGGGCAGCACTGTGGAGCCTTGCTGGATTCAGTCTGGACTATTCCTGGTTCCTGAGGCACTGGTTGATTCTGCTCAGCTCTGGAAGAGTTATTGCAGTTTTCCAGCCAGAACTTCTGAGAATTCCAGTGGAATCTATTAGAACCCCTCTGTGGGATTCACCTAGGATTCTGGCACTGGTCAGCAGATTCTAATGGCTCAGTGATTCAGAGTTACTGCCGCACCCTCCCCATCGCCCCTGCTTGCCACTCTATGGTCTCCTTATTTCCCATGTGCATTTCATCTCATTGGTGAGACTGTGACTCCCCCACCCCCACCCGGAAAGTCATCGTCTCCTACTCTTTTTCACAGCCCCTAAACACTAGTGGGACTTCGCATTCAGTTCAGTAACTTCTCTGTAAATGTTGACTGTGTGGCAGGACTGGAGAACCTAGTTCTCGGGAGAATGTGTGCTTTTGCATGTGTATATAACTGTGCAATGTTAATGAGTCCCAGCCAGACCTTACCGGGGCAGTGATTTAATTCTCTTGCCATTAGTCAAACAAACAGTCGGTGGGATGGGTGTTAAGCTTAAATGTCTCCGGTGCACCATTCGAACCATATGCACCACCTGTGGGTTTTTTGCAACCTGCCCTTTTGTTGCGGTGGGTCCCCTAGTTCTCTTTTCAGTCCCTTTCATCTCTTCATTGTTCTCAAAGGCATAGTTCTGTAAACCACATAGAGGCCTTTCAACTTCTCTTGCATTTTGTTTGATTCAGCCAATTGACTAGTACTGTCAGCTAATTGGAGTGGAAATGTAAAATGAAAGCTGTATTATTCAGCTGCCAAGTCTCCTCGCTTGGCAGGGAGTGGGTGATGCTGGTAATTGTACCAGAAGTGTAATTGCTCTGGGTTCTGCCTCTGGATTTAACAGTGAACCCTGGGAGGGTCTTCCTCAGAGACACCCGATACCTGCTTCTCTTCAGTGGCTTCCTGGCAAACAGGGAGGCTTGAAGCAAATCAAATCTAATCAAGCATTCTTATGTTGTTAGAGAATGCAACCGCTGGTATGTTTTGCTGACTGAGGGAGTGGATTGCTTGGCCTAAGTACTTAGTCAATATGTCATTCCTATCAGAACTGGTAGTTAATTTTCTCTTGGTTTGGAATGGGGGTGGAATCCACGTTCCCAGAGGTGAAGATGCGAAACTCATATGCCAGTCGTCGCCTGTGCCAGGATGTTATGGGCAACAGTAGCTGGTGCAGAACAGAAGCCCGTTTGTAAACTACTTATGAGTGAGGGAAGGTTTACATGTCTGGAAAGAGTTGAATAGCTTCATGGAAAAATAAGGGAAGTAAAATGTAGTTGATTAGTTCGTCATTAAAGTTAATCATCTCTGTGGTTTTGGCCCAACCAAGCTGGCTTTCTTTTTTCTTTTCTTTTCGTTTTTTTTTTTTTTCCACTTCAATTCATGAATCAAGTGACAGTGGTGCACAATCCTTTAGGGTAGATTATGTGGGCTGTAGCATGTGCGATCGTACGGCAAGGGGAACTTCCGTTCTTCCCCACGACTTAACCCTGAGCCCGTGGCATACTATAGTAATCTTTCTCACTTAACCTGCCTGGACAGAGCTTCAGAATCCTTCTCAACACAGCATTTTAAGTGTTTTTTGTTTGTTTGTTTGTTTGTTTGTTTTGCAGAGCTGGCATTTGTGAGAAAACCTGTTTACCATCTCTGACTTAGAACTTTAGAAGAATATTTCCACTATTAACCCAGGAAATGGAAATAGCTGCAGCTGTGTAATTATTGTACTCTCTTCTCTGTTGCCAAGATTGAGAGGCTTGATTTGAGCAGTGTTGTCTGGTACAGTACTGTTACCGTATCATCATTACTTTATTACGCCATGTGGCTTTATAGAAAGCGTCCTCAAACATTTCCAGAGGAGAAGCTGTTTTTGTTTCCTTAGAAGCTTAAGATCTTGAGTAAGATACTGAGAATAAGGTTGTTGAGGCAGGGCTGGCTACCTTTGTTGGTCCCAGATTCCCTCCCTCGCAGAAATCCTTGCCTTTGGCAAGGAGGAGGCGTGGAGGTGGCAATAGCAGCCAAAGTCAGTTAGGTCAGTTGATCAGTTATGCACAAACCTGTCGAGAGCTGTTCTCTCCAGAGCTATTATTTTTTAGTTGAAAGAGCATGGTTCTTGCAACCAAGTAGTCCTGGTTTCATATTCTGGATTTCCCAGTTAATATGTCACCAAACACTTTTAAATTAATTTTAAGTTTAAGAAGTCACCAAACAATTTTTTTAAGTTTTGGTTTCTTTTTTTTGTAAATCAGAAGCAATAATTAAGTCATTAACAGGATTTTTGCAAGGGTTAAATGTTACATGTAAGTACATACACATATACACACATTTCTATGTAATATATATATTACAGGTGTATATATGCATTTATATGCACCTGCGATATACAGATACAGGTATGTGTAACACACACATATGTAATACATTGTGTAATAGTTGCTTAGTAAAAAGTAGCTGTGATTATTGTATGGACATATAACTTGTGTAATGACATTTTAAAATGGTCATTATAAAATGGGGTTCGGAAAGTTGTGTGTTTGATTTTTTAAAAATGCATTATGTTTATGGGATCTTATTTTGAAAAGTAAGCTTTCTAACTTGCTTGCCCATTAGGAGTGGTTGTATATTGATGAACTTGGTCATGAAAATGCACACATGAGAAAAAAATCCAGCAGATGATCTGCTTTATAACTTCCGCACAGAGGTGTGCGGTGATGATCTCTCTGAGAAACAGAAGTCATATAGAGATTTATCTGGAGTACAGGAAAGGTCCAAGGATGGAGAAATGGGAGCCTCTGCTCTACCCTGTAAGTGTTGGGCACTGTGCTGAGGAATCAAAAATGTATTATCTAACTTATCCTCCTAATATTCCTCCATAGAGATATTTTATTGTTTTTAATATTTTTATGTAAAAGCAAACCCAGGCTGTCAGGATAATTATTTTGTTTAAGGTTCTGTAACTATTTAGGCAGGTGGCTAGATTTCAACTCCCAGATGTATGACTCCGGAATTCATCTTATGGACACTGTGACCTAACCTCTGAATTTTATGGAGGAAGAATCTGAGGTTCTGGCAAATGACTTGTCTAGTATGCTTAGCTTGCTGAAGGCAGGTTCTAACTCCTAATCCAGTGCTCTTTTTCCGCACTTTGTTCTCTCTCCAATTACTCTTTTCCTTTGTTCCCTAATTGTTTTAAAAGTCTTGCTTCTTCAACTGTATTTCAAGTTCAAGTGCATATGTAAGGGACGGGGTTGTATTTTTCTGTATCTCTCACTTGCTTAGCAGAACAATAGATCCTCTACAAATTCTTGGTGACTTGAATTGTTGAAAGATTTAGTCTCTGAAATTCCATTTTGAATGAGGCAGTCTATATATACATATATACAAGTTGGGGCTTTATCTTTGAGACTGTAATTGATACTTTATAGTAATGGTTCTCAGTGTTATTGGATCCACTACACTGTTTTTATCCAAACTGACAATCTTTATCTTCTAACATTTTCATTCAGTGTAATTACTGATATTTGAAGGTTTATGTTTACTACCTTAATGTTTGTTTTGTTTGTTCTACTGTTCTATGTTTCTTTTTTTCTCTCTTTTCTTCTTTTGAATCAATCCAAAATTCATTTCCCCATCTTTTAGCTTGTTAGTTATACATGCTTTTACTATTTCTTTTAGTGATAATCCTAGAGATTACAACATGTAGTAATTATTTTCTCTCTTCCCAACTAGGACTAGGACCTTGAAACACTTGATTTTTATTTAACCCTTTGCTGTCTTATGTGTTATTGTTATGCAGTTTGTGTCTGCATATATTTTAAATCCCACAAAATGTTGTTATTTTTGTTTTGTACAGTTATTTTTTAGATTTACCCACACATTTGTCCTTTCCATTACTCTCAGTTCCTTCCTACATTACTGTGTTTCCGTCTCCAATCATTCTCTTTTTGCCTGAAGAACTTCCTTTACTTTTTTTTTTATGTTCAGGTCTGTGGGTGACAAATTCTCATAGGTTTTATTAATTTAAAATATCTTCATTTCACTTTTATTTTTTGAAGGCTATTTTTGCTGGGTATAGAATTCTAACTTAGTGATTGTTTTCAATTATCACTTTAAAGTTTTGTTTTCTGACTTCCATCATTTTTTTGTAGAGAGATTGGCTATCAGATTTATTGTTCTTCTTTGAAGATAGTTCTCCACCCCTCTATAGATTTGAAGATTTTTCTGTATGGAAACAACTTAAGTGACTCTCAGTGGATGAATAGATAAAGAAAATGTGGTGTACACACACACAGGAATATTATTCAACCTTTAAAAAGAAGGAAATCCTATCATTTGTGACAATGTAGATCAACTTGGAGGGCATCATGCTAAGTGAAATAAACCAGACTGAGAAAGACAAACACAACATGGTATCACTTATGGGTGGAATCTAAAAAAAAAAAAAAATTAAACTCATATAAGTAGAGAGTAGACAGTGGTTTCTAGGGGCTGGGGGATGGGGAGGAATAGAGAAAGGAAAAAGAGATTTTATTCTTTACTGTTAGTTTTCAATAGTCTTACTCCGATGTGCTTAGGTATTATTTTCTTTATATTTATTCTGCTTGATAGTCTTATTACTTCTTGAATCTATGGCTTAAAGTGTTTCTTCTGTCTTGGAAAGTTCTTGGCTATTATTTTCTCAAAAATTTATTTCTGCCTATTTTCTGTTATGTGTTCCTCAGTTGCCCATATGTTAAAACTTACAACATGTTTCATGTGTCACCCATGCTCTTTTCTGTTTTCTATACTTTTTGTTTTTTGTCCTTCAGTTTGGATATTTTCTATTGAGCTATCTTCTTACTTACCAATATTCTTTTGAGCTATGTCCAGTATGCAGTTAAAAACAAAATTAATCTCATTTGTTTGTATTTTTCTGTTCTAGAATTTCAAATTAATTTTGGTTGGAGATACTGATAAAATATTCATAGTTATTTTTAAATTTCCAATATATTTTTTGCCCTCTGTTATTCTCATAAAATTCTAAACAAAAAAAGTACAGTCTTTCTTTGAGTTACATGATAGTTAAATTTCTGGATAATTCAGTTTTATTACCAGTCAATAAGTTCTTTATGTTTATATGTAAAACAGAGTTAGTATAAATAATCAGATAATTATAAACAGATTTTTCACTAACATGAATGTTCAGTAGGACATTAGAATGTCATGTGGAAGGGGGACAGTTTTTCTTTGTGTCCTGCATGACATGAAATCTAGAATTTATGATCCCTGTCCATTAAATGCCAGTAGTACCCCAACCTTCAGTCTTCAGAACAAATTCTCAAATGCTTCTTAGGATGGCATAGCCCCTGTTTGGGAGCCTGCTTTACATTAAATAGTGACGTTTCTTTCCCTGTAATGAAGTCTTTGATTCAGGGCCTTGGCCAGGCCTGAAAACAGACATTTTAGGGTGTGGTTTTACCTGGTTGAATGTGAGTGTCATAACAGCTCTCAACCATTTACTGGATGGCCAATTTAACTGGGCCAACTAGCCAAGAGCCTGGCTACAGGAAAAAAAAGTTAGGGATTAAGGACATACAGTAGAACTTCAAATGATATGTTCAGTGTTGTCATGCTGAACATGATAACATCAGGCAGGTGAGCCTGGAATTCCATCAGAAATAGAGGGGCCCTTTCAGAACAAAAGTCTTGACTGAGACTTAAGTCTAGAAGGCAGGATCTCAGTGCATATTGAAAATGGCCAGTGCAGGTACAAGACTTTTATTGGACAGCGTGGGGAGTGAAGTGCTGTTGTCTGTATATTTGGCTTTTCAGCAATTAGATCACAAAATAGCTAGTGATTATCTAAATTTGGGAATATCCATCCCTCAGTCAAAAACATTGTAAGTGCCTGCTATGTTTTAGTCACTATGGGAACGCGAGGGTACTTATATATAAAGAAATAGTCTCTACTCTTGGGAAAGGAGGGTGGCAAATAAACTAATTATAAAAGAATGATAATGATCTACTGGGGAGGAAGACAAGAAAATAAATACTATAATGTGAGAGATAATGGTATAGCAATAATTTAATTTCCTGCGCAAACATTTTGAATGTTTGTTTTCTTCATTTGCCTTAAGAATATGAAATGAAGTCTTTGAGAGCAGAATTTTTAGAAGAAAAAATGTAATTACAAACTTAAGCTATACCAGGGTCTCCCTCGTATCTTCCTTATTTAAAGTGGAAATATGAGTCAGACTTTTTATTCTTTGTAAAACTTTTTTTCTGTGGGTAACATCTCTAGAAATTTATGAGGGTTATTTTGTCATTGGGGTGCTCTTAAGCTTGTCCTTTCACTATCACAGGATTGTGTTAGAATGAATGGAAAGCTGGGTATAAAAAGTAGAAGAGTTACAGAGCTAAGCCTGTGTTTCCATTGCCTCAGAATTTGGAATATGAAGCACATTCACTGGGCATTTAATTTTATTCTGCATTTTGAAGAGATTCTTTTTTGTTTGTTTTGTTTTTTACTTTTCTAGGAGTATAGGTTCCACAGCACTCTCTAGTGGAATGGTTTGTAAACATTTAAGCTGTGGGAAAGTTAACCCTTATCTTGGAAACTGGAGAGTCCAGGAGGGATTTTCTAAAGCTCTAAATGCAACAGCTACTCCCTCTGTCACAGAAAATACCATGATCAGCTGGTTAAGTTTGTGGCAAGTGACCAGACTCATAACTAATTTATTGAGTGCTTCCTATATACCAGTCACTGTGCTAATAAGTATATTAATTTATTTCATCTTTATTATCAACTCTGTTGATTTCTATCTTATCCATAGTTTATATGTTAGGAAATGGATACTCAGAAAAGCTAAGAGATTTGTTCAAGATCCCACAGCTAGGGAGCAATTGAATTGGTATTTGAACCCAGGTTTACCCACTCCACCATACTGGTATTGCTACTTGAGTTAGTGTGATATATGGCCTTGTGTTCATAGACCAGGACTGTGGGTACAGAAGTAGGTTGGTTGGAAAAACAAAAGCTTCAGAATCAAATGGACACTGGTTCAAATATAGATACTACCACTTATAAGCTTTGGTAATATTACCTAACCTCTGTGAACCTTGGTTTCCTCATCTGTAAAGGAGAGGTGATGATACCTATCTCAGAATATTTTAGGAAGAAATATAAAAGATCTGAATGTGCCTAAGAGTCTGGAATCCAGAAGGTGCCATTTTTCTCCTTTTTCTTTCTTGTGAAAAATAAAACTCGCGCGAAGAAGTCTGATATTGTGGAAGTGGAGGGGCTTTGGGAATATGAGGCAGGGAAATACTGACTTAGTCAAGGAGGTAGAGAGGTCCTCCCTGAGGAAGTGGTATTTCAACTGAGACCTGGAGGACATGTGGAAATTAGACTAAAGGGGTAAGCATGTATAGGGTGCCTGGTGGCTCAGTCGGTTAAAGTGTCCAACTCTTGATTTTGGCTTAGGTCATGATCTCAGGGTCGTGAGATTGAGCCCAGTGTTGGGCTCCATGCTGGGCATGGAGCCTGCTTAAAATTTTCCCTCTCTCTGCCCCTCCCCCCTCAAAAGTGGAGGAGGTAGGAGTGTGCTTTGCAGGCATGGGGAACATTTTAGGCAGGTAAGTCACTTAACCTCACAATCCTTTCCTCTGAAATTTGCAGTACTGCCCTCATGTGCCTCATCCTGGCCTGTAAAGTGAGAGAGTGGAACGTGATTTGACCTAGTAAGACTGCTGTACAATAGAAGGCATTCATTGTTATTGATATCATATGACAATAGTGTGGCATGGAAGAAAAGGATGGGTTTGAATTCAGATCTTCTCATTACTAGATGTGCTCTAGACAATTCCTTCAGTCTTCCACATCTTATTCCTTTAGTCTTTCCATACCTTATTCCTTCATTTATAAAATAAATGCTTTCATGAATGCATTTATAAAATAAAGCTTTGTCCCCAAGGTGCTGGGAGGAGTAGTGGGCTGGCACGTATATGGGGGACCTGCAGAAGTACTGGCATGTGGCAAGAGCTTGGTCCCTTTCCTTCCCTGCCCCCACTGTGCTACCACACCATCCTAAGGAGACACAGGTACAAGAACTCGATGTTAACTTGCCATGCTTTCAGCGTCTCTTGTCAGCCGGCTGAACAAAGACATTTTCAGTTCTATGTAGCAGCTATCTTTTCATCTGTGATTCATGCTGTTGTTTCTGTACCCAAGCTGATAGTCTAATAGCTGGTGCCTTCGGGTTTATCATTTTAAGACAGCAGGAGGGGGAGATCAGGTACAGGCTAGTCACTCCAGGATGCTGAAATGGCCAACTACTTAGGTCTTTGGTGTGGAAAACAAGAAACTCCATGAGGGGGCCTTATATGGAGCAAGCTTTTGAAATTGGTCTCAAACAGGAAGTGGTTTGCCATTTTCTCTCTTATTTGGCATTAACTTGTATCTGCCCCTCCTGAAAGGAGAGAATTTAATGTAAATATAAGGACTCCTATCTTTTCTTAACAATAAATATCCTCTGCTCTTGTTTATTTGGGGCCAGATGAGGAGCTTTACATGAACTTTACAAGGAGACTGAATGAAAAAGGTATTGTTTATCTAAGCTGTCTGAGGAAGGGCACGTGGGGAAAAGAATTGAACTCTAAAATAACCTTATGAAAGTTATTGATTTGTTTCTTTATGGTTCCTTGACAAACAAGAACATTATTTCCGTGCCTGAACTGGAGCTGAGTCAAAGAACCCTTTGTTGTAGATGATCTTTTTCTGAAAACCAGACTTGTCAGAAAAATAAACCTCCAGAAATGAAGATATGAGACCCAGTTGAATATTGTGGCCCTTTCTTGCTTTGAAGGACAAGTAGGGAACACAATTAATTTTTAAAAATCTTACTCGGTGCATGAAGGTTTAGGAATAACTCAAGAAGTTTAGATAAATGGCTCACTGTTATATATTTGGTAGGTAGTTTGATTTAACTCCACTTCCCCCATGCTAGTGTAACTCCAAAGCCCAGATTCTGTTTACCTATGGTCAGCAGGAAAAGGGACACAGCATTTTGTTGTTGTTGTTGTTCTTGTACCTTATATATTTTTTATTCTTTTATTTTATTATTATTTTTTTAATTTTATTATGTTGATCACCATACGTTACATCATTAGTTTTTGATGTCGTGTTCCATGATTCATTGTTCGTGTATAACACCCAGTGCTCCATTCAATACGTGCCCTCTTTAATACCCATCACCAGGCTAACCCATCCTCCCACCCCCCTCCCCTCTAGAACCCTCAGTTTGTTTCTCAGAGTCCATAGTCTCTCATGGTTTGTCGCCCCTTCTGATTCCCCCCCTTCATTTTTCCCTTCCTGCTATCTTCTTCTTCTTCTTCTTTTTTTAACACATAATGTATTATTTGTTTCAGAGGTACAGGTGATTCAACAGTCTTACACAATTCACAGCCTACCCTACAATTCACATGCCCTCCCCAATGTCTATCAGCCAGCCACCCCATCCCTCCCGCCCCCACCACTCCAGCAACCCTCAGTTTGTTTCCTGAGATTAAGAATTCCTCATATCAGTGAGATCATATGATACATGTCTTTTTCTGATTGACTTTTTTGGCTCAGCATAATACCCTCCAGTTCCATCCACATCGTTGCAAATGGCAAGATTTCATTCCTTTTGATGGCTGCATAATATTCCAGTGTGTGTGTGTGTGTGTGTGTGTGTGTGTGTGTGTGTGTGTGTGTGTGTGTGTACACACACACACCACATCTTCTTTATCCATTCATCTGTCGATGGACATCTTGGCTCTTTCCATTGTTTGGCTATTGTGGACATTGCTGCTATAAACATCAGAGTGCATGTACCCCTTCGGATCCCTACGTTTGTATCTTTGGGGTAAATACCCAGTAGTGCAATTGCTGGGTCATATGGTAGCTCTATTTTTTAAAGGTCACATAAGTTTCACCTAGTACGTGCAAATTCTAGACATTAGGGACACAGCAGTGAACAAAACAAACAAAATTCCTGCTCTTATAGGGCTATGTTCTAGTGGGAAAGAGAAAGGCCATTCGTAAACAACAGTATAATATAATGTTAAGTGGTGACTCCTAGGAAGAAAGCCATGTAAAGGAATAGATAGATGCAAAATACTGTCTGAAGAGGTGGTGTTTGAACAGCCACTTGAATGAAATGAAAGAATAAGCCTTGGTGATGTTTGGGGGAAGAGTGCCCCAAACAGAGGGAATGGCACATTTTCAGGCCCTGAGCTGGGAACCTACTTGGTAGTTCCAGGAACAGCAAAAAAAACCAGTATAGCTAGAGCCAGGTAAAAAAGGTTTGTGAGACAGGGTAGAAAATGAAGTTAGAGAGAGAAATAAGTTGCCACTTGGACTTTTTAAGCAGTAGAGAAGCATGACCAGATGCCGTCAAGCTATGACAGTCCTATCCTGAAGCCCATCTGCGTTCTGGGCCCCCACTTTGGAGCCTGGCTTGCTCTAAGTTACAAGTCATGTTCCCCATGTGGTGCTTAGAGAGACTTCTAGCACTCTCTTCTTGAAGGTGCTTCCAACAGCTCTCATTTGTCAGCCCCAAACTGATCCCCAAACTGATCTGTGATCACACAATCTTCAGCTGGGTCCTCCCATTTGACTCAAGGAGGCTTGGGGCCAACCAAAGCTGAGGAGAAGGACAGAAGAATCAGTAATTCTTGATGCCAAGAAGATCCATCAGAATTAGGAAAACAAACTCAAAAAGGGAGAGTGTTGTGCTGTCTTCCAGGATACGAGTGCACAGGGGCCTGATGGCCGAGCCGCCCACGGCTGTTGCCACACCCAGGGAAGCCCACGGCTGTTGCCACACCCAGGGAAGCCCACGGCTGTTGCCACACCCGGGAAGCCCCGGGCCCTCGCCTACATCTCCTTACCTGGCCGGTTCGCATCAGCTCCGTACCTCAGCCCTGGGTCCCCTAAAGATGGCTTTGAGAAGATGAGATTTTTGTGAAAGCACTTCACTCAAAGAAATATGTTTCATTGAGCAAATGAGTAAATACACATGCCGATTATACTGGTCCAGCTTTTCTAGAAAATTTTTATACGCCACAAGAAATTATGAAGTTACATTTTTGTTACTGAAAAAAATATGAACTGTGGATAAGGATAAAGGAAAAAAACAAAAAAATTACCGACAGTCCGTACCCAGGAATGACCATCTTTCACTTACTGGTTTATGTAATTCCATACTTTGGTTCCACGTCCATAAGTATGTTTTTATTATAAAAATGGCATTATAGTCTACATGTTATTTTGTAACTTGGAAGCACAGTTTTGGGTGAGCTTTATTTCTTTTCTCTCATTTTTGTTGTAAGAAACCAAGAGAATTTAAAATAAGAGGAATCAATAATTGAAGTAGGGCTATTATACCATTCAAATTGAAGAAAATTTATGTCGACAGTTGATACTGCTCTTATAGAACACTGTAAATAATTCCCCCCTGGAAATTTGAGTGCGGGATATAATCATTGTTTATTTTTAGCACTAATCAAATGTTCAATAAATACTTAACCAAGTGAAATAAGGTTTTTTTCCTTGGATTACTTGGCTATTACTTTAAGATATTTGGAGATGGAGGTACTATATTACCTGCAAGAACATTTGATTCACATATTATCAAAAATATTAAAAGCTATATTAACCGATCATATTTTGATTGCTTTTTAGGTTTGTCATAATCCAATCCTTTAATCTATATTCTAGGGAAAAACTATTTTAAGACTTTCTTTTGCAAAGTGTATTAGATTGGAAGAGAGGATTGTAAAGCAATGGAATTGCAATAGTAACATGGAAGATCTGTAAAACTTACTTTACAGTGTTATTTCTTTGGACTTTATGGCTTTATCCAAAGTCTTAGCCAGTGAGGAACTCTAGTAGCCCCACCTTCATAAAGCAATTTTATGGAATCATAGAAATTGATTCGTAAAGTTTTAGACCTGAAAAAATATATGGCCATCTATCCAGGCCTTGGTAAAGGGCTCATTTTATTTAAAATTAGCCATAAATTACTTACTCTATAAGGACATCGGTATAAGGAAGATTTGACAAGCCCGATGGCCAGTTGAAGAAGAATTTTTTTTCAAACACAGTTTGATTCCGGGGAAGTAATAACCTTCAACATTATGGAGATTTTGTAGTGCTGTCACTTAGACATTGTTTTTATCAAGATCTTGCATCCTAACTGGGATATCTCATTTTGCCTGGATGGATATTTTCTTTTTTTTTCTTTTATTATGTTGATCACCATACATTACATCATTAGTTTTTGATGTCGTGTTCCATGAGTCATTGTTTGTGTATAACACCCAGTGCTCCATTCAGTATGTGCCCTCTTTAATACCCATCACCAGGCTAACCCATTCCCCCCCCCCCCCAGAACCCTCAGTTTGTTTCTCAGAGTCATAATCTCTCATGGTTCGTCTCCCCCTCTGAATTCCCCCCCTTCATTTTTCCCTTCCTACTATCTTCTTTTTTTTTTCTTAACATATATTGCATTATATGTTTCAGAAGTACAGGTCTGTGATTCAACAGTCTTGCACAATTCACAGCGCTCACCATAGCACATACCCTCCCCAGTGTCTATCACCCAGCCACCCCATCCCTCCCACCCCCCACCACTCCTGCAACCCTCAGTTTGTTTCCTGAGATTAAGAATTCCTCATTGGATGGATATTTTCTTGAGGGTTAGCAAGTTCTCAGGGTTGTTCATTAATTTAGCCAACACTCAGGAATCATGCTCGATGAAGGGGATACACAGAGAGGAATAAAATGAGACCTCCTTCTTTAAAGAGTCATAGTCTGGTGGAAGACAAATATGTAAACAAATTCAGGAGGGCCTCTTGGGCCCAGATAAACCTAACTTTGAATTAACATAAAGAAAAATTATGCTGCTATGAGTGAAAATAAAATACGATTCCGTGTTTTTAGAAGATCCTGTTTAGAGTTCAGTAAGCCAAGTTCAGTGACTGAGAGCTCCTAACAAGTATCATGGACTGTTTTGGGGTCTGGGGTCACTGAGACAAAAATTGATATGCAGAGAAGTTGACCCCTGGTGTAAGAATGCCACACCTGGAGAGAGTGACTGTGCTGAGAGCCATAGTGAGTGTGTGAAGTTGGTATGGCCATCCTGTGTCCAAGTGAAAGGGAGACATGGAGGCCTGGTTATGTCAGCTTAGTGAGACAGAGCTTCCAATTACCTAAGGTGTGTTGCAAATGCAATCTGTGGATTCATTCTTACCTTCTGCTGCAACGTCCTGAATCCTTTCAGTGCTAGGGTCCTAATGAAGTAGTAATTCCACTCTGTTTTATGTGTGTAGGCTGGAGTGGAAAGATGAGAAAGTCAAGTACTTATGGAAATGTTTTCATTCTGAGAAAAGGAAATGTTTAGGAGATGCTTGCTAAATGACTGTGACATCTTAGAAAGCATTTGGATTGAAAATAAATTATGCTTAATTAGCTCTTAGTAAGTTCCAGGCACCGTTCAGCTCTCTTTAAACACATCATCTCATTTGATCCTTTCAACAAGCCTATGAGTTAAGTACTTTATCATCCCTACTTTACAGGTGAGAAATCCAGGGCACAGATACCTTAACTTGATAAGGGACTCACCATTCTGAATGGTGACACCAGGATTCAAGCCCGGGCAGCCTGGCTCCAGAGCCTGACTATTCAGGTCTCTTAGAGGCTTTGTGAACTTGAGCAGATGGCTCAACCTCCTGCATCTTGTCTCTTCATCTGTAAAATGGGAATAGTCATAATTAGTGCAGCTCCGTAGAGTTGTTGTGCATGTAAGTGCCTTGCAGAGAATTGATGTGCAGTTACTTCCCTCTCTGCTGGGCCCAGCCCTCTAGAAGGATGGCAGAGTTCAGGAAAGCCAACTAGGCCACCCTCCTCTAGTACCACAAATGCCTCCCCTATCGGTGCTTACTGCTCCAAGAGTCACGCGTAAGTCAGCTGAAGATAATAATCAATAAATGGTAGCTGCTGGCTTCATGAAGTTGTCATTTTTATTTAATCTGTATCCTGAAACTGATATTGTGTTCTTGAAATCAGCGGGGAACATATATTACCCCGTGCTTGGGAATGAAATTTGTTTTTCTTCACCTACTTGTCATCGCTCTTTCACTTAAGAGGAGACTGCAGTTGGTAACACACACTATTGCCAATATCAGAGGAATGTGCTATAACAATGAAAGAAAGAAAGAGAAAGAAAGAAAGAAAGAAAAGAGAAAGAAAAGGAAATTCAGAGGTATTCCTAGTACTCATTTGCTTTGACTCAGAGTTTATGTGAATTAACCACTGGGAATGTAATCTCACCTTAGATATATTTTGTGTTTCTCAAGTGACTTTGGGTTTGAAGCACCTTCCCTAAGAGGTTATACATTTAACATTTCTCAGTCTGAAAGAATGACTTCATTTGTGCTTGGGAATGTTGTGTACATCCATGGAAGTTTGTACTAGTGTTGGTATGTCAGACATGGTTTCCAGAGAAACAGAACCAAAAGGAGACATATGGGTATCTTTATATATATGTATATATGTGTGTGTGTGTGTGTGTGTGTGTGTGTGTGTGTATGTATATATAAAGAGGTTTATTTTAAGGGATTGGCTCATGCAATTGTGGGGACTGGCAAGTCCAAAATCTGTAAGGCAGGCCAGCAGGCTGGAAATTCAGGCAAAAGTTAACGTTGCACTTGCAAGTCTGAAATTTTGAAATTTGTAGGGCCGGCTGGTAGTCTGGGAATTCAGGCAGAATGTAATAGTCTTGAGGCTGAAGTCCTTTCTCTCCAAGAAACCTCAATTTTTGCTTTAAAGACCTTCAACTGATTGGCTGAGGCTCATCATGTCGTCCAGTGTAATCTCCTTTACTTTAATCAACTGATTGTAAATGTTAATTACATCTACAGACTATCTGCACGGCAATGTATAGACTGGTGTTTGACCAAACAGCCAGGCCCCATAGCCTAGCCAAGTTGACAATATTAACTGTCACACTTGGTTTCTGCTTTTTTGTGGGGAAGTTCCAGTTCATCCCAGTTCAAGTCAAAGGCCCTCATGTTCATGATCCATAATAATGTGTGAGAGTCTGAAGGATAGTGCTCATGTGCATGCTTCATTTGTACCCCAATATGTTTAACATACAGCTGGACAGATCGCAGCCACTCAATAAGTTGGTTGATCTGCCTTAAAAATATTGAAATACTTACTCAAGTCCTGGTTTCTATGGGTATTACAGTAGGCAGTATGCAAGAGCTAGAAAGTGAAGTCTAAGGTGCTGATATTAACTAGTGGTAAATGCTGCTTTTAGGATGCTGGTTACTGCTAGTGCATGTGTCATTTTCCTTTAAACATGCTCCAATGGTATCTGTTACTTAACAGCAAAGAGAAACTTCAAGTCAGGCAGCAGCTTGTCCTCCTGAGGTTTCAGGCCAATCAATGGTTTTTACTCTGGGTATCGACAGCTCTCTGCTGTGTGCCCTTGTTTTTGGCTACGTGGGCTGACTGTGGTGAAATGGATTATACAGCTTTTATTGCCTCTCGGGATTTAATCAGTGCCCAGCAAGCACTGTGTGTGCCTGTGACTTTCCTTTGCCTTTTAATTGTTCAGACTGTGGGGCTGTTGATGGTGCTGCTTCTCTGGGCTCCTACCTTGACTGATCAGTTTTTAACTCAGAGCTTATGCTTCCTTGCAGGATGCCACAACTTGGAAGCCTGATTCATGCCAGAACTGCCGTTGCCATGGCAACATCGTTATCTGCAAACCCGCTGTTTGCAGAAACCCTCAGTGTGCCTTTGAGAAGGTATAGCATCCTAATTATATCCTAAATGTCCTGGTAAAGTCAGAGCAGTTTAGGGTTTTTGCATCTTTTCAGTCAGCTGGTTCTGACATTTATCCCAGTCTCTCATTGGAAGCCTTATGAAATGCGGGAGAGAATTTTAACATATCACATTTAAGAATATCTTTATTTCTGTTTATTGAGAATTTACTCTGGACCGGGTGCTCAGTTAAAGGTTTACAAATGTTACCCCACTTAATATTATGTGGGGTAGGTATCTTGCTCCCTACTTTACAGATGAGGAAGTGAAGCCTGGAGATTTCAAGCAATTTACACACGATTATGCAGTTAATAAACTACTGCCCAGAGGTTTCTCCAGGGCTGACAGATGCTAAAGAGACTGATATGCACCACGATATTTACAAGCCATTGAATGGATTGAAAATCAGCGTTGACTTCTTGAAGATAATTTTCTAAAACCGTCATTTGTTCTGCCACTGACTGTATTATTGCCCTGCCATTGAGCTCCCTCAGAACATGGGAGAGGCTTTGACTCCAGAAAGCTCCTGGTGGACCAAGTATATGAGGGATATTTCTTCCTTTCCCCTTTGTTGAAAATTTTCAGTTTTTTTCTGACTATACATCTAATTCTGTTAGAATATTTTTTCCAGTTGCTGACTCTTTTCTTTTTAAAGCGAATCTATTTAAAAAAAAAAAAAAAAACAGCTTAAGCTTCAAATTTGAACATTTGAAACTTTCTGGAGAAGACGAAATTATTTTCTTTAAAAAGCATTCTGTCAATTTCACAAGCACAGTTTATTTTTCTAGTTTTCTCCCTCCCGCCATAACAATCTTGAGGCTTTATGCCATCTAGTGCTAATAAGTTTCTGTTTGTTTTTAACATTGGAGTGAAGAAGGTTCTGTATACCTTTCAGTGTAGCCCTCCATTTCTTCATGGGTATATTTCTGAGAAGCTGTGTGTACATCCAATGTTGGTAAATTTAATAATATTTTGTTGTATATTGTGGGGCTTCCTAATTTACGGAGCAAATAATCCTCAAAGATCTCTACTTAGCTTGCTGAGTAATTCATGTCAGAATCTGAGTTGCTCATATAAGGGCCGTGAAGACATACCCTCCTCCACTTCACGTGAATAACTGTGGTATCATGTAAGAATAAGAAGCCTTGCATCAAGTGTTAGAAAGATATCGACTGTGTTGCTGAAAACTAAATGTGTTCTATACCAGAGGTCAGCAGACTAGATCTAACAAAGAATGACCTATGAACAAAGAATAGTTTTATGTTTTTAAAGGGTTAGAAAAAGACAAACAGAACAATATTTCATGATATAAAAATTATATGAAATTAAACTTCAGTGTCCATAAATAAAGTTTTATTGAAACACAGGCATACTCATTTGTTTATGTGTTGTCTGTGGCTGCTTTTACACTACAAGGACAAAGTTGCATAATTGTGATGTAGACCAAATGTGGCCTCCAAAGGCTAAAATATTTATTATCTGGCCCTTTACAGAAAGTGAGTTTCTGACCCTTGTTCTATACCAAACATGACACTGTCCCTTCCTCATTTGTTTTTCTACTTTTTCTCATCTCAGTAAATGGCAACTCCTTTCTCCCAGTTGCTCAGGCCAGAACGCTTAGCATCCTCCTTGACCCCCAACTCTCTCCCACACCCCACGTCCAGTGCATTAGCAAACACTCAGCTCTTACTTCATAAAACCATAAGTCCCAAATGCAATCTCCCTGCTTTTAAGTCTGGTCACACCTATTATTATTTTTTGTCTATATTCTTACTGTAGCCTTTTAACTTGTTTTACTGTTTCTGTACTTGCTTTTTTCATTGTAATCTTGATATAGCGGTCAGGGTGATCCTATAAAAATTTAAGTCCAATCATGTTTGTTCTCTCCTTAAACCCCTCCAATGGCTTCCAATGGCTTCTCACTCAGAGTAATTGCTCACAATGTCCTCTTAAAGTACTATTTTACCCCCTGTAATTAATCTACTGTTCTTTCCCTTGCTCATTCTGCTTCAGACACCAAGTCTGCTTGGTGTTCCCTGGAGATGCCGGACACATTTCTTCCATTATGGCCTTTGCACCCTGCTTTTCCCACTGAAATTGTTTTTTCTCCAGATACAGATAATATATGTGGCTTGATCCTTTACTTCCTTTAAATCTTGCCCAAACACCATTCTATTTAAAATTGTAAATCCCTACCCCACCACCATTTCCTATCCCTCCTCCATGCTTTATTTTTCTTCTTGACGCGAATATCAGACATACTATATATTTTACTGATATTTCTTGTTTACTGTCTCTTTTATTCACTGTATATCCTCAGCACCTACAATAGCACCTGAGCATAGGTAGGCACTCAGTAAATTTTTTTTTTGACCAGTTGAATGAATGAATGAGAGATAAGGCTAGACAGTTGGTAAGTTCAAGGTATGGAAAGCCTTGTACTATGCCGTACTGTGGGGTTTGGGATTTTATTTTGAAGATGATAGAACACTAATGAAGATTTCAGGATATGGTCAGCTTTTCTTTTAGAAAGATCTCTTTGGTTTTTCTAAGATAATGCATAATATTAGAAATGCAGGGATCAATTTAGAGGTCGTGAGAATAATCCAGATGTGGGGATGAGCACCTAAATCAGAGCACCAGTAGCATAGGGCTCAAGAGGAAAGGGCAGGCTAAAGAACACTTAGGGGATAAATCAGCAGAAACACATGAAGTTAGGAGGGTGAGGGGAAGGAAAAGGAAAGATGATTCCCAAGTTTATGGTTTGATGACTCGTTGGTTATCTGAGCCACCAACTGATATTGGAAATATAGGATAATGAGGAAAAGCATTCCATATGGGAAGAACATGATGATTACACTTTAGGGAACATTACATGTGAAGTGTCCATGGAGGAGCCAGGCGGGCATGTCGAAAAGGCAGCCAATATATGAATCTAAAGCTCAGAAGAGAACACAAGGTTGGAAATATTATATGAGTATTATTAACATATAGTCAGTAGCATAAACCTTTAGAATTAATGAGCTCATCTAAAGAGCTTTTGTGAAGAAAGAGTATAAGATCAAGGATGCAATTTGGGGAACACAGTCATTTACAAGGAGGTGAACATAAGAGAGGGAACTTAGGAAAATTGAAGAGACATGCTCAGAGAGGTAAGAGGTAAGAAGTGGTCAGAGAAGAGAGAGGTATTATGGTAGCCAGGAAAGTAGAGAGTTTCCAGAAGGAGTTTGTATCAACAGTGTTGATCACAGGCCACCCTGAAGTTGGTGTCAGTGGAGTGGTGGGAGAGGAATCTGTATTGTGGAGGTTTGAGGAATGAATGGGAAGTGGGGGACAGGAAGCCAAGTAAAGGCTACTCTTTCAGGGAGCTTTGCTGAAAATAGGAGAGAAATGGGGCATTAGGCAGACATCAGTACATCTGTAAAGTTTCTTTGAACCTCCTGTCCCCAACCACTGAACCCTCCCATGTGTTGCCGTGGTGCTTTGTGCTTACCCTTATTATAGCCCTTGACCAGACTGCAAATGCCTATTTATTTGTCTGCTTCCTCCTCCAGACTCTTAGCTTCTTGAGAGCAAAAACCTTGTCTTCTTCACTATTGCAGCCCATCAAACAGCACAGTGTATGACGCTTAGTCAGTATTTGCAGAATGACTAAACGAGAGAAGGGAGGTTTTTTTTTTTTTTTTATATTAGCATAAAAGAAACATGATCATGCTAGGAGGAAAAGGAGGATGACCTAGAAGAGAGAGAGAATGAGGATATGGGAGGTGGAGTAGGGAGGACAGACAGAGACAGAATGAATAAATTAGAAGGAGTGGTTTTTAGGGAACAGAGCATGTGAGATCCAGAGCTTGGGGTGGGGAGGACAACCTCTTTTTCTAAAAGTGGAAAGAAAGAGCCATGGATAGATACAGATATAGTTAAATTTGTAAGTAAGAAAAGGGACAGGATACTGAAGTAGTTCATATCTAAAGAGATCTAATCTTACTTTGTGAAGACTTTGAGGTTCGGTTGGGAACTGAAAGAGAGTGAATGTTAGGAGCGGTCACTGAGGGGAGAAAGGGACTGACCAAGGTTAAGGTAAAGCATTTGTGAATGGTGTTAAGGACCCATGGAAGCGGGAGATCAGGAACTTGTGAGGGTACCAAGCTGCATGATGGAATGGTTTTCTAAGCAATGTTTCCTAGCCAAGTATAAGGGAAGAAGAGACAAATTGTGGAATAGATCCAGGATTGGCATTTTGCCGTATTAATGGCAAAAAAGAATAGATATACAGGAAGTATTGAGCATTAAGGCTAACATGAATAGGAAAATGAAACCAGCTGGCTGAATGACTACAAGGGAAAAAAGTGTTCAAGGAGCTTTCTGAAGGATGTGATATGAGGAGGAGGGAGGATGAGAGAGAACTAAAGGTCAGAAGTTTCAGATTCAGAGAACTGAAGATTTCTGGTATAGAATAATTTGGAGTATAGGTAGGTCCCAGGGTTGACCATGACCATGCGGAACTCAAGTGGAGAGGTAGATTGTATGAATTGAGGTGGTTAAGAATGTACAAGGATAGAATGTCACTTTCATGGACATTGAAGTTGTCTAGAATTATGTCTAGACATAGTGTAAAAAAGAAACTGAGACCCAGGGGCCAAATCTTTAGTGAGTGACTATGAAGGAGTGATCAGCAAATTGGTGAATGATAGTAATAAGAATGCCATATTCGTAGCCTGTGAACTCTAAGGAGGCTCCTTAGGGGTAAAATGAGAGGGTTGTACCAGATGATCCAACCATAAGAAACTTCCAACTCCAAGATCTGTAAGTGGATCACAGAACACTTGGGTTCTTTATTTTAAGTAATGAAACAGATCATAGAATGTTAGAACTACTAGAGGCCTTTGGAATTCACTTAGTCAGAGTTTCAAATTTTATAAACAAAGAAACAGACTTTTAGTCACTTGCTCAGAAACGCAGAGCTAGTAAGTGACTCAGCCATGACAAAACCTTAGTCCCTGGCTCATGACCCAATGTAACTCCTACTCTACCATGTTGCCTTTAAATTTTCCTTTGGGTTTCTCAGTAGCATGTGCTGTTACTCAGATCTGCTGTGGTATACTTACATTAATTTTTGGCACAGGTTAATGAATCACCATTGTACCCTATTATTATAATTAATGACTTTGTTACTCTCATCTTTTAAAGATGTTTAAAAGCCCTTTTACAATTTGTTTTACTCATGGGTTGACTGGAAATAACCTATCGTCAATGGCAATCCTAACATATTTCTGTCTATCTATCTATCTATCTCTCTATCTCTCTATCTATCATCATTTATCATCTATCTATTCATCCTATCCATATATAATAGATTCTATATCCACTTCTATCTAGAATAGCTAGCTAGAGGGCTAGTTAAAGAGAGAGAGAGAGAGAGAGACAGAGAAAAACAGAACAGAGGTATTTAGAACCTTGATTATTTAACCCAGCCCTGTGAGGACCAATCCTCTCTACAGGATTTTATGGGGAATATATATGTATAGAGGACGATGCCATGCAAAGGAACACTGTATTACATGGTGTGGTTTCGGCTGCAAACCTCAATGCAGCTAATAATAGTATTTGCCTAATTAAGTTACACATAATATCTCACAACTTAATTTGATCAATAGTATTATTAGCTGCATAGGTATAATACATATATACACACATATTTATATATATATACACGTGTATACATACACACAAATATGTGCATGTATATACACATACATGTATATGCTTAGAAGAGTACCTAGCTATTCTAAGTACCCAGTTAAGTGTTAGCTATAATTACCAAATGATCATCATAATTATTTTTGGTTAGTTTTTCTAGATTCTGGGCAAGTAATCTTGCCTAGCAAGCTTAGCAATCTTCATTGTTATCTCTTGCCCATATGATTACTTCCCACTGTTCCCCATACACATAGGCCTAGGCTTATGTGTTCCGGGTAGCCCACAGCTCACCAGGCTATGCAGGGTCACGTGGTTAGAAAGCAAGAACTCCGCCTCTCCTTCTCTGAGCTCCCGCATGCAAAATGCTTTGCTCTTCCTTTAGCCCCAATCACCTCTTTGATGTTCTACCACAAGTTCAATAGTTAGAGTCAAGTTGGGGACCCTTCCACTGCCACTCACAAATAAAGAATATTATATTTACGAAATGAGTTTTGAGGGCCAGATCTGAAAATCAGTTTTTATAGAAAACAAAAGTAATTTGGGGGCATAAAATATTTCTATTTTTTTTAAAGATTTTATTTATTTATTTGACAGAGAGAGAGAGACAGCAAGAGAGGGAACACAAGCAAGGGGAGTGGGAGAGGGAGAAGCGGGCTTCCTGCTGCCCGATGAGGGACTCTATCCCAGGACCCTGAGATCATGACTGGAGCCGAAGGCAGTTGCTTAACCGACTGAGCCACCCAGGCGCCCTGGCATAAAATATTTCTTGAAGTCTTCCATTCTACCTGCCTTTCTCCCTTTCTCCCTGCTTCCACGTTAGAATATAAACAGCTTGGATGATCTCATTTTCTGTGTGAAATTCTTAATGCAAATGAGGCTAATGTGGTTTTTACATTTTACTGTAAAGAAGTCTAGTTTCCTCTTGGGTTCAGAGGGCACTTTTCTGAAAAGTCATTAATGTTGCATAGTATGAAGAATTTTATAAAACCCCATATGGTATGTTTTGTCTTTCATCAAACAAATTGGAAGAATTTGGTGATCACTGTTGCTAGATAAAATTGTATTTATCTGTTTAGTGGATGAACAGTGGTAAAATCTTAGTCCCATTTCTCACTTTTATGGATATAGTTATATAAAATTAGAATTCCCTTGTAGGTACAATTTTTTTTTAAGTGGAAGCAGCCCCAAATATCAGAGAAGCATTAATACACACACATACATAGACACAAACACACTTTTTTTTTTTTTTTTTCATTCTACTGGATGAATTCTTTGTAGACTTTTATTCTGTGGACAAGCCATGATTCCCTGGTTAATGCAGACCCTCTTACCATTTTTGGTCAAAATCACTCATTGCCCATTCTGTCACATCTTTAAGACATGTGAAAGTGCTGAGATACCTAAAGGGAGAAGCAAGATGAGTCAGAGGATCCCTGGGCCCCAAAGACAAACAGATACTCTTTGCTCCACAGTTTTAATAACCCTTGGATAGATGGATTCTTCACAGTGACAAATGGATGGCTGGTTAACCTGACAACTTACCAATAAATACTGGGTATCATGTGGTAGCCCATTCCCTTGATAGTATCACATCTTGATAGGAAACACTATTGGAATTACAGAAGACCTGAAAAACAATGTAGATCTTTATTGGAGCCCAGGAATTCTACCCGGCTCCCCACAGTACATGTGATACCTCCACAACAATGCTGTTTCGTCTCCTAGCTTTGTCCTTCAGTACCCCCTGCCCCGTGTGCCTTGCTACTCTGTCCAGTAAAAGCGAACATCAGAACTTGAGCTCCCCCGTGCTGGCTGCATCAGTTCTCCATAGGATAGCTAGAAGACCTGCCAGCTCTGTGGCCACCCCATCCCCCCCACCCCCTGAGCCCAAGTCTTCTCTTCTCAGAGAAGGAAACAACCCTTTTCGGGAAGATACAGCCCTTCTCTTACCCTAACTTCTTTTCTTGTGTGGCACTCAGATGGAGCAATGCTAGTGAATAAAATTCCCCACTTCATTACATGTGAAAAGGTGTAGACAATTTTCAAGGAAATTACTTTCACAAGGGGGTTCATTTTAACTTTGAGAGAAGCTCGTCTTGACATAGAGAATCTTTTTTGTCAGTTTATTCGGCTTATCCTGTCTGTTGTCACCCGAGGAAACTCATGAAATTTCTGAGATGACTTGGGGTCCGGTGAGCCATTGTGAGTGTGTTTGCTGCTGCTGTTTTATACTGAGCTGTTTTTAAATGCTCAGGGAGAAGTGCTTCAGATAGCTGCCAACCAGTGCTGCCCTGAGTGTGTGTTGGGGACTCCCGGATCTTGCCAGCATGAAAAGAAAATCTATGCGGTAAGTGTTTTCTGACCTTATGGTTGATTCTATGCCTGTATATCATTGACAAAGGAAAACTGAGTGCTGAACTTGTGTTGGCAAGAGAGGTTTTCTTTTCTTTGTCTGGGCCGTGGACGACCTGAAGCTCATTTGACTTTCCATGGGCATTTGGGTTTCTTGAATAAGATTTAAACAGGTTTACTTATTCCATAGGTCCTGCGTAAATATTTGTAGATTGAATTTGCGTCTGTATAAAGAGTAGTTTGAGAATGTTGATGTTGAAGAAGTCTGATGCTGAATAATCAGGAACCACCTTATCTGTGTGTACCACATACATTTTTTTTCATTTGATGGTTACAGACAACCCTGAGTGAATAGAGCAAATATTACTACTCCCGTATCGAAGATGAAAACATTGAATTGAAAAGAGCTTAAGGTACTCACCCAATGTCATATTACTAATAAGTGGTATAACCTGGCCTAGAACCCTGGCCTTCAACCCTGGCCTTCTTACTCCTAATTCAGCACTCTTTCCATTAGGGTGGAGTTTCTACACTTCAGCACTATTGATATGTTAGGCTTTGTTGTGGGGGCTGTCCTATGCATGGTAGGATATTTAGGAGCATCCCTGACCTCTACGCACTAGATCCTGGTAGCACCCCTAAGTCCTGACAACCAGAAATGTCTGTAGGCATGGCCGAATTTCCCTTAAGAGGCCACATGCTCATCTACCCCCATTTAGAACCACAGTCTTAGAAATCGATCCTAAAGTTCCTTGATTATACTTTATCATTCCAGATCCTTTAGGATTCATTTAAAGACATTAAGTACTGATTAAAAAGTACCATTGCAAGGTTTATAACAGGAACTATGAAAATGGAAAATGGATACAGTTCATCTTTGCTTACACCTCAGTGTTACCCTCAGGCGGTAGATGAAGTTGAATGTGGTGGGAAGAGGCTCTCTGCTTTAATCCTCATCTTCCACCTGATACAAAACTCTCCCCAGGTTAGTGCCTCTGCCCATTCAAGTTAGCAGGATTTGATATGCCCACTCTAGACTGCTATTCAGTGTGTGTCCCTAAAACCCGGTGAGCATAGTGTACTTTCCCTGTGGGACAGGATCATCTCCCTTGAGCCACTGTCTCCTAATTACCTGAGGAAGCCACTCTTTCAGTTCTGCACAATGTGTTGCTGAAAGACACCCAGGCAGGATCTATGTTGGGAATGTCTTCAGACCACATATCACCTTTTGCTGCTCAATTCAGTCTGTGTCATGAAGAGTGGTGTAAACTTCACATGCCACCGAAGAGCATCTCCTGTGAAATGGGAAGTGCTGTAGAGCACATTGGTGACAGAAGTAATGCCAGGTCATAAGGACTTGAATAGGGATGTGGTTTAAAGTCAGAAGCACCAAGCTGCATCTCTCAGATGAAGGAGCACACAGGATCCAAAGTAAGGTCAAGGGACAATCAGACATCTCAAGCAAGTGGAATACGAGGGGCATGGAAAATCCAAATTCAATAAATCTTTGCACTCTAATGACATTCATCGTTTGTCCTCTTGTGTTATTATTTGTGCACATGTACAACCTTCTTATCTTGGCTTAAGACGCTTTGAGAACATTGACAGTATTTTCTGCATCTTTGTAGTGATCTTCCTTGCCTCCCACCTAACCAGTCACCTAGCACTGAACGTTTTCCAGAGTAGGCGCTCAGTAAACATCGGTGACTGGAGAATTCACACAGTGAGCAAATCCCTTCTCCAACTTATCTACGTCCTTGTTCCAATAGCATGTTGCCATTGACCAATGACCTATGTAGCTGAGTGGTTCTAGGACCACAGGTCTGCTGATGGATTAGTTAAGAAATGAAATCTGCCTGGCTTCCAGCTTTTTCTGGAAGAGTTTGGAAAGCCCTCCTTTTTCCCCCCGCCCCCCCCACCTATTCTGCTGTAATACATCACATGGGAAGCTCTGAACATAAGAACAGAACGTAACTATGTGTCTGTTTCCCATACGCAACTTTCAAAAATGTACTCCTCAGAAAATGTTATATTTCTGGTACTTGATATAAGTGAGAAAAAGGCTGAATTTCAGGAACTGTATTTTGAAGGAAAAATTCTCTAGTGGTCTACTTCTTCAAATAGAGATAGAAGAATGATTTTTTTTAAGTCAAGACAAAAAATCTAATTTTAGTCTTTTTTTTAAAGATTTTATTTTTATTTATTTATTTGAGAGAGAGAGAATGAGAGAGAGAGAGAGAGAGCACGAGAGGGAAGAGGGTCTGAGGGAGAAGCAGACTCCCTGCTGAGCAGGGAGCCCGATGTGGGACTCGATCCCGGGACTCCAGGATCATGACCTGAGTGAGCCAAAGGCAGTCGCTTAACCAACTGAGCCACCCAGGCGCCCCCAATTTTAGTCTTAATAAAGTCAAAATGATCGCATTTCTTGTCTTCCTGCCCTTCCTTCCTCTCTTACTTTTTTCGCTTCCCCTAGATTCTTTCCAAAGCCTTCTTAATCTTACTTGTTTTCTTGCATAGTTTAAATACTTTTCTGGGTTTGCTGTGAAACTCACCTTGTCTTTTGTATCTCTAGGGTTTTCCCTGAATGTTGGAGGGTTTGTTTTTTTGTGTTTTTTTTATGGGTTTTTTTTTTTTTTTTTTTTTTTTGGCACCTTTTGACTTGCTTGGGAAGCCATCCAGAGCACTTTTCCTCTCTCACTGAACAGCAGGAATCTTGTCTTTAGCCTCTGGCTTGCCAACCATAGGACAGGTCATGGAGATTCTCTCCCTGTGGCTACAAAATAGCCTGGTGTTTTAAGAACTTTAGATTGGTGATCAAGGTGAAAGCTTTCCCCTAAGGGAGGGCTTTCCAAGAGGCTTTAGCATGGAGCGAGTGTGTGGCGGGGAGAAGGGGGATTAGTTGAAGTGAGACTACTATCTCCAGAGAGAACAGGGTCGAAGCAAAGGAAAGTCAAGGATGAGTCCAGCACGGGCGGCTTGAGGAGTCTACTCTTGAATGAATTGCCTCGCCTCACCACAGGACTGCCTTTGCTTGCAGGGTCGACAACATTTTACACAACTGGCGTTCTGACAAGTCAAGACAAGTCCCGACATCTTCCCTGGAGTGAGGAAAACACTTGAGCCTTTTGGCTGACTCCAGGTTATTTGAGAATCTTACATGGGCTTATTACAGTCAGCACTTGGGGGACTATTTCATCCATGACCTCCCCAAAGCTATCCCTTCAAATTAGTGTTTGGATCGCTGCCCAGCCTTGCCAACCATTCAGGGAGACAAGCCTGAAATATGTTTTCCTAAAAGAGTGCTGGAATGCTTTTCCCTGTTCTTTGCCCCACAAATTAGCTTGTGAAATCCCCTTTCTTTTCCTCTTTACTAATTTAATCCCATCACCAGATAATGTCAGGTCTGAGAAGACAGTGCTTGAAGATTCCCGGAAAAAGAAAGTGGCAAGTGGTAATGCCCTCGTGCCCACATCCGATTGAATAGAGGGAGCTCAGAGGGAGAGATCAACTCTCTCTGCCTGTCTGGGAGGCTAAAAGGAGTACTAATTTATGTGTGAGAAGGAAGAAATGAATATTGAATTTCACAGCCTTGTTCTCTTCAAAGTAGAGGATGTAATTATAATATTCAGTGAACATTCCCAGATAGTTAGTATTCTGGATCTATAACTTCATAACAGGAACAAGTTATATGAAGAAAAATTATTTTATTGTTCCATCAGCAAGCCAGGCAAATACTTTATGACCTTATCTTTCCTTTGGACTTATGTCAACAGCCAGGCTGACTTGTTAGTTGGCTATACAGAAGAATATATTTAAGATGTTGTCTGCAGAATGTGCTTTTGTCCCATGTCAAAATCTCATCTTTTCTAAAGGTATTAATGAGGTTAAGATGACACAGCTAAAACCAGGTCTGGGAGCATTACTTTGTGTATCTATTATTCCTTGACTTTACGAAGGTCTCTTTGCTGCTACAGAGTTTATAAAAAGGCTTTTGTAAATGGGTATAGAAAACACTAGGAAATTACATATATTATATATATATATAATTACTACTATTATATATAAAATTATATATATCAGCATGTGCCAAACCCCTTACCCCTTGATCTCTAGC
Organism: Zalophus californianus; assembly: GCF_009762305.2. NCBI lineage: Eukaryota > Metazoa > Chordata > Mammalia > Carnivora > Otariidae > Zalophus > Zalophus californianus. The sequence goes on from NC_045596.1 coordinate 62,786,825, forward strand.
CTTGTTCTGCTGAGAGCAGCATCACTGGGGACTTACTGACTTCTTTCCCAAGAGAGAGGTGGGAGCAATTTGTCTCCATCACTCTGTGCCCTTTGGATCACCATCTGATCATCTTCTGTGGCTTTGACATCAAGCATTGGAGACTCCCTACCAAGTGTTTGTTGCTATTCCCATAATTTTCAAGCTTATTTTAAAGGGAGAATCTCCTGCCTCATTTTATGTCTCTTGAGTTACATAATAGATTCACATCATTAGAGAGCTTGAAGATGCCAAAGAGATTAACCGACACAGCCCTCTCATTTTACAGATGAAAAAAATGTTGGTGATTGACAGGTTGTTATTGTAATTAATTTTTGTGGTCTCTGTCTGAAAGGTGGTGTGATTGCAAATGTTTAAGAAACAACTGCTAGGGGCGCCTGGGTGGCTCAGTCGTTAAGTGTCTGCCTTGGGCTCAGGTCATGATCCCAGGGTCCTGGGATCGAGCCCCACATCGGGCTCCCTGCTGGGCGGGAAGCCTGCTTCTCCCTCTCCCACTGCCCCTGCTTGTGTTCCCTCTCTCGCTGTGTCTCTCTCTGTCAAATAAATAAATAAAATCTTCAAAAAAAAAAAAAAAGAATCCAGTAAATACATATATGTGTGTATATTTTACTTTAGGCTTTATAGCATTTTTTTAAATGATTGGGGTTGGGGTACTTTTTATTTTCTTTTTGTGTTTTTCTGAAATTTCCAAATATAAATCTTAAGGCTACTAAAAAGAAAAGAAAAGAAAACTCAGTTTTTTTAATTGGTCTCTGACTTGGAACATTGTAGACCCCGGTCTTAACCGTGTAAGCCTGGAGCCTTCTTCCATTTCTCCTGAGCACCGTCCTTGATTTGTGTTAGAGATTTGTTTCTGTTTGGTCAAATGAAAGCTATATTCTGACAATAAGCTTCTTTTTCTTTTTTTCCCCTAACCCCCAGCATGGGACAGAGTGGGCCGCCTCCCCGTGCAGTGTGTGCTCTTGTACCCGTGGGGAAGTCCGATGCAGCCCCCAGCCGTGCCCACCGCTGTTGTGTGGACAGCATGAACTGGAATTCATCCCTGAAGGCACCTGCTGCCCAGTGTGTGTGGGCCCTGGGAGTAAGTATGAACTTGTAGAAAGAGACCCTCTTTGCCTCTGAGGTATGCCTGTTGACATCCCAACGTTTCTCTTTCTTGCTCAGTGCGGCTCGAAGATCCCTAATTCTGTTCCTTATGGGAACCAAGTTGGAGCCTTGCACTTGGCAGAAGCAATGTCATGGAGAGTGAGGTTGGAACACATCTTTAAGCTCTGTCCCAAATCTGGGATTCTGCAAGTCTCTGATTGATTTATTTTGTGCGGGCCCGATGAATCCCTCTGCATTTGCAGCTCCCAGGAAGGAAAGGGAGGAGGGACAAGATCCTTTGATGTGATTCCATAAGGCCAAGGTAGTTCCTCCTGCCTCTTGGCAGAGACAAAATGAACAAATCGCTTCTCTGTGTAGCATCACTAGCACTAATTCTGCTGGCTGGTCTTTGAAATGACATAACATCTTTCTCCGAAACACACAGAGCAGGAAGCAGGTCTTTCATTTGTCTTGGTGGCATGTTCACCATGGAGATTATGACTGCCTACAAACTGCGGCCCCATTCAGCAAGCCAGGGGCGCACTTCCAAGGCCTTCCTTGGAACCCATGCTTGGTCCATGCACTCATTTTATTACGTTTTAGGGATATATGTCCCCTTCCGTTTTTATAACTAAGTAGTAGATACTTCACGATAAATACAAATTATCATCATTACTGCATCACATCCTCTCCTGACATATAATGACTAAAATTCTTCTTTTATTTCATAATACCTGGAAGCTGGGGCACCTGGGTGGCTCAATCGTTAAGTGTCTGCCTTCTGCTCAGGTCATGATCCCAGCGTCCTGGGATCGAGCCCCGCATCGGGCTCCCTGCTCGGTGGGAAGCCTGCTTCTCCCTCCCCCACTCCCCCTGCTTGTGTTCCCTCTCTTGCCGTGTCTCTCTGTCAAATTAATTAATTAATTAATTAATAAAATCTTAAAAAAAAATACCTGGAAGCTATACTCTATTTTTGCCTTTTCCTTTTATTTGTTTTAATTAAGTAGTTTTATTTTTAAATTATTTTTATTATTTTGAGGGAGGAGAGAGGTAGGGGGAGGGGCAGAGGGAGAGAGAGAATCTCAAGCAGGCTCCACAACCAGCATGGAGCCCGACACCGACATCGGTCCTGATCACACAACCCTGAGATCAGGCCCTTAGCCGAAATCAAGAGTTGGATGCTTAACCAATTGAGCCACCCAGGTGCCCCTGCCTTTTCCTTTAAAAAGATTTTTAATCAGATTTCTTTCTGATTCCCAGTTATTCCATTCCTGGCATTCCTTTACTCTGGAGAAAGATTACAAGGATTAAAAAGTATGCATAGGAAACAATGAAAATACAATGCTTGCCTCACGCCTTTCAGGTATCACCCACCAGAAGAGGACTGAGAGCTGCTTTGGGCCAAAGACCCCTACAACTAAAAATACCTGAACAAGAGTTTGGGGGTGGCGAGTAGGCTGGCTGAGATTGTGGGAGCCTTTCTTGCGCTTTCAGAGGCTTTCACCTTGGCCTCCATGAGACATATTGGAAGCATTTTGCCTGGAGAGACTGGAGGATCAGCCAGGGCCAACTTTATGATTTGCTAGGTGCAAAATGAAGATGCAGGGCCCCTTGTTTAGAAGGCAGTGGGTAGGGGGCAGCCTCTTCTTTTCTTCTGTGGTTTTATTCAACTTTTCATGTTTTTAATTTGCTATTTAATGTCCTCCTCCTTCAGATATGGGGATACTTGACGGGTGGATGGAGATCCCACAGGCACCCCAGACCCCATCCTGCTACTTGGTGCCTAGGGCTCGTGTACTCTCCTAGCACCGTCATCCAGGTCCCCGCTGTGGGTGGAGGTTGGCAGCATTCACACTGATGTGAAATGTTGGGGTCTGGGAGTGAATGGTCAAGAAAGAATTCTTGAGACACCTTCAGTGCAAAAAAGGTAGTTTTATTAAAGCATAGGAAAGGACCCTGCACTGGGATCTTGAGTGAAAGGAAAGCTGCCCTGGGATCTTGAGGAGTGACTGATTATAGAATTTCCAGCTGGGAGGGGGTTCGGGATAGCCTAAGCCTGTAAGGAATTTGGAAGCAAGGTTTCCGGGACCTTGAAGGGCTAGCTGCTGTTAGGAAAAGGTCATTTATTATTGTCTAGTAATACCTTAGTCATGAGATCCTTCAGATGTGTTATCAGTGGGCTATATGCTTGGAGGATGAGTGCTAACACATATCTTGGGAGGTAAAGATAAAGTTTCCAAAGGGATTTTTATATGTTAAAGAAGACTTACAGAATCCTGGCCGTTGGGCTAATGTCAAGCTAACGTTGCCTTTTGCCTCTAGCAAAGTATTAACATTGAAGCAGTTGAGTTCCTGGAGGGAAGTCACCCTGCCTATCTTCAGTACTTGTCAATGGGCTGCAAGAGAAATTTGTTACTTTCCCACGGTTCTTTTGCCTTTGTTCTCCATATCAACTGGGTGTGGGTTCAGGAGCAAGTGGCTGAGAACCCATCTCAGGAAGGCAAGAAGGCATAGTATGTGGGACCATGCATGAGCTAACTCAGAAAGTTAGGAAGAGCTCCATATAATGGGGGCACCTGGGTGGCTGAGTCAGTTAAGCGTCCAAACTCTTGATTTCAACTCAGGTCATGATCTCAGGGTTGTGAGATCAAGCCCCTCTTCGGGCTCCATGGTGGATGTGGGCTCTACTTGGGATTCTCTCTCTCTCCCTCTCTGCCCCTCCCCATCCCTCTTTCTCTATCCCCCTCCTTTTTTAAAAAACAAAAAAAACTCCATATGAACACTGCAGAATTTTAACCCCCAACCACAGGGTCCTGTGTGACTGCACTGGCCACACACCCATGCAGTCAGCCCTGGAATCAGGATGTGCAGTCCCCCAAGTAATCCTTGTTTTTCTGACCTTCCAGAACCTTGTTCCTATGAAGGCCGTGTATTTCAGGATGGGGAAGACTGGCCTTTGAGTCGGTGTGCCAAATGTGTGTGTAGAAATGGGGTCGCCCAGTGCTTCACAGCTCAGTGTCAACCTCTGTTTTGTAACCAGGTAAGGAAGACAGCCTCCAAATGGATCCTTCAGAGACTATTAACTTCACTGTTGGGGAACTTGGAGCCTCTTCTGAGGTTGTCAAGGCAGGCGTCGAAAATACTAGGAACCAGAAGCAAAGGCTGTTTGTTTTCCTTATACTTTTGGAGACCACCCCTGACACATTTCTTTTACCCTTAGAAGCTACAGATAGGTCTAATTACCAGCCATTTAAGCTAATTGTTATGTAATGAAAGTAAGCCTTGAGGGTACATGCAAAGAAGCCACCTGCTCCAGTTGCAGATGTTGCAAAAATGTCAAGTTAAACATCTGGAAAAGTCTGTAATATGATCAGGGGTTGTTTCTCAGTGAATAGGTATAGGCTTGCTTTTTAAGACATATGTATGTCTTTGAACATGATCATTCAGATGTACACTTTTTAAATCTTATAAAATAATGATTCAAATTATTCAGATTTTCTCTGGGGAGCTTTTAAAAATAGTGGATATTGTTCTTCATTTAAAGTTCATCAGATTTTCAAAACATTAGACTCTTCACACAAATTTGGAAGAGAAAATCAATGGCAAATAAATGTGGTATACGTGGTATTTTATAGTTTGTTACTCTTCCAGAGGTTTCTATGGATGTTCTTGGCAGTTGACAGATAACCATGAAAGGAGTTTGCCTCCAGTTGAAAAATAGCTCATTTTTGATCTAAGGAAAAGCTGGAAGCCAACATTCGGTTGATACAGAGCAGTACTTTGTGTCAAATAAAACAAAATCAATAACATGGCATATTGTGACAATTGGGCAATATTTTTAAAGGCAGACAAAAGGCAATTAGACAAGAAATGCTAAATGCCAAATAAAGGGAAAATGTATCTAATTGAAAGACTAGATTGTATTACCCACAGTACCACAACTACTGCACTCATGTCACATCTCCCAATTCATCATGAAGTCTTCTCCCAGCACCGAGATTACAAATGAGCTTCTCGGTAGAGTTGCACAGTATCTCACATTCAGAGGATGCTGTAGTGCTGGGGCATTTTGATTTAGCACTTTCCAGGATTCAGTCCCCTTGTGTATGAAGGGTAATTAAGCAGTTTGCCACGACTGCAATAAGGAAAGTGGGAGGAGGCATGGAGGAAACACCACTTTGTGAGCCTTCTGCTTTAAGTCTTTGAAACCTTAACGGACTTCATACTGGGGGATAGATACTGGAATAATTGAAAGTACTAGTTCCCATTTTTAAAAAACATTATATATAGTGGGGCATCTGCGTGGCTCATTCGGTTGAGCGTGGGACTCTTGATTTCGGCTCAGGTCATGATCTCAGGGTCCTGGGATCCAGCCCCGTGTCAGGCTCCGTGCTCAGTAGGGAGTCTGCTTGAGATTCTCTCCCTCTGCCCCCCCCCCCCCCACATGCATGCTCTCTCTCAAATAAATAAACCTTTTAAAAAAATTAAAAAAATAAAAACATTAAATATAAGCTCTAACTTCAAACATTGCACTCACATATAGTTTGCATTGATATACATAATTAATTTAAAAAGATGAAATTTGGTACCATACTTCATAGCTAGTTGATATGCAAGCATTCTGAAGTCTTGAAAATAGATTGATTTTAATCACTCTTGAATCATTAAGTTTATATTTTGCCATGACATATTAAAAAAATCAACTCTCATTATCTAGAAATACTTTTCTTGATTTAATATCATTATTAAATATTGGATGTTCTGATGATATAAAGGGGTGTTAAAAAGTTTAGGCTTTTGATGGAAACACCATCACCACTGTCTACCATCTACCATCATCTCTGACCTCACCATCACCACATTTTTGGCATTTATTATGTGCCAATCATTAATTTTCAGAGCTCTGTAATTCTCATCACAACCCTATTAGGAGCTATTATTATCATCCCCTCTGAGGTATGGAGAGCCTTAAGCAACTTGGGTAAGACCACAGTTAGGAAGTATCAGTGCTTCTCACCCAGGCATTTCGGCATCACAACCTCAACAGACCACACCTGACTCATATTTCTAACCATTATGTTAGATGGCCTTCCAAAATGATGAGTTACATAGCATTATCTATAGTAACAATCACAAAAATGCTAGTTACTAACAGCATTGAACACGATTGCAAGTATTTTGTATGCATCAACTCATTAAATATTAAAAACACACAAGTTCATCAGAAGAAATGTATTTCCAGGTCTTGAGCGCTAGGAAAAAAAATTGATTTTCAATGTAAGAGGTTTTTTTTTTTTCTTCTTTTAAATCATAAAACAAATCTGTACTTATTAAGGAAAGTTTGGAAAAGGTGGAAAAGCAGAAAATGATCATCTAGATTTCTATCGTTCAAAAATACCATAATAGATTTTTTTGGTAATTCATTCCAAATTTTTTGTAGGCAAGTGTGGATATATTTGTTTTTTTCATAGTCAAAATCACATTTTAGAAGTTGTTGATAATCTCTGACAAAAGGAGAAATCTCTTATGTTTATACAGGGTGTTGTTCCCTTAAGGAGGGATGTAAATTCATACCAAAATTGCTTACTACTTTTGTCCAGGTGCCTTATGAACAGAGCCCTAACCCATCCACATTTTTGTAGACTCATTAAAATGGTCTGCTCAGTCTGATGAGAGTTGTTCTTGATATATTTTTTGAAGATTATATTTATTTATTTGAGAAAGAGAGAGAGCGCACAGAGGGAGAGGAGAGTAAGAGGGAGAAGCAGATTCCCCACTGAGCGGAGAGCCCCATACGGGACTCCATCCCAGGACCCTGGGATCATGACCTGAGCCGAAGGCAGACGCTTAACCGACTGAGCTACCCAGGCATCCCAAATGTTCCTGATGATATTACCACCAATTTTTTAATACTTTCAAATACTTTTTTATAATTTTCCCATTCCCACATTGATGAATCTGAGTAGGTTGTACTTCATTTTTAGGTGTTCTTTTCAAGAAAGATAGACAATTGGATGTCTTCTGAGCCACTAAGTGTTTGAGAATTATTTTCTACCTGTCCATATACCTTAGAGCTAATTGGAGGGCTCAAAAATTGGGGGCAATTATAATATTTTCAAGTCCCAACCCTGTGGGCTCCTTTCCACTGAATCCTGAAATTCAGTGCTATGGAGAAATCTGAGGTCTGTCGGCTTTCTATTCCATTGTGTTCAACTAGTTTTACTCTATTGGATTCTTGCAGGATATTTCTTTATCTTTGTAAATGAAATATTTTTTCAGGATATTTCTAGGTGAGGTGTCTTTTCACCTTATTGCCTAGAATATGGTACAGCCCTTTCAGTCAGTCTGTATGCCAGTTTTTGAAATGCTTTCTTCAGTTATGGCTTTAATTTAATCATATTCATTCCAATTATTCTCTTTTCTCTAGAAACACCATGATTCTTAGATTACTCCCCTCGCTTTCCCCCTCATTATCAATCATGCTGTCTCATCATTTTTGTGTCTTTGTGTCTTTCCTCTTCATACGGAGAGAGCTTCTTGAGTTTGTATTTATTACTTCTAGTATTGATTTTAATTTGACTATTTCACTTTAATTTTCTTTTAATTCTTCCTTATTTTTCTTCTCGTTGGTTCATCTAGTTTTTTTTATCCTAACGCTTATTCTTTCTTTATTGCTTCTTGCTTCTATTTAATAAAGACTTCATTTTCATGCATCTTACTGAAGCTGCAAAATAGCTTTTAAATCTTTTCTTTTAGATCCTGTAGTATGTAGCATTCAGAAGTCTGCTCTTTCTCTGAATCTTTAGAACATTTTTGTTTTGCTTGCTCTTCAGGGTTTTTCCCAAGTTCCTTTCCTTCTGTTTACTCATCCTTGATCAAGAGAAATCTGTCCATACCCACTGCTTGAAAGCTGCAAAGGTAAATATCCTGCCCCTGGCTAACTCCCCTTCTTGAATCCATAGCCAGATGCTAAGGAAGGTTCATGTCTGAGGGGCTGGTGGGTTTTCAGTCAGTGTAGTTCTACTGTACCAAGATTGGATCTTTTCCTACCTCCACTGCCCAACCCTCCTACATTTTGGGTATGTGAAACCAAAACTATACTCTCCAGTTTGCATTGCTGCAAAGGCTCTCTCCTTCTCTCTCAGTGACCATGTGCTTTACCATTTGAGGCATCATCCTGTTCCCCAACTTTTTATCACTCCCTTTACCTCCTCCAACATACATACTTCCCAGTCTTTTTTTTTTTTTTTACATTATGGGCTCTGATTAGATGTAGAAAGAAAGATATTGAGGGAGGTGAGGACTGGCACCTGACTGCCTCAAACAGTAGTGGCCACACACGGGAGGGATGGATCTGGGTTGTGTTTGATACAGAAAGGCAGAGAGTTAGGCAGAATGATGGTTCTTATATCTATTTAGGCTTACACAGCAAAGAAAAGCCATAGAATGTCTTTTATGTTCAATGGGACTTCCTCATAGCGGTGGTAAGAGGTTGGCTGTTTTATTTTTTTGGTGGTGAAATTTTTATCTCTTTCTATATCTGCAGAGGTATCATAGTGGGAAAATATTTCATCAAGGGCTGTTAGCTATAATACACTGTAAAATTTTTATCATAAATATTTTTATTTAAGGAATATGAAAAACCATAATTAAATATATCCTTAATGGTAGTCCTACCCCAAATTGTAATAATATAATCATATTTTTTTAATTCAATTCCTGTGTTTACTGAGCGTGCCATATTAGACCTGGGGTTGGCAAACTTTTTCTGTAAAGAGCCAGATAGTGAATATTTTCAGCTCTGTGTGCCATTCAGTTGAAACAGCTACTCAATTCTGCCAGTGTAGCACAAAAACAGCCATAGGTAATACGTAAATGAGTGGATGTGGCTGTGTTCCAATAAAAGTTTAGGGAAACAGGTGGTAGGCTGGATTTGGCCCTTGGTCCATAGTTGGCTGGCTCCTGTGTAGACTGTACATTTGGAAGGGCAAATCTACATAGCCCAGAACGATAGGATTCAGACATATGACAACAACAAAATTCACTGTTAAAAAGTCTTTCCCATTTTTTCTGACCCACTTTGCTATTCATCTTCTTACATGCAACTCCAGTCTTACTTCTGAAGTGCTAGCCCAGCTGAGTTCTCACCTCTCAGTCAGGTAGTTCTCTTGTATCCTGGGATATTTTCTCTTTAAATGCTTTTCCTTCCTGCCCTTGTTGATCTGGATTGGTGAATAAGGATTCTGTTTCCATCAATAAAATACTTAATTAGGTATTGCCAGTAAGAATTGGAAAGCTTGATTTTCCTTGTACCAATGTTGCTACAAGTAATTCCTTCTTCCCCCGTGCTCTCAAGTTGACTCTGTGACTATACTTGGGTCTAGTCCATGTTAGTTAAGATAGACTAATACAAACTCTATGCTGATTCAAGATTTTGTGATCATTACATCTGTTCCCTGTTTACCAAGCATTTGTATAAGTTCATTTGTTTACTACAATAAAATTACTGGAGTAGTATGACATCAAATATGCCTTTATTTTACTTTCTCACTGAAACTTCATTAAGCTGAATAGTTCTGAGGTTGAGAAATGCTCAATGATTTCAGTGCATGTCCAATTTTCACATACTCTATTAAACATCAATGGCCATAATATTTTCCATATAGAAGAATAAAGAAATAAAATAACCTAAAACAAGAAAACAGTTGTCAGTTTAATCCCAGTGATTCAGTTGTTTGAAATAAATCCCCATTAGATAGTAATGCATTAATCTAACCATACATCGCTGGGTTAAAGAACTACTGAGGTATGACTGCAACTGTCCAAGAAAAATTAAATCTCTTTGACCCCCTCCCCTGCCCAAGTACTTTGGCTGCCTTTTTCTTACAGAATGAGTTCCAAAGCGACCATGGTAATAAAAGCTCATTTTCTGCTTCTTGTAAGGGAAAGTAAAGGTAATCATTCAGAAGGTATCTTCTCTGTAAGATAAACCACTTCTTAGTCCTTAAAACTTGGTTCATTCTAACCCTCCTTCCGCTGCCTTTAATTTGTCTACCTTCTTGCCTTTCAAAAGGTTGTAGCGATAAGTCAAAGTGAGAAGCTGACTCCTTGGCATTAATGAGGGGACTGTTGCTATAAAAGTTCTTCTCAGGGCAGTGGAGACAAATGGTCTGATATTCTAGGGGTGAGAGTGGTAGAGGGGAGAAGTAGGGAGAGGGCATTGGGAGTTCTTTGGACATTTAGTCTCTCACCACTTTGCTCTGCTCTCATTCCCAATTATCTGGGAATACAATTGATTTTTTTCATGTTAAGGAGCTCCCTAATGCCTATATATAAATGTGCATTCACATAAAGATGTGGATTCACATAAAGATGCAAAAGAATAGTGAAGTAGCTTATCAGGAGAGGGATGCCTCCATTTTGAGTTTAGCGGTAACTCAGCAGGAGCTTAAGTGTTCTTAAGTGTTGGTATGGTTGGTGCTCTGAAGTCTCTTTCCTACCATTTGTCATTACCACGTCAGCTGTGTGACCTTGTACAAGTCACATAACCTCTCTGGTCTTTACTTTTCTTGTTTATAAAACAAGGATAAGAACATCTACTTCATAGGGTCATGTAAAGCCTTAAAATAGCGCCTGGCAGGGGCACCTGGGTGGCTCAGTCGTTAAGCATCTGCCTTCAGCTCAGGTCATGATCCCAGGGTCCTGGGATCAAGCCTCGTGTCTGGCTCCCTGCTCCGTGGGAAGCCTGCTTCTCCCTCTCCTACTCCCCCTGCTTGTGTTCCCTCTTGCGCTGTCTCTCTCTCTCTCTCTCTCTCTCTCTGTCAGATGAATAAATAAAATCTTTAAAAAAAAAATAGTGCCTGGCAAACACTAAGTACTATTCTTACTGTCATTGTTATTATTGGTGCTTTTGTGTTCTTAGAAGAGGATAGGACTTGAGGAATGTGCAAACCTCTTAAGAGTCACAATGACTCTGGAAGTGCCAATTATCAAAGCACCAGGTGACTAATAAATACTACAGGAGAGGAAATTGCTATTTATGGATGCTTGAGGCACATGATTGAGTTGGCTATGAATGAAATTTTCCTACTGTTGTGGGTTTTATTAATGTCTTCTTTTGATGGATTGTTCCTTTTTTGGATGTAAGGATGAAACTATAGTCCGAGTTCCTGGAAAATGTTGCCCACAGTGCTCTTCTCGATCCTGCTCTGCATCAGGCCAAGTGTACGAGGTAACCTTTGCTGTACCCCCCGTAGGTGTTTTGACATACATTCTCACACATATGCCCGCCACCCTTCCAACCACCAGACCTCCCCACCCTTTTGTCTGAGTCTTTGCCAAGATTAGTAACTCAAAAAAACCCAGCTTTTTTTCCTTCTCTTTGTGGAAAGCCTTTATGAAAAAATTAAATTGAAGAGGATTAGAAATATAAAGGAATGTGCTGGCAGGCAGCACCTGGGTCATGGACCTTGGTGAACTTACTGCTTACACGTCTCGAAGGACGAAAAGGACTGTCATTGTTTACTATCAGTTTACACTTAGGCTGGAGGCCCGGGGAATGTCTCTCTGCTTTGGTTGGATTGTATGTACTGATATCCAGACACGGCTTCCCCCTGCATTACACTGAGGGGAGGCATGGGGGTGGGAGGGGAGAGAGGGAAGGGAGGGGAGAAGCCTAGTGGTGGTGGAACCTGCACAGTTGAAAGTACTATTGGAAAAATCTAGAAAACTGTGCCTAACACATAATAGGCGCCAGATAAAAATGAGTTTAACAAACTGAATGAATGAATGAATGAATGAATGTTCTTAGGAGTGCCCAGCTGAGCCAAAAGAAGGTTACATTATTCAAAAGCAAAGAACATATAAAAAATAAACCCAACTACTTCCTTTGCTTGCCAGCCACTCTAAAGAAGACTAAATAGAAATTGGAATTATGACTCTCAGGTAGAGAATCTGGAACAGAGTATTAGGGAATGAATGTCACAAATCTATATGGGTCCCTTGAAATCTGAATGAACATTACTAATTGGGAAAGGACTTTTGTAGGTACTAGATCTGTGTTGTCCAATACAATAGCCACACATGTGCCAGGTTAATTTCTCCTGGAAGAGATAGCCTTTATATCTATTGTGAAGTTTTTGGTTGTAAGTAACAGAAATACTCTAAAAGTGACTAAAATGAAAACGTTTATTATCTCATATAACAAGAAGTCCCGAGGTAGGGTGATTGCAGGGTTGATCAACTCATGATGATGTCTTCAAGGATCAAAGGAACCTTTTTTGATCTTTCCACCCTGCCATCGGCAGCATGTTGGCATTTGCCTTCTGTCTTCTCCCCTCATGTCCCCAAGATGGCTTCCTCCAGACTAGCTCGTCCACACACACAATCATTACTAAAGGCTGGTGGGGAAAAGGGATGGCTTTTCTTCTTTTGTGGGGGAGAAGAGTATTTTCTTTGCCCTCCACTGCTCTAGCAAACTTCCCCTGAAGTCTCCTCGGTTAGGATTGGGACAATGCCCTTACCCTAACTGCAAGGGGAGCTGGGAGATTGAGTATGTGGCAGTGGGCGCTGGGTCTCCTGGCAAAGAAGAAGAGCTAAAGAATGAGCACTCATTAGGCAGCCAACAGGGTCTTCTTATTAATCTTGATGTTCCAGGGCCCCTTTGTGCCTGGCAGTGAACAGGCCCTCAACACATCTATGGAATGAATACAGTTGACTAAAAATGAATGCAAAGTTCTTTCGGAACTTTACTGACTTTTTCTTAGAGGCCGTTGCTGCCTAAATGATATTTCTCAGGAGTACATTCAATGTGGCTCAATTAAAAATTGTAGTAAAAAGTTGGGTGCCTTATGTGCCCGTGTTTCTATTTAATGTGTGTGACACTTGATTTTCCACTTTGTCCTTTCTTTACTCAGCACGGTGAGCAGTGGAATGAAAATGCCTGTACCACGTGTATATGTGACGAGGGTGAAGTCAGGTGCCACAAACAGGCCTGCCCTCCACTAAGATGTGAAAAGGTATTTGAGAGAGTGTGGCTTGGTTTTCAAAGCTTTATCCTGGGTCATATGAGCAATGCATTTCTCAGTCCAGTGTGTCTTTTGAGGGAATTGAAAGTTTTATGATATTCAGAAATATTCGCTAAAGATATGAAAGACCTCCTTCCTAGGAAGGAGGATGAGGTAGAGAGGAACTTGCCTCAGCTGGGTTAGGTTGGGCAGTGGGGGGAAAGGAGCAGCATACAGTGTTGGCCTTTTATGTCCTTCTGCCCCATTGGCTCAGATGTTTTCAAACTCTCCTGAGAACTGCCCTTTACCTGCCATCTTTGTTTCTTCAGGGTCAGAGCAGGGCTCAGCGTCATGGGGAATGCTGTGAGGAATGTGTGTCTCCTGCGGGAAGCTGCTCGCACAACGGGATTGTGCGCTACCAGGATGAAATGTGGAAAGGCTCGGCCTGCGAGTTCTGCGTGTGTGACCGTGGCGAAGTGATCTGCCAGACTGGGGAGTGTGCCAAAGTGGAGTGTGCTCAGGTAAGAAGCAAAGGCATTTCCACTTGGACTGTAACAGTTCCCTCCAGTGGGACAGATGGTCCCTCACCTGTTCCTTACTTTTTGGCAGCAGCAGAGGCGACAGCCAGGTTGACCACTCACATTTCACAGAACCTTCTAGCACAAAGATTCTGTAGTGTAAAATAAATGTCACTATGTGTTCAGACTGGTTTAGAACAGCCCCCTGGAGCTTTTAGTTCTCAGTGCATCTGGTCCAATTGGAAGCCCTGAGCCAGAGACATGAAAGGGAAGGACATGATAGGGGACATCAGCCTCTCAGTCAGCGCAGCTGGACCTCATGGCTGGTGGCCTGCCCGGCCTGCTATGGTTATGAAACAGAGGTCCGCAGGTGCTCCCGCGGCCTGGCTTCTGTCGCAGGCCCTACTGGCAGCACTTAGCAGAAAGGAGAGCCAGCACCTACGGCTGCTTCTGTGGATCAGGAAAGAAAATAAAATGTTTTTGTTTTTGTTTTAAAGAGAGAGGGAGAGGACCCTCATAAATAATTTAACGCAGATGACCTCTGTTGACTTCTGCTGTCTGCAGAATTTCTAGAAGCTTCTAACAAAGCAGCCTCTGTTTGGACTATAGATGTATATTGTAGGGAAATTGCTTTTTTTTTTTTTCTTTTTCTCTTTGAACTCAATTTTGACCCATTGCAAAACAAATTACTTTGAAAGTTGTCTCCTTCTCCCTCACCGCTCCCATCCGCCCCACCAATTTCCCGCAGGGTTGTGAACTTGAGTAGATGAGGGAGACTCAGAAGATCTGAAGCACTGGATGTCTGTGAAGGCATTTTTCTTTCTAGTTCTTCTCCCCCACATCTCAGCTCCTCTTAGCACTGAGTTAGGGAACAACCTTTCAAACAGGGCTGTCAATGACAGGGTGATTTTTCATTTTGCCTCCTACTTCTAAGTCTTGGCAGAGCTGAAATGTATTTAGGTAAAGAGGATCTTGGTTTTTGCAGATTTATTTCCCCCCACATGCCTTTTCATTTCTTTTCCTTCTTTATGTCAGGGGAGTCAGAATGGTTGGACGAAGATGAGAAAAACCCCAGTCAGGGCCCTTTTTTCTCCCCTCCCTCTCTCTCAAGCTGAGGCTGGGCTTCCTGGCCTCGCCAGACTGCCGGGATGATGATGTGTTATTTTCTAAGATCTTAATTTGCTGAATAATATCCCAGGGTTTATGGAAAATGTGGGAGAGGTGATTCTGGTAGCGTGGGTCCTTTAGCCACCTATTTTCAGTTACGTCTGAGCAAAGAGTCTCAATCACAGATAAAAATTTGACCCAGGGTCCCCAATGCTAATGCATTTCCAAGTGCCTGCTATCCTCTACGACACCTACCTGTGGCCCCATGCACCAGGTCTTCTTCAGTGTTCTTAGGAAAAATGGGGAGCAGCATCTGAGGTACATGGAGAGGGCCTCAGTTCCCCTGCAGTCACCCCCCAGCGCTGTCTGCTTCTCACTCCCACCCCATCCTCTCTGTTAGGACCTGAGGAGTTCTAATGCCTTTAGCCCCTTTCTCCAGGTCCTTAGTCAACTAAACTGGTGTCTTCTAGGTGACACCTGTGTTTCCAAATGTTGTTGAAGGCACTGGGTTCTGAACTGGAGACACTACCAGAAGTGAAATTTTAACCAGAATTGAATCTTACCAAAAATATCCCTTAGCCTTCCTTCTGTGCCACACTTCTGCAGATAGCTCTGTGAACACCTGGAGTGCAAACTTCTTAACTTCTGCTTAGCTTGGAGATAAAAAGATGAATAAGACACATTCTAATCTCAAGAGTTCCCAGGCTTTTGGGGGAGGTCAGATACATCAACAGCAATCACAATATGCAGTGGCACCAACGATAATGGAAATACGAATGAAATGCAGGAGAAGCATCTGGAGGATGCTAGGAAATGACTGTCTGCCAAGGGGAGCAGTGCAAGTGTGCTGTTGGTATTTTTATTCAATTCTACCCCGCTTTCTGCCTTTCCTAGAATATCACGGTCATTTGGTTCCTGGATACCAAGGGTAGATTAGGTCTAAGTGTATGTATGTCCACAAAGAGGCAGAAAAGTCAACTTGTAGAAGAAGAGACAGAACTGTATAGGTTCACCGTTGTAATAATGATCACATTGGTTATCAACAGCAATGTTCTGAGTAGCATGGAAATCAGCACATCATTTTCCTTTGTTAAAAAAGGAGAAAATGGCATGGCCTTTGTTTTTGATGTATCCAACCAAATCCCTAGACATTGAAACACAAATGCATCAATAGTAAAATAGCACAGTATGAAGATTTTCATTTTTTTTTAAATTTTGTGTCATCTTTGAACATGAATTCAGTTGGAGAAGTCAAATTACTTGTTTTTAAAGGACCTAGCATTCACACCTGGGACATAAAATGGTAGTGGTGTGTGGCGGGGGTAGGATCGAAGCTTATCACAACATGCACAGAAGGGGATGGGCACACCGCACGTGTGAGGTGACTTTCCCTTCTCCAGTGGAGGAAAATTCCCTCAAAAGAGTGTTTCCTTTTTCAATGGGCAAGTTAGTGGACTCATACCATCTTTCGTCTGGTGGATAGATGTTGGTGGGATTCAGTGGGGGAGGGGTTAGCAAATTCCATCTGGCCCATGCAGCAGAATCCTCTTAAAAAGAAAATAATTAGTTTTGTTCCGCAAAGCAATTATTCTCAAAGCAAAAGTCAAATGCTAATTGGAGCAAGCTCCCCACCGCAGTGAACTATTGCAGTTTGGGGCATCTGGGCTTCTTCTGTAAATAGCAGATCTATTTAGAACTCCCTACCTCACCCCAACCGAATCCTTGTTCCCCAGCAGCAAGGCCTGCTGTTATTTACAGTAGCATTAGAAACCTCTGAACAGCCACCCTCCTTGCCCTACTGGGATGAGGCAGGCTCTGTCTTCCGTTTGGTTTCTACACCCTGTAGCAGGCACTCAAGCAGCAGTTACGCATTTTGCATTTAATAGAAGTACAAATACTCTGTCTCATTGTTTTAAACAACTTAGATTACCTGCATATAAACCCCTTTATATGCTTTGAAAGCAGATTTCACCATTTCTGTGTTAGGTCTGCGCTACCAGCTGATTTGTCACGTTTCTGCAAAACAATTTATATGTAAATACGCCTGCTCTCTGTAGCATACCCTGCTCTCCACTGGCCTCTGATTGGCATTACATTTTGATGGTCTATACACGACTCCTTTTTTCCTGATATCAGTTTTTAGACACTGTAAAAAGTTACAGTCAAAAAAAAGTTACAGTCATTCATGTATTTTTGTATTTCCTTTAAAAGTTCCTATTTCCCTTCATTAAAATAATACATATTCATTTTAGAAAATTGATACTCAAGAAAAGTAGAAAAGAGACTTTAAAATCCACCCATCATGCTACAGTTCAAAGACAACCAATGCCTTTATTTTATATATTTTTTAGTGCACAGTGTTTTTAAACATAAAAAACATCCCTGTGATTATTCTGTTGCACAATTTCACATTATTCAATTTTTACCTAACGTGGTTTCTGCACTTTAAATGTAATGTAGGTCCCAAATTAAATGATGTCTTGGTTTAAAGAAACATCACCATTCTTTAGAAAGAAGATCTATCTTTAGAAAGTGAAAGTGCTTTAAAGAATACTCTTTAGCCTATAGGTATTAGATGTTAGTATATGCACATGAAAAATTGTAAACAGAGATTGTATCTTTCACAGCAGATTCCCTGGGAGGCAGGCTTGCAGTGGAATTATACTTTCTAAGTGATAGAATTTATAATTATTTAATTTTTTTATAGTAAGCATTTGTTATTTTATTATAGAAATAAAAATGATGAAATTATTAATATTGGGAAGTTAAATTAAAATAATAAGACTTCGAAAGTTAAGTATCTACCTTCTCAGTGTGACCTTTTTTTCCTTCTTCTTATAATTAATTAAAAAAATAGTAATTAGGGGCGCCTGGGTGGCTCAGTCGTTAAGCGTCTGTCTTCGGCTCAGGTCTTGATCCCAGGGTCCTGGGATCAAGCCCTGCATCGGGCTCCTTGCTCCGTGGGAAGCCTGCTTCTCCCTCTCCCACTCCCCCTGCTTGTGTTTCCTCTCTCTCTGTGTCTCTCTCTGTCAAATAAATAAGTAAAATCTTAAAAAAAAATAGTAATTAGGTGAGTTGGATAACAGTTTCAGAATATTGAATAAAAATTAGTTGTCTCCTGTTTAATTTATGCCTGAGACTACATCTGTGCATAAAGGGATGTACCTCATTTCGTATTCAAGGAAAAGTGTTGGTTTGATTTGAACATTGTTAATGAAACCGAATCACAAGTTCAAACCTTGTATATTTAAGATAGCCTGATCCGTTTCTGAAACTGTAACTTTCCAAGAGACTACAACAATGAACAATCTTGGCCATTCTGATTTTGTGTGAGCGCCCAGGCATGGGTGGGGGTCGATGGAGGGGTCTGTGCACAAGTATCACCAGAGCTGGAATGAAAAAGCACTTGGAGGGGTGAGCTGCGTGGCCTAGGTTGTCCCTGGGAAAACAACATGGGGAGAGGGAATAAGCAGAGGGCCAAAGCGGGGTGTGCTGAGGTTCTTCATTCCAGTCAGAGAATCCCGCTGTTTGCAATTTGGCACTGCTACCTAGAGATGGTAATTTGATATGTGCCTCTGCAATCCTTACTTCTACAGGGTGAAGAATTAATTCACTTAGATGGAAAATGCTGCCCTGAATGCATTTCAAAGAATGGTTACTGTGTTGATGAAGAAAATGCAGAATTTGTGAGTATCAGGCTAGTAACTGGAGATGATTAAAAATTAATAATTCAAGATTAGTTTAATGAGGGGCCATTACCTTCTCATATCTTTCAACTATTCATTTGTTCAACAGATGTGATTGCGCACCTACTATGTGCCAGGTACTAGAGACACAGAAGCAAAAAGCAGATGGAGTCCCTGCTCTTATGGCGGGCTTATGCTCTAGTGTGGGGGCACAGAGGACAGATGCCTGCCCACATCAAGGGGTAACAAGTAGTGTGCAGAGAATAGAGCAGCTAGAGAGTAGCTGAGCGGAGGGAGGTGCTTTTTTACATAAGGAGAGAAATTTGAGCAAAACCTAAACGAAGTGAGGGAGCAAGCCACACGGAGACCAGGGGAGAGAAAATGTGCTAAGAAGACAGGCCAGCAAATGCAAAGGACCAAAGCAGAGGTGTGCATGGTGCGTTTGGGAAACAAAGAAAGTGAATATGGCTGGAACCAAGTGAATGAGGGGAAAGGATTTGGCGATGAGGTCCACTACGTAGCTTGGACACCATGGTTTTACCCTGACACACACATGGGCGCTGTGCGAGCTTTGAGCAGCAGTGCTGTGACCTGCTTACTTGTGAAAGGGTCACTTCGGCCGCTCTGCGGGCGAGTGACGGAAGGGGGCAAGATTGGAAGTCATGGTCTGGTTGGAAGGTCTTCAGCAATAGTCCAAATGGTGGACTGGTGATGGTGTTTTGGTCGAGGGAGGAAGTGATAGAAAGTGATCAGGCTCTTGATTTATTTTGCAGGTAGAATTGAGAGGACTTTGAGGGATTGGATGGGGCGGTGAAATTTCATGCTAAGGTTTTATTTTATTTTATTTTTCTGCTTCAAAATGTACTTTATTATGTTATGTTGATCACCATACATTACATCATTAGTTTTTGATGTAGTGTTCCACAATTCATTGTTTGCGTATAGCACCCAGTGCTCCATGGAGAACATGCTCTCTTTAATACACATCACCAGGCTAACCAGAAGACATGAACAGACATTTTTCCAAAGAAGACATCCAAATGGCCAACAGACACGTGAAAAAGTGCTCAACATCGCTTGGCATCAGGGAAATCCAAATCAAAACCTCAATGAGATATCACCTCACACCAGTCAGAATGGCTAAAATTAACAAGTCGGGAAACGACAGATGTTGGTGGGGATGCGGAGAAAGGGGAACCGTCCTACACTGTTGGTGGGAATGCAAGCTGGTGCAGCCACTCTGGAAAACAGTATGGAGGTTCCTCAAAAAGTTGAAAATAGATCTACCCTACGACCCAGCAATTGCACTACTGGGTATTTACCCCAAAGATACAAATGTAGGGATCTGAAGGGGTACATGCACCCCAATGTTTATAGCAGCAATGTCCACAATAGCCGAACCGTGGAAAGAGCCAAGATGTCCATCAACAGACGAAAGGATAAAGAAGAAGTGGTATATGTATACAATGGAATATTATGCAGCCATCAAAAGGAATGAGATCTTGCCATTTGCAACGACGTGGATGGAACTGGAGGGTATTATGCTGAGCGAAATAAGTCAATCAGAGAAAGACAAGTATCATATGACCTCACTGATATGAGGAATTCTTAATCTCAGGAAACAAACTGAGGGTTGCTGGAGTGCTGGGGGGGTGGGAGGGATGGGGTGTCTGGGGGATAGACATTGGGGAGGGTATGTGCTATGGTGAGTGCTGTGAATTGTGTAAGACTGTTGAATCACAGACCTGTACCTCTGAAACAAATAATACATTATCTGTTAAAAAAAAAAAAGAAAGAAAGAAGATAGCAGGAGGGGAAGAATGAAGGGGGGAAAATCGGAGGGGGAGATGAACCATGAGACTATGGACTCTGAGAAACAAACTGAGGGTTCTAGAGGGGAGGGGAGTGGGGACAGGAGTCCATCAACATCCTAGAGGAGAACACAGGCAGCAACCTCTTCGACCTCAGCCGCAGCAACTTCTGCCTAGAAACATCGCCAGAGGCAAGGGAAGCAAGGGCAAAAATGAACTATTGGGACTTCATCAAGATAAAAAGCTTTTGCACAGCAAAAGAAACAGTCAACAAATCCAAAAGACAGCCGACAGAATGGGAGAAGATGTTTGCAAATGACATATCAGATAAAGGGCTAGTATCCAAAATCTATAAAGAACTTATCAAACTCAACACCCAAAGAACAAATGATCATGCTAAGGTTTTATGTCTAAGTCTGCGCTTTTAAAAATTACGTACCCGAAGGAAAATGTATTTATCGTAATCTCTTCAAATTTGCTCTATTTATACAGCTCATATTTTCCACAGGGGGTTTTGGAACGTTGATAAATCGTGTTCTAAAAAATAGGCCAGTTGATCATAAAGACAACTGCTTCATTGACCAATCAGAATAAGATGATAAGAATTGGGATTAAGTCCTCCGTACTTTTGCTTCGTGATTTGGGAAAATTGCATCTGCCAACCTGTATATGCTGGGGAGAGAGCACTGTGTAGGGTTAAGAGTGGGGGCTCTAAGTTCAAATACCTACTTTGCCACATACTGACTGTAACCTCGGACAAGTTACTTAATCCTCATCTGTGAAGAACGGATAAGGATAGTACCTACCTTATGGGGTGATTGAGATAATACCTGTAAAGCACTTAGAACAGATCCTGGCACATTAAAAAAAAAAAAAAAAAAAAAAAAAAAGCTAAAAAATGGCATCATTGTTATTATGCTGTTGGCATTGTTTGTTTCAAAAGTGGTTTATAACTTAGTCATCCTTGTTTCTTAAGAATGTAGGAGATTAAAGGCTGCCTATGTATGTTGAATTTCTAATTTCTCAATCATAGTATCATTTTTCCTACCTGTTTTTGAGATAAATTAAGCCAGGTGGAATAAAGAAAAGCAAGTTGTTTAAAATGGGTCTAAATCCCCATAAATAATGCTGTGGTATCTTACAAGACTGAAGAGTTTGCCCCTACAGGCTTAGATCTCTTGACTACGAATCCTTCATGTGGAAACAAATTGAAGCCAAGTGCTTAAGCACAAAGTGAGAATAAGAATTCAAAAAAAATTTCCGCGGCATGTTGTCTTCACCTCCTATCATATGCTTTTCTTGTTTTTTGACATATATAGATTTTTTTTTCTTTTCATAACGAATGAAGGTGCATGTTACTTGGGCAAAATGGATAAGTCTTAAATGAGAAAATAAATAGATCAGCCTAATGGTGTTTTTAGTGGTATAATAAATACATTTCTCTTTGTTCCTAGATGTCTTCAAATGCAAGTGAAGTTAAGCGTATTCCAGTAAGTATAGATTTTTGACTGATACACAGATATTTATAGAATTGTTCTAAGCAATGAGCTACATCAACTGTCCTGGGGAACCTTAATGTCATAGTATTTCCGACAGTCATGTTTGATGGCACCACGGTCCAGTTGATGATAACTAAGACTTTAACTCATTGAAACTATTGCTCCTTCCCTTACCCTATTTCCCCCCCCACAATTAATAATTAATACTTCTCCAACTACGAGCTCCTACACGTACCTTTCCCAATTTTTGTGATGATTTCCTCCTTCTGATTTTTTCTGGCCTAGAAAATTCAGTTTAACCATCAGTGAAATTTCATGTTCCTGAAAGCATGGAAAGTTTTTGGGGTTTGGGAGTGCTAGCTGCCCAAAACAAAGCTGAGTGTTCATTCTTTCAAGGTTTTTTGCAGGACAGCATTCGATGTTTTCTTTTAAGGGAAAGTGCAAGCATGTTTGTTCACACAAGCAAGCTTATAATTTTGGAAGTTATAGAAAAAGGGGGCTGGGGAGGGGCGGCTGGGTGGCTCAGTCAGTTAAGCGGCTGCCTTCGGCTCAGGTCATGATCCCAGGGTCCTGGGATCAAGTCCCACATCCTGCTCCCTGCTCAGTGGGGAGTCTGCTTCTCCCTCTACCCTCCCCCCCTGCTCTCTCTCTCTCTCTCTCTCATATGAGAGATCTCTCTCTCTCTCCCTCATGCTCTCTCTCTCAAATAAATAAATAAAATCTTAAAAAAAATTTTTAAAAAGGGGGGCTGGGAATCCAATCTGCCTTGAAATGGAAGAAAAGCCCTTCTGCCTTCTCAAGATAATATTCCTGATCTTTTTTCTAATATTGTCATTAATTTTTGCTAACTATAGCCACATTAATTGTTTGGAATGTTCAACACCAGTGGGCTTAATAAAAATTCTATCGGGGCGTCTGGGTGGCTCAGTCGTTAAATGTCTGCCTTTGGCTCAGGTCATGATCCCAGGGTCCTGGGATCGAGTCCCACATGAGCGGGGAGCCTGCTTCTCCCTCTCCCACTCCCCCTGCTTGTGTTCCCTCTCTTTCTGTCGAATAAATAAATAAAATATTTAAAAAATTTTTAAAAAATTATCAAATATTGGTATTATAATATGCTCGAATATCCTTCCCTGTTTTACCTCCTTCATCACCGCAAAATATTCTGGTAGGAACCTTTGTCTCTTTCCTATCTCCAGGGTGAGTGGGATAGTGAGCAAAAAGGAATTGCTCTTTATAGTTCACTTTGAATCCTTCATCAAAGTACTAACGTTTATTACCATAATTTGCTTGGCTGAAAAGAATACTTTAACATGAGAAAACCCATGCACAACTACAGCCCACTAAAAACGGTCATACAAGAGCTGTCCTTTTGACAATATAATGACTCTACTGTTACTCTTACTTGAGTAACCATAAGGAAATTCAGGGCTTTAACCAGCTTCCCACTGTTATAAAGATTGTATGTAATGTACCTGCTAATCACTAAGTACATAGTAATCCCCTCTGGTGGTTTTTTTGTTGTTGTTGTTGTTTTGTTTGTTTTGTTTTATTTTGTTTTGTTTTGTTTTGGTGAGATAGGCTGAGAAACAAGTGTTACAGGCTTCATGCTTATTCCAGGGCCCCAGAATGCTTTCCCAGTTTATCAGTGTGCCTGGGTTCTGCATTAAAACAAATCAATCATAAACAGAGAAGGAGAAATATCTTCCTTTTTTAATTTAGAACTCTTCAACTATTGTCCTGTTTCAGAGTTAGATTTGCATGGTAGGGAGCAGGACCTTCCTTTTGTCCTTAGGGAAATTGTAGGTTCTCCACCAGCAAACCGTCTTCTGAACTTTGGCAATTCTGATAGCGTCATTCTTTACTGTTTCGTACAGGAGGGGGAGAAGTGGGAGGATGGCCCTTGCAAGGTGTGTGAGTGCCGGGGCTCTCAGGTCACTTGCTACGAGCCCTCTTGTTCACCGTGTCCAGTGGCCACACTAGCCCAGGTGGTGAAGGGACGGTGCTGTCCAGATTGTACGTCAGGTGGGTCCGTGTCTGATTTATTTCTGCCGAGATATTTTTACTGCCAAAAAGTTCAGAGAGATCTTTTTCCCTTCTTGCTTTTTTTTTTTTTCCTCAAACCATCTACTAGGTTAGTTGGTTGGTTTGTCCCTTGCTAATTTTTCTACCAAATGATGTTACTGAATCTTTGTCTATGTATTTGCCAAACTCAACAGATTATGGGTATATGATCTTGGGCAAGTCCTTGACCCTCTCTAAATCTTAATTACCTCCTTGGTAAAATGTGCCTTACCTACCTTGAAAACATTATTATGGATATCAGCATAAAGTAGGGAAACTTGTAAAGGCAAATATATGTGTTAGGACTGTTCCGTTGTTGGAGCTGTAAGAACAATTGCTGAAAGTTTGTTACAGGTGTTCATTTTTTTTTTTTTTAAGGTGAGCTGTTAAACAGATGGTTCCTTTTGGAGTTCTCAAATGGGTTTTTGAAGTTTAAAGACTCATTAATTTCTTCCGAAAGAAAATTTTATCTACTTGTTCTGCAACTCTGCTTTCAAATCACCTGGGGTTGAATTAGTTCCAGTTAATAATTGTTGGCAAGCACTGGCGTTGCTCTGGCTGGGCAGTAATTTGCCTGTAAGCTTAGTCTCTCTTGGAAAAGTGGCATTTTCTTCCATTTGTATTTCATAATTAATTGTTTTCATCCGTGGGTCACAATTTTTCATATTGGCAGTTGCTTTTGTTGCACTCAACTTATTTTGGCTAATCACAGTGTTTCTATGAAGAGCTTATGGGAAAAGCGAAGCAACTTTGTGGTTTAATTATCTTACCTTTAGCAAAGTGGCTCCCTGGGCTTTCCAGAACAAATATTTAGCATATTAAAATGTACTATACCTTAAAAATCGGGTCCTTGACAACTTCAAAACCTGAAAGAAGTCCTTTGCTGACAATTGCCACTGAATTCAATGATAATCCCAGTTGTTGGGAATGAGATTTGAATTTTGGAGAAAAAGAAGAAAGCCTTTTTTTTAGAAAAAAAGAAGAAAGCTTTTTTTGAGAAAATAACTTTTTAAAAATTGTGTTTTGTCTTAACTTTCTATGCATGCCAAAGCTTAAGAAGAATGTCTAAGAAATCATGAATTATTGAATTCATTTAAATCATATATTACAGAGCTGGTGATTCCTGTTTGTAGAGGCATTCCAGCAGGTAGAAGCATTAATAGGACCATTCAGTCATGTTTTTAGTGTCTTCAGTTTGGAGCTACCAGAGACAGTAATAATATTTCAGACAAGGAGAGGTTCTTTGAAATCTTGCACTGAAGTCACTTTTGCTATTTGGGGGCTTTTTTCATACCTAAGTTCCAGAGTTTTCTGTTCTTCATATTCTATACAGCTGCATATACTCTGTAGATTCTTTCTTGGAAGAATGTGAAAGAAATCCTATGGTCTTTACTAAATTCTCTCTTCTTTGTCCCTGATTGTAGTTCGTTGCCACCCAGACTGCTTGACCTGCTCTCAATCTCCGGAGCACTGTGACCTGTGTCAGGACCCCACAAAGTTGCTGAGGAATGGACAGTGTGTACATAGCTGTGGTCTGGGATTTTACCAAGCTGGAGCTCTCTGTTTAGGTATGGCCCTGGGCAGACAGCCCAGAGGTGGACTGAGGCCCACTGTTGTCAAGGAGGGGGTCCATGCATGGAGGAAATGCACAACTTCCAAAGACCGTTAGAGGGTAGTCACATCAGCCATGGGTTACTTGGCATCTCTACCCAAAGGTCTCTTGCTTCTAACATTTCACAGGTGTTTTGATGCTTACTGAGAGATAGGCGATGTGGAGGTCAGATGTTACTAAGTAGTCGTGATGTGATTTTTCATTTTTTGAAGACTTTCAAAGTTAGTAATATCTCCGGGATTCTTGGTGTCATTTATTACAACACTCAGTTAATCCAAGATAGAACTTTAGAACTGACATGTGCATTTGAGATCTCTTACTAGAACTTTCTCATTTTGCAAGTGGGGAACATGGGAGCCAGAGAAATCAACTGGTTTGCTCAACATCACACAGATAATCGGTAGTAGAGCTTATCTCCTGTGAGTTACTGGGAGATCCAGAATGGGTTCATGTCAATTTTCAGAGTTTTTATGCATCTGAGAAGCTCTTACCTGGCAGAATTTGGCTTGTTTGAGGCCAGATGATCGTTACTTTTCCCCCTATCTCTGACTCATGGAGTTAATTATCCATTTAGGAGTGTGTTGGTTTATACCCCAGCTGTGAGTATTTAACTCTTCTGTGCCTCAATGTTCTTATCTATAAAGTGGAGTAATACTGACTAGTACCTTCCTGAAAGGGTTCTTATGAGGATTAAGTGTGTCAATACACATGAAGTGTCTAGAATAGTTTCTAGGATATTGTCAAGCCTCAATAAATCTTAACTGCTTTTATTATTTTTGTAATTATTTACTTCTCCCTACTTTCCTGATTCCTGATCTTTAGCCCTTTTGAAAGTTATTTCTATCTCTGCCATGGGTTGTGGAAGAAAAGAGACAAGGGATATTCTTCGGAAATGGTTGAGGGAGAAAGATATTGGGGGCTACTGGTTAAGAAGAGCAGACTCAGCAGCCCCTGGCTTCAAATGCCAGGTTCATGTGACCTTGGGCAAGTGACTTAACCTCAGGGAGCTTGTTCCTCATGTGAAAAATGGGGGTTTATAATATCTACCCAGAGGGGTATTGTGAAGATTAAATGCCTTCCTACATAGAAAGCACTTCATGCAGAGCCTGGCATGAAATATGTGCCATATAAATGAAGGCTGGTAAAGTGACTCTCCTGCCTTTCTTGTTCTCAGTGTCTCCAGAGCCTGAGAATTGGGCTATGTAAGAATTGGCACCGGGGTGGCATCTTTGAGCTAATCAGAGCTGCCCCTTTTTTCTTTCCCCCACCCGTACCCGGAGCTAGCCTGCCAGCCGCAGTGCTCCACGTGTACCAGTGGGCTGGAGTGCTCGTCCTGCCAACCTCCACTGCTGATGCAGCATGGCCAGTGTGTATCCAGCTGTGGGGACGGCTTCTACCAAGACCGCCACTCCTGTGCAGGTAAGCCCTGGCCCAGCCACCAAGAAAACCACCCCCACCTCCAAGAGATCCGGGGCCACCAGGAGCTGTGAGCAGTTTTTCAAGTATTGAGAAGAAGCTCTGAGCGAGACTCCTGATGGGCCGAGAACTGTGGATGAGAGAGATGACACATGCTTTTATAAGCTTATTAGTGCTTTGGTGATGTGTGCGTGTGTGGTAAGATTTCTCAAAGTCCTTCTGCACATGCCTAGGGGCCCTGGAACAGTTCTTAATTCAGTTCAGGATGGTGTTCAGCATTGTGTCGTAAGTTCGATTCCTTCCTTGTGTGCATACGCAGTGCTTAAATGAAAATGAAGGGAGAAAGAGATCTATATTTTTTCAAAACTTTATTTCCACTTGAAGAGTGAAGGAGAAACAGAAATAAGCAAGTGACATCATGATAGGAAACTTGGACAAGCAAAACAGATGATGGCATTTACATTTACTCTTACTTTAGTATCTCTATACTTTAGTAGCTTTGTGTGTCTAAATTAAGAACTAGTCGAAGTTCTTAATATTATCTTAGTCTTCTGGAAGTCAGAGTGGTCTTAATGCAATTTGTTGCTTATACTGGGCCATTTTTTCAGTAGTGATTATAATCTTGAGTATAAGTAAAAAAGTAAATGTATAAAGAATTTTTTAAATGCAGGAATAGAAAAAATAAATAAATAAATGCAGGAATGGGAGACGGGGTGGAAGCAAAGACCGAGGGTGGAGTTCTAAGCTTGTCTGCAGGAGACAGAGGATCAGGTGTGCTCAGAACCTAAGGCAGGGTGCTCAGTGGCAGGCAAACCTGAAAAGGCAGACAGGCCAGAGGGAGGGTCTTGGATGTCTTACAAGGAACTGCGGTAGCCAGGTTCTGCAGCTGAGCAGGGCAGAGTGCAGAGATGTGATGAGCAATGAAGGTGGGCCAGTCTGAGGGTCCGCTCATATGCTTCCTCCTTTTATGCTCTTGGTTAGATTTTCAGGAGGATCGTTTGGAGGGAATAGAGTAAAAAAGAGTAAGTACATGGTATTTACTGGCTCTGAGCGCTGAACGAGCTCTGTGGTATGTGAGGTCCTATGTGGAAAGTCTGCTGGCCTCCATTCCAGGTTGTGCACAGAAGCAGCATCCACAGACTGATGGAAACCATCTTGAAGGGAAACAGCCGTAGTACTGTTTATGTCGTACAGATAGGAGGACGGCAGGGCCTACCCTGGAGCCAGTTACAATATAGAATAGAAGACTTGCTAGCTCTTTGCAACCCGTAAAAATATCTTCTGTATCCCCAGCGTCAAGGGCTGCACAAAGTGTTCAGCGGTTGTTCAGCAGTTTGTTGAACAAGTGTTTGATGAATGAAGAAACGTATTACCATTTGGGGATCTTTGAAAGGCCAGTGTTTCAGTAGGAGTCTCAGCCATAAAAGATAAAAGGACCCTTAATGTTTCTTACTTATCGTGTTCTGTTTACCTTTATTTTAGAACAGGTTCAAAGTGGGCACATCCAAACGCCTTCCTAAGTGTATAATGGTTGGGCAATTTAGGTAAACTGCTACAATTTCAATTCGATGAAGTTACTGAATGTAGTCTCTTCTCCTTTCTTCTATCCCATCAAAGAGACCGCCTGCTAGCACTCCTGTGACAGATTTGCCTTTAAAAAGGGAATTAATTCCCCCTAGATTTTATTCTTCCCTCCGTAACACCTCCCCCCATCCAAACATCCCATATACATATTTACTTTTTTCTCCCTTTCTTTTGGGGGGCCATTTTCCTTTCTCCCATGTCCGGTGTTTTAGTGGGGGATGTTCATGCTGTTATAGGGCACTTTGAAATGGGTAATGTTTCATTTGATTACTGGTTTACGTAGCTGACTGCTTCCACATTCCATCCACACACCCACACACAAATGCCTCTGGTAGAAAGTTGCTGGGAAAATTTGTTCATGCTCCCTCCAGGGAATTAAACCAATTTGCTTTAGTTCAGCCTGGTTGCATTTTTATGCATAAAATGAGAAGAAAGAAGAGAGCAAGAAGAGAGAGCGAGCGAGAATGATCTTAAAAATTAAAGCTAAACTTGTGATCAATTTCCATATACTGTTTCAATGCTGAGACAGCCCAAATAAGCTTTCCAAATAAGCTTTCTCATTATTGGAATTTTTTGTTAACATTTGTGCTTGTGCTATTTTTGGTGGCTTTTCACCATTGACTTTGGAATTCGGTCAGTCAACCAGGGCTCTTCCAGCACGTGCTGAACTTTCCAAGAAGAAGCCTGACATTTTATGGTAACAACAGGTTTTTCTGGATTGATTCCTCTTGGCAGGGTCATTTATGTGGTGACCGGCATAATTTGCCACTTTATTGACCCATCAGAACCAAAAGAAAGTGAACACTGTGCTGAGGAAATTAATTACCAGAAGTTTGCTGGAAATTACCTAATATTCATGCTCACTGTGTGGAATACAGGGCTGAGAGACAAATAGGGGCAGAGCCAAGTGGCACATAAACACATGGCTCTTCAGCACGAGAGTGGGAGCAGGTACACCAGAGGGCCGAAAGAAGGCATGGAGTCCTGCCAGAGAATTGCATCCTCAGGGGTCCTTATCATTTTCCCTTTTCCCTTGAGTTTTGTGGTATACACGCCCATACACACAGGGGCAGATGAATGTGTTTGTGTGTGTGCAGATACTAATGTTATTACTACATTCTGGTGCTTGATTAAACTGAATAGTGTTGTAAACACAGACCACATTATGCACCTGCGTACCAGTCACTGCTTTATTTCCTCGGCCTTCCCCAATTTTGAAGTTTGATGCTTCGATCGCTTCACCTGAAGGCTCAGCACCACCCAGTCTTTGTACCAATCTAAGTCGGGGACAGACAAGATAGAAGTTGCCCCTTCTCTACAGAAGGTAGGGCCAAAGATTAGTCACCTTCTCAGGGACCAGAACTCATTTTTTAGACCTGGCACTTGGGCTTCTGCCTTAACCCCTCGGCTTCCTCTGCTACCAGCTGGATCTGGTCCAACATCCCTGTTGCCCAGGGATGCCCTGTCCCACTCTTCCTGACCCCATGGACATCAGGTTCTGGACTGGGCTTCTCCCTTGGTTCCTTCTACCTTGTCTGTTGTGACCCATTTCCAGGAATTAACAGCCTGTCCCTGAGTCACCCCAGCCTGATGGTCAGGCTTGACCCAGGTAAGGATGCTCCTTGCTTGCCCCATCTACCACATGACCTTGCACCTTTCCTGCATGGCTCTTGGGTACCACTTGTCCTGGATTTATTGTGGTCTCTCTACCAGAGTGGTGGTTCCATTACCTCTTCTTAGAAACCCTGTTATGGCAATCTAACTCTGGATCCAGACTCAGCTCACCATGCCCTGAAAACATTCTTCCTTACCTGTCTTGCCCCTCTTTTCAGTCAACCCCTGTTCCACTCTGGTAGGACCGCTGAACTATTGCACACACAAATCCTAGGCACAGGAGCCCATAAGAAAAGAAAGTTGAAAACAACCAAACTAACACACACCATGCAAGATTCGTTTAAAAAAAGTAGTTCATAAGACTATAACTTTGAGTAAAGAAAGAGTAGAATTTAGCCCATTTTCATATGTGAGTCAGTGTTTGATTTGTCCAATCCAAACTTCCAGTATTCACAAAGGCCCGAGGATGGAGCTGTGTGCACCCCGTGGCAAGTGCTCCCTTCATTCTGCAAATCCAGAGATGGGAGGGAGTGTGACACCGTGCTTAAGACTGTAAGCTCGGGAGCCAAACCACCTGGATGCCAGTCTTGGCTCTGTCACTACAAACAGTATTTTTTTTTTAAACTCCACACTTCAATTGCCTATGGGTAAAGCAGTGACAGTAATGTCTGCCATATAGCCTGGTAGTAAGGATTAAAGGAATAGATTCACATATGTCATTTAGGGTGGTGCCTGACATTTAGTTAGCCCTCCATATGGGTTGGGAGACTTGTATTTCTGCTTTTCATTGTCCGTCTTCCCTGTTCCATTTCGCTCTCTCCTACATTCATTCTCCTTGGACCACTGCTTGAGGTCCTGAGGATATGAAGAGAAATAAGACTCTATCCTAGAGTTTCCTATAAGTGAGCTTGCAATTAAGGCAGGGTTAGCTGCTGGTTACAGGGATGTAAAAAAATAATCACAGAAACATGCAAATCCGTGCAGTTTAGTCTATATCTGATTGCTGTGTGGTCTTAGACTTTGAAGCTTGAAGAACCAAGCAATTTTACAGGTTTGTATGAAGGGGGGATCATTTTGATTCTTACCTCTGCCACTTACTGTTATCTGGCTTGGCACGGGCCATTTAACTGCTTTGAGCCTCAATTTCCTCAACTGTAAAAGGGGGACAATGTCATCTGCTTTAAACCATTATGATGAACATTAGAAAAGATATTTGAAAAACATAAATATGTTATGCCTGGCACATAGTGTGTGGCCAAAAGAGGCAGCTATTGCCGTCGAATCCGTTCCTTTATTTTTCAATTTATGGGAATGAAAATCAAAAATCACTTACATTAAGAAATAAAGAGTTTTGTGCCATTTGCGTCTGATTTCAAATAAAATCTTTCATATGCTATGGAGAAGTAAATATAGGGAACAGTTTACTGTATTCATCACAAGTTAAAATCCTTTTATTCTTTTAAAATGCTCAGATTAAGTGTTGAGAGTTTGGAATTTTGTTTCTTAGCCAATATTATGGTATAATTAGAGGGAAAACTTAGGGTAACTGAGCCTGTAAAATTTACGTAGGGGATGCTGACCTAGTTGCGATTTAAAAGCTGTAGTTTGAACAGGGGAACTTGTAAAGTTAATTATTTGTTGGAATTTTGTTTGACCAGAGCAGCCCAACCATTTGTGGAAATGAAGCACTGACCCTTGGAGCCACAGGTCCAAGGCGGTGAAGACTTAATGAGTCTTGGCATTAATGTTCCAGCATGTGGCTTAGCTCAGCCTGGTTATGCCCAGGGCAGAGCTATTGGCAAAGGCATTTATGAACCTGCTGTTCTGGAATCCTCAAGAAGACAAGGAACCCCTCCTCACCCCCTGGTTCCGTCGGGATGGCCATGGTGAAGCTGGCATCCTCCGTGGCCCCTCCCACATCCCCCAGAATTGGAGGGTCAGTCCCTGTTTCATTGCCAGATTGCCTCATCGGTTTGGGGGTCCTTCCACATCCTTCCACTGTCTTCACTCATTCTGTTCTGCTCTTTAAATCGTATGCATTGTTTAAGCCTTCTCTGGTGTTCTATTGCAATTATGGTCTCTCCCTTAATTCCTGAGTGTCTTGTAAAGGGGACTTATTGCTTTGAGTGATATTCTTGTCTCTTCCATTCTGTGCATGCAAGGAATATTTGTTGAGTCTCTTTCATGTACCAGGAACCTGGGATATAGAGTGAGTGGATGGAAAACTGCCCAGGGCTTGAGGAACTTACTTCCTCAGTGGGAGAAGAGTGTCAGTGAAGAAGTATACAGAAAATTTCAGATCATTACCACTCTATGAATTCATTACTATCAGTGCTATAAAGGCAGTTTTAAAAGGTGTGTAATAGGAAGTGACTGATTCTTGAGGCAGGGACAGGTTTTACACTTCTGAATTCCCCATAGTGCTAAGCACATAGAAGGCCCTCTGGAATAACTTTTGACTGAGAAAAGTGTAAGAAACCATTGCATGGAGGAGAAACGACAGGAGTGTTCAGGCATGCCTAGACTTCAGCTTGCAGGTGACCTAGCTTCCATTTAGCTTCTATTATTTACTTCCTATCAGCAATTCCTGGCTAGGTGTAGCCTCAGGAAAATTCCAGAGTCTCGATTTTCCCCACCTCTCTTTTTCTTCCCTCCATCTCCCTTCTCTTCAGGATGGTAGAGTGCCTTATCAGAGCTGGAAGGGTTACTCTTAAACACATACACCCACCCACACACACACCCACCCACACCCACAAACAAAAAAAACAACTATGCTTGGTAACTTGAGTGGTACCCATGGAGTGTTTTAAGCCATCCAGAAGGCGGAACGACAGGATTACCCTCCTGCTGTCCATTTCTTGAGGGAACTGGACCGGGGGAAACAGGTGGCGATGGTACTCCAAGTCCTCTCCCGCTTTGGATGTTCATGTAAAAGTTAAATGGAGAAAAAGTAAAAGCAGCTGCCAGTCTTGCGCCTGGGACCTTCGCTGTAGCAGGAGACCAGCTATGTTTGGCATTCGCCTGTGCCGCTTGCAGACCCTTGCTGTGTGTGCCAAAAGACAAATGACAGACAGAAGCATCACATACCAGCAGAGAAAGGCCGCCACAAATGCAAGGGAGTTTATCTTCCAGACAGATCCCGTTCTTCTGACAGATCTGAACCCCCAAATATTTTAGCTGTGGGTTACAAACTAGTGACAAGCCTTCTGGCTTTCGGCCCAGTTCCTTGGGTATGCAGTTATTTTAGCGGGACTCTGTGGTATCCATTCTCTCTTGTTTTCCTATTCCCCGCCCTAACACGGTCCCTGCCCGACCTTCCCCTCCCTTTTCAGGCTGCCCACAGCACCTCCATGTTATCACTGTTGCGATCTGTTATGCTAGTGCAACCAGCAAGTCGGAGAACTCTCCCCATCAAAAGCTTGGTTTTGGTTGGTGGTCCCTCTGGCTTTTCAATTTCTGTAGACAAATAGATTCAAGGTATCAGTGGAGAAATCGACAGCCATTTAATTAATAGGGGCTGAGAAAAAACCCAGGAGTCCTAGCAGCTGTGGGTTGCCAATGGTCCCAGCAGATGAGCGGAATCTGAGAATTCCGTTTGGCTCGTCAGGCTGCGCCGAGGTGGTCACTGCATTTGAAAACTTTTGCGGTGTACTTGTGTTGTAGATTTAGAAGTACAGGTAGCGAGGGGTGCCTGGGTGGCTCAGTCGGTTAAGCGGCTGCCTTCGGCTCAGGTGGTGGTCTTGGGATCCTGGGATCAAGCCCCGCGTCAGGCTCCCTGCTCAGCGGGGAGTCTGTTTCTCCCTCTCCCTCTGTGTTCTCTCTCTCTCTCTCACACACACTCTCTCTCTTGCTCTCTCAAGTAAATAAATGAAATCTTTAAAAAAA
The DNA here is from genome assembly GCF_009762305.2 of Zalophus californianus. NCBI lineage: Eukaryota > Metazoa > Chordata > Mammalia > Carnivora > Otariidae > Zalophus > Zalophus californianus. The sequence continues at coordinate 62,820,748 of NC_045596.1, forward strand.
GATGTACAGGGGTGCCTGGGTGGCTCAGTCGTTAAGCGTCTGCCTTCGGCTCAGGTCATGGTCCTGGGGTCCTGGGATCGAGCCCCGCATCGGGCTCCCCGCTTGGCGGGAAGCCTGCTTCTCCCTCTCCCACTCCCCCTGCTTGTGTTCCCTCTCTCGCTGTGTGTCTCTCTCTCTGTCAAGTAAATAAATAAAATCTTAAAAAAAAAAAAAAGATGTACAGGTAGAGGGGCAGGAGAGAGAGGGGGTAACTTTAAAGAACGTTCCTCGTGAGCTGAATGTCTGCCATCATCCTCTGACTTATGTACCCGTGAAAAGCTAGCTTCCTTGTAAAATCTCTCTCCGTGTGGACCTGCCAAAGCCCCTGCCAGCTGGGAAGTCATCCCTTTGGTTCAAGCTCTACAGAAGACCCTGCTAAAAATTCAGATACGTTACCCAAGATGAGCAAATCATTCAGCTGTATCACAAATGTGGTTAATAGATTAATTAGCTATTTACCCAGCATGTGCCTTAAGAAAAAGGACTACAGGCTTTTTTTCCCCCTTCCCCTGAGTAGTTCTTTTTCCCCTAAGTATGAAATGAATTCACATGTATTACAAAAAATAATTTGACAGTCAGTCTAATTCAAGGCACAATAAAAAAATCAGCGAAAAATCCCTGACTCAAACTCTCCCAAATTACTACTGTCAGTATTTTGGTGAATGTCTTCCCGATTCATGAGTGAGTGTGTGTGTGTGTGTGTGTGTGTGTGTGTGTGTGATATGCACAGACATACACACATTATTTTTCAAAGGTAAAATCACACTCTATATATAGTTTTATTTCCTGCTTTCCCCATGTTATTTATTATCCTCTACAAAATCTTTTTAAAGTTGTTTTATAACTTTCCATCTGGGGCTATGCAAGAATTCATTCAGCTGGTCCTCTGTGGTTTGACGTTTGTTCCTAATTTTTCCATTATCATAAATAACTGTGATGTAAACATTTTTAATAGAAATTGCGGTACATATATTTGATTAGGGTAAATTCTTCGACATGTGATTACTGGGCCCAAGGGTATATGTACACTCTTTGAAGCCTCTGACACTTTAATATGTGACTCTCTTTTGAAAAAGTTGTGATTTGTATTCTGGCTAGACACAAATGAGTGCCTGCTTCCTACCACCCTTGTCAGCATGAGGTGTTAGGAGTCTTCTTGTCAGGTTGGTTGAGGTAAAATGGACTCTTGTTTAATTTTTTGCTTTTACTGATTTTTGGGATTCACATGAGGAGAGTTGACTTCATCCTACTTATCAGCTCATTCCCATGATGAGCCTGGGCCGGCTGTTCCTCTCACTCATCTATCCAGGCCTGTCTGTCTGCCTGTCTGTTCCTTTTGTTTCCATAACCTATTCTCATTTCCCTCCCCGCCCCTACAGCTCCCCACTTAAGTAACGATTCAAATACAATTTAACATGTATTCTGTGTGTGCTCAATTTTAAATATTCATAAATATTAGTAGGTAGGTATTTCATCCTTCTTTTCCTTTTTTTTTTTTTTTTACTTTAAAGACTTTATTTTTTTTGGAGCAGTTTTAGGTTCAGAGCAAAATAAAAAGGATGGCACCGAGAGGTCCCGTTGACTCCCTGCCCTGACACATGCGTGGCCTCTGCTGTTATCAGCCAGCCTCCAGTGGACTGGGGTATTTGTTACCTCAGTGAATGCTTCTTTCCCCTTTTTCTTCTCCCGAAGCACTGCTTCCAAGATGCGTACAGGTCCCTGTGAGCACCTCCAACCAATTGCAAGGAGCTGCTGCTCTCCTGTTTAATTTGCACATGTCTGGCTATTTATGAGGCTGAAAATTTTTTTCATGTAGTTGTATTTTTTCTTTTAGGAACTCCCTCGAGGACATCTGGGTCTTCAGAATGTATGAAGACCAGATATTCCCATTTCACGATGTAAAGCTTTCTGTTGGCATAGGGAGGCAGGTTGAAGATGGAGACCCAGCCTGGAGGAGATGGAAGATTGTAGTAAAAGGATCAAAACTATAATTACTCCCATGAACTTCCTTTCCTTTTACATTTGTCTGGCCTTTGCGCTTCTTAGGCAAGTAGCCTTGGCCTCCCATGGGGCTGTGATGGGGGAAAGGAGAGTAGTCTGGCCATCATCTGGGCTTATCCTCAGACAGTCACCAAGCTATTTTCAGTCACTTTCCACAGGGCTTTGGTTGATGTGTTGTAGAGATTGCAAGGGAAGAGCTTTAAAGTAGGAGTCCTCTGGGAAAGGCTGGAGCCCTTTCTTGTAACTGCTGGAATAATCTCCGAGGGCTCTCTTTACGTCCTTTCTAAGTGAACCTACCTTTCCCATAGTTTTTACGGTCCTTTCCTCTTCTGTCTCCTGCTGCACTTTAATTTGCTCCCTTTATACTTACTTGGCTTTTGACACCAGTTGAGACAAGATGCGCTAGATCTCGCAGGGTATGCCGCTCATTGGATCATGCGCGACATTCTCTGCTCTCTCAAATATGTCGTCTCACTATATCCTTATGAGTTATGTATAGCAACTCTTATTCCCACTTTACAGATTAGGAAAACAAGGAACAGTGAAATTGAGGGTAAGATAGAACATTTTTTCATCCAGCAAGAGCTTCTTATTGGAAATTTACCTACCGTCTCCTGATAATACTTTAGAACTTGGCAAGTACTTTCCCGTCATTTGTGTGATGAGGAAGAAAGCTAGCGGTTGTTACAAAATGGATGTGGATGGGAGTGAAGGAATTTGACTTGTGGATGACATAGCTGTTTGTGTCTGCAGTTTGGGCTGCTTCTGCATAGTTGCGGGTGAAAACCCCTTTGGCAGTTTGGAAATCTGAACTGCAGCCGAATGAACCTAAAAGGGCCTGCTGATCAAGTGTGCCAATTCCCTGGGGATGGCAAGGAAACTTATCCCAAAGGGCCATGGGAAAGGTGAGGGACCAAAGCTCCTTCTCATTCCTGAGGGGCATTTTGAACTGCAGGCTGAGCCCACTGGCGTCTGGGAAGGCTTCCTGGAAAATGAGAGGTGGCCCAAAGGAAGTGCTTTTAACACTTCCCTGGAAAGGGGCTGCATTGTATGCTTAGAGAAGCACAGGTTGAAAATTTTTTTACAGCAATCTTCTATCTCAAAATTATCAGATAACAAAAATAAGTTTTTTATTTTTAGAGTCTGGTTTCAATATAGAGTTGCCAAAAGAAAGGTAATTCGTTCCTTTTCATTTTGAAATGAATTGCTCAGCAAGCCAGCACATGTCTTGCTATGCTCTAGAAAAGTCAGGGGCTTTCCTAAATAAATTATCTACTGCATGTCAGATAAGAAGATGGTTTTCTCTCATTAGCCCTCTTTTTAAATTTATTGCCACGTTTTCACAATATACAGTTCAAACCAATGGGTGATCTGAAATGTATCACTAAGAGAAATTATGGTGAAAAGTCAGGGAGTGACCTTCTATTTTCCATAATAGCCCAAGTGTAATGAAAGCCACATGTAAAATAAGCCTGGAAGAAGAGATTATCTGCAGCAGCATATGTTCAGTGTTAGAAATTAGAAATCAATTGCAAAACACAGTAGGAGTATGTCATTATAAGAAATGTGACAGCTCAAAAAAAAAAAAAGAAAAAAAAAAGAAATGACGGTTCAGCATAGTCCCATATTGAAGAAATAAAAATCCCTTCTGCTGACTTGCTTGACCATTTGAACATGCTTTTGTTTCCTATGGAAACAGAGAAGGTGGCCTCACATTTGGTACTCTATATAGATGTAGCATAAGTACTTGTCGTCATAAGGAGATCTGGATTCCAGCATTTATTAGGTAGGTTTACAGCCTCAAGTTTATCTAGCTTAAGTTATCACATGTTCAGACTATGACCTCATGGTTAGTTGTTTTCATGTAGAAGGTAACTGATAGAATGACTCTGTCATAACTGGTAAAAAAAAATCTGCTGTGTATTCATTTAACATACATTTAATGAATGCTGACTTTGTACCAGTTATCAGTCTGGACACTGGGGGTTTGAGATGATTCAAATGTGGCCCCTATTCTGGAGGATACTACATTCTGTTGAAAGGGATTGATTTGTAACCAAATGAATAGGACATAGGATAAATGGTATAAGAGAGGGGGTACAACGTGCTGCCAGGAACACAGAGGAAGAAGGGACTGTTTGGACAAGTTCAGCAAAGCTTCCCAGAAGTAGTGACAACTTAAGCCTCTCAAGTGTAACCAGGATTACAGGGGGCTGTCGAAGGAGCTGGAGGCATTGCCAACTGGGCAAATCCTGTGTGGGGCATCTGGAACCCATGAACCCGTATATGGCATGCTTAGGGCACCCTGCTGCATAGAACTGGCCTGCTCGAGGGAGGTAGCAGAAGGCAGGGCTGAAATGTTAGGTACAGCTCAGTTTGTGACAGGCCTGAGTGCCGTCCCTAAGCCTGTAGCCTCTAGAATCCTGCTCATCCTTTGGCCCTGTTCTGATTGGCAACACTAGGGATAATGTTAAAAAAAATATTTAACAAGCCATATGGCACAGACCAGATTGGTCTGAAGGTGGGGGTAGGGGGGGACCTGAGACCCTCTCCTGTGCCAGACCTTTCAGTTGCTGGAACACAGTGTCTTGCAGGCTTCCCAGGGATGAAACCAGAATCATCAGGGAGGAACCAGGATGACAGCCATTTGCCAACCAGGTTGGAAGTATTTTTACTATTTTAAAAGCCAGTGCAGCTGAATGTCTGCACCCCTACCAACAAATCCCCGAAGAGAACTAGGGGGTCGTGCTTTAGTTTCTCATCTCCTCTGTGGTCCCTTGACAAAAGATGATTTCATCCCTTAAGAATGTCTTGAGTTAATTACCCTCTCCTCTCCCCACTGCAGAGTAAGCTCTCTAAGAAACAAAACTGATTAAAACTCTTACAGATGAAGTCCAAGATCCTTACCTGGCCTTCCATGATATTTGTGATCTGGCCCCTATTGTCTTTTTGGTCTTACTTCCCATCATCCTCTCAAGTACTTGCTCCCTGGTGCAGTTTGTGCAATGCTACCAATGAGCTCAAGTGATGGGGTGGTTTAAATGTTTCCTCTCGCCGACTTCTGACCTGTGGCTGGCTGGGAAGGCCCCGCAGGCTAGCCACAGCACCCTGCATGTGGTAGGTGCTTCCGTTGTACATGGAAAGATTAGCCTGGCATACCTTCTTAGGAATGAAATTGGGTTTTTTGTTTGTTTGTTTGTTTGTTTAGGTAATGACTTTGAATCAACTTCTGAGTCAGTAAGGCAGAGGCACAAGCAGGTATAGACACTTCAGTTGATGCCTATAGTCAGTAATTGAAGGGTAGTTGAGTAAGAATGAATGACAGATTTCGTGGATGTTCAGGGTGGAATTTGCTACTCGGATCTTTTATCCACATCTTTATAATGTACTTTGGGTAGCTTATCCTAATATTAACAGTGTTCTTATGTAACACTTATAAAATATAAATAAGGTGTTAAATATAAATGAAGTACCAAGTGTAGAGTACCAAGCAGCGTACTCAGCACAGAATTAACTAAATGGAAATGGACTCTGCCCTTATGAAGCTTACGGTCTAGCAAGGGAACCAGCTCATAAATAAGTAAACTTTCTTCCATCTCTGTTTTTCATCTGCTATTGTCATCTCTTGCCTGGACCCGAGCAGTGGACTCCATGCTGGTCTGTCTGCCTACATTCAAGTCCTTAAACCCTCCCTACACGGCAGCCAGAGCGAGCTTTGAAAATCAGGGCTTGTGTTGATCTCCCTCAACCCCGCTTGAAACTTCACATTAAACTTAGTGTAAAATCCTAATTTCTTTCCATGATCTCCAAGGTCAAGTTTGATTGGGCCTCTGCCTATCCCTCCAGCCATGAATCAGGGCACTGTGTCCCACCATTCCTCACTGTGCCCCTCTGTGCCCTGCTGGTCCCCCTGTGTCTGCTAGCTTTAGCCATAGGGGCAGCCATCAGTTCCTTGAACCCCTGAGCTCCTTTCCTTCCCAAGGACTTTGTTGGTGCTGTTCTCTGGCTCTCTCCAGGGCTGGCAACTTCTCATCCTTTAGATCTACCTAAAGTTGGTTCCTTCCGCCCCCCACCACTGTTATTCTTTATCAAAGAGCCCTTCCTAACATTTTTTAAGACAGGGGGCGGGGAGGATCAGGGGGAGGGAGAGAGAGAGAGAGAGAGAGAGAATCTTAAGCGGGCTCCAGGCCCAGTGCCAGGCCCGACACGAGGCTCGATCTCACAACCCTGAGATCATGACCTGAGCTGAACTCAAGAGTCAGACACTTAACCCACTGAGCCAGCCAGGTGCCCCACAGCATTTAAGAGAATCTGTAATTATCTCTACATTTGTTGGGGGAGGAAAGTTGTCTGAAATTAAAGGCTTTCCTGCGCAGTTTCGAGCTGAGAGGAGAGGATTGGATCTTAGGATTCGCAGTGAAGGCACCCTTTTCTGATTCTAAAGGGATACATAATTAAATTACTTAGGTATTTAGTTCCCAAGTCTCTTCTGATCAGCAAAGGCATTTTCCCCACCAATTTTGGGCAGAATAAATACCTCTGCAGAACAGGCTGTGCTCCATGGTGAAGCAAACATTTTGAAAATTAGGATGCATTGACAGAAGCATAGGTTGGGGTTAGCCAGCCATACAGACAGTTAAGCAACTTTTAATATCAGCAATCACTCAGAATAGGCTTCTCTTTGCAGATATGCTAAGGTGAAAAGCAAGCATGAGGAGTAAAAATCAAATGCTGGAAGAGGAGGATGTTTTTGAGTGTTAAAGGGACAGCTCTGGTTTAGGAACAATGTATGGTTGGCACATTAAGTTGTAAGAGAAAGGTACTCAAGATGCATTTTGAGAGCAGAAGCTAGTGGTGGGGCAGGGCAGGGGGACTAGAAGAGTCATGAGGGAGGACAGAAGGAGGGTGTGGGGGTGGGATAGAGAGAAGACAGGCTGGAAAGCAGGGAGAGAGCAGTAGAAATCCAGCAGTAGCAGGTCTTTCAAAGTCTTAAGCAAGGAGGAGAGTACATGGCATCCCTCCTTGCTGATTCTTCATGGTGTTGGATGCGGGAGCGGTGATCCTGTCAACACTTCATTGTACGGTTATGAAAGACAAGGTGGCAAGGTGATGGAGGGCCATCTGATTTCATAAGACAGACCATCTTTGTCTAGAAAACTATGGTTCCCTTCCCTGTGATTCCCATTACTCAAAGCCTCTGATTTCCTGTTCCAAGTCTCTGAGCAGTAATTTACTGAGTTGTACTTCTGGCCAACAGAAATAGTTATTTTTGGTGGAGGGTGTTTTTTTCTCCTGTGGTATACATATGTGCATTGTGATTTAGGAATGAAAGCTCCAACATCCTCCTTATGACTTCTTAAACCTTTGAAAGAAAAATTGCAACCCATCCTTTCTGCTATAGATTGTCCACTGATTTTGCCGTTTGCCTGCAGTCTGCCACGGGTCCTGTGCTTCCTGCTGGGGTCCGACGGAGAAGCACTGCGTGGCCTGCAGAGACCCCCTCCAAGTGCTGAGGGAGGGCGGCTGCGAGAGCAGCTGTGGCCTCGGGTTCTACAACAAGCAGGGGATCTGCAGCGGTAAGTGCCCGGCTCTGCGTGCCAGAGCAGCTTGCTTTCTTCCAGCCTCCTTTGTTTTATTAAAATCATAACATTTCTTTTAGTCAACGAATATGCAAGTGTTGGGTCTCCTGAGGGGCTCAGTCGGTTAAGCCTCTGCCTTTGGCTCAGGTCATGATCTCCGGGTCCTGGGGTTCCTGAGATCCAGTCCTGTGTCGGTGGGGTTGGGGGGGGGGTCCCTGTTCAGCGGGGAATCTGCTTCTCCCTCTCCCTCTCCTCCTGGCTTGTGCTCTCTCACTCAGTCTCTCTCAAATAAACAAATAAAATCTTTAAAAAATATATGCAAATGGCTGCTAACATCGACAGCGTTTTAGTAGTTTACAAACCCTTTTTGTCAACTGGTAGGATCGCCTTTGACACCCCCACTTCACAACAGCGTGTTAGGTTAGGGTGTTCGTGCTCTCCTCATCCTGCCAGGCTCAGGCTGCTTGCTCCAGACTCACAGCTGTGGGGAGAGGAGCAGGGCTTCCTTCCTCCAAATTCCCAATTCCACATCGGTGCCAGACTGCATCCAAATATTCATGGAGACAAAGACGCTCCCAGAGCAGCCAAAGCAGACCTACCCTTGTGTTGGCATCACTGACGTAAAGCTGAAGCTGTTACCGGGTATTCTGTCTTTCATGCCCACGGCATGGGGGTAAGAGTTAACCCAGCTTAGTGCTTCCTTCCAAGTGCTTTATAAACATTAACCCACTGAGGCAGGAAAGTATAGGGGGGACGGCATGACCTTGGGCAAGTCATATACTCTGTCTGTGTGACAGTTTCCCTTTTGTAGAACGGGGGTAACCGTCGCCACCGTGGAAGACAGAATAGTGGCCCCTCGAAGATGTCTGCATCCTGATAGCCAGCACTTGTGACTATGCCTCCTTAGATGGCAGAAGGGCCTCTGGAGGGGTGATTCAAGTCAAGGATCCTGAGACGGGGGAGGCTATCCTGGCTTATCCGGGTGGGCCAGTGTAACCACAAGGGTCCTTCTAGGAGGGACGGTAGGAGTCTGAAAAGGAGATCGGAGACAGAAGCGGGAGTCAGGGTGATGCCAAGAAGGGGCAGGGTGCAAAGGCAGCCTCCAGGACTGGGGAAGAGACACGGAAATGGATCTGCCCCTAGGGCTTCCAGAAGGAATGCAATCCCACTGACACCTTGACTTCAGGACTTCTGACCTCTAAAACTGTTAAGATAACAAATTTGTGTTGCGTTAAGCCACTGAGTTTGTGGACGTCTGGCCCAGCCGCAGTGGGAAACTGACACACACCGGCTCAGAAGGCTGTTGGGAGGATGGAGGTGATACAGGCAGCCATTTGGCCCAAGTGCTGTGTTTGCCGTCTGTTCCTCACGACGATTGCAGGAGGTGGTTACTAGGATCATCCTCATTTTCCAGATGAGACAGAGAGGTTAAGAAACTTGCTTAAGGTCACGTAGCTAATATGGGGCCGAGTTGGGATTCAAGCCTCGGTCTTCTGGCTTTAGATCTTACCTGCCTCCTGACTGCTCTACTAGCGATAAAGAGACGCCTCTCTCTGCACCTCTGCTATTTCTCCCTCCCTTCTCCTTCTCACCTCCCTCGATGCTCTTCTCGCCCTTTCCCCCGTCTTCCTGTCAGTCTTCAGATCAGCCGCTGCCCCGTGGACATTGCCAAGTCCACAGGTAGGCACCTGACAGTGAATGAAAGGTCTGAATTGAGTTTACTGTGATGGTCATACCTATAGAAAGGCTATGATGACTTTTTTTTTTTTTAATAACAAAGTCCACTAAATCAAAGAAATGTGCAGCCCAAAAAACTTTCTTCAGTTACTGTCCTCGTTTTGTTTACTGAGCAGGGCAACAGCAAATATGAGATGATCTTTGGGACTTGACAAATCCACTTGTCTTGGGGAAGAGAGATAGCCCCTGGCAGCTGCTTGCTTAAAGCTGTGCAGAGATCCATCAGCATCACTGGTGTGAAAAATCTCACTTGATGTGGACGAGTCACAGGTGGCTTTTTGTGGAGTCAGGAGAGAACAGGAAAGAAAGGCCAGGCTCTGCGGTATTTTAATCTTTTTCTGCCAGCATCACTTTCCCGCTCAATTGAGCCAGATGCATTCTCTAAAGGTCAGCAGATGTCAAGTTTGCACAAATCCAAAGGCATTTAGCCTGTAGGTCCCCAAGGAGCCTGGCTACTGTGCCTGAGGAAGGGCAGTGACACTGGCCTGCTACCAAGATGGTATATCTGAATTGAGAAAGCAACTTCTCCTGGGGAAGCGGGTATTTAAAAGGAGGGATTTAAAAAAAAAAAAAAAAAAATGAGGGATTAGTGTGAGCCCTGAGGCAGTGAGGGGTGGAAATCTTCTTGGGCTGAGAGGTTGGATGAAGAAAGCCAGAGCTCCTTGCTGACTGGAAGAATTAAAAAAGACCACTGAACAGGTGGCTTAGGGAGAGAGTATACATCTGAAATGCTATCTGTATACATTTTGAAACAAAGCATCAGGAAAAAAAAAATCTTCCAGATAGGAGGATGGGCCATTGCTGAAAGTCAGCCAAGGAATCAGTTGATCAGAGAGTAATTGCCGATCGCCTGCCGTGTGCTTAGCATGATGCAAGACTTTGTGATACCATTGACATCGACCCGCAGACCTTTGGATAAAGATGGGAGTTTACACTTCTCATAAAATTCTTAGAGCTCTCTAAGTTTGTATCAGATGCCTGCAGAAGTGTTCATATAAATATTTCCTAAAACATCAGTGAACCAAGTCACTGATTGGTATCAGAATGTTAATTAAAACGTCTGATGCTGATAATGCTGACTTATTTCCAGTTCAGTTTAGTGCTACTCAAGATAAAGACTGGCTGGTGTTGGTTTAATCATTTATAACTGGGAGGCCTGTATCTCCAGAAATCTCAAAGTCAAGTGCTGAGAAAAATCCAGCACAACCTGTCATACACGGTGGTATGCCCTGGCTGAAAGAATTTACAGCAACCAAGTTCATTGGTGGTTCATGCTTTGAGTTTTACAAATGTTAGATATAAAGGGTGGGGAAATTCAAAGGACAAAAACCTCCTCATTCTTTAGTCTCTTAAGTACTTGTGCTACTATGAAGGGCTTTTCTGACTCTAGCTAACATAATAAATCAAAATAAGTTCCGAGGTTTCTGTTGGCCATTCCCTCTCTTCCTTCCTCCTCTCCTTTTTTCTTCTCTTTCCTTCCTTTTATATTCATTTCCCTTCCTCACCAAGGCAGCTGTTTCAATTTTTTTAAGACTTTATTTATTTACAGAGTGCATGTGCCCGTGTGTGCGAGCGGGGGAGGGGCAGAGGAAGAGGGAGAAAGAATCTTAAGCAGACTCTGTGCTGAGCATGGAGAGTGACAACAGAGCTCCAGCTCACCATCCCGAGATCATGACCTGAGCCGAAACCAAGAGTCAGACACTCAACCAACTGAACCACCCAGGCGCCCCTACTTGAACTTTTTTTTATCTTTTTGTTTTGGGGGCTTATGTAAAATGGGTATTCTTTTGAGTGTACATACCTTTTTTTTTCTTAAATGATGTGTTACAGAGTTCACGTTGTTCTTTTTTCATTCAGCATTATGGTTTGAATCACCTGTGTTTCTCTGTCATCTAGCTCTTTGCTTCTCACTGCTGCGTAGTACTCCCTGGGCTGCATCTCCCAGAGCTCACCCTTCCACTGTTCATGACAGACTCCCCACTTCCCTCCATCCCTGTGCTGTCTCTAGAGAGCACCAGTGAACAGCTTTAAACACGTCCCTTTGTGAACCTGTGCAGAAGGTTCCCTGGGATGGGTAATCTGGGAGCAGAATTGTTGGTTTCTTAACTTTCCATATTCTTTATTTGGCTAAGTAGTGCCAGGTAGCTCACCAGCATCCATACTCTCAAGTGTGAAGCTTGTCTCATCTCCACCTCCTTGCCACCATTTGGCATTATCAAGCTTCAGATTTTTTTTTTTTCTGGTTAATAGGTATACTGGGACAGCCCATTTTATTTGCATTTTTCTGATTATTAATGAGTTTGAGAATATCTTCAACGCCTATTGGACTGGCATCCCTACCCCCGAGCCCATTTTGACTTCAAATCCTATATTATATTGATTATGCTGGTGGGTGTGCCTCAGAGTATTGGTTATGCTTCGTCCAATGAGTAATCATCTGGTTCTCCTTCAACTGTGAAAACAGAAAGTACAGAGTACTTTGAAATGTTGGAATCCAGGAAACAGACCTCAGCTGAGCAGCCAGACAACGTGATTACCGTGTTGATACCAGCTGTGGACAGTGTAAAGAGTAGACTTCTCTGCTTCCTTTGCTCATCATTGACTTTCTCTGGTGGGTTTCTTCCCCCTTAGCTTGTGACCAATCCTGTAAGAGCTGTGGTCCCAATAGTCCCAGGTGTCTTACCTGTGCTGAGAAGACAGTGTTGCATGATGGGAAATGCATTGCTGAATGCCCCGATGGGTACTATGTTGAGGCCACTGGCAGATGCAGAGGTAAGATGTGGGTAATCATTGTTGTCATCATCGTCATCATCAAAATGCATTTGACATATTTGACAATACTTGGTGCTATATGCTGCTCACTTAAGAATTAGTGTGTATGATGAGAAGATGTCAAATTAAAAGGAATAGCTTTTTCATTCTGGAACCTGTGTGTATTTGGTATGGGAGTGGGTGGATGCTGTGGGACTTGAGGGATTAAGTAAAAGACTTAGGCGTATCAATCATCATTAGGGTTCATTTGGTCCTTTTCAGTGCGAAGAACATCTTTAAGATCTTCATATAGTCCTTGTGTACTAATAGACCGTCACTAACTTAGGTTGTAGGTATGACAGAGTCATTTCTTAGACGGCACAAGCCCATATATCAGCAACTACAACACATCACAAAAATAAAATATAGAATAAACCAAGTTTGGCAGCTTGTAAGGCCTAAGTCTGTGTGTTTTGAAAATTTGGTCTTATGTGCTATTTATGTATTGTTTCTTTCAGATTTATATAACTTTAACCATGAAACATTCCTACTTGAGACTTTGTAAGCTTCTACTTACATAGGTTTGACTTGTGTCTTTCCTTCGAGACGACTTGGGGAACTTACTGCTGCCTGGGATTGCCCCTTGATTGATTGCCCCTCTCCTCCAAAATAAACATACGTATTCTCACTTGTGCCTGTAGTGTGGGTTTGTGGCAGAATGTTTCGATCTGTCCCACAGCCTGGTCTCAGCAGCCTCCTTCTTGTCTGCCAACCCCTTTACTCGCCCAGTGTTTATCCCTCGGCCGCAACAGCCTGCCCCCAAGAGGCTCGTCCTGCTTCCACACCCTTCTCCCAGCTCCTGCCCGTTGTTTTCTGGAGTCTTCTAGTATCTCAGTCCCGTCCCTTAGGACAGGCCACGGTATACCATTTGTAAATCAGAGTCAGAGATGTCCCACTGTTACCACCCAGGACTAAAGCAGCAGAGATGCATGCCTGACATTGTCATATGTAAAGATTGTTTAATATAATTCTTCCTTACAATCCTATGATGTCAGACCTAGAAGTATCTTAAGTGATCATTTAGTCCAACCTCACAGTGCATTTGCCATGGAGCCTAGGCCTGGAGAAACCCTGACTTGGCTGAGGGCATAGATAAATTAGTGGATAAGCCAGCCAAAATTCCAGTGCTTCCAGAACGCAGACATAGAAACTTTTCACTCTTCCCTATTCAGGTAGGGGGTTTTAGGTTCAGACAGACCTAGGGCTAAATCCCAGCACTGCTACTCATTAGCTCTATGATCTTGGGTAAATTTTTTAACTTCCCAAGACCTCAGTTTTCTCATCGGCAAAACCTCGTAATTGCTATGAGGATTAAATGCAGCAATGTGTATAAGCTCCTTAATGGAAACACCACATCAAGGGTAGCTGATAAATAATAGAACATGGATAAAAGTTGGGTAAAGGGTCACTGCGGGCAGTTTTGGGTATAGAACCACTTCCTAAAACATCTTTCCGCCTGATTTGGTGTGACAGCTGAAGGGGATTGAGAGCGACACAGAAGGGGCTTCCTGATACATAAAGAGCCCAGCTGAGAAGTAGGCTCCCTGGTCACTTGGGTTCCATGGTGTCCCTCTCACTCTCCTCCTCAGCTTGTCACAATTCATGTGCCGGCTGCTCCGGACCCACGGCCTCACACTGCACAGCCTGCATCCAGCCCCGGGCTCTGCGCCAAGGCCACTGCCTGTCCAGCTGCGGAGAGGGCTTCTACCCTGACCACGGGATCTGCAAAGGTACCGTTGGTATCGTCGTCATTCTTAAGAGACTTTCCCATCACGAGGACAAAGATTTAAGTTACTTTTCAGTGCACTTTTCCCTACAGTGTATCTTATATGGCTATGTATACATTCCATGCTTTTGTTTTTATCGCCAAGGGATAATCCGAAAAAAAAACTCATGTTGGAATATTTGTGATGACGCCCCCCAAAATTCATGATTTTTCTGGCCATCCCCTTGAAAGGACTGTCATTTCCTTTACCGTTCATTAAGACAAAACAAAACTCTTACTTCCTCCTTTTCCCTGGTCTAAGGAGACCATTGTTAATGTGTTTCGTAGTCTTCATTTTGTTTTTCCCTGAAGAACCTTTTTTTGTTAACGGTATAGCTGAGCAAACTGAGTTAGTAGCAGTGCCTCTGGGCTGAGGGAAATGGAAATGGAAACTCGTAGATAGCTGTTTGCCAGAAAGGCTTTGGGCTCATTGGGAGGGCGGGATCATTGTCTTTTGAAACTAGAACATTGGGAGCATACACTTCAATTAGGTGAAATTAATTTATATGTGTTTATATGTAGGGGACTTTGGAAAAGAGTTTGAGAATAGTTAGAAGAATATACATATTTATATATATATTTATATATTTGTATCTCTGTTATTATATATATTTATATGTTATATACTTATATATGTTATATATAAACTGGTATATATTTTATAAATAAATATGTATTTTTATAATTTTTATATAAATATATACATACATATTTGTATACATATATGTCATAAATATATATGTGTATAATTTAAAACAGGGCAGCTGCAATAAATACTCTGAAAAAGAAAATTTAGAAATCTTTTAGAGTTAATTGTATCAAAGTTAGTTATATCAAAGAGCTCTTGTAAAGAGTTAATTATATCAAATGTGGGCATGAGATAGTTCCAGTACTCTGTCGGGGTCTGATTTCAACCAGTAGCCAAGAAAAACAAGAAACTGTTATGGATTGTCAAATTCCTGTTGCTCATTCAAAGGGGGCTCTTCCTTGTCTAGGAAAGCAGCCTTTCCTCACATAAATTCTAGAAGGATTTTGTTGCCTGGATGCCTATATAGTGGGTGATAGATGACATAGTAGACAATAATGCGATGACCATCTTTGCGAAAAATATAGTAATGGCCTTTGTGTGGATGCTTCTTAAAATCTTCAATAAAAACTGAGGCCATGGTATTAAAACATCATTCAGCGAGTGTGTATCTGGAGAACCAAGTCAGTATTGTCCAGTTTGCTGGGGTTTTTTCATGCTCCAGCTTGACAGACCTCACAAAACCCGAGAGATGTGACCAGCTAACATCACCCTCACTAGGCCTCTCACAAATATTATCACCCTGCGCTATATATAGAACACTAGAAAGCAGTTTTCTGATAGGATGTATCTGGTGAACTCTTCCAAGTGGCTTAGATTTAATTAGGGACTCCCCTTGGTTGCAACATATATATGACCCTTGTACTGATTTCTGCATTTTGTTCTTGTCAGCCTGTCATTCCTCTTGCCTCACTTGTGTGGGTCCAGAGCCCTCTCACTGTGCCCAGTGTAAGAAGCCCGATGAAGGACTGCAAGTTGAGCAGCGGTTTGGGGCGAACATCACCTCTGGCAAGTGTCTGTCCCAGTGTAGAGCCCAGTTTTACTTGGAGAACACTGGGCTGTGTGAAGGTGAGCAAGCATGGTTTGAAGAAATGTTAGGTAGCTTCTGGGCTTTGCTCTTGAGAGATCCTGTGAGGTGAGAACAAAGCCAGAAGACCTTTGTTTTCATGTAAGAATTGTTCCAGCGTGCTTGTGGATGGAGCAGAAGATGGACATGCAAAGGGGTGGCCCCCGCTGATGTTCTCCTTCCCTGGGTGAATAATAAATGATCTTAGAGAGCTGGTTCCATTGACCCCACTGTCCCCAAAGTTACGTTCTAAGAAGTCAGACAGGAATTATTTCAGAGACAGTATGAGTAGCTAAGAAAGACCCAGAGCTCACTGTAGAATTCCATTTAATATTTCTTCTAATTTGCTACTCTGGGTGAATATGAATTGGTCCCTTCAGGGCAAAATCTGGACTTCTGTCAAAATTTAGAAGTGATTCTTGCCATTGCCTAGCATATCATCCACAGGAAATTGATGCCATCCTGAATAATTTGACTCGATAGCTGGGTTATCTATGAGTGGCTGAGGAGTTGAAGGGGAGATATAGATAATTTGGGGAGAGGTTGGGGAGGCCCCTCTCTGTTCCTATATGAAGTTGCCTTGCTGTTGGGTGAATTGTTTGACTTTCAAGCTACTTTAAAAGAAATGCAATACTTACAGTTTTCATTGTGAATGTATGTTCATTAAAGGAAACTGAATGTAGAAAAAGTAGAAAGATAATCTGCCTACCATCTACCACCATCTACCACTTGGGTAATTGCCTTTACCATTTTGCTATAATATATCCAAGTCTTTTCCTATGCATAGCTTTGAGTTTTTATTTTTACCATGTAACTGTAAGCATGCTGTAGATTCAATTTTGTATCCTACAATATCCAATTTTACGTTAAATACACCCTCACATGAAAATGACAGATTTCAAGGTTAAAAGATTTTGATAGTCAGTCAAATGGCATAGTAGGAAGTATACAGATTTGGAATACAGAGACCCCAGGCCAGACACTTAAGCTCTCTGAGCCTTTGCATTCACAGCATTAGATGAGAGATAATTATCTTTCACATGGGCTTTTTGCCAGGATCAAAGGAGGTTAGAAGTGTGAAAGTTCTTGGTAAATTGTAAAGCCCCATGCTCAATTGTTATAAATGTCCATCCAAATGCTCAGGTGTTCAGGAACATTATAGGGGTAATCCCCTGCTCCCAGGGATGCACCCTGCTCCCTGGGATGCACTGTTAGAAAGTGCCTAGAAATTAGAGGAAGGGTCTTTATTCTCCACATACACTGATTTCCACCCATATATGCATTGCCTAAACTCTCCATGGTCCGTTAAACTTTCATGGCTCTGTTTCCACAACTACTTCTGAAATACAGGAATCTTTGCTGCTAAGAGTCTCGGTGCCTTCCCAAGGCACACACCACACAGCCTTCCCCTCTGATCCTGGGAGAAATCAAGAAGAAATCTTCCCAGGCTACTCAGTGTAGTTAGCCTCTCCCTATAATTTTGAACACTACATTAAAAATGAAAAATAGGGAATTTGAGGAGAGATCAGAAAAGAGAAACAAAAATGATGAATGTTTGTAAAATTAAGTTGTAAATAAAAATTGGAGTGACCAGGGTTATCCAGCCAGAAAATAATGTTACTGTTGATTTGGTATACACCATGAGCCAGACACTAGGAGAAGTACATGACTTGTTTTTCACTAAAGTCTGGTACCAACCTTGTGGGGTGAGTGGGACAACTATTTGAGAGGAAATGGAGGCTTCAGGGAGTTTAGGCTGTAACTTGTTCAAAGTCATGTATCCAACACAGAGTAGAATCCAGTGGAATCTAAGTCAGCCTGATTTTTGTATCCATGCTCTACACCAAGTTGTTACTGTATTATGGTCACTGACAAGGCGAAAGCATAGTGTACTAATACTGCAGGATTGGAACATCTTAAATTTAAGGAGGCATCCTCAACAAAGGGGAGTTTTCTGGGAATCCCTTTATACAGACACCTTTTTAAAAGGATTAGAGTGTAATCCCTGTGGAAGGGTTTAATCATGGTCCCCATGCCAAAGGTCTAGATTGACCCCTGGAGTCCCTTGTGATCCCATGATTTTATGCTAGTTCACATAATATTATTAGGTATCACACTATATAGCTATCTACTCACGTTTATTACCAAATCCTTGTGCAATCTCTGCTATGTAGATTTTGTTGTACTCAATTTATAAGTGATGAGAATGTGGCAGAAAAGGTTAATTGAGTTGCCCAAGATTCCGTTGGGAAACTGAGTGCAACCACCAATTGTTTCCAACCCATCTGAGTATTAAGTGTGTTGATTGATGTGTTTCCTGTCACTCATCTCATATCTCTGGAAACCTTTCTGCCTTCCCACAATCTGTTCCATTTTTGATTCTGCCGAGGTGTTGTCAATGCAATCAGGCTGGGGAGCCCTATGAGACTGGGCTCTCCTTCTCACATGTTCCCAGAAATACCCTGGCTTCCTTGCAGAACACTTAAAAGGTTGGAGTCTTTTTGCGGCTATACCATTGAGGGTTTATTTTACAGCACATTTGATCTCAAGTGCTTTTCTATAAAGAAAAGAAAAACAACTGTTTTCTGGAACTCTCCCTCTTCCTCTCTCTGAGACTGCAGTACAGAGTGATTAGAATATTACTGCAGCTAATGAAAGCGAGAAGCAGATGCATTATAGGACAAAGCAATTTACTTAGAGTCTGAAGTGATGTCAGAAGTTATAAAAGTTTCAACTCAGAGCTACATGACAAACCCAGGAATTATCTAGTGGAAGATGAAACAAAAATACTCGAGATATTTGACTAACATCCAAGTCTATGATTGAAGGACGAAAAAACATAAAATTAACAAACAGTGACCAAAGAGAACATTGTTTATTAGTAGCTGGAGGGCAGTCTGTTTTTATTCCTTCCTTCTACAAATGTCTATTGAGTGTTCCCTCGGTGCTGGGCATTGTGTAGGCACTGGGGGTACACTCATGAATGAGTGAGACAAAATTCCTACCCTCATGGAATTTATATTCTAGTGAGAGAAACAGATCATAAATAAATGAATAACAACAGCAGCAACAAAACCCATGGTGTGTACTTGGCTAGGGATCTGTGCTATGAAGCCCGCAGCAGGATAATGGGAAGAAAGAGGTGGGCTGAGGTGGGCTTCAAAGCAGAGGGGCTCTGGTGAGAGGGGGATGGGCACCTGCCTGTATTTGTCCTGTGATTTGGGCTCATTCTCAAAAGTGACCTTGTATCCTTCAGAACATGGAGCTTTGACATTATGTTTTGTTTTGTTTTTTTCACATGGCCTCTGTGTTTACAAAATGTGCCTAGGACTGCTGGTACAAAAGACAGTCCGTTACTAATTGTGAAAGACAGTGTGAAGGCATTTTCTGTAGTCAGCCAAAACTGTGCAAGTTTATTCAATATTAACATTCAGTACTAACTAAAAGAAGGATTTTAGTAATGTTACCCAGAGTTCACCTCACCTATTTAATGGATTGTGTCAGCATTGACAGAGTCTAGTTTATTTAACAAAACAAACAAACAAACAAACAAACAAACAAAAGCCAGGAAATATCCATCAACTCCCTTGCTCAGATAAAATAATACAAATTCAGTCCCTTCAAAACCTCCAAACATCAAAAAACTATCCCTTGCTTTTTTATCCCTCTCCCCTCCCCCACTAGTTTTCCAGGACTCCCTGAGTTCATAAATCTGTCTGAAATCTCCAGGGTGGAGCTGGGTAGGGGGCCGCTATCTTGTACAATTCCAGGGTGCTGTTCTTGTGCTCAGTCCTGTGACAGGTTCCTCCTGGAGTCATTTAGTGACTGTGCAGCCCCTGGGGCTGTACCTGGCAGCCCAGGGTGGATGGAGAGGACAAAGGACCCGGAGCTCTTGTCACTGGGAGGCCTCTCCTCTTTCCTGAGAATGTTCCTAGGATCAGATCAGATCGCTCAACTCATTTTCAGATTCTCCTTACACAGTTGTTGAGGTGGTTTGTTGTTGTTGTTGTTGTTTTCTTATAAAGGATTCAACTATTTTGAAGCCTTAGCTTTCAGTTGAGGTTTCTCTAGTGCAGAGCTTTTCATAGGAATCTCTTGGGAATCTTGTCAAAATGTGGATTCAGATTTCATAGATCTGGGGTGGGATCTGAGTTTCTGCATTTATAACATGCTTTCAGGTAAGGCTGATGCTCCTGGTTCAGGGACCATAGGTGAGTAAGCAAAGCCTCTAATTAAAAAAGGGCAAATATATCATTTTATCATTGGTATACTTCTAACTAAAGCAGTTTAACAAAAATCTCAATTTTTATTTCTTCTTATTGCATGCATAATACATATTACAGAGACTTTAAAAAATACAGATAAGAAAAATTAGGAAACAAAAACACCTACTACTAGGTTACCCAGATTTAGCAAATAAAAATACAGGATTAAGAAATAAAAATATTTAGGGCGCCTGGGTGGCTCAGTTGGTTGGGCGACTGCCTTCGGCTCGGGTCATGGGCCTGGAGTCCCGGGATCGAGTTCTGCATGGGGCTCACTGCTAGGCAGGGAGTCTGCTTCTCCCTCTGACCCTCCCCCCATCTCATGTGCTCTCTCTCTCTCATTCTCTCTGTCTCAAATAAATAGATAAAATCTTAAAAGAAAGAAAGAAAGAAAAATATTTAGCGGATAAAAAAAGGAATTTTTTTAGTGTCAGTATATCCCAAATATTTCCTGAGATATTCTTTTTTTTCTTTTTTAACATTTTATTTATTTATTTGACAGAGAGAGAGCACAAGCAGGGGGAGCAGCAGGCAAAAGGAGAGGGAGAAACAGGCTCCTCGCTGAGCGGGGAGCCCAATGAGGGGCTCAATCCCAGGACCCTGGGATCATAACCTGAGCCAAAGGCAGATGCTTAACTAACCGAGCCTCCCAGGCACCCCTGCCGGAGATATTCTAAAATGCTATTCAGTGTTTATCTGAAATTCAAATTTAACTAGGTAGCCTTTATTTTATCTGTAAATCCTACCTGTAGCCCTTCAATCTTGAGATAACCTCTTTTAATCTTTTAGCATAGATTCTTAGTTATTTATGCACACACACACACACACACACACACACACGTGTATATATATCTCACTTCACAGTTTATAAATTCCTTACAACCAAGAGTTTTATTAGAAATTCTGTAAGTTTGGGGAGTTCGGTCAGTTAAGTATCTGCCTTCGGCTCAGGTCATGATCTCAGGGTCCTGGGATTGAGCCCCTTGTTGGGCTCCCTGCTCCCCGGGGAGTCGGCTTCTCCCTCTCCCTCTACCCCTCCCCCCACTTCTGCGTGCTCTCTCTCAAATAAATAGAATCTTCAAAAAATTCTGTAAGTTTACATTTACTCCCATTTTACAGATGAAGAAAGTAAGGCTTAGAAGGAACCAACTAATGAATGATTTAGCAGCTGAGGATCCTAAGTTTTAATACAGGACATAGTTGCTCAGTACTCCTACTGTATTTCCTAGAGGATTTTTGATATTTACGTCATAATTCAAGAGAAGTTTACCTCAAAAATTGTTTTTGACCTGAAAAGCCGGGGAATTTTATATGATGTGAAAATAAGGATGCTGGACCACTTTTTATATCATTGAAAAGAAAAAAAGAAGTGGTAGTGTTTATTGTCTGGAATTTAAATAGGGGATAGGATAGAATAGAGTAAGTAGAATAGAACAAAAATTGATATGTTCTAATTGTTTTAGGTAATGTTTTTACTGACGTCAGGTTGATTGGATTTGACAACCATCTAAGGACACTTTTAATGCCAACACTTTCAGTGCTTAAGCTGCTCAGTTACGCTTATACTTAGCCATCAACTGGGACGCCACCACTTAGTAACTTTCAGATATACGATATTGTTAACCGTAGTCACCATGCTGCACATTTTATCCCCAGGACTTCTTTTATATCTGGAAGTTTATACCATTTGACCACTTTCACCCATTTCCTACCTGGCAACTACCAGTTTATTCTCTGAATCTTAATTGTTCAGCCAGCCCTGGCTGTTGAGTGTTTTTCAAACCCTTTGTGATTGTCCATGCTCCTTTCTTTATTCTTAGTGGCCCCCAGTAGTTGAGGGTGCGCTAAGACTTGTCAGTGTCCCAAAGGGGAGGATCTCAGCACCTAAGGTGGAGGCTGATTGAAACTGGAGCCTCAAGTAGCAGCTTCTACATCAGGCAAACACACATCTTTCAGAGGAACACCGGGAGATGGGTATTTTTGTCTGTTCCCTCTGCACTGAGCCCTGGAGTGACAGCCAGCTGGTTGAGAACTGTTTCTTTGTTTTCTACCGTCCCCTTGAACCAGTGAACTCAAACCTCGCTGACCACCAGAGCCAGGCTGTCAAGGGTGTGCCAGACATGTGCATAAGCTCTTTCCAGGAAGACACTAGTGACCTGGAACAGGGCAGAGGGAGAGCACAATTACGGTGTCCACCTCCCAGGTCCACGAAGCAGGCAGTGGGCCTCTGTGTATACATTAAATTAGACACTTGACCCTTAGCCAGCAGTTTTTAAGATATGTAAATAGGTGTCTTTCAGGGAAAAGCAGGGAGAATGGGCCTTTCTGATTGCTGCCTCCTGGGGGAGGGGAGGGATAACCACCAGTAGTCCTTTTTTTTTTTTTTTTTTAAGATTTTATTTATTTATCTGACAGAGAGAGACACAGCAAGAGAGGGAACACAAGCAGGGTGGGGAGCGGGAGAGGGAGAAGCAGGCTTCCCACGGAGCAGGGAGCCCGATGCGTGGCTCGATCCCAGGACCCCGGGATCATGACCTGAGCCGAAGGCAGATACTTAACTGACTGAACCACCCAAACTCCCCAAACTTACAGAATTTCTAATAAAACTGAAGGCAGATGCTTAACGACTGAGCCACCCAGGCGCCCCACCACCAGTAGTCCTTGTGAGCCCATTAAGAAATGGTTCTTTATTTGCTATAGCCTTATGGATTTTGTGGATGCAAGCTCCTTTGGCTTTCAGAACTAGAGTTTTGGGGGTCTGTCCCTCGGTTGGACTCTTAAAAGTTGGGGCATCACATGTTGGCTCTAAACCCTTCATTCCTAAGGGAAAAGCTGGGAGTTTCTTCCTGATTGTATGGCAACTAGGGGTGGGGGTGGGTATGTCAAGAGTGTCCCAGCCTTTTCTACCTGTTTCCATATAGGTTTTTTTCTCATCATTGCCTATGCCTAGGAGTCCCTCAGCGAGTTAACTAGTTTCTGGATTTTTTTCAGAGGGAATTGTTCCGTGTGTAGCTGTAGATTTGGTGTGTCTGTGGGAGGAAGTAAATTCAGGAGCCTTCGATATCACCATCTTGGACCGGAACACCATTTTTTTTCTTTTTAAATAGGAAATGCACCAATTATTTTGGTCAGTTAATTAACTTGCTTTAGGTGAACCAGGAGAAAAAGTATATCATGGGTATTTTGATCTATTTAGTTGTTGCTAAGATTCACCCAAGGCCTTAAGGCAGAGTTTTAATTAAAGAAATAAATGGGCAGGAGTCTGCCTGCTCAGCTTAAGAGTATGTTATTAGTTATGAAGTTGGGATTCCCTTGCATTAATTGAATAAAATACATGGCATCTATATTAAGCAACACTCTTTAATGTAGTCCCCAGAGTGCTGACATAAGTACAAATGTATGCCTTCTGGTAATTTTCAGTCTTCTTCACTTTCCCCTTCTTGTTTTTACAGCATGGGTGCGCTCAGCTTTGGGGATAGAAAGATGAAAAAGATAAAGGCCATGCCTTAAGGAAAGCATGCTCGAATAAGGGAGACTGACATCTGAACGAGAAATTAAAAGAACATGATACATGTAGTTGTAGGGACCAAGGGCTGGCTGCCCCAAGATGGCTACTTTGGCATAAAGACTATTTTGAGTTAAAAAGCAATAAACCCCAGAAGATTCAGGAGAAGCTCTTTACCTTCCCAACACTGCCTAAAAAGAATTTAGATAGGGAAGGAAGAGCGCTGTCACCATAGATAAGGACATCATGATATACTTCGGGTATGGTAGGCAGGGAGGAACCTAGCAAGGTCTGTTTGATCAAAGTCCTGTGCATGTCCCATTGTTTCTGAGTGGCCCAGCAAACATTTGTTTACCTAACATTTACTCTCTTTCATCGTACTGAAGATTGCATGCCTTTCCTTTGAAATCTCAGACCCCTAACCCCATCTCCTTAGTTTAGGATGACATGTATACCTCATTTTGCCTGTCTTTGGAATTGCCACATCTGTATGGATTCCCTGTACGTACACTATTAAATTTTATTTTCTCCTGTTAATCTGTCTTGTGTCAGGTTGATTCTTAGACCAGCTAGAAGGACCTTGAGGGGACAGGAAAATGCTTGCTCCCCAACATTGTAATGGCAGTAGGCACAAGGCTCAAGTAGCTTGCCCTTGGCCCCTACAACAGCATGTATCATGTTCTTTTAATTCCTTGTTCAGATGTCAGTCCCCCTTACTTGAGCATGCTTTCCTTAAGGCATGGTCCTTATCTTTTTCATCTTTCTATCCCCAAAAGAGCACAGAGGAGACTGACTCTGTCTGGGGGAGAGAGTATGAGAAAAGATCTACAGAGAAAACTACATCATCAGCCTGTTGAAGGGTTCAGAGCAGTTCACCAGGGCAGAAGGTGGGAAAGGGCATTACAGGTCAAGGAAACAGCAAGTGCAAAGGCGTGCTGTATTTAGAGAAGTCTGATGTATTTGGTATTCCCGCAGTATAAAGCTCAAAGTGGTGAATTGTGGGAAATGATACTGGAGACATGGGGGTGAGGCATGTCATGAAGGTATTGGAAAACTGTTAAAAGATTTTAAGTGGGGGAATAATATGGTCAATTTGCATTTTATAAAGATCAACCCCTTACCTGTGCAGCAGGTAAATGGGGAGAAACAGTGGGGCTAGTTGGGAAGCTGCTGCACTAATTTGTATCATGAGTGATGTTGAAGGTCTGCACTAAGGGGCCATGGGAACGGTTAAGTTGGGATAGATTTGGCAGAGATTTAGGGAGTAAAAATCACCATGTCTTGGATGGGTTGTGGTGACAGAAAAGTAAAAGTCCAAGGTTTCCAGCATGAGTGTCTTGGTGAGTAGGGGGACTACCAAGTGAGGCAGGGAATACAAAGGAAAGACGAGGTAGTGGGTAGGATGTGGGGTTGGGGCAGGATAATAAATGCAATTTTGGACAGGAGGAATGTGATGCCATAGTTTGCATTAAGTAGATATGGGCTGAATGTGGAAGTGGATGATGAGTAGTGTTTTGGAAAGAGGAATGAGATACTAGTGAAATACCAAGTAGAGGTATCCCCTAGGCAGTTAGATTTATGTGGTTGGAGTTCAGAGTAAAGGCCAGAGCTGTACACATAGATTTGGCACTCACCAGCATGGAGGTCATCGTTAAAGCCACGGATAAGTTTGCCAAGAGTGAGAAGAGAAAGGATAGAAGGTGTAATTTGGGGAAGCTCCACTATTCTTGATGTAAACAGAGAAAGGCTAAAAAAAGGAAATGATCAAAGAGATAGGAGAACTAGAGGAGTGTGTTGCCAGTGTTCCCATCCACCTGCCCACCCACTGGCTCCCCTACCTACCGACTCACCCATTCAATCAGCAGAAATTAATTGATTGAGAACTTATGACATGCCAGGGACAGGGACTATGATAGGTACTGCAGGAATCACAGAGATGGAAGAGATGTGATTTTTCCTCTTACATGGTTCAGCTCATTAAAAGAAAAAAAAAAGAAAGAGAAGGAAAAGGAGGGTGATGGAAAGGGGGAGATTGACTTTATTGGATTTAACTCATTTCCGTTTTCATCCCTTTTCAAGGTACTCCTACTGTATTTCCTAGAGGATTTTTGATATTTACGTCATAATTCAAGAGAAGTTTACCTCAAAAATTGTTTTTGACCTGAAAAGCCAGGGAATTTTATATGATGTGAAAATAAGGATGCTGGACCACTTTTTATATCATTGAAAAGAAAAAAGAAGTGGTAGTGTTTATTGTCTGGAATTTAAATAGGGGATAGGATAGAATAGAGTAAGAGTAGAAGAGAACAGAAATTGATATGTTCTAATTGTTTTAGGTAATGTTTTTACTGACGTCAGGTTGATTGGATTTGACAACCATCTAAGGACACTTTTAATGCCAACACTTTCGGTGCTTAAGCTGCTCAGTTACGCTTTTTCAGAAATATACTTAGCCATCAACTGGAACGCCACTCTC
The DNA here is from genome assembly GCF_009762305.2 of Zalophus californianus. Classification (NCBI taxonomy): domain Eukaryota; kingdom Metazoa; phylum Chordata; class Mammalia; order Carnivora; family Otariidae; genus Zalophus; species Zalophus californianus. The sequence continues at coordinate 62,846,578 of NC_045596.1, forward strand.
TAAAAATGTAGTATTGACTTGGGGGAAATTATTCATAGAACTTCTTTCAGATCTTTTCCATATATGCCCTGTAATGGAGTTAGTCTTCCTTGAAGGATCTTAGACTTCAAACCAGAACTCCTGCTATGAAAGCAGCTCCCATAAAATGATAGAGCCTCATTAAAGTCACTGAAATAGTGTAGACATTTCCCAAACTGGTACAGAATTGATATTTCATGAGATTGTTTTAAAGATGCAATGCAACTGCCTGTACTTACAGAAACAGCATTGTAGAGGAAAAAAATACTTCGACAGGGTGATCACCCAATCTATCATTTTCCCTCTGAGCCACTCAGCAACTAACAGGCTCATTATCCATTTGGTTATTAAACATTTCCAATGACAGCAGTTCTGAAGTTTGCCATGGCGATGTTTAGATTGCTAAAATCTAGTGGATGACAAAGGGACTTTCTTGTGGAGTTCTTAGCCCATCAGTCTTTCAACTTGTTTGTCCTTTTTGCTTTCCTGTTTTATATAGTACAATAATAACCTCTATTCACATTGAGCCAAGTTCTCACATTGACTTTGTGACCAAATGGAATGAAATAAAATACGTTGTGTGCTCGTTAGGCATTAATTCATCTTTCCCTGGTTTTCAATTCCACAATGATATGATTTGATTTCCTTTTTATTAGGGAGGTATAACAGGAAGAGCTAGGGATTTTAGCAGTCTTGTAAAGTCTAATATAAACATTGGTATTATCACAGGTATATTTAAATATGTGGAAGTATGTTTCTTCCCCAAATCATCCTGGAAAGCTTTGTGTTGACAATATAATTTAGCTGGTTTTTGAAATATTGCCACCTGACTTTCTGTTACATGCTGTTTCATTCATTTGTGTTAAACATGTCTCACATAATGGGCTAATAGGTACCCTTCCTTTATAATACTTGCTTACCTATTCCTTTTTTGTTTTTTGAAAAGGAAACATTTTCTCAGTGATTCTGAAAATATTTGGGGAAAAATTTTCTTATTGAGACTTGTGCTAGTAGAGTTGTTTACAAGGCAATTAAAAAAAAGGAAATTATTTTAAAAGTTGGAGCTCTAGCTCTATTTTTCATATAGTAATAAATACCATTGAATAGATATAAAGCTCTGCAGGGTATCCAGAGATGAGGATCATCTAGCCAGTAAGGCAAGTTACTGCCCAATCCAAATGGGTACGGGCCTTAGCTCAGGAGCAGGGTCCTAGAAGCCTCGTGGTGGAGGTGTTAAACCTCTAGGTGCTGGTTTATGGATGGGGCAGGAAGCTAGGGTGGGGCCAAGGCTGCAGGGAGCAGTAGAAGGCTTAGGACAGCAGTGTCTATCAGCCATGTATCGGTAGTTGAATATTTAACCACCAGTACCACTGGGCCAGGACATCCTAGCTTATATGAGCTGCACATACATCAAAAACTGTATGTTGCATTTTTATTGGAGGTTGGTAGAAATGGAGACCTCAGTGGTGTAAAATCACATTTGGTTCTTCCAAGCTGCTGGTGTCTATCTGGGTATTTGATAGAGGGGACAGAAGAGGCAAAAGAGGAGACTCAGAGTGATCCCTGCAGTTGTGGATCTTGTCCACTGGATGGACAGAAAGTGGCCTGGAATGTGTGGGGTCATCCACATGGGTAAGAATCGGGTCTTTGTCTTATTCACCATTGTGTCCCCAACACCTAGACCTATTGGAGACTCAATGATTGAATGAGTGATCAGAGGTGAATGACTATTTCACAATGGAGGTTTTATTATTATTCAGATATGTTGAGGCCGAGAGATCAGGAGACAGCTGCCATTGAGAAGCATGTGTTATTCACAGTTCCCAAGAGGAGGGGGCACGGCATGCTATGCAGGGGCCACATCAGGAAGCATCAGGGTTGGTCCAGAGGCAGAGGGAGTAAGGGGGAAATATAAGCAAGAGCCCTTATTGTGGTTTCTGTGGGAAGGAACAAGTGAGGCTGGGTAGCAGCATAGGATTGGCTAGTTGGAGTAACTTCAGTGGGCTTTGGGGTGTTGGAACTGTCTCAGGTTGGCAGGGGGATAGAGGCCCCAGTGTGAGCGATAGGGGAGCTGATGGGTGTGTGGACTTGGGACTGGCTAGTTAGCATATGAAAGACACGCTCCCAGGCTAGTCATTTACTATCTCTAGGAATTGGCTAGCCCTGGGAGGGCAGTCTCTTCAGGATTTGCAGGACCCCAGATGTCAAAGTAACAGAAATACAGAAAATAAAAAGGCATGATTAATACACTTTCCACCCTTGGGAATTGATGCAAATATCCCCTTTATTCTTAAATGCCTTCTTTCCCTTTGCTTCCACATTTCTTTTTACACCTGTGGGTACTTGTATCATAGCACTTAATGGTAATAATTACTGCTAAGATTTATTAAGCCCTTACTGTGTACTTAGCACTGTCCTAAGAACTTCACACTTTATGTGTATCAAACCCAATTAGTGTCCACAACACCCCATGCATTTGTACAGTTTATATTCTCATTTTATACATGAGGAAGTAGGAGTCTTGAGAAATTACATAAATTAGTCAAGGCCACATAGAATTGCGACATGATGCTCTTACTCCCTCTGTGATACTTTGTCTCCCATTAATTGTATTCCAGTGATTTGCTTGTGTGTCTGTTGATGAAGCTAGTTTGAGCAGCTCAAAATGTTGGGACAGTTCTCACCTGTGTATGTCCAGTCTCTATTAGAGAGTAGGCACCATGTAAACCTTTGTGAGTAAGTCAAGCTTTCATCACTGTTCTCTATAATTTGAGCAGCCTGATAAGCAGCCATCATTGTCTAATGATGGAGGAGGAGCTGTCCTGAGGGAAGAAGACCTGTCTTACGGCTTCCTGGTCTTTATTTGACATTCTCGGAGAATGGAACCTGGGAAGAAAGAAATGTATGACTCTGCAAATGGTTATTTCTGTTTCGTGTCATTCGTGCCTTTCTTAATCTGGGTCCCCCAGATGCTTGCTTTGCAGGATATGGCCTTTAGAAAGAAGTATTTGAGATGTGTACCCTGTCCTTGGGAAAAACTAAGCCAATGTGCGGAACTTATTCCAATCCAGAAATGTTAACAGGAGAGACAGAGCTACTGCATTTGTCATACGGTGACTTTCCTGATGGTCTCCTCTGCTTTGTCTTTCCTCTGCCTTCCAGCTTGCCACCCATCCTGTTTCAGGTGTGCAGGGAAGAGCTCACAGAACTGCACAGCCTGCTGGCCTTCCCAAGTACTGTTGGATGGGCAGTGTCTGTCCCAGTGCCCGGATAGTTACTTTAACCAGGAAGGCAGTTGCACAGGTGAGTATGTAATATGCTGGGACATGTCCCCTATGCCATTGTTTTGTCTTTGTCATGCAGCCAGACTCTGTAATTAAAAATGTGGTCATATCAGGGGACAAGAGTTGGGCTGTAAACCCTCGTCTTGAATTTGTTAGGTATAGAGTGAGGGGAACAAGTGAAGTTCTGTTCTTCCAATAGGGATGTATGGGTGAAGTGAAAAATTGGAGTCGGCTTCGTCCTGTGCATGCAGGGAGGGACGGATTTGATGGTGTTCGTCATGGAGACAAGCTACTACAGACAGGTTCTAAGGCATCTGTGGAAGACCAGGCTTTTGGTATTTTAACTCTGTAGTTCTCAGCCCCACTTCCCCTGGCTACAGCCTGAGAGAGCAAAAAGAGAAGAGTGATATTTACTTTTTTCTTTGATGTGTCAGTCCAATATGTTTTTAACAACACCTTTATATATTTCAGTGACAGAGATTCTAGAAATTACTAGGGTTTTATTGGAACTGACAAAATACTAAAATTTAAGCACGCTGCTATAGCACTGTGTTTTCTTGTATCTACAGAAGAAAAGACAAGACAAAACACATTCTTTCATGATTACTATTTTATTTCTAAAAATAGACTGTTGAGGCCCACTGATAGGAGAAAGCCAATTGTTATAAAATTGTATGACATGTATTTCTGGAGTCAGGAAACATGTGGTAAGTGCACAAAATATTTTTTGAATAAATTAATACTTGTTAGGTTCGTCTAAGCCTCAAACTCCAAACGGGAAATCCAGTGTAAACAGAAATCTAGACGACTGAAGATCAGTGTTATGTTTATTCTGGAATTTTCTTGTTCCAAGTACCTTCTTAATCTGTCTAGGCCCATGATGGGTCACTTTACTTTAAACACTCTATCAGGCTCCGTGGGAATGTTCCTAGTTTCTTTGTCATTGGGGTTGTCCTTGAAAACTGTTGTCTGTCCTTGGGAGCCCTCACCCTAGCCCAGCTGGTTGTCTTTTGTGTGAAATTGTTGGGGGGTCAAGTCTGAGTAGCTCTAACTCTCCTCTGTCTACGCCTCTGCCCGCCTGCAGCCAGCAGATGGCCAGGGCCCTGAGTTGGCAGGGCACCCAGGTCACTGGAAATCTGGCAGGGAGGAAGAACTGGGAGGTGGAAATCATCCTAAGAACTCGGGTATCCTTTGGACAGACGTTTTCCAAGTTAAGAGCCTCAGGAATGTAGGAGGGGTGATAGCTAATGGGGTGATAGCTTCTCATCAGTAGTGCATTTTCTTGCTTGCTTTATTTATTCATTTGTGTGGTTTTGCTTTTTTTTTTTTTTATAACTCCTTATCTTCTTTTGGCCTCTCGCCAGAAGAAGTGAGAGAGGCGGTTGAGTGTACTCGAAATCTGTGCCTTTGCTTTCCACCCGCTCCGTGCCAGAAGGGAATTCTTTGTCATCGTTTCCAGCAAGCTCTGCCCAGCTCCGGTCCCGCACCTCCCCTCCTATTGGAATCAGACAGGCTTAGACCTCCTCGTCCTTGGCAGAGACATCCTTAGCTCTCCCTCCGTGCACTTGCTCCTGCTGCCTGCTTTGGCCGCACCAATACAGCTGCAACCTTCTACTCCCCGCGCCCTGATCTTTACTGCCCGCACCTTCTGGGACTTACTTGTTTTCAGGGTGGTACCCCTTAGTACAGGGGTGCTTTTTGGGGGAAAAACAGAGCTTTGACTTCAAACCTGGCTCTCGATAACCTCCAGGAAGAGGACGTTCTGTTCTTTGTATTTTAATTAAATGTTGCTGCTAACACAAGGCATCCACATCATGGCCTGAAGGGAGAGCATGGCTGGCATCTGACTCTAGTGAGAAGTATTGGTGTCCTTTGCTGTGTATGGTTCCCCTTTGCCTGCCAGGGACTTCTGAGGAGCAAAATGTCTCCCTCGGCTCCCTGTCCAGCTCTTTGAATCACACGAGGTATTTTAATGAGAAGGAGGGAGTCTCACCACTCACCTTTCTGCTTTGTGACCTTGATCTGAACTTCCTCACTGACATACACTGGGATGGTCATGCTGGGCCTTCTGGAATGTGCAGCCAATTACTCAAATTTTTATCGTTCTGGATTCTGTGTTCTGTTCACGGACAGTATTTTCACTGACGCCAGAAATGTCGTCTTTCTGTTGGGCCTAAGTGTAGGCCAAGCTTGCTCAGGAATCTTCAAAAGATGCTTAGTGTTTGAAGTCTGCTCTTGATGTAATTTGTGGCGGATATTCATATTTCATGTACTCACACGCTGAGCTGCTAATTCCAATCCTAGTTTTTGTTTCTCTCCCTAGAATGCCACCCCACCTGCAGGCAGTGCCACGGCCCATCGGAATCTGACTGCAGCTCCTGTCACCCTCATGTCACTCTTGCTGGTGGGAGCTGCAGGACCAGCTGTAAAGAAGAGCAGTTCCTCAACCTGGTGGGGTACTGCACTGGTGAGTGGGAGCTCCTTCCTTCATAGTCGTGGAAATCACTAGCCAGAGGCTGGGGTTCTTCATGCCAGGCTTAAGAAGGCTCTCCTGTATTTGTCCTCTGTCATCAGATGAAGAGCTCTCTTTTGGGAGGCATTTGTCTCGGGTCTGGGAACTTACTTTACTGCTTCCTATCAGACATTTAGTGAATATTTATAGATTCAAATGGAATCTTCCAATAACACTCTTGAACTTCCTGAAACAATTTAGAACTTCATATTAATGAAGATTAAAGTGATGATAATAGTACCTCATATGCATGTGGTGTACTTCAGCTTAAGATAGCAACGTGTTGCTGCAAACCCTTGGGAGACTCTCTCCCTCTTGTCTACATTATCTTCTGCCTCTTGCTGTGGAGAACTTTCGCCATCAGCCCTAGGCACAAAAATTTAGGGAGATTAACCTAAAAGTAAGTCAGTTGTCTCAGGAGATAGGGTTTTTCCTCCTCATTTTAGAACTCTGATTTCAAAGAGGTATATATTAGGAAAGTAGCCTGGAATTTGGATAACGATGAAAAAGCCATATAGTGTTTTGTGTTCATCCATCCATTCATACGACAAATGTCTTTGAGTGCCTACTCATGACCAGATGCTCAGAATACAAAAAAAAAAGAAAAGAAAGAAAAAAGAAAAAAGAAAAAAAAAAGGTGAATGAGACAATGACCCTGCCCTCAAAGAGCTTAAAGTCTAGAGAGAGGAATTTACAGACTAGTGGGTTATTACACATTTCTTGACTCATTTCTCCATATTGTAGGAGAAACTTGAAGAGATTTGCCTGTAGCAGCTTTTGTCATAGTTCCGAAGGGCTTCACTGGGAGGCATTCTGAGACGCCACTGGGAAAGGTGAAAAAGCTAGGATCTGGTCAGTTGCATGCTGGAGAAGTTGATCTGTCTGTAGGCCTTGTCTTTGGGCAGGGACAAGGTGTGGTCAATTGTTTAGATCATAGTATGGAACAAGCATATTCACTCTTGGGACTCAGTAGTCCATTTTGGTGGGTGGGGACACAGGAAGTCAGTGACAGTCCTCCAAGTGTGGCTGGTCATGCCATGGTCCTGGGTGATCCATTCCTTTTTGCACATGACCTTAGCTGGTGACTAGACATTGGGGTCCAGGGTCTATACCCTAGGAAGACTGAATTGTCCAGAGCAGGGCTACCGCCAAAAAGATGCTGGGATTCAGGGTAAAACCCAGTAGTTAAGACTGCAAACATTTTAGGGGCAACAAAAAGTAGAAGCTCAGCTCTCTGAGGCTTGAGACTAATGAGCTACCCCACAGCTGTAGGGTGTGAGTCTCTTGCCAGTACTGCCACTTGTAGTCAGGACTGACTTGGGAAGCGGGCAAATAGGAGGCATTAGTGCCTACCATTGAAGAGGAATCTGGGGTTGGCAGGGGCTGACTGTTATTATAGTTTGTGAGCTTGAATTCAGTGACTGCTTCTTACATTAGGATACGAAGAAGCAGCTACCATGAGAACTAAGAGGTTCTCACGGTTTAAATCCATTTGCAGGTATTTACATAGAACCTACAAGGTGCTGAGTTGCAATTTGAGGGGACACAGAGATCTTTCACGCTACTTAAAGAGATGAACCAAAACACAATTGCAGTTAACAAATAGTACAGAGCAACTTACGGATAATGGCACCAACAGGCAGTATGGGTTGTAGGAGTTCAGAAGAGGGAGAAGTAAACGATATGAAGAGTATTGTGGAGAAGGTGGAAGCTAAGATTCTTCCTGAAGAAAAACTAAGATTTGGTTAGACAGAGGGAGGGTAGGCAGGCTTTCTGGGTGTGGTTCCCCAGGAGACAGGCCAGATGAGTGGAATATGTGGGCCATTCATGGCCAGTGAGTGGTCCAACCTGGCCAAAGAGCATGGTTTGTGTTAAGACATATTAGATGAAACAGCTGGAAAATTTAAGTTGGAACCAGAGTATAGAGAGCCCAGAGTTCCAGGCCAGAAAGTTTGAACTGAATCTTGTGGGCAATGGGGCCATGAGAGTTTAGGAGAGAACTGTGACTTGACTGAGGGTGTGCTATGGGCAGGAAATCTGCCCATCAGTGGAAGATGGACTAGAGCAAGGAGAGATTATAGTTAGAGAGAGGAGTTAGAAGGGTGGACCTTCATGATGGCTTTTCTATTTCCAACCTATTCTGTATGTGCACCCTAAAAATTTTATGCTGGGGCATATTTTATAAGTAAATGTTTATATAAGGAGATTGGAAAAGTTTAATTTTTAATGAGCTCAGTTCTCTCCTATGTCCAGAGCCCTCTTGGATGATAGTAAATTAGGTGATCAGGAGTTGCATTAATTTTTTAAGGCTAATAGGGGACCGTTAGAATAAAGAATCATGAGACTAAACTAAATGACTCTGGAAATCCTCAGCCCTAGAAGAAGAGTTCCCACTAAAATAGGCTGAAAGGGACAAACCTTGGCTGTCCTGGGAATTAGGTTTATTAAGTAAAGGTTTCAAGTGAGGTAACCATTGTCTGGTGCTTAGAAATCCTTTGTTGAATAGAGAACGGTGTATCGGTGTTTGTTAAGAAAATTTTGACCAGTAATTTCAATCGTTGATCTTTCAGTGCACTGACCCCAAAGTTTACTTTTTCAATTAATATACGCCCCTTCCAAACTCTTCCCACTTCTCTCTGTGGCACTGTAATGAATTCATTCATTCACAGCTTCGTCAAACACACTCCATGCCAGGCGCTGTGCTGGGCTCTGGGGATGCCCACGTGAATAAGATGTGGTGCTTGTATTTAGGAAACATACCTTGTAGTGAAAGAAGGACATATGTGTTGACTATGATAGAGCTGTGGGTATGAGATGACCTGTGGGACAGGACCCCAACCCCCACTGGGTATGTGTGGCTGGGTGGGTAGTGAAGGCTTTCTGGAGCATATTATAATGGAGTTGATTTTGAAAGATAAGTAAGAAGTAGAGGGGTTTGAAGATTTGGAAGGGACAACATTCCAGAAGGTGGGCCAAAGAATTAAGCAGAATGCCAGCTCTGAGTGTGGGAGGGGTGGTACCTAGAGCAGAAGGAACCAGGGCCAGGTCATGAAGCCCACCTTGTAAGTTCTCTTTAGGGAGAATGTACTTGGTCATCAAGGCTGTGGCTATCTCTTGGAGGTTTTTATGGAGGGGGGTGTCATGGTTGCATTTCTGTGAAGAGAAAGATCCATACAAGATTTGTGTAGAAGATGACAAGACTGGAGCAGAAGGACCTTAAGAGGTAGTTGTAAGGATTCGGGTGAGAGAAAGACCTGTATCATGTGATCTCACTGATATGAGGAATTCTTAATCTCAGGAAACAAACTGAGGGTTGCTGGAGTGGGGGTGGGGTGGGAGGGATGGGGGGGCTGGGTGATAGACACTGGGGAGGGTATGTGCTATGGTGAGCGCTGTGAATTGTGCAAGACTGTCGAATCACAGATCTGTACTTCTGAAACAAATAGCGCAATATATGTTAAGAAAAAAAAAGAAGAAGATAGCAGGAGGGGAAGAATGAAAGGGAGTTAAGTCGGAGGGGGAGACGAACCATGAGAGACGATGGACTCTGAGAAACAAACTGAGGGTTCTAGAGGAGAGGGGGTGGGGGGATGGGTTAGCCCGGTGATGGGTATTAAAGAGGGGCACGTTCTGCGTGGAGCACTGGGTGTTATGCGCAAACAATGCATCATGGAACACTACATCAAAAACTAATGATGGAATGTATGGTGATTAACATAACAATAAAAAAAGAATTTGGGTGAGAGATGAAGCCTTTAATGAGAAAATTGCTGAGGGGATGAAGGGAAGGGGGCATGGCTTCACTAAGAATTAACTCTATGTTAGGTTGACCTGTGTGAGATTGCTGTTTTCTGTGCACAAATGATCAAATAGTGGCCATTTTATATGGATCAGCCTAATAGAAGCAACAGAAATTGGCCATGTCTCAGCCCTGGGGACTAAGGGAAAGGGAGTTTTGGGGATGATTTCAAGGTTTCTGGGCAAATACATTTGAGGAGTGGGAGAGTACTATTTACTAAGGGCCAGAATAGGAAGATAATGTGTTTGAACTAGACAAATTGACTTTGGGGTGACCATTGGACATCGAGGGGTAGCTGTCCATGAGGAGGTTGAAGGTTTAAATGACCACAGTTTTCTTTCTGTAACCACTGGGAGCTCATCTGCTATTTTCATTTTAACCTGAACCTAAATTCCTGGAACATTTTTTAACTCGAATGTTGCTTTAGTCAGGTTGTAGTTAACCTCCTGGAACATTTCAGTGACTTTTATCTAAACTCAGGAAGGTGTTAGGAGGAGCCGTGTGATGATAGACAAAGCAGAAGATAATCGGCCCCATGCAGTGCTGTCAGTGGAATGCATGTTCATCATCCTGGAGAAATTCTAGCCCCTGGAGAAGGACACTCCCTGTTCCCTTTATCGTGTGTGAGCTTTGCAGGGTGGTAGGATTTACTCACAGGGTTTACTCTCTAGCTGAGCTGTACCTAAGATCATCATCAGAGACCTCTTAATTGTACTTAGCTGTTTAAGAGAGAAAATTACATCTAATCTATCACACAGACAAGAATAAACACATCCTGGGGACAGATCCAAAAACCTCAATGTGTTATCACATATGGAGATGTCATATGTGTAGGGTTTTTTTCCTCCAAGTTTATCAAAGCAAATATAGTTTGTGAGATTTAGGCCACGGCTGAAGGTTTTCAACAAAGATAAATGAACTGATGTGAGAGGCAAGAGTGGACAGATTGCAGCAGGCATGATTAAAGTGCTTTGGAAAGCCAGGCTTTTTCCTTCATAGATTTTTTTTGTTGTGGTGGTGGTGGTTTATATTTTGCCCATGCCTAAACAACATTCTCCCCAAGTTCCAAAGCCTGGGGTGCTTTCTCCACTTGTCTTTCTCAGCTAAAAATCTTTCCCCTGTTCATAGGAGGGAGTGAAAATCAAAAAGAAAACATGAGGGGAAGTGTCCAAATGCAGATGCATTAAAAAATGCATTGGGTTTTGTGGAATGCCTAATGGGATTGGCTGTACTTTTGAGTTCTTATGTAGAAAAGGAGATAATACTGAGAGTAATAAGTAGAAGGGAAGACTGGAAAATTATAAACAGCTGATCCTGGGGGATTAAATTTTGTTTGTTGAAGGAGTAATTTTTTAAATGCTCATTTGTTTATAAATCTATACCAGAACGTAAGCTAAAGAAGACAAGTGTCAGTAAAGCAATATTATTCTGAGCATTTCCATATTGTATTCCATGGAACTCAAGTTTTAAGCAGTGGTTAATAGGTATTGTATGCAAAAAAGATTCTGGCTCAACAGATTTGGGAAACTCTCGGGTAAATAAAGTTAAGCACCTTTCTTTACTGCAGAAGTTCTTAGAACCTTAAGCAAGCAGATGGGCATTATAAATCTCGAAGATGAAGGAGACTGAACATCATTTCGCAAACATTGCATTGTAGACCCCTCCCCTTTATTTGTTACGGCCTCCGAGAGCTAACCAGTGGTTTGCAGAACAATTTTTGGGAAGCCTTGCAATGATTTTAATATATTTGACAATTTATTGGCACTTCCTAAAAGGTAAAGTACAATAATGAACCAATACTCAGATTATGGATTTTCTTCCATTCATCCCTTCCTTCTTTCTTCCTTCCTTCTTACTTCCATCCTCTGGGCAAGCAGAGGGTCACCAAGGAGGCTCAGGTTTGCCACCGTCTTGCTGGTTGAAGAGCACTGAAGAGTAATCAGTACTTAGCTTCAAGTGTTGGGGCTGAGAGAAGTATTTGCTCTTTGAACCTGAGTGAAGCCACTTGTTGATGGACCAGAAAACCTGTTAACATTTTTCTTCCAGATCATAAAAAGAAAAACATTTAAGTCCTTTCCATGATTTTCCCCATTTATTGTCATCATTTCTGAAAGATGGGGCCCTCAAAAAAATGGTAGAAAAGTTGAAATGTGCAAATTAAAAAGAGCAACAGATGCTCGTTTTGGAATGTGCTGATACAACCGCAGCATCAAGCAATGCAAACCCCAGTGGAAGTTGAACAGAATTAAGGAGCTCGGAAGGAGCCCCGTGTGAGCCAGCATCCCAGCTCTCGGCCTCCACACACGGGGACTTAAAGCCCGAGGTGAGAGCCGGTTCTGTTTTACAGCAGCTTCTGCGTGTGGGGCAGGTGCGTTGGCACTGCTCTCCATCTTGCTGGAGCTGCTCTTGCAGCTACTAGCTGCAAGGAAGGCAAGAGGCACACCCTATTAATGTGGAGCAGTTACTACCTTATTTTGATCATCAGAATCCTGCTCATCCATTCCCCAGGGCCTGGCTCAGATCCCTTCCCTTCTAGGACCAGCTTCCTCTTGGCATCTTCCACATGGTAATTCCTATTGTGCTGATTGTTTCTACCAATTACCTAGTACTCGGTATGGACTAGCTCATATTCCCTGTGAGTGATCTTTTCATGGTATCTAATAACAGGTGACTCTTCTGAGGGCTTAGTGTGTGACAAGCACTGTGCTAATTGCTTTGAATGCATTTTGCCATTTAATATTTTTTTTGATTTAAATTCAATGAATCAATATACAGTGTATTATTAGTTTCAGAGGTAGAGTTTAGTGATTCCTCAGTTGCATATAACACCCAATACTCATTAACATTACGTGCCCTCCTTAATGCCCATCACCCACTTACCCCATCCCCTCCCACATCCCCTCCAGCAACCCCCAGTTTGTTCCCTATAGTTAAGAGTGTCTTATGGTTTGTCTCCCTTTCTGATTTCATCTGGTTTTATTTTTCCCTCCCTTCCCCTATGCTCCCCTGTTTTGTTTCTTAAATTCCACATATGAGTGAAATCATATGATAATTGTCTTTCTCTGATTGACTTATTTTGCTTAGCATAATACCCTCTAGTTCCATCCATGTCATCGTAAAAGGCAAGATTTCATTTATTTTTATTTTGCCATTTAATATTAACAATGATCCTTCAAAGCAGATAGTGATGTTACATATGAAGAACCTGAAACACAAAGTAATGTGCTCAAAATGACGGAAGTTGGAAGACAGAGCCAAGGTTTGAACGTAGGCAGTGTGATTCCAAAACCTACATGCTTGCCCATTTTGTTGTACTCTACAATGCTAAATACAGTTGATCATAACAGTAGGCACTCAAGAGCAATTTTTGACTGATGGTTTAAAAGGGACTGGCATGACAAGATGCCTTGGAGAGCATTGTTGGGAAAAGTTGCAAGAACTTGCTAGTCTTTTCAATGCTAAGGAAGCTGTTTTAGGCTGCCATGTGTTATTGTATATATCATTATTAAGTACATAAACTTTAAAGAAAAACATTAATGAACACTAAATTTTAATAATTTATATCATTCTGCACTCACTCTAGTCTTTTTCAGTGGAAATACACATTCATTTTTAATAGTTGCAGTCAGCACCTATGTATTTCTTTCTTCAATTCTCTTAAGTATCACTTAATTTATGTATTTCCCTGTGTTGGCAGATATGGGAAGAATCCACATTACTGTCATTTTTCATGGCTAATTGGCATTCCATTATGTTTGTAAAACTTAATTTGAGTGGCCATTTTCCTGTTGTGGGCCTGGGCAGTTACCAGCAGGAACTGGATTTATTGTTCGACCTACGGGAGGCTGAGTATGAGATCCAAGGCTGCAGCTGGGACTGGGTCTGTTTCTCATGTTATTGGTAATAGTAATACTGGTGTGTTTGTGGAGTTTTATACTTTTCAAAACATTTTCTCATTTATCTTTTCATTTGATCATCCCAGATACTTTCCTGTGGAGGTGGGAATTCTTATTTTGTGGGAATTCTCTGTGCAGTGACTGGCACATAGATGGTGATCAAGAAAGGCTGGATAAATGAGTGCCTTGAATTTGGCATCCTAATGGCTACTATACTCCCCTTCTAATGCTTCACATGGTAATTATATCAGGGATCTTTCTTCTTAGTGTGACCCATTTTTTGCTTCTTATCTCTTTCTTGTTCACCTCCCACTTCATTTCATCTGGTCCAATTCTGCTATCTCTGTCTTTTTTCAGTTTTCTAGTGCCTTTTTTTTTTTCTTTAAACACTTGCTACTTTATTTTCCTTATCTTCTTTTTTGGCATTGTACCTTCTTTTCTTATTCCTCATCTTGTCACCCGGTCTCCTGTTGCTTGAACTCTGAATTGCATATCCAATCTCTCTCCAGAACTTTCAATGGTTGTCTCCTCCTTGTTCTCCCAATTTGTGTTATATTTAAGAGACCACACTGTCTGTTGAAGAATGATTGAATATTCCAAGGTGTTTCTTTTCTTTTAACTTACAGGAAAAAAAAGAACATGACCTATGCTTAAATTGTGCCTTCCTAAATTAAAAAAAAAAAAGAACTTATATACTTCTCCTTCATGTGACTTTTCCTAATATATTACCTTACAGAAAGACCTCACTTCCGAGCTTTCAACGTGGCAGGGCTCCCAATGAAGACAGGATTGCCATTGTCTTCATAAGAGCTGCAAGCCTTGCTTAAAGAGCTCAACTGAATTTATTTATTTTATTTATTATTTTTTTAATTAACATATAATGTATTATTTGTTTCGGGGTACAGGTCTGTGATTCATCAGTCTTACACAATTCACAGCGCTCACCATAGCGCACAACTGAATTTAGACCCACAGGTTATCCTGTCAGTACTAAAGATGGCAAGATTGCTAAGGCTGCACTCACCTCTGTTTCTTCCATGCATGTAAATCTCTGTGGCTTACATGCTATAGGCAAAAAGAGTGACTTAGACGTAGGCATGATGATCAGTGTGCCAGTGTCAGTTCTGACTGGCCCTGCTGCAGAGAAGGAATAATGGCCAATGTTTATTGAACATTTAGTACGTGCCAGCTCCTCGCATGTCTTATCTCATCTAATCCTGACCGCAACTTCTGGAGGTCTGTCCTGTGATTAGTAGTATCTCCATTTTATAGCCCAGGAGACTGAGATTAGAGACGTTAGCCAACTCACTCGACGTTTCACAGCTAGCCAGTAGGAGAGCCAGGCTTGGAAGCATCAGAGGGCACACAGCTGAGCACACGTCACCGGCTTCCATGCCCTGATCTAGTTCCAGTAAGACCTTCTCTCCTCTCGGCTCCTGTCGATGCCTTGCCATCTGGCCCATCATGCCTTTCCTTACACACCATTCCTTACCTCAGCTCAAATCTCACTCGCTCAGATCAGTTTACGTCTCTGCTTGCTTTCTCGTTTGGAAGAATAGCATAATCTGATAAAAACAGCAACAGCAAAAACTCCTCCCCGTTTCTCCTCAAGGGCTCTGATTCTTCTGTTAGGTACCTCTTTTTCCTCATGCCTTCCTTTGAGGAAGGAGTCCCCTCACCCTGGCTCCTCCAGTTATTTCCTTTTCTGGTTCTTCATTTCATCCCCCTCCCTCCCTGTCCCCACCCAGCCCCGCTCCCAGGGATGGTGATCCCTCTCACAGCCTCGAACCAGTCCTCATTTCTGTTTTCTCCTTGGAGTCCATGTGGAGAGCACACGGGATGGTCATCCCCTCTACCTGTCTACCTCCTGGACATCTAATCCATGGGAACACCATACCCACAAGTCCCATCTTCATGTCCTTTAACCCACCAGGTCGTTTCTTCCATCTCCTGAATTTCTTGTCCACCTGCTGCTGATTTTTCAATCCGCGTAACTCAAAACAGCTGAGTTACCCTGCTTCCTCCCTGCCCTGATTCACCTTCTGCTCTCTGTCACACCTCACAAACTTCAAGTCCCTCTGATTCTCTTTGGATAAAATACTCTCTGGCCCTCCTAAGATACCAGTTGCATTTTAGGTACGGCTTTCCTCCAGCAGACCCTGTCATGAACATCTCAAAGGAAGATGCTGAGTCTGACTCAATGCTCTATCTCCTGTGGAAGCTTCCGTAGTGCCTCATACTCAACTGATGTTCCATAAATGTTCACTGAAGTGAATGTTTTCCTGTTTTGGAGGTGCACCAAGAGCAAAGCATAAACTGCTGGAAGACTAGGTAGAGGGTACACGGAGGAGTGGTGCTCATGACCCCTTATTGGAGAGCAAGAACGGGCCCTGAAACCGAGCAGAGAGCTTTGTTCTTACCTCTGGAGCTGCCTCCCGCCGCTACCAGAAGACCATGTGGTCTACAAGAGCTCACGGGGGGTCTGGGACAAAGCAATCAAAGGGGAAAGAGAGGGTGCTTCTTTCTCTTCTGCCATCTGTATGTTATTTGCTAGGTTTCTTCTGTACTGTCTCACAAGCAGTACGTCGTCCATTTTTAAAAGTGGCATCAGAATTCAAATTCTATGCACACTTTAAGGGCCCTGAGCTCTGGCATGAAATCCTTTTTTTTTTTTTTTTTTTTTTTTGCCTGATGAGGAACAGCCACAAGTGCTGATTATCGTAACTGCTTCCAAACGCGTTTAATCTGGTTGCATTAAGAACCTAATCGACTGACAGGACATTTTTAAAAACTCACTGTGTGTCTAAATTTGTCTTTATAGGTCATTATTTATCAGCTAAGGAGTCACTGCCCCATAAAACCAACATCCAAAGCCATTGCTTCGACAGTACACATTTACTTTAATATCTTCAAGCTTTTTTGACTTTGCTCCAAAGACGTGAAATAAGTCATTTCACTGCCGTGTCTCCCATCCATCATGATTGTGGGTAATCCTTACTGATCCTCGAAGCAGAGCCTTTATGATTTGAAGAAAGCCTCACACAGTGATGACCACATGTAATTTCCTTGCAGCCGCAGGGTGACATATTAGAGGATATTACAGCTGCTGAGTCAAAATATTTTTTTATCTATTTAAATTTTTAGCATGTCTGCATGCTGTGCATATTTAGAAAACAAATGGAATCCTCTGCTTGCTTAAAAACAAGAAATGTATCTATTTCAGCCCGAGCTAATACTCCATTTCCAGTCTCCCTTGTAATGTGCTCATTAGTTTGTTTCAAGTGCTAATTCATTGGGTTCGTTAGCAAGCAGGCACACATGAACAACTGGAATTCCGTCTGCCCTCCCCTCTACCACATGCTTATTATATACCAGTAATCTGAAACAGGCTACACAAACATATCCTGGGTCTCTCTTCTTTCCTTGTCACCCTCAATGAGTCTTATATTTAAAGACTCTTCACTGTAATTGAAATCGTGACAAATAAGGATTTACTTACTGAGTAGCAATGCTAGAGCTCAGAGAGATGGCCTCTGGAATAGGTGCTGTTTTTAAGCAATTAATGGATACACACTCACCATTTAGACATATTTGAGGTTAGCCTCCTTTTTTGATTACAGACAGCAAGGTAGATGCAAATGCCTTACATTACAGATGGGGCTTTTAGGATGGGACGTTAATCCTTACAGAGGCTGCTAGATTGGTGGGTTGGAAACTCAGTTCCCCTATTATGGTAACTGCAGCCCTGGTTCAAATTAAGCAGTGACAGTATAAACTTCCTCTAGTGTATCCTGTGAAATTGTTCCAAATGTCACCTGAGTGGGGGGTGGGGGGGGGAACGGGCATGGAAGGTAGGGTGAGGAGGATTATAGGGAAAC
This sequence comes from Zalophus californianus, assembly GCF_009762305.2. Classification (NCBI taxonomy): domain Eukaryota; kingdom Metazoa; phylum Chordata; class Mammalia; order Carnivora; family Otariidae; genus Zalophus; species Zalophus californianus. The sequence continues at coordinate 62,863,965 of NC_045596.1, forward strand.
TCACTCTGTGGTTTGTTGGCCTCTCTCAGAGTATTGCCATTTTAAGGACACAGTTTCTGACAGTTGTGCTCCTACAGTATGGGTCCAGCAAAGATCTGAATTAGGATTTGTCAGACGGAAGAAAGCAAGAGTTGTCTCCAAGTCAGCTTATTTCTTAGAAAATAGGTGTATAGATTTCACTATGCATGAAGTGACTGGTGTCTGAGCAGTTCCCCGGGACACACGGTCATCTCCTGCAGTGCCTGGGGATGGGCTCATACCACCTCTTAATTATATTTAGAGTGTATAATTAATACATATGGCTGGCTGTGGGGATATTTCTCTTTCCATTATCTCAAATCCTACTGACAAGGCAGATGTAAATTGTCACACACATAGCCACGTGGCGCCCTTTCTCTTGGCCTGAAGTGGATTTTGAAAACCAGGAGATGCAATCCACACTGACTTTTTCATAAGCCTCCAAGTTCCCTATCCTAGGATTTTGACTCCAATAACCTTTTTTCTTCTTTCACTCAACACATAGGCAGGGGCTACCTACTAGATACTACTGTTGAGCCAAATTCTACTTTGTTTTAAATTTTAAAGGTATTTTGGGAGCTGACAGTTTGTGAAAAGGTCTTCCCAGGTCATGCCTGAAAGACAAACCACTGGTATGTTGGCCTTCCTTCTCAAGGGAAACCCAAGATCTTCATTCCTGGTCCTGACAGCTTTCATGTACTTATGTTATAGTATTCTTAATATGCCTAGTCTAGTACACGCCTCATGAGAACAGTTCAGCAGCAGGATATTATTAACAGAGAGGGTCTTCTAGACATAATGTAGGGGGGGGGAAGAACAGTAGGGACCCCTGTCCCCTCCCCAGCAAGGCTCCTATTGAGAGCTGCTGTATGTCAGAGCTTTCTTGGATTGTTGGTTCTTTGCTATGGTTCTCATGTCTTCTCTCATCATTGTTACCTCCCATCCAACAATTTCTCATTTAAATCTGTAATAAAAACACAGAGACCTCTGTAAATAGACGGGCAAAGAACACAGGCACACACAAACCCATTCCCAGTTGCCTTTAGGATAAAAGACATGCTCCTCTTCATGGTATTCTAAAACTGGTGCAGCCGGGTCCTGAGTGGCTTTTTTCTTTTCTTTTCTTTTCTTTTTTAATTTTATTTATTTGTCAGAGAGAGTGAGAGAGCACAGGCAGGGGGAGCAGCAGAGGGAGAGGGAGAATTGGGCTCCCCGCTGAGCAGGGAGCCTGAGGTGGGACTCGATGCTGGGACTCAGGGATGATGACCTGGCCGAAGGCAGTCGCTTAATGACTGAGCCACCCAGGCGCCCCATGAGTGGCTTTCTTCTATGTTCTTCAAGATCCAGCCATGTTGTACTTCTCTCAGTTCCTTGAAGGCATCCTGTTCTGTTGGGCTGCTGGGTTTTTGCCTAAGCTTTCCCTCTTTTTGGAACCCTTTCCAAATCGTCTCACCCAGCCCAGCTCCTCTTGCAGCTAACCCCCAGGCAGGGTTCATGGCTCCACCTTCTCTAGGAGGCCCTCCCTGTCTCCTGGACTGAGTCAGGACCCCGGTTACAGACTTCCATGGCGCCCTGATACTTATCCATTAACATTTAACAAAATGTTCGCAACAGTCTCATGGCAGTCCTGCATCTCAGTGTTTGCCATGCGCTCTATTGTTGCTCATCCTGCTGTGCCACCATCTCTATTGGCCTGGTACCCAGGTCTCGATTTGGAGAAAACCCTTTATAAGGCAGGAAGCACAGCCCAAGTCCACTTTATTGTTGGATTGTTGAATATGCCACTTGGCTGCCTCCAACCTGTTCCATGGGAAAGGAGGGTGAGGGTAAAGTGAATGGTCTCTCTGTCCCTTCTTTCTCTCCAGGTGGAAGGGTTTTTCTGGGCTGGGGCACAGAAGTGGAGGGTGCGGGGGTTGTGGTGGTGGTGGATGGCCTGGGTCTATTAGCTCCAATGCACATTTGAGTTTGTTTTTCCTTCCTTCCATCTTTCATCTGTTCCTGAGCTCTGTGAATTTGGTATTTTTTAGATCTGATTCTGATAACTTTCTCTGGGAGCACATGACAGCCCATGCTTCCTGGTTCGATGGGGGCAGTTAATTACAGTGGATGAGAAAAGAACTCAGTGGTTGATATCTCAAATTATTATTTGATTTCACATATTTCATACTTAATTATAATTATATATCCAGGGTTGTTTTTCCTGACCATACTGAAAGCTGTATGACTACAGTAGACATTCGAACATTTTTGGTGTTTGAAAGATTTTTTTAATGCTTAGCCTCACTTATAATAAAAGAAGTACAAATGTAAACAATGATGTAACTGCAGTTTTCACCAACCAAATTTAACCAAGATTGTTTTACTACTTTTCAGTTCCTTAGTGCAGGCAGAATTATGAGGAAACAGTCTCATGAGTGACTCTCAGAAATGTAAACTGATACAAACTTCCTGGAATGGAATCTGTAATACCTATTAAGAATTTTACATTTTTTTTCATGTCTGTAGTGGTTAAAAGTACATGCTCTGGAGTCAGTGTGGATATGACATGTGAGCGCAAATGACTTAACCTCTGAGTCTCCATCTCATCATCTTTAAAATGGGGATAATAACATCACCTATTGCATTTTTGTAGACTATGCATGAGATTATACATTTATAATAAGTAGTATAGTGCTTGATACATATTCTGAGCTCAATAAATGTAAGCTATAATAATAATATGAATTGGGGTGCCTGGGTGGCACAGTCGGTTAAGCCTCCAACTCCTTTTTTTTTTTTAAGGTTTTCATTTATTTATTTGACATACACAGCAAGAGAGGGAACACAAGCAGGGGGAGTGGGAGAGGGAGAAGCAGGCTTCCTGCCGAACAGGGAGCCCGATGCGGGGCTCAATCCCAGGACCCTGAGATCATGACCTGAGCTGAAGGCAGACGCTTAGCGACTGAGCCACCAAGGCTCCAACTCTTGATTTTGGCTCAGGTCATGATCTCAGGGTTGTGAGATCAAGCCCAGTGTCGGTCTCTGTGCTGAGCACAGAGTCTGCTTGGATTTCTCTCTCCCTCTTCCTCTGCCCCTCCCGCCCATAAATAAACAAGATCTTTAAAAAAAATTTTAAAAATTGAATTGCATTCCTGACAATGTCTTTTGGGAGCCAATCTAAAATGCACAGAAGTCTTATCAGGGCCTCAATTATAGAAGTGGACAAATTGGATGTAAATGTTTAAGTACAGTTCATCCTAGAACAACACAGGTTTGAACTGTTTGGGTCCATTTATATGTAGATTTTTAAAGATAAATAGAGTACAATATGGTAAATGTATTTTCTCTTATGATTTTAACATTTTCTTTTCTCTAGCTTACTTTATTGTAAAAATACAGTATATAATAATATCTATAACCTTCAGAGTATTTGTTAACTGATTATTTAGGTTATCAATAAGGCTTCCAGTCAATAGTAGGCTATTAGTTAAGTTTTTGGGGAGCCAAACCTTATACTTGGATTTTTGACTGTGCAAAGGGTCAGCGCCCCTAACCCTTGGTTTTTCAAGGGTCAGCTGTATATGAAAAGTGCAAGTTTCTTGTTTATTTATTCAAGGCTGGGATATTCTGTAGTCCCTAAAGTGTTTACAATGACATGTGGAAATGCTGATGGTATTGAGTTAAAAAAAAAGATATTATATGACAACATGTAATAGAATCTCATCTATGTATAAAGCTCTGTATCGTAAGAGTATATAGAAAAAAACTAAGAGAAAAATGTCAGTGTCGGTAGTTCTTTACTCTGAAAGGGCTACTTCGGTTGGTTTTTATGTTTATTTATATTTGTAAAAATGTTTTTCATATTTTTTTTTTCCATGGCTCACCTTGTATTCAGAAAAACAAAACCTTAAGGTTCTTGTCAGAGCCACACTCAGCCCCTCCTCTGGGCAGGAGATCTCAGGGATCCCCAGACTTGAGCCTGAAGCTTGCTTACAGGTGCTCCCCAGTGGGACTGGTCACTTGTAACGTGTCACCCCTGAGTTCTGTAGTCTGCTCTCAGGAGCCGTACTTTTCTGATTGTAAGTCAGAACACAGGTATTAATCCTTAAGCCCTTTTTGCTCTGATTTCTGGCTTCTTTCCCTGCACATCATTACTCATTTTGAGCTCTCCCAAAGAATTCTCTCCTATAAAGAGATTTTGACTTCAAACTCACAAGACAGAGGTGTTTCCTAGGTTTTAGGAATTTATTTTCCTTTTTTGATTGGTTGAAGAAAAGTCAATCAACCTTCAGATTGACTTGAGAGCAGGATTTCAGAGCATATTTAAGTGGTCTTCTTAAGGGGCTTGTAAATGAGAGTTGGGAAGGGAGGTTTGCGTGAATGCATTAACATGGGATCCTTTAGCTTGTTGCTTTGGAATGAATCTATTCATAGGACTGGGTGTTTAGTATGACTTTTTAAGCCATGGTTGAATGAGTAAGGAATGAATACAGGTCATGAACAAAAGAGGGAGCCCAACTTCCAGACTCAGGTAGTTACAGTCTCGTGTGTAAGGTAAAACTTTAAACTTCCGTGCATTAATGGCATGCTTTGGGCAACCTGCAGTTGATTGTTTTATATTTTCAGGTGTCATTTATTGATTTCTCCTTGCTTCCGGGTACTCCATCATGCAATGGATATGTCTGGCAATTGATGTGATGCCTTCTTAAGGCTTCACATGAAGCCATGAAGAGAGGCAGAGGCCTCAAGTAGTTTTGGAGTCTCTGCGACTCTTGAGCCCTTTCCACTGGCTTCTAGTGGCAATCTATCAAAATACAATGCAAACAGCCCTGTCTAGTTTAGGACCTTCAGAGGATGAGACTTGATTAGGAGGAAGGCAGAAAGTGAGGGTTGTGAGGAATGTCTATATTCATCAGGCAGTGGTGGCAGAGAACAAGGACCTGGCCGTGAAGAGCACCAGGATAAAGCATACTAAAGAGGACACAGGGTCAAAGAGGAGGGCAGCCAGGAGTGTCGTGTGTTGCAGAGCTCTCCCGTGGGTTCGGTTTAAAGGAAGCCATTGGATTTGGTCATAAGAGGTGGTCAGTAGACCTTTTCAAGACAATACCACAGCGGACTCATGGAGGTTGAAGGCAGATCCCAGCAAGCTGAAGCGTTCGGGAGGCAGGGAAGTTGGGTGGTGAAGGGAAGGCGAGAGATGGCGGCGTGGTTGTAGAGAAAAGCTTTGGAGGCGTTGGTAATGCAGAGTGTGTTCAGAGGTTGAGGTCAAGGAGAGTGAAGAGAGATGGGGTAAAAGATGCAATGATGCCGAAATAACGTTCTAATAATGTTGAAAATTGGATCAAGAATGTGGGAGGAGGAATTAGCCATTTCATCCCGGGAGAGAAGAATTGAAATAAAAATGGGTAAAGAAAGATGTTTTGAGTCTGACAGGAAGCCTGTGCCTTGAGGGGCTGAATGAAGTAGAAGATAGAATAACCTGGGAGGAGGCGGAGGCGGGGGTGGGGGTGGGGGCGGGGGTGGGGCCTGGAGACGAGGAGTGAGGGTTTGCAAGCAGCTGCCGTGAGAGTGGGAAGGAGCATCCATAGCCTAGCTCCAGCTTCCTTTGGTAGTAAGTAATGCACATTACACTCACTCATTTCAACGGCTTCTAGAGATCCCCAAGATCAGATAGGTTCATAAATATTTATTTATTGTACCCACAAAGTACTCCAGAGATGATCTTACTTTCTCTTCAAAGCATCCCCTTGGTGATTATTCTTCTTCATTCCTCTAATTGCACACTAGAGAAAGCCTTAGTTAGATGCAACTCGTTTTTAGACCACTGAACACCTGCGGATCTTGTTGATGCATGCCTGAGCCCAGAACTCTGTCAGCGCTGGCTTGAAAGAGGAAGAGGCTGTGACTTTTCAAATAATGGAGCCTTGAATCAGTAATGTCTCTCAGGTTTCCAACCCCAGGAGGTACACACTCATTCAGGTAATCATAAAGCACAGTCACTTCCATTTGCTCCAGCAACTTTCAAAGCTTTTTGAATCTCCCCTTCAGCTCCTGGCACTGTGAGGAGGGCACAGGAAGCAGAGAACGTTGTGTGGAAACCTTATACTAAGTCGGGGGAGTAGCGTCCCTATCGTCTTTTCCTCAATACAGTCATCGTTTTCCTTTATAATTCACTGAAGGTCTATAATGAGGATTAATTTGGCTCTTAGGAGACCAAGAACTCCTAATACGGGCAAAAGGCTGCCCGTAATTTGAAACTCCCACAATTCAGAGAAGGGGCAGGGGCTGTTCGTTTGCATGCCCACAGGAAGAGTCGGCATTCTGGGGAGGGTGCTTTTGGCTCAACTTCTGGAGTGGTTGTGCAGGTCCTCAAACGGCTTCTCATGGGGATGAGTGGGTGCAGGTGTGCGACTGAGATCCGCTTCTGCAGGGAACACATCTCAGGTGGTCAGCAATTAAGAAAGTATCACTGAGAGTCTAGAGAAAAAGACCTGTTTTAACAGATTTCAGGGGACAGGCCGTCTGTTTCATTGACCAGGATTTTTTAATCTAAACATTGCTCGAGATCACGATCTCTATCTACAAGACTCTGAGCCGAACAGAGTGGTCCCTGAGTGGTGCATTAGCAAGTGCAGACAGTGCTTTGAATCCTAGAGGGAAAGACCTGTGCTTAGAGCTCTTGACTTTTCATTTCCTAGGCCTTTACTCCTTTTTTATTTTGGTGGGTAAATCAGGATTTGTGGATTTTCTTCCACCTTTGCGATGGAGGATGGTAAACAGGACCTGAAGGGCAATTACCCCTTAAAATGAGGCAGAGGATGGGAGCTGAACGCAGTCAGGTTCTTGAATGAAAGGATAACTATTACATGGGCGAGAACGAGAGACCGTGCTGGCTGTACCAGATAATTAGTCTTAGAGCTTTAATCACAACTCCTACAACAGAGCTTGTGTTGTATTGTGAATTATGTATTGGGTCATGAAAATGACTTTTCAGCTCACAACTCTTCTTTGTAACTTACCTCTAATTGGAGACTAAAATTTCCCACCGGCTCAGGCCACTTATCAGTAACGCCAGTCCCTCCATATCAACACCTGAGACCGGGATGCTGCCTCTGAAAGGCCAAATTCCTGGGAAGGCAGCTTGTGGGGAGAGCACCGTGCCCCCCTCAGGAGCACTGTGCATGGGGCATGCTGGGCTAGAGTTCCCAGAACGCTTGGGGGAAATGTTGATAGTATTGGCAGTACCGTTGCTGTTAGTCTGACAATTTTCTCTGTACTCCGAGCAACAATCTATTACATGCCCTTGTAGTACTTGAAGGTCGTTCAGTTGAAAAGGGATGAAAACAATAGCTGTGCTGGGCCTGGCCATTTGCTAAAAACCTCAAACGCACCATTTGTACAGGTCCCAAACGTCTCCTTTCCTGGGGTGTCCTGCCTTTGGGTTGCTCTCCCGCTGTTTGCACTGCAGCGGGGGTCATTGAGATCCCTTCCGCCCTTTGGTGTAGTGATGAGACCCCACGCTCATGCTGCCCATGCCTTCTGTGTGCCCTGCCCCCGCCCTCTCCAGACTGTCATCCCCTGTGCCAGCACTGTGCCGCTGATCTCCACCACACCGGTAGTGTCTGCCTGAACTGCCAGAATGCCCGGTACCTGCTGCTGGGGGACCACTGTGTGCCTGATTGCCCTTCTGGATACTACGCGGAGAGAGGAGCTTGTAAAAGTGAGTAAGTGCCGGACACAGGAGCTGGCGTGAGCTGTTCTTGGGGGCAGTAGCGGGAGAGGACTGGAACTTCCAGAGAGAGATAGGAGGCAGGAAGCACGCTGCCGGACAGTAAACCAGACCGGCTAACGCTCTCAGTTGGGGCTTTTATTAACACCTCTCGGGCTGCTGCTGGGGAAAGGAGCTTGGCTACATAGGTTCTCTTTGTGTCTCTTTTCCCTCTGCAGAATGTCACTCCTCTTGCAGAACCTGCCAGGGCACGGGACCCTTCTCCTGCACCTCGTGTGATGCCGACCTCGTTCTGTCCCACCTTGGCACCTGCAGCACTGCCTGCTTCCCGGGGCACTATCTCGATGACAGCCGTGCTTGTCAGCGTAGGTTTTTAAAAAAATGAACTTTCTCTCCTTTCCTGCTCTTCTGGAGTCATTGAAGGAAATATGAAGTTCTTCTATATTCTCACTCCATAGCCTTTATTTTTATAAAAGAGAGTTAATCTACAAAGGCATATGGGTGTCCTTAGCAGACATTCGTCTAACTGGGAAGTGCTGGGCTCGAGGATCTCCTCTGCAAGTACCAGCTGTGTGATCTTAGGCCAGTCATTTAGCTTCTCCGTTCTCTGGTTATCTCATTTTAAAAATAAAAGTGTTGGCTTGTTTTGTCCTCAGCAATTCAATTCCAAGATCCTGAGCAGAGAATGGAACTCGTTCTAGTACACAATCAGTGACCTAAGCACTTGTCTGGGTTTAATTTGTTTTCTGTATGTATTTGTTGAATATTGACAATGTGCAAGGCTTGACATGCTACAAAGCATTCGGTTTCTGTTCAAACAGTCATCATTTTGTCTTGCATGAGAGTTACTTGTATAGATGTCTTATTTCTCAAATAAGTCAAAATGTGATTAATTACCTGTGTCAGGCACAAACAAAGAGGATAAATTAGGGAAAGGGCAAATCTGAGTAGAAAAGAAATTTAGGAAGTCCTTCACAGAAGAAGGAACATTTTTAAGATACGCTGAGGTGCCTTACTTTATTTCAATCACTGAAGTGTCATTTGCAAAAAAACTTTGTTATATTTTTTCCTTTCGAAAACGACAGCTAACAAATAAATACGGTGCTGGTATTTCAAGTTTATGTCCTAGGAAGAACCATATTGAAGGAATTATAGACTGGTGGTTAGGAAGGTGGACTCTGGACTCGTTCAAATCCTACCTGCCACTTGCTAGCTTTTTGTGACCTTGAGCAAGTGAATTAACTGCTAGTTCTTGGTTTCTTTTTCTGTGAAAGGGGGATTATAATGGTATGGTACCTAGACCTAATGTTCTTGCACTTAGTATGGACCCTCGCGGAGAATAAGCTTTCGGTATAGATTACTTATTGTTGTTGTCATCATCATTGTCATCCAGAATGAGATGCAAATCAAGCACTTTTAAGATATGTATATTTTATAGATAGCTATTAATTACTATTAGTTTATTGAGATGCTTACAAAGATTTGCATTTGAAATGAATTTATGTGGAACTTATCATTTTGTATCACCCATTGAGATACCAGAGATAAAAAACCCTTTTGGGACCCATAAAAAATTTCTTTGCGTTTATAACAAAAACTTTGCGTAGTATATCAACTGTCTACCAGTGTCTGTAGATTCTCTAACGCAAGAGACATGAGTGAAATACTTGCATGTTCTGTTCAAGAGCAAGAGAGTGTTGGTGGAGAAATAGCGATTTAGATTTATGAGGCTCTTCACAGCAGTGGAATCACAGAAATAAAAGTTCAAAAGAAAAAATAGAATCTTTTGTATGGCGTATAGTTGACAAAAAAATGTTGCATTGAAATATTTCTTTCTGAGAAGCCTTTGCCTTAGTGCAAGGTGATCTCCGCACAAATGCATTTGTTATGCTACCACGTAAATAGGATTTCATAGACTATTTCAGTTAAATTAAGAATCTCCTAGCTTTAGTCCTTTGCTAAAGCTTAATTTTCATTCTTTCGAAGATTGAATAAAGCACAGCCCTTAAGTTGGGATATTTGAGTTTCTAGTATGTAAAAAAAAAAAAAAAATCAATGTTCCTTTCTAATGCTCATCATTATAAACAATTATAGGCCTCACAATTTTAGAAATGGTGCAGTAAAGCACTTTCAAGGAAATATAACCAGTATTAAGGGGAGGCATTAATAACCATATTACAGAAGAAAGTAAGAGCTGGAGAACTGTCTGGATTCTAGCTACAGAAACCTTTAGAAGTTACATACTGAGCTCTAAAATTCAAGGATAATTAGTTGAGGCAGGCACTTTAAAAAAGAGATGATAAGTGAGGTTCCCAGTGCTTAAAACCATGGTGCTTTAGAGGCAAGGAGGAGAACTCCAGGGTGGCCAGAGACGACCTTGTACCCAATGCAGAGATTCTTTCTCGCTCCCCCTCACAGACTTCTACAGATGAGGAAGGAAGCCAGGTCCATTGGAGGGGGTGGTAGCTGTTTAGTTGTTTGATGGTTCTTTCTCATGGGCCCTAGAACTCCCCTCTGGAGTGATACAGAGTAAGTCTCCTTCCTCATTCACTTGATTGCCTTCCAAAGTTTGAAATTATCTGTCATTTCCCACTTGCACTTTGCTGCTCCAGGCAAAACTGGAGCCAACGGAGTATTTGAGCAGAAATGGATGACCCTCTCTCCGAGCTGCGGTAGAAAACAGGTCTACTTCAGAGGGAAGGTGGATTTCCTAAGCTGTCGGGTCCTTTCCTCCTTCACGAATGATGGTTCAAGTACATCTCTGCTTCCCTTGTTGGTTTCTGGTCCACTTACCACTGTCTTCACTGTCCTCTTGGTAGTTTCTGGGGTCCGGGACCTCGGAGAACTGCACCTGGGACTCTAGATGTGATCACAGCAACATGACTAATACTGTGTATGGTCTGAATATGCTAAGATGGAGAAAATGCTCCTTACCCACATGCCTTTGGAGATGGAAGCTGAGAACCCAGGGGGCTTTGGTATGTGCAGAACTGCTCTGACGAAGACAAGGTCATTTGTGGATTGCTTGGGGAGGGGTGAGGATTTCGATGAATGAGGAAGAAGCGTTCAGGTAGACATGGAGGGAGCTCCCTGCTCGCAGTGTGACACTGCTGCATCCCTCCAAATCTCCACATAGTCTTCTAACCTTTCACAGTGCTTGGCATGAATCCATTTGTTTTGGAAGCCAGTAGAGGGGCTGAGTTATACTTTGAGGTACCGAGGGGTAATGAAAGACTGCATGGAAGCATTCAAGAATAAGAAGGTACACAGATGCTTGAGGAAGTAAACTACAAAAAGCTCTCCACTATCCAGACAGGGCATCATCCTGTCTCTCTAAGCTGAGGGATTGGCCTTTGGGCTTCATTTTGCAGCCGTTGGTCAGGGGGCTCCAGCTGACATTTAGGTTATATGAAGGCTCTTCAGTTTAAGATTGTGTTTCTTTAGTAACCATATCACACCTCTAATAGGCTTTTAATCAACTAAAATTCTTAGATCATTTTTTATAGGAACTACTGTCTGAACAGGTCTCCGGTATCCTTTATTTGTGCAATTGGTTATGGAAAATAAATGCAGGACTTAACAGTTTTGCTTATTTCATCGGATTACTTTTAGTTTATTGCTTCAACTAGCTAAAATTCAGTTTAAGTTGTTCTTTCAGCTGGTGAGATTAGACTGTATCCTATTAGGTGTATGGGGCATATTTAAATATCATTAGCATGATTTGTTGTAATTAAAGCTATTAATAAAAATGTTGATCAAATAAAAAGTGAAGACTTCATAATATTCTACTAAGGACATTTCTTTTACTAATTACAAAGGTTTATTGATAACTTTTTAAGGATGCATTTCAACCATTTTCAAATCCACCTACAACTCCTAGACCCCACTTCATTTTTGTATTCACAGGTTTATCTTTGAGATTTTTGTCAAATCCTTTGCCAAAATTAAGATACACCATGTGTAAAAATTCTAGCAAAAAAAGATGGAAGTTTAATTTCACTGAGGCTTCCAAAAATTAAAATATTCTTTTCTAATTATTCTCAAACCATCTGTTTGAAAATCCAGTCTAGAGTTTTTCTAGGATCTTTAATTACCAATCTACATATTCGAATGAATATTTTATATCAATGACATTTCTTGTAGGTGAAACAAGAGGACTTCCTTTTTATTTTTACCAGGAGGCAATTTTCCTGCACTGTGCCACACACTTTGATATCCTCTAGATCTAAAACTCTAAAAATCTAGCTCATTCTCTGGATTTTTCCTCTGATATATACTTAGAGAAAATTTCAGAATGAGGCAGAGATGTGTTTGAATATGTATAATTACAATATCTGGTTTCTTTCATTTATGTGCAAGTGTTTATTGAACACCCATAACATGAAAGATAACTAGGTGCTGAACACTATTGCAAGGAACAAAACAAACCTGGTCTTTGCTTTCATGAAGCTTATAGCTTAAAGGATACAGAGGTTAAATAATCATTGTAATGAAAATTACTATGTATGGCATGAATGAAATGTCTGGGGTGCTATAAGAGCAGTGACAGGGAGACTTGTTCTAGACTGGAGATTGAAGAAGTCACTGAAGAATGAGTAAGAGTTAAAGACAAGAAACTTGGAGATTATATTGAGAGGATTCAAATATGTGTATTAAGATTTCTGGGTGGAAAGAATGGAGGGAATGATGGAGGAGTGGTATTTGCAGAAATGATGGCTGGAAATTTTCCAGGGTTGAAGAAAGATATGAGTTTATAGATGAAAGTGTCCTCTGAAACCTGAGCAGTATAAATTTTAAAAATCACTCTTGGGGATACATGGAAAATAGAATGCAAGAGGGTCAAACTTGGTAAGGGGAAACCACTTAGGAGGCTATGACAGTAGTCCAGTAGGAGATGATGAGGTCTTGGATGTATTGGAATGTGTGAATATGGAGAGAAGCAAAAAATTCTGGGAATTACGTAGGAAAATTTGAATAAATAGGTTCCAATGAGTGATTAGATTAGGAATGAGAGATAGGGGGCCTATCAAGATAGCCTCCAAGGTTTCTAGCATGGACAACTGAGGAGATGGAGAAATGCCAGTTGTTAAGTTAGGGAAGATGGAAGCATCTGGAATCCATGGACCAGATTTGGGGATCATCCTTGAATGCCTGAATTAAGTGGCTGTTGAATATTACAACTGGGCAAATCAGTAAGCCAGGCCTCCTTAAAGTTCTTTGTGGCTTAAAATATGGGATTTCCTGAGCTTCACAATAAAGTTGATGCCGAATTTTAATCTTGGCATTGCTCAAAAATCTGAATCCACATTATGAACAATTGGGAGCTTGATTCCTTGAGAAATTTTCCTTCCTTGAGAAGTAAGGTTCAAATACCTCTCTGGACTATTATTCCAGAGATCTTGGAGTAAGTATAAATTCTGTTGCTGAATCACATGGCAACCTGGATGTGGGATTTCCATTCTTGGGTTTATAATTTATCTTCTCTGGAAAATAAAATGACCCTTTTATTTTAGAAAATAAAAGTAACATTTTCTGTTTCTGTTGATCACAGGGGAGGGTTATGAGCCATAATTAAAGCACAGGTTGGAGCAGAGCTTTGCTCCTTTGTAGCATCTGTCTAGGTTTGATCAGCTTCAGTATTTGCAATTGTAATTATCTGGTCATTTTCTCTTCCTATCTGCTCAGCATGCAAAGCGCATTGTGGAAGCTGTGATTCACAGGCCAGCTGTACCTCCTGCCGAGATCCAAACAAGGTCCTGCTCTTTGGGGAATGCCAGTATGAGGGCTGTGCCCCACAGTACTATCTTGACATCTCCACCAAGATATGCAAAGGTAAAGCTCTTCCAGAACTGTGCAATGATTCTTTTCCTCAGTGATCTCCCTTTACTGTAGGTGTCTAATCCTCCATGTTGGGAAAATACCATCATATGTTTAGACGTTCTCTGATGATAGCAAGAAGGCATCATGTATTATGAATGCATGTATGTAATTTCTTTCTTTTTTTGGTATGTAATTAATTTCTTAAGGAAATATTTTTGAGCACCTACTATGTGCCAGATATTGTGCAAGGTTTTAGTAACTAGACCAGAGGTGGCAAACCGATGTATTTGGCCCAAGACATGGAGGGTTTTTTGTTTTTTGGTTTTTTTTTTGCCCACCTAATGTTCTAGTGTTTTAAAATTTTTAATTAATGCATTTTATTTTATTTTATTTTCTTAAAGATTTTATTTATTTGAGAGCGAGAATGAGAGAGAGAGCACAAGAAGGGGGAGGGTCAGAGGGAGAAGCAGACTCCCTGCTGAGCAGGGAGCCCGATGTGGGACTCGATCCCGGGACTCCAGGATCATGACCTTAGCCGAAGGCAGTCGCTTAACCAACTGAGCCACCCAGATGCCCTAATTAATGCATTTTAAAATGTAGAAGACTTCACATACAAAAATTGAGATTTTTCTGTTTCTTTTGAAAATTGAGATTTTCTGTTTCTTTTGAAAAAGTCAGATGATCTGGGAATACTTTATTTGCATTTCCATAATGCAACAGTCAGTTGGAGATGAGTAGCTGTTGTCCCTTTTGTGTCTTCAGATCACTACAGTCCCTGCCATTCCCTCGTCTGTCACACCAGGCCTATTTCAGAGATTTACATTACCTTCCTTTACAACTCTGTATTGCTAGACGCTAACCTTAATGAAGACAGGGTTTGGGGTGCTTGGATGGCTTGGTTAAGCATCTATCTGCATTCAGCTCAGGTCATGATCTCAGGGTCCTGGGATCAAGTCCTGCATCAGGCTCCCTGCTCAGCGGGGAACCTGATTCTTCCTCTGCCCCCCTCCCCCTGCCACTTGTGCCCTCTCTCTCTCTCTCTCTCAAATGAATAAATAAAATCTTAAGGAAAAAAAATGGGTTGTATCTGATTTGTTCATCTCTGTTTAACAGACTTAAATGAATAAAGACACAGTCCCTGTACTCCAGGAGTTTGTAAGGAAGCAATATCAGAAACCTAGCACCTGTTCTCTAGTGGTTAGAATTCTTGGGGCTTATGCTCTTTAAATGGCAGTGCTCAGCAAGAAGAACAGAGTTAAAGGCCAGGTTTTCCTTGCTTCTCTTCCGTTTTCCTCCTCCATCCCTCCATTCCACTTGTCTCCCATCTCTCCAGTTCTGCCCAAGAACCTGGGGCTCAGATATGGGGGCCAAACATCTGGCAAGTAAGCTTGGGATGTTTTAAGACTTTGCAAAATTGCACACTCTCCATTCCAAGAAATTCTACTTGTTGTCAACTTAGGTGGTCTCTCTGTGCTCAAGACCACAGAAGCTTTTCTATTTTTTCCCTTCTAAACAGTGATTGTCAGTTTGCGGTGAAAAACAAGATTATCACAAATCCTCCATGTTGTAAATGATTTCATAACTATGCTGGCAGTTGTCAGAGCTCTGCTTTAGTCATTCTCCCTCAGGACTGATTCAGCCAAATAAATGAGCGAGATTAACTTTATAAATCTCCTTGGAATCACGTGTACTGTCTTGCACATTTACCTGCTTCTTTGGGACTTAGAAATATCGCATCAAAAAAGAGAAAGGTGACTAATGAGAAGTTTCCTGGGTTCTCAGCTGGGATGGATGGTGGAGTGAGGAAGAACTGAGTGCAAAATGTTCTCCGAGAAAAACAGTTGGGCAGCAAAACATTTATTAAGCTGTTACTATGTGTCAGGCACTGTGCTAACTTCTTTACATTCACTGTTACCTTTACACAATAGCCTTATGAAATAGGTACTCTTCTTATCTCTGTCTTACAGATAAGGAAACTGAGGATCCAAGAATTTTGGGAAAGTGCGTAAGACATGTAGATAAACAGTGGCTAAACCACAGCCTCAGTAGAGACTTGGCTGTCTTCAAAACTCAAGTACTTAACCACACGGTGTTGTCCCACCTTCCATGCATGAGGACTTAGTTTACCATCTGGCACTTTGACTCTCAAACATGAGTGTTCTGGCTGCAGGAATTGCCTGGGCCTTTAATAGCCACAGCTACAGTAACAACAACCATAATAATCATGAGAACAGAAACAACAGTAGTGGCCCCGACATGTTTCCTTATGCCCTAGTCCTTGAGATGACGTCAGTAGTTCTGATGTTGAGCCAGAAAATCTGTATTTCTAACAATCCTTCTGGATTATATGGATGCACATCCAAGGTTGGAGCCCGCAAGCACATAAGCCCCTTGAAGCCAGGGTCTGCCCACTTCCTACCCACCGTTCGGTGCTATGCATTCCATAGGTGCTTATTGAGCAGATAACATGTAAATGAGTCAGTTCCGCTCTAAGGAGATCTTCTGTTATTTCTGTAAGCCCTTTCTTTCTGGACAGTTCCTTGATGCTACATTTAATTCTAACATCATTGGTCCTTTCTGTTGGGTGGGTCAGCACCTGATTCTTGAGAGGTAGAGAGTCAAGCAGCCAGTGTCGGTGGAGGCAGCAGATGCCTTCCTAGTTGAGACCCTGACATCCCTTTACCTGTGGAGCATTTGGAGAAGGTGCGGATTAAGTCTGTGGAGGCAAATTGGCCCCTCCTTGTAGCAGAGCAGGCTTTGCTTGACGATGCTGAGGCACGGGAATCAAGGACTCTAAGATTAAGATGACCTGGCTCCTCAGATGCCCCATTAACAAGCAGGCTCTGCACAAGCCTGGAGTGATCCTTGTACATGCCCATGTCTAACATAATTAGGAAACACTAAACCTCAGGCGTTCAGGCTACTACAAACAGAAACCTTGTCAGAGCTGGCTTATCTGACATCTCGCCTGGTGTCCTCACTTTACCCCTTGCCGCTGCAGACCGCGTCCTCATAAATTAGTCACTGGGACTGAGGACGGACAGGCGAAGGTGATCTCACGTGGACTTCCTTTCTAGAGTGCGAGTGGAGTTGCAACGCGTGCAGCGGGCCCCTGAAGACAGACTGTCTGCAGTGCATGGATGGCTATGTTCTCCAGGATGGGGCCTGTGTGGAGCAGTGCTCACCATCCTTCTACAGGGACTTGGGCCTCTGCAAAAGTAAGTGTCCAGAGCTCCTGCTCTGTTCTCATCCAGCCTTCAAGCCTCCTCCAATTTTTACTGTTCTGACAAGGAGTCTGTGGCAAGTTTCCTTTCTGGCTTTTTGTCCAATTTCTGGTTTCTTTCCTAGGAGCTTTTCTTCGTTCTAGTCAAAATGCCCCCTCTCTCCTTCTCCCATACACGATATTTGCTGAAATTTGAGGTCAGTATGGGAATCTTGGGGGTATAGGGCCACATAAACAGGTATGTTTTGATGATGACTTTGGATTTCTTAGAGCACTGAATAATCCTGTCCTCTAGATGGGGAGGTGTGTATACTCTGGTCATTTGAGCACCTGGAAGGACCATCATATTCCCCCATCTGTCCCCTGAAGCCCTGCATGTACCAGATGTCTCACCACCACCTTTCTCTGAACGCCACCCCCTTTAGCCTTGATTTAACACCACAAAATCTTCTGACCTTGAAATGCCCCCCAAGTGCACAGATGGCACTCCTGGGACCATTCTTGGGAGACTCTGATAACTGACTGGGTGAGTCAGGAAAGTAAGAGAACCATGGACTAGTTAATAGTAATGATAATGGCTAATACCTGTAGTTTCTAGGTGTGCCTAGTGTTTTCCATTATTTACTTTAATCTTGGCCCAGCAAGCTGAGTGGGTCAGTATGTCCATTCCTGTTTTATAAGAGAGAGCACTGAGGCTCAGAGAAGCCGAATCTCTGATCCTAAGTCACCCTGCTGGGTAAGTAAGAGTAGTCACAACCAGAAGCCTGGCTCCTGACTCCTTGCCTTCTGCCTGGCCCAGCACACCAGGTCATATCGCTGTTTGGTGTCTAACTAGCTGCCTCCCCACGAGGCCCAGGAGTCCCCTGGAAAGCCATACACAGTTCTGTTGATTTGACTTTTGTCTTTCAGGCTGCAGCAACCACTGTGTCCAGTGCCAAGGTCCCCATGAGTGCACTCGCTGTGAAGAGCCATATCTCCTGTTGGAAGCCCAGTGTGTCCAGGAATGTGGCAAGGGGTACTTTGCAGATCACGCAAATCGACAATGCACAGGTAACTCGGAGACTGCTGAGTCCTCTGGAAAAAAGTGAGGCTCACAAGTAAATCAGGTGTGTCGATTCTCAGGTAACCAAGGAGAATCTGAATTAGAAGCAGAATGAAAACCCAGACAGCTAGGACTTAGAAATTGATGGCTTCCCATGCACATCTGCCAATTGCTGGTTAAATAGAATATAGAAGTGCAGGCCAATAATTGTCTTGCACAAATCAATATTGTCTCTAAGGGTCTTTATGGAAATTAGGCCAATATTTTATGGAATGTAAGGCTTATGTTGAACTAAAGTGAGGTATCCATTAAGAGCGGATCACCTCTATTGACGTGGGCACAGAATTTTCAGTGTGTAGACTAAATTACGGGTGACCCTGATTTTGGCACAATATCCTTGAGTAGGATTTCTGAGGACAATTTAGTGAGATACACTGAACTTTTCTCATTAAAGTTCAACCCAAAGCCTTAATCTCCTTGTCCATTGTGTTATCCATGAGAGTTTCTGCAGTTTGTTCTCATCATTTCCATTAAAACTTGATATCATATGCCCTACTTTTAAGAAAACCTGACATTTAATAATAAAGCCACGACCCTGGCATGGCATTTTACGTTTCACCACAGTCCTCCGTCTTCATTATCTCATTTAATATTCACAATGAGTTGGTGGTAAAATATGGCAAACACCAGGAATCCCATTTTACAAGTAAAAAAAAAAAAAAGAAAAAATGGCTTAAGAGTATTAACCAAGGCAACATAAAATCAGATATTAAACCCAAGTTTTCTGATTCCAATTCTGAGCCCTTACACTCTACTACCTCTGTATAATAAAAATCTTAATTAAGCAGAAAAATTGGGCAGTAAACACTTGATTTGTAGAAGTTTATTAACTTCATCCAAAGAAATAATCCTAGCGTCCTTTTATGAGCTTGCTCTCCTTCTGCATTTAAGATAATAATGATGATGATGATGATGATGATGATGATGATGATGATGATGCATTGGCATTAGTAGTACAGCTGAGTCCTTTTGTATGCCAGGCACTGTTGTAGTCTCTTCACATTGTAACACATCCTCCCAACAGTGATTTGCATCAGGTGCTATTACCATCCCCATTTTTAAGATGAGAAATCACACCACAGATGATTAAAGGATAAATTGTCCCAAAGTGGACAGCTGATAAGTGGTAGAGCAGGAATGGTACCCATAAAGGGCCTGTGCTCTTAATCACTGTACACCACCTCCCTTACAAGTCAATATGCCTAACTCTTCATACAATCCACGTACGTGCAACATTTTCACATCACAGTACATTCAGTGAAAGTGCGCCTCTGTGTTCGCTCTCCTTCTGAGGGTAGAGCAGCTCCCTGTGAAATTCTAGAGGAAACCGTTGGAATCCCTGTTGCTGCAGTTGGGGTCGTGTGTTGCTCGTGCTGTCACTATTTTTCTCTGTTGCTGGTGTCCCTCGCTGGCTGCCTGTGCCTTTGCTGTGCCTCACTTACTGTGGCCTTTCTTTGACAGCCTGCCCTCAGGCATGCTTGCAGTGTAGCCACTGGGACCAGTGTCACCAGTGTGACCATGGGTTCTTTTTGAAGAGTGGCCTTTGTGTTTCCAACTGCATTCCTGGCTTCTCTGCCCGCTCTAATGAAACCTGCGCTGGTAAGTGCTTCTTGTCAGATGCTCTGCTGTATATTAACCTGTAATTTCACCATGAAAAGCCTGAGTTTGTAGATACAGTCAGCTCATGTGATATGAAATGCAGGATTCTCATTCCAGGAATACAAAGGAATAAGGGATTGTTGATAGGACATGGACGTTGGGGAAACTCAACTTCTAAGATCTTTGGGAAAAAGAATCTGTGCTTTAAAAGTAACAACTGTCAGATCAGAAATTTGGCATAAAACTTAGGTTTCAGAACTACAGCTATGTTATTGAAAATTACCTATATACATATAATTTATTTGCATATATATAAACTTATAGAGCTAATTATGCCACGGTTCAATGGTGCATCCTTTGTGGACATACTGGAGATAAATTACAAATAAATAATGAGTAGTGTGAGGAGACTGCCCCATTAGGGTCATATGTTTGAAGCAAATAGATTTCAAGCCACTCTCCTATTAAGAATAAGGTGACATATTAAGGGAATTGATCTAGTCTTGTCCAACACATTAATGGACACTTCACCTTAAACAACAAAAGAGAAGCAAATTTAAATTCAGTCATAATTTTGAACCCCAAAGTTTTATAGCTGAATGAAGCTTGAGAATTGTAGTATAGTTGAGCATTCTTCAGCTTTTGAGTGTCCTTCATCAATGACACGAGGCATATTTTAACACCCCATAGTCAATCACATTTTCCGTCTCTAAATTTCTGACCTCCAAAGATATTAAGACTTCCCATGGGAAAAAGACATCTTTGGCTCATTTTATTGGGATCCTTCTGAAAACCCCAAGTACTTGAGAGTCAACCTACTCCTCTTGGGACGTAATACAAGTCCACTTGTGAAAATGAATTCCACTTTCATTAGAGTAATCTTACAGTGGACGTAGTCCCCTCGAAACCTGGCATTCCCAAACTGTCCTGTCCGACCTACTTGTAGAAGGAAACATTAACAATTCAAGTCTGGGCAGAACACCTTGCAGGAGACAGGATGAATTTCACATCATGATCAGATATTCATTCATCAGATGTTTCCTATGGCAGAGATAGTAGAATTTTAAAACAAAGGGTGTACACTTCACATGAATTCTGAATGTAAGCCACTGATAATCATACTTCATTACAGATTAACTGGTACTGTTCGAGCAAATGGTATCAGACGTTTGCTTTTTTCTTTACCCTTGATGGGTCTGATGGTCAGATGTGATCAAAGTATTAGGTTAGGACTGTGGTTCTCAAACTTGGAAGTCCCATTAGGATTGCCTGAGGAGCTTGTGAAGTCACTGAAGTGCCCACCCCAGAACATCGAAGACAGAATCTCTGATGGTGGAGCTCAAGTATCAGTACTGTTTTAAAAGGTCCCTATATGATTCTTTATTGTCATTATTGAGATATAATTCACATACCATAGAATTCACCCTTTAAAGTATACAATTCAGTGGTTTTTAGTATATTCACAAGGTTATGCAACCATCACACTATCTAATTCCAGGACATTTTATTCTTCCTAAAAAGAAATCCAGTAACCATAAACAGTCTCTCTGTAGTGCTCCCTTGCCCCAGGCCCTGGCAATCATTGATCGACTTTCTGTCTCTGTGGGTTTAACTATTCTAGACATTTCACATCAATGGAATCATACAGTATGTGGCTTTTTATGTCTGGCTTTTTTCATGTGGCAAGAATATTTTCAAGGTTCCTCTACATTGGAACATGTATCAGTACATCATCTCTTTTCTTGGTTGAATAATATTCCATTGCATGGATATACCACATTTTGTTTATTCATTCACCAATTAATGGACATTTGGGTTGTTTCCACTTTGGGGCTCTTAGGTATAACTGCTATGAACATTCATGTACAAGTTTTTATGTGGACATATGTGTTCAGTTCTTGTGATATATGCCTGTAAGTAGAATTACTGGATCATAGGGTAGTCCTATGTTTGTTTGAGGAACTGCCAAATGGCACCATTTTATGTTTCCACCAGCAATGTATAAGATTTCTAATTCCTCCACATCCTTAGGAATACTTTTTATTGTCCTTCATAGTGGGTATGAAGTGGTATCACATTGTGGTTTTGATTTGCATTTCCCCGATGACTAATAATATTGAGCACCTTGTCGTGTATGTAATTATTGGCCTTTTATATATCTTCTTTGGAAAAATGCCTTTTCAAACTCTTTGCCTGTTTTTAAATTGGGTTACTTGTCTTTTACTGAGTTGTAAGAATTTTTTTATATATATTTCAGATACAAGTCCCTTTTCAGATATATAATTTGCAAATATTTTCTCACACTCTATGGGTTGTCTTTTTCACTTTCTTACTGGTGCCCTTTGAAGATCTTTAGTCCAATTTATCAACTTTTTCTTTTGTCACTCATGCTTTTTGTGTCATATCGAAGAAAGCATTGCCTAATTTAAGATCCCAAAGATTTTATCCTCTATTTTCATTTAGAAGTTTATATTTTAACATTCAGAATTTGTGTTATTTTCATATGCATTCAGGGTGAGAATCACTGAATTAGAAGGAGGCTTATGGTGTACAATAGCCTAGAGTCTCATTTCTGAATGAACATTACGTGTCTATTTATTGAAAAAACCCAAAACCTTATTAGTGAATATGCCAAGTCTGATCTTTGGATCCTCTGTTTTCCAGGCAAAATATACACTCCTAGTCTTCATGTGAATGGTTCTCTCACCCTTGCAATTGGTTCAATGAAGCCACTGGATTTTCCCCTTCTGAATGTCCAAGACCAAGATGGCAGGGTGGAAGACCTCCAGTTCCATGTTGTGAGCACTCCCACCAATGGTCAGCTGGTGCTGTTGAGGAATGGAAAAGAGGTTCAGCTCGACAAGGCTGGCCATTTTAGCTGGAAGGATGTGAATGAGAAAAAAGTGCGTTTTGTGCACAGCAAAGAAAAGCCCAGGTGACTCAGTGTTCCTTTGTTTTCCTCCTGCCTCCTTTCCGTCAGTGCTTTGCACCCCGCCCCCGCTTCTCAATAGCTACCCCTTCTCCTGTGGGGAAGATCGATACTCCAAACACGCCAACGCTTCCAGCTGCCTGTCATTATTTCCCTGTAATTGCTCCGAGAGTATGCTTCTGTTAGAGGCATTTTCATTTCATCACATAATTGTGGGTAATTCTCTGATGTGACAGGAAAGTTCCTAGGACAATTACCCAGTATTTTTGGCCCAACAGAAACAAAACTGGTTATCTATGCAGATTGCTACAGCTGCTTCTTCAACATTAGGGTGATATACTGGGAGTGAGCAGTGGCTAAAAGATGGAGCACATGCTTTTCAAAGTGTTATATGGTTCCTAGAATTCCAGAGCGGAAGGGAAGCTAAGAGTCACAACTTTTTATTATCCACTTTATGGGATTAATTGTGGTTGATTTTTAAGCCGGATCCAGTTTTCCTCTGATGCCTAGCACACTTCTGGCTGTCTTTCTCACCCCAGCTGACATATGCTTCAGGAATGCAATTGAATGTTAACACTAACCCAGGCAAATAGAGTCATATAATTAGCAGAGTTAATCTCCTAAACAAGAATCAGAGAATACACCCCAAAGATTAGCCTCGTGGATTATCCTTCATCCAGCTCTGCTTCGTTAGTGCAGATAATTCAGAGTAGACTACGTATGTTAGCAGTGGATTCAAATATTCACGGTAAATATTTTCTACTGTCACCACTGGAGATTTTTGTTGTTGTTGTTTTAAGGTTTGGGCTAGGAGGCAGGTGGGGAGAAAAGTGATGGCACTTTCTCTATTGCAGTTCAGAGCCAGAACCTCAAAAGACCATCTTATAGGAATAAGAACAACTGATATTTACTGAGTGCTGACTATGACCCGGGCATTGTAGTAAACACTTCATGTGAACGCTGTATATTTATGTTCCCAGTCTACAGACAGGGAAACTGAGGCCTTGAGAGTATAAGCAAAGCCAAGTCTCCAATCCCTGGCTCTCTGACTCCACAGCCCATGCCTTTAGCCACTATGATTTCTGCCTCCTGAATAATACTAGGAATAATGGGTGTGCTTCCATCCTCAAGGGGCAAAAGATCCTTGCACAGAGACATATTGCTACAGATGGAACTTAAAACCCTGGCGTCTGATGCCATAGAGTCACTCTTCGGATTTATGCTCCAAAGTCCTGCATTCATTTTGCTCCAAGTGTAGTTCTCGATTGTTTGCATTACACACACACACACACACACACACACACACAGCTCCGTACCTGTAGTCCTTTGCCTTGGAATCTTGTGAAAAGTGGGTAAAGTTCATAAAGCCCCAAGACAACCAAAGTTACTCCTCTTGTCTGTTTCACCTCTTCAATCTCTCATCACCTGTTTTCTTCCAGAGTCAGCTCTGTACCCCCAAACAGGACAAAGAGTGGTGACGATTTTGCAGGGAATTCTTTCAGCACTCCTTTTACTTTGGGGTACCCATTTTAGCATCAGATCTTCTTTATCTAAAAATTCAAACAAAAGAAAGAACAGGAAAACAAGATTGGTAGTGATGTGTGAAAAAAGAACATTCTATAAGTTGCCAAATGATACAAAAACAAAAGGGGCAGCTTGCCATATGGGTTTGTGGTTTTGTTTTTCCTCATGAAAATTTGACTGTGATTCTTTAGCACTGGATTCCTTTGGGGTCAGAATGCTTCTGGGGAGTACAAGACAACCTGCAAATACGGCCCATGGTGGCAGGCGGCGTGCTGAGCAGTTATCAGAACCTCAGTGCCACCCAAACATCATTTTCCCCCCGTAGGTTAGGAGTAACCACTCCTTATTTCTTCCTCTTGCTCCCCTCAATTGCTTTCTCTGGACGTCTGCGGATGGGAGTGAAGAGGGACAGGACCTAAATGGCACAGAAAATCAAGGGGAGGATGAAATGGGAGGGGAGACAAGATCTATTTTTTTTTAAATCAGGTTTATGGAGGTCTAATTTGGGTTCAATAAAATCCCCCGTCTTGAAGTGTACTGGTCTGTGAGTGCTAACAAATGTGGACATTCTGGCAGTTTGAAACCACAACTGCAAGCAAGGTTTGAAACCGTTTCATCAACCCCCCAAGCTCTCCTTTTTACTGGGACTCCCTTCCCTCCAGTTTCTGGCAACCCCTGATCTGTTTTTTCACTCTTACTCTGATAGGTTCCTTTCCATTCTCCAATTTAACCATTAGCCTTCACTATGTTCCTAACCTGTCTTGGCCAAAAACTGGTTTTTCAACCATTTATATAGACCTTTTAGAAAAATCACAACCAAAAAGTTTATGTAATTTTTACATTATTTTGAGATCGGAGAATACACCATAGTTTTACCTGTATGTCACTGTGTTCATCTGGTTATTTTCATTTATAGTATGAATATTATATCACTGTAGTGTTTTGATCCAATTTCTTCCATGCACATAAGCTGAAGATATTTTTAATCCTTGTTTTTCTAGAGACTAATGACTGCATTTTCTCATTCCTTTCTTGGGGACTTCTTTTAGGAAAGGTTACTTTTCCCTGAAAGTTAGTGACCAGCAGTTCTTCTCTGAGCCACAGCTGATCAACATACAAGCATTTTCAACACAGGTAATAACAGTGCTACACGATTAATAATTTCACACGCGTGAATCAAGGTTTCTACTAGTTATAGCAAAAATGACCTAAATTAAGCTAGTCTCAGATTCTCCATGAAATACCACTGGAATAATTTTTAGAACTTGTGGGTAAGAACAACAGCAACAACAACTAATTGCTAATACATCTATAGTTTTCTTCTTTGTATTTTTCATTTAATCCTCAGGACAGCCCAATGAGCTGTTGTTTTCCCCAGCTTACAGATGAGGAAACTGAAGTCACAGGGAAGTTAAGTAACTTGTCTGTGGTGAGATAGCTAATAAATGAAGAGCCGAGATTTGTGCCCAGGAAGTCTGGCTACAGAGTCTGTGCTCTTGCCCACTAATTTATGGTGCCTTACTTTACTATACTGAATCTGATACCAGCCCTTCAGAATAATTTGAAACTGTTCCAATTGTTAAGACTTCCCTAATCTTAGGTAAAGGAGTTTGTTTTGCCTAAATATTTCTCTCTCAGGGATATGAAATTATATTCAACTACTTTTGCCTATCTGTCACATAGCTGGGCTACCTTTTCATCGGTTTGCCGTAGGTAGAGCATCTCATTAAGGATCTACTTAAATAAGGTGCCATTGTGGTCATCAGACAAACAGAAGTCTGAGGAAATCATGGTAGATGCTATAAAACTCGGTGTGATGGCTCTTCTGTTCCCATCACTCATCTCTGTCAAGATGTGCTTATGTGTCCAGAATACATATAGTGGTAGATGGTCTGAGTAACCGAGCTTGAGGGATTGAACAGCAGAAATGTGCAAAGAGAGTAAGAAGATAGAGTCTTAAGTTGTGAACAACAAGAGAGTGGGATATCAGCCTGGGGAACCAAGACTACCTAAATACCCAGACCTCAGTAGTTAGTCATGATTCAAGGAAGGACATGAGATTATTGTTTTAAAACTAATTTTTTTTTTTTTTAAATTTTGGTCCAAACATGAAAAGACCATGGACTGTGGATAATACAGACATAACCCCGAAGTGGCTCCCAAATGGTGTTCACAGGCCAGCTCTGCTCTTCTTGATGGCATTCTTACTTCAGGGGTGATGGAAGTTGAGGGATGATTAGAAATTGACCTGAGGTTCATTTGACCTCACTGTTGGGCTAAGAGTATGAATTTTGTTTTAAATAAAACCGAAACATGTAAAAAACAAAAACAACGAAAAACTAAAGCATGTGATCTCTGTAAGTATGGGCCAGAGGGCCACATCAGGTCTGAGGACTGTCTCACTTAGAAGTTTGGTTTTGTTCTTTTTGTTTGTATTGGTATAGTTTCTCTAATTAGGTGAATTAGAGACAGGGTAGGTACTGGCAAGTGCCTTTCTCATCTGAGACAGTGAGTTCCTATGGTTCCCTGAGTTTTGTTTGCTTGTCTTCCCCAGATCAAGTGAGTAGATAGTGGCAGCATTTTTAAATTTTATTTATTATATGAGAAACTTGTTTCATTTTGACTTTTTTTAAAATGGAGTTTTAGAAATTACTTTGAACTTATTTTTGTTCCTTTACCTTCCTGTGATACTTCAATATGATCTTGAACTTCCCTGAGATTTTCTCATGCGAGTTAATTTGGTCTTTTCCATTTATGGATGTTGACATCACCTTTTGACCGCTCCTTTTTCAGAATCCAAGGGGCCCTTCATCCCCACGTATCCAGAATCACAGCTTCTGTATTCTCGCTTGGGAATTCTGAGGCGTAGCTGTCATCTAGCTGCCTACTATGTGACTATTACAATGGCACGTTAGTTAGACATGACTCCAACGGATACTGAAATTTTTACGAGGCCAGGAAGGGTAGTTTTAAAAGAAAGTTTTAAAAGAGAGCCATTTGGATTAAAGAAGGCAATGTGCCAAAAAGAGTCCTAGATGGTTCAACTTCAAACAATATAAAAAACTAAGATAATGTTTTCTTTGGCTTCTGGCCTCAATTTTTTTTGGGGGGGGTAATTTTTTCTTTTGTGGTTCATTAACTTTTATCTTTATGAAAGAATATTTTGTTTGCTCAAGTTGGTGAGGGGAAACGTGATAATCCTGCGGAAATCATCTGAAAATTTACCACGTGAATTAGCCAGGTGGTTCTTACTCAGACCGCGATCTTATCAGGCTTTAAAACCTGAGTTGGCCCTTCAAGCTATGGATGAGACAGCTTAAAGAAAATTATTGCCTGGGACCAGATATTGCATGATTTCAGAATCAGAAGTATCTTACCCCAAGTGCAGTGTAGCTGGAGTGAAGTGCTCAATTCCCAACACAAGTGCAAAACTTCCATGCCTCTTAATGTTCTCTCTTGGAAGCAGACAATTGGTTGGGATCCCTGCCTCTGGGTTGATTTCAGTTACAATGCAGGGGATATAGTGTAAATCCAGATAGCAGAGACTGCCGAGATTCAGAAATAAGTAGCTCATCTCAGTTGCCTCCAATGGCCTTGACATGGCTTGAGAAGCCTCCAGAACCAGAAGTGTGAAGTAATCTCACTTGCTCTGATTACTACGACTGTCCACACCTCCGACAAATACCTTGACTCTGCCACAGTTTGGCACTTTGCTGGAGCATCAAGAGTTCCTTCAAAAGCATAGAATTATCACTTAGGTTGTACACAACTGTATCTAGTCCACTGGTGGTCCTCTCTTTTCCTGCTAAATGACTTCTCCTTCCCCTCAACCCCTCAGGCCCCCTATGTGCTGAGAAATGAGGCCCTCCGTATTAGCAGAGGAGAGAGAGGAACCATCACTACCCAGCTGCTCGACATCCGAGATGACGACAACCCACAGGATGTGGTGGTCCAAGTGCTTGGTCCTCCACTTCATGGCCAATTGCTCCAAACACTTCAGTCCCCGGCAACCCCAATCTATCAATTCCGGCTGGATGAACTCTCTAGGGGCCTTCTCCACTATGCTCATGATGGCTCAGGTAGCATATCTGATGTTGCAGTCTTACAGGCCAACGATGGACATTCCTTTCGAAATATACTGTTCCACGTGAAGATGGTGCCCGAGGTAGGTGTCATTCCTAGAGCTGCAATTTCCTTGCAGCTAGATATGAAGTTTTGTTTATGATACTATTTTGCAGTATTCATAAAGTTAAGATATGGATAGGTATCTATTCAAACATTTATTAAGCATCTATTATGGAGATACTTAGGATGTTCAAAGATTCATAGAACACAGTGCCTTGTTGTCCACTGATGCTTTTGTCGCCTGCCTGAGCATGATCACAAGAATCAAGTGCACCCCTGTTTTTGTCTGCCCTTCTGCAACAGCTCGTGCAATGTGAAGCTCATAGTCGGGTTATCATAATGAATCAAAAAGGATGAGGTCAGCCATTCTGTTAGTCCACCTGAAGGAGGATGAGGAAACTCTCTCTTTTAGTAATCACAGGAACACTCATCAGCCTGAGTCGTTCCGGTGCCACCTCCATATGTTTTTGTCATGTCCACGAGTACCTTTTCTATTGTTTACTTAATATTTTTCTTTGTATCACCTTTTTTATTGTGGTCTCATCCTAATAAATGATGCATATGAAATCATGGGCTTAATGTAGAATTATACTTCTAAAATATTAAAATTAATACTAATACATAACCATTTTTTATTTTTTTTTATTTTTTTTAAAGATTTTATTTATTTATTTCAGAGAGAGAGAGAATGAGAGACAGAAAGCACGAGGGGGAAGGGGGTCAGAGGGAGAAGCAGACTCCCTGCCGAGCAGGGAGCCCGATGTGGGACTCGATCCTGGGACTCCAGGATCATGACCTGAGCCGAAGGCAGTCGCTTAACCAACTGAGCCACCCAGGCGCCCACATAACCATTTTTTAAAATATTCATCCACGTTGTACATAGAATGTTCTTGGATACTATTAATGGGATGACTATCACGCTTTGGGAAGTACTGGGCTAACCCATGCTAGATCCAAGAGACCTAATGAAAAACATTTTCAGAACCATTTATTACTTGATGATATTTCACTAGAAGCTCTTTTCTCTGTTATAGCAAGAATGACTCTTTCCCACGGTGATAGATTGGGAGACTTACCATTTTTATTGAACTTTTCATTCCAAATATCAGTAGCCACTGAAGTGTCATTAATGATTAGCTAGAGAGATTGATTTGCTGAGGACAGTTTAGAAATGACTTGTCACTTTCTCACTGAAGATCACTCAGAATTTGTGACGGGATCCTTGTGAAGGTGAACAGCTTTAATGTAACATAGTCTGTTGGCTAGTTTCTTGGGCTGTTGTCTCATGATTTGCAGCTGATGAAAACAGTGATGGTGGCATGAGATAGATGGGAGTTAAGTGAAGGCTGATTATGAGATAGAGTTGGCAGATAGCCACTTTGTAGCTAATCCTAATTATCACCCTCTTGCAATCACCCTGGGAGATGAGGTTTAGTTGTGAAGAGATGAAGTCTAGACAGACACAGAAAGTTTCTTTTCTTCCTGCTTGGTTTCTTTCCAAAGACTGTTACAGGATTTCAGCACAGCGCTAGCAGCCGCCTTTCCTATAGTGGTTTCAATCTCCACATTTGGAGCTCGGTTCAGTGGATGGCACTCTCATTTTGTATGCTATGGTCTAAGGTTGAAGAGTATTTCTAGGATTTTCACTGCTTTGACTACCAAAACAAAACAAGGAAAAATGAAAGTTTAATTTACAAATAAGACATAAGCACAGAACTTGAGACTCCTTGTAGTGCTTATAACTTGGGATTCATGTTGGTATTTACAGTGTCTGTCCCTCCTGCTTCCTCCTGCCATCACTCCATCTCCTATATTGTTGTGCTTACATGTCCGTCAGGTGAACTAACGGCTTCTAAGCCAATGAATGGGATAACGAAACCAGCATCCACCAGGATGTACTAATAAATCTGAACACTGTAATACTGATATTTTACAAATGCATACTGTGTTTCCTTTCAGGAGTTCAAAGTACAGGTTCTTTACGTCTATTCTGATCTTTACAGTATCTTAATGAAGAAGGGTAGAAGAGAGGCCTTATGACCTTATTTCTTCTAAAGGAAGTCCTATGGGTGGGAGGTGTTTTTGTTTTGTTTTTTTTTATCTTTTTGGGCACTAATGCTTGATGTAAATTATTTCATTTGATGTTCATGATCATGCTAGGATGTTTGTACAATTATTACCTCTAATTTTCCAACAAGGAAACTGAAGAAGTTTAAAAACATTTTAAGAAGTTTAAAAGTGTTTGTTTGTTATAAAGGTATTTTGTGCTGAAGCTGTGATTTCGACTCAAGTGTGTTCTGGCTCATCACACTTAACCCACATGGCTTTTTTCAATCTAGCCCATATTTTTCAATGTATTGGTCATATATATTCTGATCCCCCTAATGGACAGAATCGAGACAGCGATTCAGTCATTTTCTCAGTGTCCTATCCAAGCAGTCTGGGCCCTAAGCCTCCTGGAATCTTCCCTCTGGACTGACCACATCTTGTTACAGGTGAAGCTGTTTATAATCATAAGTCTGCTGGAGCCCAAGAAGAAAATAATTGCCTCAGCTGTTAATGGCTTCCAGGACGTGTATAGTCAGACATGACTGATTTCATCCTGATAGCCGCTTCTGAAGATGGGCATCCAAGTCCCTGCCCTGAGGCTGCCTGTGTATTAAATTTGGAGTCAGGCCAATCACTGGCTGATGTCTACCTGGGGGTTTAAATGGCGTGGCAAAGGGGATCAGGTCTGATTCCTGGGGAATGGATGTACAAGTTAATCCCAATGTTGTTCAGTAGAAAACTGAACCCGCTGACACAGATGGAAGGAGAGGGAGAGGGAGAAAAAGAAAACCTTGTGTGAGCAGCAGCTATTTTAGTCTTCCTTCTCTTAAGCAAGGCACCTCGTAGGAGCTTAGCACATTTTTGTTGGATGGGTAGATACTTGGAGGGATGCAACAGCTTGAGTGAGGCTGATTCCCATGTTCCTACCTTTGAATCCATCTCTTACGTCAGATGAGAAGCCTTCAGGCTGCCTCTGCTGATGTTGGGGTGGCCTATCTGGGACGAAGGGCAGGGGCTGTCAGTTCCACTCTCATTTTTCAAGTTCTGCATCACTTCCTCCAAACTTTCGTCCTTGGCCTGGCACTGAGGAAATTTGTTGCCCTCCAGGCTTACGCTGAGTCGCTGAAGAGAAAATAGATTTAGGACTGATGTTGAAACATGCTCTGTTGGGGGGAGGAGGCAAAAGAAATCAAAAAGATTAAAAGGTAATAAAGAATGCTCTGCTGAACAGGCTTTCATTAATTGGGCAGATTACCAAACCTGAGCCTGCTAGAGATATGATTTTAAAGCAATTCGGCGTCTTATAATAAGGGCTAAAATGTGGGCAGAGAAAAGTCATGCTTATTGGTGGGTTTCTTTCCACTGCCGGGCTTTCAAGAAGTTACCTTCTTTTTCTTAATTTTTTTTTTTATTATGTTACTCACCATACAGTACATCATTAGTTTTTGGGTGTTCCATGATTCATTGTTTGGGTATAACACCCAGTGCTCCACGCAGAACGTGCCCTCCTTAATACCCATCAGCGGGCTAACCCATCCCCCACCCCCCTCCCCTCTTTTTCATTAATTAAGGCATCTCTGGAAATCATGCCTCTTTTTCCACTTTGGCAATAAATCTGATGATCTTTGTGACCTCATTTGTTGTTGTTTGAGTAGTTACTTTCTGTCACTGGGTGATGCTTTGATGTGAAAAGCCCCCAAGTATCATGCTATGAACTGGATGGAAAATTTTGTTGCTAAGAGTCCTCTCTGGCTGTTGGAACTTGGTAAGGCCCATGTGCAGCTAAAGGCCCTATTTTCCTTTCCCTCAATTTTATTAAAACTTGTCCTCCCAGTGGTTGTCTGGCAAGGATACCATTTGATAATAAAGGTGCTTGTGACAATTAGAAGTATGGCACAAAAATGTTAATTTTTTGAATAAGAGTCTGTCTATCTCGTAAATAAATAAATCCTTGCCACACGTCAGGGTTTCACTTTTTTTTTTTTTAAAGAAGACTTTTATCTATTTATTTGAGGGAGAGAGAGCACAAGCAGGGTGAGGGTCAGAGGGAGAAGCAGACTCCCCGCTGAGCAGGGAGCCAGACGTGGGACTCGATCCCGGGACTCTGGGATCATGACCTAAGCTAAAGGCAGACACCTAACCACCGAGCCACTCAGGCACCCCAGGATTTCACCTTTTTATGGACTTACTTAGCTTATTCAATTTGGCATCTTATAATATTGCTCGGTGTATATGTTCAAAAAATGTTTGTTGATTACAAAATTTTGTTTGTTTATAAAGTAGTGGAAATCTACATGGAGAGAAGGTTCTGTGTTCTTGACCTGAAGGAACAGAGCTTCGGAGGAGCATACACACACTGTCCAAACACACAAAACAGTCCAATTATCTTTCCATCCTTTATCCTGGTAAATAGCATCTAAGTTTCACCTTCTATGTCCACCCTACATGATCCTTCCTTAGAATCCACAGTGTCCTTTAAGGTTGCATTTTAAAAGCTATGGTATAAAAGAGCCTTTGCAAATTAAGACTTTTTTTTTACAGAATAAATAAAATATTAGGATTGCTATTACATCCAATTATAGTCATTTTCTATTTGATTAAGTTTTAAAATTTTTTAGCTTTAGTAGTTTGGCCCAGGGTTGGGGTACACTGTCATTTGAGATGATCATTTATGCCCCAACATTTATTTTAAGGGAGGGAGTTTTCATTTTATTTGTGAGATTTTTCCTTCTAATGATAGAAGCTACTTCTGGTTTACAGCATTAATATTTTTATTTGTAACACAGTATATAATGGCTAAACTTGATTGCCAACATTTCTGTATGCCCATTGTTCTATGAGATGAATTGGAAGAACTATTTAATTTAAAGCACTCTTGATTATGCCCCCATAATCCCTTTTTGGGATTTCATTGCTTTCTAATGTGGTATCCTGAAGGATATATAAAACATTACTAGGTAGGAGATTATTCAACTCATGTTATGGCTAATTTCTTGAGCTTACAGGGATATATGCACCATTGTGCAGAAGAAAAAAAACTACAAGGAGATAAAGAAATTGCAAAATGTCAGAATCATTGGGGAAATGAGGTTAAAATTTGTTTGGCTTTTCTGGACACTTTAACTATAGAAAAGATGGTGTATATATAGCCTTCTATTCATCTCTTCTTGAACCTTCCCTGGACTCTCTCCCAGAAGAAAGCAACTGATACAACCATCTTCATCATAATGAGTGGGAAGAATTATACTTCTTTCCCTTAGACTGTTGTCTGTTTCTTCTTAAGTATTATAAACAAATAATTCAGAAACAGAGGCATGTATAGTATCTGTTTATAAATATAAGTATTCTAAAAGACCTGTCTGTGGGATTTCAGGAGGACCACTCTAGACCCAACACTATTTCTGTCCTGAGCCGTGCTTCTCCTACTTCAGCATGCCTCCGCATCCCCTGGGGATCCTGTTTAAATACAAGAGGAAATGCATCAAACTACAAAGCTGCACAGCAAAGTAAACAGTCAACAAAATGAAAAGGCAGCCTATTGAATGGGAGAAAATGTTTGAAATCATATATCTGATAAAGGATTAATATCTAAAATATATAAGGAACTCAAACAACTCAGTAGCAAAGTCATCATCATCATCATCTAGTTAAGACTTGGCCTAAGGATCGGCACAGACCTTTGTCAGAAGAAGACATACAATGGCCAATAGGTACATGAAAAGGTGCTCAACATCATTCATCATCAGGGAAATGCAAATCAGAATGACAATGAGATATTACCTCATACCTGTTAGAATGGCTATTATCAAAAAGACAAAGGATAACAAGTGTTGGTGAGGGTACTAGGAAAAGGGAACCTGTATACACTCTTGGTGGGAATGTGCATTGGTGCAGCCATTATGGAAAACAGTATGGAGGTTCCTCAGAAGATTAAAAACAGAACTATCCTATGATCCAGCAATCTCACTTCTGGGTAGATACCTAAAGGAAATGAAATCTGTGTCTCAAAGAGATATATGTACTCACATGTGTATTGCAGTGTTATTCACAATAGCCAAGGTATGGAAACATCCTAGCTGTCTCTTGATGGATAAATGGATAAAGAAAGGGGCACCTGGGTGGCTCAGTCGGTTGAGTGGCCAACTCTTGATTTCAGCTCGGGTCATAATCTCTGAGTCCTGGGATCAAGACCCACATCGGGCTCCATGCTCAGCGGGGAGTCTGCTCCAGGATTCTCTCTCTCCCTCTCCCTCTGCCCCCTCCCCACTCGCTTGCTCTCTCTCTCTCAAATTTTAAAAAAATGGATAAAGAAAATCTGTTCTACATATATAACAGAATATTATTCAGCCTTAAAAAAGGAAATCCTGCCATTTGTGACAGCATGGGTGAGCTTGAAGAACATTATGCTAAGTAAAATAAGCCAGACACAAAAAGACACATTCTGCATGATCTCATTTATATTTGGAATCTAAACCAGTCCAGCTTGTAAAAGCAGAACAGGATGGTGGTTGCCAGGGGCTGAGATAGGAGAAATGGGGAGATGTTAGTCAAAGGTAGCCAAAGGGTACAGTGGTTCAGTTACCAGGGATGAATAAGTTCTGGAGATACAACATATAGCATGGTGGCTATACTTAATACTGTATCGTATACCTGAAATTTGCTGAGTGGTTTGACCTTAAGTGTTTTTACCACATGCACACACAAAAGTGTAGTTGTGTGAGGTGATAGATTTCTTAATTAGCTTGAATTTCACAACATATACGTATATCAAAACATCACGTTGTGCACCTTAACTATGTACAACTTTTATTTGTCAAATATACTTCAGTAAAGCTGGTGAAAAAAATGCAGATTCTAAATCAGAATCCAGGGTGGGGCCTGGTTCTGAACTTGTAATAAGCTTCCAGATGTTGCCTTTGTCCTAACACTGACATATAAGGGGTTTTGTCTCCTAAAGATTTACACTCACACAGGAATTAGAGAATTGTATTGGTAAAGTGTAGCCAAGATAGAAGTGTAGTGAGAGAGACATCTGGGGACATGCATTCAGGTCCCAGTACTTACTTGCTTGGAATATGAGAAAACACATTGCTTCATCAGTCCCAGAATGTGGTTGTTGGTGTATGACGGATTTCTGTAACTATAATCAAACTTGAAGAGACTGCTTCTATTAGAGAGATTTCTAGCAATTAAGACACTGGGTCTAAGTGTACTATGTTTTATGAAACTCTTGCTGAAGTTAATAGGGATTTTTCCCCCAGAAGTCTGGGGGAGGGGGGAAGGGAGGAAAATTCTTGGTACATTTGGATGTTTTTGTAACTAATATGCTGTATCAGTTGTGAAAGGAGAAAATTCTTGGGAGTTTGCCCCTGAACACTGATCACAATAGAAGGTGCCTTTGCTGCCATTCACCTGGGGACTCTTTGACTCGGTTCCCTGGTAATTGTGGTGAGAATAGCTATGACGACCTCTTGTCAGGGGCAAATGCTCTCGTGTCAAGTGGCTGCGAAGGCACATTTGTTGTCGTCTGCTCTGAATATGCCCCTCCTGGGAGTGGTGTTTGCTCTGTTCTGTTTATTGGCATATTTGAAAGTAATAACAGTAATTTATAAAAACGTCCCCTTTGAAATGCCCCATTTTAGGATACCAGATTGACTCATTTTTAAAGTATGAAAACAAACTGAAAGCTGAAGACAGGCAGGCTCACTAATCTCCTTCCGTGGAAAATGTCAGTTATGAGGCTTTGGAAGAGGTGCACACCTTGCAAATCAGGAATGGCAACACTTTTTTAATGACATTAGCTTTAGCAATTAAAATGGGTGCCTTCTCAGGAGTGCTAAAGAGGTGATTTCTTCCAGTCGGCTATTCCCAACGGTTGTTTCTAAGGCTTCACTTTCAATCAGTCATCAAGGCCTGTCAGTTCGGCCTCTGGTGTTTTTGGAAACTGTTTTTAACTCTCCATTCCTGCTGTGATGACTTTTTCATCTTCTCTCAGCTGAGCCATTACAAGAATTTGTCAAATGGTTTCTACAGCCCCAGACACATGTCGGTTCTAGCCCCTTCCATCTCTTGCTGATGGAGGCTTTATAAACCCCAGACCTGCTCATCCCCTTTCCTTCCATGAAGACGCATGTTGAGTTTACTGGGCCTATAAGATAAATGGAGACTTTTAGTACAGCATTTACCTTCTACCAGCCAACCTTAAGAGAGGGTCCCTTTTTATTCACCCCCCCCCTCCTGGCTCCATAAACTCTTCTTGCCCAGACACCTGGGTATTTTATGAAGCACACAGTGCATTGCCTCATGTCTTTGCCTCGGTTGGGCCCTCTGCACAGAATCTGTTTCACCACTTGTCTCTTAGAAGGGCGATGTTTTGGTCATTCAAGAGTTAAATGATATTTCCATGGGAAAGCCTTCCTGAGCATCCCTCCCTCAAAGAGGAAACCTCCTTTTTCCTTTATTCTCCCACAGCACCCTGCTCAAGCTTCTTACAGAGCATCATTTGTGATGCATCCTGATTATTTGTCTGTGGGGGGACCACTAGACTGTAAGTTCTGAAACTGACATCTTGTTTAGGCATTCTTATATAGCTCAGGCCTCCGGCAAAAGAGCTGGCCTATAATAGGTGCTTAATGGATAGTGCTTGAGTGTGGGTGGATGGGGAGGATGGAAGGACAGTGAGATGGACAAATGAAAG
Organism: Zalophus californianus; assembly: GCF_009762305.2. NCBI lineage: Eukaryota > Metazoa > Chordata > Mammalia > Carnivora > Otariidae > Zalophus > Zalophus californianus. The sequence continues at coordinate 62,900,759 of NC_045596.1, forward strand.
AAAGAAATGGAGAGACTTGTCTTCCTGAACGAAATAACTTATTTGCTTAGGATAAAGTAGAGGGAAAAGTAGGACATGTACGGACATACATACACATGCATGTATCTACACACAATAGACATACATAGTTCATAGACTCCAGCGCTATGGGCATCTCTTATTAGATGATGGCTGGCAGCAGTAGTACCTGATAGCTTATGTTTTTAAGGGCTGATATATATTCTGTTTAAGTCTTAAACAGAACATAATCCATATATGTATGTCCACCCTCAACTCCTAATCACAGGATTTTCACAGCCTAAACCACTGAAGATTAGCTCAGAATTCAAAATTACAGAACAGATGAGGGAACAGTCCATAGTATGATAAGAAAAATGAACAAAATGATTAAAATTCCAAGGATTTCAAAGGAGTAATCATAATATATATGTATTTATTTATATATATATATATATATTTTTTTTTTTGGCTTGGACTTAATAGTGTACTCTTTCCTTATTCTAGAATGATGCAGGTCTTCGGCTTGTGGCTAATTCAATGGTGTGGGTTCCAGAAGGCGGGATGCTGCAAATTACCAACAGAATCTTACAGGCTGAAGCTCCAGGTGCCCGTGCCTCAGAAATCATCTACAAAATTACCCAGGACCACCCACAATTTGGTAACTTTTTTTTTCCTTTGTCATGACCTCGTGATTGTATCCAGCAGTCTTGGACTTGCTTTGCTATGATGCCAGGCAGCAAGGTTGTGATTCCAATGAAACTGACTTTCTAATACCTCACACATCTCATTTAAACACAGAATAGTCAAAATAACTGTCATACTGTACCCATATTACGTACCAGGTGGTGTGCTAAGTAATACAGACCTGTTAGTATATATGAAAATCAAAATTTAAGTTTTAAAATAAGCTCATTTTACAGAGAAAGTAACTTGCTGAGATATGGTTCATTTTAGCATATATAGCTAATAATTTCAATTTAATTCTGAAGCTCAGGCTCTCAAACTCCACCTTATGCCCCCTCCAGAACATCACCAGACTTCTTGTTGAGACTTTAAAAAAAAAAGTTTTACATAAAAACATTTTTAAAGATCTCCATTGTTAACTTCCACTCCCAGCAAGATAGTAGAGTATGATAACTTGAAAATTTTCCCTCGTCATCATCATCTAGAAGTGCCGGGTAAAAGATAAGAATTATAGGGCACTCATGGCTGACCTTCCAAGAATAGAGAGAAATCTCCAGGTAGCAAATAGAGAAGGAGCTTAAAGCCAGTCTGGGCATGAGCTAATGGAACAGCTTCCCTGAGAGGGCTTGTATGTGTCCCAGTAACCCAGGGGCTTGAGATGTAATGCTCATGCAGAGATAGAAAGTTACGATCCTATATAAAACTGGGACTCTGGAAAGACTTTCAGTTAGAGCGACAGAATAGAAAACAAGAAGGGCACCAGCCCAGAGAGATGGCAAAGAAATCTACCTGTGTTTCCCAGGGCTCAGACTGAAGCCAAGAAAGTCTGCCGAGAAAGCAGAACTTCAGGCCTGTTTCTCCTGTAGATCCAGGGTTAAGTTATACTGTGCACATTGTCTGAGAAAGCCACAGCTGAGACATTCATATGAATATTAATCTCAGGCTGATGATACTTCTTGGGTCCCTTGCAGAAACTGGTAGAAACTGTTGTGGAATATCCACCCTCAACTCTGGATCACAGGATTCTCACAGCCTAAACCACTGAAGATTAGCTCAGAATTCAAAATTACAGATAAGGAAACAATCCGTAGTATGATAAGAAAAATGAACAAAATGATTAAAATGGAATTTTAATTTCAAACAAAGGAGTAATCATAACAACTATGAAACAAGCATATTAAAATGATTTAAAGACACAGAAGAAGGAATTGAAACTGTAAGGCAATAACCAAGTGTCATAAAAATAAAAGAATAGGCAGGTAGATTTTTTTTTAAAGAACTAAATAGATCACCTGAAAAAGAAAATTATATTCATTATAAGTAAAAACTTTCTTGGCATGTTAAATAGCAGAGGAATAATAATCCGTTTTTCCTCTGGGTTACTGGATTTTAAAAATTATGTATTTTCTGTAGTGAGGGAAAAAAGTTAACTTTTGTGCAATTTAAAAGTAATTTCGATGGGGTGCCTGGGTGGCTCAGCCGCTTAAGCATCTGACTCTTAATTTCAGCTCAGGTCGTGTTCTCAGGGTCCAGAGATAGAGCCCCACATCGGGCTCTGCACCAAGAGTGTGGAGCCTGCTTAAGATTCTCCCTTCCTCTCCCTCTGTCCCTCCCATCACCCCCGTTCACCCCCCGCTCACACGCTCTCTCTCTCAAAAAAAAAAAGACTTAAAAAAAATAAAAGTAATTCCAATGTCAACAAAGACATTGAAAAGCATAATCTAATCAAGAATTACTATAACCTGAATGGGAGGAAATCAGAGAGGGAGACAAACCATATGAGACTCTGGATTCCGGGAAACAAACTAAGGGTTGCAGAAAGGGAGGTGGGGGGAGGTGGGGTAACTGGGTGATGGGAATAATAGAGGGCACATAATATGATGAGCACTGGGTGATAGTCTCAACTAATGAATCATTGAACATTATATCAAAAACTAATGATGTACTACACCTTGGCTAATTGAATTGAAATTAAAAAATAAAGAATATAATTATAAAATAGTTGGTCTAGCTGGAGTGTCTTTTATTATAGTTGTGTAACTTTGAGGAAGGCAAGTGGACCCCTTTGAGCCTTAGGTTCTTTGAAAGGTTAGGCTAGATAATTTTTTTAACTGTTTATTTTAAAATAATTTTAGACTTACTGAAAAGTTGCAAAAATAGTACAAAGAGCCCTTGAATACCCTTAATCTAGCTTCCCTCAATGGTAGCATCTTACAGAACAATAGAACAATTATCAAAACCAGGAAGCTAACCTGGACACAATGCTATAAAAATTAATCTACAGACCTTATTCAACTTTGCATTCTTCTATCCGTTGATTTTAAGCTTGATAATGTTTAAGTCCTTTTCAGCTCTAAAAATCTTTGACTCATTTGATGTATTAAATTCTCTCCTTTATCTTGATCATTAAAAGCCAAAAAAATTTAATTTCCTAGAGACAGCCCAATATTCCAATATTCTGTTTAACTCTTAAACAGAACAATGCTGAATTAAATCATTTTTTAAGCCATTTCAGCTTGATAAACGCCATGTAGGCTTGCCTGTGACCCTTTCCTACGATAACTCTTCTAATTAACTTCTTCCTATGAACATAATCCTCTTTCTGTGTGTCCAGAGCCCCCTATTAGTAAAAATCAAATCACATTACCCTTAAGAAGCACTCAAGAGTGCAAAAGATGGTGGGAACTGGAAACCCACTTAACACCAATCTGCTTACATCCATCTATCGCAGTGGTGTGAATTTGTGGAGCCCCTACCCCCTTGCTACCCCAGCTACTGGACTCCCTCATCACTTTAGAACGTTTCAGTTGGGCTTTAGACTTTTTGTGAAGACTTGACCATGGAACTGAACCAAATGTAAATTTCTTGTGTAGTAAACGCATAATGGACCCAAGTTCCACCACTGACAGACTCATCACTGCTCTCAAATTTAAGCGTAGACAAGTTGATTAATACTTGCACCTTTAGCTACTTCACAAGTTTGAAAGTAAATTTAATAAGGTGGTTTTAATGAGGTAACTTAAGTATCATTTGAGGGAAAATCTGATTTAATCCAACACATTGCCAACTCTAAATTATTTAGCATCGGGTAAGAAAGCTTTAATACAGATTTTCTCAATCCCAAAATAATTCATGGAGATTCCACTGAGATTCTAATTCTTAATACCTATCAAATTTTCCCTTCAGAATTCTTGCTTAAACTATAGAGTTCAGTATTAAGGAAATCCCAAGTAGAGATTATTTTGTTTTTTTAAACCCAGACTGTTTTGTAAGCCTGGTTTTCCGTGTATCTAAAGGGTCAGCTCCTTGTATTTGTCATAATAAAATCAGAGGTGAGGTACTACACAAAAGCTGTCACCTTGCTGGGGTGAACCCCACAAAATACTGATACTTCTCCCTGTCTCCTCATGGGCTTATCACAGAGGCACCTGGTATTCAACAGACCCAGTGCTGAACTTCCCTCCCTCCTGCTCATCCATCAGCGTCATTGCTGCCCTTCCTGTCAATGGATGATCCCTCCCCAACTCTCACCCTTCACAACCACAGGTGTCTAGTTCTGTTGCTTCCACTTACTTAGTGACTGTCATGTCTGTTTATTTCTTTCCAATCTTACCTCCATTGCTTTAGTTCAGGATCCCATTGGTCATCTGGATTTTGCAGTGGTCTCACAATTGATCAAACTGTCTACATAAATGTTAATTACTATTATTCCCATTTTTATAAAATAAAATTCAGCCTCTTTAACAGTTCTTTCATAGGCTCCCTGTATTCTGATCATATATGTTTTGTGTTCTAAGTCAGTTCATGCCATTCACCTACTGAAATCTCACAGTGGCTCCTGGTTGCTTATGGAGGACTAATCTCAGGGGTAGGAACTGCATCTTGCTTATCTTTGAATCCCCATCCCTGAAGCGTCTAGCATGATAGCTAGCACCTAACAGGTACCCAGTCATTCTTATCTGAGTTGAAATTCACGAAATTCGTCAATATCCTATGGTTCCTGTTAATCTGCATAACATGGCAATTTTTTAAGATCTGAAAAACAGGTTTATTTCATTAGGCCTGGTTAGAAAAATTCTGCTTAGTTTTTCTATTATAAAGAAGAACAGCTAGGAAATTAGCATTTGAATATTTTCTATTTTTCTACTTTCCACATTTTCATTGTAGAAGTCTACTTTCAGAATATTTTACAGCTGTACTCACATTCCTAAACAGTCTACATCCTAGAAAAGCATGTTTATTATGAACAGAGGTTGAACCAGGGAGAGACGGCTAATGGAATTTGTGACTTAGGTATAAATGAGAAACAATACTAAAAAGAAACTAGAGCAAGTTGATTCTATACATGACTTTATAAAGAGACTATTGATGTTTTTTTTTCATACTTCAGTGTTTCATCACCATCCTGATGCTCATTTTGAATTTGAATTTAGTGCATATAAATATTAGAAGGAATATTTCCTTCAAGTAAGAAAATTGCTCTAGTGAGATCATGCTCATTTTGAATTTGAATTTAGTGCATATAAATATTAGAAGGAATATTTCCTTCAAGTAAGAAAATTGCTCTAGTGTAATCAAAATGTGTTTTCAGTTGTCCAATGTGTCTAGTATACTTAGTGTACTAAGATCTGGGTATCCTGCTAGAGAACCTCTCCCTCTCCCTCCCCTCCCCCCTTTCTATTCCTCTTACCATCTGAGTGGTGAGGAGGCTTCTCTCAGATTTAGTATTAGATGCATTTTCATGAGAACATGGCTTTTGTTTTCAGCAGTTCATCCCTTCTCCTGTTTGGTCTACACTTGAGGGCATTTTATCCTGGTGAAATTTTAATTGTTTCCATAACACCTTTGTATTTGCAATCTCACTTTAAGGAGATAGTAGCTTCAGGTGAGGAACAAGCGATAGAAACAGATTGGTAGTGTTGTCGTTTAGATTTAGGTTTCCTTGCTTCAATTCTAATGAATTCTAAAGAATGATGGAGGAGCAAACAAGATCAGTTATTCAGGAGGGTAGATACAAGACTGTGAACACAAAACAACCATGACTGAAATCTCAACTCCTTCACATATCATCTGTGAACTTGAAGAAGTTACTGAACTTCTCTGAGCCTTAAGAACTTTCTTTAAATGTAGATAACAATAGCATCTTCAGAAGGATCAAATAACATAATGATAAGGATAGCCAACATCCTTTTTAAGTACCCGTGAACTATTCTTATTTTACCAATAGGAACAGAGGCTTATAAAGCCTACATAAAGCTCACGCATCTTGACATGGAGCTGGGTTTGAACCATCATATGACGTGCTTCGTGCAGTCCCCGCCATAGGCATCCCAGGGCCAGCTAACATTATTCTCATGGTACAGAATTCTCCCAAGAATAACTCTTTCTGAATTTTTTCAAATTTCCCATTGTGTTTACACCAAAAATGTCCAGGTTAGAAAGCATTTCCTGCTACACAGCAAGTTATATGTAGAAATGAATCCATCCAGCGCCCGTATTTGAATATTTGCTATATTCACAATTTTATGTGACTTAATTGATATAGTTAGTAACCTCATACATGAATTGCCCTTGAATTACTTTTAGTGTTTTTTAGTTGAGAGACTGGGAATTCTGTGTCTGTAGGTGAATTTGATGATGCTTGAATTCTGTGTTAATATACTTTCCTTCGCCTCAGATTAAAAATAAAGACGTACCTAATTTCTGTTGAAAAAAGGTAGTAGACAAGGAGATGAGGGCTCTGATTTACTCTTACGTTTCCCAGAGATCCTCACTAACTGTGTGGCTTTCTTAGGAGAGGTGGTCCTGCTGGTTGATATGCCTGCAGACAGTCCCGCAGAGGAAGGGCAGCACCTGCCTGATGGGAGGACAGCAACTCCCACCAGCACCTTTACCCAGCAAGACATCAACGAAGGCATCGTGTGGTACAGGCACTCAGGAGTCCCGGCCCAGAGCGATTCCTTCCTCTTTCAGGTACCCTCCGCTGCTGACTGACATCTTTTCTGATGTCTGGATGGTCTGACGAAAACCATCGCCATTATTTTAAACAATTTGGGTCATTTTCTGTGTCACCTGGAAATCACATTTGGTGGAAGAACAAATGTAATTAATAGCATTGAGAGGTTTTTTAATCTCCCGATTCAGTCCTACAATATCTCTACAAGCAGAGTCATCCCATGGCAGGGAGTTTATAATAGATAATGGCCAAAGTGTTTTTGGGGGAAAAAATGTTTTCAAAATATTAAAGTGCCCTATGGAGGAAAAAAAAATATTTCTTTTTTCAAATGTTTTTGGAACATTTGCCATCTTATGATAAGATCAGAGGCTTATCATACCCAAACCCAGTGGGTTCATATTTCAGTTTTGCCATGTACTAGCTATACAGCTTTGGGAAAATTATTTTGGCGAAATCCTTGTGCTTCATTTTTCTCATCTGTAAAATAGAGCTACTGTGAGGATTTAATGAGCATGTAGGTTACTCCTGTCACTATGTATGGGTTTGTTACTACCATTTATAAAGATTGATCAAATACTAGTGCTAAAGACCGAATGTCTGTGTCCCCCAGAGATGCATATGTTGAAATCCTACCCCCTCCCTGTGCAATGGTATATGGATGTGAGACCCTTGGTAGGTGATTAGGATTAGATGAGGTCATGAAGGCTGTGCCCTCATGAATGGGATTAGTACACTTACAGGAGTCACAAGAGAGCTCGCCCCGCTTCCCTGCTCCCTGCCGTGGAGATGCACTGAGAATTCAGTGGTCTGCAACCCAGAAAAGAGCCCTCACCAAAGCCGAACCATGCTGGCATCCTGCTCCAGACTTCCAGTCTCCAGAACTGCAAGAAATAAGTTTCTTTTGTTTATGAGCCACTCAGTTTATGTATTTTTGTTATAGTAGCCTGAGAAAACTAAGACAAACAGACCATACGGAGGCTGTCAATAAATTAAAGAACAAGAAATTATACTGAGTGCATTCTCTGGCACTTATCAAATATAATTAGAAATTAATAATAAAAGGCTAGACAAAAAATGCAAACCGTTGAGAAAGTTTTAGATAGTCTCCTAAATAATTACTCGTTCTAAAAGGAAATCAAAACAGCAAACTATTAAGAAATGTTGATGAGGAGGAAATAACTTCTCAAAACTTAAATGATGTGGACAAAATTATACTCAGAAGAAAATTGATGGCCTTAAGCTCTTATTATTGAGCAGAAAAACATGAAAATAAATGGACTAAGTGAAGCTACAGAACCACAAGGGAAACCTGAGGAAAGCAAAAGGAAGGAATTCATAGAGATAAGCAGAGGAATTGATTCGGTATAAAATGAGAGAATTGATAATGAGTACAAAACCCAAATCTTGGGAAAGATCAATAAAATTAGACAAACTTATGTCAAAGGCAATTTGGAAATAAAGAATTGAATGGAAGTACAAAGGAATGAGGAACTTTGAGTGAGAAACAGCATTGAAACAGATACAGAAAAGAATTTGGGAAAATGTAAGAGAAAATATAAAGAAGCTCTCGTGGTGAGTGATCAGCCAAAGCAGGGTCACAGAGCCACTGAGTCTGAGGCTTTTCCTTTGTCCAGGAATCCAGTGATAGCTCACCTTGTTAAATAACCATCCATTCTGTTCCTGAGGACTGGTGTGCACATCTTCCTTGCCTGACTAATTTATGTAGTGTAAAAGATGTGCTTTTCCAGGGAGCAGATTGAACTAAACTTGAAAAGCATTAAAATGAGATGATACTGAGCATACTGAATGTCCAATGAGTGAGCAAGCCTCATGTGCCCTTTGCCAAGTTAGCTTTTTCATTTTTAGCACCCGGGCACTGCACAATCCTCAAAGAATGAGTCAGAATGGAGGCAAAACCTCAATCATAAGACACCTCAGCCAACTAGAATCCTCAGATCTGCCTTTGCCGTTATTGGTGTCAGGATGAAAAACATTCTCAATACGGAGCACTTCCCTGGAAAGGGAGTCTCAGTGCCTGCTCAAAATGATATTTGATTGCTTTTGCAACTTGGTTACTAAATGGGTAATTATAAAAAAGCAAAAGTTACTGATTTTTTTAAAAAAACAAACTCTCTAGGGGTGCCTGGGTGGCTCAGTTGGTTAAGCGACTGCCTTCGGCTCAGGTCATGATCCTGGAGTCCCAGGATTGAGTCCCACATCGGGCTCCCTGCTCAGCAGGGAGTCTGCTTCTCCCTCTGACCCTCTTCCCTCTCATGCTCTCTCTCATTCTCTCTCTCTCAAATAAATAAATAAAATCTTTAAAAAAAAAAACAAAACAAACTCTCTATAGAGTTTAAGACATGCAGCTGAACATTCTTACTTAGAAAGTCGTTCCCTTTGGAGAGTCTTCACACATTGTCCTCAAGATGTGTTTAGAACCCTGACCTGAAATCTTCTTCAAAATCTATGGGATTTTCTTTAGAACATCCTCCATAGTGACAGTATATCATCCTTTGGAAGGTGATTTTAAAAAATTACCAAAGAGCCAAAAGTCAGTCAGAGTCCTGTCTGGTAAGAAGAGCAGTAATTATTTTTGGTTAAAACAGGGAGCAATTATGAAGTAACAAGCTCAGTTTTCTTCAGTGACTTGTGAACTCTCTCTGAAGGCATTCCAAAAAGTGCATTTTGAACACTGACAGCATCTTTATTGCAAATGTGAAACAAATCTCTGAGATTATGATCTCCTGGATGTGAAAGTTTCAGTGTGTTTTTAAAGTCTCCTTGTTTTATAGACTTACCTCATATTTTGATTTGAAATGACACAGACACTGTAGCTATGTGCTAAAATAAATAGTTGCAACTTCTCTCATTCATCATCTTAGTGTCCCTGAAGGATTTTAAACTAAAAAAGATGCTGTTCTAATGATTCTTCTCTTCTCTTCTCTTTTCTTTCTTTAAAGCAGAAAATGCAATACAATGAGTTGCATGGATTTAATGCTATTTTAATGCTGATGTGCAGTCATGAGCTATCAATGCATCCCATCTGTTACTTTGCTCGTAAAACTTGGGATTTATGTGATGCAAGTGGCATCAAAACATTGAGCATGGCATAGTGAGAAGAAAGCATGTACATTTGCATCGTTTAGGGCATGGGAAGGAACTCTGGCTTTGGTATATTCAGATCACGTTGAAACAGCCTTAGGGGATGTGGTATGAAAAGACCAACATATTTCACACCAGCATCTTTACTAAGGAAGCTAGAAGTGATTCCCTTGCTTGGTAATATGTCCACATTTCACTACCTACACAGCGTTCCATTCTTTTTCTTCAAAAGATAGAGCATATTTTCCCCTTTCCTAAGTTTCTGAAGCTTCCAGATTGAGCCATCTTGGTCAGTAGGAAGATCATGAACCTGCTGACCTGGTTAAATACTGAGCCTTATTGACTTTATAACTTTGACACCTTTTGACACTTTTTTGACCTTCAGTTTCCTCGTCTTTAAAATGGGAGATGATATCTACTTTGTAAGTAGGTAAGTAAGATAACTTTTGAAAAGTAGGTAGTACAGTGCTGAGCCCCTGATAGATGTTAGTGAATTATAGCTATTGTTATTATTAGATTATTCATAAGGACACACTATAAGATGTCTTCTTGATGAAACCAGGTAGATATTCCGAAACTTGATCTCCAAGCATCTGATGTGATCGAGATAGAGAAAACAGTTTTTCTGTTGGGCATAACTTGAGAAGACACAGAGAAAGGACTACCATTCCTGTTTTTTTCTCAGAATTGACAGAGCCCCGCCCCCTGTCATGGAATTATTGCAACTACATATGGCCACACAGGCCTTAGCAACTCTTGTAACAAGCCTAAGGAGGAGCATACAACGGAGAGAGGGACGGTTTAAGGGGGCAGCTCAGAAGGACTGAGGGAGGGGAGGAGCTAGCTGCATAGGCAGAGCATCCTTTTTCAGCATTTTTGAAGCAAGAAGAGGTTGATTTTTAACTCTTCTAATTGTAAATCTTATTAATCTCATTTTACGGGATGAGGCTGAGATTTGTCATTTATAACCTAGGTGTACGTATCTGTGCTGAGTAAAGTTTAAAGAAGTAGAATAAAAATCACATATATAACATGCGTTATATATGCTTATAAGGAGGTATGTAGCTATCAAAAATCATGTTTTCAAGACTGTTTAATGAAATAACAAAACATAGCATTATGTTAGGTAAAAAGGCAGAACACATATTTGTGTCTCAGGTTTCACAGATGCATCGAAAATAGATTAAACTGAAATGCATCAATATGTTAATGACTTCTATTTTTACTTAGAGAAAGTCTAGATTTTTTATTTCTTATTTGTATTTCTCTGCATTTTTAGAACTGCCTAAAATGATTGCATTTTTTTTATAATCAGGAAAACATTAGAATTAAAATGAAGAGCAGAATGAAAATTATAACGCAAAAACACATAGAATTCAAAGACAGATGGTTTAAAGGGGAAAAAATAAATGTGCACAAACATGCTGTGCCCAACAGAGGATGAAAGGCTCACCAGTATGACGTTTCTTTTCAGGTGTCCAGTGCCACAGATGCCCATACACATCTGGAGAGCCGCACGTTCAACATCGCGATCTTACCACAGACCCCAGGGGCGCCTAAACTCTCTCGGGGAGCGTCTCTCCATATGACCGTGAGTTGGTTGGGAGGGCTCGTGGTTTCTGCTTGGAGGAGGCGCGCTGATGGGGTTTAATAGAGTGTCCTGCTTTCGTATCTGGTGAATGCCTGGCTCAGAGCATGGACTCTGGGGCCAGTAATAACCAGCCTTGAGAACACATTTCTCTTTGACTTGAAAAAGAAATGTAAAATTCCAGAGTGAAGGGAAGGTTATGTGGAATCCACTGCAACCTCCCGTCCATTGCCTCTGTCCTTTTTATCGCGGTCCAGACGGTCTCAGGGCTTCTCCTTGAGTAGCTGGTTTCAAGCTTGTGTCTATTTAATCAATACCATTTGGGTATGATTGTTCAGTCAGTTCTGGTCCCCCCTCTCTGGAGAAATTGTCACTCTGTGTTTTAGAAGCCCTATGAGAAGCTTTTGTTTTTGTTTTTCTATTATAAAACTTTCCTGGAGAAAGTAATGCCTTTGCTGAAGCCAAAGAAATAAGTACCAGTTATCCAAGTGAAAGTCTGAGGGGGCAGGTCAGAAGGAACGGAGAAGTGAAGGTGAAGGTGAAGGGCACTACCAGATGTAACAGCAGCACAGAGATGAAAGACAACGTGATGGTTGGGAAAATTGCAAACAGGTCAATAAGACTGGAGAACTTAAGGAGGCGGAGGAGGAGTAGTGAGGATGTGGAGGTTCATGAGCTAGATTGCAGAAGGTCTTGAGTGCTGTGTAGGAAGGAGGAGTGTGGGCACATGGAAAGGTTTGAAGTAAGGTGACAGCTAAATTAGTACATGAAGCTTAGTTCAGACAATTAGCAGCTCCACTGTAATCCCATATCCAGGGGGTGTGTAAAGCCAGAACCCCTGTTCTAGACAGAGCCACAAGCATATAAGACCTTGTAAATTAATCATTAAGGATTCACATTTTAGTTAGCGCCCACATAATTACACTCCAAAGTAGTGTATCAGCCCTGAGCCACAACAAAGAGAGCAGCTATAGTTTTAGAAATTATGGGTCTGGGGCATGACAGAGACCTAAAGGGGGAAGCAGAAAGTTTTTAATGAATAGCTGGTATCGGCATTTCCACCATAAACCATAATTTAAAGAAATCATAATTCAGCAGCACTATAAAGTCTATAATTCATCATTCTGACTAGAGGAACTTGGATCAGAATTTTCTGTAAAGTGTAAAGAAAAATGTGCATACACATTTCTTGCCAAATGCTAATGCAGTGTTATTTTGAGTTTAGAGGGAAAAAGTGGGCCAGAAGCCAATGAAGATGGCACCATTCCCACTATGTTGTTGTGGACCTCTAGAGACTTCTCAAGTTACTTAACCTTTAGAGTCTCAGGTTGCATGTTTGTAGATTAGATCTGTATTGTCTAATTTAGGATGTCACAAAGGTGAGTTTACTGTAAAATGTGATTAGCCCACTCTTTTATTCCTTAAAATATACACAGTTTGTATTTCTTTTGACATTGACTGTGGCCATTACTATAGGCTATACTTGTAATCTGTGACAAAAACACATTTTCTATTCAGTGATTTGGACTCACCTAAGCACACAACATTATGAATGTATGTGCTAAATACATATATGGTATATCCATATATGTGTTTAAGGGTAGGAGTCCACCTCTCCAGTCATTCATTCAAATAAACACTAATTTATCCCAAGTGCTGTGAAACACATTGGAAATTCAGTGACTACAAAACACAGTCTCTGTTCTCAAGCAACTTAGAGTCTAAAACAAGCAAATAAGGAGGCAATGACAATACATGATGAGTGCTATGATATGATACGCAAGCAGAGTCACAATATGGAAACAAACAGGGAGACACCTAGTCCAGTGGAGCGTGGGGGAGGTCATGGAAGGCTTCCTCTTGGAGGTGAACTGAGCTGGTTGAAGCGTAAATTATCTCTAGAGCATGGTCTCAAATTTCAGCCTGCCTTAGGACCACCTGTAAGGTTTGTTAGATCGCAGATTGCTGGAGCCCACCCCAGGGTTTTCTAATTTAGTAGATCTGGTCTAAGGGCTGAGAATTTGCATTTCTAACAAGTTCCAGGTGATACTGTTGCTTCTGCTCTACTCGCCACCCTTGAAAACCCATTTATCTAGTCTACAAATAGAGAGAAATTCATTCCAGGCAGATGAGCAGCAGGTGAAAAAAGTGAGAGACACAGGAGAACATGACATGTTTGAAGAATTCAGAGAGTTCGGTTGGCCAGAGCATAAATCCCTAGGTGAAAAAGAAATAAGAAATGAGAGTCAGATCATAGAGGACCTTACAGATAAGATGGAGTTTCCATGTTGTCCTGAAAGAATGTTTTTGGGCAAGGAGGATGCTAAAAGATTCATAGCAGAGAGGGGGCATGATCAGATTTTTAATTTAGGAAGATCATTCTGGCTGTAAAGAACACCCCACATGGGGTCCAGACAGAACGAGGAGGCCAAGAAATAGGCTGTTTCAGTCATCTAGAACAAGAAGGGTTGGTAGCATAAACCGCAGGCAGTGGCAATAAGGATTAAGAGTTAGTGAAATCTCAAAGAAACACTGGCACACCCATGTATAATCCAGCATTAGACATCATGGCTGAGAGGCAGAAGCATCTTAAATGTCCTTCAGGCGATAAATAAAGAAATTGTGTTTTATACAACAGCGGAATATTATTCAATCTTAAAGAAGAAGGAAATCCTGCCATGCTACAGGATGTATGAACCTTAAGGACATTATCCTAAGTGAAATAAGCCAGTCACGAAAGGGCAAATACTGCATGATTCCACTTATGTGAGCGATCTAAAGTAGTAACACTTTTAGAAACAGAAAGCGGAAAGGTAGTTGCCCCTGCAGGGGTGGGGGGTAGAGGTAGGGAGAGGGAAATGGGGAGTTAATTTTGTTCAGCGGATACAGAGTTTCAGTTTTGTAAGGTGAAAAAGTTCTAGACATCTGTTCCACAACAATGTGTATAAGTTAACACTACTGTACTCCACACTTAAAAGTGGTTAAGATGGTAAAAAAAAAGGGGGGGAGATTAAAAGATATTTAGAGCCACAGTGGTCAACTGGGTATAGGAAGAGGGTAAAACAGCCCAGTTTCTGAATATGTCAAGATGCCATTCGTTGAGATCAGGAATGTATGGGAACCCTAGGGGGAGGGGGAGAGATGGAGGCCATGATGAGTTCAGTGGGATGCACTTATAAAAGGTGTGCCTATTAAGGGCTGGCAGAAGATCAGTAGATATTCTCTATGGGAGATAAACCTTGAGAATCATTAATGGCAAGTAGTGGTTTAATCCTCGGGCCTGAGATTCCCCAGGACGATTGCAGAGTAAAAAGCAATATAAACAAATACCTGCCTAAATGGAAATTTGTTCTGTGGCCTTTTTATAATGCTCTTCTTCATCCAATCCGATCCTCTAAATTGTATCTTATGATTTTGTTTTGTAGTGTTCCATAAGAATTATGTGCATACATACATGTATAAGATACATGCACATATGAATAATATTATAAGGTGTGTGTGTGTGTATAAACATGTGAGATGTATACATTTAGGATATATATCAAATTTGGGCAAGGAGATCTGTAAACATGCATATTTACCAATAAATAGCATAGCATAGTGTGAGATTCAGCAAATAAGTTAATAGATTTACATCAACTCAGTTTTCCAAGTAATCATCCACAGTTTGACTTAGAAGATCCTTAAGGACAAAATCTTTAATTAATCTTGGTATCTTCCTCAGCATCTAACACAATGCCTCATATAAAAGTAGTTGCTTAGTAAATGTCTGTTGACTAAATGAATCATTTTCAGACCTACTTTCACACAGCTAATAATTCCCTAAACTATATCACCTTCAAATTCAAATATATTAATCATATGGGTATACACACAGACTTTGAATATCATATTTCCAATTCTTCTCTTAAAGGGGAAATAAATTCTCTTATCTCTTAATGCGAAAGAATATTTATTACTTCCTTTTTCAGATGGTTGTGGTACTCAGAGGTGGGTTGCCCAAGGTCACCACTTGAGAGAAAGGCCTTGCATAAGCCTTCCTAGTTCCATTTGTTTCCAGAGTGATCACTGTAACAAGAGTTCTCTTAAAACTACTCTTATTGGGGTTAGCAGGGATTCAGTTGGAACAGCTGATCTCTTTTGTCCTATAGACTCAAGTCTGGGCATGCTGTATTTGTTTTATGGCTGCGGGCTTATGTGTCCATGTTTTTTCTTTTCTTTTTTTTTTGTTTTAAAGATTTTATTTATTTATTTGAGAGAGAGAGAGCATGAGAGAGGGGAGGTCAGAGGGAGAAGCAGACTCCCTGCTGAGCAGGGAGCCCGATGTGGGACTCAATCCTGGGACTCCAGGATCATGATCTGAGCCGAAGGCAAGTCGCCCAACCAACTGAGCCACCCAGGCGCCCTGTCCATGTTTTTTCTTGAGACCTTTTCAAGCACTAGTAAAATTATTATCTGCAATTTCTGGAAATGTTTCTTTGTCCTTGGAATTCCTACTGTGCTTTATCTGAGCCTTTCTCACTGCTTAGCAGTTTCTACATTGGAGTTATTTACGAACTTCCCTTACTAAAAACTAGAAATAGTTGAGGAAAGAGTCTATATCTGATTCATCTTGCATCTCCCACAGCTCTTTGCTTGGTACCTTGCCCAGAGTAGGTTCTGACTAAATATTTGCTACATGAATATGTGAGTGAATTAATTTTGTTTTCCTAACCAAACTATGTGAGAGGATGATTTCTTGTAGAACCCCCTTTTACTCATCTCATCTTCTTATTTTTCATGGGTGTTTAATTTCTGAGGCCAGCCATGGGCTTTGCTGCTTTGGTAATATGACAGTCGACAGGTGGGTGGCTCAGATGGTTGGGCGTCTGCCTTCAGCTCGGGTCATGATCCCAGGGTCCTGGGATCAGGCCCCGCATCAGGCTCCTGGCTCGGCGGGGAGCCTGCTTCTCCCTCTCCCTCTGCCTCTCTCCCTGCTCCTGCTTTCTCTTCTCTCTGTATCTCTGTGTCTCAAATGAATAAATAAAATCCTTTAAAAAAAAAAAGTGGTCTTTCTTTTAATGGAGGCTGAAATGATAATGTTGTTTATAAATCCTGACCTGGGATTCTAAAGATTTAAGTTGCACACACACTTTGCTAAGGCTTACATGTTGAAGTGTTTGCCCCCCTTTAGAAGACATTGAAAGTTGATGAAAAATATTTTTTAATTAAGTTGCTATAGAAGTGTTTTCATTATTTTACTTCTTAGCTTAATCTGTTCATAATGATATTTTTCATTCACTCAACAAATTTTTATTGAGCACTTCCATGTGCTAGGTGCTTGGGATCCATCCATGAACAAACAAAAATCCATGTTCTCATGGAGTTTCCATTCTCTTGGTGGGGCAGGAGGGAATAGACAATAAGTAATAAATCAAATAAAGAACATATATTGCATGTGAGTGAAAAGTATTATGGTAAAACAAAAAGGAGATCAAGGTCAAGGGGCTCAGAAATGTGGTGGTGGGAACAGGAGAGATGCACCCAGATTGTAGTTGTAAATGAGCTGAGCTTTATTAAAACGATGATGTTTAAAGAAAGACTTGTAGGAGGTGAGGAAGGGAGTCATGCAGATACCTGAAGGAAGAGCATTCCAGGCCCAGGGAACCATGTGTTTGAACAAATCCAGTTGGGAGTGTGCTCAGATGTTCAAGGAACAGCAAGGAAGCCATTATGGCTGGAGTAGAGGGATTGAATGTGAGAGCAATCTCAAACTCACAGATGTGCCAAGTGTGTATGTTGGGGGCAGGGAGGCGGGGAGAGGGAGGAGTTGGGGCAGATCTTGTAAGTCCTCCTGGGACATTGTAGGTACTTCAGTTTTTTTCTGGGTGAAATGGAGAGCCATTACAAGGTGTTGAGCCACAGAGGTTGAACCTCCTTTTCTGGCTGGCTCTTGCCCTGAAGTAGACTGTAGGCGGGGCAGGAAAGCATTTGGGAGGCCGTCCTGGTGATCAGGTGAGATTGTGGCTCCCCACGGGGTGGTGGCAGTGGCGGGTGGGGAGAAGCAACTGGATTCCAGATATATTCAGAGGTAACATGGTTATTATGAGAAACATTATTCTGTAATTTTCATTTATTGACAGATATTTTAATAAAAAAGTGTCTTCCATAATGATTTCTATGAAATTTAATCTTTCATTTCTTACTATGTTTAATTGATAAATATTGAACATTCCAAATAGCCAATATTAAAATTGATTGAACTTTGATATATGTCAGACTCAATATTGCTTTCTTCAGGGAATCAAGTCCTTACTGTTCCTACCTCGTGCCTATTTCTATTAGTAGGGAAATAGTGTCAATACATGCCATAATAAAATATGTTACCTTGGCTGGCATATATTTCCCTTTGTCCATGCTCCTCTGTCCATTCCCTCTTCTTATTGCTTTATTATTTTAGGGGCATCTAGATTTTCAGAAATATCTCATAATACCCTGAGAATTTTCAGATACTCTGATGGCTTTGAGATGAAAAGGAGGCGGTACTGAGTTGACACTTTTCTGTCCATGTGGCTGTGCCTGCACATGTACATGTTTATAGGTGTGTGCACACATGCAGAGGCTATAAACACCTTCCACAGGGCGTAGATTTTTAATTTGTTGTCCTTACTTGTTTTATTTTAGGGTGAGAGACCAGCTGCTATTTGTAATTCTTATTTTCCTTACTCATTACATTCCATACCTGAGCAGTGGCCTGAAATATGACTCTTTACTATGGGGCGGGGGGGGGGGGGCTGTCCTAACCTGTAAATGCTGTCTCTCCCCTGGACAAGTGTGCCTTCAGGACACTTACAAAGCAACTGCAACCTTCAATCTTTTCACGGTTAAAAGGAAGAACACCACGCCCTTCTCCATGAGAATTACTGAGCCCTACTTAATCCTTTCCTAAATGGGGAAATTCCTTCTGAAAAAGCAGAGCTTCAAAGAGCAGGAGAGCATGTCAAACTCTAACCCTTCAGGGGTCACTTAGGAGGAGCCTGCAAGGAGCCGGATATTTTTGTTCTGTCTTGTTAACAGCATATGTAACCCAGGCAGGGATCCCATGCCCACACTTCTTTTCCCTTTTCTCATCTCCACTCTGTGTTTTTGCTGCTGTCCCCACTCACTGTTATGCCTGGTCATGGGATCCGAAATCCCCCCACCCTTTGAGTGTTGTCACTGTTGGTGAGTTATGGCTATATACAAGTGAATGGACAGTAAAAAATATGGACACATTGGCCTTTTGATTAATTTTGCTTGACCCCTTCATTGGATACTGAGGGCTACGAAGGCTAGCAGAGAAAAGCAATATCTAGTTCTTTTCAATAGTACAGTGGAGACAAAGAAACCATGGACTAGTTTTATGTGCTTCAATAAATAATTCTTAAACCTCTGAATTCAAATGATGAGCCTCTTTTGGTGTTTGAGGTGAGTTCATCTTTGGCCCTTTGAAAACATCACAGTTCCCATTAGCAAAGCTGGAGGGGGGGTTAGGGAGGGCTTCTTACAGATACAACCTTAGCCTATTAAATTGGAGGAGCAGAGATGTAGTGACCCCGCTGTGAATAGTAGAACAGTAGGAGAGCCAACTGTGATGGCTCATGTTCAAATGTGTACCACTGCGAGTTCCCCTGAGGGAAAAGTGATCATACTGGGATGCCCACGGTATGCACCAACACAAACCTGGGGGCAGAGGGCAGGGGAGAGGAGAGTACAAGAAAACTGGAAGAAGATTCTATGACCCTGTGAGGTTCTTAAGGCCAAGACAAATCTGCAGTGCAAGAGACCAGGTCCTTCTTCTGAGCTTTCAGAAAAAATTTTGCTGTAACTAATTGAAAAGCCCAAAGTGAGGGGTTTTTGTTTTTGTTTTTGTTTTTGTTTTGTTTTGTTTTGCTTTTTTAATAAGGCTTGTTTTTGCCTCTGGCTTTTGTTTTCATTACACTATTTGTTCTTCTTCCTCCTTCAATGTTGTTTAGGCTCGGGAAGATGGCCTCACTGTGATTCAGCCTCATTCCCTCTCCTTTGTAAACTCTGAGAGGCCAAGCGGAAAGATTATATACAATATCACTTTACCTCTGCATCCAAATCAAGGTAAGATGTGCAGTAAATGATCTTTTGAGTGATGCTATTGTCTTCTAATTGTTGACCTATCTTCAAACTCTGGAGTTTTGTCTGCAAGTACTTGTTGAGGATTTAAGGAGTAAGAATTATTCATACCCTTTGTTCCCCTGTTCTGAATTTAGGACCAACTGAGAAAGAGACACTGTGGTCAAACAGACAGAGATGAGTGTGTCAGCTTTGGTAGGACAGAGCTGTGCTGGAGAACATGGTGTGCATATAACTTGACTCACTGGATTGAGCTGCCGCTCCCATGCACAGGCGGAACAGGACAGACACAAGCATGGTCCACAGGGACAGACCCTGCCCCAGTGAGGTTATGAGAGGTGAACAGACAAGAATGAGAATGAGCCTGTGCTCGGGACTAGGAGCTCTGCCAGCGAGTGCAGAACAGGCTGAGCCACACACACTCCATTCCTTTCCCCTTTGGATAAGTCACTCCTCCTGCACTGAGGAAAAATGAAAATGTGAAACCACAGTCAGCAGAGAGGAGAGGTGGGCCCCTGCCATCAGTCTTCATCCTTTAGATAGCTGAACTTTGGGCTTAACTAATAAGCCTATCCCTAACAGAGGTGTGGCTATCCCTCATGGAAAGGAGATTAGCTTCTATTAAGACAGTTCTGCTCCCGAATCTGAGGCTGCCCTCCCAACACCAACCATTGCCCTGGTTGTAAGCCTTTCACACGATCAAATCCCCCAGGAGAAATAAATGTCTAAAAATTAAATTATATTACCCTTTTGATAAAGTCCAGAGAAGTTAAACACCTAAAAATCATCCTTCCCTTTTTCTAAATCTGCTAAGTCACAGCAAGGGCTGTTCTTCTTACATAGCCAGGGTAGAGGTGGAGTTCTCTTCGTCCAGCAGCCTGGGCTATCTTCTGGAGAATGACTTTAGGTCTCTCAGCCCCTCAGAACCTGAATTAGTTCAACACCAACTCTCACATGTGTCCTTCTTTGAAAGAGTTGATAGGACATGAAAGATGATCAGAGCATTATTTCTGCACCTACAAAATTTAGAAATGATAGGTAAATTTGCAGCCTCTAAAGCATTTATCACAGTTATAATTGTAAATCCAATTCTTATAATAATCATGATCCATGTTACTATTGCCAAAGATTATCAGAGACTGAGGAGTTTCTGAAGGAAATGGGTAAATTGAGAAAACTCTCATTATAGCCCCACCAGGAGCCCAGTCTGTGTCATTTTCTCAGCAACCTTGACCTTTGAACTTAAACTCAATTGAAAGAATCTCATAATTATGGTAAAGTGTCTATGACTTGTAGAGAATTACCTAGTCTAAGTTATATTAGGGGTAGTAGTTTGTGTCTTACTATTGATTATAGTCAATGACTTCTAGTCAAAAATCTATTTGGGTTTCAAACATGAAAAGAGGCTCAACATCACTCATCATCAGGAAAATGCGAATCAAAACCAGAATGAGATATTACCTTGCACCAGCCAGAATGGCTAGTATCAAAAAGGCAAGACATTACAAGTGTTGGTGAGGATGTGGGGAAAAGAGAACCTTTGTGCACTGTTGGCAGGAATATAAACTGGTGCAGTCACTGTGAAAAACAGTATGGAGGTTTCTCAAAAAAATTAAAAATAGAACTACTATATGATCCAGTAACTGGGTATTTACCCAAAGAAAGCAAAAATAGTAATTCAAAAAGACATATGCAACTTTATAATTATTGCAGCATTATTTACAGTAGCCAAGATAGGGAAGCAAGCTCAGTGTCTATCAGTAGATGAACGAATAAAGAAGATGTGGTGTACTTATGCACTGGGATGTTACTCAACCATAAAAGAATGAAATCTTGCCATTCGTGACAACATGAATTGGACCTGGAGGCTATTATACTAAGTGAAATAAGTCAGATGGAGAAAGACAAATACCATATGCTTTCATTTATATGTGAATCTACAAAATAAAACAAATGAACAAACACACAAAAACAGACTCATAAATATAAAGAATAAACTAGTAGTTGCCAGAGGGGTGGTAGGTTGGGGGATGGCCAAAATAGGTGAAGGGGAGTAAGAGGTACAAACTTCCAGTTATAGAATAAATAAGTCACAAGGATGAAAAAAACAGCATAAGGAATATAGTCAATAATACTGTGATAAATTTGTATGGTGACAGATGGTAACTATACTTACCGTGGGGAACATTTCATAATGTATACAATTGTCAAATCACTAAGTTGTACACCTGAAACTAATATCATATTGTCTGTCAACTATAATTCAATTAAACATTTTTTAAAAGATCCTATTAAAGTCTGTTTGGGTTTCAGATTTGCCTTTTTCTTGAATGACTGGAGAATGGTATGATAAAAGAAACCAGAGAGCAATTGTTCTTGAAGGATAAAAGACTCCCACCCGTGGGAAAGGCAGGTTTATGGCCCCGGTCATTCAGTCAACCATCAGAATTACTGTTGATGCTGATGCTGAGTCTCTTCCTCCCCAGGAATCATCGAACACAGGGACCAGCCTCAATCTCCCATCCAGTATTTCACACAGGAAGATATTAACCAGGGCAAAATCATGTACCGTCCTCCCCCTGCAGCTCCCTACCTCCAGGAGATCATGGCCTTCTCTTTCACTGGTAATGCCTTCTCCTCTATTTTGAGGCACCCATACTGTTCTCCGGGGATCCTCATGGCAGGTTCTCCCTAACTCTTCCCGTTGTCCTTCTGGACAGTTTAGTGACAGTGTTTTATATGCTGTTGAAAATCACTTGAGGCTTGTGGACCAATATGTAGTTTGGGCTCAGTTCATAATTTTTTTTTCATTTATTCATGCATGCAGGCATGCTTTCAATAAATCTTTATTTTGTGCCTCCTCTCTGGCCCTGAGGTCTTGGAGATTATAGTGGTGAACAAAAAGAGGCATGAGTCCTGTTCTTGGTGAGTTTTGGGACCTAGGTATGGAGACAGTTTGAGAAATAATCCCAGTAATAAGTGTTTAATTGTAGACTAAGAGAAGAGCTCTGAAGAAAATCGTTCAGTGGTGGAATTAGAAGTAACAAGACTGCCCGAGACTCAGGGTTCAGTGGAGGCTGTCCCAGGGAGGTATTGACAGTGGAGGGATGGGTAGATGCTAATCAGCCTAAATGTGCCTCTTGGGATACTTGGGAGAACATTTCCCAAGGAAGGTCACACAGCCCATGGGCAGAGGCCCTGAGGAGGGAGAGAACGTGACATTCTGGGGATTAAAAAAAAAAAAAAAAGTCCATGTCTGGAATGTAGAAGTTTGAGCAGAACAGAGATGAGCCTGGATAG
The DNA here is from genome assembly GCF_009762305.2 of Zalophus californianus. Lineage (NCBI taxonomy): Eukaryota > Metazoa > Chordata > Mammalia > Carnivora > Otariidae > Zalophus > Zalophus californianus. The sequence continues at coordinate 62,923,513 of NC_045596.1, forward strand.
AGGCCAGACTTCAGGGGCCCTGTAAGCCTGTCAGGATTTGATTCTTTATCCCGAGAACAATAGGAACCCAGTGGAGGTTTTTAAGATCTGGGGAGATGGCCTTTCATAAAGAACTCTTTGACTGCAGTGATGTGGGCGGATTTGAGGAAGAGGCCAGGGCTGTGGGTGAGGGGAATCTAGTGAGAAGCATCCCGCACTACCACAGGGAAGGTCCCACACAGGAATGGAGAATGCAACCTGTTGGGCCAGGATTTGACAAAAGGCACCTTTTTTAAAGGAAGAGAAGACTGAACAAAAGAATAACTGGATTTCTTTTTTCTTTTTAAGATTTTATTTATTATTTGTCAGAGACAGTGCACAAGCAGGGGGAGGGGCAGGCAGAGGGAGAAGCAGGCTCCCCACTGAGCAGGGAGCCAGTCTGGGCTCTATCCCAGGACCCTGGGATCATGACCTGATCCAAAGGGAGACAGTCAGACTTTCTCTGTCTGAAAGCCACTCAACCAACTGAGCCACCCAGGCGTCCCAAATAACTGGATTTCGAATTCAAGCCATTTTGTGGCCTTCCACTAAGCCACGATAGTTAATCTTTGCTACCCCTTATCTCTCCCCTTGACCCAGTAATCAAAGCTGCTGACTGGAATGCAAGAGTTTTGAGTCCCTACACCTAAATACTTCTGTGCCTTGGAATGATTCTATAAATCTTGAAGCCTGTTTCCTTATGATCTTTAAGATGTATGTACCACATAACATGATTATATGGAATATTATTTTTATATAGTAGCTTTATTCATACAGAACAGCTGGTGATTTCTTATGGTAAGTTGAACATGGGCTAAATAATTCTTTTTTTAAAGATTTTATTTATTTATTTGACAGAGAGAGACACAGCGAGAGAGGGAACACAAGCAGGGGGAGTGGGAGAGGGAGAAGCAGGCTTCCTGCGGAGCAGGGAGCCTGATGTGGGGCTCGATCCCAGGACCCTGGGATCATGGCCTGAGCCGAAGGCAGACTCTCAACGACTGAGCCACCCAGACGCCCCTAGGTTAAAAATAATTTTAGAGTTACATCTTAAATTATAGAAAACATTTAAAGTAATATTTTCTATTATATATATATATATATATATATATATATATATATATAAATGCAATTGTCCAGAAAATGATTAACTCTTCTTTGAAAATATCAAAATGTGGGTTTAGGCCTCCTCTCTAAGGAGGATCCCCAGTGTTTGGTAACTGGGTAACTAATAGCCCATAAAAATGTTCATGGTTCTCTAACCCCTACTTTAAAAGACCTACTTTACAAAGAAACTCAGGATATCCTGGGATTAGAGGGAAAGAAAACATGTCAGCCATGGCTGAAGTTATTTCCGTATCTGTTATACTCGCCTAAGTTCCTAGAGCCTTTTTAGAGAGAGCAGAGTCCTGTCTTATATAATCTATGGGATAAATGCCGTGAGATAAATCTCTCACATCGTTACAGTGTGTAAATCAATGTCCCAGGCATCACTCAATTCTTCAATGGAATTGACCTACCAGAGAGCCTGTTAGTGATATACGACATCATCCGCATTCACCGATTTGTAGGATTTTATGTACTGACAAAATGGGATCTGAATGAATGTATTATAAATCACTCTAACTACTGGTATATAAAATTATTCTACTCTGCCGTTCTTTTTGTTACTTAAAATTAGTGCTGGCACCGTTAAATTCAACATAACATTAACAAAAGACCTGGTGATCTTTCCTTAAACCATAGTAATTTAGATTAAAACATCCTTTACTTTTCTAACCTCTGCCCCATATTTTGTAACTTCTCCATCTATTTCTGACCCCAAAATGCTTACCAGTATATTGATTTTCTCTTTTCTATTTCAGGTCTCCCAGAATCGGTGAAATTTCACTTCACAGGTAACGACTTTAATAGCAATTTTATTAGAAAATGAAAATTTCCTTTCCTTATTAGTCCTTGCTTTTTGTTCCCTTCATTATTGCTTGCACTATTTTCTAAGAACTGCTTAAAGGTTATATAAGACAAGCTTTTCTGAAGTAGTCACATGACTAGTTAAGTAGTAATAGCTTAACTTTGTATTCATAGAAAAAAATAAGCCATCAAGTATTCCAAAGATTAGTGTTGTTTAAGCCCCATTTCAAACAGTCCCAATATCTATGAAAAAAGGTAATAGTGGTTAAGATCTTAGCCTTTGGATCCAGACCACCCCGGGGGTCAGCCTGCTCTGAGAAAGTTTCTTAACCTCTCTATGCCGGCCTGCCTCACTCATCAGTGGAGATAATAACTAATAATTGTACGTATGTAAAGCTCCCAGAACAATGATTGGCACCGTCATTCCTATGTGACACTCAGCTAATGGATCGTGGTTGTATAGAGTCTTGAAGTGAGCCTTTCCTTGAATGCCTTGCTACTGGAGAGAAATGAAAGCTGTGTGTGGAAACCCCAGCATCCCAGCTTTAGTTCACAGTGCCGTAGAAGCTGAGTGCCAGGGGGCAGAAGCACAGTCAGACCTGGCACCCCTGTGGGACAACAGAGGGACCAGCTTTCTTTTTTAGGTCTATGGCTGGCTGTAAACAGCACCCTTAAACTGCTGATTAGCTGGGGTTGACTCTTCCATTGGAATCAGCCACCCTTATGTCCTGTTATATTTCATGTAGGATAAATTTTGGTTGGAAAGAAAGTCATTTCCCTCAAACTCCCAGATCTTCTTTCCTTCTCTGAGGATTAAGAATCACTTAAATCAACAATAAATTTCATTGTTGTGTCATTGGTTTTTTTTTTTTTTTTGAGATGAAATTGACATCTGACATATAACAAATTTGACATATAACATCGTATTAGTTTCAGGTGTACAACATAATGATTCAGTATTTGTGTGTAGTGCAAATGATCACAACAATAAGTCCAGTTACCATCAGTCACCATATATAGTTACAAATTATTTTTTCTTACAACTTTTACATTTACCGTCTCCCTAATGCAATACTATATTATTAACTATAGTTGTTATGCTGTACATTACATCCCCATGACTTAGTTATAACTAGAAGTTTTTACTTTTTGGCTCCCTTCACCCATTTCAGACCCCCCCACCCCACCTCTGACAACCACCAGTCTGTTGTCCTCTGTAGTTCTAAGCTTGGGTTTTTTGTTTGTTTGTTTGTTTGTTTATTTTAGATCCCACAAATCAATGAGATCATATGGTATTTGCTTTTTCTGTCTGACCTGTTTCATTTAGCATGATGCCCTCAAGGTCCATCCATGTCATTACAAATGGCAAGATTTTCTTCTTTTTTATCGCTGAGTAATATTTCATTATCTGTTCATCTGTCAGTGGACACTTAGGTTGCTTCCATGTCATGGTTATTGTCAATAATGCTTCAATAAACATGGGGGTGCATATATCTTTTCAAATTAGTATTTTCATTTTTCTTTTTTTTTAAGAATTTATTTATTAGAGAGAGAGAGAGAACACTGCCAGTGGGGATGGGGGAGGGGCAGAAAGAGAGGGAGAAGCAGGCTCCCCGCTGAGCAGGGAGCCCGACGTGGGACTTGATCCCAGGACCCTGGGATCATGACCTGAGCTGAAGGCAGATTCTTAACTGACTGAGCCACCCAGGCTCCCAATGTGTGTTCATTTTCTTTGGATAACCTAGAAGAGGAATTGCTGGATCATGTAGTATTTCTGTTTTTATTTTTTTGTGGAACCTTCATACTATTTTCTGTAGAGGCTATACTAGTTTATATTCCCTCCAACAGTGCCCAAGGGTTCTCTTTTCTCCACATGCTAGCCAACACTTGTTTTTTCTTGTCCTTTTGTGTGTCCAGGTGTAAGGTGATATCTCATTGTGGTTTTGGTTTGCATTTCCCTGATGATTAGTGATGTTGAGCATCTTTTCATGTACCTGTTGGCCATCTGTATGTCTTCTTTAGAAAAATGATTATTCAGATATCCTGCTCATTTTTTAATTGGATTGTTTGGGTTTTTTGCTATCGAGTTGTATGAGTTCTTTATATATTTTGGTTATTAACTTATCAGATACATAATTTGCAAATATTTCCCCCATTTGGTAGTTTGCCTTTTCATTTTGTTGATGGTTTTCTTTGCTGTGCAAAAGCTTTTTAGTGTGATGTAGTCCCACTTGTTTATGTTTGCTTTTATTGCTTTTGCTTTTGGTTTCAAATCCAAAAATATCATCCCCAAGGCTGTTATCAAGGAGCTTCCACCTTTGTTTTCTTCTAGGAGTTTTATGGTTTCAGGTCTTATATTCAAGTATTTAATCCATTTTGAGTTATTTTTTGTGTGTAGTGTAAGATAATGGTACTGTTTCCTTCATTCGCATGTGGCTGTCCGGTTTTCTCAACACCATGTATTGAAGAGACTGTTCTTTCTCCATTGTGTATTATTGGCTCCTTTGTCATTAATTAATTGACTATATATATATGTATATATATGTGTGTGTATATATGTGTGTGTGTGTGTGTGTTTATTTCTGGGCTCTCTATTGATCTGTTTTTATGCTAATAGGCTGTTTTGATTACTATAGCTTTGTAATACAGTTTGGAATGAGAGAGCATGATGCCTCCAGCTTTATTCTTCTTTCTCACGGTTGCTTTATCTTTTCCAGGTCTTTTGTAGTTTCATACAAAATTAGAATCATTTGTCCTATTTCTGTGAAAAATGCCATTGGAAATTTGAAGGGATTATGTAGAATTTGTAGATTGCGTTGGTTGTTATGGACCTTTTGACAATGTTAATTCTTCTAATCCATGAGCATGGAATATCTTTATATTTATTTGTGTCTTCTTCGATTTCTTTCATCAGTATCTTATAGTTCCAAGCACAGGTCCTTCACCTCCTTGGTTAAATTTATTCCTAGGTATTTCATTTTTTTTTGATGCATTTGTAGATGGGATTATTTTCTTAACATCTTTAATAGCTTATTATTGGGGTATAGAAATGCAACAGATTTTTGTATGATTTTGTATCCTACAACTTTACTAAATTTGTTTATTCTAATAGTTTTTGGCGACATCTAGGGTTTTCTGTATATAATATGTCGTCTGCAAACAGTGACAGTTCTACTTCTTCCTTTTCAATTTGGATGCCTTATTATTTCTTTTTTGAGTGTTGTATTATTATTGATGTAAACCCAGTATCAGCTCACCTCCAGTGATAGACTTCTAGTTAATTCATACAGTCAGTAATAATATATAACAGATTACATAGTATTTTACATTTTACAAAGCAATTTGCAATACAAGTTGTCTTATTTAATCCTTGTAACAAGACTGTAAGGCTGGGGAATTTTTAGCATTTTAAGGGTCATTAGAGTAAGTAATCTGCCCAAATTTCCAGGCCTGGTAAACAGTAGAGCCAAGATTTAAATACAAGTTTCTGACATGGAGCGTGAGATATTTAATTTAGCCTGGTCTGTATTATGTGTTGGTCGTGAAAAATAAGTATCACAATAGTGTGCCTGTTTGGTTTCCAAGCCTCAACTTTTACCTGAAAGCTTGAATAGGTGAAGGGGTTAACTATTAACTTCTCCAGGACTTTAAGTTAAATGATCCTTGAACCTATTATACAGGGTAGAGGAAATAGATGTTGGGCTGACCTCAAATTAATTTATCTTATTTCTGCCTGAGGTTTCTTTCTTTCTCTTTCTTTCTTTTCGTTTCTTTCTTTCTTTCTTTTTTTTTTTTGTTGTTGAGTGAATTTTTTAAAAAAAGTTGTTTTAAAGATTTAAATTTTTTAGAGCAGTTTCAGGTTTACAAAAAAATTGAGAGTAAGGTACAGAGATTTCCCCATTTACCCTGCCCCCACACATGCATACATGCATAGCATAGCTTCTCCCCTTGTCAACATCACTCACCAGAATGGTACATTTTTTACTAAGGATGAACCTACACTGACATGTCATAATCAACCAAAGTCGGTAGTTTACTCTAGGGTTCATTCTTGATGTTGTACATTCTATGGGTTTTGACCAGTGGATAATGACATTTATCCATCATTATAATATCATAGAGTATTTTCACTATCCTAAAAATCCTCCCTGTTCTGCCTATTTTTCTCCTAGACCCACTTCCCACCTTCGGCAACCACTGTTCTTTTTATTGTCTTCCATAGTTTTGTCTTCTCCAGAATGTCATAGAGTAAGAGTCATATAGTATGGAGTCTTTTCAGATTGACTTATTTCACTTAGCAATATGCATTTAGGGTTCTTCTGTGTCTTTTCATGGCTTACTAGCTCATTTCTTTTTAGTGCTGAATAACATTCCATTGTCTAGAAGTACCACAGTTTATTTTATCCATTCATTTACTAAAGGACATTTTGGTTGCTTCCAAGTTTTAGCAATTGTAAATAAAGCTCTTATAAACATCTGTGTGCAGGTTTTATGTGGACCTAAGTTTTCAACTCCTTTGGGTAAATCCCAAAGAGTGCAATTGCTGTATCATATGATAAGAGTATATTTAGTTTTGTTAAAAAAAAAAAAAAAAGCCAAGCTGTCCTCCAAAAGGTCGGTACCATTTTGCATTCCCACCAGCGGTGTGTGAAAGTTCCTTTTGTTCCACATCCTCACCAGCATTTGTTGTTGTCAGTATTCCAGATTTTGGCAATTTTAATTGGTGCATAATGGCATCTTATAATTGTTTTAATTTCCATGTCTCTGCTGACATATGATGAGGAGCATCTTCTCATGTGTTTATTTGCCATCTGTATATCTTTGGTGAGGTATCTGTTAAGGTCTTTGGCCCATTTTTTAATTGGGCTCTTTTTTTATTGTTGAGTTTTATGAGTTCTTTGTACATTTTGAATAAAAATCCTGTATCAGATGGGTCTTTTGAAAATATTTTCTTCCAGTTTATGGCTTGTCCTTTCATACCCTTGACATTGTCTTTCACAGAGCAGAAGTTTTTAATTTTAATGAAGTCCAGCTTATCAGTGATTTCTTTCATGGGTCATGTCTTTTGTGTTTCTATCTAAAGAGGCATCACCATTCCCAAGGTCATCTAAGTTTTCTCCTCTGTTGTCTTATAGGAGTTTTATAGTTTTGCAATTTACGTGTAGGTCCATGATCCATTTCGAGTTAATTGTTGTGAAGGGTATAAGAGGTTCCCTTTTTTTAAGGAGAAAAAATTTTGGAAACTGGTAGGAGGCCATCTGCTTTAGCTTAGTTTTGTAAGAGAAAATTTTAAATTGGGCACGTAATGAACTAAGGTGGCAACAAGCCCGAGTCCTGACATTAACCCATAGAATGAGGGAGAACAGCTCATTTCGTTAATCAGCTAAGACAAGAACAAAAGCTGATATTCCTGACCTGCCTGCTTCAAAAGAAGCCCAGATGCTCTGCAGAGCCATCCTGAGCAAGGAAAATACACGAGGCAAATGGTGCTCGCGAGGAGGTCTCTGACCCAAAGAGGCCATTTGACTGTTTCTCAGAGAAATCAGAAATGTTGCTTATAGGGACAGCTAGACATGTAATTGCTAACATTTTGATTTTAAGTTCTTAATATTTGCTTACAAAACTCTGTACCCCATTGATACATTTTCTAGTTATAAAATATGTGCCAGAAAATAGCTTTCTTCCATTTACTCCCAGAGGGAAAGATGCACCTGGGGCTTCCTGACAGCTATGTGTTGTTTACTGAAGCTCCTAAGTTTTGGGGCCTTTCCCTCCCTCTTCTGCAAAAGTGAGGATGTTGACTGCTCCCTGAGGCTCTCCCCCAATGTAAAAGTGAACTCAATGTAAAACATTTAAAAAAGTAAAATTGTATCTCACAATTGTAATTTTTATTTAAGGTAGGTGTTCTTAACTTAGATTCCAGGGGCCTCAAAGAATCGGAATCTGCTGAAATTTATGGAAAAGTTCATATGTTTGTCCCCCAAGTCCCCAAAAGTTAGGAATTGTCTGTCCCTATCTTTGATGATCCAGAGAGGAGATTGGGCATAAACAAAGGAGCAGGGGCAATAATTGTGATATGGCCAAATGACCAGAGTCTTAAAACCTTCATTCGCAGGGGTAGTGTCTCCTCTCCTTCGGGAGGGCTATTTCTGGACTGCTCTGGGACATGGAGTGTACCTGATAAAATCCAGCCATATCTTTCAGATCTGTTCTCAAGGAAAAAACAAATCTAAAACCCAAATGGGATCATTACCAGCAGTCACTGAGCAGTGCTTTACTTTGCGTAAGAAGATGTCAGCTTCCTGTGAACTTGCTACTAAGTCCAGAAGAAAGTGTTGAAGGAAACCAATCCATATGCAAGCATAGTACACATTTAAAATAATCAACAGTAGAGTTTTCTCAATAGCCACTACAAATAAACACATTGGTGAATTGGTGGTACAGATGTTCTTCTAAACCTGGCTTTTAGAAAAGGGAGGGTGTTTTAAGGTATGGGAAGGCGGAAATCAGAGTCAAGCACCAGACAATTCTGCTTTCATTTCCCTCAGGTGATCAGTGTTCACTTGGATGTCAGATAATCCAGGGAAATAAAATCTTAAAGTCATTGTTCTATTCACAAAGGTATCTTCCATTTATTGTGATGTGTATAATGATCAGGTAAAAAACAAATGAGTCTGCTTACTTCCCAACAAATGCCATCCAAGATACTTGTATGGGTATTTTCTGTCCTTTTTAAAAAGTTATTTCCTCATGAGACATGGATGTGTCATTTCTAAACAAGATCTCTTGAAAGAAAATATTTTTCCGAAACATTAGAATAAATCAAAAAATAATTCCATAAATAAAAGTCTTTTAATTTTCTTTTTAGATTTATTTATTTATTTATTTGAGAGAGAGAGCACAAGCAGGGAGAGTAGCAGAGGGAGAGGGAAAAGCGGACTCTCCGCGGAGCAGGGAGCCCGGTGTGGGGCTCGATCCCAGGATCCTGAGATCATGGCCTGAGCTGAAGGCAGATGCTTAATTGACTGAGCCACCCAGGCACTCCCCATAAATAAAAGTCTTTATCAGCATCATGTAAGAGTACAGATTTTATATTACTTTCCTTTCCACTAACATTTACCAGTATCACCTTGTTGTGAAACTTGCTTCTTAGAGTGACATAGTTATTATGGTCCTTTAGCCTTTTCATTATCCAGTAGAAAAAGATTTGTGAGAAGAGCTCACAGTATCTTCCTTGCTTGCTTACGTTTTCCATTTGTAAGCGTCTCTTCAAAGTGTCAAGGTAATCTAAAAAAGCTTCTGGCTACATATTTATGGAAGCAGCCTGATGGTGACCAGACTACACGTTGATGTGCATGTGTGTGTTTGTCCTTTCTAGTTTCAGATGGAGCTCACACAAGTCCAGAGATGGTCCTCACCATTCATTTGCTTCCCACTGATCAGCACCTGCCGGCGTTCCGGGTCACAGCTCCCCTGCTTGAGGTCAGCCCAGGGGGCAGCGCTGCTATAGGTAGGAACTGAGCCTAAAAGAAACATGCCTTTGGAAATGGAACCGTATTTCAGTAGCAGTCCCTGTTTAAACCTCTTGATGATTGCCCAGAAAGAGTGACCTCTTGTTCCAGAAGGTATATGTGTTCTCACCTATACCCTTCCCTCTGCCCATTTCCATGCAAATAGAAGCAGCACAGAGAGGAGGAAATAGAGCTTTCCGAGGCCAGTGTTCAGTGATGGAATACAACACAGAATGTATTTTCCAGCCTCCAGGAGTTTGATTTGTTGCCGTCGCTAAAATAGAAAATTAACAAAGGAGAGCAGAGACGAGAAGGGAGGGGAGCAGTTTCAGTAACTGCCCGTGTTTTCTGTTTAGAAGGTAAAGAGTAACAGGAGAAATGACAGATCACAGTAACCTTCAGAAGCTGTGAGGCGTTGGCCTGGTTATTCTGTACGTGATTTTATTTACCTCTTAGTGTACTTACTCTTTAGGAGTTTCTTTATTCTTTCACCAAGTATGTTTTAAAAGCAAACAGTGGATGCTGTGATTTTTGTTAGTTGTGCTCTACAGATCCTTATCCAGTTTCTGCCCCTGAGTATTGGCCTGAAATTAATTATCATCCAATTTCTAAACAAGCCACATATACAAAGACAACTGTCGCTCCACCCTATTCTTTCTCACTTCTGTGATGGCCCTAGCAGCCATTGTTAAAACAGCTTGGCTCTTGTAGATTCAGAAAAAGAAGGGAATAAATAATGAAAAGCAAAAACAGTTTCTGGGAGCATTTTCTGGAAGACTGGACTGACCTATATGTCGGCTTCCGTGCCCTCATTTGTATGGAAAGGTGTTCTTAATTCAGAACTACCTACTTATAAGTTAACTTTTGGAAGTTAAGTTAACTACTTGTAGTTTGGGAATTGACTGTATCATCCGTTTTCACTCTTCTGTGGTTGACTGAAATTCAACAGTGCCTTCTTATAACCATCAGATTGCCCACAGCGTGGCTTCCAGCCTGCTCTGTAGCTTTAATGTAGGCAGGGCATACAGTTTTTAATGTACACATCCTGTCACCATGATTTGTTTCCTGACTACAGGACTTCAGCTGGCAGCAAGAGATACCGAGATAGTACCTGAAGACCTCCTCTTTGAGCTCCGGAAACCTCCAGAGCATGGTGTGCTCCTTAAGTACACAGCCGAGTTCCAAGGGCCCATGGCCACAGGTAGCTGCTTCCTCTGCTATTGGCCTGCTCGGAGGGTTTCTTGCTCTAGTTTTATGTCTCAGACAAGAAGTAAAGCAACTCCGTGGGACAAACTATGAGGAGATACTTAGAAAGGAAGAACTTTTAGCTCTTAGTCCACTGGCTGAAATAGTTGGGACTTCTTTCTCTGCGCCACCACCCACAACCCAAAACAATGAGGCTGTTTCCTCAAGTTGTAGGTGAAACTGGTCGAAATCCGTTGATTTATCTGGAGTAAATGCATTTAGAACAACCTCATACAAAGTGTCAGGTGCCGCTTTCTTGTGGTTATGGAGATGAATTTGTCTTCCTTAGTTTGCTATGTTAATCTTCACAGTATTTTTAGCACTGAAAATCTGATAGCATAAACTGCATGTATCTTCATGCATAAAAAATGAAAACATTTTTTAAGTTGTCTCTTTGTGATGTAACACTGTGACAGGTCATGTGACCAGCTTTCCAAAATAATATTTCTTGTACTTTCTCCAATTATAGAAAAATAATACATGTTGATTGTTTAGAAAGTATAGAAAAGCGCAAGAAATACAGCTAAATCTAATTGTTTAATAGTTAGCCCGTATATGTCAAAGTGAATATTATCTCTTTCAAAGTAGTCACTTTGGGATGCTATATGCTTATTTCAATAATCTGTACTTTCTCAAAACCTTTATATAATTCCTAATGGCATGTAATAGTGCATTCTTTTGGATATCCCTGCAGAGAGAGGGGGGCAAGTCTTTGACTTTGAAGTTAGATAGAATTTGAATAACAACCAATAGGCATTTGGGAGTCACAAAGGCAGATTTTTAAAAATTTACCAAACACAAGAAATATCATCAGAATAAACTTCTAGCATCCTAAGGGAACTATTTAAGGAGCATTACCAGTCAGAACCCAGTTTCCTTAACATTATATTTAACCTATATTTGTATAACTAATATATACTACCTAAAGATGTTTAGAAAACATTAGTTTTATTACTTTTTTTTAAAGCACAATACCACTAGCACCAGTAAATCACAATAACACAGTGTCAAAAGAGAAGGCTTAGAAGACAAAGACAGAAAATGAATAAATTCTTTAGTCTCATTCATAACACCAATTATTAGAGCCAATAATCTGTCAGGAAATAGAGTTGAGTAGAACACCCAAGAAGACCAGTTCTTCAGTTGTACTCTCTGGAATTCTTGGGGCCCATGACACTAAGAGGCATTTCTTATAAAAAGGGTTCCATGACCATGGAACACTACATCAAAAACTAATGATGTAATGTATGGTGATTAACATAACATAATAAAATTTAAGAAAAAGGGGGGGTTCCATGACCAGTTTTGGAATGCTTTAATATTTCTACATTGAAGATTCTAAAATTTAATAAATCCTGCAGTTCAAGAAATTTTTAGTTTTAAATTTTGTTTAAACCTATTTTTCCCAAAGTTATATGACCTTGAGACTTTTTTCACACATCTATGAAATCTATCACAAATTAGTACTCTAGACCTGCAAAGTTTGGATTTGTAACTTCAAGTATGTTTTTAAATTTTTAGATATTTTTTAATTTCGAAAAACCTTATATTTTCACCTAAAACAAAGACCTCTACAGATTCATCAGGCATGATTTATTTTCTTAACTTTTTCCAAAAAATTTCAGTGTCAAGATTAGATCCAAGACTAGGTTATCCTAAAGAATAGAGGCTTGGCCTTTATTCTCTAGAAGTAAGAATGATGACTGGACCTTACAGAAGCAGATTTGAGCTCACTATGATTAAGAACATAAACAAAATTAGAGCTATCTCCAGTGGAATTAGCTGCCTTGTAAAACAGTGAGCCTCCCACCTTGAGACATGTTGAAGGACAGGCTAAATAACCCCTTTTCAAGAATGGCGTAAAGGGAATCTTAGGTTGGGTGGGTGGTTGGACTAATTAACTTACAACTCCCAGAGTTTATGATCCTATATGTACTTTGAAACCCGAGAACAAAGGTGTTATATACATGAAAAGCGTTATTCCCAGAAGTGATTGGTTTTGCAATTTGTTTTATTCTCGAAAGGTGACACTTTCACATATGAAGATATTGAGAAAAATGTTCTGCAGTATCTACACGATGGCTCCCCTGCCCGGGAAGACAGCATGGAGATCTCAGTCACAGATGGCACGTCCGCCACGACTGTGGAAGTGAAAGTGGCGGTGTCCCTGTCGAAGGCCCGGGGGCCTCAGCTGGCTGCTGGTGCCTCGCAGAGCATTACCGTTGCTAGGAAAAGCACAGCCGTGATCACCAGGTCACACCTCGCTTATGTTGTAAGTTCTTGTTCACTGTGTCTTCTTGTTCACTGTACCCTCTCCCTGGGCTTGACTAGAAAGCAATGCCATGGCTGAATATTCAGGGCAGCAGGTATGTGGCCATATAAGGAAGTTTCTTCTCAACTCCCCAGTAGCTCTACTCCATTGTTTATTCTGGTGGCCCCTAGTGTCTCATGAGCAGACAAGTGAATGAACAGAACGTGAACAGAAACACAATGAGACTGTGTAGGGTTGGGTGATGGTCAACAGGGAACAGTGCCCATGCTGGAAAAACCTGAGTCCCCATTTTTTAAGCTCCATCCATAATATTTCAAATGGAAAGTTTCAGGAAAGAGCATTTTAGGAGAAGGTACCTGATTCATGGCTAATACACAATAATATTTCATGGCCCACTGAGAGGAAGCCCACTTTCACCTGCTTTGGTCTTAGGGCCCGCTCTAGACAGAATGCTGGCACATTCCTTTGGCAATGCCTCTCTGCCAGGTTTCCTAGGCAAGATTACTGACTCACCCTCCATCCCATGCCCCAACAGAAGCCATGTATTTAGGACCCTAACTTGCGAAGTGACCCTGATTAATTACACTCCTCTCCTTTCTTTGATTCTACCTCTGAAGCTGAGGATAATGAGGATAATTAATTTTATTTTTCAGTTATGTGTGTTGTAAACATACACGAATTCTCTATGTAAACTTAATAGTTTTGACGAATACCTTGAAAATATGGATGGTTCTCTGAATGGTAATCATTCTTAGTATTGAATTTTTCCTTAACAATGTTAAAATTCCAACCAATGACCTGGCCTCTTTCTTTCTTTCTATCTATCTATCTTTTTTTTTTCTTTTCTTTTCTTTCAATACTATATAGTTTTAAGTAATCCTTTTCTGGACTAAAGAGTCTGGCTATAAAATCTAGTCCTGGATAGTAACATGTAAGATAAAGCATTGGCCTGGGAACAATTGCTTCAATTGCTTTAGCACAGATTTTCCCCTCAAATTGTCTTTTCTTAAATTATGGGAAACTGCATTCCACCCTGATTCTTCTCATGGGTCTAGTATAGTTTCAGAACAGCTTTGATTTTGTTTTTTTTGTCCTAATTGATAGGTGATTTTTACCATAGGTTATGGTCTTTTGAATCTTATGAAACTCATGAATTCATAAAAATGTATGAATACAGATTTAATCAATAGATCACCAAGGCTTGAAAAATGTTTGACAGGCCAAAATAGCTCTCCAGGAGCAGTTCCTGCCCATTAACTGCATATTATAAGCTGCATATCAAAATGTGAGCCCATTGGCAACTGAACATGTATTTTCAGAAATTGATTGAATGTGAATTTACCCACTAGAGCAGAAAGACTCCAAAAGGACTATTCTAGCTTGCTGAAGGCATAGCATATTTTAAAGCCTTCGCTAAGCTATATACTAACTTTCTCTGAGGGTTGTAGAAGAATGTTGAACTTAGTGTCATGGGGAAAATTTTTCCAGATATGCATAGTTAATGAGTTTGCAGTGAACGCCCAGACAGTTTCGAAAAGCCATCTGAAATGCTGGTCATAAATGGAACAGAATGTAAAAGGATAGGAGCAGGTGAGGCTGTTTTTAATTAGAGTGTCGTTAACTGCAAGAGGGTGACATGGTGTCAAGAGAGACAAAAGGCAAAAATGGGATTCTGTGTGATTTGTTTCTTAATGGTGGTTTCCTATACAGTTTGCTATGCACTGCAGGTAAACAAGTAGTGGAGGGATGTTTTGTAGTTAGATGGGTGAGTTTTAAAGCAGGCTAAACACTTACTGGCGTAGTAACCCTTGACAGGGTACTTAACTATCTAGGACTCAGTTTTCTCATCTGCAGTTGGGGCGGGGAAGATAGAAGATTAATCTTAAAAAGCTAGCAGCATTTCTATGCACCAGCCAAAAATACAATAGTTCAAAATATGATAACATCTCTAATAACATCACATAACACATATCTAGGAATAAATGTAACAAAAGATGTGTAATTTCTAGGGAAAATTGATACAATGCCCAACTAAAGAAAATCCAAAAGAATCTCTTGACAAAGTATTAGAAATAAAGAGAGAATTTACCAAGGGCTCAGATAGAAGATCAACAAAGCAATAGGATTGCTAGACATAAGCAAAAAATAACCAGGAAATGTAACTAAAAAGATGACACCCCTTATAATAGCATTATAAAAATCTTGTCTGTTGGACTAAATCTAACAAAAACTAGACAGTACTTCTATGGGGAAAGTTATAACACTTAATTGACAAACATTTTTTAAAAACACCCAATAAATGATGAGACGTACCATATGCATGAATAGGTAGATTTAGTAGCAAAAAGATATCAATTCTCCTGCAGACTGTCTTTCCATTCAGTTGAGTTCCAGTCAAAAGCCCAGTGCACTTTTTATGGATCTTGATAAGCTGATTCTACAGTAAAGAATGAAGGGCCAAAATTCTGAAAAAGAATAATTGGAGGGCAGGGGCTTGCCCTATCAAATATCAGGATTTATTATAAACCTGCACTATTTAAAGCAATGTAGCACAGGAATATACTAGAGTCCAGAAACAGATCTACACATGGGACTGTAGTATAAAACAGATACAGTAAGCCAGATCAGTGGAAACAGTAGGAACTATTTAAAATATAGACCTGCACAAAATGAGTTATTCATATGGATAAAAAAAGAACTTGTGCACACTGTACACAGAGTAGCTTTGGGCAAATCAAGTACTGAAATTTTACAGTTCTTTGTAGGATATAGGTGAATATTTTTAGATATTGGGAAAAGGAAGATTTTTTAAACTAAAAACAAAAAGTCCTAACTATAAAGAAAAGATTAATAAACTTGACTATATTAAAATTAAATTTATATTCCCCAAAACACACCAGAGATACAGAAAACAGACAAGTTACAAATTGGAAACAGATATTTGCAATACATATAACAAAAAATGACCAAGAAAATATAAAAAAATTCTGCAGATCAAGAAGAAAAAGATAACCCAGTAGAAGAATGAACAAGAAACATTAATAGGAATTTCAGAAGAGAAACCCATAGGGCCAATAAATATAAAAAGAGATAATCACTTTTTTAGGCATCAAGGAAAGCAAAAAAAGACTACATACCATATCATACCAATTCAATTGGCAGAAGTTTAAAAGTCTGAAAATACCAGATGTTGGAGAGGAAATGGATCTGCAGAAGGTTCTTTGCTGATGGAAGAGTCAACTGGAACAAACCACTTTGGGAAAGAATTTGGCATTCTCTTGTGAGGATGAGTGGTCCTATACCCTAACCATTCCACTCCTAGACTCCTCTCTAAGAGGAATTTTCATATGCACATCACAAATGCCCATCAACAGGCTAGTATAACCGGTGATATCCTTTCTCTAGAGATGAACTGTTGCTGCATACAACGATATTGTTGGATCTTAGCAGTCCACTATTGAGTAAAAAGGAAAGTAAGTCCCACGAGAGAAAGTCTAATTCTCTTTTCATAAGTTTTTTTAAAAAACAACTAAAATACTTTGTAGTAATATATCAAATAATATCAAGAAATTCAAGGAAATGAGAAATAAGACCCAGGGTGATGGGAGGCCCAAGGACAGGGTAAAGGAGGAACACATACATAACTGTTAATTATCACTGTTCTAGTCCTTGTGTTGAATGGTGGGTCAATAGATGTATAAGTAATAAAAAGAAAATGAAAAATGAACTAATACAAAAGGGGTAAGAAGGTAGGAAAACTATATGAAAACAAAGTCTACATTCTTAGGAGATTTTTTGCATCCATAATATCTTAGATAATGCCAAAGTAGTAATTTTCCTTAATTATAAAAATGAATTATTTTCTGAAATTATGATAGCATTTTCAGAAGAAAAAAAACTAGCTTATTTCACACTTTTTCAAACCCAGCAGTCATTTGAGATTTGAAACATTAAAATAAATATGTCTGACATGAAAGAAGCATTTCTTTGCCAAATTTGCCAGTGTGGAATTTTGAAGCTATTCATTCTAATCAAGAGCCAGGAGCTCTGTCCTTATAGTTTATCACCATCCTAGAAGATAATAGCTTAGAACTCTTAGCTGTCTTTTAAAAATTCTCTCTCAGAGGGTACTCACAGTAATATTAGAAAGTAGTCTGTTGGAAGTCTGCATATTGTATTTGATAACCCATGTGGAAAAATAGAGAAACTTTTAAAGTATAAATTTAGGAGAAATTTTCTGAAGTTTTGCAACTTTGATGAATCTGAGTTTCCTTCCTTACTAGTGTCAGGTGATGTAAGGAGATATGGAAAATTCTGTGACCTTGCACTGAGGCTCCGACCTGTCTATTTAAAAAGGCCCCTAGGGGTAGAAGCAAGAACTGACTAAAATCCTCTGCCCCAGATCACCAGGTATCCTGAGCACATTCCTGATCCGTACTTCAACCAGCTATACAACATAGCCATGGAAATTTGCATTTCAAAGTACACTTGGCCATGCAATATTTATTTTCATTGTTGCTGTGGTAAAGTACAAAGTGCCCCCATGTTCACAGCCAACTGCTCTAAAAGATGAATGACTCAGGGAAACTCTCCAAGAAGATGTTGCCAGCCTCCTAGATATTTCCACAATATTCTTAAAGAAAGGGAAGGAGAAATTTTTCATTAAGACACACAACTATTGTCCGCATAGAAACACGGAAAGCTAATTTTATTTCTTAATAAGCAATGCAGAAGGAAAGTAAAATTGTCTTTGTTAAGATTGGTCATCCCGCAGGTAGAGCATCTGTAGGTTCCGTCCTGATGGAATGAAATCCATAAGATTTCCAAAATTCTCCTGTTAAACTAAATTTTTTACCATGTCAGATATTACTTAAAGTGAGTCACTGGCTAAGCTAAATAACTTCCCTTCTTTCTGTTTCACAGAATTTTCTTTATCATTGTATTATATGTTATAATGGAATTTTACCTGTTTCTGAAAAGCAAACCATCCTTTGAAACCCTGAAAGAAGCCTACAACCGTGTTTATAGGAAGATGACTTATATCTCTGACCATGTTTTGTTCTTCACTAGATGCATGTAATAAAAATGCAACTGTGTGTGGCTCTTATAGTAACAATAGAGCATCTCTTTGTTTTATGCCCCATACCTAAAGTGCATTTCCTCACTCTTATCTTGAGCTACTCTTGAAAGAAGACATTATCAAAGAGGTATTAGGTGGGTGATAATAATGGGATTGTCATGCACTTTGAGATGGTGTTGCTTTATCACAAAGGGAAAGAGACTTTTTCAGCTGGCAGAGAAGGAAACACCCATGATCTTTAACTACTGGAGGTATTTATTCCTACAAATGTGTGTTCATATCTTCCCTCATATTTGCCCGATTAGGATGATTCTTCCCCCGACTCAGAGATCTGGATTCAGTTAAGTTCTCTTCCCATGTATGGTGCTCTCTTAAGAGTGTCAGGACCTGAGGTGGAAGAACTCTCAGAGGTTTCCAATTTCACAATGGAAGACATCAACAACCAGAAAATTAGGTATATAACTATACTTTGTGTTACTTGACAGAGTTTTTAAAAATTGTATTAAAATATTTAAGCAACTAACCAGTAGCTCCCTCGAAAGAATAAAATCTGCCCCATTTTTAAACAGAGATGCAGCCATCTTACCCGGCTTGTCACGTAGCTCATTCATTTGATTCTTTTCCTCACCTCTATAGGTACTCAGCTGTGTATGAGACTGATGGTAATCTGGTTACTGATGGCTTCCATTTCTCTGTCTCCGACATGGACCGCAACCATCTAGACAATCAGATTTTTACCGTCATGATCACTCCTGTTGAGAATCCACCTCCAGTCATTGCTTTTGCTGACCTTATCACGGTAAACAATTCTCAGATCAATGAACAGCGAGTGCTGTGGAGAGCTGGAATCTGTTCTGATGTAAATACAGGATTTCTACCTGAATCGGCTGCCAAGTTCTTCCTCCAAAGTATCTAGGCAGTAGTGCCAAGATATGCATGGTTTTCAATCATGAGTTTTTCAAAAAGTATGAAAAAAATATATGCAGAAGATCAAATAATTATATTTACATTATTTAATCAAAAAATATATGTGCTAAACATAAATGCTAGATGTGGATAGTATTTTGTATACCATGCTTAGGTGTGTATAGTAGTGGGAGTAAAATTTATAAATGGAATATATCTTTTAGGAGTTAAAAATCTAATGTTTCCAAGAACTAAAATAAGGGGATATGGACAATATCCCCAAGTCACTTTTTTTTTTTTTTTTTTGGTATGGTTTGTTTTATTTTTTTAACTTTTTATTTTAATTCCAGTTAACATACAGTGTTATATTCATTTCAGGTATACAATATAGTAATTTAACACTTCCATACATCACCCTGTGCTCATCCCAAGTGTAGTCCTTAATCCCCATCACCAATTTCACCCATCCCCCACCCAGCTCCCCTCTGGTAACTATCAGTTTGTTCTTTATTTATTTAGTTTTTTAATTTTATTATGTAAATCACCATACATTACATCATTAGTTTTTGATGTAGTGTTCCATGATTCATTGTTTGCGTATAACACCCTGTGCTCCATGCAGTACGTGCCCTCTTTAATACCCATCACCAGGCTAATCCATCCCCCCCCCCCCCCCTAGAATCCTCAGTTTGTTTCTCAGAGTCCATCGTCTCTCATGGTTCGTCTCCCCCTCCGATTTCCCCCCCTTCATTTTTCCCTTCCTACTATTTTCTTCCTTTTTTTTTTTTTTAACATATAATGTATTATTTGTTTCAGAGGTACAGGTCTGTGATTCAGTAGTCTTACACAATTCACAGCGCTCACCATAGCACATACCTTCCCCAATGTCTGTCACTCAGCCACCCCATCCCTCCCACCCCCACCCAAGTCACTTCTTAAGCCAATACTTATCACCATAAATGTTATTTACAGTTCCTTGGGGTGGAGAGGGTGGGGGCATATGATTATGTCCCGATCATGAGGTTACCCAGACCTGAGTTCAAGTTCTGGTTCTGTTACTTACTAGCTGAGTGACCCTGGACCAATGATATAATCTTTCTTAGCCTCAATTTCCTCATCTTTAAAATATAACTATTCCTGTTACCTAAAGGATTGCTCTGATAATTAACAAAATACCATTTAAAAGCCCCCAGTACATACCAACACATGGTAGGGATTCCATAAAAGTTAATTCAATCTCCTTGTCCTGCTCTGTGTATATACCACAATGCCAAAAACTCAGGAGTTTTTCTGGTTTTGTCAAGGAACTAAAAAATACATAAAACTGAGTGGTTTCCAAATGGTTTTGATATTCCATACCTTGGGGAACCCATCTGGACCTTCTCCATCCCCAGAGTCAGGGTGACCTTCCACTTTGTACCTTGCAGATCTTCCTACATTTGGCCAAGCATTGTTCAGAGTGAAGTGGCTCTGTCGTGTCCAGCAGGCTAGGAAAAAAACACCAGGATCAGGTTGCAGAGTTAGCATAAAAAGCAGGAAAAAGTTAGCTCCGACAAGTGCTTTTACTTAGACGGATTTATTTTCCTCCTTAACCTTAAGATAAGCACTAACTTTCAGGTGTGGGGAGGGAACTCTTTCTTCCTGCACACCTATCAACATATACCATAAGGGGGTGAGTGGGACTTTCATTCTGGGTGGGAGCACCTATAGGACAGTCACCCTCGCAGTATCCCAGGGAGGACTGGATGGATCATCCTCGGGCTGCAGGCTTTGGAACGTTGATAGGGAAGAAAGGCGGCCCTCCTGCCACGCAGCTGTGCTGAGGTGGGTGATTAGAATGGGCCAGAGCTGCTTTATAACCAGATCCATCACTGAAGGAAGCACACCTTTGAAGGGAGACACAGAAGTCGTGGTGTCTGAATGTAGCTTTGAGAGGCACTGAAAGATCGCCTGGCTCCCGCAGCATGCACATTCTTCATCTCGTCTGTAGAGGATCTGCCTCCTCAAAGAAGTGGAATTGGTGCTGGAAGGTGACCCCGGGCAGCACTTTTCCAATTCCATTCTTTTTACTGTAGTTCTGTGCAACCGCCCAAGGACTGTACAATCTTTTCTTTCGTAGGTTGACGAGGGAGGGAGAGCTCCGCTCTCCTTTCACCATTTCTTTGCTGCTGATGATCAGGACAACCTCCAGAGAGATGCCATCATTAAGCTAAGTGCTCTGCCCAAATATGGCTGCATCGAGAACACGGGAACAGGTACCAGCAGTCGCTGGGCTGTAGAACTGTTCCGGACCTGGCAAGAAGGGAGGGAGAGGGGGAGGAAACTGCCTCCAATTAAACCTGGACATGTGGGGGCTAACGAGGAATGGATCCATTTCAAAGAAACGGGAGGAAGGAAGGTTTCAGTCACTCCAAAATCCACTGAGCGTTTTCTGTGTGCCAGGCACTTTTTTAAGCACTAGGGATGTATCAGTAAACAAAACAAATAGAAACCCCTACTTTCACGTTGCCTTAGATCCCAGTGCGGGGAGACAGATAGGAAGCCTAATAGAGGAGAAGACTGTGTAAGATGTTTGGAGGCACATCAGTGCTATGAGAAGAAATAGAGCAGGGGAGGGGATCGGGAGTGCCAGCAACAGGGAAAGGAAGGGCTTCTGGATGGCACTCAGAACTGAATGTCAAGGAAATAAAAAATGCCTGTCCTTCCGTTGTGAGGCAGCTGCAGTTTAGCTGAACCACAGCTGATGGCTCAGCTCCTTCTAAGGATATGACATGAATTGAAATGCATGCTGGTCTGCCTGTGACCCTCTCCTCAACATCCCTCCCCCTCCACCATCTGCCCTGGACCCCCCACTGCCCCTGCTGGTTATCACGGAAGGAGAGGCGAGAAGGCGTGTCGTGTCCACAGGCCCCCTGAGACCGTGGTGACCGGCAGTTGAGACAGCTCCTGGCAGGTTAGCATGATACTGCCTCTGCAGCGAGACCCCTGAGTGCCAGTGCTTGGCTGTAATTGGCATGCGGCTAGCAGCTCCCACGAAGAGGCCCTTGACTAAAGGTGTCTGTGACCAGCCTGGTGCCTGCGATTTGGACCTAGTTGCCAGAAATCCATGTAGCCGTGGCCATGTTTTCCTCCAGAAAACCACGGGTCCTTTCCCCCATCTTGCCTTTCATGGCGTGCACTCAGATTTGTTTATTGCGAATTAGATTTATCTCAACAAATGTTTGTGCCAGAGACAAAGGATGTAAAGGTGAGTGAGACACAGCCCCTGCCTTGCATGGGAGACAGAGAGGACAGATGATAAATGGCAATCAATTTAAAATGCTGGGACAGGGAAAGGGGCAAACCCTGAGAAAGTCCATGGGGCAAAACAATGAATTCTGCCTGAGAAGGCAGGAAAGGCCGAGGAAGGTGACATTTGTGTTGGAACTTGAAGGGTTAGTGGGAGTCTCACTGTGGCCAGAGGGAAGAGCATGGGCAAAGGTGGGGAGTCATGAAAGGGTAGTTGCCCCCCACCTCTACTTCTCTTCTCTCCAGATGGTTTCTTATTAAGCCTTCCTAACATGGTTTGACGTTAACCTGGAATGCCTGCAGAGGAGTATTTCACTAGTCTAGAAGTCAAATTTCTGGCAAGCTCCTGCTCTCTAAACAGTGATTCTCAAACTTTAGTGTGCGTAAGACTCAACTGGAGGGCTCATGAAAACACAGTTTCCTGAGCAGCAACCCCAGAGTTACCCTATGCAGAGGCTGGGGAGGCCTGGGCATTTGCATCCCCCCCCCCCCCCCCCAGCTCATAGGTGATGCCACCGTTGCTGGCCCAGGAACCACATTTGGAGAATCACTGCTCTATGTCAGTATGAACCTGAAAGTAAGGAAAAGATGTTCAGGGGGCTGGCGGCAGGGGGTTGCAAATAATTATCCCAAGACAATTTAAGGACTCCAGCCCTTGCTCCATGGGTGTTGAGCACCGAGCCTGTTTTGTGCATAGGAAACTAGCTATCTAGATTCAGAATCCAGCAGATCAGCATAATACCTTTTTAAAAATATTACAAGAAGCAGCTTTAACTTCTTACCAGCAAGCCGGGAAGAAACAGAATAATGATATTGTGAGGTATAAAATCTAACAGCATGGACTCTACATTCATTTAGTACTAGCACGAATGGAACAGACCCACCTTGATTACCTCGAGGGCATGCATCACTGTGTTCCAGCACAACGCAGTAATAGATGTTCATAATCATAGCCTGCATGCATCAAGAACTATTTAATTTGCCCATAGTATATTCTGCTTAAAAAGGCAAGGAAGTACATTAATGAGAATGACTTACGTGAAAAAATAGAAGGTGCAATTTTAAAACTGGGAGGGATTGGTGCTTAAAGCTTCATTGACAGATTCACTTGTTGAATGGCTTATTTCCCAATGACAGAAAATAAGTCATTTCTCTGTGTGAGTATATTTTTAGGCATCATTTAGTTTATTTGGCTCTTTCTGACCCAAATAAAGAAGCCACATTTCTCATATTTTTAGCGATCAATGTAAAGGGAAATTACAGCACTTCCATCTGGAAACACTGAACTGTGTGTGCTAGGGATTATCAGGTCACAGGTCATTCAGACTCCTCCATGCTTCTGGTGTCAAGAGGAACCAAATTCGATGAGTAAAATCTAAGACAATTCATGTCATTGAAGAAAAAAACAACTGTCCTGAGTTCTTATTTCAAACAAATTTTAAGTAACACTTTTTCAGTCCTAGTCTCAAAGGTTAACCAAAAAAATGACACTGTCTACAATTCAGGAAGTCAATGGCCTTTTGATTTATGACCTGATCTTTGCAAAGGGCCATGGAAGAGACAAAGAGAAAGCCTTTGTTGCTTTCAGACCTTCTGTATACACTTTTCTTTGTCGGTATGTATCCAGGGGATGTTTGGAGACACAGGGGTTTCTTCTTCTCTCTTTAGAGGAAAATGTGGTAACACCTTAAAATCAATCAATTAGAGAGACTCAGACCAAGGAAGAGACAAGCCATCCATCATTTAAACAGTGTTTACTCTTCCCCTTGGCCTTTTCCAGTGTTTGGTTGGAGTTGGGTTGAAAAGAAGAGTTAACCAGAACCAGCTCTATCTCTGGAGCTCTGCATGGAACTTGAGCATCTCAGTGCTTGAATGGTACCTGAGCTGTGGATGGTCCTAGAGCATCGCAGTAGCCCTGGGGTACCATCCCAGGGGCTGAGCTCTGACCCATGGGGAGGTTTCCTTAAGGAATTGAGGTCAAATGAAAACACGCTTATTGAGACATCTCTTAGATAAAGTATGCAGTTAATCTTTTCTTATATAGAGAAGGAGGCTTCCTCTTGCACAGTGTGCTAGGCAGGGTGGTTTTGAAATTGACCAAAGCTTAAGGTAGAACCTTTGCATTTCTATTGTTACTTGTCCGAGGACTGACTTTATCACAGATTTCTAACAAAACAACCACTGATTTTTTTTTTATTCTTGCTACATAAAATAATATTCTGAGTGCTTTCATGCGTATTCTCTCATGTGATTCCCTGTGGAAACAGCTGGACAGGTGTAACCATGTGTAGATGAGAAATAGTAGGGAGATTGGGATTTGACCCCGAGTCTTGCATTTCTAGTCCTGTGCTCTTTCCATTCTCCGTTTTATCCTCTAACGTATTTTCATCTTTTGTTGATAATGCTGTCATGTTTTCTAGTTCAGCCTAGTAAGCAGGAATTGATGGATCAAGATAAAAGTTCTCTCTTGATGTTGGCACAGGTGATCGTTTTGGCCCTGGAACTGCCAGTGACCTAGAGGCATCATTCCCTATTCAAGATGTCCTGGAAAACTACATTTACTACTTTCAGAGTGTTCATGAAAGCATTGAACCAACCCATGACATTTTTAGTTTTTATGTAAGTGATGGAAACAGTCGTTCAGAAATCCACAGCGTCAATATCACCATTGAGGTAAAGACTGAAGTTGGAAAAGCCGGCCTTTGACAACAATATCCCACCATTAGCTAGCTTTTTATGAGCTCAAAAGCAAAGAAGATTGCATTTGACTTTCAGTTTTCGAGGTCAATTTAAAAATATAACCCTGACCCTTAGGAAACTTGTAGAATTAAGGCTGGCACTGGGGATGGTCTGACATGGAAATCTGAATTTTCACATCAGGGTAGAATGTGTTCATTCTGTGTGAAAATAGTTTGTGAAGGTCAGACAGAGAAACCCTGTCAGTCTCATATTTAGCTGAAAACTAACATGGCTATTTTTCCCTGAAATTATTGTATGTGGTTCTAGATGCATACTTGCCTTTTCTTATATTTTTAATGCAACTATTTGTTAAATTGTAACGTCAAAGAAACGTGTTCCTTGATGCTGTATTTATTCCCATTTGAGCAACTAGATAGCTTGCTCTACCAACCCAAGGAGAGAGAGATAAGATAAAGCTCAGAATGGAATACCCTCTGCCCTGGGATAAGACCATCAGCATCCTTCGGAGGTGGTAGAGGGGCCCTGGCACAGGGTCAGGGAGACAGCTTTAGAAACCCACGCCTTTGAATATGGTGTCCTCCTAGAGTACTATGATACTCTTGGGGTTTTCTAAGACAGTTTTGATTTCAAACAATGTGCTCTTTTATCCTCAAAATATACTTGTATTTCTCTAACCCCATGTCCAGATTTTTGGTCTGAAAAACATGATCATTGTACCCATGGAAAATATCTTGAAGATTTCTGTAAAACGTCAGTTTCTTTCCAAGGAGACATTTTTCTTGTGTAACTTGCTCTTCTTTCAAACGAACCATTTTGATTGGGAATTAAAGATGGTGACACATTTAGTACTATTTCGATAGTGAAAGTTGGTGCGACAATGTTACTTTTGCTGACTAAGGTGCATTTTCTTTCTTCTTAACCAATATCTGTGTGAGACCTGATATTTTATGCTTTAATCAGAGGAAGAACGATGAACCTCCCAGGATGACCTTGCGGCCCCTTGGTGTGCAGCTAAGCTCGGGAGTGGTGATAAGCAATTCTTCTCTGAGCCTGCAAGACCTGGACACTCCAGATAATGAGCTGGTTTTTGTATTGACAAAAAAGCCTGACCACGGTAGGACCCAACTGCTATGGCAGCAAGCTTCTTAATTGAGGTGCCCAATAGGTTTTTAGAAATAAACACATAGATTTCTGTTGATTAATCCTCTACTTTGCCTGTGCATAGCCCATTCTCTGCATCAAAGTATAATCAGATTCACAGCTAGCCAATATTCTTTGGGGTCATAGTGGACACCAGTTGCTCTAAAAAGCCTGAATCCTAGGTAATTGGTGTCTCTGAAATTCAATTTCAGCTGTTTTCTTGCTCTCCTATATAACCTCAGGCAAAACATTTGGTTTAGACTCCTGTTCTCAGAACAGGTTTCATTGCTTGATGATCCTGGGCCATCTCATGCAAGGAACAGTGTGGCAGCCTTGTTATTAATTGCAAAGGTATTCACTTCAGGTTAGAAGTGTGCTAGATGTCTTTATGAACTTGATCCTTTTGCAAAGAAAGCACTTTTCTTGATTAAACCAGAGGTAAAAACCACCATGGGACTCTTTTACTTACTTCTTTTCTAAGTGCCATCCCTCTGGTATTAGCCAAAGCTCTGGAACTTTCATCTCCCAGATGGTATCTTAGTGTATCATAACACCCTTGGTCTTTTAAAGATGAAGTTGTGTTGATGGAAGGTTAATAGAAGAATCTGTTGGTCATTGCATTTTATCTTCCTTCACTTTCACTTTCTTTAATGAAACATTTTAACTGTCCCATCATGATACACACGACCCTTGAAAACAGAAAAATTTGCCTCAACCCAAAGATGACTAGTGTCTTTCTGAATTTAAAAGGAGTTTAAAACACAATCCCTTCTTCCATCCCAGATGCCCTAGAAGGAAGGCAGCAGAAGAGTGCTATTTTCACTTTGCAGAGGGGAAAATAAGGTTTAGATAATGCAGTGAGTTTGAATTCATGGAGGGAGATTTGATTTCTAAGCCACTGTATTATCACATTCATTGTGTCTCCTTAAGAGATTTTTGAACAGGAAAAGTTGGATTTTATCTTCTTTATTTGTAGGTGAGGCCCAGGGAGCCATAGAAAATTCTGAGTTGTTGGTCATTTATGTGTGTGTGTCACCAAGAGCCTCTGAGGTGCTGGACATTTTACCCAGGCTCATGCTAGTTGACAAAATCAGGCAATATTTTGGTGCCATATATATTCTATATTGTTTCTTGGTTTTTCTTTACTTTCTTCCTCAGGCCATCTGCTCTGGAGGCAAACTGCTTCTGAGCCTCTGGAGAATGGGAGGATTTTAACTCAAGGCTCCTCCTTCACCTACCAGGATGTCCTGGCCGGGCTGGTTGGGTACATGCCTGGTGGACCCGGGGTAGCAGTGGATGAGTTCCGGTTCTCCCTCACGGATGGCCTGTACATGGACACGGGGAGGATGGAGATATACATAGAGCTGCCTACAAGTGGCGCCCCCAACTTGGCTGTAAACCGAGGCCTCCAGCTCTCAGCAGGTAGCACGGGAATGGAAGAGAGTGTCTGTGGTCCTTCTGTCCTTATTTCTTCTTTGTCAGTGCACACGTTAGCTCTGTGGGACGGTATTGAAGTAGGCGTTTAGAACTCAGAGAGACTGGAGGTGGGGAGAGCCATTCTTTTAAGGAGACTAGGAGTTGTGAGTGACTAATGTAAATCTCTTAAATTCTTTGGACCAGATGCCTGTCTGTGAATTTGAGAAGAGATTGAGAAGAGTTTATTGTACTTCCAGGGTCCTCAAAACCTTAATTTAACCAGCTACTCATAGGGACAGGATTCTTAGAACATGGCCATTGCCCAGCCAACCCCGCAGGAAACAACAACAAAAGAAATCAAGAGAATTTTCCAGATGTTTATTTAAAAAAACAAAAAAAAGTGGGCGGGGGGACAATTCAGAAGCCATCATACACTAAAAGAGATTATAAAAATAATTGAGATTCACTAGATATGGTAATCCTAGGGTATAACATTCGCAAGTTTGCCTGTATGTAAGCAGCACCTGAAGGACCTGTGACATGTGTCAGTCTTGGAGTCGGTTTGCAGTAGGGAGTTACTTAATTAGGGAATGGGCCATTTCCCCCCAGAACATCTGCATCCCACTGGGGTCCTCTTTGTTTATCTACTCTTCGTTTCACATATATCTTGTGGTGAAAACTATTTGGCATACTGGTATTTGAAAATTTGGAGCTTCCCAAAGGTCCCCATTATTAGATCTGAGATTTAACTTTCCCCTATTTATAAGCAGAAAGTTAGCTTCTTAGTGTTTCATGGGTGATGATAGAAGACATGAGACTCCTGGGTCAGAGACCAAATACTTTGTTCCTCACAGCACGAGGGACAGCATTGCCATCAGCATGTTTGTATCGTTTCCCTTTGCACTCCAAGTCTGGTGGGGGTGATGCAGAAGGCCCAGACAGATGCCTTCACACGCAATGGGATGCATTACAGAAGAGGAACGCTGAGCCTGGGGGAACTCCCCCTGTTACAGTAACAATAAGCAAGCCTGATCTTTGTCCCAGAGGAAGATTATCACCTCCATCCCTCGGGGCTGCTTGCTGAGAATGGCCTGGGGAAAGAATAGTTAGGCCTGGGTGCCTGGGTGGCTTAGTTGGTTAAGCGACTGCCTTCGGCTCAGGTCATGATCCTGGAGTCCCGGGATCGAGTCCCGCATTGGGCTCCCTGCTGAGCGGGGAGTCTGCTTCTCCCTCTGGCCCTCCCCCCTCTCATGCTCTCTCTATCTCATTCTCTCTCTCAAATAAATGAATAAAATATTAAAAAAAAAAAAAAAGGCCTTGCGTTGTTGGCATTACCCAGCAGGAACACACAGGGCCCAGCCAAACACTAGGATGTATTACACATGAATGACTAGCATCTACTTTACCAGAATTTACTATTTTCAATATGAGCTGGACAGGAAAGCAAGGGGCAAGGCCCCGAGAAGAGGTGTTTGCCAGTTGCTAGTGTCTCACCTCCATCCCCAACAACCTGCAGAGCCTTACAGGGCCTAGCACTCAGAGTCCCCAGTTTTATAATCCTGTAAACATTGATTTTAACTATTTGGTTTGAGATGGCAACAAGATATATTTATAAGTTTAGGTAAAGCTGTTGCTTATGATTTAGTGAACCTCAAGACAGTAAATAAGTTAGGTCCAAGAAGGCTTCACCAAAGATCTAGGAGTTATTACATTGATCTAGGGAGTGGGTAACTGATAGGTCACAGGAGTAGAGTGAGCATGGAGCAGGGAGAGTGAAAATGGATCAGCAGAGAAAAGGGCTCAGATCTAAACCCAAGGGAGGATTAACAAATTGGGAAGTTGGGATTGTTTCACTTAGGGAAATTAAAATGTATGCAGCTGGAAACCAGGAAGGGCAAGCACCTGGTATTCACTTAAACCCAGGCAATGTGTGATCATTTAGTCTCTAGTCTCCTGAAATCCCTTGACATCCTATTCAAAGGCAATGATGGGCAATGACCTCCTCCCTCCCACTCTTTTCCAGGGTCCGTAGCACGCATCACAGAACAGCATTTGAGAGTATCAGATACTGATTCGGATGACCGTCAGGTGATGTACATCATGAAGGAAGATCCGGGTGCGGGGCGCCTGCAGATGGCAAAGCACGACAACCCGGAGCAAATCTCTGTGAAAGGCCCCCTCCGGAGTTTCACTCAGGCTGACATTAGCCAAGGTCAGCTAGTTCTCCTGCGCCTGCCCAGACTTCGACAGAGTCCACCCACAGTAGTAAATGGGAGTTAAATGCCTGGTAGCTTATGGCAGTAAACTGCACTCTTTGTTCTGAATAAGAGCTGGGTTATAGTTTCATTTATTCTTTCTTGTCTCCTCAATTTTTTGTTTTTAAAAAAACTATCCTTCTTGGCTAAAATGTGTTCATGCTTTGACACGGAATTGATGAAATTTGGGCCTATTATAGAGGAAAAAAAATCATTTTGACTTGCTATGATGCTAAAAAGTGTGTGAGAGAGACAAGGAAAAAGAAGTGAATTGGGATGGATTATGGTGAAAATTATGCCTGCCTTAGGTGAACAATTTATATCTCTTTTCAGCTCCCCCAAGAGCACAAGTTAATGAACTAAGCAAAATGGAAGGGCATAAATCGGAGCTGCCTGGGGGAGATTACATAGCTCATCCCTCCTCCAGGAAGTGCTGATGTAATGTAAAAGCATAAATGTTAAATGCTACGTAGTTACTGTATAGTTCTTTCAGGGGTAAAAAAAAAAAAAAAAAAAAAGTCGGGGGGAGTTACATAGGGGAAAAAGTAATCCAAAGTCATGGGAGGATGTGCAATTCCATTTAGAGGTGGAAATAGGGCCCTGAGGAGTAGAAATAAGGGTGTTGTCCATGCACTAACACTCAAAATGGGTAGCAGCTGAATTCTCCCTGGACTGTCTCTACTTTACTGAAGGGGGTGGAATAGACAAAAGGGATAGTAATTCCTTAATTATCCCTTGCCTCAGTGTCTCTTTTGTAAAAATGAGACCGGGTGCCTCTCCCCAGATGTTTGGTTATATTTACATTGCAAGGTACCTGGAAGTGACACTGTGGCTGAACGAGAATGGAAGAGTTTGCGCTTCTCCCTGTGGATCCTTTTGACTAATATGTAGAGTTTATCTGTTAATTTGTTGGTTGGTTATGTTCAGTGCTGTTTCAAAAATGACGTAAAGCTGCACTGAGAAATGGGAGTGACGAGCTCTGGGAGAATATAGGCCACAGCTCCGTGTCTCTGGCCCCATGACGTGGGTATATGGCCAATGATGCGGGTGTCATCGCTGCACATTTTCCATGTGGTTACTCATGAGACTTCCTTCGAGTTTTTCACAAACCATAAACAGTGCTACTTGGGATGATTTTATTATGAGAGTGTTTTTGATTGTGAGGAAGTCAGTAGTGGGAGGGGAAAGGGAGGAATTGAAAACTTTAGATTAAAATGTCTAAAGCGATGTCAAAGTGAGGAAGGTGTTAATTGATTCATTGGTGTGAATACCAATCAGATTCCCACTTCCCACTTTAGAAATAAGGGCAGAAAGCACTAAGAGCGAATCTTGATTATGTTGTCCTTTTTTACAGGTCAGGTAGAATACAGACACGGGAAAGGAGAATCTGGCGGGAGCTTTGCTTTTAAATTCGATGTGGTCGATGGAGAAGGCAACACGCTGATTGGCCAGTCATTTTCCATCACTGTTTTGGGTAAGGGGACTTTGGGTTTCTAAAAATATTCCAGCAGGTCTGAGGTTATATAGTGTGCACCGTACTTGCCTCGAGGCTGGAGTCTTTCCTTTACTGAGCTGCATGGGAATCTGGAATCACACTGTTG
The DNA here is from genome assembly GCF_009762305.2 of Zalophus californianus. NCBI lineage: Eukaryota > Metazoa > Chordata > Mammalia > Carnivora > Otariidae > Zalophus > Zalophus californianus. The sequence continues at coordinate 62,954,856 of NC_045596.1, forward strand.
TGTGAAACTCTGGCTCCCTGGGGCACTCTCTGACGGACAGGCCTAAGGATTATTCTGATTTTACTCCTGGGCGCCAGGTCCAGGATTGAAGAAAGGAGGCTGAAAGGATCCCCTTTCAAATCACTCTTTCTGGTATTTTCAGAAGACAATTCCCCACCGGTCATCACCACCAACAAAGGGCTGGTCTTGGATGAGAACTCAGTGGAGAAAATCACCACTCTGCAGCTCTCTGCCACTGACCAGGAGAGTAAGCCTACAGAGCTGATCTATACCATCACTAGACAGCCCAAGCTGGGCCACCTGGAACACGCCACATCACCAGGTAAGCCTGTCATCTCTTGCTTCATCAAACCAAAGTTGGGATTTAGTAAGTGTTGGGGATAAGCCACTCACACCTAGAATCGGCCTTGGTTAGTATTTATTTTTACATTACTAATTTTAACCATTATATACTACCTTGCATCATATTTGACACACAGTAGATGCTCAATAATTCCTTGCTGAAAGTTGAACAGTTGCAATTTTTATGTAAGCAGTCTTGTCTCCATAACCAGATTGTCAATTCCTTTAGGGCAAACACTGCACCCCGTTCTTCTAAAATCTGAGCACCTGGCACAGTATGATGCACTGTGTTTAAAAATGTAACTCAGGAAATAGCAAGTGAGCATGTGTATTGGGCAAGATTCTAGTTGAGCTGCTGCTGAGGGGGCAAAAAAAGATAAAGGAAATCTCATCCTCACCTTCTAATGTGCTTTACTGGATGAAGTAAGGAACCTTTGTATATAGCCGTACATAAGGGAAGAATATGGCAGGTATTTTAAGAACTATATAAACCTGGTGTCATAGAAGTTCAAAAATGGGAGAGGCTGCATTGGGTAGGAAGGTGCACAGAGATGGCATTTAAAAGTGCCCTTAGAGGGCGCCTGGGTGGCTCAGTCTATTAAGCGTCTGCCTTCGGCTCAGGTTATGATCCCAGGGTCCTGGGATCAAGACCCACATCGGGCTCCCTGCTCAGCGGGGAGCCTGCTTCTCCCTCTGCCTGCAGCTCCCCCTGCTTGTACTCTCACTCTGTCTCTCTCTCTCTCTCTCTCTCTCTCTGACAAATAAATAAAATCTTAAAAAAAAAATATGCCCTTAGAAGGTAGAGTTTGAGCAGAGAGAAATGGTATTATTTTCAGAGATGGGAATAGCATGTGGGCACATTCAAAAAACAATGAGTGGGCTAGTTTAGCTAAAGCATATATTCTGAAAATAGGAGTAGATGGGGCTCATGGGTAGACTGAGATTTTATGGAGGGTCTTCAAAGCTGGGATAAGTAAGCCCTATGTAATTCAACAGGCGATAGAGAGTCACTGCAGAATTTTGAGCATGGAAGGAAAGTGGCATTCGTCTAGTGTCTGACAGATGGACTGAAAAAGGAGAGAGGAGGCAGGCACAGTGGGTCAGAAGTCTCACATTTGGCCCAGTCGTGGGTGGTGAGGCTTCCTCTAGAGGGGTGGTAGTAGAAATAGGAAGATGAGAACCATGTAAGTGATCATGCCTGGCACCCAGTAAACTGTATTCAATCAACAACAGTTGGTGGAAGAGTGGGAGGGAGTGAGGGATTTCAGGGGGAGAACCTATAGAACTTGGCAGCTGAGTGGATGTGAGGCACTTGCTGAATGAGCACTCTAAAGGTAGAGTTGTCTTTGTTTCATGCATCGTAGAGTTGTCTTTGTTTCATGCATCGTAGAGTTGTCTTTGTTTCATGCATCGTAGAGTTGTCCTTGTTTCATGCATCGTAGAGGTTGTCCTTGTTTCATGCATCGTAGAGTTGTCCTTGTTTCATGCATCGTAGAGTTGTCCTTGTTCCATGCATCGTAGAGTTGTCCTTGTCTCATGCATCGTAGAGTTGTCCTTGTTCCATGCATCGTAGAGTTGTCCTTGTTCCATGCATCGTAGAGTTGTCCTTGTTCCATGCATCGTAGAGTTGTCCTTGTTTCATGCATCGTAGAGTTGTCCTTGTTTCATGCATCGTAGAGTTGTCCTTGTTTCATGCATCGTAGAGTTGTCTTTGTTTCATACATCATAGAGGCGGTGATGGTTTGCAGATTTAGATCATCACTTTCTTCCTTTGGATTTCAAGTTACAGATCATTCCTTCAACCAGGGGAATAACAAAACAGGAGACATACTTACCGGGATTCTACTCGCTCTCTAATATAGGGAGTAAGACCACAAGCAAACAAGCAAGCAGATATATCATATATCAATGGTTATGAGTATTTTAGGGGAGAAATAAGAGTATTCCAGGGTACAGGGAGCAAGGGGGTAAGGGAAGAACTCCCTGCTGTAAGATGACATTTGACAAGACGTCTGAGGAGAGTGAGGGAGCCAGCCATGCTGACCGTTATAACGAAAGGGCATTCCAGACAGAGGGATCCGGGAGTTTACCATCCTGAGGTGGGATCAGCCTGGCACATTCCATTCCAGAGGCAGCAAGACCACTGAATGCGTAGGGTGAATGAGAGGGAGATCTGTGGGGAGGGGAGCTTCGAGAGGTGGAGGGTAGCCTGGCAGGGGAGGTGAGGAAGGCAGACCACGGTGATGGCAAGGGTGATGGTGGACGGGGAGGTGTTGTGAGGGTTTGGTGGAAGGGTGTGGGGAAGGATGGAGAGATTGGCTAAAATCCCTAATGCAAATGGAGCAAATGGCCTTCCCTTTTGTCCTGAAGTTCCTGGGGGAAGAATGCAGATCAGCACTCCTAAGATGTTGGCTGCCTGAGATATCTGATAACTAATTCATGAGCTAATTGCTTCTGCCAGAATTCTGTCAGGTTGCGGATTGTATCTCTCCGGAGATGAAAGGGCAGACTCTTAGCTATTGTGCTGGGCAACTGCATCCACACGATACAGAGCTTTAAAAGCGCTGAGCCTCAAGCAAGGCACTGTCAGTTGCATCATTGCTGGTCATTCCCAGCCCTCGCTCTTCTTTGACCCGGGGGGCTGTGTTTAAAAGTTCAGTGTGAGGCTGCTTCAGTTACTCCTTTTCTGTTTTTACAGTCTCAGCCTTCACTGGGCTTAAATTCTGGCTGCCAAGACCAAGTCAGTGCTGCTTAGGGAGAGAGACTCATAGGTGATCACATTTCTCCCTTATCTTGGGAAAGCACCCTCCAAAAATAGAGGGAGGGCTCCCCTTCCCTGAGACACTACCCTTCACCTGCCCTTTCCCACCAGGCCTGACTTCCTAATCCGCCTGACTCATGCGCCCACCAGTTTTTCTGAGGCCACCTGTTTCTAGTAACTCTTGGTGGCCCAGATCCGAGGATCCAGTCCCCTCCCCTTTACTCTTGGGGCCCCTTCCCATTGCTAGTGGAGCAGGGCTTCCTGCCCTTCCTGCACCTCCAACCCCATTCTGTGTCCTTTCTGTAGCATTTTGCCAGAATTCTCACCTTTCCTGTCTGCCCTAAGTGAGAATATTTTCGTGAACTTGATTCTTTTTAGATGTGAAAGGTGTCCCTTCAGAGGAAATACACATTGCCATCTTTCATGTCAAAAGTCCCCGCACCTCACCCCTTCGCCTCTGGATGAGGATGGATCTACCCGGAGCTGGGGTGGGCTGGCCTGCGCTTTCCAAGAAGAGCAAGCAGACTTCCAGGCCTGTGTCTTGTGGTGCAGGCACTGAGCTGTTTGGGGCCTGATGCCTCTTGGAATTATCAGTTTCCACCAGCACTTGCAGATATAAACTGCAATGGGTAACTCTGGTTAACTCTGGTTAACTCTCGCTGGTTAACTGAAGTGGACTCGTTCGCATACTGTCTGTCTTGGTCAGGGGTGATCGTGATTTTCTTTTTAAATAGACAGGAAGGGTGTGAAGATCCTATTTTGTTCCTCTGAGGAGATATAGGGAGCCATATGCCTATGCACACTGTGCAGAAGACAGACCAAGCCTGCTGCCTCGAGGGAGAGTAGCATGAGAGTCTGGACCCCGCGTGTGCCCTTTTCAAGGTTGAGGGGCCACACCCCCATGTCAGGGACCCTGAAGACTCTTTTTCTTGTGAAATCAGAGTAAGGAGTTATATTACTGGATAGAAGCTAAGCCTCTGAAACAGAGAGGCCCAAACTGCAGTGCCATCAAAAAGAAGTTCATTTTCTCTCACAGAAAAATCCAGAGGCAGGTGTCCTGGATGGCCTAAAGTGCCTCAATAGGAGGCTCCCATCTCTGGTCCAAGGTGACTACTGTAATTGTTGTCATTCCCCAGCCAGCAGTAAGGGACAAAGGCCAGGGGAGCCCACGTCCATTTCTGTGTTAGGGGTATTACTGGAAGAACACATCCATTTTGATCACATCCCCATGGCAAGAGGGTAGTCAGACAAAGCTGTGAGGTGACTGGGAATGGTAGCCCCTAACTGGGCATCCAGTTGCTTAGCTAACAGTTAGAAGTTGTGTTTTTTAAAGTCGGGGAGGAGGGTAGCACTCTCCAGCACAACACCAGTTCTCACCTTCACCAAACATTCACTGAGTAACTGGTGCAGGAGAGGATTTGTTCTGGAAGTGAGACACATGCAAACAAACACGTGCAAATGTGTTTCTGTAGCCGTGACAGCAACATGACAGGACGGTGGGAGCCACAGCACAGTGAGGTCCACCTGAGAGAGGCAATGGGAGTGAGTTAGGAAGGACTTCCCGGAGAGGATGCTTTAGCAAGGGTGTTCCTTGGTTTCCTCTTTCTCTCTGCCTCTCTCAGGTTGGTGACACCAACCAAAATAAGATAACACCCGTTGCTTTACTTCGGATTCTCCCCGCGAACAGAGAGATATGAGTGTGCTAGGACTGCCGTAACAAAGTACCACAGACTAAGCAACGTAACAAAGGAAATGTATTGTCTCACAGATCTGGGGCTGGAAGTTGGAGATCCTGGTGTCAGCAGGGTTGAGATCGCCTCTGAGGGCTGTGAGGGAGAATTTGTCCCAGCCCTCTCTCCTTGGCTTTATAGAGATGGCCATCTTCGTGCTCACATGGCACACTCCCTGTCTGTGTATGTCTCAGACAAACTCTCCCCTTTTATAAGGACTTTAATCAGAATGGATTAGGGCCCACTCTAATGACTGCATCTTAACTACTTACATATGCGATGATCCTATTTCCAAATAAGGTCACACTGTGAGGTACTGAGGGTTAGGACTTCAGCGTATGAACTGGCGGGGAGGGGGGCAGCGGAGATGACACAATTCATTCCCTAACAGGAGGCTTGAAGAAAAGCTGGAGCAGAAAAGCTGAGGGTCTCCCACAGCCTGAGCCTGAGGTGCAGCCATCCACAGCTCTGCAGAAAGCAGGAAGGCCAAGGCAATCACCTAACATCCTGTTAGGAAGGCAGTTTCTTCAAAGATGCTTTATTTGTGCATGCTTCCCTGACCTGGACTGAACTTTCTCTAACATGCTGGCCCTCCAGGGGAATTGGAAAAATTGACAGGGTTAATGTGGGTCTCCGTAATACAGCCAGATACATAGGTTAGCCAGCAGGTTGGTAACGGAAAACACCTTGGATGGGATTAAACTCCTTCAAGATATTTTAAAGAGTAACTACCTGCTGTGACAGCCAGTAGGGACGATATGTTATTAGAAATACCATCTTGATGGTGAGTAGCTTAAGTCTTCCAATACCCAATTAGCAAAGGCTAGAATATTTTTTGAAGTGTACAGAGATGGAAAATCTGTGCTCAGTAGGACCTCTTAGATAGTGATTATAGTGGATGAACTGAATTCATTCACCAAGCATGTTTTGAGTACCTACTCTGTGCCAGGCACTATTTTAGGTGCACAGTAGTGAAAAAAACATCAAAAATCCTTGTCCTCTTGAAGCTTCTGTTCTAGATGCACCTCGTTACCCTCTGGCACAAAGAACCACTTAGTTTGGCAGTTTCCTAAAAAGTTAAGCATGTACCTAATATATATTCCCACTATTCCACTCTTAGAGATTTACCCAAGAATAAAAACTTATGCCCATACCAAGACTAGTGCATGAAGGATCATAGCAGCTTTGTTTGCAATAGCACAAAACTAGAAATAACCTAAATGTCCATTAACAGGTGAATGGAGACACAAACTATGATATATCCATACGATAGAATACCACTCAACAATAAACAAGAATAAACAAACAAAAAAGAATAAAAAAGAATTAATGCATGCTGCAAGATGGATAAATCTCAAAATAATTATGCTAAGTGAAAGAAACCATGCCTAAAATAGCATATACTCTATGATTCTAATTATGAAAAAAATTAGAAAAATCCAACTAATCTATAGTTACAGAAAATAATTGATTTGTTTCTTTGGGATAGGGTAGGGGACAAAAAGGAAAGAATGGAAGGATTATAGAGCATTAAGAAACTTTGGGGGTGATGGATATGTTCACTATTTTGATTAAGGTGATGGTTTCATGGATGTGCCAAAGCTCATGAAATTGTACATTTTAAATATGTGTACATTTTAAATATGCAATTTATTATACATCAGTTCCCTCTCAATAAGAAATGTTAAGAAAAGAAAAGACCAATTCCAAACCTTTCTTTCCAAGAAGGGAAAAATCTATCACCTTTCTTAATCACTCTCAGGCTAAGGACTCATATAAAGGGCACAGTGAAGTAGGTGACCGGTTGATCGTGAGAATCCAGACAAGTATTTCCCCATGAGCTGTGAGGATGGATTCACAGCAGGGAAAGAGATTTAAATTTCCCAGTGCAGCCAGTCTGAAGTTATTAAATTTTTAAAGAATGGTATGGATTTCTGTCTCGAGCCACAAGACAAAGTGATAAGACAGGGGGCCGCATTTTTTGCCTGTCACCAGCTGATGTAGCAAGCACAGAAATATCAAATGCCTCCTCATCAAAAAAAAAAAATAATGCCCCAATATTCAGGAGGCTGTTGTATCTAGGTAACAAATTTCAGGTGATAAAGAGAGTTGCAAATGTAAACCATGTAGGTTGATTTTTGTAAAAAAAGATAAAGCCAGTGATATTGATGTCCCAGTTCAGTGTAAAACAGTCAAAGTAGAATCTCTGTTTTTTTATGAAAAAGCCAAACTGGTTTTGCCGGGATTAACAATGATAAATAATACATCCCAGGAAGCAGCAAATGAATTTCAGGACCAGATCAAAGGACTAGACTCAATGGATTAATACCCCAATATCCAGAATCAGAAAGAGGGAATTTGTGCCGAGGGACTAAAAGATGTGGTTTTGTTTCCGTCTTGGCTGGCAGCAGAGGATGAGTCACAGAAGCCCTAAGATAGAAGCAAGAATTCCGGGCTGTTTCGCTAAATGTTGTGGGACATTTAAAAACATAAGATGTTAATCATTTGTGGGATACATTGGCATTATCTAAAATCACGTTAGTATTTTGTTTTTTTTACTTTTAAAACAAGTCTGAAAAAAATTTAATGTGTTTCCTCTATATCATGTTATTAAAGGATACTGGTTTTTTAGGTCATTTAAGAGTTGAGATAGAATGATTGCGCCAACCCCAAAGTCATGCGGTAAGTTTTGTTAACTGCCGGCCTGGCTAAAGTGGTATATGAGAAGCTAGAAAATCATAGACCAGAGGGTTGAAAGGGACCTTGAAGAATATCCAATGAAATTATGGATGCCAGGCTCACCAATCACAGAGAAAAGCTTATGTGTAGCCAAGCCCTATGACTCCAGTGTTCAAAAGCTAAACCATCACACAATATTAAAAATTAGGACAGGTTTTCAGAAAGAACTGTGAGGCTGTGGGGGAATATAAAACTTAAAGAGAGAGGAGTTTGGAGACTAAGGCAATGGCTTTACGTTTCACAGATTTGACCTGCATACATAAACCCCCAGAGAAAGGAGAGGAACATTTATTGAGCACCTGCTGTTGGCTTGGCACATAGCAGAAGCTAGATAATTAAGCTAACATGTGCTCCCACAGAACATATGCTGTGCTAGGGAAAAAAAATACACAAACGACTCTAACACAAGGTCTCAGAGAGAAGCACGTAAATGCTGTAAGAGATATACAAAGGACTCTGTCGGGTTGAGAGTATATTTCTCTAGCATTAGAAAAGTATGGCTAGCATTTTGACATCCTTTTTCTGGTTCTCTCTTCCCCTTTTGCTAGGTATCCAGATTAGTTCCTTTACTCAAGCTGACCTGACTTCACAAAATGTTCGGTATATCCACTCCAGTGAGACCGAGAAACATTCCGATGCCTTCAGCTTTACGCTCTCCGATGGAGTCAGTGAGGTAGGCAAGGCACTCCATGCCCTCAGTGAATGGGCACTGATTCAACAGTCTTCTTTGAAGGGAATATGAGAAGCAACTCTGCAAGCTTCACTTTCGCCTGCTCGCACCCAAGGATAGTGGTGGCTTCTGACAGCTCCGGGGGCTCTCACCAAAGGGAAACCACTTTGGATTCCTGGTCAACCACTCAAGCCAGGAATGGGTGAAAGGAAAAGTAGAGAGCACCTACCTTCTACTTGGGTGGGTGCCGGGGACAAGGTGTCCCACCTGTACTTTCTGCCATTTAGGTAACCCAGACTTTCCATATCACCATACGCCCTGTGGATGATTCACTGCCTGTTGTACAGAACCTGGGCATGCGGGTGCAGGAGGGTGTGAGGAAGACCATCACAGAGTTTGAGCTCAAGGCGGTGGATGCAGACACAGAGGTAAGAGCACTCCCCTGGGTTCTCTGGCTGAATGAGAGGCTGATCTGTCACATTGTGACTGTGTATCCCAAGGGTAGGGCAGAGTAGTGAGGTTAGTGCAAGTGTCCTTGAAAGGTTAAAAATCAGAAGACCCTGTGGTCTTCTGAAAAGAGAAACTAATATATTTGAGATCAAATTGTTTTTAAACCCTTTCTGAACTCCTAAATACATTCACTCTGTCCCCTGATTACATGGAATAATCCCTTAATATGCTGATTTTTTTTTATCATGATTCATAGAAAATTAGATGACATTTAGCCAATTTTTTTTTTTATTCTTCCTTATTAGAGTGAACAAGGGTTTGGGGAACCTATTCATTTTTCCTACCATTTACCCCCTTCATTCAGACTTCTCTGAATGACAGCGAAATACTACGATTTGAGCATCCTCAAGGAAGGAGGCTTTATTTAGTAAAACAGGGCATGCAGAGACTAAAGTCTTATTCTCATGATGCTTTCAGATTAAAGTATCTAACATTCTGGCATGACTTAGCTCTCATAAAGAGTACCATAACTTTGTTCATTAGTTCTGTGGGTACCCTTCCCTGTACCAGCCTCTGCTCCAGATGCTAAAGACAGGGCTGGGAACAAAACAGAGTTCTGGCCTTAGGGGGTTTCCAGCCTTTGGTTAGGGTGACGGACAAGAAAGAACGTATAACATCACGTCAGATATGATGAGTGCTATGAATTAAAAAATAAAGCAAGATAAAGGCCATAGAGATTGAAGGGTGTGTTATTTGAGACGGAGTGGTCAAGGAAGTCTTCTCTGAGGAGCTGATCTTTGAGCAGAGACATCATGAAGTAGAAGAGCAAGGAATGCAGTTATCTGAGTCATTCTTTGAGCCAAAGAACCAGGAGTGCAAAGGCCCTGTGGTCAAGTGAGCTTCAAGTTACAACAAAGAAGGGAAGAGGCTGGGGCCCAGTGAGCAAGCAGGAGAAAAGAATGCAGCCAGAGAGGAACCCGAGGACCCGGACACAGAGGGCCTTGTTGGCATAGGTCAGGCCTTTGCATTTTATTCTAAGTTGGTGAGAAATCACTGGGAAGTCTCGAACAGTGTTTTCTGTGTCTTTATTTTTCCTTCTGTGTGCCACCCTAGAAGCCGCAACTAGACATGGGAAATTATCTTCTGTTCTGATGTATATGGGATGCTCGATATGAGAATTTTGGGAAAGTGTGGGGAAAGGTTGGGAAGGAAAATGAATAGTTTTAAAAGGTCTAGCTCCTGTCATCCTGGTAGAGGTTAAAAATTCAGGTTTTCCCTTATGATCCTTAAAAGACAAATTTAAATGTCTTAGTCTGACACCAGAAGGCACCAGAACATAAGTTCAATTGTAATCCCCAACATAGTTTCTCTCCTTTGTTTTATTTTTGATATCTATAAAGAAAATGCCCTTCTTATTTTATAAACGTCTTTAGGTTTGGATACCCTTGACCGCCTACTGGCCATCACTCACAAATCTGGTTTGGGGTGCCTGGGTGGCTCAGTTGGTTAAGCGTCTGACTCTGGGTTTCGGCTCAGGTCATGATCGCGTGGGTTGTGGGATGGAGGTCTGTGTCGGGCTCTATGCTCAGCAGGGAGTCTGCTTGAAGATTCCCTCCCTCTGCCCCGCCCCCATCAAATAAATAAGTAAATAAATAAATCTTTTAAAACGAAACAAAACGAACTGATTTCTGTTCCAAACTTCCCTTTCCCCCCTTGCTTTTTCCCTCCTCAACAGGCCGAGTCTGTCACATTCACCATTGTGCAGCCCCCGCGCCACGGCACCATCGAGCGAGCCAGCCACGGGCAGTATTTCCGGCACACGTCCATCTTCACCATGGAAGACATCTACCAGAACCGGGTCAGCTACAGCCATGACGGCAGCAACTCCCTCAGAGACCGGTTCACCTTCACTGTGGCTGATGGGACAAATCCCTTCTTTATCGTCGAAGAAGGAGGAAAAGAGGTGAGGGGCACAGACAGCGGAGAGGGAGGCGCAGTGTGCCAGAGGTTGTCCAGAAGCAGAACAGGGCATTTTTCAGCCAAGAATAGCATGTTTTTATTGTCACTAATTGGCCTCGGGCAAATTAGTTAACTTCTCCAAGCCTCAGCTTTTCATCTGTAAAATGGGTACGATTTTGCAGTCACCAGCTTCAGTTAGTCTAAGGATCAAAGGAGGTAATCCACATAAAGTGGGGAACATTGTTGGCAAATAGCACGCACAATAAAGGGTGATAGTGATCGTTCCTATGACTGTCATTGTTTCTCTTTTCCTTTTGGCCCACCATTGACTCCTTTCATCTTTCTTTCATCTGATTCTAGTAGCTAATCTCATATGATTCTAGATTGTCTTTCTCTTTTGTGTGTCCCCTCAGCCAGCCAGAGTTTCTCAATGTCATGAAGAGAATAACCTGGTTAAGAGTATGGCTTTCGCATCTAAAAGACACTGATTTAAATTCTGGCTCTCTCACTTACTAGCTGAAATGTCTGTAAAATGGGGATGAGATCAGTCCTTAGGACGTGCGTAAACACTTGGCCCAGTGCCTTCACAGGAAATGTAGGAAGCATCCAATACACTGTGGCTCTAATATCATCATCACTGTCATCGTTTTAGGACCAGCTGGTGAAACAGGTAAAGGGGTTTTTCTCTTGAGGTCCTGCAGCTGTCAAGCTTTCCTTCCCGAAGAGAATTGCCCCGTTCCAAGGTTCAGGTGTCCGGAAGAAACTTGAAGATGGCCTCTCCACTCCCCTCCCTGCGGCTTTTGCTCACTCCTTCATTCCTCAGCCAGGTTTCTGGCAGGTTCCTAACCCTCCCCGGGGAATAACGGCAACTGTGGTAAAAGGTGGGCCCAAGGACCCGCCTGCATCTTGCGCATTCGAGTCTGACTCAGCAGAAGCAGCGTGACTGAGCAACTCGATCACACCCAGCTGTATTTCAGGATAACAGAAGGGTCAGCTCCTCATCCTGCAGAGTCCTTTCCTACTTTGATGATGACCAGGAATGATTCCTTTCCTGGAAGAAAGATCCCCCTGCATCCTTTAGAGACAGTCTGCGTGAAGGTCATTCTCCGTTGGCCTAGGTGTCAGTGAGACAGCTCTTGAGATTTCCTGTCATTTTGGTGTCTGCTCTGCATCACCACCTGGCAGATCACTGTTTTTATTTTTTTCTCTTCTGAACTGTAGCTGCTCCCCCACTTCATTTGACTTTCAGAAGAGAAAAGAGATTTCAGGATGAATCAGCAGGAGGGCTACTTCTCTAATAAATATAAAAGGTCATGGTAGGTCTCCAGAGGGACTGTATTATTTTTGAAATGGAAATTATTTAGGAAGGTTGCAGAAGATTGAAAAGCCAGCGTCTTGCTGCCCTGCGTGCTGGCGTGCCTTATCTTCCCAGAAACAGAGGTTCTGGGCCGGACTCACCACATATGTGGATTGCGTATGTGTACATGTATCTGCATGAGAATGAAATTATAGACCAGTTTCTTTTCACTATTCCCACAAAAGCTTTTATTCTTTCTTGATTTGCTGTGCCCCTCCCCCCCACCCCAAAAAGAAAGAAAAAAAGAAAATATCCTCTCATGAAACTTATTATCACACCTGGAGACTTTGACATTAGCATATTAATGATAAGTTTAGTCCACCTCTCCTGAGAATTTCAACAAGAGTTATTGAAAGGAAATTACTGTTTGCTCTTTCACTTCAGGGCAATATCGAACCCGCCTAAGGAATGCATGGGTGTGTGAAAGTCAACTTTTCTTCTCATCTTGTCCCCACTTGATCGATCAGCATTTTTTTGTGCCTCATGCCAAGGGTGATAAGCAATGGAAACTGCCACAGCTGCCCGTTCTGAGGTGCCAACAGATTTCAGGGGTTCCAGCTTTGCAGGCCATAGGACCTGACATATTTCAGATGTCTGTGAATGATGACTTTTCTCTTTTGGCTTCCCCCACAGGTTATGACCGCGGCACCTCAGCATTTCCAGGTAGACATCCTCCCAGTAGATGATGGCACCCCTAGAATTGTTACCAACCTGGGGCTCCAGTGGCTGGAGTACATGGACAGCAAGGTGAGGCCTTTCCGTCTGCCACATTCACATGAACCAACATGGGCTGTGTCCTTATTTGTGACCACGTGGGGATAGAAGTCCACACTTGATCTTAGCCAAAAGGCCGAGAAGCGATGTGGGGATAGAAGTCCAGATTGACTCATGTTTATCCCTCCCTAAGGGAGCTGATTTTCCTAAGATTGGCAAGCTCCATGAGTTTGGTTAGGATTATATATAGTTTAAGATGTTCTTACAAAATAACCCCCAAAATACAGAAGCTCAAACAAGATGGAAGTTTATTTTTTCTCTCGCATATGGGGTGGCAGTAAGTGGGCAGTCCAGGGCTCTACGTGACCTTTCAGAGATGCAGATTCCTTCTGTCTTATTATTCTAACGTCACTGGGTTGTTGCTGTTGACGGTATAGCCAACACTCTCAACTATTCATCGATATTCCAGCCCATGGAAAGAAGAAAACAGAGAAGTAGAGGGCAAGGAACTTCATTTTAAGCAAGTGATACAGAAATGAAACACATCACTTATGCTCAGATTATTCTGGCAAGAAATTGGTTATATGGCTCCATCTGTTGCATCTGAGAGGCTGGGAATAGAGTCTCTAGCTGGCTCCGCTAGAAGTTTGTTAACTAGAAGTAGGGGATGATGGGTTTCGGGAAATATCTGGAATATGCCATAGATGGGAAGGAAGTGAGTATTTTGTAGGTGAGTATCCTCAGAGGACTTCTATTTTCAAAATTCCTTTCTCCTCCTAAACCCCAATTTGGTCATCTTAAGCTGTGCCACAGTTCTTACCTGGTGACCTGGTGACCAAGCAGTAAATCCTCATCCTCACCCGGACACACATGCTTCTTCAGTTCAGGAACTGATTTTTCTTTTGTGTGTGGTGTTCCCTCTAGAATGTGGATTTTCTCATCTCCATGGGGCTAATTAGTTGGCTGTATATGTAGCTGCTACGCTGTAGCTTTCTACAGAACTGGTTGGGATTTTTTAAATTAGTACAACTTCCTCGCATCCCTTATTTGATTTTTCCCCCATATTCAGAACCATCCCATTTTCTTCTCGACACTCTCCAGTTGGTTTTCTACTTCCCCACTTTTATCCCACTGCAATGACTCTTACCAAAGTCAACAATGACCTTTATTTTGCCAAGTCCAAAGGTCAGTTACACGTCCCCCTTTTTTCTTTCAAACCTTTGCTTTTACTAAATATTTGTTGAATGAATGAATAACTTAAAATTTAGCCAGTATATTTGGGCAGTATTGGGCTATCATATATTTATCTTATTCAATTTCAAGAATTGTGATTGACTTCAATAAGGTAGATGCCTTTGGACCTCTTCCCTGTATTTTATCATTGTTTCAAAGTTCCAACCTTTCTTAAAAGACAAACTCAAATCCCACCACCTCAAATCCCTCCTCCGATCCAGACGGAATTAATCTCTCCCACTCCCCAAAAGAGTACAGTACTCTTTTTTGTATCTCCCGTTATAGCTCTTTCCACAATTACCCTGCTCACGAGCCTTTCTTTCCCAATAAAGTGTGAACACCTCAAGGACGGAGGCTGGGATGGTTGCAGTTCTCCTAGCCTCTTCAATCCTGACAGAGTTTTCCATGCAGTAAATGCACTCAGTAAATCATTGTTGAACGGAATTAATTCTGAGTCAGAGCGTCTTGGTCTGGCTTTATTCCCACTTCAGGAATTAAAATTTAATGGGTTTCTATTCAGGCAACCAACTTGATCACCAAGAAGGAACTGCTGACCATGGACCCAGACACAGAGGACCAGCATCTTGTCTATGAGATTACAGCGGGCCCCAAGCACGGCCATGTGGAGAACAAGCTACAGCCTGGCAGAGCTACTGTCACTTTCACTCAGGGTGCGGACTCGGGAACCGAGAGATGGGAGAAATCCCTTCTAACTTTCCCTACCTCCCTGATCTTTCTCACAACCACTTCTAGTTACTCACCCTCAAGTCACTTATTTGCAAACAAATAGATTGTTTAGTGTCCAACCATCCAACGTCAGAATTTTACTTCTCCTGATTTCCTTCTCCTATTACTCTCAATTAGGCAAAAGAAAAAAAAAAATTGTCTTTACCATGCTTGCTCAGCTCCCAGATTGCTTTAGGTTTTGGCAAGATTTAGTGGCGGGATCACATGATACTGATTGGTTTTCTTCTTTTTTTAATTGAAGCATAGTTGACACAAATGTTACATTAGTTTCAGATGTGCAACGTGCTTGGTTTTTTTTTCAAAACAAAAAACAAAAACAACAACCAGACTTCATGAAATATCCGTGATCCTGTATGGCTTAATTTTGTTCTCTAAGGGTTATGGATTGTTTCTTAAGTCTTTAACAAAGAAAATCAACACAGGTACATTGTTCAACAGAAATATCGTCCTATTTTGAATCACATCAAGCGGACCATTTTGTATTTTGGTAGTATTATAAGCATGTCAGACTCTTCCAGACTTCTTTTGAGGATGGACCTTACCTTGAGCAGTCATTGCAAAAACTGCACCTTACAACTCATGCACCGTATTTCCCTTGTCTCCCTGTTCTCGATCTTGTGTTTTCCCCTAGAAGAGAACCTTTAGTCTGTGCCTTGTGTATGGGCTGTTTTAATTCAACCCCAGCTTTTTGTAGTAGCACATACCTTCCAAAGAACATTATTTAGAAGGAAGTAGGGCTGAGTGTGTGCATGCGCACACAAAGGATGGAGTAAAAGACTCTTTGTCAGCTCTCAAGGTTGCCTTTAATATTCCAGAGAGATTCATTAAAGTACTTTTTTGCTGAGACCCTGGGATTCTCATTTTATAATAGCATCAGGGTATTTCCTGGACGTAAAGACAGCTCTTTGTCCCACAGAGTGATAGGATTTTATTTTGAAATCTGGCAGACACATTTATTTTTAAGACTACTATCCTTTTTTGGGCGCCTGGGTGGCTCAGATGTTTAAGCATCTGCCTTCGGCTCAGGTCATGATCCCAGAGTCCTGGGATCGAGTTCCGCATCAGGCTCCCTGCTCAGCAGAAAGCCTGCTTCTCCCTCTGCCTCTCTCTCTCGCTGTCTCTCATGAATAAATAAATAAAATCTTAAAAAAAAAAAGACTACTATTTATAAATTAAGTTCTGTCTGCAAACCCATTAAAAGAATAAACTGGTGTGTTAGCGTGGAATCTACAAGGCTATCTTTACATCTCTAGGTTAATTCACAATGTGTTTTTTCTCACAGAGGATGTGAACTTAGGGTTGATTCGTTACGTGTTGCACGAGGAGAAGATCCATGAGATGATGGATAGTTTTCAGTTTCTGGTGAAAGACAGTAAACCCAATGTGGTCAGCGACAATGTCTTCCATGTTCAGTGGTCCCTC
This sequence comes from Zalophus californianus, assembly GCF_009762305.2. Classification (NCBI taxonomy): domain Eukaryota; kingdom Metazoa; phylum Chordata; class Mammalia; order Carnivora; family Otariidae; genus Zalophus; species Zalophus californianus. The sequence goes on from NC_045596.1 coordinate 62,970,980, forward strand.
ATCAGCTTTAAATATACCAGGTACAAGGGTTATTGGCTTTCATTCTTGAGAAGTGAATCAGGCAAGCAGAGGAGATCAGGTTGAAGTATGTGGGGGTCAACTCTAGTCATCTGATGATGGTGGGGGTGGGGATAACAATAATAAAAATAATGTCAGCAAATGTTTTTTAATACTATGTGTACCAGGCACTTGACATACATTATCTTGTTTAATACTTGCAATTGTGAGATGAGTGCTATTATTGACCCCCGCAAGAACAAAGCAATGGAGACAGAAAGAGGTTAACTAATTTACCCGAAGTCGCATGGCTAATAAGCAGTAAAACTAGGATTGAAACCCAGTGATCTTAACCATTGTGCTTTACTGCATCTCCTACAAGTATTTTTACTTCTGCCCTCAAGCTTTAGAAGGTAATCCAATAGAACTGATAAGAAACAAAATACACATTCAGTACTGGCTGAAAATAATCACTGGCCCATATAAAGCATCTTTGCCTTACTCTCTACATTCACTCTGTTCTCAGTTTTATATTCTCCCCTAGTTCCTTTGGTGTTCATAGGATTATATTTCCTTTGGGACAACTTTGTAGCTTAATATAGATACTCTTTAAGGAGCTTTTGCAGTCTTTTGGGGGGTTGAGAGGCAAACAGGCACCAGCTTTGGTAAGGGTAGGCAAGCACAGTGTTGATTTTATAGGTCACATTATAACTAGGATTATAATTTTGTGGGGGAAATAATTCTTTAAGTCTACATTTCAGAGACTCACTATTCTAAGAAAGCAATTTCATGATAATTCAGACAAAAATTGGAATGGAGGTGGGGGGATAACATACAAACTTGATTTCATGCGCCCCACAACTGAGCTGTTCCGCTCTTAGTCATACACATTTAGAGAATTTAGTGGAATATATAATCAGTATATATATGTGTGTGTGTATATATATATATATATATACTGATTTTTATATATATGTGTATATATATGTTTTGCTGTTATTTCCCTCTTGTTTGTATCTCCTTAAAAATTAAATAAATGGACTAAAACTGTCACTTTTTCTGGACAACCCTCCAACGTTTAATGGGCTGCATAGTACAAAGTGTCCCAGAGCTGGCAGTGAAGACTAACCTGTCAGAGGCACTTTGCTGGCAACCCTCACAGCAACAAGGCATAAGCCCTGGCCCAATACTCATCCTCAGTGATGAAAAACAAGGCCCAGCTCAGGCCCCACTCACTCATGGCTTTTCTAAACCTAGATACTGGGGCGCCTGGGTGGCTCAGTCGTTAAGCGTCTGCCTTCAGCTCAGGTCATGATCCCAGGGTCCTGGGATCGAGACCCCCATCGGGCTCCCTGCTCGGCGGGAAGCCCGCTTCTCCCTCTCCCCTCCTCCTGCTTGTGTTCCTGCTCTCGCTATCTCTATCTCTCTGTCAAATAAATAAATAAAATCTTTAAAAGAAAAGAAAAACCTAGATACTTACAAATTAATAGTGCATGGATAGTTTGCCTCCTACTTTGCCAAAGCAATACAGATTCGTAGCAGCAAGCTAAGTTAACCCTGTGTCTTAGTCTGTTTGAGCTATTCTAACAGAATACCATAGACAAGTTGGCTTACACATAATAGAAATTTATTCCTCACAGTCCTGGAGGCTGGAAGTCCTAGATCAAGGAGCTGACAGATTCAGTGTCTAGTGAGGAGCCTTTTCCTGTTTCCAGAGGCAGTTATCTTTTCCCTGTGTCCTCAGAGGGTGGAAAGGCCAGGGAGCTCTGTGGGGCCTCTTTGTATAAGGGCACCAACCCATTCGTGAAGGCTCCACCCTCATTACCTAGTCACCTCCCAAATACCGGGACATTGGGGGTAGGATTTTGACATAGGAATTTGGGGGGACACATTCAGTCTATAGCCCCTTGTCACTCCCCAGTGTCCACAAAGCTCCATTTGTCTAAACACCTTTGTTATGTAGGCCCCATTCTTACCTTCTTATCTCTGCCATCACCCTGACTCCTTTGCACACTTCCTGGAGATCTGGTCCAGTCAGTTCCCACCTGAGCTAAGTCATTAACTGCCTTCCAAGCAGCTTTCTTTCCTAAGAACCCACCGTTCTAGTCATTCTACCACACTAGGGAGAGATTGTCATTTCTCTGTGTTTTGAAATACAAAGCACATAGCTCTTATGTGCTGCCCATCTTCTGAATGCCTTTCAAAACCGCCCTGAAAATGGGGCCTCCTTGGTCCCTTGGTGCTGTGACTGTCCCAGGTGAACACAGTTCCTCAGTTTATAACCTGGCTTCTTAAAGAAGCCAAACTTCCTCTTCCCTGAGCTACCTGGCACCATAATCAACCAGAAGAGACAGGCATTCAGCAAGTAGATTCTTCACAGCCCCAGCGCATAATTTCAGAGACGGCCTTTTTTGTGTGCTTCTAGCTACAACGTCAGTGAGAAAGCAGGGTCTGTCAGCGTCACAGTGCAGAGGAGTGGGAACCTGAACCAGTATGCCATCGTCCTGTGTCGCACCGAGGCAAGGCACCGCCAGCTCCAGCTCCAGGGTCAGCTCCCAACCCGGACAGCAGGACTACGTGGAGTATGCTGGCCAGGTAGGTGGGAGGGGGGCCTCTGATTGCTGACCGCCAGCAGGCGCCAGCCGCGGCTGCCATGAGGTGGTTGGCAAGTGAGGGCGCCTGCCCCCTAATTTTTATCCCACCTTCCCTTTCCACTGGCACCCTTCCTCAGGTGATTTTCCCGCATTCCCTTCCCCAGGGCTTAGTTCTTCTCAGTCCATCTACTCTTTGTGGAAGTTTTAACTGCAAAAAGTTTAAGTTGTCTGGCTTCTCAGTCTTTACATTTTGCTTCATGACCAAAAAAGGTCTTCAAGGCATCGTGTTCTACACGGAGCCCTTAGGATCCAAGCCCTTTCTCTCCCCTTGCCTTCTCTAGCCGAAGGAAGGGAAGAGAGAGTGTGGGGGATGGTCGGGAAGCTCTTGGAACAGGCTGAGTGAGAGATGATGGGAGTGTGTTTCGGTTATGAAGCGAAGGTGGAGACGAGTGGGTGGATTGAACAGATGAGTAAGAATTGATACGATTTCACAGCAGATTAGATAGTGTGGGCAGAAGTGGGAGATGGATGGTGATGCCCCTTGCCAGGAGGGGACACCGTCAGAGGAGCAGGTTTGGAGAGGGGGGGTGGTCTTGACTGTGCTTCGGACAAGCTAAGCATGAGGTGCCTGAGACGTGAGAGGGACAGCTGTGTTGGTCAGCTGGGAATGCAGAGAGCAGCTGGGGGTGGAGATGCTTGCACAGGTCTCTACCACAGCGGTGGTAGCCAGCAGCTGGGTGGGGAAGAAGCAGACGGAGAGGAGAGTAAACACAGAAGAAAGGAAGAGGACTTAGTAAACTCCCTTACGGGCCAGATACCCCATATTTGTCCTCTTTTACGAATAGCACAATACCTGGCACTGACTAGGTATTTCTTCAAATGTTTTTTGCAAAGTAATTTCACTATTCTTATGACAGCATAAATCTCTCTAAAGAGGAGTGGGCTTTATCTTTGAGTCATTTCAGCTGGACTGAGGTCAAATTTAAACGAGGAATTAAAAAAGACCAGATAAGCCAAGGAGTCTTTTAGCAAAATAACAAGAAAGAGCATGTACTTGGGTTTGTCAAGGAAAAGCAAAAGCAGTGGGTTCTAGAAACTAAATAGATATCTAAGGGTGTTTCATTAGCTGGGAGTGTTGGGAAACACATTAGTGTTTCCACTAATGTGGAACTTAGTAAAATTTAATTTGATCAGTTGATTAGATATAGAATAGTAATTTTCTGCTGATGAAATTAGGAATTTTTCAGATTTGTGTGTCCCTAGAGGTTTATGACTATTTTACACATTTTAGCTATCTCAGTTTATACAAAGTGCAGTCCAGGCCTATTTCCTACCCTTTTAGTTTTGGGATAAATCCATAACCCTGGTTCCTTTTCAAGGTTTTATCTTGATCTTTTTTTTAAGACAACAGTAAAACCAGAATAAATCCTTGTAATGTTCACACTTGTGTGAATATAAAATAATTTCTCTGTTTCGTACCAGTGCTAAATTCATTTACATTATAGATCTAGCCCATCTTAATGGCAAAGGATTTAGTTAAATATAAAGTTAAAATTCAGTCTGGCTTGTTCATAATATAACTTTCTGTGGCTTCAAACTCCATTATTCAGTACACTGAGATTCTATGTCAATTTTGATTGTATAAGCAATATGGAAATGGTAATATGGATAACATCTCACATTTGTTCATGTGCTTAAAATATACTTTGTGCTTTCATTACACATTGTGTCTTATAGTCCTCCCAGTAAATATGCAAAATAAGTACGTGAAATTGTTATTTAGCTGATGAGGAACCTGACATTTGCAAAGATTCATAGACTAACCCAGCTTAAGGCCAGAATTTCACACTCCAACTTCAAAAATCTTTCCAGATAAACTTGCCACAAATAGAAGGGGACCTGAGTAATCAAATGACTCTTGCTATCCCAAATGAATTAGTGGAATAAGATATAAATAGTTACCAACATGTTTTTCTACAGTCACCAAAGAGTAAGAGATGTTTTTGCCCTCCATGTCCCTATGTGGTAAATCAGCTCCAGTGTGTAGATAAAGAATAGGAAGAGGTAGTCATGTGTTCCAGGTGATACAGCAGGAAGTTGGGGGTGGAAGAACCAGCTATTTCATTCAGTGCTCGTGCCTGCTAGACTTGGGTCCTCTTTTTCCCATGATGCTCTGGGGGAGTGAGCAGGGGAATCTGAGACACAGCAGAACTCCTGGTTGTTTGCTTTGTGACAGGTGCAGTTTGATGAGCGAGAGGACACCAAGTCCTGCACCATTGTCATCAATGATGATGATGTGTTTGAGAACATTGAGAGTTTCACCGTGGAGCTCAGCATGCCAGCATATGCCCTATTAGGGCAGTTCACCCAGGCGAAGGTCATTATCAATGACACTGAGGACGAGCCCACATTAGAGTTTGATAAGAAGACCTACCGTGTCAACGAGAGCGCTGGTTTTCTATTTGCACCTATCGAAAGAAAAGGTCTGTTGGTGCCAACGGTGACAAGGAGCTATAACAATAGCTAGCATTTTTCGAGTCCATTCTGTGTGCCAAGTGCTCATGTACCATACTAACTTCTGTGTGTTAGGTGCTTTACATGTATTAGTTTATTTAAATTCCCAGAACAACCCTAATAATGATCCTACCTGTAGTGAGTACTATCAGAAGGCTTCTCTGCTTAGTTCAAGCTGTTAGCACTCCCATTTTATTCTTTAATGGGACTAGAAGACTGGTTATATTTGGCCTTGCAAATTATTCATGAATTTAGGATTCTTAATCAATCACCCAATCTATAAAATATTTAGTAGCCTTGGTCAAGGAGGGACGTTTATAAGAACTGGCTTCTCATCTTAGTTTTGGAAGACAGAAATATATTTAAAGATTTTCCTACATGAGTGTCACGTATAGACCTCAGATGAGAAATAAACCATGTGTGAGAAATAAAGGGCAATGCTTGAGGGATTGAAAACAAAACAAAGATCGTATGCGTTTGTGATTGTGCAATATTGAAACTTTAAACTCACGGAAATTAAATCTCATTCAAAGTCTGAACGTGACGTAAGAGATGATGTCAGGTTTTTTATTGAATCTGCTGACTGGGTATTCGTGTAACAAACACTGTAGATAGCGCAAACCCTTGGTGACTTAGAAAACAAGCAAGCTCCATTGATTGCTCTGGGCCAGCAAGCCAGGCCCAGAACAGGCTGTCTTCCAAGGGATGTGGCAGCACTAATAAGTAAAGTCATTTGTACAGAGAGGCAAGTTTTATTTTGTTTTCTTTTTCTTTTTTTCAAACAAGTTGATTTCTCCCTGGGAATTAAAGTGCAGAAGTTTATTCAGAAAGGCGGTGAACTGTGCTCAGAGCACTACCTTCGGGACACAGTTACCTTGCTACTTAAAGTACCAAATATGTCTCTTATCTTTCTACCTGCTGTGGTCTTAGATGGTGAACAATGAGTCTGTGAATTAACAGAGCACAAAATTCACAGAATAGGAAATCCATTTTAAATTGTTTGGTGAAAATATCTGGGGTATATTAAATCCTCAAGTGGTGTATACTACAGGCTTAAGAAGCTGCAATGCAGGGAGGTTTCCTGTCTGAGTTTGAACAGAAGTAGTGATGGAATGTGTCAGAGGGAACCAAGCTTACCAAATTATCAGAGATTTTAAAATTTGAGAAGTGCTCATTCAAATGCTTTCGTTTTCTTACCATTTGTATTTCAGGGGATTCAAGCAGCATTGTATCTGCAATTTGCTACACAGTCCCTAAGTCAGCTATGGGAAGTAGCCTCTACGCTCTAGAATCAGGCTCTGATTTTAAATCTAGAGGGATGTCTCCTGACAGTCGTGTGATATTCGGGCCTGGTGTCACCATGTCCACCTGTGATGTCATGCTAATTGATGACAGTGAGTATGAAGAGGAAGAAGAGTTTGAGATTGTCCTGGCAGATGCTTCAGACAATGCCCGCATCGGAAGGGTGGCATCGGCCAAGGTGCTCATTAGTGGTCCCAATGATGCCTCCACTGTGTCCCTGGGCAACACGGCTTTCACTGTCAGCGAGGATGCAGGTAATAGAGAGCATCTCTGGGATTCCATCACCCATATCCTGATCCCTTTCTTGAACAATTTCCTCTTAGTTTTCAGAATGTCCTTAAGAGATTTGAGAATGCCATTCCTCAGTGACACCATTCCCTGTCAGTAGGAGACATAATAATAGGCATTAAGACCAAGAATGGAAGGTAGTGAAGAATAGGGAATTCCATCCACTTTTCTTGCCCTGGTTACTGATGGTAGGGAGGGATCTGGCTTAGAGCTTCATTGGTTGATCTCTGTGGTCCGGAGGGAGGACATGGTGCTAAGCATTTTGGCCCCTGAAGGCAAGAAATGCGATCTGTTGAGGATGGAGGTAAGTTATTTAGCATACTGCTAGCTGCCAGAACAAATAAATTCCAAAGTTTCAGTGTCCTAACCAATGAAACTTTCTCATTCGTATAACGCCCCAAAGCAGTCAGTGGGCAGATTTCTTCCACCCAGGCTCCTTCCCTCTTTTGGCCTCCAAAGTTGTCAAAGTCTTCTGCATGGTGCTAGCAGACATACTGCCAGAAGGAGCAGCAGCTGTGCTGAGCACCCACTGATCAGAGCCACATGGTCAAGGCCATTCACCTCTTTGAAGGTGATACTCTGAGGGATCATGGGAACTCATATTTTTGAGCACTTACTGAATGCCAGGCACCATGCCATCTGCATTCCGTGTATTCTCATTTAATCTTCTGTAGAAAAGAGAACATTAGATAGAAGAGCAAATGGAGGCCCAGAAAGGTGAAATAAAGCATCAAAGATCAGTAGCTAATATGGCAGAGCTGGGATTAGAACCTAGACCTTTCCTATACCATGTTTCCTCTCCTCTATACCAAATGCGCAGCCATGACTACTTGTCAGCTCGCAGCTTATTGACTAAAAAAATATGAGCAACGGGATTTTCATGTAGTTTTTCTCTGACCTTGGTTGTGAAAATCGCTAAAAATCTACATGTGTATCATTAGGACACTACAAAGTGTGATGTTACAGTGGACCAGAAGATGAGCTTCATTCCTAAGATAAGCAATAGCACATATGGTTTAGGTAATGATGTGTGCACCACTCAGATAAAATAGGGAAATCAACCCAGTTAGGAACATTTAATTAGAAACATTCAGCTTCAGGCCCCATAGAGTCCCCTAGCTGGTTCTTTCTTAATTGATTATTTTCTAGCTCATCCCTGAGGCCCTAGTCTCTGAGTTTCTTCTCTCAGAATAGGCTTGAGATGTTTTTCAATGGGCCCTCTCCACTTTGTTTTTCTCCTGTGAAGGGTGTCTTTCATGAAACCACAAAACCACTTTCCCCTAAGGGCTGTCTCTCCGGTACTACCTCCATGAAACCCTCCTCTAGGTCTGCTCTTGATCTTAGTGTCGGTAAAAACAGGGGTGGTGACACCTCACAGCCTTCCTCAGAGGGAACACAGGAGCATCACTGAAGTTGGATTAGACAAGTTCACAGGGTAAAGCTGCTATTGCTGTGAGGGAGAACATTTTCTGAAAACCCACTGACTTCTGGCCCAAGACTGACCATTGACATCTCTATGGATCTCCATTTAGGTACAGTGAAGATTCCAGTTATCCGTCATGGGACTGACCTTTCTACCTTCACATCTGTCTGGTGTGCAACACGGCCCTCAGACCCAGCTTCCGCCACTCCAGGAGTTGACTATGTCCCCAGCTCTAGGAAGGTGGAGTTTGGGCCAGGTGTCACTGAGCAGGTGAGCACAGAGCAGCCAAAGGCCAGATGGGCCTGTTAATGTTGTCTCTGTTCCACTCTCCAAACTCTACGGAGGACTCTAAACCACCCTTGCCTTATTATTGTCTTCCCTTTCTTCACAAACACAAACATGCGAACAAGAGAATAAACCCAGCGAGATCTTCTACAGACTCTCCAAAGGATATTGTCAGCATCTAACATCCATCACCACAGATTTAGGATAGGAACTACAGCCTGTTGATGTAAATATCTAGAGACAAAACACCTAAGGGTTCGTAATAGATTGTCATTTTATGGATAAAAAAAACTTACTGTATGACCACCGGAAAAAACAAGTTTCACCTCTGTCCTGCCCTCCTGAAGGCAGATGGGTGTTGTGTGTTGGACATTCCATAGGTTTACTTTGATTTTTCTTCTTCTTATACTTAATATTGTTTGTTTAAATTGAGACATAATTGACATATAACATATTAGTTTCAGGTGTACAACATAATGATTCAGTGTCTGTATATATATTGCAAAATGATCACCGCAATAAGTCTAATTAACATCATGATTTTTCTTCTAGTATTGCACCTTGACTATCTTAGATGACACTCAGTATCCAGTAATTGAAGGGCTGGAGACATTTGTGGTTTTTCTCAGCTCAGCGCAAGGGGCCGAATTGACCAAACCCTTCCAGGCTGTCATTGCAATTAATGACACCTTCCAGGATGGTAAGATATTGGACCTGCCTGCTTGTGGCTCAGACTATATTTCTATTTCTTCCTTGCCTTCCAAGTATATGACACTGAAACTCATTCACATTTTCATTCAAGAAATGTGTGTGTGTATGTGTGCGCGCGCACATGTTATGTACCTACTTTCACATAGAAATATGGGGGAGAAATAAGCATTCATGTTTCTGGTACTATGTTAGGCACAAAAAGATATATAAGCCTAGGGCCCTGTCCTCAAGAAGCTCACTGTCTAGTGAGGGGATCAGACCCTTAAACAGAAAAATTAGAATATATTATGATAAATGACCTAATAGTGCTATAAATCCAGTGCTAGGGAAGCAGAGGGGACTGAAGAGCAGCTATATGTGGAAGAATCATATATTTCACAAAGTATGTGATATTTAAACAGGGTTTTAGGGTATGATATGAGTTCATCTAATGGATAGTAAAATACAGTTTTGTCAAATGGAGAGATATAGTGTATATATAATTTCAAAAGAAACATATTTGGAAAACAGTGAGATGCTTACTTTTGCTTTAAGCCTGGAAGAAGGGGAATAGAAGGAAATGGAAAGACAGGTTGGGACTCCATTTCATTTCCAGTTCTGAAAGGTCTTAAATTGCAACCTAAGGGACTTGTAAGCAGAGAGGAGCAGCAGATGCTTCTAAGCAGAGGAGTGGTGTGATCTTTGTTTGAGGAAATTGACACTGGCAGTCTGGTAGATGGCGTACAGGAAAGAACAGACAACAAGTATATGAACAGAATATCAGTCACCACTGAAATCTAACGGGAAGATGGCCAGAAAAGGATGATTGCTTCTTGGGAAGAGTTGATGAAATTTAGAATTGTCAGATTCTAGAGTTGGGTAAGAAGATCAGGTCAAACCTTTTACCTAAAGCAGAAGGACCCTCATTAACATCCCCAGTGGTTGACGATAGAGCCCATAATTAAATTCTTTCAGTGACTGAAAAGTCACCAGAAAAGGAACAGGCATCCCAGCAGGGTGATCCTTAACGCTTTCATTTATTTTCAAATTATTTATTTATTTATATAGTTTTAAAAATGACCCAAAAAAAGGTATACTATGAAAATGAAGTCTAACCTTCTACCCCTGTCTCCCAACCCTCTGGTTGTTCTCCTAGAGACCAACCATTTTAACCAGTTTGTTGTTGCTGTTGTTGTGTGTATCCTTCAAGAGAAATATATATAATGCTTATGCATACATATAATGCACATATATGCATATGATTACATAATACATGTATAATGCAAATGTCCAAAATGATATCTTATTTTAGACCCAGGTTTATTCAGATCTAACTTACATAAATTAAAATTCACCCTCTTTAGTGGACAATTCTGTGAGTTTTGACAGATGCATGTAGTGGTGTGCCCACCCCAGCAATCTAAATGTGGAACAGTTTCAATACCCTACAGAATTCTCGTGTGCCCCTTTGTAGTCAGCCTCTTCTCCATCTCCAGCCCCGGCAAGCACTGCTGGTTTTTTGCCCAAACAGTTTTGCCATTTCCAGAATTTCATATAATTGGCATCATGTAATATAGCAACTTGTGTCCAGCTTCTTTCATTAGAAGATTGCACTGGAGAACCATCTGTGTTGTTACATATACACGTAGTTCATTTCCTTCGCTGCAGAGTGGTTTCCCATTATATAGATGAGCTACAGTTTGTTCATCCATTCACCTGTCCAATGACATTTCAGTTGTTTTCAGGAGTTGGCAGTTATGACTGGAGTGACTATAAATATTTGCATATTGCTTTTTGTATGAATATAGGTTTTTATTTCTCTGGGGTAAATACTTTGGAGTGGGGTGGCTGGATTTTATGGTGTTTGTTCAACGTGACAAGAAACTGCCAGCCTGTTTTCCAAAGTGGTTGTAGCTATTTTGTGTTCCTACCAACGGTGTACGAGAATTCTGTCTGCTCACCAGCCTCACCAACATTTGGTGTTGTCAGCTTTCTGTGGGCTTTTTTTTAGTCATCCTAGTGATGTATAGTGATGTCTCATGGTTTGAAAGTCACTTCTCTAATGATTAATGACACTGAGATCTTTTCAGGTGCTTACTTGCCATCTATATATATCTTCTTTGGCAAAGTATTATTCAAATATTTCCCCCATTTTTTTAATTGGGTTGTTTTTATAAAATTTGGACAAATATTTGTGTTTGGAAATATTTTCTCCCAATCCATTACTTGTTTTTTGTTCTTAACGATGTCTTTCAAAGGGCAGTAGTCTTTCATTTTGAAATAGTTCCATTTTTCAGTAATTCTATTATGGATTGTGCTTTTAATGTTGTGTCTAAGAAATCTTTCCCTGACCCAAGGTTCTAAAGATTTTTTCCTGTGTTTTCTTCTGGAAGTTTTAGTTTTAAGTTTTTTACACTTAGGTCTGTGATTCATAAAATGGTAACTTTTTAACTGTGAACAAGATTATAATAATTATACTATTTTATATCATTTCATATGTTACCTCAGAGTTTACAGAGTGATGTACTAGACATTATCTCATAATTTCATGGTTTTATACTTGTTTCTATTCTGTAGATAAGGAGACTAGAATCAGAGGAGTGAACACCCCAAGTCTCATACAGAGAGGGACCAGCACGCATTCTAAGACTTTGGCCTGTCCATACCCTTTGCACTACACTAAATAGTCCTATTTGGTGCAGCAGTAGAATCTGTGGGATATGTTTGTTTTTTTTTCCTTATTCACTGAAAAGAAGAAGGAAAGAAATTCAGTTATTTCCTTCATTTTTGAAAAGGCTTCTAATTCTTTTGCATGAAAGCATCCTTCTGATGGAGTGGAAAGGGAATGCAAAATCAGAAGTCCTAAAATAAAATCCCAGCCCCACCATTTCCTTACTTTCTGGCCTTAGACTAGCAACATAAGGTTACTGAGCTTCATTTTGTTAATCTACAGATAATGAAAATACCTACCTTACAAGGTTATTGTAAGGATCAAATTAGATAAAGTATGTGAAAATAGCTAGCATGGTTCCTGGCACATAGTAGATTTTAATACATGTTAATTTCTTTTCTTCCTGATACATCAGTAATTTATCACACTTGCCAGTGGGACTCCAGTCATGTACACAAAACTCATTGCCTCAGATGAACAGAAAAGATTCCACTTGGATTTTTCTCCATATTTTATTGATGAACATTAGGGTTGCAAACTTAGAACATGAGCACATTAAAATATTTCTCATCTTTAAGGAAGTCTACAACAAACCATATTCAGTCAAGAATTTATCCCAGAGAAAGAAATCCCCAAACCTATTTCAGTAACCCATTGCAGTATTCAACACTTGTGTCTATTGGTTAGCCTTCTTCTTAGTAATCGCTAACTCTTGTTGAGTTTCTTCCATGTGCACATTGTAAGGTGGAAAGATCCTACCTTCTCTCTAATCTTTACAAGCTCTTCAACTAGTGAAACAGGTTGGATAATTTGTCCAAGATCAGCTGGAGAGGAGGCGGTGGGACCAGACTTAAAAGCTAGGTCTGTTCTGTCCACGTCCAGTCTTCTGGTTTTATACTCTACCGTGCTGACTCTTCACCTTGCAGTTTTAGATGCTTGATGTCACTCAGTGTCCTTGTAAAGTCAACCTTCAGCCTTCCAAAGTGACCTTAGGTCTTTCATTCCACAGTGTGATCGCGGGCCCTTAAATCACCTAAGTAACTCATCTCAGAACATTTTCCTATTTGCATTTTCCTCTTCTGCTCTGGTACCTGGAGTTAGACTTTGGTATGGACCTGAGGAATGCTGAGCAAGACAGGAAAGGCCTTGTATCCACGATCTCATCACACCCCTGGGTTTTCACTGCATCCTGCCTGCTCTAACTCGAGAGAACCAGAGGCAGGATTTCTCCTAAATCTCCAACCCAACCATTGCCCATAAAGAGGCACTCAAATTTCAGGGGGTGGCATTTGCACTTACTTTGTCAGTTACTGAGAAGATTAGTGGATAACAGCATTCCATGAGCATTTTCCATGCCTAAGTCTGGTGCCCAGCACTGTGCAGGTTACAATGGAATGGAGAGCAGAGTCCCACAGTCTGTTTCAGGACACAGGACTAACACAAGGAGATAACTACAAACTGGGCTGTATGTGATGAAGGCGCTGAGAGTGCTGATAGTGTGAGATAGCTAGTGCAAGCCTGTGCACCCCCTCGAGTGATCCCTATTTCCTGGCACGCACCCCATTGGTGTGGAAGGAGAGGAGCTCTACAGTCAGGCAGAACTGAGAACAGTGCTCCTACTTCCTGAGGGGATTGTAGTTGGGGTATTGAGAGGAGGACATGAAATGACGTGTGGAGCCCTTCACACCCTGCCTGACTTGGGCTGGGCCTTTCCTTTGTATGCCATAAACCCCCATGCACAAATCTGTTACTGAATATTGTCTTTCCATTGTCTCTTGCCTCATTCTCCCACCAGACGAGGGGCCCCATGAGGCAGGGACCATTCCCAGCACGGCAGGCACTCGTGAGACATGTTCACCCACTTCCCTTACTTCTCTTTCTCTCTCCCTCTTTTTCCAGATAGGGAAAGGAGTGAGGTTTACTGTCTTGTTAAAGAGAAAAAAAAAAGGAGTCTTTTACAGCTCAAGAAGAATTTGGGATTGATTAATACATGACAAAACCCAAACATTACCACTTTCACTTTTACCTCTCATCTGACTTGATGCCTGTTGGGCTAACAAGAGAAATCAATCCAAAGCTTTAGATAATCTTTTCATGAGCAAAAAAGCTTCCTTGCTTGTTGTTTTTACCTGCCAACAAGTTTCCCTCTGTCCTTCTATGCTAGGTCATGTCATTGCCACCCACCTTTTACAGTACAGACTGTTTTACTGGATGACAAAACCCTAAAGGATAAATGCTCGGGCTCTGATGCCAAAGTTGTTCATTATCCTCTAGGTGTGGTGGTCTTTTAAGAAGTGTCTGCTGGGTTTTTCTTTGGTAATAAGTGGTAACTGTTAGGTTTAGCTTAGATACCGAGTTTGCTCTGTTTTTGCTAATACCCGCGGTTCCGAGCAGTGGGCAGGTTGGAGGCAAACAGAGCTTCTTGTATATTGACTTGCAGAGTGCTTGGGTCCTTATCTTTTGGGTCCTTCCTTTCAGGTTTGGCAGGGCATACATGAGACATGGCAAGGAAATGGGGACGACAGCTTTAGAGTCAGTTTCTGCCACAGGAGACTTTGACATGTGACTGGAGGGCCTACCTCTTTGTGTTGCTTATTAAGAAATAAATAACCAGCGGGGTGCTTGGATGGCACAGTCAGTTGAATGTCTGCCTCTTGGTTTTGGCTTGGGTCCTGATCTTGGGGTCATGGGATCAAGCCCCACGTCAGGCTCTGCACTCAGCAGGGTGTCTGCTTTAGTCTCTCTCTTCCTCTCCCCCTCCCTACTGCCTGCTCTCTCTCTCTCTCTCTTTCCTCCAATAAATAAATATTTAAAAAAAGAGGGGGCGCCTGGGTGGCTCAGTTGTTAGGTGTCTGCCTTCGGCTCAGGTCATGATCCCAGCGTCCTGGGATCGAGCCCCACATTGGGCTCCCTGCTCAACAGGAAGCCTGCTTCTCCCTCTCCCTCTCCCACTCCCCCTGCTTGTGTTCCTGCTCTCGCTATCTCTCTCTCTCTGTCAAATAAATAAATAAATAAAAAGTGATTTTATAGCAGTAATCACAGACTGGGTGCCCCACTGGCCAAATTCAGCATGCAGATGTCTTTTGTTTGGCCCAAATAGTTTGGCCTCTATGGAACTTCTTTTCCCTGTTTTAACTGGTTGCTTTTTAAAAATTTAGCAGATACGACATAAAAATCCAGATTTCTGGCTTCATCTGAAAATAGGATGACCTGCCAACAAAACCCTGGAGCTGAGGGGTGACCCTCTTTAAAAAGGCCTGAGCTTTCTTCTTCACCGTATCCCCACTTTTCCCTACTGTCTCCCTGGCCCCAGGACCAATGTGAGTGGCCGTTTATTGTCAGGCTTACACTGCTCTTTTCCTTTTTGTAGCCTTAGAAGGAAAGTGAATTTTTTTTGCGTATTCAAGTCTCAATCAAAATTTTCCTTATACCTGGCCCATTTCTTTGTTTGCATTACTTATCTGCATTTGAGATGGGGACTACACCCTGAAGCTGGGAGACACAGTTGCAAAATTGATTTATTCTGTTTCATTAGAAGCACGCTCAACAATGGAAGCAGTTCCCTTGTCTTGAGAGCAACCATGCCTTGAAATCTGCTTACCGTCTCTGACTTGCCAGCCTGTGATGATGGCCCTTAGTAACCTGTCCTGCCAAGTGGCTACTGAGGGCTGCGACCCACCTCCCCTCTGCCTCCCACTAACAATGCCTCCATCTTTCCTTCTGCTCCCCCAGTGCCCAGCATGCAGTTTGCCAAGGATTTGCTCCTAGTGAAGGAGAAAGAGGGTGTCCTGCAGGTGCCCATCATTCGGAGTGGAGACCTGAGCTATGAGTCATCAGTGAGGTGCTATACCCAGGGCCATTCAGCTCAGGTCATGGAGGACTTTGAGGAGAGAAGAAATGCGGACTCTTCACGGATCACGTTTCTGAAAGGGGAGAAAGTAAGTGGATTCATGATGACTGAAAGATCAGATTCTCTTTTTCCTTGATGCCTTTACTATCTATAGTGAAGTCGTTTAGACAAATTCCGCACATCCTAGGAATTCTTCTCCTGATTGATACTATTTATAATACTATCATCTGTCCCCTGTGGCTGTCTTCTTGGTCTCCTACTTACAACTAAATACATATATCATTGGTTGAGCTGGGAATTTAGATGACATGTAACATTTCTGGAATTCAGCAGAATCAAATGAATGAGGCTCCTCTTAATTTGCAACTACATTAGAGATGAACACTCTCCACCAATATTACCTAGAGGAGGACCCCGTCTCCGGGCAGCATAGATTCTAGTATAGAACCAATAGGATAGGCCCAAATAGGGCAGACGCTGAGCGGATTCAAGCCAGGAGAGTGTTCTCGCTTAGCAATTACATGAAAAGTGATGCGTACGGGCACAGGAACTCCTGAGAAACTCCAGTTGGTAAGTATGGCTACATTGGAATCAAAGCCTGCAACCTCAGCGTATGTCAGAAGTATATGTATACTGAATGAGAACCACATTTCCCCATTTTTGGATTTCAGTGTCAGATAACTGAGTCGCTTGTACCTCTTGAGTCAAAACACACATCCCCTTAGTCATTTCAAGTCCCTTCTCTTACTTTGTTTTATTTTATGCCTATTCCCCAGCCACATTTCATTCCCCATCTCAGAACTCATCAATCTGTTGTATTTAATGAATATGCCTTAATTTGTATTTCTTCTTTTAAAATGCTTGTTGTTTTGTATGCAAATTTTAATTTATAAAACTACTGTGTTACATCTTTTTCAAACTTTTACTCTGTTTACTCAGTAAACATCATTTATGTGTACATCGAATCTGTTACTGAGATAGTGCATAATATTTCATGATGGGTAATTAGTACATTATAACCATCCACTCTTAGCAGTAGACAGTGAGGAACCTCAGAGATTAGCGCCCAGTCACCTCCTAACACTCTGCCCCCCCAAATAATGCTGCAGTGCACATCCTCATACATGTCCACTTACAGACCTGAGTGGGAATTTCTTCGGATATACACTCGGCAGCCAAACTGCTGGACCAAAGGCCACAGATGTGCTTAATTTGAAAAAATAGTGTCAGAACACTTTCCAGAAAATCACTAGCAGTTGCATGAAGGTTGTTATAATCCTATATCCTCTCCAACACTTAGCGTTACTCATCTTTTGGATTTTTGCTAATCTATGTATAAAGTTATATCTCGTTTTAATGTGCATTTTTCCAATTACTACCAGTATGTATGCTTGTTAGTTTATTGGGTTTCCTCTTATGTAAATTATTTTTATCCTTTGTTCCTTATTATTGTATTGCTGTCTTTTTCTTACTGATTTGCAGTCTTTCTTGTATATTCTGAATATTAATTCCTTGCCAGTTGTAGACATTTTAGATATTGTAAAAGAATTTTTGCCTTCTGTCACTTATCTATTACCTTTGATCATAGTGTTCTTAGTTGAACAGAGTTTTCAATTCTGGTATAGTCAACATACCAGGTGTTCGCCCTGTGATTAGTCGTCTTAAAGTTTAGCATTAGAAGATCTTACCCATCTTCTAATGGGTAAGTCACAGCAGATTCTTCCTCTGTTCATCTTTACTACCAAAAAAAAGTGATAGCTTCCTTCTTTGAAACTCTTGGTCTTTTATACATTCATGACTCACAGAAGCCCTGTCTTAGTTATATATTTTATGGGAATTTTACTGGTGGCAGGTTGAAACGTGTTTAAAAACATACACAGATACTCCAGATACAATCTTCAGCTTTGAGTCTACATGTCTGTATTTGTTTTAAGTTCAAAAGAGGACTCTCTGCTTATCCAAGAGACGGTTTATAATTTAATAAAATTACAAAGAAAATACAGTCTAATCATCTATATGTTACCCACATGACAACCTATCATTCTTCATAAGCACATTTTGGAATCTTCATTTTCTCTGGCTTGCTAAGCAGTTTGTCTTTGAAACTTGTGATTCACTAGAATGTCCTTTTTCAAAAGATATCCTGAAGAGTCACTACTAAATTCATGTTTTCTATCAAGAAAAAAAAGGGACGTCCTCAGGGCCTTAAAACCTGGTTAGCAAGCTACCTATAAACTTTCACAGGATAGTCTCCTTCCATTTAGTATGACTTCAGAAGTATGAGAGTGGAACTTCTCTATACCCACAGATCCTTTGCAATACAGTAGTAGAGTGGACTTAAAATGGTTTAGCTAAAGATCATCCCACTTCACATCACATGACTCTACTGTTGAGGTTACTGTGTCATCTAAAATGTTTTAGCCTTATTTTATGTTTTCTTAAGAATACAGTCCTCAGTAGAGAATAATCTGTGTGGGAAGCACTTGATTTCTTTCTGTTAAACAGGGATTTAGATTGCATTCACAGACTTTCGGAACTCAGCAGTGTTCAGATGAGACACCATTTGGCAGCATATTTGAGAGTTCTGCAGCACTGAAAGGTATCTTCAACCTAACAAGAAGCCTTTCTGAGTTCCTTCTAAAACTCTTCAGTTTTTACCAAGGGAATGGACCGTTGTTTAGCTCTCTCCAGGAAGCCTAATCCATATGTTAACCCCCAGCATCAGAAATTTATCTTTCATAATGTGTACCTATGCATTGGTCTGATCAGGGAAAGTGCACAAATTTCCTACAGGTGCGTTGGAGTGGGTTGTTTTATGATCTTGTTTTTCATAACCCACGACCAATCATTCAGAGTGGTTTGGAATGTTCTAATACAAGGCTCCACAGATAGCTATGTCCCTGTCAGGCATGAACTGTTAGATTTAAACATTCTGTTTTACAAATGAAATGGTTCGGATCCTTTTGAATTTATGTTGACTCTTTGATGCTGCAAAGAAGAAAAATCATTTTTTAGGAAAAGCAAGAAAATTACTGATTTTTCAGTGCAAATTTTAATCTATCTTATGACATTGGCTCTAGATGAAGAACTGTACTGTCTCTATCCATGATGACTCCATGTTTGAGCCTGAGGAACAATTCAGGGTCTACCTCAGCCATCCTCTTGGAAACCACTGGAGTGGAGCCAGAATTGGAAAGAATAACATGGCCACCATCACCATATCCAATGATGAAGATGGTAACAGAAGATATTGTCTTTAGTTACTCTTTGGTTGATAGAACATGAACTGATGTTTTACTAACAATGTAATTATAGGTGTTTTTTAAAATGAAAGTGCTATAAAAGTGCCTACTGATAACAATCTCAGAGTATTTATATAAACTGTTGGCAGCAAGTGATCATCCTCTACAGAGTTCCAATAAGTTTATAGGTGTGCTTAATCTCATTATTCCCTACCACATTGCCAAGAGATAAGGAATGAGTATGGTTACAAGCTAGGACAGAGATGCTAAGGTGGACAGAGAATAAAACCTATATAAGTCTCTGCAGTTCAGGAGCCAGACTGGAAATAGCTGTTTTTATGTTACTGTAGACCAAGAACTATACTAAGCATATTATATTACCTTTTTTTTTTTTTAAAGATTTTATTTATTCATTTGAAGAAAGAGACACAGCGAGAGAGGGAACACAAGCAGGGGAAGTGGGGGAGGGAGAAGCAGGCTTCCCGCTCAGCAGGGAGCCTGATGTGGGGCTTGATCCCAGGACCCTGGGATCATGACCTGAGTCGAAGGCAGATGCTTAACGACTGAGCCATCCAGGTGCCCCAGCATATTATATTATCTTATTTCATTTAATCCTGATGGTAATCCCTTGAGGTAGGTGTTATAATCCCTATATTATAGGTGAAGAAATTGAGCCTCAGCAAATTTATATAATTTATGCTCTTAGTTATAAGCTGTAAGCAGCAAAACTAGTTGTAATCCTTATTTTATCAGATTCTAGAATCTACATGAGAGTTAGTGAGACTCTCAGAGTTTCTGATATAAAATGGGGGACTAACTGGGACATTGGTTAAAATAAGAAAAGCTATCCCTGAAGCTGAATTAGTCCTTTACCCAAGGACTCGGGTTCAGATCCTGAAGTGAAGCTCTCCTGGTCACACAGAAACCCAATGATTGAAGCTCAGACAGGTAATAAGTGACTCTCCTAACTTCCAAAGAGCATTCATTAAAAACTACGAAGTCTCCAAGGAAGCTTATCTTCTACAATTAGGAAGAGTTGATTTTCTGAGAGGGAAAGAGGGAAATGAACAGAGACTCTAGAAATTTCTGCAAAATATTATAGTATATTAGAAATGGTATAAAATTTGTAATTGCTCTCAATTTTCTGATTTTTTTATCTCACCCTATCCACCACAACCACCTCACCCTTCCCTGTGAGAATATAATGGAAAAGAAGGCACAATTTGAAATTTTTGTAAAAACCAACATATTAATCACTTCATAGCAATGAGAATAGTACCTCAAACCAGATTGTGTTAGGAAGTCTTGTGTTCTTCATTAAAACTACTCATTTTTAACTAAATAACCTGTGAGAAGTTAGGAAAATTTAAGGATGGGAGATGTGAGGGCTGTGGAAAGAAGGACCCAGAAGATCAGAGATGGGAGATGGACTGGGAAAGTTTAGGTAGTGTATAAATGAGATAAATTATAAAGCTGAGAAATTCATATCTCATAAATGAAAAAGTTGATTCATGCAATTGGTCGATAAGTATTTATCAAGGGCTTACTCTGTCTCAGTCCCTTGATAAAGTATGTGAATTTAAAAACATTTTGTGAGCTGTAATGCCCAGATGGAAACGTGGACATCATGCATTTCAAAGTGCTTAAAAATATTTCCCCCACTATTGTTTTTAATAAGAAATCTGTGAGAAACAACTCCTGTAGAATCATAAATAAGTGCCTTTTCCAAAGCTTTGCTGAAGGGTTAAAAACTGATTGATTTTTATGACTGCAAGCCATTTTACCTTTGTATTGCTTACTAATGTGGAAAACTCCCTCTTGTCTTTATAAGGTGTTTTCAGGGGAGTGGAATCCTTTGTGCTTTCCTAACCTGCTCTTGTTTTTCTAATCCTGTTTCCTTAGCCCCTACCATTGAGTTTGAAGAAGCTGCATACCAAGTCCGGGAACCCTCGGGGCCAGATGCTGTAGCCCTCCTGAACATCAAGGTGATCCGCCGAGGGGATCAGAACAGGACGTCCAAGATTCGCTGCAGCACACGGGATGGGTCTGCCCAGTCCGGGGTGGATTATTACCCAAAGAGCAGAGTCTTGAAGTTTAGTCCCGGTAATTGAATGCCAACCCTAATCTGTGGGTTTTACTTAATAGAGAGGCAAATAGCTTGTATTTGAAGAAAGGAATGAGCAGAAAAATAAAAGAGGAAAACAGTAGTACTTACTAAGCATGAAGTACTTATTAAGCACACATTTGATACTGCAGGAATCTTTAAAATTTTTAGTTGGTAAAAATGGCATTGAGAAAGAACAAAAGTAGGTCCCTTACTTCAGAACATCCTTGGCATTTGGGCTCATTTAAAAGGATTTTTTGGTTGTTGTTAGCCTATGATTTGGTTGAGTCAGATGCATTTGATTTTAAAAGAATAAACATGACTACTATCGTTCAGTAAAACATGGGTACAAACCACTGTGCTGGGCCCTTCAGGGATTACTCAAATCCAGAAGGCACAATCTCTGTGCTCCAGTGATTTAACATCTGCTAGGAGACAGGATACCCTGTTATGAGGTTTCCAAAAAAGGTTTATTCTAGAGGGAACTATGGAGATGAGTCAGAGAAGAGAGAAAGGTGGGATTCAGGTCGCAGCTATCTGTTTAACTATCTTATGTAGTAATTTGGTGGGAGAAATTAGACAGAGAAGGACTTGAATTGTATGGTAGATTTTTTTCACAGAACTTTCTGGAGCAATATAAAGCAAAAAGACTGGTGTAGATCCTGGCACCATTTGTGAGATAGCCAGAAGTGGGCAACAGTGGTAGAAGGCCTTTCCAGAGATGTCTTGGCAAGTGGGGGGAGGAAGTGACTTCCTCAGAAGTGAGAGGGGAGGGATCTCTGATGTCTCTCATTCCACTGGAGTGTTAAAGGGCTTTTGGCTGCATCCCATGTGCATCTGGTTAGTGTTTGCCAGAAGGGTAGATGCCCTTCCTCTGCCTCCACACAAGGACTGTTCTTCCATATGTCTTTACTTTTTCCTTTTCTGCTAAGGATCTGGAGAAAAGATAGGTCTTGGAAGTAGGTGTTTGTAGGAGAGGAAGAAGGGAAACTTAACTGCCACCAGGGATGCTTACACCCCCAGAGAATCATTTTACAGAAAAGGAAGGCAGTTCCTAAGGCTCTGACCCTCCTCCTTCCAAGCTGCCAAACCCTTACGCTACTGTCTTTGCGGGGATGGCCTGGTAGGAAGGCTTCGAGATCCTGGTTCTCGGGACAGTTCTGAGGGGTGTCCATGTGTGCAAGCACTCACAGCCACACAGGAGCTCATGCCTGAGTGTAAAGGGAAAGAAAAATTAAGCAAAAAAACTCATAAGCAGGGTGAAGTGTATTTTGGATCATAGATTTTTATTACTACCAGCTCATGTCAGGCAGGGGCCATTAATCCTCATATGGTGTTGAATAGTAAATCTACAAAACTGAGCCTCTACCACAGGTGGAATTTGGTCTATAAAATAGCTCTTTCTCACTGGAGTTAGGACTAAAGTGATTAGCAGCCCCTGTATTTATAGAAAAACCTCTAAAAGGAAAGGGCATATTTTAACATGAAATCTCAGCAGTGCCAAACTGCAGTGTCTGAGGTAGATCACCTAATGAGAACCTTTGCTCTCTTTGTGTTCTGTCCTTGGTGAAGGTGTGGATCATATCTTTTTTAAAGTCGAGATCCTATCCAATGAAGACCGGGAATGGCATGAATCTTTCTCACTAGTCCTTGGCCCAGATGACCCAGTGGAAGCAGTTCTTGGTGATGTGACCACTGCCACAGTGACGATTCTAGACCAGGAGGCAGCAGGGAGTCTCATATTGCCAGCACCACCCATCGTGAGTTGCTTGACCCAAAAGGATCGCAGCTTTTATGTCCTAGTGACTAGCAGATGATAACTTGAGAGAAGTAGGCCTTCTGGTGCGGTACTTCTTCATTCTTCTAACATGGTGGTTCTCAACCAGGAGCCATCTTGTCCTTTCCTTCCCAAATCCCCTCCCTGTGTGCCACCACCTCCAGGGGACATCTGGCAATGTCTAGTGACATTTTTGGTTGTTACAACTGTCACACTAGGTGCTATTAGTGTCTAGTGGGTAGAAGGCAGGGACGCTGCTAAACATCCTACAATACACAGGACAGCCCCAACAACAAAGAATTATTTGGCACAAATGTCAATAGCACTGAGGATGAGAAACCCTGTTCTAACATAAGAGTAAGACCAAGCCATGTTGATGCCTTAGTCTGATGAACATGGGATATAATACAATTGATCTTCTCATTTCGTCGGTGGGACCTAGAAGAAGGGGGGAAAAAGTAATGCTACCCCATATCTGTTACCCTCCATACTTGCCACGTGCATAGAGTTAAGTATTTGCAGCAGTGTAGTACCCAGTCTCTCAATTTGGGCACGTACAGAATGAATGCCCTGACTTTACAATTAGGAGGAAAATGCCTGGAGGTTGACAAGGGAAATTGAACCCATAATAATGAAGCAGTCAGAATAAGTCTTCTAACCTCCCCGGGCTAGTCTCGTATAGTAGAAGGATCTTTCCAAAATGTGTCTCTTATTCAACCATGGAAGAAATACGCTACCTTTATTTACTTTTGTTTTGCCAAATATACTACTGCATATCATTAATAATTTAATACAACTTTATTTATTTTTTCTTAATGCAACTTTAAACTAGTAACTGTTATTCATGATATATCTTTGGTTACTGTGTGCATAAAAATAAAAGTATTTTTCACATGAGTGATAGAGCTCTGATTTAGGAATAAGAATAACAAGATACTAAAGCTTTTAGCTCAGACAGATGGAGGGTC
This sequence comes from Zalophus californianus, assembly GCF_009762305.2. Classification (NCBI taxonomy): domain Eukaryota; kingdom Metazoa; phylum Chordata; class Mammalia; order Carnivora; family Otariidae; genus Zalophus; species Zalophus californianus. The sequence continues at coordinate 62,994,685 of NC_045596.1, forward strand.
TTCTTCACCACTAAAGATCTGTAGTATCTTTTAAGGATGCCTGGCAAAGCACTATGAAAACTTCCGTTATATTTTCTTTTTCATTACATTTTAAAGAATCCCTAGCAGTTAAGGGATCTTGTGAATCTCTAGGGAGGGGAGCCTTAGTTCTCTGAGCCTCCCAACACCCAGCCCAGTCTGAAGCTTTGTTGCTCCTTTGCAGGTTGTCACACTTGCTGACTATGACCATGTAGAAGAAGTTACCAAGGAAGGAGTCAAGAAATCCCCGTCCCCAGGCTACCCGCTGGTTTGTGTTACCCCCTGTGACGCTCATTTCCCCAAGTACACCATCATGAAGGAGCGTTGCAGCGAGGCTGGTATCAACCAAACATCAGTGCAGTTCAGCTGGGAAGTGGCCACCCCCACTGACGGCAATGGGGCCCGGTCGCCCTTTGAGACCATCACTGACAACACACCATTCACCAGTGTCAACCACATGGTAGGTCTAGGGGGATCTGGGCCTGGTTGCATGGGGAGAAAACTGGTGCTTCTCTTTGTCACTGCAACTCTATCAGATAAATTCCTTAAGGCTCTTGCATGGCATTTGGAATAAAATAAACAAATAAGCAGGTACACACAGTATATACACAGGTATTTTTATTCTTATATATACGGTAATATGGTGTCGTAGAAAGCGATCCAAGCTAGTAATCAGACAACCTGTTTACTAATCTTGATTCTGCCTACTTTTAACTATGTGATGGTAAGAGGTTAGGGGAGCTGAGTCTCTGTTTCCTGATCTGCAAAATAATACCTTTTCCACTTAGCCACTGACAAAGTCATTGACAAATCAGATATAAAAGTGATCTATAAATGGTAAAGTAAATCAAAGATTCCACGTAAGTACAATTAATGATTACTTTTTTTCACATCTCTTCAATCATTCAATAAGTAGTAGGGTATAAACTCCTTAAGGACATGGACCAAGGGTTCTACCACATTTGTATAGCCTAACGTGCTCAGCACATTGACGGCACATAGTAGGGATGGTGCAGTGATTAAACAAAGGATAGAATGTTTCTCGAGTGACTGGCGTTATACAGAATTGGAGAAGGACATGAGAAGAAGCTCACTATGCAGTTGCTGTCCTCAAAGAGTCGAGACACCAGACCAACACCTCTGCCACCATCACAGAGCAATGAATAGTGAGGGTTTTCCCATCCTTAATAAACAGTGCACTGTGGCGACTGCTCATCACACCAGTGACGTCATTCTCAGAGAGAGAGAGAACTGAAAGCAGTGGAGATCCTCGACAGTTTTTGATTAAAATTAGTGCACTTACTAATTTTGGACATCAGAGATTTCTTTCAGACTGGATTTCTCTAGCTTTTTTCCTATTCAACTCTCAGTTTGTTCTCACTTTAATAAGTGCTTCCCATAGATAGGATAATGGTGGAGGGAAGGCATAGATGGATGGGGGGCTCTGGGTAAAGCAATGTCACTCACATCCATTGCTTTTTGCACAGCTTATTCAGAAAGGCCAAAAGATCAATTCTTTTGCAATATAACCTAGTTCAAATTTAAGCTATGTGATAAAATTTAAAAACTGAAATGATAAGACTTAACAGCTTATTGTTTCCTAAGTATCTAATTCTCTTTTCAAAAAACCATGAAGGCAGTTCAGTGTGATTTGGGCCAAATATACATTTTTAACAGGTACCAAGTTGATGTTTCCGTTTTTCTTCTTGCAGTGACTTGGTGACTAATACTTTTATCCCAGTTTCATTTGCTCTTTCTTTGTTTCTTCAATTATTTTTTTAATACCATTGTATTGTGTGCATCTTTGTAAGATGCCTCAAATCCCTTCTGAACTAAGGCCATATGTAAATAAATAAATAAATAAAGTGTTGGCAGCTAATTAAAAAAATTTTTAATGGAAAAATCCTCTTTAATTTTTAATGGGCTTCAGTGAAAATTGTTTTCATGGGTAGAATTTATAAGTTTGTATGATTGCTTTGTGGGAGGTCTGTGGCACACAGAACTACTAATTAGTTTTTCTTCTTATGTACTTCCCTATGTGTATGCACACATTATCTAAAGAGTTGTGGTGACCCACGTTGCCTCTGCATAGATTGAGTTAAGCATTCTTATGGCTTCTCTGTGAGAACATGAAAGAATCTGTTGAAAGACCTTCAAAGGCCAGTAGGTGTCAGAGGCCAAGTTCTCAACTTCAACTCTTCATGTTATTATAACCTTTACAGTGTGTGTGTGGTCATTAGGTGAGGGTTGGGGGGAGTGACTAGAAGTAGGAAAGAAAGAAAAATAAGAACTCTTGGGAAGGAAACGTCTCTTTTCTGTATCCTGACATATACCCTCAGAAAAAATGACCTGGAGGCCAACCAGTCTCAGTGGAAGGGTTGGAAACCAACTGAGTAGTCCTCACGCTGAAACTGATCTACAAAGAGAACAATACTGTCACTGGTAACTGGTCATCTCTGGGCTCTTGCTCCAGTCTCTCTGCTTGCTCCTTGTCTGACATGCTGCCTCAGGCTATACGTACTCACTCCTCTGTCCCTAGTACCTGGCTCCTGGGAGAAAGTCAACAGTTTTGTGGTGAATGAATGAATAGATAGATGAGTGGATAGACGGCTGGATAGACAGATGATGGATGGTCTGCGCAGAGAGCCCTGTACCAGAAACTGGTCGTGTCATATCATCCAGATGATACGGTGTAAGGAGCTGTTTAAGGAATATACACATGTCTGAAGTACTTTATTTTTCCTGGTAGGTCCTGGACAGCATTTACTTCAGCCGGAGGTTCCATGTGCGTTGTGTGGCAAAGGCCGTAGACAAGGTGGGCCACGTGGGGACCCCCTTAAGGAGCAACATTGTTACCATTGGAACAGACAGTGCTATCTGCCACACCCCAGTGGTAGCCGGGACAGCCAGAGGCTTCCAGGCTCAGTCCTTCATTGCCACCTTGAAATACCTGGACGTCAAGCACAAGGAGCATCCAAACAGGTCAGGCAGGTGGTGCCATCCACCGTGAGGGTCCTCTCCTTTGTGTGTTTTCTGGGCCAGACAGATCAATGAGCGATGCTTCTGCAAAATAAGAATAGTGGTGGATAAGTGCTTCAGAAAAAATTTAAATTCTCAAAGTCCCTCTAAAAATCCAGTCCCTTGTCTGTCTTCTTAGCCTCATGTCCCTTGCCTGTCATTTTCACCGGCCAGTCTCCTCACAGAGAATCAAACTGAAATCAAATCCTCAGGGCTTCCAACTCCTCTATGTTGTGTGCCTCTGCCATGCTGTCCCTCCTGACTCCTGACTGCAGTCCTCCCAGCCCCCTTCCACTCACTGGAGTTAAATCCTATTGTCCTACTGTACCTAGCTCGTGACATCCCTTCTAGGAACTTCCCCATCATCTTTCTCAATGGAATTTGGGAGCTCCACTTTCCAGCTCTCCTGACACCCATGTTTACCTCTTTCAGAGCATTATCATCATTCATTCTCTCTCTGTCCCTGTAGTAGATGGTGAGAGCAGGGACCATGATTATTATTATTATTTTTTTTTTTGGATCCCCCAAATGTCCCACTGGTTGGGACAGTGCTTCTTGGCACCTAAGAGACACTTGCTAAATATCTAGTGAACAGAGTAATAATACCATTTAAACTGAAAGTCACTGGACAGATGTGCTTTTATTTTTTCCTGTGCTCTCATGATTTTGATGGAGATAGATACTTTCATGTTTGCCTAGCAAAAAAGAATTCCTGTGTACTATACATATTCATTAAACCTTGTGGTAATTGTACATGTGTCTTTAGGAGCAACTGAGTTCAGAGAAAGGGGTGTATTTGCATGGAGGAAAAAAGAAACAGATTTAAATATGGAGCCAAGAATATGCAAATTCTTCCTTTTTTCTAACAGAATAAGATTTACTTTTGTTAGAAAGCAGTAGCTGAAGTGCCCAGGGCACTACTGAGCCCTTCTTAGCAAAAGAGGCATCCTGTTCCTATTCCAAGGTTCTGAATCCTCTTAAAAATGTCTCTTGGTGGAGTGGTGGGGGGTGGGAGGGATGGGGTGGCTGGGTGATAGACATTAGGGAGGGTATGTGCTATGGTGAGCGCTTTGACTTGTGTAAGACTGATGAATCACAGACCTGTACCTCTGAAACAAATAATATTTATATGTTAAAAAAAAAAAAAGGATAGCAGGAGGGGAAGAATGAAGGGGGGGAAATCGGAGGGGGAGATGAACCATGAGAGACTATGGACCCTGAGAAACAAACTGAGGGTTCTAGAGGGGAGGGGGTGGGGGGATGGGTTAGCCTGGTGATGGGCATTAAAGAGGGCACATACTGCCTGGAGCACTGGGTGTTATAGGCAAACAATGAATCTGAAACACTACATCACAAACTAATGATGTAATGTATGGTGATTAACATAACATAATAAAAAAAGAAAGATTAAATAAATAAATAAATAAATAAAAATGTCTCTTGGGCTTTTGTTCCAAGAGACAAGCTGTAAAAACTCAAAGGCACCCTCAGTCAACGTGCTGAAAATTTGAACTTGTACCATAAAAATAATGCAGCCCATAAGTACAGTTCTTTTGTATCGCCGTCTTAAGCAATATTTATTAAGCTCGTATTTTATTTAGAATTTTATACCACATGCTCTGGAGAAACAAAAGAAGTGAAGGCAACGATCCTTGTCCTCATTGTGGGGAGGCAAGATAAACAGAGTCTAAACGCATATGAGAAATAGCAGCCAATAGGGATAAGTTACAGATGTCCTGGTGCAAAGGCACCTAAGCTCTGGGAAATGTAGATGAGGGAAGAGCACACTGCAAATGGGGGCCAGGGAGGGCCGCCCGCATTGCTCGGAACTTGACGGGGGAGAGGTGGGAGAAAGCTCTTTCAGTTAGGAGGAGACAGTAGGAGTAGGGGGATATGACTATTTCTAAGATATTGTCCTGGGTAGGAATACTGACCTTGGAGTTTAAAGAGCTCACTGAGGTCTTTGGCACAAATACTTTAAAAAAATGTGAGTGTCGGCCCTACCCAACCTTCCCAGACACTCCCTGTGACAGAGAAGGGGACAGCACCTCTATCGGTCACTCCGCTGTTGCTCACAAGGAAACAAAGCTTCCATTTAAAGCAAAAGAAAGCTTTAATTTGTGGTTGTGATGTTATCTTTTCTTGTACAGAAGGGAAAAAAATGTGATTCTTGATGCCTATCAGTTCTGAGCTGGAGGATCTCTTGGCAGGAGGGGTGGGGGACAACCCCACGTGTACATCATACCCTTTGGGAAGCTTCAGGACAAAAAATGGTAGATTCCCCAGGGAAGGCAGAGTAAGTCATGAGGAAGAAATGTACCGTGTTAGCTGTTCCCAGCGTGCACCTAAACACCCTCTGCCCGTTTTTGCCTCAGAATCCACATTTCCGTGCAGATCCCACACCAGGACGGAATGCTACCCCTCATCTCCACCATGCCACTGCACAACCTGCATTTTCTGCTGTCCGAATCCATCTACAGGCACCAGCACATCTGCTCCAATCTCGTCACCACCCAAGACCTGAGAGGCATCTCAGGTGAGGGACGACTTCCGTGCTGGCTTTCCCGTTCCAGCCCAGCGCCATGGCCCTGAGGGACACAGTGAAGTGAACTCTGCTTAATGTCTCCCCTCCTCAAAATCTGCATGATGAGCAGAGTGCCTTCCTAGCAGGCAACAGACATAGGTAGCTTTAGACAGTGAAGTGAATAGAGAAAAAGAAGGACTTTGGAGTCAAACTGACTCAGGTTCAAATCCCTATTCCACTCTCTGTCCAACCGAACAGAGATAGCTGGACTTCCCCAAACCACTGTTTTCTTATCTATGACATGGGGATAACAACTGATACCCATCAGGGTGAGGATTTAATTTGTTAACATTTTAAAGCATCTGCCATGGTAACTGTTGGTTCTTTCCCTCCCCCACAGTGAGCACGTTTGGGTCTGCGCCCTAAAATCCCCTTATTGCAGCCTCTTTGAAAGCTAAAGTGCAGGTGTCGCGTGTTGTAGGACAGGTTCTCTGGGAGCAGGAGCTGAGATGGAGTGTGGGGTGCAAGATGTTTATTGGGGATCAGCATCTGTCGGAGGAGAAAAAGCAGAATTGAGCAGAGGGGAAAGTCAGGCTACAATCTGGCACTGACCCACAAAAGCCTCCACTGACTCTTCAGGGAGCTCTGGAAAGAGCCCGTCCGCCCAACACATCCTACTTCTGGCCCCAACTGATGGGCCTTTCTGTCGCACCTCACGCAGTCACTGGGGGCCAGGGCCCTGGCAAGGCCAGCCCGAGGAGCCAATGTGGTGCGGACACAGGCCCGAAGTTGCTGACAGCCGAGAAGGCGCGTCCCTGTGTTAACCATAGCAGACATTTTACTCTACAAAGAATCCTGTCCATTTCCATTTACCTTAGCAAGTGCACATTAAATGCCTCTTTCTTCCCTTGACAACTGATGAATCATTTACTGGTGTTTGGGAAGATAGAAAAGCGTTCATATGCTCTTTCATATTAAGCATCACTTTAGGTAGTGATGGTCTTTATACAGTAGAGAGTAGCTGAGTGTAAATTATTTGCAAGTCACAGAGCTACACATGAAAGTTTAACTGGTCAACATCTGCAGCCGCTGAAAGAAGCATACTCTGCTTATAGGCTGAAGGTTTGTACCTCTTCCTACTTAAACACAATTAAATTCAACACATGTTAACTGAGATCTGAGTCCTTTTCGGGGCAAAGGACCGGGTGCTGGTGTCATTCTAAGAAAGGCATCAACTCTTTCAGAATACTATAGTTGCTTTTAGTACTATAAAGAATTTTAATCCTGATATTCTAAAATTGTATCTGTATTTAGCTCTCTGCTGCATTAAGGTCTTCCTTAATTTAGAACAGTTCAGTTGCGTGGCAGCATTTGATCCAATAATTTTTGCCCATAGCAGGGGAGGTTTAGTCAAGCATCATTAGTGAGCTATTTACTCATTAGCACAAAATTAAGATTTTTTTTTTCCAAGAGTTCAGAAACCATAGGAGGGGAGGAGGAAGTCAGATGTTTGTTTGTTGGCTTTACATAAAAGCTATTTTTAAAAAATCAGTCTTAAAAAATAACAGTTCATCAACAAATTATCCATATAGTAAATCTTTGTCTTCAAGGATTGATTGCAAAGCTTCAGTATGTTTTCTTTTCCAAGACACATGGGGCCACTGAGCTCTGACTCCGCTTATAGTATCATTTGCTCACCTTTTCTTCTGGGGTTCCTGCAGTCTCTTAGAGGAGTCTGTGACCTTAGTCACTCTATTTACCCTGTGGCAATTTGGGGAGCCCTGGGTTGCTCTCCTAATAGAGTCTCAGATGGACAGTAGGCTATCTCAGGTTCATAAGGACACATCCCTTCTCCCCAGGGGCATGTCCACAGACTGAGTCACTCTTGCTTGTTCCTCCCTCCCGCACAGAGGCAGGGTTCCTGGACGACAGGGTCTACGACAGCACGGCCCTGGGTCCTGGTTACGACCGTCCCTTCCAATTTGACCCCAGCGTCCGGGAGCCCAAGACCATCCAGCTCTACAAACACCTGAACCTAAAGAGCTGCGTCTGGACCTTTGATGCCTATTATGACATGACCGAGTTAATTGATGTCTGCGGGGGGTCTGTCACTGCTGACTTCCAGGTGGGTGCTCCAGGGGCTTATCTGATGGCTGCGTGCACCTGAGTGCCCTATGAAACCTTGTTTGTTCCTGAAAGCACTTCTGTTAGCACGTTGCATCCAGCGGCCCCCAAGAACTGAGATAGCCAAGGGAGTCTTCTTTAGAAGTCCCTTAGCAGCATGGTGGCTAGAGAGAGCCTCCTAAAGTCTACCAAATCAATTAATTGGAAAATTAATGTGGAAAATGTTAAAATTAATGTGGAAAAAAATTATCTGGCCCAGCCGTTTATATAAAAATCTAATATTTACTTCTCTAGATACATATGGTTTTTCCCTCTAGGTTTATTTTGGAAGGCCAAAAGGATTTACGTTTGATGGTAAGGTTATTACAAAGTAGATGTATTCTCTTCTGTGCTTGGGGAAATAAGTCAAAATGAAGTGCACCCTTTCACAAGACAAGTAGAGCACTCTCTTTTTAAGCGTTATGGAGAGAGAATTGTTTAAAACACCTTGATTTCACATCTAGTCCAAACCGGTGCCAAACTGACAACCTTTGCAAAAATGGACACTTTTTAAATTTTATTTATTTGAGAGAGAGATCAAGCACAAGTGAGGGGTAGTGGCAAAGAGAGAGGGAGAAGCAGACTCCCCGCTGAGCAGGGAGCCCGACATGGGGCTTGATCCCCCGGCCCTGAGGTCATGATCTGAGCCCCAGGGAGATGCTTAAGCGACTGAGCCACCCAGGCACCCCGACACTTTCTTAATAGTTATTAAACATTAGTGACAAACATTTTAGTAAGAAGCCATCGTCCTAGGAGGGCAGTTATATCAAAGGCATTAGGCTAAGTGAATCCTCGTGGGAAAATTAAATCTAAAGCAGATTCTACCCAATTATGAGCGATTATCTCAATGAGCTAAAAATGACGTTTGTTCTTCATTTCAAATCAAGTTTAACCACACTGAAAGAGGGACTTCTGGAGGCACTTAAGAGTAATTATTTTGGGAACGCGTCTTTGATTAACAATTGTTTTGTTTCCTTGTCATGCCTCTCATTTTGGTTCGCTCTCATTTCATGTGCACTACTGCCCTCTACCGAATGGAAAATTAAGGCATTCTTAGGTTTGCTTTCTGTTTCTGCCGTTGAGTGACCTACATTCACTCCCAAAAATGCAAAACTAAGTGATTGGTTCCTCCTCTGGCCTCTCAAAAATTAGTATTCTGTGTTCGCCATGCTTTTACTCTAATTACATTTTTGGGTATTTTTGTTCAGAATATGCCCAAAAATCTCAAAGCCTAAGATTTCTCATTATATATGCCCCAATTCTTAAACCAACACAGAATAGATACACAGAAGTACTTCATTGCAGTCTGTTTCTTTAAAAATGGTTGAAACAGCTGGTATATGGTAGAAAGGATTTAGAACTTAGAACCAAGCCCTAGTTCATATCTTTCCCTATCATAACTTCTCTGAATGTCATCTGAAATTGTAACCAGTCATCTCAACATGTCAAGGTACTTGGCACAGTGTAGGTATGTGGTAAGTATTTGTCAAGGTTTGGGTTGCTTTTTTTTAAAGGATTAGTAAGTAATAGCATGAGGGATAAAGGATAGAAAACAGAAACAGAGGAGGGAAAATTAATTTTTCCAATCAACTAAAGAATTATTGAGGTTCTAATATCAACAATTTTGAGATTAGACCATGTGTTTTTAACAAAGCCTGTATATTAAAGGGGCAGAATACGGTGTGAGGTCCAGATAAAATCTGGAAATTTTCTGAAGAAAACAGAATAAGGCATTTCAAAAGAGATTTTTTTTAATGAATATGGAATTAGCAGAATCTTTTGAAAAACTTGGAATCAAACCTTGAACCCCTGACACCACTGAATATGAAAAAATATTGTAGAAAAATAAAATGTTGATGTCCCAAATATTGATGAAACATTTGGCTCTTTTCCTAAATTACCCATGGAAACACTTTACATTGTATTTTAAAACAAAGGAAAAATATGAGTTTCATAGTATAGTGTATCATAGTATTTTACCAATGACAAAATTATTTCAAGCTTTTTTGTTATAAAAAAATAATATATTTACAGAGGAAAATACAAAATGAATAAATCAAGTCCCACATTCATATATACGTGTAAACAGTTACCTTCCCCATGAAAACTTCTGCTTATATTTTGTTATCTTTCTATCCAGTTTTTGTTCATTTCATAGTAGAATAAAAATTTTTGAGCCATTAATTAATAGCGGTAACAGGAATCCCCTTAGAAGAAATATTCCCTTGTAAGTGTGATGTGCTGCCTTTTCAAAATTATTTCAGTGAGGCATTGTATGAGATGGGAAATTATACAAGTATATGCAGCTCTGAACTGTGTTGCTAAGTTTCCTAGATATGATATCCAAATCCCATGACCTCAGTTCCTGTTGCAAGAGATGTGACTGCTCACTAAAACATCCAAGTCAGCCACACATTTGTCCCAAGGACCCAGACTTGGGCATCTTTCCAATTAGAGTTGATTCAGACTCTCCTACAGGTCACTGGAAAATGTGGTCAGCGAGGGACTATGTATTAATCCTTTGGGAATAACTGTGTTACTTTAAAATCTTGGCCAAGTCTTCCAGCAATTGAACAGTGGAGGCAAAGCTCCTTCTGTCTTCAGAAGTGTTTTTGTTCAAGTGTCACCTCCTTAGAGAAGCCTTCCCAGATCACCCTATAAAAGAAGCATCTTGGACACTTCCCATCCCTTTCTTTATTTTTTAAATGTGTGCATCACTTTACTGGACTGTAGGTTGCATAAGGGCAGTGAGTTTGGTTCTTCCCACTGCTGAGGAGGAAGCTCAGTCTGGTGCCTAGGCACCTAGCACCGTCGTGGACACTTGGTTAATAATTATTGAACGAGGGACACCTGGGTGGCTCGGTCAGTTAAGTGTCTGCCTTCCTCTCAGGTCATGATCCCAGGGTCCTGGGATCCAAGCCCCACATCGGGCTTCTTGCTTAGCGGGGAGTCTGCTTCTCCCTCTGCCTGCCGCTCCCCCTGCTTGTGCGCCCTCTCTCTCTCTCTCTCTCTCTCTCTCTCTGACAAATAAATAAATAAATAAAATCTTTAAAAATTTTTAAAAAATAATTATTGAATGAGTCAGTGAGTAAATGAGGGAGTAAAAATTGAACTGAAATGTCATAGCCATATGCCTTTTCATCCCAGGGAAGAAATAACCCTCTCTGTGCACACCATTTGCTTGGCAGGTGAGAGACTCTGCTCAGTCGTTCCTGACCATCCACGTGCCTCTCTATGTGTCCTACATCTATGTGACAGCCCCCAGGGGCTGGGCCTCTTTGGAGCACCACACCGAAATGGAGTTTTCCTTCTTCTATGACACTGTGCTCTGGAGAACAGGTATACTCATTAACATCTTAACTTTCCCTACCTTATGTTCAAGCAAGATGAAAACAAAGTAATAAGTAGTGACTTTTAAAAGGAGCTCCAGTCTTTATCCCATTGTCCTATATACAGTCAAAAGGAGGGCTGCCCCTCTAGGCCAAATGAATAAAGCGAAGTAGGTTGCTGTTGATATACCTTTCCTTTTCCAGGCACCTGATTCGAAGACCCTTTTGCTTAAACGCCATGAATCACACCATTTTTAACTAGGAGTGAATGAACATGATCATACTCCAGAAGGATACCTCTGGACCCCTAGTGGGCGGTATAGGAACCCATCGGTCACTTGCTATCCTCTACTCTGGGTCTAGCTATCTGGATTGAGTCTTTCATCCCTGGAGGCCTTCCAGCATCAGCATGTATGGACATGGTTCTTTTTAGGAACCACAGATCTCTATATTGGTGACAGCCCCTCAGCTGGGAGCTCACACCTTCCTCCTGTCTTCCCCAAGCCACCTTTTCCCACTGCTACCTCATGATGCCCCAAACTCGTCTCCCCCTTCTGCTGCTCCTCTTCTCCCTCTTGGCCTCCCTGGAGGTGATTGACTTGATCTGCGCTACTAAGCAGCTACAGGAATGTTCATTAGATAGGGTTTCATCTCTAGTAATGGAAAATACAGGCTTTTCTTCTGTTGAGGGCTTTGAACTCAAATCATTTGTTTTATATTTCTCATAGGAAAATAACTTCAGGAAGTTTTCACACTCTGGGTCAGATAATTTCTTGAGCTTTGGGGTTCTTTTTAAACGTTGTTTTTTCCCCTCCTTTGGTTACCCTTTAGTTTTGGGTCATACTGAACTCACTGGGCATCATGATTGTAATTACCCCTACGAAAGCCATGGTTTATTCCTGTCATGCCATATATGGCTGGCCTTCTACAAGCTAATCTTGAATCATCCATTGGTTTGAATATTAAATGTAGCCACCAGGACATTGCTTATGGTTCCGTTGAGTCATGAAAGCCATCCTCATGAGGAAAAGCAAATAGAGTCTGAGGCAGATGCACTATAATCACATCCTCGTGTAAAGTTGATAGTAAGAAGTTTAAGGACCAATTTTTTTTTGAGCTCTGGGCTAGGGCCCTGACTCTGGGCTCAGTGGCATTTTCAGGTATGAAGAAACTATGCCAAGGAGAAAAAACAAAACCAGGTAGAATGAATTGGTAAATGTGTCTAAATAGATTGTATGTTCATATGAATACGCAAATTTTTCTTAACTTACATTCAAATTACTGTGCAGCTCTACTTAGAGGTATCACTGGGACAACTCACATGTAGTTTACTCTCATTCCCTAACTTGGATGTTTTGTGTATGATCGCCTGCCCAGGAATCCAGACAGACAGCGTGCTCTCTGCAAGGCTTCAGATAATAAGAATCTACATTCGAGAGGATGGCCGTCTTGTCATTGAATTCAAGACCCATGCCAAATTCAGAGGTAATATCAGTGCAGTTTTTTCCCCAATTTTTTTTTTTATTAAGAAACATTACAGGGGCACCTAGGTGGCTCATTCGGTTAAGTGTCTGCCTTCAGCTCAGGTCGTGATCCCGGGGTCCTGGGGTCGAGCCCCACGTTGGGCTCCCTGCTCAGCGGAGAGTCTGCTTCCCCCTCTCCCTCTACTCCTCCCTCCTCCCGCCTGTGCCTGCTCTCTCTCTCTCTCTCTCTCAAATAAATAAAATCTTAAAAAAAAACATTATAAACATAGACAAAAGGCAAAATAATAGAACAGTGAAAAACAAAGTCAACAATTGTTAACATTTTGCTATATGCGTATGCATCCATACACACGTGCATACCCAATTTTTGGTACCACATTTGAAAACAAGTTGCAGACTTCATGTCAGGTTACCCTAAATACTGCCCTAGACGTCTCCTGAGAACAAAGACATTCTCTTACACATCACAGTGGTGTCACTACATCCAAGATATTTAAGATTGATCCAATAATATCTAGTTCCTATTCATATTCTGTTGTCCTCTATTGTCCTACAGATGTCTTTTCCATTTGTTTTTATATTGTTTTATATTTATTTTATATCTGTTTATGTAAAAGGAACGTGGATCCAATCAATATTTACATATTACATTCTGGCTGTTATGTTAGTCTCTTGGTCTAGAAGTCTCTCTACTTTTATTTATTCATGACACTATATGACTGCATTTTTAATGAGTAGAAGTGTCCTGCTGAGTAACCTTTAACTTTTCAATGATGTTTACAGTTATCTCCTTCCTCTGAGGACTTGAGTGGCTTTAAATGTATTTCTTTTTTATCTGAAACTGATATTTCTGTTTATAAGCTACCAAGACATTTCTGCCTCTAAGAAACATGTTTTTTGGAATTCAAAACTAAGTGTATTTGACATTCATTGTCACATAAGGGCCCCTGTTGTTATGAATATGCCCGCACCCTTTTCACAAGGAACATTCATGTTGTTTATAAATATATATGACCATAATGACCATCATGAGTAGGCTGATAGACTGGGGTGAGTTGCCATGCTGTCCAGCCAGGGTGGAATACATTCTAAGGTGTGAGAGGGTAGGTATAACCTTAGTTGTTCGGTAGAAGAATATTAATTCGGTACTAAGGCTTTAGTAAGGGATTCATCTCAAGGATGATAAAACTCACAACTAAGTGTGTGTGTTTCCCCTTGAAATAGGACAATTTGTGATGGAGCACCACACCCTCCCTGATGTGAAATCATTCATACTGACTCCAGACCACTTAGGAGGAATTGAATTTGACCTGCAGCTACTATGGAGTGCTCAGACTTTTGATTCTCCATATCAACTCTGGAGAGCCACAAGCTCTTATAACAGGTGAATACAGGATGGGGTGTTTGGGGGAGATCTGAAATGGTCTCAGTCTCTTTCAGAGGCTTGGGAAATACGGCTTTTTTTTTTTTTTTTTTTTTTTGCAAAAGTTAGATTTCCGTTGTTAAGGGGGGGTAGAAATAACCCTTTGACAAGTAGAGAGAGAAACAAAGTAAGTCAGATCAGCTTGTGCTGCGTAAACGAGGAAGTAGTTACCCTTATTGCAAGGATAAGACTGAGAAGGCTGGATATCACTTCTATTCGCATCCTATTGGCTAGAATTTAGTCACGTGACACATCTACCTGGGAAAGATGTCTAATTAAAGCCTTAGTGGGGTACCTGGGTGGCTCAGTCGGTTAAGCATCCTTGGTTTCAGCTCAGGTCATGATCTCAGGGTCATGAGGTTGAGCCCTGAGTCAGGCTCCACGCTCAGCATGGAGTCTGCTTGAGATTCTCTTCTCCTCCCTCTGCACCCCCCCCACCACGCTCATGCCCTCTCTCTCTCTCAAATAAATAATTAAATCATTTTTAAAAATCCGTAGTATAATAAAAAAATTTCAATCCAATCACTACAACCAGTTTAAAAATCCAGGATCTCTGTTTATCAGATCCAGATGTCACCCCTTACGGTCCAATCTTCTGTAAAATAAATAAGATTTATTTCTCTCCCACACCCAAAATAGAGGTAGAATAAGAATTGTTAAATATGTAAAATATCTCATTTGTGAAGGGGAGGAATAGGAGAAACACAATTAAAACTGTTACCATAAAAAGGATAATGAGGCAACCAGGAGTCCATCATAAATATTATTATCCTCATTTTATAGATCATGAAATTAAGATTGGTATTTAGCATGAAATTCTTGTTCCAGCTTTATAGTTAAGAAATAGGTTGTCTTAAGGATCATTTTCAAAAAGATTTCTTTAATTGTGAATTTTTGGTTTTATATCAGGTATTTTTTTTTAAATAATGATTCCTTTGAAATCAATATGTAATAATCTTCAAAGGCTATGCTTCCTAGAAGCTCAGGAGATTATACGCATACTTTGTCCTAATTTATAGACATGGAGACTGTCTTCTTTAAATCCTCTGCTGATTCCCCACTGCCTACTGGATGAAGTCCAAATTCTTTATTCAAAGCCCATACCCTCCTCTCTAGCCTCATCTCAAACCCAACCTTCTGAACCACATTAAATAGCTCACCAGCCCCTGAACCCACCAGCCCGTCTGTACCTCCATGCCTTTGCAACTGCCTCTGCCCTTTCTGCTCTTTCCCTCTTGCAGACCTTGAACTCCTCTGAGGCAGCTCAAATACTCAAATACCAACCCCTCGGCGATACCTTCCCTGACTCCCCATGCAGTGCTAGAGGCCCCTCCTCCTCTTCCCACCTTGTTCCAGCTTCTACTGAACGTAGCTCGTTATATTACATGCTGTAAGTAGGGTCCCATTTTCCACTAGCTTGTGAGCTCCCCGAGGGTAAAGGCATGCCTGATTGATCTTGAATCCCCAGAGCTGCAGCTTGTAGCACATGGTAGGTCCTAAATAAACATCCCTTAGGAGCTTACGTTTGTGGTAAGGGGTTAAGAAACTATAGCTAAATGGCAACGTGTAGAACAGCGTCCAGTATGCTGTGCTATGTGCTCTGCGAGAGGCACCGAGTGCGGAGACCATGGCTGTTCGGGGAGGACCGGGGAGCTGTACAAGGCTTCCTGGAGGAGGTGGGGCAGCTCGTGCTCCATGTTGCACTATGAGAAAGGTCTAGTTCTCAGAAAGGAGAGGGGGAGACCTACAGAATTAAAAACCTGCATCTAGGGATGGCATATTTGCAGGGATCGTGAGGAAATGGACCTAAATCATATTTAGGGATGAGAAAAGGAGGACTGTGGGCTTGGGAAGCCATGCACTTTGTCCTGCATTCATTTGTTCAACAAATAATTTAGTGAGCATTTACTGTGTGTTAGGGAAGGTTCCGGGCACTTGGATGCATACGTGAACAAAATAAAAATCCACACAGCATTTACAGTAAAGTAAGAAGACACAAAAAGGTGGCCATAATAAACAAGTATAGCAGAACATGTCAGAAAGTGGGGAGTGCCATGGAAAAATAAAGGATTTATTTTTTTTAAGATTTTAGTTATGTGACAAAAAGAGAGAGAGCACAAGCAGGGGGAGAAGCAGGCAGAGGGAGAAGCAGGCTCCCCGCTGAGCAGAGAGCCTGATGCGGGACTCGCTCCCAGGACCCTGGGATCATGACCTGAGCCACCCAGATGCCCCGAAAAATAAAGGATTTAGAGCAGTCTGTAAGGAGAACCAGGAGTCGGGGGACACTGTGATTTCAATTAGGATGTGCAAAGTAGACCTCAACAAGAAGGTACATCTGAGCAAATACTTGAAGGAGGTGAGGGAGTTCGCTGGCAGGGTTCCTGAATTGGTAGCGTGTCTTGCATCCTGGGGAACAGTGAGGAGGCTGGTGTGGCTGGAGTGGAGTGAGCAAGGGGGAGGAGGATGGGCGGGAAGGCCAAAGAAGTAGGGGGATGGGGTGGGGCCCGCACGCGGGACCAGTGCTTGGACCTTGACATTTACCCGAGAGCCACGGCAGGGTTTGAGCAAGGGGAGCGGCATGATCTGGCCCATTTGAAAGCAAGAGTTCCGGCATGGGCAGTTCTGCCTGCCTAAGTGTTTCTATTAATCATGGGTTACTATTCACATTATGCATGCCAATTTTCATGTAATTCAAATATGACGTATATGGTCTCATCTGCTGGCCCAGGGTTTGGAGGAAGAGAGGGCTCATGGAGGAAAATAACAGACATACAGACTGTCAGGAAGGGGCTTAGAAACTCAGCCCTGAAAGTTTGCATTGTTTGTCAAAAATCATACAATTGTGGAAAAGGCAAAGGCAAGCCAGGTTTTTAGACCATCTCACAGTTTCCAGCTTGTGCCATTCCACTAAAATGACCCCAGGATGTGTCATATAAGTTTTTATTTGTTTATTTATCTAACCAAATCTTTGCTATCACTGTATGAATGACTAGATAAATACAAAAGAAATGGTCAAAAAAAAACCCCAAACATAGCAAACGTGAGAACTGTCACAGATTGCTCACAACAGTTATAATTAAGATTCATAACCTTGCACTTTCCATTCAGTGGATGGCAGCCTCCCAAGACTCTTAAAGAATCTTCCTGAAGTCTCTGGCTGTCTGGCTGTCTTCCAGGCAGCCTGACAGGGCTGGGGCTGCTACTTGATGACAAGTGTGGGAAATGAAGTAGGTGAGGGTACAAAGGCTCCCTGCTCTTGGTGTCTTAACCTACAGAATTCTGTGATCCACCACAAGTAGGGAAATTCTCAACGCTTAGTCTCCTATGAGAAGAGAGATTGTTCTTCAGCTCCGTGATGGGCTGAGCCCGTAGAGTTTGGAAGAGGAGCCCGGAAACCAAATGCTAAGGAAATGGGGATGCAGGTGCTCTCTGGAGTAGGGTGTCCTTTAGCCCTGAGGCATTTGCCACCCGCGGTCAGCAGCCACTGACGTGTCCACACCTTAATAAGAATCTTTTGCAGTCGAGAATATGTTGAACAGGGTGTCCATCAACAAGAAACCGTAAACAGAAATTGTCAAACAAGTTTCATGGAAATCTAAAGGAAGTGGCCAGTTCTGTTTTGTCTTCACTTGAGCCTTTTAGGTTTTTATAAACAGTGTGCCTTTCTCAGCTTTTCTCATGAAAAGGACTAGAATAGGATAAAGGCAAGTAGCTCTATTGAACACCTCTGGATAACACCCTGACAGTTAAAATAACCAGTGAGGAATTGCTGAAGACTGTGTTTGCAGACCCGTAAAGTCTGTAGATGCTGAGCACAAATACCATCCGAAAGGTGTTTAATGAAGTCAGTGTGTTTCTGGGTGAGTAAATAATCTATAAAATGTCCCCTCTAACCACAGTGTGCTCTGCATGTTTCCAGGAAGGACTACTCGGGGGAGTATACCATCTACCTGATCCCATGCACCGTGCAGCCCACACAGCCGTGGGTTGATCCAGGAGAGAAGCCTTTGGCCTGCACTGCACATGCCCCAGAAAGGTAGGGAAATGTGGCAGATCCTCATGATGTGTAAATTCACCTCCTCGCTAAAACGCATTTGTAATGGCAAAATCCGTTCTCGTGATGCCTTCATGGCCATTCGCAGGCATGCAGAGTGGCAAAATGTTGAGTCACCTGACACACACATTCCTGGCTCAGGTCAAGCAAGGCAACACTCTACCTTCTTTCAGCTTTCATAACTATAAACAAGTATCCTTTTCATGGTCTGTGTTGTGCTGTGGTTTTCAAATTTTTGTGCTTTTTTATTGGTGATCTCACCGTTTGTAACAGCTCCCAAGCATAGTGCTGAGGTGCTACCTAATACTCCTAAGTACAAGAAGCCTGTGACGTGCCTTAGGTCACATAGACTTTCTTGGGCATAGGTCTTAAGTGCTGTTGCCACGAGTTCTATGTTAACAAATTAACAACATATTAAATAGGTGTTTTAAACAGAAACATGCATAAAACGGGGCTAGGTATTGGTCAGTCAGTGAATATGTTGTGACCAGAGGCTGCAGGAGCTCTACCCTGTATTTGCCCTAGGAGCAGTGATTCAGTATTCACTGACTCAGCATTCACTGTGACTTTATAGAACATACTTACCACGAATAACAAGAATCAACGCAGCCTGTACCCACCTCAGACCTGAGACTGTCCACATTGTGCCCTATGTTCATTCATTCAGCCAGTGTTAATTCAGCTCTTATCGTGTGCTTGGCTCTGGTCTAGCATGGAGAGTATAGCAGAGGATTAAAGGTAACCTCCGCTACCTTTAATAGCACAAAGATAGTGCTATCTTTCTAGGAGCTGGGCAAAGTGAAGAGAAAACTTCTTCTTTTTAAAGATTTTATTTATTTATTTGACAGAGAGAGACACAGCGAGAGAGGGAACACAAGCAGGGGGAGTGGGAGAGGGAGAAGCAGGCTTCCCGCGGAGCAGGGAGCCCCGTGCGGGGCTCGATCCCAGGACCCTGGGACCATGACCTGAGCCAAAGGCAGACACCTAACGACTGAGGCACCCAGGCGCCCCGAGAAAACATTTTTAAGAGAGGATGTTGAGGACAGAATCTGACATTATCATGAAGAGAAGACAATTTGGAATGTGACAGTCAAATTAAGAAACTGAGAATGGGCCATTGGATTTGGCAATTGGGAAGTGGTTGATGATCTTGACAAAGGGCAGGCTCGGTGGACTGAGGGGTTAAAGCCTGATCAGACCACGAGAGACAGAGGAGAGAAAGTAGAGATAACAGGGATAAACTATGCCTAAGGTGTTTTGTTATAAAGGATGTCAGAGGACAGGGACAGTAGCTAGAAACATACAAAGTCAGAAGAGGTCTTATTTGTGTTTCAGAGTGGAAAATATTTCAGGGTGTTTGTATACTGGTGGGAGGCACCCTATTGGTCTATTAGGTGAAATGTACTGTTGCAGTAGAACAAGGGGAAGTCAGCTGAGCCAAGTCTTTGAGTCGGGTGGGGATAGATCCAGCACAACAGGGGAAGGGCCGGCCTTCACTAGAAGCCTAGAGCCTTCATCCAGTGAAAGAGAACGGCATGCAGAGTGTGTGGATATAGGTGAGGGGAGAATCGGTAGATTGTGAGGACAGGGATGACAAAGTAGAATCTGATTAAATCTGTTTTCTCCATCCAATGAGAAGCTGAACATTAACCGGAAGTAAGGACCACTGAGGTTTGGGAAGAGAGGAGGGAGTGAGACAGTCATCTCAGAGAGTGGGAAAGTGGGTGTGCTAGAGGGTTGCCGACGGCAGCTGATCGGGCAATGCTGAGAGCCCGTTGAGTTGTTGTAAAATTGCCGTATCACTGACAATAAGATAAACTGCGCATACTTAAGGTAGATAGAGTTTAATAAATTCTGACATATGTATACACCCATGAAACCATCACAGCCAACATAGTGACTATATGCATTTCCTCCAAAGGTTTCCTCATGCCCCTTGGTAATCCCTCCCTCCTACCCCACCCAAGCCCACCCCTTTCTCCAGGATCCACTGATCTGCTTCCTGTCGCTACAGATTAGTTTGCATTTTCTAGAAACTTATGTCAATGGCATCATACGGTATGCATTCTTCTCTGACTTCTTTCACTGAGCATGATTATTTGCCTGTTGTGTGTAACAGTAGTTTGTTCCTGTTATTGATGAATTGTATTCCAAGGTACAGCTATGCTGCACTTTGTTTATCAGCTCATCAGTTGGTGGACATTTGGGTTGTTTCCAGTTTATGTCTGTGAGAAATAAAGCTGCTATGAACATATATATACAAGCCTTTACATGGACATATGCTTTCTATTTTCTTGTGTAAATACTTAGGAATAGAATGGCTGGTTCGTACGGTAGGTATATGCTTATTAACTTTTAAGAAACTGCCAAACTGTTTTCTGAAGTGTTTGTTATATGGAACAATGTGTGTACCTTCCCACCATGAGTGTGTTGGTGTTCCAGTTCCTGGTCAAAGTGGTCAGGGAGGTCCCGTGTGATTAGAGAATTAATGAACGGAGGTAACAGAAGGGTGAGCTCAAAGTCAGGGGGTGATACTTAGAAAGGAAGGTGCTGGGAAATGAGATTTGGGGAGGTGACACATAGTAGGACCATGAAGCATGAGTGGGGTCGACAACAAGCTCTTTGGAGGTGAAGATATCAAGGAACTGAGAGCTGAAGGGTATTAGATGATTCATCCATGTGGACATTGAAATCACCAAGATTGATGGTAGGAGTATGGTAGTCAGCTAAGTGAGGGAGGGAAAGTGACCAGGAAAATGGTAGTTGGCTGCAATAAGAAGGAACAGAGGGCAAATCATCAGGTGAGATATGCTGGGAGATTTGTATTCACCTATTCAGTTTTTTTTTTAATTATGAATATTATGTTACATAGAAGACCATATATAATGCCTATATAAAACCTTGAGTAATAGAACATTATCTGATAAGAATTGCAACTGCATGAGTGAGTATCTCTTGGGCTGGTCTACTGATGATAAAATGAGTAATAACAACTACTGGGGATATTAATGATCACATATGGAGTGCAGACGCTGTGGGAGACTCTGTACTAAGCTCTTAACATTTACTTCTCACTATAGTGTTCCCCCACAAAATTGGCACCGTTATTTCCATTTTATAACCAGTGAAAGTCGGAGTCAAAGAAAAAAAAAAGAACTACGGGGCGCCTGGGTGGCTCAGTCGGTTAAGCGGCTGCCTTCGGCTCAGGTCATGATTCTGGGGTCCTGGGATCGAGCCCCTCATCGGGCTCCCTGCTCGGCAGAGAGCCTGCTTCGCCTTCTCCCTCTGCCTGCCGCTCTGCCTACTTGTGTTCTCTCTCTATCTCTCTGTCAAATAAATAAACAAAATCTTAAAAAAAAAAAAAAGAACTAGAACATTCCCAGTACCTATACCCTGAGTACCCCTCCAGTTGCACTGTCTTTTCCACCTTTCCACCTGTGTAACCACTAGACTGATATTGGTACTTATCATCCCTTGTTTTGGTTTATGGTTTACCTCGTATTTACTTCTGCATGGTTTTGCATGTTTTTGAGCGATATAAAAATGTCATACTGCACAAATTCTCTCTGCAACTTTTCTTTCTTGCTCACTGAATCACTTCTTGATTCATAAGTGTATCAACATTTGTGTTGATTCATGTAGCTGTGCTTTGTGCCTCACTGCCTTAAGGTATTCATTGTGGGAGTATTCCACAATTTATTTGACCATTCTGCTTGGCGTAGAATTCCACATTCTGTTACGAAGAATACTATATGTGTCTCTGAGCGTACATATGTAAGAAGAGTTTCTCCAGGGTAGGTGCCAGACCTTTTTTTTTTTTTTTAAGTCTTTTGCCATTCGAAAATGGCAAAAAGGAGCAAAAAGACACCAACACATCTCTACCCCTGGTGCTGTGTGGGTCTGGGAGGCTGCAGAGGGAAGACTGTTGTTGAGTCAGTTTACTGAGGCTTTAGGGTTGGAAGTTTTTGCCTTACATCAGGGAGATCGTTACTTGTGGGGTCCCTGTTATTTCCAGGGTGACTTTCCGTAGGGCCTAACCCTGCTTATGATCGTCTATATGGCTCCCTAGGGATGCGGTAGACCTGCAACACAAAAAATAAAATCAAGACTGACTCAGGGAATTCAGACTTAATTCAAAAGAATTGTGTCTCCTGGGGCGCCTGGGTGGCTCGGTCGTTAAGCATCTGCCTTCGGCTCAGGTCATGATCCCAGGGTCCTGGGATCGAGCCCTGCATCGGGCTCCCTGCTCGGCGGGAAGCCTGCTCTCCCTCTCCCACTCCCCCTGCTTGTGTTCCCTCTCTCGCTATCTCTGTCTCTGTCAAATAAATAAATAAAATCTTAAAAAAAAAATAAAATCAGTTGAGATATTCTTTTAAAAAGGAAAAAGAATTGTGTCTCCTAGAATGCCTGTTTTTTGAAGTCTGTCAGACCTTCCAACCTTATAAATCATCATCATCATCTCTAGTCCATTGTTTGTTCTATTTAATCAGTAAATATTCATTGAATATCTTAGGTGTCAGACACTACATGGAATCTGGTAATACTGGGATCAACAAGAAAAACCTGTTTTGCTGAGTCCGCTAAATGAGCTCTTGGTGCCACTAATGGTTATATCAAAGTTGTCGAAGCAGGGTCAGCCCTAGCTTGTGTGGGTTGCTCCTACGCTCCAAGTTCCTCCTATACCCCAATCCTCTCAAATCTCCCCACTGAAGCACTTTCAATTAAAAGTAAGGAATGGTCGGAAGGACTCTGTTGCAAGTATAAAGCACTGCAGTTATCACTCATGCATTATCTTTTAACAAATGTATGTGTCAGAAGCTTGGCCAGCAATGAAGATAAAACAGTGAGCAAATAGATATGGGCTGTGAGTCTATGGAACCTGTAATGGGTGAAGCAGCCTTCGACCCAATTTACATTTAAAGTCACTGTATTTAAATAAAATATCAAATCATGATAAGTACTGTGAATGAAGAGTGCACAGTGTAATGAGAACAAATGATAAGGGGCGCCTGGGTGGCTCAGTCGGTTAAGCATCTGATTCTTGATTTCAGCTCAGGTCATGATCTCAGGGTTGTGAGATCGAGCCCCATGTCTGCTTAAGACTCTCTCTCCCCCTCTGCCCCTCCCCCTACTCTTTCTCCTTCTCGCTCTCAAATTAATTAATTAATTAAATAGAGACAGAGAGAGAGAGAGAGAGAGGGAACAAATGATATGGGATTTGACCTAGCCTGGAAGGGAGGAGAAAGAGGGTGAACTGCCTAGACACTGTGGTGTTTGAGTTGAGATCTGGAGGATAAATAAGAGTTAACTAGGCAAAGAAAGGCAGACAGAGGAGTGTTCCTGCAGAATGCCCAGCAAGGTCAAAGTCAGGAAACTTCAGATTCATTATCACTAATCTCAAGTCAACCCTCAGAGCTTCCCAGCACAAAATAAAAACAGTTCCCTAACCACTGGCTTCACTCTCTCACTCTTCTCAACTATTTTATTCCTTCCCACTCAGATTGCTGTATCTCCCCCATCCTCACCCTCAGCTGATTATCTTGTGTCCTATTTCATGGAGGACACAGAAGAAATCAGAGGAGAACTCACCCAAGCTCCTACCATCATAGCTACTCACTCCCTGCATCTGCACATACCGTATGAAGGAACAGTCCTAGCTCCTATTCCAAGCCAGCCGCCCCACGTGTGCGCTGAAACCCAAATCCTCTCATCCGGCTTTAAAAGAGCATCTTATAAGCCATTCTCCTCTCTCTGTGAATCACTCCAATCAGCATTAAAAACATGTAACTTCTCCCATCTTTAAAAAAAAGTCCTTTCTTGACTCCATTTTTCCCTCCACACCCATTTTCCCCCTTGTACTTCAAGTTGTCCCTCAAGAGTTGCCTGGACTCGCAGTTTCCAGTTTAGCACCTTCCATTATCTCTTGAGCCCACTTCAGTGAGGCTTCTGCTCTCATCCCTTCACCCAGCTTGATCTTGTCAAGGTCACCAATGACTGTGTCTTACTAGAACCAGGGGTTGAGTCTCATCTTTCTTTGTGCGATGGCTTTACAACAGTTAACAGTTCAGTCTCCTCCTTGAAACAGTTTCTGCACTCAGCTGCAGTGTCATGCTCTGTAGGCTTTTATTCTGCCCACTGGCTTTCCCCTCACTGTTTGCTCTGCTGGTTCCTCCTCTTTTCCATTGCCTTTGAATTTGGAGCACCCTAAGCGCCGTGCCAGCACCGTCTATTCTGTCTCTGTTTTCATGTGGTGGTCTCACTCATCATTCGTTCCCAAGGTTTTAAATACAAAGGAGCACCTTCAGGCCAGGGCTCACCTCTCACATCCAGACTTGTGCATCAGATTGACTGCTCTGCCTCTCCACCTGGCTCTCCTATAGGCCTCCCAAGTTGAACATGCCTGTTGCTGAATCCCTCCTCTTCCTCCACCAAATCTAGTCCTCCCACAGTTTTCCCATCTCAGGTAAGGGTAGCTCCAACCTCCTAGTTTTCCTCTCCCTGAGGCCTTCTGTGACCGCCATATGTAAAATTTCCAGCTGAACCTCTTCCTAGCATTCCCTTTCTCTGCCTCGTATTTTTCTTCATCACCTGCTTCCTTCTCCTGTACTATACGTTTTTGAACTTATTTATTAACCGACTCCCTATGGTAACATATCGTCCCTGAGGGCATATGTTTTTCTGCTCTGCTCACAGATGAATTCCCATTACTAGAACAATGTCTATCACATAATAAAAGCTCAGTGAATATTTGTGGAATAGTGAGTCCCAAGGCAGTAGAAATATGGAATAGAGAACATGTCAAGAGACCTAAAGAAGGCCAGTCTGGCTGGAGGAGTCCTTATGTGCCAGAGGCTGGGAAGAAAAGAGCAGATTCAAAAGACCAAGAGAGAAGGCCAGGGAGGTTGACGTAAGGAGTGAGGCAAGAGAGTATTGTTTGGCAGTGTCTTGAAGAGTGGGACATCATGTTTGGATCAGGTTGAAAGAGTCAAAGTTTCAGAGCAGGCAGATCTGGGAAGGAGAAGTCTAGGCAGGGCACTGTGGCGGTGAGCCCTTCAGCAATCAAAGAGCAACCGTGGGGACCTTCAGAATGAAAGGGCTAGGAAAAGCAAAGAGTACAAAAGACTTCTAAAGATGAATTAGGTTATTTCTCCTACCCGCATCTCTTTCTTCAGTGATTATTTAGCACCTGCCGCAAAGCACAGTTCACAATCCTGAGAAGGGCGGGCAGGGAAGACAGCCTGAAGTTTGCAAAGTGGACCCTGCTCTCAAGGAGCTCTCGTTTCTCCTGCATTTAGATTCCTGATCCCCATTGCATTCCAGCAGACCAACCGCCCTGTACCAGTTGTGTATTCGCTCAATACCGAATTTCAGCTCTGCAATAATGAGAAGGTGTTCCTAATGGATCCCAATACATCTGATATGTCACTGGCAGAAATGGATTACAAAGGGGCCTTCTCAAAAGGTAAGTTGTTTCCTTCACCTGCAGAAAGAGACTGTGGCTAGACTTGAGATGCTTTAGAACAGGTCTTTGGACTAGCATCTCTGCTCGTTGGCTTTCGGGCAACTCTCCAGTGAAGATTCTCCTGGGTTTGGTTCTAGGATAGCCAAGATTTAGTCCAAGGAACAGACCCATATCCTTCCTTCATGTTGTGTCAAAATAAGATCACATATTTGGTACTGTAACGATTGGCAGTGTGGTACTCTGGAAAAACTCTGGTCTGAGTGGTAAGAAGACTAGGGTTTCCAACCAGATTCTAACATGCTGTCTGACTTTGGATAAGTTGCTTTATCTCTCAGTTACTCAGAGAGAGATTGCAACATGACCCTCACTACCTACCAGCCTCAAGGTTGCCAAATGTCTGTGCACTCTCCATCATGCTTTCTCTACTAGAAATGGTTCCTCTGCCCCCTGCTCACCCCAGACATGGTTTCCTTCACGTTTCAAAAGGATAGCCCTTTCTTCTTCAGGTCTCTACTTAATTGTTAACCGCCTCAAAGAGGCTTTCCTTGACCACACCACACAATTGAATATAGGCCTTCATATTTTTCACTTTCACAGAACATTATTCATTTTTTATAGTACTTCTCACAATTTTAATATTGTATAATATATATTACATATTTCTTTCCTTGTTGCCTCTTTCTACCACTAGACAATGAGTTCCACAAAACCCAGATATCAAATTTGCACACCAGACCACCATGCCTAGGTGCCTAATAAATGTTGATTGGTTGAATAAACGAATTAGCCAATTATCTGCCTTTGTTCTCTCAATGGCCCCTTCTGCCTTTTTCTTACTTTAACCTTCTCCTCATATCTGAGCTTTTTCTCTCATCCTAAAAACACACTCAGGTCCTACCCATAACAGAAAAAGCAAAGCATCCCTCAGCCCTAACTGCCCTTCAAACTTCAGTCTGTTTTCTCCTTTTCTTTTCTCTGAGAAACTTCTTCAAAGAGTGAGCGGTGAGCACACACTGTCTCTATGGCCCTTCACCTCCGTCCATCTGTCACAGTCTGGGTTTGTCCCACCATGCACAACTTAGAACTCTCTTTAGTCAACGACACCAAATTTATGGATTTTGACACTTATTTCCTGTTGGGTTTCCTTTGCCCCAGCCTCACCTGACACAGTCTTGCTTCTCTGGCCACTCGTCACTCTCCTGCCCTGGGTCTTCATCCTCTGCTATATCCACGTTATTATCCCCAGGTTCTGTGCGTGACTCCTTCTGGTCTTACTCCCCTGCAGCCTCTGGTCATCCCTGTGGCTTGGCGCATCCCTTTGCTCTGAACTCCCTGTTCTCCTACTCCTCCACAGCCGTTCCTTAAGAGTTGACTTCACCCTGATCTCTCCGAACGTCATTTCTACATTTCCACATGTGGATCTGGAACCACCAAGCTGCTTCAAATGGATGTCTTTCAGACACCCAGAAGTATCTAGAATAGGACTTACCTCCCTCCTACCACATCCGCTGCCACATTGACTGCATCATCATACTCCCGGTGCCCCGGGCGAAAACCTCAGGATCTTCCTCCTCTTCTCCTGTGCCTCCTGTCTATCATTAAGATCAGCAGAATCTGACTCCCAGACATTTCTTGAGTTCATCCCATGCTTCACAGCTCTATTTTAGATACCTGTCTCTCAAGAGTATTAGCATAGCCCCTGACCCAATCTCTGCGACTCTAGGCTTTCTGTCTTTCCTCCATTCTCCATGTTTCTGAAGCCCCGATGTGTTGATGTCACACCCCTGCTTCCAGTGTTCCCCATTTCTTACCGACGTCCAGGCTCCCCAGCACCCTTAACCTGTCTTCCCAGGGGTCTCTCCTGCCAGAGCCTCTAAACTTCCTCCTCTCTAGTCACACTGACCTACTCAGTGCCACATAGCAAATGATCTGCATGACAGATTTGTGCTCAATTTCTCATCCTCCCGTGTCACAGATAGGAAACCTTGGACACGTTATTTAAAATGAGGATAATAATTGAACCTATCTCTTGGGCTCTTGGGAAGAATAAATAAGATAGTATAAGGAGAGAAAGTAGACGTAGACGTAAAGAAAGTGCCATGGCAGACACTAAGGAGACAGTAGCCACACCAGGACTCACCTTCCAGCGTACAGTATTTTGTGCGTGGACTTTCTTTTGCCTAAAATGCTCTCCCCAGTCTCCTACCTCAAATGCCTACTCATGTTTTAGGGTATTGCTCAAACATTATCTCCTCTTTAAACCTTTCCATACCTCTCCCCAGGCAGATCTCTGTGCTCAGCTATGTGCTCATGTAACATTATGTACCTTCCTCTATTGTGGTTCCTAACGGTATCGTGTTGTGATAAGGGTGGGTTTAAGAGCCCAAGTCCCTTGACTTTGAATCCCACCACCACTACTTCCTAGCTTTGTGACCTTCAACAAGTCACTTAACCACTCAGCGCCTCAACTTCTCACGTATAAAATCATGAGCACTACGTGAATTCTTACGTGGGGAGAACTTAGTACAGTACCTACCAAATAGTATGAGTTTGATAAATGTTAGCAATGTTATTTTTAGCAATTGGTTAGGTTTTATTTCTGTCCTCTCAGCTGCATCTCACTCACCTTTGTGTCCCCTGTGCACAACAGAGTCCTTGGCATACCTTAAATGCTTAATTAATGTTTATGGAATAAAAGAAACTATAAATGAATGAATGAGTATTTTAAGGGCACATGGAATCATAGAGCTCTTCATAGGGAGGTACTTTTGACTCTAAGGGAGTGTGTTAAATCCTTTCTACCCTTGATATTTCTTTCTCTTTAATCTTAAAGTCTGACCTAATTAATGCCTCTCAATCTTTCCAGGTCAAATCCTTTATGGCCGAGTACTTTGGAATCCAGAACAAAACCTTAATTCTGCTTACAAACTCCAGCTGGAGAAAGTCTATCTTTGTACTGGCAAGGATGGCTATGTGCCTTTCTTTGATCCCACGGGGACAATTTACAATGAAGGGCCGCAGTATGGATGCATTCAGCCAAACAAACACCTAAAACACAGATTTCTGCTGCTGGTATGCTAACTGTTAGTGTTAAACAGCTGACACCCAAGTTGATTTCCTTAGCTATGAATTCCGCCTCAAGCAGACGGAACCCCACTCTTGACGGTATTCTCTCTATCCGTATTGCTCTTGTTGTTTCTCTCTAATCAGCTAAATGCTAGCACATATTGCCAAATGTGATGGTTACAGTGGGTAACAAGACAAGCTGTTATTAACGTCCCGGGAAAAGGAAAGTTGAGGCCAGTGTTTTCTCAGAGTATGGACCCCGCATATCCCCGATTCTCTTTCAGGGAGTCCACAAGGTCAAAACCACTTTCATAATAATATAATGATGCTTGCTTTTTTTTTTCCCCCCACACTAATTCCCTCATGAGTGTAGAAGTTATGAAAGGTTTATTGATATGGTTTCAAATTCCACATTGTAATTAATCTTTCAAAAATACCACTTATCGAATTTGATTCAGTATCAAAGAGAATAGCCTATTCTCTTTTCTCTTTGAAAAACTATATTTTTCAGATAATTGAAAAAGGTATGAAATCATTTCTCCCTTTTTCAACTACATATCTGTGTGAGGCCAGATTTTCTTCATATACTTCAGCCAAACTAACATATCGCAACTGAGGCAATATAGAAGTTATGAGAATCTAGTTCTTTGCAGAGATTTGCAAAAATGTAAAACAATGCCAGCTCTCTTTGAGGAGCTGGGGGTGAATATAGGTATTTTCTCTAAAAAAATGTTACTTATGTTAACATGCAGTGGGTTTTTCATTGCCACTTTAAAATGAATTATAAAATGAGTATTTTCTAATTTTTCAGTGTTAGTTTAAATAGAGTAAATCTTGATAGTTATAAATCATGTAAACATAAGACTTTTGGGGTCCTTGATTTTTAAGTGTGTAAGGGGTCCTGAGACCAAATGGCTTGAGAATTATTTGTCTAGGCTACCCCACTCTTTGAGCTTTGAGATCACAGAATCCACCAAGTGTCCTTCCTTGAAGAGAGCAGTGGGTGCCCAGAGGCAGTGGGTGACTTAAGGAAAGGGCTTTCACAGCACACACTCTCCTGACCCAACCCAAGGCAGGAGTGGAGAGTACCTTTCTCCTCCCAGTGACTGCCACCTGCCGGGTCAGTGGTTCTATTTTTCTAAACCTTTCGTTTCTTTTTCTGAAATTCTAGGACCGCAGTCAGCCCGAAGTAACTGATAAGTACTTCCATGATGTGCCCTTTGAGGCCCACTTTGCTTCCGAGTTGCCTGATTTCCATGTGGTCAGTAGCATGCCAGGTGTGGATGGATTTACCCTGAAAGTAGACGCACTCTATAAGGTGAGTGTGGTGGAAAGAGTAGAAGCATAGGACCAAGGCCACTTTAAAAAGTTACAAAAAGGAAGATGACATTATCTGTGGGCTGTCAGTCTCTTTTTATAGCATTCTTGCTGGAGGGTCTTTTTTATTGGTGTTAAGCTTATCATTCACCCCCATTTTTTTTAAAGATTTTATTTATTTATTTTAGAGAGAGAGAGAGAGAGAGAGAGAGCGCATGAGCAGGGGGAGGGGCAGAGAGAATCTCAGTCAGACTTCCCTGCTGAGCACGGAGCCAGATGCAGGGCTCGATCTCACAACCCTGAGATCCTGACCTGAGCAGAAACCAAGAGTCAGATGCTTAACTGACTGCACCTCCCAGGCGCCCCATTCACCCCAAATTTTCACCACCCATCCCGATAGACCACAGCAATAATAAAGTTCTTTAATTTGCTTATAGTCACTTGTCATAGTGTGAGTCAGGGGTGCATATGGTACTCTGGATTTTCCTGAACTCTTTTGTATTGCCTGCCTTTTTGGCTCTATGCTACACCAGCTGATTTTCACAGGCATGTGGAAAACATTTAACAAAGTCATAAATACAGTACAACAATTTAGAATGACAAGAATTACTAGTATTTGATGAGCAAAAATACTCTAAGTCCTGTAGTAAATATGAACTTCCAAAATCAAATTCCACTTCTTCCTGTCTTCAAGTAGTAATCCATGACCTTGGATTTCAGAACTGTCGCCATTGCTCAGAAGTTAGTTCAAAACCATGGAGGGTTTCAATGGGGGCACAGGAAATGGCAATAAAATACTTGATGACTTAACCGCTCAGGGGATGACCCAGGAAGTGTTCAGATTTAGGACATTTTTGTCATGTATCTGCATATTATGCACAGAGTAGGTGTTTAGTGGATATTTGTTGAATGACTCTAGCTGAAGTTCATCAATAATAGTAAGTTAGCATAACAAACAATTGAAGGTCACTGGGAATAAACATGATTATTAATACTTCACTGCTATCAATAAAGACTGACAATCCTGAGTATTTACTTAGCTAAAGAAAAGATGAAAGATAAATTCGTAGGGCTCATCAAAAGGAATGAGATCTTGCCATTTGCAACGACGTGGATGGAACTGGAGGGTGTTATGCTGAGTGAAATAAGTCAATCAGAGAAAGACATGTATCACATGACCTCACTGATATGAGGAATTCTTAATCTCAGGAAAGAAACTGAGTGTTACTGGAGTGGTTGGGGGTGGGAGGGATGGGGTGGCTGGGTGATAGACATTGGGGAGGGTATGTGCTACGGTGAGCGCTGTGAATTTTGCAAGACTGTTGAATCACAGTTCTGTACTTCTGAAACAAATAACGCAACATATTTTAAGAAAAAAGAAAAAGAAGATAACAGGAGAGGAAGAAAAGGGTAGTATGTCAGAGGGGGAGACGAACCATGAGAGATGATGGACTCTGAAAAACAAACTGAGGGTTCTAGAGGGGAGGGGGGTAGGGGGATGGGTTAGCCTGGTGATGGGTATTGAGGAGGGCACATTCTGCGTGGAGCACTGGGTGTTATGAACAAACGATGAATCATGGAACACTGCACCAAAAACTAATGATGTAATATATGGTGATTAACATAACAATAAAAAAATTAAAAAAAAAATTCGTAGGGCTCTTCCATACACAGGTAGGA
Source organism: Zalophus californianus (assembly GCF_009762305.2). Lineage (NCBI taxonomy): Eukaryota > Metazoa > Chordata > Mammalia > Carnivora > Otariidae > Zalophus > Zalophus californianus. The sequence continues at coordinate 63,026,223 of NC_045596.1, forward strand.
AAACAGAAAAGAGTGTGAGTAGCTGGCCCAAGATGACCCTAATTTGGAAATGAAATAAAACCTATATTTGGTTCAATTCTTGACTCGTAGGCACCAACCACTGCTAAAGCTTTCATTGAGACCATTTATCAAGGCTCACGGTCATTCCGTTTCCCTCACGAAGAAGTGGTCTGTGGGCCACAGTGACATGCGTGCTTTGTCTCTCTGTCTCCCTCCTCCCGCAGGTGGAAGCAGGACACCAGTGGTACCTGCAGGTGATCTACATCATTGGCCCTGACACCATCTCAGGGCCCCGGGTCCAGCGCTCTATCACGGCGCCTCTGAGGCGCCACCGAAGGGACCTGGTGGACCCCAGTGGCCGTCTGACCCTTGACGATTCCCTCATCTATGACAATGAAGGGGACCAAGTCAAGAATGGCACCAACATGAAGTCCCTGAATCTCGACATGCAAGAGCCCATGGTGGCCGCTTCTCTCTCCCAGACTGGGGCGTCTATCGGCAGTGCCCTCGCTGCTGTCATGCTCCTGCTTCTGGGGCTTTTGGTGGCTTGTTTCCTTGCCAGGAAATGCCAGAAGCAGAGGAAGAAACCGCCCACAGAGGACATTCTGGAGGAATACCCTCTGAACACCAAGGTGGATGTGTCCAAGAGGAGCCCAGACAGGGTGGAGAAGAACTTGAACAGACACTACTGCACTGTGCGGAACGTCAACGTCCTGAGTGACGCCGAGGGGTCTTATGCCTTCAGAGGGGCTAAGGTGAAAAAACTGAATCTGGAAGTCAGAGTTCACAACAACTTACATGATGGAACGGAAGTGTAACGGAGGAGACCTGTGTGTGTTTTTTTCTAAAATCATTTTTATAAAGACAGGGGTCAAATACTGGTATTTTTATAATCTTGCAGTTTAAAAAGGGAAAACTATAGCTTTGAGTGGTGGAAGGCACACATCACACACATCAACTCACAACTGAGCTACCTCATTAAACAAAGAACCACTGAGACCCCAGAGTTCTGGAGCAGAGGGCTTTCGGGAGAGCTCTTGAATAGTGTCAGCAGGTACAGACTGCTCCTTCTGTAAGGCTGGTCTTAGAAAGCACGTATTTCAGTATTGGCCAGGGCTTAGACTTTCCAGCTAGCTAATGGAGCTCAGCCGACTGGGGAAGGTGCACTGGCAGGTCTCTGGGTCGGGGGGTGGGAGGGGGTGCTGGGGGGACATTGGTTTCCTCCCCCACCTCCAGCTTTCTTCTACTTGGGCTTTCCCTGGGCCTCTGGGCAGCAGAACTTGGATTGCTGATGCTCCGATTCCATTCAAAATCCTGCTAATCGACACAGCCTGTATATTTGCTCATTGTATCTGCTTGACAGCTTGCCCGCCATGGCCTCTAACTGTCCTTTGCATTCCCAGAGCCTTTTCACCTGGGGGTTTCAAAGTGCTCTAGATGAGAGCCTTGTCCCACAACTTGCGGGAGAAATCGCACAGCTCCCTACCAGAAGTCTGGCACAGCGGAAACCGCCGCCTCCCCCCCCCCCCCCCCCCCCCCCGCCCCACAGAAGGGCAGACAGAGAGAGGAGGGGCCTGACCCTATTAGTGATGCATGACCCCCTAGGCCCAGGGGGATGTCCTTGTGCCCCACTGGTTTACACTGCACCAAGGACATGTCAGGACATCCTCCCTGACAGAGAATGCTGCAGAACAAGGTCAGCGCACCTGGCCTTTTAATTCCACGCGGCCGTGCATGCTTACAAAACCCACCACGCTTTTCTGCCACCCCAGGCTTTGCCCAGGCCAATAGCAGACAAACCTGCGTACTTTGCTAGCTGCGAGTTTTGTATTTTGCTAGCGTTTCAGAAAAGCAAGGGATTCATTTGAATAAAGCTAATTAGGAGAAAGCCCCGCTCAGAGTGAAATCTGAGTTAAGAGATGCCAACTAGTACTCACAACAGATAAAGTGTCAACGCTCACAGCAGATGAAGGCGCCGATCCCAGGACAGGTTTTCAGGGATTTCTCTTTCCGGGGGGTTCTTTTCTGGTAGCTCAGGCATTTATTTTTACCACATCAGCACGTGACAAGGCCATAAACACGTGGCTTTAAAATGATTCAGTGTTCGAATAGCAGCTTCGGGATTTTGTACAAAGTGTGCACACAGCTTGCTTTTGTGTTTCTTTTTCGTTTTTTGCCTGAGTGGCAAAAACACAAGCATGCGTGTCGTGTTGTTTTGAAATGCAGGCACAATTTCATCACCGAGGAGTGAAAGACATGTTCTCCTCCTGCCGTACGGCGCACCGCAGCCACCGAGCCAACATCAGAACGGCACGCTGTGTCGTCGTAGTAGAATGACCCAGGCCTTGTGAGGACATCCCACTCTGCAAACACCTTGGTTCTAGAAGGCTAGAAAGAGTGAGCCATGAACGGTTTTCAGCATCTCTACCAGATGCCAAGCTCTTGAGAAGAGGACCTTGTGAGCCGTGCCTTTGGTTCCTCAGCAGTGCCTTGCACAGAATGAGCACTCCAGAAATATTTGTTAGGTAAACAAGTGAATGGTGGCGTGGTTGAATGGTAGAGGAATCAATTCAGGAAGGGGAGGTGAGAGACATTGGTGGCAAGATCGCATGGGCAGATAGGAAAAAACAAAAACAAAACTGCCTCTTCTGCTTGGATTATAAGTAACCTCATTGGAACGACGAAGCACCATGTGGCATAGGCATGAATCTAGCAGTGGTCTTAGGACGACTGAACAGAAAAAAATCAAAAGAACATATTAGCCAGAAGTTGAAACTGTGAATCAGCCTCCAGAGCAGGACATTTAGAGGAAAGTCTGACTTAGCATTCTGAGGTGAGTGAAGTTTTCAGGAGAGGCTGGAATGGGGTGAGCCCAGAACCCGAAACTCCTGACTGGGCACGTGCTCCTTGAGACCAGCTTGGGCGGTGTGGGGCAGAACTTCTGTGTCAGCCTCGGGAGCATCCAGAATTGTGTCTCGTGGCTGGAGAGCTCATCAGCCCGGTGTGGAATCTCCTCCAGAACAACCTGGCAGGTTAATGCTAATTCTGCGAGGACAGGAAGCCTATCATTTGTGGAGCAACTTTTGATTTGGCCCGTTCTTTATCCCTGTTCCCACTTGCCGGAACACTTCCACACTAAAGCGGCACCGTTGCCTTTGCTCAGATATTCTTCGTGCATATCCCTTCCACTCCTGCCAAGGAGGACACATGCATGGGGAGAGTGAAGGTAAGTGCAGAGTGAAGCTAATGCAGGAAGAGATGGAGACCGAGACCTCCGAGTGCTCTCAGCAGCTTCCATGTACGTGGTCTTGAGCGACAAGGACAGCATCCGGGGAGGACCATGAGACCAAGAGCTCTCTGTGTGAGAGGAAAGCCTGGGACTCTTCCCACCTCCCTCCCTTCCTGCTCTTCTCCCCGACTACGTATACTTTTTCGAATGCTGGTACTTCTTCAGTGGATGCACACTTATTAAATAGGAAGTGTTGGGGGGGGGAAGCTGAGATTTACTCCTTTGATACAGTTTCTCATTTTGTTTATGTTTTCTGTTTCATAGCAGGAATCCGATAATTTGGTGATCGCTGCAGGATTATATTTCAGTCAAAGCCCTCCTTTTCAATTTCTCTAACTTGCTCACTAATGCCTTGTGTGTGTTTTACTAATCTTCTATACCATGTCATTAGGTCAGGAGGAACAAGAAGCCCTACGGGGTTGCTATTTGCTCTCCCCCACTGGCTGTGAAGTTTGAAAGCGAGGAGTCTGCGACTTTTTTCTGCCTCGCTGTCCTATTATGGTCCCCGGGCCTCCTGGAGGCCGCCTGCAGACCCGCGCCTGGATGTGGAAGTCGTGTTGGAATGTGTTTGCACAGTCTTAGGACATTTAGTTTCAGTGTCCTGTAGGTGTTCATTGTTCTTGGATAGGACACACATGCTCAGACTGAGTGAAACATTTGTGGTGCTGTCAACCTGATTTCTTGACTCAAATAATCTTTGTATTTCTAATACCAATTTGTGTGTTATGAATTTCTGATTTCTCCAATAACATATGCCACTATATAAATTTGTATTAATAAATGACAGTCTGGTTGCATTTTTTTTGGTCATGTTCTTTTTAGATTACTCCTCTCATTAACATAAGACATCACCTTTGAGATGGCAAAATCATTCTGAAAACTGAGGCAAAGTTCTTTGGAGAAAACCTGCCTGAAGGGGTTGAATCTAAGACAGGCACACATGGACCGAGCTATGAGCCAGATGAATAAGAAATTACACAGCCCCAGATCATCTTAGCTCATCTTCCGCAAGTAGTTGAAACCCCAGTACGAAGAGGAATAATTCAAATCTCCATGCGTGATACAATAAGATGATTATTTATGCTGTATTTATTACCATCAAACCCTCTTGGAATCCTTGATGTAGTGTGAAAATGGCTAGGTTCTTTTATGCACTCACAAAAATTTATGAAGTGTCCCTAACTCACCCTGGAGAGACAACCAAGGCTCAAATAAGTTGATTGGCGTGTGAAGGGGCAATGGCACAGTCAGAAAGCAACTGAGCCCCAAAGTCTCGGCGTTCTGTGAGCCTGGCCATGGGTGCCTGTCCCCCCTGGGGAGCTGCTTGATACATTAAAACAAAAACAAAAAAACAAAAATACTGCCAGCGACATTGACCAGCTGAGATCTGTTGGCACCTTTTCATGGCACATTTGCGAGCTCAGCAAGACTTGAGAAAGCATGTTTTCATAAAATCTGGGGGAAAGGAGGCCACAACCCTGCTTGGGATTTCCGTAGATACTACTGGGACTTGGTGTAAACTTCACTTCCTTGCGGTTTCCTGTGATTGTCTCTTGCCCAACAGCGGAGCTCTAAGCCCCAGAACACATCTCTCTCTGGCTCCTAGAGAAGCTGTATCAGGAGCCAATCTCTGAATCATTAGGATTGCCTATGAAAAATTTTCCTGAGACCTGAAATTTCATAGGCATGAAATTTAGAAAACTTGGGGGTGAGTGGCAGAAAATGAGTTCTCACTGAGATTTTGCAACACCTCACCGACGAAGGTTTTGAAGAGACGTTGTGGGAACAGGAGAGGAGACGATACTGAGAATATCTCACCAGGTTCAGCGCCATATAATTGTTGACTTTGTTGGTTAAAAATAGTCCAGTATCAGTTGTTTTATATGTCTCAGCCTAATATTAAAATGCCATGATCGCATAATGGATTCTGGCCCCAAATGAGCCTGGGAGAAGTCTAACTAGGAGTCCTTTAGAATGGTGTCCCGAGAGTAGCTACTCGTCCAGGACGCTCCCAAGTAATACATCAGGCACGTCAGGCAATCAAGAGCAATGACTCCTTTATGTTTTCTGCCTCATGCGGTCCTCATGACAGCCCTAGGACATAGTCATAGGTCATTGTCCTGGCTGATTTTCTTTGCAAGTTCCAGATGAAAACCAGGATTTCCAAGTCTTGGCCAGAAGGCCTTCATGGGCACAAAGTGGTGTTTAAAAATGGTCCAAAGCTCCTATAACCTGGATTTAACGCTTGTCAGGAAAACTGTGGTCACTTGACTTATACAATAAAATAGACCCACCCTGCAACTTTCTCTAAAACAAACGAACAGAAAAGCTAGCAGTTTTACCCCTGACTCATTTTGGTTTAAGGCCACCAAGTTCCAAGACCAGTTAGTTATGAAAGTTTACTAGAATCCCACTCTCTGGGAGAATGTTCATAAATTGTTAAAAACCAGTTCCAATATGTCTCCCTTAAATATCCCTCACTAAGGAATGTGTCCGGAATGAACCAATGGTCAGTACTAGTGACTCCCAAAAGTCCCTTTGCTGCTTATTCTCTCTCCACACTGAGCCTCTGCCCTGTTTGTGCTCTAGGAAACTGACTTTCCAGAAATGATTCTCCAAGGCTCCCTTGCCCTTGGCTTCTGGTTGAGATTGGCCAAATGGAGACACTGGTAGAAGTTAAGGTGTGTCTACCCCTATCCCAACCCCCTTCTCCCCACTGCCTTGCTCCGTGTGTGGTTCTGGTTGGTTCCCTACGGAGCCACAGCCCCTCTTCCACAGTCCAGTTCTCAAAAAGTTCTAACAGCATCCCTCCCTTGCCCTACAAGTATAAAGGTAGTAATGATTTCATCCTGTTCCTAGCCCTAGGGGCTTCACCATCAGTGTGGATTCCTTTAACTTAACCCTGCCTACCCTCTGTAAATAGTCCCTTTTTATTTTTTTTAAGGTTTTATTTATTTCAGAGAGATTTTTTTTATTTCAGAGAGAGAGAGCATGAGTGGGGGGCGGGCAGAGGCAGAGGGAGAAGCAGACTCCCCGCTGAGCTGGGAGCCTGACGTAGGGCTTGATCCCAGGACCCTGAGATCATGACCTGAGCCGAAATCAGAGGCTTACCAACTGAGCCACCCAGGCATCCCTGTAAATAGTCCCTTTTTAAAACTCTTTCTTTAAACCCTTTGAGTATGCTATTTCTCTTCTGCCAGAACTCTTATATAGTCCTTAAATTCAGTGCCATTTTGGCTATAGTTTTCAGATACATATCAAAGACAAACACTTGAACTCAGATCGTGTCTTTATTTTAAATTTGTCTATTGTTATCAGCAGCATGCTGATAAATGTTTCACACCAGCGTTTGGAGTCAGGAGAGGCCTGATTTGTAGCATTTGCTGGTTTTTCTGTTGTGTACGCCCCACCAAGGGCAATCAACCTACCACCACAATTTCCTTCAAGGTTGGAATTGGGGAGAGACGCACAGGAACACAACTTTATACAGCATTTCTACTCCACAGATATACTAGACATAAATAGCTTCAAGAGGATCAAGAATAGTAAAATGTAAAATAATTAGGAAGTTTGGGTGTCTTCGTTTTTAATATAATTTATTTGATTGTGTTTATTTATTTTTAAAGATTTTATTTATTTATCTGACAGCACAAGCAGAGGGAGAGGGAGAAGCAGGCTTCTCACCAAGCAGGGAGCCTGATATGGGGCTCAATGTGGGGCTCGATCCCAGGACCCTGGGATCATGACCTGAGCTGAAGGCAGACGCTTAACGACTGAACCCCCCAGTTGCCCCACGATTGTGTTTATTTAATACAATGTGTAGTAATGGCTGTGTTTGCTTGCAAAATTCCTAAAAATGTAGCGATTCACTTTTGCATGTCAAGCCAGCCTCAGCACACCACTGTAAGAGCAACATTTAGTATCTGCAACCACTCAGTCAATTAAATCTGCTTTTATTAGTTTTTGCTTCCCATTCTAGCATGTATTTTGAATATACCTCAATAACTTTGATGTAAAATCTTATATTTGACTCACAAATTGTTCTATTTAAACAGGAGAGGGACAAGATGATATAGGAAAAATTAGCTTCTTCTAAAACTATAAAGTAGTTCTACGTATTGAGAATGGTGAAAATGTCATCAAATAATCTTTTCTGCATTCTTTTTCTGAATGACTACAAACCTGGTTTCTGAGATCCTAATATTTATCATTATTATCATCCAACATTTCCTTCTGAGAAAATTCATCCTTTGAGGAAAAAAAATATTAGTTTTATAATCATGCCATAGCATGATTCTAGTCTAAAAGATGGTAACTGGGCAGTTGTTACAATGAGAACAATTCAAAAAATGGTTAGGGGCGCCTGGGTGGCTCAGGCGGTTAAGCGGCTGCCTTCGGCTCAGGTCATGATCCCAGGGTCCTGGGATCGAGCTCCACATCGGGCTCCCTGCTCAGCGGGAAGCCTGCTTCTCCCTCTCCCACTCCCCCTGCTTGTGTTCCTGCTCTCGCTGTGTCTCTCTGTCAAATAAATAAATAAAATCTTTAAAAAAAAAATGGTTAGAGTGTATTTTGTTTTAAAGTTGCCATCCTGAAACCAAAGAGGTTAAACTCTGAACCTGAAACAATTCAAATAAATCCTACATTACCACCACCTGTTGCTCGTTTCCTTCTGGATGTAAATCCAGCCCTATTACTTCCTGGTTGCGCGGAACACAACCTGTGCACGTTCCCCAAGCCCTCTGAGCCTGTCTCTGTATTTGCGAAATAGAGCTAATCACATTGAATCGAAACTGGCTAGTAAGTGTGAAATAAGCCCGTCTCTGCAAAGGCCTTGCTCAATGTCTGGCATAAATAATAGGTTCTCAATAAATATCCGCCTCCTGCCACTATGCTAATCCCAGAATTTTCCAGGAGGAGGTGGTACTTAATAGTTTATATCATGGCAACCTCTGAATGGGAGTCAGGAGTTACAATGCAGAATGGAAGGCAGAACTCCGTCACATCTCTCTCGGAAGAAAGCTCATCATCACTTTAGATTTGTGAATCTGGTGGGCTCCCCATGCACCGGCTCCTTAAGCAAGGCTGTTTCTCTGTCCCAATGCAGCTCCTCTTCCATTTAAGGAAGGATGTCCTCTTAAACCAGTGCTCCTCAAGCTCTCGGCTGCATCAGAATCACCTGCAGGGCTTATTAAAGCAGTAGGTCTGGGGTAGATCTGAGGGAATTTGCACTTCTAACGCGTTCCCATGTCCCAGACCAGAGAACCACTGCTTGAGATCTTCCTGAGCCCCAGTAGCCCCTGTATTGTTTAAAGGGCAACCCATATCAGCCTGCTGGAAGATTAGAAAAAAGGCATTCTGACCATTTAAGTCACTGTAGATAAACCAAACCAAAAGTTTGCCGGCATCTAAATGACAAGTGATTAGTTCTAATCCTTTTCTTCAAGTTAATATTGTCACTAAAATTTTTCTCAGGATAAATAGCAATGGCCGTAAGGCTGTGATTGAGAAATACGGGGCACACTAATTTCAAATGAAAAAGAAAGTAAGATTTCTTTCAAAGGATCATGTTAAAATCATTCGGATTGCATTGCCTCCTTCCCTGACTGTCCCAAACTTTTAGTGTCCCTTTTCTTCTAAAGCCACAAGTCCTTTCCCCCAGAATTTAACATTATATGTAACAAACTATAAAGCATCTTGAATTACTGACTTTAGCTTCCCAGGAGTTGGTCTTGACCTCAGATTATAAACTCATTGATAACTGAACTATGTCACATTATTTCCTTTTAATCTTCCATAGCACCTAACAGGTAGTGTTATGCTTTACAGGTAGTGTGCAGTCGAGAAATACTTACCAATGCCTTACAGGTAGTGTGCAGTCAATAAATATTTGCCAATGAATTTTAAGTAAAATAAATCCACACCTCTGTTTTGATCAAAAAGCAATGAATTAATTGAGACAAGTAAGGTACAAAACTATAAAAATATACTGCCTTTGTGTAATAAAGAGAAGAAATAAGAATGTGTATTTCTTTGGCTTGATTTTATTTAAAAAAAAGAACAATGAAAGAATATAAAAGAAACTAAAGAAAGAAAGTGCTTACCTGAAGAGGGCAGCAGTGAGTGGAAGGGATGAGGTTGGGGGGGTTGGTTAAGAGCCAAGACTTTGATAGACAGCTTTTTAGAATCAAAAAAAAAAAAAAAAACTTAACCATGTAACCATCTTAAGACAGTTTTATTAACTGAGGAAGTTCAACTATTCCTTTTCTCTTTTAAATTTTCTTAGCAATGACCAGATTTATTCAATTACTGTTTGGCTCTGATTTGAGGATCTACCTGCACTGCTTGGAGGGTAGAAGCAAAGGGCACCCAGTGGAGGTCATGCCCACAGGAGTGCTGAATTTACTTCCTACTGCTGCCATAACATTACCATAAACTTAGTGGCTTAAAATGACACAAGTTTATTACAGTTCTACAGTCAGAAGTCCAAAATGGGTCTCACTAGGCTAAAATCGCAGTGTTGGCAGGCTGCATCCTGTCTAGAGGCTTCAAGGGAGAATCCATTTCCTGGCCTTATCCACTTTCTAGAGGCCCCCTGCATTCCTTGGATTATCACCCCCTTCTGTCTCCAAAGCCAGCGATGACCCAATGACCAGTTGAGCCATCTCTCTGCTCAGCCTCTGCTTCCCTCTTCCCCATATAAGGACACTTGTGATTATATTTGGCCCACCTAGATATTCCAGGATAATCTCTTTATATTAAGGTCAGCTGATTAGCAACCCTAATTCCATCTGCAACCGTAGTTCTCCCTTGCCATGTAACAAAACATATTTAAAGTTTCCAGGCATTATTTTGGGCCATTATTTTGCCTACCATACAGGTTCATCATAATTTGGTACAGAATTTTGAACCACAGAAGTCAGAATACCCAAACCATCTGCCCCTCTCCTACTGTTGCATATCAACCAACAGTTTGCACATGGGTCTCTTTTGTTGAATGATTTACTTCCAGAAATGGGAGGGACCCATAAAAGGCAATTAATCTATATTTCTTTCCCTGTCTACTGAGCTAACAAGGGTTCATGAATAATGGCAGTTTCTGTTGTTAGAGAATGTGACTAACTGTGGAGATTTTGAACATAAAAGAATGGCTTCACCTAGATTACCTGCTAGTCCTTTCTCCTCCCCCTCATTCTCACGGAAGCCCCTTGGGTCAACCTCTTGGCATTATGTGTAGATTTATCATTGTCATGATTAAGATAAGCTTTGGAGCGGGTTGACTGGGTTTGAATCTTAAGTACATGATTTACTGGCTATGTGACCTTGGCCCAGGATCTTACACTGTACAGTTTATGCAACTCAGAAATAGTACGTACTAGGACCTACCTCATTTGGTTGAGGTGAAAGTTAAATAAGAAGATGTGTACAACACATTTAGAACAGTGCCTGGCATATAGCTGGTGCTTAAAAAAAAAAAAGCCAAATTGTTGATTATTTTGTTGTTTCAAAGACCAAAATAATATTTAATGGCTTATTGGTTGAGCTCTTTTTCCTCGGGAGGTCTTATTTCCATGGCTAACACTCCCCTGGGATTTTGAGACCTTCAATATTCCTACCTGTCCCCAGACCTGAATATTGGATGTAGGAACCTCTCTAGTTGTCCTTGTTCCAATTGACAACGTTTGGCCATGTTGGGAGATCCCAACCCCTCCTCAACACCTCTCTGTATACTGCTAAGATGGGTTAGGTTACTGTTCAGAACGATTCTCTGCCCACCCACTCATCCCCCTCAATAGGATTGGCGATCCTATTTGTCCAATAGGATGTTAGAAGTCATGGTGCAATCAAGGGCCTGAGAAGTGCTTGTGCATTTGAGTGTGCCCTCTTGCACTCTGACATCGCCAGAAGAGTTTCCTCCAGGTAGCTGTTGCCCTTTTAGCCTGGACTCAGAATGAACGCATGAAGCGGAGCCACCCCAGCCATCCTGCTGATCTGAGAGAATAAATGACTTCTTTTAAGCCCCTGAATTTCAGGATGGTTTGTTATATAGCATGATGGTGGCAGTAGCTGATACATTTGCCCATCCTCTCAAAATTTTTCACAATACTGTTCCATTTAAATACTCTTTGAAGTCACCTAATCTGCAAGTCTATTCATAACTTCTCCTAGTAACCACCTGCTCCCTGTACCAAGCATTCAAGTGTTTTCTCTTTTTTCTTTCCTTACTTTATTTTCAAGTGATAATGTCATCAACCCACATGCCTGTGAACAAGAAACTATGTACAATAATGTTCATTGCAGAATTATAGTAGAAAAATATTGAAACAATGTAATTAATGTCCATCATCATCAGAATGATGAATAAACCATGATGTAGTCATAAAACAAAATACAATGCAGCAGTTAAAATGACTGTGGCTACTAGAGTGGCTAGCACTGAACAGAAAGAGCTAGTGGAAGAAAATACATCATGATATCATTTATGTAAAGTTTAAAAACATGCTGAACAGTATTATGTAATATTTATGGCTATATAGATATTTTGAAACAAGTATAGGGGCACCTGGGTGGCTCAGTTAGTTGGGCGTCTGCCTTCAGTTCAGTTCGTGATCTCGGGGTCCTGGGATGGAGCCCTGCATTGGGCTCCCTGCTCAGCGGGAAACCTGCTTCTCCCTCTCCCTCTGCCCCTCCCCCTGCTTGTGCTCTCTCTCTTTCTCTGTCAAATAAATAAATAGAAATTTTTAAAAAAGAAACAAGTATAACAACATGCACAAAGATAAGAACACTGAATTTATTGTTGGGTTATCTCTGGAGAAAGAAGGAGGCAAATGGATACAAAAGAGCACAAAAGGAACATCAATGGTATCCATTTATCTTTTATTTTTATTTTTTTAAAGATTTTATTTATTTATTTGACAGAGACAGAGATACAGCTAGAGAGGGAACACAAGCAGGGGGAGTGGGAGAGGGAGAAGCAGGCCTCCTGCTGAGCAGGGAGTCCGATGCGGGGCTCGATCCCAGGACCCTGGGACCATGACCTGAGCCGAAGGCAGACGCTTTAATGACTGAGCCAGCCAGGCGCCCCTCCATTTATCTTTTAAAATATCTTTGAAAACATTCTAAATGAATAATGTTTAAGTTTTGATAAAGCTGGGTGATGGGTACACTGGTAGTCAGTATTATTATAATATCATTTATTCCTGTTGGTATCTTTAAAATATTTCACAATTAAAAATTTTATGTAGTAACTTTTTAAGAGGAAACTGTGGGAGTTGTACGCTGCTTGCTATGGTCCGAATTTTGTGTCCCCCCAAAACTAATACATCGAAATCCTACCCCCCAAAGCAATGGTATTCGGAGGTGGGGGCTTTTCTTTGGGGTGATTAGGTCAGGAGGGCAGAGCTGTCATGAATGGGATTTGTGCCCTTATAAAAGAGGCCCCAGGGAGCTCTCTGGGGCCTCTTTTATCAGAGAGCTCACGTGCCCGTGAGGCCATGTGAGGCACAGCAAGAAGACAACTGTCTTCGAACCAGGAAGGGGGCCCTCACCAGACTTGAACCCTGCTGGAGCCTTGATCTTGGACTTCCCAGCCTCCGGGACTGTGAGAAATAAGTATTTTGTTGTTTATGAGCACCCAGTCTATGGGAGCCTGTTATGGTAGCCTGAACGGACTAAGATACAGCTCTTCTTGATTGTTCCTGTGTCAGGTTGTTCCCAGCCTTCTCGGTTGATGTCTAACTCAGCCTCTTGAACAAATCCTGGAATTGGCTCTGCCCTAGAGCAGCACCTGCTTCTCTCTGGGAAAGAGTGCCTGTTCCATCCTGACCTTCATCCTTTGCTCTTGACCTCAGGCCTTTGTTGTGGAGTCCTGCACTTTCAACTGCATTTCACTAAGTGGAAGGCAAGACAAAGATGGTGAAACCCCACTTGTAACAGCCCAAACTGCCACAATTGCCCTAATTCCACCTCTAATTAACTGTCAGTTTTAAAGTCCAAGTAGCAGAGGCTCTAGAGTCTCCCTATAGGATTTTAATTTTCTCTTCTCTCTTTTGATTCCTTGTTTATGGAACCTGCATAACTATCTTTTTAGAGGATGAATTAGATCTGTCTGCCAGTCTCCCTCAAACACTTTCAGTACTTCCCTACTATTGCTAAATTATGCCCCAATACTCGCAATGTGTCATTCAAGATCCAGCCATGCCCAGAGGAAAGGTACCTAAGGGCTGAGGCCAGTGCTGAGTCCCAGCTATGACACTTTTTACTCACGTGGCTTTGGATAAATCACTTGACCTTTCTAAGCTTGTTTCCTCTGCTGCAAATTCTGAGAAGAATAGTACCTCCTAGGGTTGCCTTGAAGATAAAAGAGTGAATGCAATCAGGTACTGAGTCCAATGCCTGATACCCAATAAATGGTAGCTTCTATCATTCTCTACTACATCCTTCAACACACAACTGCTCACAATTCCCTCAATACAACCAGGGCTTTGGTTTTTAGCCTCCTTCATTTGTTTTATTGTTCCAGATGCCGAGGATGCCCTTCCACCTTATTATCTCCCCAAGTCTGTGGTTCCTATCCTCTTACTAGAGAGCCAATAAGCCTGGCAGAGGAACAACAAAACTACCTGGGTTCAAAAATCTAGTTCTGCCATTTCCTCCTTGTGTGACTTTGCTGAAGTTACTTAATCTCTCTGTCTAGGTTTCCTCATTTATAAAATGTGGGTAATCACAGTACAGGTATCCCCCGACTTTCCAAAGTGCCTGTTAGGCTTCTTCGCTGTCACTAAATACCTACATTATTAGTCCCTGCTTTCGCTAACTGAAAGAAGAAAGGAAAAAAGGCGAAATCGAAAAGTCTTGAGCGTTTGTTTAGCAGCAGGCATTCATTATAAAGGGAGCAGACACCTCTAGCCAGAGTGCCCCCCAATCTCCTTCCCCCAGGATTTTTTTAAAAGATTTTATCTATTTATTAAAATAAATAAATTGCACGCGCACAAGCTCGGGGGAGGGGCAGAGAGTAGCAGACTCCCCGCAGAGCACGGAGCCTGATGTGTGCAGGACTAGATTCCAGGACCCGGGGATCATGACCTGAGCTAAAGGCAGACGCTGAACCAACTGAGCCGCCCAGGCGCCCTCCTTTCCCCAGGATGACACTGAGCATCTCAGCATCAAGTCACCATAGCTGAGGACTGGATCTATGAGCACCTGTGCTGTATTTTGATGTATTTTTCCATCTGCTGGCAAGATGTGTCTAAAGTATCAGAAAAGCCTAAGAGAGGTTATTTGGGGGTGTGGGGGTGTGTGGTCTGGGAATGCCCAAAAGTTTTTTCCATATAAATAAACGGTGATCGTTTCCTCACTTCACGCCATTTTAGCTTAGGAAAGGCTTCCCAGGAACTCTACTCTCGGATACCCGAGAAACCTGTGTCTACTGTGTAGGGCTGTTGCAAGATTTAAATGAGGGCCTCCTCGTAAGGACCTTAGAACTGTGCCTGGCACAAAGCATTTACTTTTGCACCCCCCGGAAAGCGGAGGGCTGCGGCGCTAGGGTGCGGCCGTGGAGCCCCGGCGGTCGAGGGGCGCGGCTTGCTTTTCCCAGGGCCCCGGGCGCCGGTCAGGTGGAGCCGGGAGGCCCGGGGAGGGGCGGGAGGAAGGGGTGCGGTCGCCGGCGCTGGCCCAGCGGGCGCGGAGCGGCGGCGGCCGGGGTGCACTCCCTCTCTCGCCGTTCTCCCGCACGTCAGGTCCCTCGGCCGCGCTGCAGGTAAGATCGGCCTCGCCGCGAGTCGCCCGCGGCTGCCGGGCAGCTGGGAGCGGTGGGCACCCGGCCCACTTCCCCTGGAGCGCGGCCCACGCCGCAGACCAGCGGGCCGCGGGGGTTCGGCGGCAGAGAGTCCACGTCCCCCATTTCAGAATGGAGGAGCAAACGTGGTGCGCCCTGGGAGGGTCACCCAGCTATGGTGAGGGCGGGGCGCAGACTGACACCCCGCTGTCCAGCCCGAGACCCTTAACTTTTAGGGAACCAGCTGGCCATCTCACCTCCCCAGCCCTAAACGTTTTGGGGACAGAAACTGAGCAGGGAGTCACAACTGTCTTTTCGGTCCCTGGCGAATTAGGAGGGGCTGGCTCGAGCTCCTTCGGAGGACTTGGCACCCCACCCATCCTTGTGAGCATTTGCTCCTCTTAAGGGAGACCGCTTATTTTATTTCGTTTAATTTAATTTTATTTATTTATTTTGGTGGTAGGAGAAAAGTGTATTTAGATATTGAGCGTTGGGAATCTGAGAAGTTGGCTTTTCCTTAGAAAAGACTCACCTTTTCTTTGATTGCAACAGAGTCGCAGCCACTACTCATGATTCATCCCACTGGCATTTGAGTCGGCAGGTGGGGAATCTGAGTCCTTGATTGCAAATGACCATATATAGGAAACTGTGGTTTGTGCAGGGTTCCAGATGCCCGGGTCCGCTGAAGGCCCCTCTGGCTGCTGATAAGGAGTTACCCTGCTGGACAGAAATTCTGCCCCAGGATTTGTGTTCTGCACAGACAGCAAGACTCTGGCCTTGCGGAGAGCTATATTTACAACTTGTTTTATCAACATCATAAAAAATGTAACTCATTAAAACGTTTTTCTCCGAAGATATCCCCACTGGCTTCATGAAGGCAGAAAGCGTCAGACAGGAAAGGGAGTTTAAAGCTGTAAAGACACCCAGAATCTTGTTCTCAGAGCTGTAGTGGTCGTGTAGAGAGCCATCTGTTGAGAAAATAGGGAGGGAGGATGAAGTAAAGAAAATGATGTTGATGCTCGAATCCCTTTCTGAAGAGGATGTTTAAAGTTCTGTTGTAAGGTCATTTGGCCCCCACTGTGGAGTGATATCTTCTTAAAATTTAAATCAGTAATAATTGTTAATAATTTACAAATTATACCGGATCAGCACATATTGCGCCTCAGCTGTGACAATGTATGGGGCAAGCACTTGGGTAAGGCCGAGCATGGGAGTTAACTTCATACCTTTGGAGTGTGACTGTCCAGACTCTGCAGGGGGACACTTACTTGCTGTGCGGCTAGAACATTATTGTACCTTCTCTGTGCCCCAGCTTCTTTATATGTAAAGTGGAGATGTTCTTAATGACACCTCGCTCCCCTAGATTGTTGTGAGGCTTATATTAAATCATTCTTTCATTCATTATTTTTTTTAGTGCCTTCTATGCCCCAGTGAACTAATATGACAAAAAGCCTTGTGAAATTAACCTTCTAGTGCTTTTTATATGACCTGGCACATGGTATGAACTCAGAATCCTAGCTGATATTATCTTACACATGATTCCAGCCGCCCTCCTCTTCCCTTTCTGCAGAGGAGGAAACGGAAGCTCAAGGAGATTGAGCTTTCAGAGGCAAAGTGAGAACTGGTGACACTGTCTCTCCAGAGGGATGTAGTAGTAGACGTAGCTCGAAAGCCCACTGCCCTAGGCTACAGAGGGCCTGGGAGAATCAGGCTAAATATTTCCAGGGACTACTAGTGTAATTTCCTACTGATCTTTGTTCTGGGGCTATCATTGAATTTTTAGAATATTTTGTTCCCAGGATTGGTGGGAGCGACTTGCATTTCTAAATCAACCCTGGAGATATGCCAGCATGTTTGAATAATGTCTACATAGGAAAAGTGCCTGGGTTCCCAATAGGGCTCCACCAAAGAATTGCCCTTTTTACCTCTGGGCCCTACCAGGAACTGGACTGCCTCCTCAAAGAGCAGGCATGTGTGTTTATAACAGGCTGTAGGCTCGGAGCCTTGTAAAATGTAAATGGAGATAGCACAATCAAACACAAAGAATCCAACTGAAGCCAGCTAAAATTTGTTTGGGGATGGGGTCCGGGCAGACAATTTCTGTTTCTGTTTCCCTAGGATGGTATCTATCCTGATTAAAAGAATGCGGTAATCAACATAGTTCTATTGGAATTTTAAACGAGTCAAGAATTTGCTTTCCAGGAAAGATATTTGTAAACCCCTTAAGTACAGAGATTTTTTTTCTCTCTTCTTTTGACCCCTTCCCAGGTCCAGCACAGTCCCTTGTACACAGTGGGTGCTCAGTAAATATTTGTTTAGCAAATAGGGTACTTGATGCTAGAGACACATCATCTTGCTGAGGTGGTCTCTTTGAATGTTGACTTCTGTTTTCTGGATTAAAGATTAGGGTTATTCTGAGATTATTGTATTCTGAATATCCCAGATTTATTCTGTTTAGTAATTTTTTTCTTTTAATAGGTTCATCTGATCTCAACTCAAGCAAAGGTGGAATATCATGGCTTCTATCTGGGTAAGTAAAACTCAAGCTTTCACAATACAGTAACTTATCTTAGTCAAATCAAACTACAAAAAGTCAAAATATTAAGAAGTTGATAAAAGGTTCATTTGAAAATATAACATGCCAAAAAAGCAAGGGAATATCTAAAAATAATAAAACATAAACATGTATCATAGAGGTACATAGTTAAAATAATTTGTGATGACACCAAAGTAGAGGTGAATAACAGAGTAAATTTAGTAGGTGATTTGGGAGTTTATTATGTGATAAGGATAACATTTCATAACAAGAAAAGATGGCTTATTCAACAAATAATGTTAGGAAAATTTCTAGCCATTTGGAAAAAAAGTAAATCTATATTCCTTCTCCCTTCTTACATTAAAATGCATTTCGGGTGGATAAAATCTGAAATGAAAGAGACAAAATATGGGTGAATGTTAAAAATAATCACGGAGTAGGGACAGCAGTTACAACTATGACACAAACCAAAAGCCTAAAAGAAAAATATTGATCTACTTAACTGCATATAAACTTATGATTTATGACCACAGGAAAAAAAAAACACTATGAGTAGAGTCAGAAGACAACCCACAGGGGAAAAATATTTGGAGCACATCAGACAAAAAACTTATTTTCGTAACATAAAAATTACTTGAATAAATCAATAAAAAGAACTTGATGGAAATTTGTCAGAGACATGAATAGGACATGAAAAGAATTACAAATGTCCCACAAACACATGAAAAGATGCGATCACTCACTAGGAAATAAAGAAACGTGAATAACACAATGAGAAACCGTTTCTACCGGAGAATTGGTGGTGGTGGAAAAAACACATAATGAGACCAGTATTGCAGAGTCTGTAGGCAAGACAAGCACTCTCATACTCTGATCATGGGAGACGAAACCTGGCACACTTTTGGATGGCATTTTGGTGATATCCATCAGTGTTTACATGTACACCCCCTTTAGCCAGTTATTCCATTTCTGCGTGTTTACCTTATTGATACACTTGCATAAGGCTGAAAAAATATAGGCCTAAAGACATTCATTTGTATTAATGAAAATATGTAGACAGCATAAATGGCCAGCATAAATGGGCATGAAATTATTAAATTACTCATTTGTAACCTACAGCCATTTTTTAAATAGTTATTTATTTATTTGAGGAGGAGGACAGAGGGAGAGGGAAAGTCCCAAGTAGACTCTGTGCTGAGCATGGAGCCCAATGCCGGGCTGGGTCTCACGACCCTGAGATCACAACCTGAGCCAAAACCAAGAATCAGGTGCTCAACTGGCTGTGCTACCCAGGCGCCCTTAGCTTACAGCTATTTTTATGTGGTCGTTAAAAAAGAATGGGGAACAAGGGGGTCAGTTCCCTATATATTGACGTAAGAAAATGTCCAAAGATATGTTAATCAATGAAAAAAATCAAGTTACAGAATAGTATGTACAGAATGATTCTGTTTATTTTTTTAATTTTTTAAAGATTTTTATTTATTCTGGAGAGAGAGAGAGCATGAACGAGGGGAGGGGCAGAGGCAGAGGGAGAAGCAGACTCCTTGCTGAGCAGGGAGCCTGACACAGGGCTCAATCCCAGGACCCTGAGATCATGACCTGAGCTGAAGTCAGATGCTCAACCAACTGAGCCACCCAGGCTCTGATGATTCTGTTTAAAAGAAAGTTAAAAAAAATACATACACACACACACACACACACACACACACACACACACACACACACACGTAATACAGTTTTTATGTATACGTATATACATATACATGTATATGGTCTTTATGTATATACATGTATATATATTTATGTATTTATGTATATACATAAAGACTATATTACATGAAAGCTTTCTAGAAAGGCAGAACTGTGAGCAAGGGCACATTTATTTTTCAGTGCATTACCTTCCATGCCCTAATTTTTTTGTTAATGATGAACATACATTATATTTCTTAAGTGAGGGACAGAAAGGTTTAAAGAATAACTTGTGTGGAGATATACCAGCCCTAGGTATGGGTGGTGTTTGTGGGAGGTGTGCTGCTGCGAGGTTTTCTTGGCCCCAGGTTATTCCGTTACCACTGGCCAGGAGGCCAAGCTGTCCTCTTTCCAGGTCTAAAATTCCCCCTGCTATTATGGATACTTAGTAGAGCTTTGCACAGTGGCAGTATCGTAGCCAATGAGGTTTATCCAAGGCGTGATTATTGCTAATGGATACTTAGTAGAGTCAGATGGGGGAAAAAAAAAAAAAAGCATCTCTCCAAAATGCTGGTGTTAAAAAAAAAAGTCTCCTCTCGTCCTAGTCCATTAGTAAATTGACATAGGTCAGGCTCTCCAGTAAGTTGGTCAGCGGACACCTTCAAAGTTGTTAGTCTCTTACTGTGCCTAGTGAATTAAACTTTATGGTAGCTATGCATGTTTAGGAAAAAAAAAAAAAACATAGTATATATAGGACTCAGTACTTTCTGCAGTTTCAGTGGGGGTCTTGGAATGCATCCCCGGTGGATGTGGGTGAGGGCTCCTGTATAGATATACAATGGAGTATTATTCAACCTTAAAAGGGAAGAGAATTCTGATAACATGCTACAACATGAATGAACCTTGAGAACATTATGCTAAGTGAAATAAACCAGTAGTAAAAGACAAAATACTATGATTCCGTTTATATGAGGCATCAAATTCATAGAGACTGAAAACAGAGTTGTGGTTAGGGGCTGAAGGGCATTTGTTGCTTCATGGGTATAGAATTTCAGTTCTGCACAATGAAAAAGTCCTGGAGATCTGTTTCACAATACTGTGAATATTTTCACCACTATTGAACTGTTGTACACTTAAAAATGGTTAATGTGGTAAACTTTATGTTATGCTTTTTTTACCACAATAAAAAAACCCCGGAGATTTCTGTAAATATTCTTATCACTAAGTTTTATCTTTTTCTTTTTCCCTCTTACACACAAAAGCACATACACACCTAAACACAAATAAGCAATCAAGTCCATGCTTTTCTCCAAAACTGTAGATCAGTTTGTGGTTACTAGAGGATGATGAGTTTATTGGAGTGATATGATCAAGAGAGAAGACTTTGCTTGCTATTTTAGTATATTTCCATTGCAGATAAAACAATAGCTGGTTTCCTAGGTCTTTGTATTCTAGATGCATTGCAACCCTCCCATTGTTTCAGATGAGTCAACAATCTATGTTGAATTACTATTTCCTTTTTTTGGAAATGTTGTGTATCTCTGTTCAGGGTTGTGTTCTCCTACCTAACCCCTGATGAAAAGGCCTGATGTCTTATCAGTTTGCACTTTTTGGACCCCAGGGTCCCTTTAGGTTGCCTTTAGGTCCATAGCAAGCACTCGGGCAAACTACAAATTAGAATGTCTTAGGAACATGATATGTGTGTATGGTTGATATCTTTATTGCTTTGGAAGTGGCGGGCAGGTGCTCAGGAACTCTTGGTGGGGCGGGCCCATGGCCTCTTCTCCATCGCAGGCTCCTGGCTGAGCAGGATGGCTCGGGCTCTGTGAATGGCAGTCACGTGGAGATCTGGGCCGTACTTATTCTCGAGGATCGTGCCCCTGATGCTGCTGAGGGTGGCCTGGGCATTCTAACAAGAATGGTGGTCCGCACGTAGGAGGTGGCAACCTTTCTGTGGCCGGATCTCCGCTGCCTGACCACCACTACACCTTTGCCATCGGCCGCGGGCTGCACGGCCACAGTCTTATGCTGAATCCGCCAGTTGTAGCGGAAGGAGTTGCGAGCCTTCAGGTTACTGGGCTCGGTGCTGTATGTCTGCCGGTTCCTCTGGATCCCGAAGCTGGAGCCGTTCCGGACGACCGTCCGTGCAGGTGGGCAGTCGTGGCGGCGGCCCCTCTTGCTACGGCAGCCGGAGGCGGGAAGAGCAGAACGTGACTTTGTATTAAGATGCCATAACAATATCTTTCCTACGTGTGCCTTCCCCAGAGCTGGCTTTCTCAAGCAAATGTTCTGGGCTCTTTGCTCCTTGGTCAGTTCCTAACTTCCTTTGACCTTTTGTTTGAATCCTCTAATTAGTATTTTTATTATCCTCCTAAAATTTTTCTAAACTTGTCATCACCATAATCATTATAAACTGTTATAACACCCTGACTTGCCATACATTTTCCCTTCCCCACTCCAAACTCGACTTTATACATGAGGAAGGGGAACAGAGAGCCACTCTGGAACTAAGGGATAAAAGATATTTTCCAAAAGTGTAACCACATAAATAGGTTGCCTCCCAACTTTGGAAGGAGTTCATCAAAAGGGTAGTTAAACAATGAAAGCAGCAAGTACCTGCTGTACTGGGCTCTCCTGGGAGCAGAAGGAAGACAATCCAGCCACAATCCCAGGTCTTCTTTCCATAACTCTCTAATTGTTTAAAAGGCAGGCTCTTGAATATGACCTGGAGCAAGTTACTTCGTCTCCTGCCATCCCTGTTACCTCCCCTGTAAAATGGGTGGAACAACAGTACCAGCATCATTTAGTGCTTGTGAGAATTAACCCAGTTCATATAAAATGCATTAACAGTGCCTGGCATGTAGTGAGCAGTCAGTGAATGTTAGTTGTAATCATTATCATTTCAATATGTTATTTTTTAAAAAACATATTCCTTGCTAATTATTATCCCTGCAGCTATTTTAGTAAAGGAGTTTCTGCCTGTCTCCTGGGCCCGATTTTATTACAAATCAATAGCATCCTCCTCCCCATCGGGATGATTGTCTCTGAGCCAGGTGAACACAGATGGGTTTTCCCCAAATAGATTCTTTCTGACCACTCCTACTTTCAGTATTTTTTTATTTTTAAGATTTTATTTATTTATTTGAGGAAGAGAGAGCACAAGCAGGGGGAGCGGCAGGCAGAGTGAGAGGGAGAAGCAGGCTCCCCGCTGAGCAGGGAACCCAGTGTGGGGCTCAACCCCAGGACCCTGGGATCATGACCTGAGCTGAAGGCAGACGCTTAACTGACTGAGCCACCCAGGTGCCCCTGCAGTATTTTTTTAGAGCAGTTTTAGGTTCATAGCAAAATGAAGCAAAGGTACAGAGATTTTCTATGGATACATGCATAGGGTCTAGACACATGCATAGGGTCCCCCATTATCAGCATCCCCCACCAGAGTGGTACATTTCTTGCAACTGATGAACCTGCACTAACTCATCATACTCACCAGAGGCCACAGTTTACCCTACAGCTCATTCTTGGTGTTGTAGGTTCTGTGGATTTGGATATTTCCATATGTTTAAAGACATAGAATACTCTGTTCCCACTCCAAGTGGGTATACAGCAGTACAATTCTGATACGAACTACCTGGAGTTAAACTCTACACGTTTAAGAGCTCAGTCCTCACTTCCAACGTCAGCTGCAAGTCTCAGAGCCACCTGCTCTTCCAACCCATACAGTTGGGGATTTCCACGACCCTCTTGTGTTCAGTAATTATCTAGAACAACTCACAGAATTCGCTGAAAGCGCTGTATTGACACTTACAGTTTTGTCGTCAAGCCCACCTATACGTAGAGCAAGGTCTGGAAAGGTCCTGTCCCCGTGGAGTCAGGACGGATCACCCTCCCTGCACATTGTGTGTCCACCAGCCAAGGAGCTCCTCCGAGCCTCTAGGCAGAGTTCGTACTGGGATTTCATTACATAGGCGTGATTGATTAAGTCACTGGCCGCAGGACTGAACTTAATCTCGAGTCTCCTTTCCCTCGCAAACTGCCAATCGTTCCCATCTTATACCTATCCAGAGGTCTACCATAAGTCACCTCGGCAGCATAATAAAGACACTCCTATCAGGAAATTCTGATGGTTTTGACGCTCTCTGCCAGGAACCCAGGACAAAGACCAGAGATACTCTTTATCGTACCATACATACATAACTCACACAGTGGCTGCACAGATTTTCCGAAATATCATATTCCTTTATTTTTTTACTGAAATGATATTAACACTCAGGCGCTGGTTACCTTGTGCTGATCAGAACCTCTGCTTGGAGGTTTCTATCTTAAATAATAAGTAACACAGGGGAAAATGAGTAACGCTTTGTAATAAATACAAATTAGCAGATAGAATCACTCAAAACATGGGGTCCGTGGAGAAGAAATACTTAAAGGGATTCTTGAAAGTGGAAAGGTTGGGGAAAGCTTATCTAGGGTGGAAACAGGCTAATAGGAAAAATTAATCCCTGAAAATGTGTTCTTGATGAAAAGGAGAGCATAACTTTCCTTCCCCGCCTACCCTTCCTCTCTCTCCTGGGAACAAGACTGGTGCAGTTTGACCCATGAGGACACAATGGTCCCATTTCTGCTGTGTAACACACAGTAGTGACATCAGTAGTAGGGCTCCTGGGAAAGGTGCGATGTGCTAATGGGAGAGAGCATTTGGGAAGATAATGCCTTTCCACTTCTGTTCCATGGATGACACCAGCCCTGGGCATATGATGCTACTGGTCCTGGGTACAAGAAGATGGTGAGAGCCCTGTCCAGTTCATATGTCTTGCTTTGGTGGAACGTCCTGTCAGACATTTCTTTCCTGGTGTGTTTGCTCTTCCTAACTATGCAAACATGTGTGGGAAGAACACTTGTATTATATGCATGTGGTCGTGTTAAATTTCTCCTCTGGTCTCCTTGTCTACTGCATCTTAGGGCTGGAAGACCTGGTTCTATAATTGTTTTCACTGAGCTAGACTTTTCACATCCCGAAGAGAATGGGCATCGTGCCTGATTAGGTGCTTTTCAACATGATGCAACTTCCGGTCTGGTGTGTGTTTTAAACCATGTTCCCGAAGCGTATTTAGATAAATATTGGCAGCTGCAGAAATAGCCCTCTGCAGGAAGTTAATGAAAAACAGGTAAGACCTGGATTTCAAATCCAAACATTAGAGCTTTGTTTCAGGACAGAGTCTAGAAAGAAACTGTCTAATCTGAGTGAGAAGAGAGAGGCTTCCCAGGAATGAATAGACCAAGCATTAAAGAGCTGTCCTTTGCCACTCCCTGACTCCAACTCACCCATGAAGGCACGGGGCCTCTCTTCCACATTTAATCATACTAAAAGGTGTAATTTGCCAAATCTAATGAGTAGCTACTGAAGAAGCCTGGTAAATCAGAGGCAAAGAGGAAAAGAAAGAGTTTTAGATTGAGAGCAAGGAATGTGAAGGGGAGAAGATATAATTTGATTCTCTTGAATTCCTGTGTTTTGGTGGATGCAGAGCAGTTGGAAAAAGCGAAGTATTTTAGAGTACTGAGCAAAAAGATTAAGACAGATGTAGGGGTCTTACACAAAATAAAAGAGAATAAGTCAAAAGGGCAGAAAATTCTCAAGTCTGTCCCTTCCTCTATGATCAGATCTTTGCTCCTTTTATTTTTAACCATTTGTGTTTGATTAAATACTTCACCTAGGTTTCGGAAACATGTTTAAATAGAGGTAGTGACAGCCCCATCTGAACAGCATTTACAAAAGGTTTGAAGAATGCATTACTCAGATTTCTGAGGTGTGTCATAGAGCTCTGAAAAGTCTGGTAGTGGCATTTGAGAATTACCAAAGAAAGCAAGACTCAGAATAAGAAAGCATTTTTTATTCACTTAGTCATTCAACAAATATTTGCTAAGATCTGCTATGTGCCAGACACTGTTTTGGGCTCTGGAAATACAGAGAAAGAGAAATTATTTAAAAAACATGGATCTTATGTGCCTCTGATTTTATTAAGGAAGATGGCTAATAAATAAAGAAACAAATGTATAATATATAATGTCAGTTTAAAGTACTCTGGAGAAAAGCAGAGCTAGATAATGACAGTGATGGGGAGTGTTATTTTCTGCTCAGATATGTGAGCAGAAGTCAACATGGAGTGAGGGAGTGAGCTGGGAGAATATCTTGGGGAAGAGCATCCAGGCAGAGGGAACAGCAGGGGTAGCCTGAGGCAAGGTATATTTGAAGAGCAATAAGAAAACTCCCATGGGGTGATAGGAGGGAGACAAGGAGAATCAGGGAGGTATTCCATGTCTTTTTTTGGGATCCTCCAAGGGCTACAAAGAAACTTAATAATCCCAGTAGCCTTTGTATAAACTCTACAAGGAGTTCCCATTATGTAGGTTTACTTTACATTAGGAAGAATTCTTAGCAACTTATTGTTAGGATTGTCACTTCCCAAACACACACTTACACAAAACTCATAAAATAATGTATATTGCCATCATGTCATGTGGGCATTAAAGACCATGGCCACAGATACAAGAAGTGTTCTTTCTGTAATATCACAAACAGCAAACATCCCTGGCCTCGGTCCCTCCTGGGTGGATTTCCATTCCCATAGAAGTGACGTGGGAGGAGAGTGCGTGTCACCACTGTAGTCCCAACATCCTGCCAAACCAGCTCCATTTTCTAGCCAAGTTTCAGAAGATGTGGTTGATTCCCAGATTCCCCAGTTCAGTGAGCCAGGTTCCCTTTATCTTCCACAGTTAGAGAGCAGGTCCCTTTGACAGAGTTGTCTCCCCTAGAAGATGAAGTTAGAAATGTACTTCATCTCACTGAGGATGTGGCCCATATAGCCACCCTAGTTTTCAATTCTTTGTGGCTCTTGGCCAAGAAGAGAGTTTGGTCAAGAACTCTTAGCTGACTTGGATTGTGGAGGAAAAATGTAATCCTCAGATACTGGTGCTAAATAACTCAAAAGAAGATAAATATAAATTGTTTATAATCTGCTTCAAACAAATAATGAAAATTCTTCTGAGAGAGAAGTTTGTGTTCTTGATGTTAAAGACTTTCTGGGGGACCGGTGTTTCAGACCCAATCCAAATAGTTAGGTTTGCTGCCTCTGCCAGAGAACCCCTGAGTGCTTGGAGAAACAGGAAGAAAGACATAACAGAATCATTGGCAACATCCCTGGTTCACCAGTCTTCCACCCTGACTTCTGGAACCAGCTTTGAAAGACCGGGAGTAGCCTGTCGTGCTGAAAGTGACCACCAAAATACCTCTGACCTCGTCCGCATCTCCCAGGATACAATGGTCACTTTGATTTCTGGACCATTGATGTTTGAAGGGATCAGTTTCATCAAGCATCCAGTTGTCTTATGTAGGCCTTGGAGAAATTCCATACCATCTTCCCTCCATTTTCTTCCAGCAAACTCATTCACAGTTGTTTATTAAGGCCCTATCTGAAGACTGAGTACTGGGCTGGAGCTGGATATACTGTAGTAAAACAAAAGATCTCTGCCCCCTGGAATGTTTTGTGTTAGAGGAGGTGGGGAGACACAGATATAAACCGTGAGAGATAATACCGAGTGCTGAGGGCCCTAAGGGGGGGAAGGGTTGCTGAGACGAAGACCAACAGGAGAGGACCCGCTCAGGTCCAGTGGCCAGGGCTGGCCTGTCAGAGAAGATGGCCTTTCAGCAGAGGGGTGAAGGTAGAAGAACATTCCAGATAGAGGGAACAGCATGAACAAAGGCATTAAGATGAGGAAGAATTCAACATACGTCAGCTGGGCTGTCAGAGAACTGAAGTGTGCTGGACAAAGGGGAGAGTAGCTGCGGGTGAGGGCGAAGAGGGAGGCTGGGCCAAGCCATGCAGGGCAAGGGCTGTGCGGACCAATGCCGTAGACCCCTTGGCTGCCGCGTGGGAGGTGGTTAGAGGCTGGCAACGGAAGGAAAGGAGACTGCTGCAGATGTCCGTGTCCAGGGGAATGGTGATGGTGACTTGGACAACAGCAGGGGCAAAGAAGATGGGGAGATTGCTGATGGATTGAATGTGCAGGGAAAGAGAGATGCATCAAATGAGACTCCCAGTTTGTGGAGGTTGGTGCCATTTAGAGGAAGAAGGTCAAATTGGGGACGAGCTCAGAAGGCAGTCGGGTTGCCTGGTTCGGTTCCTGGCTGTGCCACAGATGAGCCATGGAACCTTGGACAAACCTCTTACCTCTCTGTGTCTTCTCCCCCTAAATTGGGGGTCAGAATAGTACCGACCTTGTAGGGTGGGTTTTGAGGATTAAATGAGCACATATGGGTAAAGCACAAGTAAATATCATCGAATTGTTACGTAGGGGAGGAAATCAGCTTGGGAGGAAATAATAGATAATGTGCTACCTAGAAGCAGATACATCAAGTAGACATTGAATATACAAGACCAGTGTTCAGAATAGAAGTCTGGGGGGGATTGACAAAAGTGAGAGTTGTTTACATGATTAGAGGGAAAGAAAAGAGATTTTCCATTTTTAGAAGTACCTATTCTGTAGAAGTCAGGCAAAGGGGACGAGCTGTTAAAGGAGAATAAATGCAAGCTGGGATGGCAAGTAGAAACCCCAGGGATGGGGCCCAGGAGCCAAAAGAAGGCAGAAGTCTGGCTGGGTTGACCATGACACATGCTTCTGAGAGGCCAGGGTTTCTTCTGATTATAATCTGTGTTTCATGGAAGACCCAATGCAAATAGCTTGTGTGTCCCTACCTCCCCTAATTTCTGAATCACACTTAGCTCCTACTCCGGCCCAACACCCTCTGTTACCACATCCCAGTGCTCTTGCTCTGAGGCTCCCTGATGAAATCATTATATTTAAAAAAGAACGGAAGGCAAGTATGTATCTTTTCTCATTTGAGCAAGACAAGAAGAAACACATACATTGCCTCTGGACCCCTCAGAAGCACTTATTTATTTTTTTAAAGATTTTATTTATTTATTTATTAGAGAGCGAGCGAGAGAGAAACAGCAGAGAGGAGAGAGGGTCAGAGGGAGAAGCATGGTCCCTGGACTCTGGGATCATGACCTGAGCCAAAAGCAGTCACTTAACCAACTGAGCCACCCAGGCGCCCCTCGGAAGCACTTTAAAGGAAGCCATGAAGTCACTCACTTCCTCACTGCCATCAGGCACCGGAGGCTACCATTCTCTGCTTTCCCCACCCCTGCTTTCCTTTGCTGCCCCTAGGTGGGAAGCCTGCGGGCTGTGGCGATGGGGCGCCTTCTGTTTGCAGTGGGCCCTGCCAGCCTATGGGAGAATCTGAGGTCCCTCGTGTTTGCCCTGGAGGATCAGAGTGGTTAGCAGTGCTTGTCTCCGGCACCTTACCTGCTGTTTGCTGGGGCTGCCTTAACAGAGTTCCACAAACTGGGTGTTTTAAAACAAGAGAAATGTATTCTCTGACAGTTCTGGAGGCTGGAGGTCTGAAAGCCAGGTGTGGGAGAGCCATGCTTCCTCTGAAACCTGTAAGGGAGTCCTTCCTCACCTCTTCCAGCTTCTGGTGGTTTGCTGGCAATCTTTGGGGTTCCCTGGCTCGCAGCTGCACGGCCCCAATCTCTGCCTCCGTGGTCACATCCCCTCCTGTGTGTCTCTGTCTTCACCTGGTTGTCTCCTGAGGACACCTGTCATGTTGGATTCGGGGCCCACTCCATCCAGTATGACCTCAGCTTAACTAAGTACATTTCAATAAACATATATCCAAAGAAGGTCACAGTGTGCAGCATTGTGGGCTTGGCCTGCCACATATCTTTTTGGAGGGACACAAGTCAACCCCTAACACTTGCCTCCTCTGACGCTATTCCACCTCAGGGCCTTTTACAATAAGCTTTCTTTGGTTTGGAAAACCACATTACTAGAAAAATGGAATGAGAAGTCTCACATCTTCCAAGTTATGATTGCTTTATTTCTTTATTTTTATTTATTTTTTTAGTCTACTCCATTTTTCCTTCTATCATAAACCCTCAAGACCCAGCAGACTGTTTGGACGTTGACCAGAGAGTGATCATTTCTCCTCAGCTCTTCAAGAGTTCCTGAGTCCTGGAAGTTTCTATGAGGCATTGATTTAAAAGCTTAGTTTTTGGATGTGGCCTCTACAGGATTTTACGAAGTGATGAGTGATTTGGCTTTACCTCACCCTCTGCTACCTATAACAGAGCTATTCTTGCTCTGAAGCATTGGGCTTTAAATATGTTTCCTGTCAACAGGATTGGCGCCTTGTGTTTTTCTCTTTCATTCATTCTTCTGAATATGAATGTTTAACTTCTTGCAAACCCAGGACACTCTGCATGAAAAAAATGGGTGCAACCGGCTTTCATGGTCAAAGACAGACCGACCTCTCTTGGCAGGGGGGAGGGGAGAGGGAAGGGGAGGTGGCAGCAGACAGCTTACCAGGCCCCCACTTGGCCACACCAATGACTTCAAGGCATCAGGTGCTCTGATGATCTCCAAAGGAGAGTTTTAGAAGATGAGACAAAGGGGCGCCTGGGGGGCTCAGTTGGTTAGCGTCTGCCTTCAGCTTGGGTCATGATCCCGGGGTCCTGGGAGCGAGCCCCACACAGGGCTCCCTGCTCAGCGGGGAGTCTGCTTCTCCCTCTTCTCCCCACTCATGCTCTCTGCCGCTATTTCTGTCTCTCTCTCTCTCAAATAAATAAAATCTCTAAGAAAAAAAAAGATCAGAGAAAACTCTATTGACATAAAGATGGTTCAAGTGAGATGCAGCCTAGCTTAGTAATCAGAAGCGGAGGCTGATGAGACTGACCACTTGCTGGCTGTGTGAACTTGGGCAAGTTACTTAAGCGTCAGTTTTATCATTATCTGTAAATAGGATGTATTACATCTGCCTTACAAGTCTTTTGTGAGGATTGAATGAGCTAATGCAGGAAGCGTGCTTAGCACAAGACTTGGCACACAGTAAGTAGCAACAATTTTTTTAAAGATTTTATTTATTTATTTATTTACTTACTTACTTAGAGCAGGGGGAGGAGTAGAGGCCGAGGGAGAGGAAGTGGGAAAGAATCCCAGCATACTCCACACTGAGCAGGGAGCCTGATGCAGGACTTGCTTTCATGACCGACCCTGAGATCATGACCTGAGCCGAAACCAAGAGTCGGACGCTCAACCGACTGAGCCACCCAGGCGTCACAGGTAGCAACAATGATTAATGTCAAGAGCTCCTGTTAGTTTCCCCACTCCCTTTATTTAGACATTGCTTGCTTTAATTTATTTTCCAACTGGTTTCAGGATCGGTGTCCCTTTGGGGGCATCTGAAGGTCAAGTCTGGAAAAAAAGGAAAGCAACTTAAAGTGTTTAAGGGATGCCGATGGAAATCTGATCAAATGTGATTTTTTTGGAAAAATAAAAACTTTGCTAAGTATTTGTGTCCCACACTAGCTTGACACTTTGTTAGGGAGTTAGGGTTAGTGCAAATAGACGAAGTCAAGCACTGATTAGTAGTTTAAATGTTAAGGAAGGAATCCTGCAATGAAGCAGGCCATGCAAATAGTTTTGTCTGTAAAAATGCCAACATTCCTGAAACAATGAGCTTATCGTCAAATTCTTCTTCCACCTCCCATAAAAGAATCTGTGACTTGTTTACTCATTTTGCTTTGGTTTTCTGGGCAGCTGAGAATGAAATAGAGAGTGGTTCTCAAACTTGAGCATGCATTAGAATCATCTGGAGATGATCCTGAGTCTTAGCCCCAGAGCTCTTGACTCAGTAAGACCGGGGTGGGACCTGAGAATTTGCATCTCTAACAAGTTCCCAGGTGATGCTGCTTTGGCTGATCCAGTATCTTCACTTGGAGAACCACTGGCATGGAATCCTGTGAAGTATTGTGATGTGGTAGAGAGCACAGGGCATTTTAGACACAATGGGTGGGTTCACATCCTTGGGCTGTCCTTAGTAGCAGAGTTATGGTAAGCAAATAATTTCTCTGAAATCGAGTTTCTTCCATTTTTTAATGGAAATAATAAAATCTACTTTGTTAAGGTCATTGTAAGACTGAAATAAGTTGTCTGTAAAGCACTTTGTTCCCTGCCTGGCATGTGCTGATTTAAAAGATTCTATTAATTTCTTTTACTATAAGATTTTTCTCATAGGTCATGTAACTATTGTTGAATGTTCTGGGCAACCGAATCTATCAACTGAATTAGACTGCTTATTTAAATAACTGAAACAGTCTAAAAATTTTCACCAAAATTCCGCTTCAGATTTTCCGTGCCATTTTTCAAGCTGGCATTGGGCGGCGGCGGGGAGGGGGGTACTTTTTTTCTTTTAATTAAACAAGGAGTTCCTCCGCACTTAATTCTTGCTGGGTGGCATATTACATAACGGACTGGGAATTTCAACCTTCTCTAATTGTGCGCATTGGAATTTCAGCATATTTTGATGTGTAGGTAGTAGAGGGCAGTGAAATGGTCACGGCTAGAATGGAAACCCTTTTCACGAGCCATTGGAATCTGACTGCAATTCTGTCTTCTTGGGTTCAGAAGCAACCATGTAAATACCTGTGTGACGCAAAATCACCAGGGAACTTCTTCAGCATGTAGAGTGTACCTTACTTCTGAAGAATATGTTCAATATGTCTAATGCAAGACCTGGGCGTATGCATTTGAAAGAATTACCCTGGGTACAAGACCCTATATTTCAAGAAAGACTAGGAATGGGCTGGAATGGTCATGACTGTGTTCAAATTCAGATGCTACTGCTGACCTAGTTTCTGTGGGCTTGAGAGCAAATGCTCCAATCCTCTTAAACCTTGGTGTCCTCTAAGTGAAATGGGTCACTCTTACTCCTCAGGGATGTTATGCAGGCTCTATTGATGCATCTGAAGCGTCTCACACAGCGCTGGCCATGAAGCACTCAAATGCTCCAATATTGGGGTGGTTCTTCTAAAATGCCAGGCACATAAGGTGGACAGATAAGATCAACATAAAAGTTCCTAGATGGGTAGAACTGAAATGAGGCCAGCTGACTCTGGGAACCCATAAAATATTTATTAAGCCTCAGAGAAGGAGGATTCTCCAAAGATTATGTGGAAGTGACTGATTTCTAATCGGCGCCTTTAGATCAGACACATTCACAGCTAGTTTCTAACCTGTTATAATCACTCTTGTAGAATGAAAACTATTTTGGATGCTTTAAGATTAAACAGTGTTTGGTTGTATTAAAGTGAATTGTTCAACCTAATCTATTGAATCAGCAGCCTATCATTTTTTATTGGGCCAGAACATTAACTTTCCATTCACTTTAATGTGACACGATAATGTCCTGCCATGAAAATATTAAAAACCTCAGGAGAGCCTAAATGAAGCCATATTAGCCCAAGACAACAGAGCCTATATTATTCAGCAACAGGATAGGAAAATCAGTTTAGAAAGAAAACACCATTACTGTAAAGACATGTTTTTCTTCAGAGTGAGGAAATGCCATATAAATATATGTTCCCTTGCATTTGTCTCAGCATCTTTGTGGCTGTTCTGTAGTCTCTTAAACAGTTTTAAGAGATTTTATTCTTTCCGTAAGATGGTCTTTCCCAGCTTACTGACATGTTTCTAATTTGTGTGTTTAAAATTACTGTCGGGGCATTTTTCATTTCCATGTTGCTCCTAAAGATCCATGTCAGTGGAGCTTTCAGAAGGGAATTTATCAGCTGCAACTACACATTTGTTAAACAAGGCTTGAGAACAGGCAGTCCTAATGGGGTTTTCGTTCGTGGATCCTTTGGTGTAGGCTTCCCCAAGGACAGTGGTCAGCATTAATTAAAGCATCTTAAAGTCTGCAAACCACAGTTACTTCTGTGTGAGATGCGGTGAAGAACTTTGAGTTATCACTTGAAAACAAAGAGGATACAGGAAATTGTCACTTTCTCATTGTTTTCGTGCAGAGGCCACTTTAAAGCAAATATTCTGGGGAGCCTGGGTGGCTCAGTCATTAAGCGTCTGCCTTCGGCTTGATCCTGGGATCAAGCCCCGCATCGGGCTCCCTGCTCAGCGGGGAGTCTGCTTCTCCCTCTCCCTCTCCTGTTCCCCCTACTTGTGCTCTCTCTCTCTCAAATAAATAAAATCTTTAAAATGAGATAAAATAATAAAGCAAATATTCTTTTTTATTGTTATGTTAATCACCATGCATTACATCATTAGTTCTTGATGTAGTGTTCCATGATTCATTGTTTGTGAAAGCAAATATTCTTCAGAGTCACTGGGATTGGCACAATTTATTGCTCTAGAGAATAACTATTTGTATTTCTAATCTCTTACACAAGGGGAGAAAGGAGAGGCCTTTTTGTATATGTGGCAAATGTCAATTGCTCACATGTCTGGAGACAGGAGAGTCTCCTGAACCACTCCTTAAGGGAAAGGAAAGTGTTGCCAATTAAGGGTTTGTTATGCTTCCAATGTGCATGCGCGAATGTATGTAATGCAAATAAAGAGGTCATTCTGAACTAGTGGCACTTTCAGATATTTCCTTCCAGGTTGGACACCGAGGGACAATGCACGATTATCCGGGCTTCAGCCCATCAGTGGATGCTGAAGCGATTCGCAAGGCAATCAGAGGAATCGGTGAGTACTGTTCTGCAATTGCTCTCTTCACATTGAAGCAAATCAGGAAAGTTACAATTTAAAAGTGAATTGGTTCAATTTGCCCAAGTTGGCTTCCTCAACTGGAGAAATTGTAAGGGACTTTTTAAAAAATTGTGAAATAGTGGGGCACCTGTGTGGCTCAGTCGGTTAAGTGTCCAACTCTTGATTTCGGCTCAGGTCATGATCTCAGGGTCGTGAGATCAAGCCCTGCATCAGGCTCCACACCCGGCGTGGAGCCTGCCTAAGATTCTCTCTCTCCCACTCCTTCTGCCTCTCCCCGACCTGCCCTAAAAAAAATAAATTAAAATTATGAAATAATGAGGAAAAAATGCATAGGGTACCCAATTTTATTAAATCTTAATATTTGCCATATTTACTTACTGTGAAATAGTACCTCACCATCATTGCTACCAACAGTGATCATCATAATAAATCATTACAGATACCCTTCTGCTGATTCTTCCTGGATCTCTTTCCCACCCTGTTTCCTAGAGACAAAACACGATCCTAAGGTAGAGTTTATTCCCATGAAACTTTTAATTCCATAACTATATGTGTATGTACATATAGTTTGCATGGTCTCAAACAGTATAAATTAGAATGATACTGTGTATTGCATGTACATTCTCCTGCAACTTCTTTTTAGCCCTTAACATTTTGTTTTTGAGATTTATCCATGTTGATATGTTTAGCTCTAGTTCATTAACTTTACTTGCATAGTAGTCTATTGGATTATTATATTGTAAGATGGGATATTGATGGAACATTTAAATTGCCTATAATCCTTTTCTATTATAGTATTAAAATGCTGCATTGAATATTCCTGCTTATGTCTGTGCACATTTGCTTCCATTTCTCTAGAATATAGCAAATGGAATTTCGAGGTTGAAGATGTTCATCTTCAAATTAACTAGAAATTTTGCCAGGGCACCTGGGTGGCTCAGTTGGTTAAGCAACTGCCTTCGGCTCAGGTCATGATCCTGGAGTCCTGGGATCGAGTCCTTCATCAGGCTCCCTGCTCAGCGGGGAGTCTGCTTCTCCCTCTGACTCTCCCCCCTTCTCATGCTTTCTCTCTCTCATTATCTCTCTCAATAAATAAATAATAATCTTAAAAAAAAAAGAAATTTTGCCAAACTGCTCTCTAAAATGAATATGCAAATTAGCATTCCTACCAGCAGTTCGGTATCTGTGAAACTTACTCTTGCCCCATGTTCTCCCCAGTATTTGCTGGGGTCACACTCTTCTGTTTTCCTAATTGAGTGGGTCTAAAATTGAATCTCATCCTGTATGTATGTTTGCTTCCCCACTCCCCCCCATCCCCCATGACTGATATGGCTGAGTCTCCTTTCTTGTTCATCTGCTTCTTCCATGAATTATGTCTTCCTATCTTTATCCATTTTTCAGTTGGATTGTCTTCTTCATGATTGGCAAGATTGTTTTTTATAAATTCTGGATACAAATTTTAAAAAAAATTACAATCCATGAAAATATCTTCTCCTAGTCTGTGGTTTTCTTTTAACATTGGTTATAGTAACTTATATTGCCTAGAAATTTTAAATTTCAGGGAAATCAAGTTTACCAGTATTTTTCCTACATGTCTTTTCTATAATGAGCTCATAAAGATATTCTCCTGTATTTTCTCCCCAGAGTTTTACAATCTTATTTTTCACTGTGGGATTTTCAATCTATGTGGAATTAATGTTTGTAAGTTATTTAAAGGTATCTAATTTTGTTTTATCCCATGTGGCTGGTTGATTGTCCCAGTACAATTTATTGAAGAACACCTCCTTTGCACACTGATTAGTAATGCCGCATTGTCTTCTAAGTTTCTCTGTTTCTGCTCCATTGGTCTGTTTGCCTATCCCTGGCTCCATATCACATAGTCATAATTACTATTCTAATTTTATAATTAGTGTCTAGTAAGGCAAGAGCTTTTTTTGACCCTTTACCCCCTCTCCCCCCCCCCCCCCCGCCGCCAAATATTAGGGTCAGTTTGTCAAGTTCCATGAAATATACTCTTTGGATTTTTATATCAGTTGTAATACTATCTTGTTTCTGTCATTTGGGGTTTTTTTTTTTCTGTTTTTAAATGACAAGTATTTCTTCATTTATCTCTATGCCTTCCCTATTTAGGTTCCATGTTGAGTAGATTGTTCCATGAGGTTAATGTCAAATTGAATGAAATAATAGTCTTATATTCTATTGCTTGTCTTTTTTTCTTAACATTATGTTTCTTCACAAATTTTTGCATGTTGGGTTGCAGACCTACTTTGAGATGCTTGTGAGGACCATTACTGATGTGTTCTTAGTCCAGAACCAGGTGTCATAATGGTATTTGCATTAGAGATGTGTCAAATCCAGTCTCTGAACCACAAGGCAGCTTGTTTTAGTTTCTGGTCTTTTTTTTTTTTTTTTTTTAGATTTTATTTATTTATTTGACAGAGAGAGACACAGCGAGAGAGGGAACACAAGCAGGGGGAGAGGGAGAGGGAGAAGCAGGCTTCCCATGGAGCAGGGAGCCCGACACAGGGCTCTATCCCAGGACCCTGGGATCATGACCTGAGATGAAGGCAAACACTTAATAGTAGGCAGACACTGAGCCACCCAGGTGCCCCTAGTTTCTGGTCTTGAGCATTTGCAAAACTAAGAGATAAAGAACCTTCTAGCATACAAACTTCACGGAACTGTCAGGAGTGGTTATATCTGGAGTCTTGGGGCATAGGGCATAGAGATGTTGAGAAGGGGTAGAAAATTACAACAGAGACTTGAGACAGGAGCTAGGCCCTATTGAGCAGGTGTAACGAGCTAAGGGGCTTGAGCTTCATCATGAAGGTTACAGAGAGCCATTAGGATTTCACCCAAGGGATTGACATGATCAGGCACATTTTAAAGAATTTACTGGGGCAATCATCCTTGGTGTGAACTGTAAGGGGGCCAAATCAGGAGGCTATTGAAGTTTCTAGGTATAGTATGCTGTGTGCACAGGGGCAGAGGAGAGGACAAATTCAAGAGAGGCAGATGATTGCTACAATGTAGGGAGTGAAGAAAAGAAAGGAGTGTAGGATGACTGCCAGGATTTTTGGTTTGATGACTATATCCGTAGTGATGTCATTGATGAGGGAACATAGGATGAGAGACGAGTTAGAGAGGAAAGAGAATGAATTCCACCTGGATCATCTGAGTTTGAGATACTGCTTGTGCACTTGGAGGTGTTTAGTCTTGCACCAACACAGATGCCATTAGAGGTTCAAATCGATCATTGGACTCATGCGACACAGCTGGGCTTTGATCTAGTTCTGTGTTTACTAGAAGAATGCAAGACCAGCATTACGGGGGAGCAGTACCCTTCACTGGGAGGCCCAGCAGCTAACCAAGTTCTCAGTTTATTTTGCCCCATCCCTGATGTAGAGCGTGTACCATGGCCACTGGCATGTGTAGCCAAGGTGTATGGGGGTCACTCAACACACAGAAGTTGAGCCATTCTAATCACGCAGGCCCAAGGCTCACAAGCCAACTCACAGTTCCCCAACCAGGGGGAGTCCTCTGCTGCAAAGGAGGCAGACACAGCTTCCCACTCTAGCTTCATACTATAATTACCAAGAAAATTGGGACCTTGAGGGCATTCTTAAGCAGGCCAGCATCAGCCCTTTACTTAGAAGAGGTGCTTAAGTATATGGTCTGGGATGCCTGAAAGAGGTACGGATCAGAGAGGGAAATAAATGTTTTAGAGTCACAGATTTGGGTTCACGTTCTTGCTACACCACTTAAAAGCTGCATGACTTTGGCACATGAGATAACTTATCTAAATATTAGTGTTTTCACCTTTGGAACAGCTTAATCATACCCAGTGCCCACAGTTTCTGTGAATATTAACTATGACAATGACTAAAAGGGGCCTAGAATATGGCAGGTTCTCAATACATGTCAGTTCCTTTTTTCTAGAGAAAAAATAATTTGATATCAAGTATGGCAATAGAGAGATAAAAGGTGATAAGACAGTAACTGAAACTCATAAGGGTGAAAAAAACCCAGCTCAAAAGCAGCATATTCCTTGCACTACTCCCTCTGTCTGATATACAGAGAGGAATATTTGGACAATGATTATTCCCCTCCCCCCCCAAACTCTCCAAAGTTAATTTTCTTTTCCAAAAGCCTGGCAAAGAAATGGAGATTCCAACCTGGTAAGAACCTGGAAGTTAAAAACCAAAATGCCTTCCTGTCTGCATTTGTTTCAAACCATTAATCATTTTTTTCTTTTGTTCATGACAGATATTAAGCATCTTTGGGTTGATGGTGAGTAAAATTATTTTCGTTTCATTTAGGAACAGACGAGAAAACGCTCATCAGCATTCTGACTGAAAGGACGAATGCACAACGCCAGCTGATTGTTCAGGAATATCAAGCAGCATATGGAAAGGTACAATTTGATTAACGTAACAGCCAGTAAAGAGTTAATCACTATGGATCAGAGATGCTCCCCCATGATTACACCAAAGATCTTTTGTTTCAGGCCGAGTGTAACAGAAAGTACCCTGTGTATCTAGTCAACAGCCTGGCGTGTGAGTCCTGGTTTGCCCTTAACAGGCTGAACGGCCTTGCTCATGTTATTTGATCTTTCGGGGCCTTCATTTTTTTACCTGTTGGATAAGGAGGATTGTTTTAAAGAGAGACCGACCAATGGCTTTAAATGAGGAATGATTTGGATATCTGGCAATGTCTTGAGACATTTTGATTTTCACATCTGGAGGGAGAGAGAGGGATGTTTCTGGAATCTGGTGGGTGGAGGTCAGGAATGCTGCTAAAGATCTTGCAATGCAGAAGATGGCCCACACAACAAAGAATTATCTGACCAATTAACTGATAGATCCTGTCTCAGATCATCTTTAATTTCTCTTCCAACTCTAAAATATCTTTGTAATTGTAGATTTAATTCATTCAGCACATGAAAACTTACTAAGTAGCAGAAGCTATACAGGAACTATACAAGAACATTTTGTGGTTTTTTTTCCACATGGTGTATTTGTTCAATAATAAACTACTCTGTGTCAGGAATGGGGTATTACTCCATGTCAGGAGATATCCTAGACATTGGAGATTCACTGGTCTAAAAAGCAGATCCTTCTTTTTATCATGGAGCTACCATTTTATTAGGAAGATAAGAACTAAATAAAATATTTAGATATTAGTAAATGTTATGAAAGAATT
This sequence comes from Zalophus californianus, assembly GCF_009762305.2. Classification (NCBI taxonomy): domain Eukaryota; kingdom Metazoa; phylum Chordata; class Mammalia; order Carnivora; family Otariidae; genus Zalophus; species Zalophus californianus. The sequence goes on from NC_045596.1 coordinate 63,065,331, forward strand.
AAAATGGGGTGATATGGCAGAGAGTAGCTGCTGAATGGCTCCTTGAAATAGGGTGGTAAAGACATATCAGTGAGGGAGGTTGCCTTACTCTCAACTAAAACCAAACAGTACTAAGGATTCTGCCTTACTTGATCTGGGGAAGAACATTTCAGACAGAAGTCACAGCACACGCAAAAGCCCTGAAGCAAAAACAAGCTGGGACTATTTAAGAAACAGAAAGACTTCTAATATGGCAGGAGTATGGAGAATAAGGGGAGCAGATGGAAGAGATGATGTTGGAGAGGGGGTTAGAATATGCTGGGCCTTGGGGTCTTTGTACAGAGGTTTAGGTTTTATTCTAAGAACAATAGAGAATCACTGGAAGTCTGTAAGCAAGGGAATACTAGAAGCTACTTTATATTTGCAAAAGACTGTTTAAACTTCTGTGGCTCACAAACTGTGGAGGGGAAAGAGTGGTAACAGCAGTCAGGCTGTTGAGACCAGGTGAGAACTGAGAGGGTGTAGAGACCATCCAAAGGCAGCTCAGGCATCACCTCCTGACAGTGTCCTCCAAGCCCCCAGACCCCATTAAGACACCCTTCTTAATATTTAACCTTCACACTTTATCAGATACTTAACATATTATATTGACATTTTATCTTTGAATATTTCTGGTTTTCCTCTTAGGGCATAATCTCCAAGGAATAAAGATTGTGTCTAACTCACCTTTAAATGCCTAGCACAGAGCAGGTACCCAGGAAACACCTGTCACATTAAATTAATTGCCAAGCTTCTTGACAAGGCAAAGCGCTCATGTATAGGGAACATGAATGATCCATTGGCCTTTCAGGATTTCCGGACTATGGAGGAAGGACAAGGTGAAGGGGGACACCGTTTCTCACAGTGGGATGGATTGAGAACATGTGAAGTGAGGTTCAGTTGGAAAGTCCTGGGTTGAGGACAGATGGTAGTAAAGCTTAGCATTTAGAGAGGAAACACCCTGTGCTGATTAAGGCAGAACTAGTGACACTTGGCTCCATCCCATTTGTTTAGTCTGCCGCCCCCCTGGGCCCCCTGGTGGCCTGGTAGATGTTGGTATGTGTCCACATTGTCAGAGTGGTCTGGGAGGCTGCCAGCCTCTGTCTCAGAGCTGAAAATAATCAAGAGCAAGAAAAATAATAATTCGGGGCACCTGGGTGGCTCAGTCGGTTAAGCGTCTGCCTTCGGCTCGGGTCATGGTCCCAGGGTCCTGGGATCGAGCCCCGCATCGGGCTCCCTGCTCAGCGGGAAGCCTGCTTCTCTCCCTCTCCCACTCCCCCTGCCCGTGTTCCCTCTCTCGCTGTGTCTCTCTCTGTCAAAAAATAAACAAAATCTTTAAAAATAATAATAATAATTCACTAACACTCATTTCAGTATTAGAAATAAAAACCATACGACCTGCCTTCAAGCAGATGAGTTGGACTGTACTTACGTAATGTGTGAAAACAGTGCCAAAGGACAATAATAAGTAATACCGGCTCGTTACATGTAGGGTCTTACCCGCTGTTGTTGCCAGAAAACTGCTTTGATGCCTCGCGGTTCCGCGCTCAGCAGAGGCAGGTGACCAGCCCCTGTCTCTCCTTCCCTTTTCTCTCCCGCGCTCTTTGGCAGTCACTGAGAAGCACCTACTGGTGACGCTGGGTGTGAATTAAAGGGCTCCCCTTCCTCTTCTTCTATCCCCAACCCAAATATTGGGAGCATCTGGAGCCTAGGAAATGCATTTTGATACACGGTTCCTCTCTGTGGCACTTATGTAACCCCCTCCATTGGCTTTCGTTCAGAAAACCTATAAAACAGAACATCTTGGAAGCAGTCACAAAATGCAGCGTGCTATCCTTAGAAATAGTTCACCATTTCTGTTTATTCCCTGTGAATTGGCATATTTTTGTCTGAATTGATACCTTTGTTTATCTTTCAGGATGTGACTTTATAGAAAGAGAAAGGAAAAGTATTTCATGCTTTCCTCTTTGGGGTGTTTTATTTTAGGAACTGAAAGATGACTTGAAGGGCGATCTCTCTGGCCACTTTAAGCAACTCATGGTGGCCCTTGTGACTCCTCCGGCTGTGTTCGACGCAAAGCAGCTGAAGAAATCCATGAAGGTATGAGCCCAATTTGGGCTTGAGATTTAACTGTGTCATCAAGAATAATGACTTACTTCCAGCGCACACTTGAGAGATGGGTGTAAATAGGACAGATTTGGGTGTCATTTTGATGCTGCACTATCCAAGTGGTAGAACAGTCCTGAAATGGGGAACGGTTGCAGAACCTTGAGCCCGGTGAACCTGGGCTGAAAGAATAGCATCATATCGTAATTTCATTTCCTTGGTTTTTGACCCAAAGAGTCAAATTCTCCACTTTGTTGTCATTGAGAGTAGATGGCACCATCATCAACCCCATTGCTTAGGTCAGAAACCTAGGATTATCTTTGATCCCTTGCTTTCCCTCACTCTTCAGAGCTCCCAAAATCCATCGGCAAATCCATTTGCTCTATTCCCAAATCTGTCTGCAAGTCTGTCAGAAATGTGTGCGTGTCTCTCAAAATCCATTGCTACCATTCTAGTTCAACCACCACCATCTCTTGACTGGACCATATCAATACCTTCCTACTTGGTCCCTTGCCTCTGTTTTTGCCCACCTGGAATCCACTCACCACAGAGTAGCCAAAATTATGTTTATACAGTTATTTTTAGAATTATACTATTCACCTGCATAAATCTCCAGTGGCCTTGAATACTTAAAATCCATGCTTCTTACCATGACCTTTATCACCCATCACAGTCTGGATCCTGTCCGTCTCTGTGACTTTTTAAAAATTCTATCTGTATCAGTCAGGGTTTCCCAGAGAAGCAGAAGCAGTAGGTGGGAGATATATATATATATTGTGAGATTTATTGCAAGGGCTTGGTTACATAATTATGGATCTGACTAGGCAAATCCAAAATCTGTAGGGCAGACTGTTAGGAAGGGGAAGCTGGAACTCTCAGCAAAGCTGGAGCTGCTGCCCACAGGTGGTATTTCTTCTTCAGAGAAGCCTCAGCTCTGCTCTTAAGGCCTTTCAACTGACTAAACTGGGCCCACCTAAAATATCTGGGATAATCTCCCTTGCTTAAAGACACTCACTAATGGACTTTAGTTACGTCTACAAAATACCTTCACAGCAACACCTAGATCTGTGTTTGATTGAGTAACTGAGGACTGTAGCCTGGCCAAGTTGATAAAGTACCATAAAACTGTCTACCACGCCCTCTCCTCCCTGTCCCCCCGATTCAATGCTGTAGCTACACTGGCCTTCTCTCTGCTGCTTGAACGTTCTAAGCTTATTCCTACCTTGAGGTCTTTCTACATGATGTTTTTCCATCTGGAGTGTTTTCCCTCCATATATTTTCTATCGATTCACTCAGTTTTATTTTCTTAATTACACCTGTTCCCATCTAAAATTATCTTGGGGTTTGTTGTTGTTGTTGTTTGTATATTTGTCCATTCAATTAAAAGGCAAATCTCCATCATAGCAGGGAACCTCATCAGTCTTGGTCTGTATCTTCTGTTCCAAGAGGAAAACCTGAAATGAAGTAGGTACTCAACACATGTGTTGACAGGAAGGAGGGGAAGGAAGGAGTCTAGGTCTGAGGTATAAGCTGTATTCTACCTCCTTATCAGAGTTGGGGGAGACTTTCTCTTCCGTGGAAGAGGTATGGGCACCCAAAAAGAAGATGGCAAGATGGAATGAGGTACACAAGAGATTTCTTGGGGGAAATCTTATGAAGGATAAAGAGGAGACAGAGCCGGGGAGGTTGGGTGGAACTTCAGATGGCAATTCGGGTCTGTCACACATGAAAGGAGAGAGGGAAGGAAGTGCCTTGGATAGGAAGCGCTTCCGTCTACAGTGCAGCTCTGAGAAAGCTGTGGCAGGCCAGTGGGGAGCTCCTGAGCAAAGATTGCCCTTTGGAGAAGTCCTACACTGGGCAGAAATGGTCCAGCTCCAGTACCCCTTCAATGTTCAGTCACTTGCTGAGAGCAGCTTGGAGGGAGCGTGACCTCTTTGTCAACTGTGGCAGATCCAGAGCTCTGACGATTGGAGGCTATCACCCAAAGACATTATTTGCAGCAGATTCTCTTAAAATAAAATCTGAGCAGTGCATTTCTGTGGCTGCCACATGGGGGACAGTTTAACAGGTGGCATGATAAGGATTAGATTCACCAACAAGGATTAGAAAAAATTCTCTCTGATGCAAAAGAAATCCACAGTAGTCAGTCCAGAGCTGGGTGTCCTGGCACAACCATTATCAGAGACTCTGGTTCCTTCGATCTTGAGGTTTTACCATCTTTAGCTTGTAGATTCCACTTGTTGGCTAAAGATGGGAACTCAAGATCCAGGCATTGTATCTTTGTCTCAGTCAGCCAAAAAGACAGTGAGAGACAAAGAAGGGTTCATTTCCTCTCCTTCAGGACTCTCAGAAACTGCACAGGGTACTTTACATATAGTCTATGTAATTTGTTATATGAATAAACCTAGTTCTAAGGGAAGCTGAGTAATATATCTACTTGGGTAGCTATGTGCTAAGTTAAAAATTGAGGGTTCAATATTACTAAGGCAAGGAAGGTAAAAGAGTTGAGGTCTGTTCAGTTTTGCTGTGAACCAAACCCTGATCTAAAAACTGTGAAAACTAGTCTGTTTTTAAATTAATTAATTAGCTAATTAAAAAGGAGAGACATTGAGGGTAACTAGGAACCTCTGCCACAGAGGGACAGAATTTAGCCTCAGTTCATAAGCTGCATTGACCTTATTTGACCAAGTTCTAGTGTAAAAGGCTTTTCTTGGAGTCACAGCATGATTCGGTGACCTCAGTATAAACCAAGGCTCAGGGTAACTAGTCCCCAAATCAACGAGGCCCATGACATACATTATTAAGGCTTTAAAAATCTCCCTGTATGAAGATGATACCTGCTGACCTAGTGCATTAGCAGAAGGATGAACTCATTCAAAAGAACTGCAGAGCCCTTTCTAAACATAATGGCATATTCGAATGCTCACTTCTGATCTTGAATGACATGGGCTTTTCCCTTTACACTATTTCTCCCTGCAGTTATTCAATTGATTTTTACACTGGAGTGGGAAGTTTTCTTGAACAATTTGATGTCAGTTTAGATGATTTGTGTTATTTTCATACTAAAACATATGAAAAAAATGAGAAAACCGCATTAGAGCAATATACAACCTTATGCTGACTTACTGACAACTTCTTTTCATCAGTATTAAGCCTGAAATGCATGACATTAAGCTTTTCAAGTATTCTAAAAATAGATTTCCTTTTCTTTTTCAGGGCACTGGAACAAGTGAACATGCACTGATTGAAATCTTAACCACCAGAACAAGCAGGCAGATGAAGGAGATCTCGCAAGCTTACTACACAGGTGGGCTTATTCTCTGCTTACTTTTACCACTGTCCACACACATAGGAGCCCATGTGGCTCTCCCCAGAAATCCACCAAGCTCTTCTTCACAAGGCATTTTGGGCAGAAAGACATAAAAAGAAGGATACATTCTAAAATGGGCTAAGGACGGTGGATCTTCAGAGAAAATGTGAATATGACCTGAGCTAGAAACTGCTGCATAAACCGTGGCATTGACACTTTGCACTTAGCACATTACAGCTGTGGTGGATTTTGCTCTTGGCAATCACTGCCTAATTGAATCAGCTACCAGTGTAAGAGATTCAAATCATTATATATCAATATTATATGTTAAAAACCACTTAGATTAGCCTCGTGATTTGGGGTGTGGAAAATTAGATGAACCATTTAGAGAATGTGTTGAGCATGTGGATTCAGTATAATTAGCCCAAGTCCTCGTAGTCTGTTAGCTGTGTAAAAATGAGAAAGTCCCTTCAGTGTAATTCTGGCACAGACCCCCTCCCCCAGGGTTAGCATGACAACACAAGTTACAGCACAGTCCCGGGAGGATTACCCTCACATTGTAGGTGTTTAAAATATTTGGTTCTCTCAATTTAATGAGATTTGCATATAAAAAATCATCGGGGCCAGAGGCTCTATACCAAGGTGCCTGGTTACTTCCTAGTGGTTCTTAGAAGAATTACTGCTCCATGAATTGACCTGCCCCTCGATGGCTTTCTGGGGTCCAGCATCTATGTACAAACAACCCTGAGACGTAAACTCTGTGAAGCCAGGAATTTTGTCTGGTTTTGTTCACTGCTGTAGCTTCAGTGTCCAGAACAGTGAGGGATAAATTCAAATAGGCATTGAATTAACATCCCCAAGATTGAGATTGTCGTCTTAAGAGCCAAGAAGAAAGTTCTAGCATTTAGGACTGTCGTTTTGCAAATATGACCTGTGATCATAGTTCAGAGTTATCGGGGGCCTCAATATCCGTGTGAGGTAAGCTCTCTAAGGCTATAAGGAATGGACTGGCATTTAGGTTACTTTGATTAAGAGGGATTCATGATACATAAGGAGTGAAAGAAGGAAACAGGCCCAGTCATGTGTAGCCAAGCTTTACGGAGATTTAGGACACAGCACTACCCTAGGGACTCTGTTATCTGTGGCTCCCTCAGCATCAGGCATCCACTGCTCCCTGTGCTGATATTTCTGTTACAGTAACTCCTTCCTCTCCCTTCTGCTTCTACTGTTCTTGACAGTACCACGCCACTTCTCTCCCCTTACCACGAGGTATTTGTCTACTCAGGCTTTTATTTGCCCCCATGGCTTACGGTTATTCTTGGCTTCTCTTTTGCCCTTTATTCCTTGGAGTTTTTCTCCTTCTTTGTTACTGTCTTTGTCTCTTTTTCTGTGCAGCTCACTCCCTAAGAGAAGATTCAATGAGCTCAGGAAGGCGCCCTCTAATAGATAGCGTTATTTTGGGCACCATTCTCCCACCAACTCACCTCTTTGGCTGCTGACCACTTAGAGTCAGATGGCAACCCTATGGCAGTCAACTGCAGCAAGGGTGATGGTGCCATATAATGTAAAATGGAGGCCCATGCATACGAAATCCATCGAAGTCGGCTGCCATCTTGGCTCTCATAAAAGGACCCAGTGTTTCATGTAGCTGGTCTAGTACAATGACACGATAGAGTCTAAAAAGAGAGCTGAATTCTGAACTTTTTCTTGTATTAAAAAAATTTTTTTTCTAATTAGAATGAAGGATAGATAAAACAATATCATAACTGTTAGATAAAACGGTGCCTATAAAGTGTTATTATTTAGATAAATAATTTGCATTCATAATGGATTTTGCTTATTTCGGTTGCTTTAAAAAATTATAGACTTTGTAAAAAAAAAAGACTAAAATCATGCTGGAAGAGTTTCTGTTTCAACACAGTTCTTGCTATTAGATAATCTCATATCACCTTCTGTAATCATCTTCTGTTGATTTAAAAGGCCAAAAACATTTATATGACCATAGAGGTCTTGAGAAGGATGCGGGCAGAGTTCAGATAGCGACCTGGTGTCAGCTACATCCAGGTACATAGTGGCCGCTAGTGAATCACCACCTCATGGATGGAGCAGAAAATCGATTTGAAACCAGTAGACATTGCACAATGCAGGCTATGCAGGAGGGGCTACAACTAGTCAGTACTCAAATACGTGAACACATAATTGGCATTTGTCATGGGAAGTAGTATATTTTAGGGTAGCTTTCTCACTTTTGAGAGGTATCACATTATACAGTCTAGCCATATACATCACAATTAAGGTTAGGCTCGATGAAACAAGCAGTGGCTCAGATAAGAGAAAAATGTACTTCTCCCATATGTAGAAGAAGTCGGAGACAGGCAGTTACAGGACTGGTGTGGTAGCTCCTCAACGCTTTCAGGAACCCAGGCCCCTTCTTGCTTCCGTCGCTGCTGTCGCTAAGATGTAGTCCTTCTCTTCATGGTTCAAGATGGTTGCCTGAGCTCCAGGCATCAGTCTACAGACCAGGCAGGCGGATGGAGGAAGGGCACGAGCCATCCTTAAGGAGATTTCCCAGCAATGTCACATATGTTCACCTACGTTTCATTGCCAATAACTTAGTCATGGAGCTGTACCTAAGGTACTAAGCTAAGAGGAAAGCTGAGAATGCAGTCTAAGTTGTGGGCAGTAGGTCTTGCTCAAGGACAGTGTTCTGTTACTGTGGCGGAATGAAATAGTAATCAGAAGGCAAACTAGCAGCTTGCCCACCCTGGCTTTTCCATGGCAATTCTTTCTGTTCTTCTGTATCTACCACAACACACACTATAATAATAGTTACGAGAAGAATGTATCCCTATCAGAAGAGCCCCAAGAAGTTAAAAAAAAAGAGTCAAGATTTATTTTCTCAGGTACTCATTCCTTGCCAGTGTTGACATTTAAGCTTTTCTCGGTTTTGTAATAATGTTTTTCAGTTTGTCAAGGCTTAATGTATTCTTAATGTATTCTTATTTGGCTTCAGTATATAAGAAGAGTCTTGGAGATGACATTAGTTCTGAAACATCTGGTGATTTCCGGAAGGCTCTGTTGACTCTGGCAGATGTAAGTTTTTATTTTATATTGCTTAGCTGCCCGATAAGCTGCACGCTCGTTAATAATTTTTAGGGAGTTTAAAAATAGCCAAATGGAGACAATGAGATTGCAATTTTCCTCGTGAAATAATTTGTTCATCTTACATTTTCCTATCTGGACTCCAAAAAATATATCTTTCTTTTGTCGGCATTTAAATTAAGTACGAAGCTTGATATAGAAAAATTATCTTCAGAAATGGGTATATCAGTCTCTGGATTAAAAAAAAAAAAGACTTGCAAGAATAAAAACAAACAAAAAAGACTTGCTGTAACTTTATCTCTGCCACCTTTGGAAGAGTTGCTAAATCATTCATCAGTGTATGACCAAATGAGGCCACACCTAGTTCTCTCTTCTCAGGAGGTTCATGACTTTATAATAAAGGAGGTAACGTCAAGGGTGAGGTATCACCACCGATGTGTGTAGAGAGGAAGTGATTTCAGCCATATCTCACTGGCCTCTTTCAGCTGATTTATATAGCTCCTAATGTGTGAGAAAATCCCAACACTGGCCTCAGCCTGAGGGTAGAAATAGTAGTCGTCAAAGTGAGGCATGGTGCCACAAGGAAACAATTTATCCTAATTATGGTTTCAGTTCCTTCAGATGGTGAAAACCTTAAAGATTGAACCTACAAACCCAAATTTATGAGGCACTGGCACAAACATACTGTCCCAGAGGTTTCTGTGTATAAGTGCACACCCATTTATACACTCACATGAGCACACAACAGCCCCAGGAAACAGTGAACAGTAGGGCTTCAGTTCTCTCAGGCTCCTTTACTGCCTACTAGCTTTATGTGGACAAGCTACTTTAAGCCCTAAAACCTTTGTTTTCAGGGTGCCTGGGTGGCTCAGTGGTTAAGTGTCTGCCTTCAGCTCAGGTCATGATCCCAGGGTCCTGGGATCGAGCCCCGCATCGAGCCCCGCATCGGGCTCCCTGCTCAGCAGCGAGTCTGCTTCTCCCTCTGCCCCGCCCCCCTGCTTGTGTTCTCTCTCTCTCGCTGTGTCTCTCTCTGTCAAATAAATAAATAAAATCTTTTAAAAAAACACCTTTGTTTTCACATCTGTAAAATTAAAATAATAATAGTACCAACCTCCAGGGGTGTTGTGAAGATTCAGAGAGAGAGTGGGCATGTGCAGTACTGAGCACATAAAACGCGATGATTTGTAGCAGTACCAATGAGACACCGCGTTTTCTTACTAGAGCAGAGCATACCACGAACCAGGCCGAAAAGACAAGCTAGCAGTCACACTGAAAAGGAAAAGAAATCATATGGAAATCAGACAGGCGTACAGGACCTAATGTTTGAAAATGGGAATAAATGCATTTTATAAATGTTAAAGCCGAACATTTCATTCACCTAGAGTTTTCAAAATAATTCAGGCAATCTCCCTTTTCCTATCTCGCCTCTCTCTATAATGGGCTGCGAGCACAAGCATGCACGCATGCGCGCTTCGCCAAGAGCCCTCAGCATGAGAGGTGGAGGCAAGCTGCAAGGGTTTTGTGTTTTAATAGACCTTATTTTTAAGAGCATAAAAATCTTTTTAGGTTTCCAGAGAAGTGGAGCAGAAAGTACAGAGAGCTCCCATATGCCCCTCACAGTGTCCGCTGCTATTAATACCTTGCATGAGGGTGGCATAGTATAGCTGGTGGATGAACGCTTACACATTATGATTAACCAGAGTCCACAGGGTCCATTAAGTTTCACTCATGGGTTTGGACAAATGTATAACGTCATGCACCCACCATTACAGTATCGCACAGAATAGTTTTACTGCCCTAAAATCCCTGTGCTCCAGCTCTTCATCCTTCTCTTCCTCCCTTCAAACCCCTGGCAACCACTGATCTTTTTACTGTCTCTATTGTTTTACCTTTTCCAGAATGTCATATGGTGGGAACTATACAGCACATTGCCTCTTCGGACTGGCTTCTTACATTTGCTAAAATGCTAAGTGTCTCTCAGGGCTTGATAGCTCTTTTCCTTTTAATCACTGAATACTAGTCCATGGTATGGATATATGCCAGTTTGTTTCACCTGTTGAAGGGCATCTTGGTTTCTTCCAAGTTTTGGCAATGAGGGACAAAAACTTCTAACATTCATGTATAGTTTTTGTGTGGACTTACATTTTCAGCTCACTTGGGTGAATATCAAGGAGCACAATTGCTGGATGATGGTTAAAGTGTGGTTGGTTTTGTAAGAAGTGGCCAAACTCTTCCAAAGTGGCTTTATCAATTTGCATTCCCACTGGCAAGGAATGACAGTTCTCGGTGTTCCAAATCCTTGTCGGCACTTGGTGTTGTCAGGGTTTTGGATTTTAGCCAATTTGGTAGGTATGTCATGGTATTTTATGGTTGTGTTTTCTTTTTTTAAATTTTCAGTTCCCTAATGACATATGATATTGAGCATCTTTTCATGAGCTTTCTTGCCAACTGTTTATCTGATGTCTGTGTGGATCTCTTGCCCATTTTTTAATTAGGTTTTCATTTGTTTAAGTGAGAGGAGCTTTTTATATATTCTGGATATAAGTCCTGTATTAGATATGTGTTTGCCAATATTTTTTCCCAGTCCGTGGCCTGTTTTTTCATCCCCTTAAGATCTTTGAGAAAGAAACTGAGGCTCAGAAAATTGTGTGATTTGCTAGAAATTTCATGGCTAGTGAGCAGCAGAGCCAGAACAGGAGCCCCGCGTGCCCAGTTCCTCTGTGCTTCATGGTCTCCACTGGAGAAAAACCTCTAAAATGCCCTGCTGATTGGAATACCAAGTGTTAGAATCTTCTGTCCTTAAAAGAATTGCCTTCGTTTTCATCTTCCCCGTGTAGGGCAGAAGAGATGAGAGTCTGAAAGTGGATGGGCTGCTGGCCAAAAAGGATGCCCAGGTCAGTAATAGAGCAGAGACAACATCTCCTGTAACCATTCTCCCCTTCGACTGCTTTTTCATTCATGTGGCACCGGCGGAGGCTGCCCTCTCCTGTCCTTTTGGGAGGAGACACCTGAAGGCTGGGCATCACCCATCCCTGGTTCTTTGCCTCCCCCCGTGCTGGTTCTTCTTCTTCTGTCTCCAGCCTCCCCGACTCTCAGGTTCCTGGTCCGCTAACAGCGAGAGACCTGGGTAAGAGATTATCTCCTGCTTCCAAGTAAACCTCCTGCTCTTCTTCTTCCACCAACCCCCTGCCCAGAGAGAGAGAGAGAGAGAGAGAGAAAGAGAGAGGTTGTGTCCATAATAACATTCTAAATATTCCTTCTCGTCCAATAGATTCTCTATAATGCCGGGGAGAACAAATGGGGCACAGATGAAGATAAATTCACCGAGATCCTGTGTTTAAGGAGTTTTCCTCAACTGAAACTGAGTATGCACTCACATTACAACCCTTTTTGCTTTGTCTTGCATCTGCAAATGTTTTGGGCTTTAATATACAAAATTCTGGAAAACGAAATTAAAAACTGCAAAGGCTGTTCCATTTGTACGTATAAACAATTCAGGAGAAAACACAGGGAGCTGTGTTCCAACTCAAGGCAGAACTGACCCTACTCTTGTGTTCCCTGGAAGCTGAGTGCATTAGCTAGTGAGTGACAAGTGACAGGTGGGAGAGGGACAACAGGGAGAAGGAAAAGGGGAGCCCTCTGGGGTGAGAGCAGAGAGGACTATTCCGGTGGTACGGAGGAGCCGGAAGGCATTGCCTCCAACCCATCTCTTCCCTGGTTAGCCACTTTCCAGAGAAACCAGGCATGGTGGGTATCTGTTAATGTGTTAATAAGGATTAACATTCGGCTCTTTCTGATTCGACAGTGAATGGGGGAAAGGCGGCAGGCATAGTTCTTTTGGTCAGACCAACTATTACATGGAACTGCTAAGCAGCCACCTCCTCACTCCTGTATCCCCCTGAACCTTTCTGGGAGCAATAGCACCCAGAAGGTGGCTCCCAGGTGCTGGTCGAGAGAGCAACCACAGTGCGTGACTAGGCTTCTGCTGAGTTCATGGAAAAATAAGGAAACGTGACGATATTACCATGACTTTTTAATTCTGAGATTGCCCCTCCTTAATTTTGGCATTACCTTTCACTTCTTTTATAAAATAATATTAATAGTATGCTATTTGCTTTATGAGTACCTTTATTTGAAGAATAAAAACCAAACGATGCTAGATTTCTCTTCAAGTTTTTTCAAAATTTCCTAGGGAAAAATTTACTTGGCTTACAAAGTATGCCTCTGTACTTGGTGACCTATAGGTTTTGCTTTGGGACAAAAACTGATCAAGACATTACCTCTGGTAGGCGTGAGTAGGCCATGCTGCTTTAGGGAATGATTTACTCAGCAGAAAGAAATCTGCATGATTAAGATTTCTTTAGCAGATAAAACATATTTGACTAATGACCACACCCTTGTTTCCCAGGTGCTGCTATAATTTAAAAGTAGCCCACCTTACTAGATAAATTATTTTTAATTTAACCTTTCAAGCTATTGTAAATTCCATCAACCTGGGAAGGGAGAGGGGAGGAGAGAGAAAGAGATCACTGAAGAAAATGGCCTATGAGGTTTAGGGGCTTTTTAAATTTTTATTTATTTATTTGAGAGCGAGACAGAGAGGGCATGAATGGGGGAAAAAGCAGAGGGAGAGGGAGAAGCAGACTCCCTGCTGAGCGGGGAGCCCGGTGCAGGGCTCGATCCCAGGGCCCTGGGAGCATGACCTGAGCCGAAGGCAGACGCTTAACCGACTGAGCCACCCAGGCGCCCCGAGGTTTAGGTTTTATTGTAAATAATTTAAAAAAACAAAAACTTCCATGCTCGAATTTTGGTGGTTTAAAGAAGGAGTTTTTGAGTTTGACACTTAACTTGATTTGCTACATATCAAATCAAAAACTGGAATATATTCAAGTTGTGGTCAACTGGGATGCCTTAAATATTTTTTGTGGTGCTGCTTTTTAGCATTTGACGAATACAGAAATATCAGCCAGAAGGACATTGAGGACAGCATAAAAGGAGAACTGTCCGGGCATTTTGAAGACCTACTTCTGGCCATAGGTAAGCCCTTCAGTGCTTATAACCTGAGTTACTTTGCACTTGTTTTAAATCAACAGGAAGTTTCACTCGTCTCCTGTAAGAAGCCTGACCGACCCACTCTTATGCTCCCGTAGCCCCCGGCCCTGTCCCCAGGGCACACAGTATGCTCCATAAATACTGTTAAATGGATGCATGAAGAAGTTATCTTTTTAGGTTTGACTTTGCCTTTTAACTTTGTATTGGTTTGTCAGCATGCTTGGATTAGTAAACTCCTGGAGAGATGAAAATATTACGTTTCTATTGGCATTTTTATTGAGGCTTGTCGAAAACGGAGTAATTGAGTAATTTACTAGATTTGGTAATTGACACTATTTGGTTATTATGGGAAGATATCCATAGACTCCCAAAGCGGAGCCCAGGTCAGAACTCTAGGTCTCCTCCCTCTTGGCCAAGCTAACCAGGAGTATGGAACAGAAAGTCAGGCACAGACCGAAGCTGGTCCTGGAGACATGTGGATTAACAAGCAGACACAAACACCGTTATGTAAGCGGATCAGTCCCCCGAAGGAGGTCTCTGCAGTCTGCGGGCCCAAGTTCTTTATCAGCAGAGATGCTAGAAATGGAGCAAGGGTACACCCTAGGGAGTTATCGATGTAAGCGTAGGTGTTGGTGCGTCTGGGATCAGATGAGTCAGCTGCTGTGGGAGCTTCTTTGGCAGGTAATTATATTTTCCCCCTGACTAAAGAGAATGACTGTGCTTAAGTTCCGTGCGAATCAAGACTTGATAAGCCTTTGAAATTCAGGTGAGGCATTCACCTCTCCATCGTAAATAAAAGCTAATAGTGATCAGGGGGTAGAGCGGTATGGTTACTCAAAGAATCTTTAAAAAAAAAACATATTACCGTAGATTAACTCAATTTCTATTCAATGAAACTGAACGTTATTTTGCTTTTTATAACAGTTCATTGTGCCAGAAACATGCCTGCCTTTTTAGCTGAAAGACTGTATCAGGCTTTAAAGGTAGGTCTGGAAATTTCATATACATTCTTAGTCTCCCTCCAGGAGAATATAAAAAAATATTGTTTCATACTGATGGAATTTCATGTCCCTTCCCTCCTTGGATGAGTCCTCGTTTTGTCTTGGAGGTTGGTAGTGAATATCCTAGTCATTCTAGAGATAGGTACAGCGAAGCGTTGACTACGTTATCTTCCCCACATCACAGTTAGTGGAGGCAGTGAAATTGGTTTAGAACACCAAACCTCAAGCCTGACCGATAAGGCCCAGTGGCCCCTTAAAATAAACCAAGTCGAGTCAGCAGCCTTTCGTGCTATAGAAACCCTGCACTTTCTTGTCTGTTGCTGCTGCTAGACAGTGAGGTCCTTGAGTACAGGTGTTTTTCTTGCTCTTTTCTATCTTCAGGCCTTGGCCTGAGCCGGGCACATGAGAAGATGCGTACTTCAGTCTCTCTACTGGACATTTCCTATGGAGGTCCACGTGTGCCTTCAAAGTTATGTCCAAAGTGAACACATCCTGTCCCTCACCTCACCCCCCACCCAAGGCTGCTCCTTGTCCCGTGTTCAGTCACCTCAGTGGGTAGCCCCAACAGGAGCTAGCCTTGCCCGACTCTCTGAAGTTATACCGTTCCCCGCCCCGCCCCCCCGTCCTTGCCCTCTATGCCTCAGCCACCTTGGCCTTCTTTCTGTCCTTGACTATGCCAAGTGTCATCCCACATCAGAGCCTTTGCGTTTGTTGCCCTCTCTGCCTAGAATGGACCTCCTCCATATCAACCTATGGCCGGCTCCTTATCTCTCTCCTGAGAGAGGTCTTTCCTGACTAAACAGGTCGATTGGATTCCTTTCGGTCACACTCCATTCCATAATTCTTATTACTGTTTACATAAACAATGTGTTAATTTTCTCTCCTGTCCATCTCCATCCATGAAAACGTGAACTCCATGCGAATAGAGCTGTAATCCATGCTGTTCGCTACCATATGCACAGTGCATATCTGGCATGTAGTAGATTTCTTTCTCTGGTTCATTATTTCGGCCCCAGGTCAAATACCACTCTCTCAGGCACACCCTTCCTAACCCTTGATCTATTTTAGGCCGTCCTTATATATACTCCCATAGTACCCAATATTTCCCCTATGTTGCATTACATAGTATATCCTTTACAAAATTGAATGCTTAACAGGGCTATCTCATCTCTGTTTTCAGCACTTGGCATGGTGACCGCACAGAGTTAAGTGCTCAATAAATATTTCTCGAATATATGAACAATGAAGTTTGATGACAAATGAGTGAAGAAGAGTCACTGTGGTTGAATATTTTGTGCACCATTATCTGTTTTCCATAGATATAGATCTGTATGTTGTCTTGTGACCAGTGAGATTTGTATTGTGGACACCTGTATTCTTAACAGGGTGCTGGAACCGATGAGTTTACTCTGAACCGAATAATGGTGTCCAGATCAGAAATAGACCTTCTGGACATTCGAGCAGAGTTTAAGAAGCATTATGGCTATTCCCTGTATTCGGCAATTAAAGTAAGTCTCTTAAAAATAGCAAACACATTTTGTCTTTTCTACTCATCCTCTTTCCTGTATAATCCTTAAAACATAGAGATATGTGACTGAGTTTTCTCTCTCCCTGTCAATGCATAAATGTGTTTTCTGAGTTTAAAATAGTGATAACAAAATGTCTCCTAAAGAGAGTGATTAATTTTAGCTCTAAAATTCCAGGCACATAATAGACACTCAACATATTTTTTTTTAGGTTTAGTGGCCATGAATTGTTATTCTCTTGTGAATTGTACATGCAAGTTGTTTACCTGTTTTTGATATTACAGTATTTTTATTTATTTCAGCTTTTCTTTATGAGAATAGAAGGAAAGAAAAATACATGTTTTAAATTTCCTATTTTTACCTGAAGTCTAGTTGACATACAATGTCACATTAGTTTCAGGCATAGCTAAATTTCCTCTTGTTTTACTCAAGATATAGATAGCATGGTTCTGTGCTTTGGAGCTCTTCTCATTTCAGTTTATAGGAAGCTTCTCATTCTTCTTTTAACAGCTGCATATCATTCCATTATTTATATATTTGCACCCACCATTTCAATAGATGTTTCCAGTTTCTTGCTATTATAAACAGTGTTGTGATATGCATACACAACTCCATAAAGTACAAGTGTATCCAAGGGATAAGTGTATCTAAGGGATAAGTTGGTAGGATTGCTGAGGCAGATGTAAATACATTTGTAATCTTGGTAAATATTACCAGTGGACTCCGTTTGCATGTCAATTAATCAGCTAGATTCATTCACCAAAACCAATCCTTTTTTTCTTTCAACCAGAGCTTTTGTTTTTACACTAAACCTTTGCAGGAGGAGATGCATACTTAAGTTGAAATTGGGAACTTACTCAAAAAGGCAGCTCTCAGACTGTGCCTGGGGCTTAGTGAGGATTTCATCAGCTCACACTCAATGAAATTTGAATCGATTCTGACACATTGCAATAGTTTCAATCAACACAGGCAGATTTAATAACATTAACCATATTGTACTTACCAAGGCAGGAAAGTAGACTCACACATTTTATAAAGATTGCCAGTAACAAGGTTGAAACACGAGGCCTTCAGTTCACCCTCAGCAAACTAGAAAATTAAATTAACCATTAGTTCTCCCTCCCCAATGGCTGGCTAATTGAGGCTTATTATATTAGGACACATCTGAGCTATGTGTACCTTGATAGAAAAGAACAATCCATTGCTAAAGAATTGTTTGTAATTTAAAATTACATGGGGTTTCTTCATTTCTATACCTAATGTGCATGTTTTAAAAATGAAATGTTAAGGGGAAAAAATAGGGGAAATTAGGGGATTAGGGGAAAAAATAGAGAGCTTGAACTAGAGCAATAAGCGTGAGACAGATTAAAAAGGAGGTCAAAGACCTATGTCCCCAAAAATCCCAGGCTTGGATAGACTCACAGGTGAACTTCACCAAACTTTCAAGGAACAGATATTCCTATCCTATACAAGGTGGGCCAGAATATAGGAAAAATGAAACCTGCCTAGTTAATTTTATGAATTTAGTATAATCTTGATTCCAAAGACCGGGGATAAAGAAAATTACAAAATCACTTCACTTATGAACATAGCAAAGAGTAAAATATTGACTGAATATAGCCGTTTATTAAAAAAATAACACATCGAAATCAAGTGAGGTTTAACCCAGGAATAAAAGGATGGCTCAACATCAGAAAATTAATTAAAGTGATTTCCCACATTCCACACATATAAAAGATAATTATATAATTATTTCAGTCTTTGTAGAAAAAGCTTTTGAAAAGGATCAATACATATTTATGATAAAAAACATTTCGCCAAATTAAGAATAGAAGCAAACCTCCTTAAATTGATAAAGCTTACATACCAGCGTATTATAGCAAATACATATTTATACTCAGTGGAGAAACTTCAGATGCAGGTCCTTTGAGATAGGGATCAGAACAATAATGCTCCCAACATACTGATAAATACTATACTCTACTACTACCAATATACCTTAATACTATCTTACAGAGGACTAGGGGTCCTGGATGGTACTGGAAAGGAAGAAAAAAAATGTGTAAAGACTGAACCAGAAGCGCTGAAGCTTTCATTATTTTCAGTAAATACAATCATCTTTTTAGAAAATCAACAGGGATTATAAATTATCATCAGTAATAAAAATTCATCAGTGTTGCCAGATAAAGATCAACCTGTAAACATTAATAGTAGTTCTTACACTATATAATCAAAATTAAGATACCATTCATAATAGAAATGAAAAACTATAAATTATCCAGGAATTCACTTGACCAAGACTAGGTAACTTATGGAGAAGACTTTAAGACTGTTATAAACACCATAACATATGTCAGTAAATGGAGAGAGAGTTTATGCTCTTGAGTGATGTGATAGGATACTATAAAGATGTCAGTTGTTCCTCAAAGTAAGGAATCAAATCAAATCAAATGCAATTTCAATCAACATTCCAGCTGGATTTCTTTGAGGAACTTGATTAAGTTACTTTAACATGTATATGAAGGAATGAAGATTAATGACTAATCAACCTTAAATACAAAGAATAAAGATAGGGAAAGGGCTAGTCCTACTAAAGACTGACATGATACAAAGCAATTATTAATTGTTTTACGCGTAGTTTTGGAATAAGAACAGACGAATGAATCAATGGAACAGAATGGAGACCTCAGAGACAAATCCAGTTGTTTGTGGAAACTCATAGGCTAGAGGGGGCACCATAAATCTGTAGGGAAGGACAGATTATTTAGTAAAAATGTATTGGGAAACCTGGTTGACTCTATAGCAAAAAATACAACTGGATCCTACCCAACACCACATTACCAGTAAACTGGAGATGAACTAAAAACCAAAATATAAAAGATAAAATTATAAAGCTAATCCAAGAAAATACAAGAATTACCTTTGTGACCTAAAGCAGGGAAAAAAACATTTAAACAACAAAATCACAAACCACATTGCAAAAAACAACAAGCAAACAAACAAATGTCCATTATTAAGTATAACATATATTAGATAATCTCATTACATTTTCAGTACTGATGAATAGGACTTTTTGATGCTTAAATTTTTCCATAATTCAGGAATTATGTATATCACCTGACCTTTGGTTCTGTCTTCCTCTTCCTTCTACCTATAGTTGAGACATTTCTCTGTTCATTAACACCTTTCTCAGGTGATGACTGGGGGGAGGGAGAGGGGAGGGAGAAGGTAGGTGAAAAAAAAATGTGTCTCTCTTATTACTTGATAGTAAGATATTAATACAAAATTTGGATGAAATTACATTTTCTTGGTAGTTTTCACTGAGCAAACAAATTAAGTAGCTATTTAGTAAATAGTACAATTCCAGGGTCTTTAATGGAAAACATAGTAGCCATCCTCAATTCTTAGTCTATGTGGAGATTTGAGGTGAACATAAAGAAAACAATTAGAAGAAGATAATATGAAACAGCATACAATTAAATACTAGACTGTGCAGTACAGAGGATACTCATCTAGGAATTAAGAGTAAAGAAGTTTGGGATTAGATAGAGAATGTTTTTTGGGGAAAATGGGTCTTGAACCTACCTTTCAGGTTTTGTTTTTGGTTTTTGTTTTTAAGATTTTATTTATTTATTTGACAGAGAGAGACACAGCGAGAGAGGGAATGCAACCGGGGCGGGAGGGGGGGGGGGTGTGGAGTGGGAGAGGGAGAAGCAGGCTTTCCGCTGAGCAGGGAGCCAGATGCGGGGCTGGATCCCCGGATCCTGGGGTCATGACCTGAGCTGAAGGCAGACATTTAATGACTGAGCCACCCAGGGGCCCTGCCTTTCAGGTTTAATAAGCTTGTGTTGAGTGCCTCCTGTGGGCAGGTTCTTTGTGGCTCAACAGGGACTCCAATGAATGCTTCAGGAAGGTGTGTATGGTAAGGAAAGGAGGGAAAGAAATAGTAAGGCACTTGATCGATTAGGGGGTCTGCCTTGGGGAATATTGAAAAACAAAATGTGAGCGGTGAGATGAATTTAGCTGAGAGTTTTGAGATCACAGAACTGGTATTTCATTCATTCAATTAAAAATATTTACTGAATGCACATTATGTGCCTGGCTCAGAGTTACAATTACAAGCAAAGGGGAAAAAACAGTTTCCTGCCCTTATGGAATTACAAATAAGTGTAAAATTGCCACTATGTTAAATGTAAAGGAAAGAGATATTGTGCTCCAAGACCATATGATAGGATTTGACCTATAGGAAAAGCTTCTATGAGGAAGTTATGATTCAGATCTGAAAAAGAATAGACAGGATTGTGGTGTTAGAGAGTCAGTAGAGCATTCTAACAAAAGGAAAAGGAATTACAAGTGGAAAGACCTCATGGTAAGGAAACATGATGAAAAATAAGGCCGGAGGGACCAGATCACCCAGGACCATTTTGGCAGTGTTTAAGGATTTTGTCTTTTGCCCACAAACATTGGAGAGTTTTCATTTTAAGTGCGTAGTGTCATGATCAGAAGGACACTTTTAAAAAGATCCCTGTGACTACAGGGAGTGAATTGGACATAAGAAAGGAGAGACTTGGGGGTGCTGAGTTGTTTTATTAGTCATACTGGAGCTGCTTATGACTGGGTAATGAAAAGTACTAATGCAAAGAGAACAAAGAACAATGACTCAAAAGATATTTAGGAATTAAAACTTGGGGGAGGGTATGTGCTATGGTGAGCGCTGTGAATTGTGTAAGACTGTTGAATCACAGACCTGTACCCCTGAAACAAATAATACATTATATGTTAAAAAAAAAAAAAGATAGTAGGAAGGGAAAAATGAAAGGGGGGAATCGGAGGGGGAGACGAACCATGGGAGAGACGATGGACTCTGAGAAACAAACTGAGGGTTCTAGAGGGGAGGGGGGTGGGGGGATGGGTTAGCCTGGTGATGGGTATTAAGGAGGGCACGTACTGCATGGAGCACTGGGTGTTATACGCAAACAATGAATCGTGGAACACTACATCAAAAACTAATGATGTATGGTGATGAACATACCATAATAAAATAAAATTTAAAAAGAATCCAGTTAACAAAAAAAAAAAAACAAAAAAAACCAAAAACCTTGGGGACTTGATGTGATATCCTGCTGTAAGGAACAAGAAAGAAAAGGTATCAAGGATGACTCCCAGGTTTCTAACTTGGGAGCAGATAGTGGTGCCATTCTCTGCAAGGTCAGGCTTTAGGTTTTGGTTTTGGTTTTCTTTTTCGTTTTTTGGGAGTGGAAGAGAAAGTTCATGAGTTTGGTTTTGCACTTGTTGAGTTAGAGATGTCTTCGAAACATATAAGTAGAATTGTCAGGTCAGTAGCTAGTGGTATGAGATACATTTTCGGAGTCAGTTATGTTACTGAATAGTTGGACAGGAATGAAAATCCTCTAGGGAGAAGAATATAGATTGAGAAGAGAAGAAAGCTTAGAATTGAGATTTTAAGCATTACTGACAATTAATGGCTGGATAGCTGAGGATGAGCCTGCAAAAAAGACAAAGGTAAGGAAGCCAGAAAGGAAGAAGAAAGAGCCAGGACTACTTACAGGACAAGTAAGGGCTTGATGGACATGGTGGCCCTTGGACTTGATTTACAATGCAGTAAGGATGAACACCTTGGAGATACAGTTGATGAATCTAGAACCAGGGGAACTAGAGACAAGAGATGTGAGCCTAGAGTAGATTCGTCATGGTCAGAATGGAAAAAGGAATAACTTAAAGAACACTGCAAAGGAATAATTGGCAGGATGGATTAAGTGTAGAGGATGAAAGATGGGCCCAAAGTTGAGAGAGGAGAGGACCGCTGGTGGCCCTGTGAAAACTACACAGCAGAGCCAGTTAGGTCTCTTGAGAACAATTAATGTGGCCTTATTAGGAAGATGTAATTTATGTTCAAAGGTTCTGAACATACATTAACTGCTTTGTGATGGTAAAATTTCTAAAATACCATATAAATAGAATAGCTATTTTTACTAGAAGGCATAAAGGTATGGAGGTAGAAGAAAGGATGGACTTTGTTTAGCATCAGCAGTGGATCAGAATTTATGTATAGCTCTGTTAAGCTACTTGGTTGTATTTTCTTGCCTAACTGATAGAACTGCAAAAAAATTGTTTACAACTTGGTCAGAGATACCTAAAAGGGAGCTGTTTTAATACACAGAGCATCATTGGCTTATCAGCACTTGCAGAGATTATTACATATGGCAGAGCAAGACTTAGAAAAACCAATAGGGAAGAACTACAATCTGTGTAAAACAAGAGAATGTATATTAATGCCTGTTGTATCTCATTACGAAAGCAATGCATAACCTCTTCTCTAAATGGCCCTTCTTCACTGCATCCTTTGCATTACTGCTAACTCTCATATTTATCCTGTTGTGAAACTTAAGTGAGAAGAAGTGCTCCATCTTTGAGTTGCCTTGAATAAAACAAGAATAATGTGAGGATGTCAGGCAGTCTAGATTAAAAGCCAAGTTTTCCCTCCAATGCTATGTAAAAGTTTTACCTGTTTTGCATAGCAAACATGGTATCTTTGTACGTTAAGCCTCAATCTCACATGGTGACTGTTCTGAACCATGCTGTTTTTTGCCTAGCTGAGAGGAAAGGAACTGAATGTAGTTTGTTTCAGTTTCTTAAGTCAGGCAGTATAGTATGGTGTTAAGGCACCAGGCTATCTGGCTTTGAATCCTGCCTCTGTTGCTTATTCTCTGTATGATTTGGAGCAAGTTTCCTAACCTCTGCTTTTCTCATTTCTCATTAAATGGGCATACTTAGGGTACCTACTGTGTAGAGTTATAAGGGTTATAAGACTAAAGTAGTTCACCCTTAGAAGAGCAAGTGTTTGATGAATATTAATGTAATATTATTAAAATTATCATTTTTAAAGTTTTGTTAGGAAAGTAATATTATGTAATGTTATGTAATTGATGCAGTCTTATTTTCTTAAACCCAAATTGAAATTTAATTGCGATGAATCAGGAAGAATTTCAACATTATGTATTGTAAAGAAGATGCTAGTCTGGAACATAATTATACTCAGGTATGAATGAATAATGGAATTACAGGTACATTTTACTAAATGATCCAGGTCATGAGTCTCAGCCCGGTGAATCTCCTAGAGCTGTGGGATTTGATTCAGTTTTGGTCCCCTCATTATTTATTCTACTTCTCTCCTTCTCTCCTATTCCTTACAGTCAGATACTTCTGGAGACTATGAAATCACACTCTTAAAGATCTGTGGAGGAGATGACTGAGTCAAGAACATAATCTCCAAAGGTCACTGCGCCCACGATGGGCCTTTCCAACAGCTCTGCTCACTCCTTTCTCAGAGTATTTAAAATTACAAGCAAGTGTAAACAGCAAACTGTTTTCCTAACAGACATTTTCATCATTCCATAATGACAACAAAAAATGATTATAGTAGAGCACCTCAGCATCATGTAGTAATTCATAAATGAAACTTTTAAATGGTATGAAGGATCTGCTAATACAATACAAGTTATTTTTCTGCTTAGGAAGTGAGAATCTTTGTAGAATTCCAACACATTAAATGTGTAATCAGAATCAATAAAAGTTGTTGCCTTTGTGAAAGGGAATTTGTCTGTTTTCAGCATATGCCAACATTGTTTTGCTCCTGGTTGCCAACAATCAATGATATTTTAAAACGCATTTTTGTTATAAAAGCTGTTGCTGCTTTAATTTATCTACTACCTTATTAATCTCATTTATCTTTAAGAAAAGAATAGAATGAGGCTGTGTGTAATCCTGGCCTGCTCTTTCTAGCTGTGATCACGCTCCAGGGGTGGCATTGCGGGAGAAGTAACTCAGGCCTCCGAAGCCATCTGCTGAACTATGAATCTAACCACTTCCTGTCAGAACAGCAAGCACGAATTGTGGTCGTTTCA
Source organism: Zalophus californianus (assembly GCF_009762305.2). Taxonomy (NCBI): domain Eukaryota; kingdom Metazoa; phylum Chordata; class Mammalia; order Carnivora; family Otariidae; genus Zalophus; species Zalophus californianus. Next base: position 63,089,371 of record NC_045596.1, read on the forward strand.
TGCTAAATTCTACTTTCCCAGAATGGGTATGTAGAATCAATTTTCTAAGGTTGCTTTGCCTCTAAAATAAGTTTGCAAAATGATGCATTTGAAAAAAATCCCTCATGTTATCTTTGCCGGTGACCTAAAATGCAATATCTTAACTAATATGAAACATACAAGGTTAACACTGTCCAGTTGGAGTTATTAGGCAGGACTTGAATAGAAATGACAAACGTGTGAGCCATAGAAACAGGGATGTAGGAGTCCAGAGCTTTCAATCAATGCATTCCACTGCCAAACATCCTGAGAATTTTCAGGACAGACAAATTATTTCTTGCTCTGGTGTTTCCAAAATTTGTACAGGAAGAAAAGCACCAGGATTTAGAGTCCAAACATACCTGGGTTTGACTTCCTGCCCTACCATTTCCTCGTTCTGTGACCCCGGGAACTACCAAAGCCTGCTCAACTGAAGCTTTCTCATCTGTAAAATGGTGATAATTATAGCACCTACCTTTCCCCTAGGGTTTTTTAAAGATTAAGTAAGATAATGCCTTCAAAGCACTTAGCCCTGTGCCTGGACAGGGTAGGTGTTCAATTACCACGTTATTAGGACTGCCAGGCAACATCAAAATGATCGGGACAGCATTGCAACCGTTCTTCAACAGGCTTCAGCAGTTCACCTACCACATGCCAAGCTCTGTGCTAAGTACGTATTGGATACACCAAGGGGACTGAGACCCATTTGCTTTCGCCAAAGAGCTTAAAGTCTGTTTAGGGAGAGAGACACATGCATATAATCACAACACAGGACATACTGAGTACATTCAGGGAAATGGCATTGTGTAAGAGAGAAGCGGTATGGAGGTTGGCTGAGTAATTCAGCCTATCAGAGGTCACAAACTCCACCAGCAAAGAAGAGGAAGAGAGGCTCTCCAGATAGCTCAGAGCACTTGCAAAGTCACGGAGTTATGAACTAGTACAGTGTGTGCACGGCTTTACCCAAAGGTTAGTGTGGTGGAGGCTCAGAGGACAAGGCGGGGGTATGGTGACCTGTGATAGGCGGGGGCCAGATTGCAAAGGTTTCATGCTAGAGAGTTTATAAGCAAGGGAGAGTCATGGATGAAAGGAGCATTCCAGGAGGATTTCAATCAGGGAAATGATGTCAAATATTTGCCCAAGGGGGAAGAATGTCTGGGAGAAGAAAGCTAGAGGCAGGAGCCCCCTTGGCAAGTTCATTCTAGAATCAAGTCTAGAAGTGTCAGCCTGTTAAGATAATGGCAAGTGAGAACAAAAATCTGTGCACGTGCGTAAGAAATAAAACTGATAGAATATAGTAATCAAGGTAGTCAGGTGTCAAGTTTGCCCCATGATTTTGGCTTAAGCAATTTAGTAAATGAGTGTCTCATCAAGTGATAAATCATTGCGAATACTCACTGAGTACTTACTCTCTATTAGGCACCACGTGAAATAGTGTAGTATATAGTAAATCATTAATCCTGAAGGAACTTCACAATGCAGGTACTAACTCACAGTTACAGGAATGGAACCAGAGAGAAATTAAGTAACTTGCCCATTGGGAAGAACCAGGAATTACACCCAAGCAGCCAACTCCACTATTTGGCCGTAGAACTTATCCTGTCCCAGGGTCACTGTTCTTTTCAACTCTGCGATGTCAGCTGTTTGAATGCAGGGATTTTTGTCTGTCGCATTCACTGCAGTGTTCCTAATTCTTAGAACGTGCTTGGCCCATAAGAGGCATAAAATAAATCTTTATTGGATGAATGAAGTTCTTTTTCCTCTATGTATTTGAGCTACATAAGTGAATTTGGGGTAGTCAGTTAAACATTTGTAGGTATACCTGAGTTTCCGCTTCCCGTGCTTGGGGAAAGGAAACCATCATTACGCTATAGGCAGCCTTGGAGAAAAGTTCAGAAATTCTACTTATATACCCAGTACTTTTTCCAAGCTACCCATCACCATGGGGAGAAATATTTTGTGAGGCTGGCCAGGGGTATTGGGACTTCCAGAGAAGTAACGAGTTCAAACACCTGTAGACTCTCCTTTACTTAACATAAAGCTAAATTCCTGAAATAGCAAATACCAGATTTTAATCTTGCCCACATTCTCCAAAGTTATGGAGAAGTAATCTCTACCTCCTTTGGATTTTGATATTAACTGTTCTCTTTTCCTCTGGAAAAATGGTTTGCTTCACTAGAGCTCTCCCACATACATTTTTTTCCTTCCTTCCTCCCTCCCTCCCTCCCTTCCTTCCTTCCTTCCTTCCCCCCTTCCTTCCTTCCTTCCTTCCTTCCCCCCTTCCTTCCTTCCTTCCTTCCTTCCTTCCTTTGTCTTTCCCTCCCATTCATTCTTCTCTCTCTTTATTGATTTCTATAATGTAATAAGCACTTTGGAAAACCACTCTCCAACGTGAACGCTAAGATTTAACAATAACCTACTACTGACCACATGTCCTTCCCTCCCATCCTCCCTGCATCCCCCTACCTGACCTAACTACCATTCCAGATTCCATGTTGATTGTCCCCTTGCTTTCTTTTGATATAGTTTTTCATTTAATTTTTTCTTTACTAAGTCCTGTGCTTATGTAACTAAGGAACTCTGAGACTTACTTTTTTCATTTACGATTATTTTGCTAAGTGATATCCATATCGTTGCATGTCGTGTATTTTATTTATTTTGACTGCTATGTATCATTCCATTGTGTAAGTCATAAATATAATTTCTAGGAGGCCAAAAAGTTGCCCTTGAGGAAGTAGAGAAAGCATAATTTTACGGGGCTCCTTCCCCCGTGTGCTTCTTTGAAGCTACGGTGCCTCACTGTGGCCACGGAAGTAGCCTTCACCTCCAGTCAGTAAAGGGCAGAGTGTAACAAGAAAAACACAAAACTAGGAAGAACCTGGATTTTTCTCTTTAGTGGGTACCGATCACCAATTTCCAATGTTAGGGGAGCAGGTGGGTTCCAACAAGCAATGCTCCAACACCAGCTGGATGTCCTACAGTTCAACTCATCCTGACGCCATCTACCTGGATTTAGCAGTAGGTCCCAAAGCAAAGGGCTCAGTCCTACAAGATGCACCCCCCCCCCCCCACACACACACTTCAGATACCAATCACAAGTACAGGTTATCACCTGTGCTTCTGATCGACAGGCTAGAGATCAGAGGTTCCTTGGATTCGATTAATTTGCTAGACTGGCTCCCAGAACCCAGGGAAACATTTATTTACATTTACCAGTTTATTCTAAAAGCATACAATAAAGGATGTAGATGAACATCGAGATGGAGGAAATGTGTAGGGTGAGGTACATGGGAAGGGGCGTGGAGCTTCCATGTCATCTCCTGGTGAGCCTCTCTCCCAGCACCGCCATGTGTTTGTCAGCCCAGAAGCTCTCTGAACTCCATACTGTTGGGATATCTATGGAGATGTCATCATGTAGGCATGGTCATCATTAATTCCATTTTTAGCCTTTCTCCCTTCTCAAGAGGATGGGAGGCAGGGATGAGCATATGAGCATATTAAGCTTCTAATCATGGTTTGGTCTCTCCGGTGACCAGCCCTCAGCCAGGAGCCATCTGGGACCCGTCCAGAGTCTCCTCCTCATTAGCAAAGATCAAATATTAAAAGATGCTCTTAGGGCTCTTATCACTTCGGAAATGACTAGAGTTTTAAGAGCACTGTGCCAGGGACCAGAGGTAGAGACCAATATATATATTTTCTATTATCTCATACTTCTCCTTTCCCAGAGATTGACTGCATACTCTGTCATAGAAAAGGACACCCACTAAACCATTGTGGATGCCAATGTGTGTGTTATACATCCCTAAATTCCTAGTTCAGTTCCCTATTCATAGTGGGTACACAATAAATTTTCATGACAATGGTGTGTAAAGTAGGAGTAGACTTTTCCTGCCAGTTGCGCCAGGTTGTTGTAAGGAGCACAGGAAATAATGATTACAGTTATCTTACAAAGTATTGAATGCTATTCAAATGTGACGAAGAATTATAGAACTGATGTTAGAATAATCCATTTTTGTTGTATATGAATCAAGGACTTACAATGTGCCGAGTACTATGCTAGATATTTTAGATCTCATTTATTCTCAGAGTTATCTTATTTATCTGTCTTAAGTACTTTGTGCAACAAAGCATGGTCATATGTATCAGTCTTATCCCCATTTTGCAGATGGGGAAAATGAGGCCCAGAAAAGTTAGGTTGCTAACCCAAGGTTACAGAGCAGGGAAGCCAACGTTTAGGATCCAGGCCCATGGATACCTGTGTGTGAGTGGGTAGGAGGAAGGTGAGAACCTGAAGGGAGTAACGATCCCTTGACAGAATGCCGCAAAGAGAAAGGAACACAGATACTGAGACACTCCAAGGAAAGCTCTCCTCCTCCAACCCTGTCCTCCCATCCTTCTCGCCTCGCATGCTTTGGACCAGCCGGGAGCTGCTAAATGCATATTTCCGATGATTCTGATGAAACGTAGCCCTCTCAAGATGGAGGATTGTTGTTAGTGATCCTGCCAAAGAACTACAATGCTTATTTAAATATTTTAATACTATACAAGAATGAGAGGGGCAGGATAGGGCACAGGCCAGTGCCATGGGGAAGTGCACAGGCCCTGGGGTCATGCTGCCCAGATCTGTGACTTTAGGGGAGTTACTTTATCTCACTAAGTCACATATTCCTTACCTTTAAAATGGGGATAGGAATAGTTCCTACCTTGTAAAGTTATTTTGATACCTAAGTAAGAATGCGTTTAAAAGGCGTTCAGCATATTACACAGCATGTTCTAAGGCCTCAATAAATGTTAGCTTAGATCATATTATTATTATAGTGGATTATTCAAAGGCCATGTTTTTTATTACCTTCAACTTCCACAAGGTGGCAGGGCGAGTTCAACGTGGACCCCTCGGCTCCGTCTCCCAAAGGCAAAACCTACTTTAATCGCTTCAGAATAACTGGGCCAAATCTGAACTCTTTGGAAACATCTTCATTACATTGTCTATAGAATATTTGTTATGGTCAGGCCTTCTTATTGTTGCTGTAAAATTCTTCTTCATGGAACATATGGATCATTTAATTTAATGCTCTTGTTTCTCACGATTCCCAAGACCATCTGCATTGACGTGAAATGCAGATCAACCCTTCCACGGATCACCCGCCTAAGTGAGTACATTCGAGTCATCTCAGTGCACGCTAAGTTTAGTCCCCGGGGATTGTGAAGAGGAGAAAATTAGCAAACTGGAGAGAGTCCTGGACGCTGTGAGTGGTGATCTGCAGAAGGCAGGAGACTGCCACACCTTGTTCTACAGTGAGGGGCTATTTGGTCTGTTTCTTAGGAGCTACAAGACGACAAATGAAGATAGTGTATAGGAGGTACTCCAGCCTATTGTGAAGGAAAAGTTAAAATTGTGTAATTCAGACTTTCCTTCTCCTTTTTCCATTTCCCTAATTTCACATCACTTTGACAACCTCTAATTTCCACAATTTGTCTTTGAAGCAGTGGTTTTGGAGTCAGATCCAATGAGATCCAAGCACTGGTTCCCCTCTGTTAAAGTCTTTGACTTGACAGCTCAGTTCTGTGCTTGATAGCTCAGTTCTGTGCTTGATAATGACAGCATCTACCTTACCAAGTTGTTGTGAGGGTTGAGTGAAGCAGGGCATGTGCAGAATTTAACTCAATCAAAAGTAGTTAGAGTAATTGCACTGGTCCGGACTTGCCTAGCAAATGGCAGAGAGGATGTGTCCAAGAAGCACTTGCAGAATAAAGAAATGAGGCATCTTTCAGTCCTGCACAATGATAATAACTCTAAGATTGGCCTTGGACGTTTTCAAGGGAAGTGCTCACTGAGGTCGGTGTTGTCTTGTCAAATATGTGCACTTCAGTGGTTAGCTGCGCAAGATCTGAAGACAGGTTCCCTAGGCTTATTGCCTGTCCCACCATTGATAACTGTGTGACCTGTGAGTGAGCCACTTATTCAGCATTTTTGTGCCTTAGTTTCCTTATCTGTAGAGCCAGGATAGCACTAACCCTTATCATTCAGATTCAGCTAGGTGTCAGGTTTCAGTAAGTCAGTTTAGGTAAAACACTTAGCACAGGGTCTGATATCTCTATCTCTTATGTGCTCAAGAATTGCGAGCTGTTATTCTCTGGCTCAGTTTGAAAGACCTGCAATTGCTTATAGTCAGTTCACTTGGGGGATTTTGGGATGTCGTAAAGCTAACTCTTCTAGTTTGTAATTAGGAAAGAAGATAAAGCAGACCTCTTGGCAGTTTCCTGCCCCTGTAACCTTGTGTTTTATGAACCACGGAAAGTACCCCAGATTTCTTTTCGACTCTACTCTGGCAAACTGACCAATGTAGATATTTCCCACCCACTCCCTGTACGTCTCTCGTGGGACTATTAACGCAAAGCAAGTATTAGTTGCTTTGCGTATAAACCGTTTTACTAGTACTGTATTTCTTCCAGTGTCAACAAACTCAGCTTTAAGCCAGTTTTATCTACCAGAAGGTCAGCCCTGCTCTAAGACCAGAGTTTGCCTGTTTCTGTGGATTTTACAAAACCGAAAGTGGGAGAGCGGAGAATTTCCAATGAGGAGGAGGGTTACAAGTGAGGAGTAGCATTGAAGGTTCTCTCAGTAAACTGTAAAAAGAAATCCCAAACCCAAGACACCAAAGCAACGCATTCAGCTGCGTGCCTTCTACAACACAACCATGTGTTAGAGAAAATGGGCCATCAAAACCTACATAGGTCCTCTTTTGGCACAAGCTTTGTGGAACAGTTGTGGTGAAAAATAATGGCCCAGGGTGACTTGCAGAGCTCTGAGCTCTCCCTGAAGTAACAACTGATACAATATCAACTACAAGGCAAAAGAGACCTTTGAAAAAGGACATTGTGATCAAATCAGCTCCTACACAAACGAACATGCCACCATGAGGTAGGAGGTGGGGAGAAAAAGGTCCTGGTGGGAAGTGGGTGAGAAAGAGCCAATTTCACACCTCCCTTCAGAGAATTGCAGCAAGCTAGAGCAGAACTGGCCTGTATCGGTGCTCCTGGCCACATTCCTCACATGGAGCTTGGAGATTTCCAGTGTGGAAGATGTGGACTTTTTGTTTTGTTTTGTGTTAGAGGCCCAAGTGTGCAAAGAAAAACCCAGATCATGCGCTGCAAATTCTATTTAAACAGGTGTTAACTGATCTCCTCATATAAAATATCTTCTTTGGTTGTTATCTGTCCAACCAACTCCTACAGTCCTTTATTTCTTCAAGTATTTATGACATGGTAACCAAGGTCTGGGAACTGCACTAGGTGATGGGGTTATAAAGATGAATAAAGCTACATATTTCCTGACTTTGAAGAGTTGATAATCTGGGGAATGAGGAAGGGAGAGTAAGAACAGATACCTAGCTAATTAGCAAAGGCAGGTGGTGCTGGTGTCGGTGATGGTGGTGGTGATGATGGTGGTGGTGGTGGTGGTGCTGATGTTGGTACTGATGGTGGTGGTGGTGGTGGTGGTGCTGATGTTGGTGAGGATGGTGGTGATGTTGGTGATGGTGGTGGTTGTGGTGGTGGTGATGGTGGTGATGGTGGTAGTGGTGGTGCTGATGTTGGTGATGATGGTGGTGGTGATGTTGGTGATGGTGGTGGTGGTGGTGGTGGTGGTGGTGCTGATGGTGGTGCTGATGGTGGTGGTGCTGGTGCTGATGTTGGTGATGATGGTGGTGATGTTGGTGATGGTGGTGGTTTGTGGTGGTGGTGATGGTTGTGGTGGTGATGTTGGTGATGATGATGGTGGTGGTGGTGGTGATGATGGTGATGATAATGGTGGTGGTGGTGATGATGGTGGTGGTGGTGGTGGTGGTGGTGGTAGCTGCCACCACTGACCCACTTCACAGCTATTTGACCTCAAAGAAGATTCACACCTCTTGTTACTAACTTTCAGAGTTAAAGAAAAAGATATTTGAAGAAAATGATGATTATTAGGTGCTCAATGAATACTAATGTCATACAGGGCAGTGGTTTTGAGTCTGAAGCCAGTCTAGCTCAGGTTGAAATTCCAGCTCTAAACTTACCAGCTGTGAGATCATGGACAAATTATTTAAACCCTTTATGCCTCGGTTTCCTTATCTGTGAAATTTGAATAATAGCAATAATTAAACCAGTCACCTAGAATTACACAGATTGAATGGATCAATGTATGTAAGTACTTAGACTGGTCCAGCATATAGTAAGCACTACGTACATGCTAGCTATTTATTATTACCTGCCGTAAGCTGTGATATGCTTTGTAACAATGCTATTAAAAGTGCCATGGACTACTACTCACCCTTAAAATGTATAAATAGCTATAGAGATATAGAGACAGATGAACATATAAAAGAGATACTCATATATTTTGCTAAATGGGGAAAAAAACATGTTGATAAAGCAGTGAGAAAGAAAACAGAAAGACTGGAAGACAGCGTACATGACAACATGAACTGTTTATCTCTGAGCTGGTAAGATTACAGGGAACTGATTTTCGTCTTTTTTCCAAGTTGTGTTTTATAAAATTTAAACAGCTTATTGGTCTAATAATTTAAAAACATTTTTACATGAAGTATAAGAAAGTTAGGTTATTAGAAGTTGCCTTGAGCTGAAACAAAGGAATGGTAGGTTCTGTGGGGAAGGATTCCCTGGGGACAGAAACTTGGAGCTAGGCATTAAAGGAATTAACCAATAAGGACTTTGAAGATGTGAAGATCAGTACAGAGATGAGAACAAACTCCCAAGAACTGCTATGGTTGTGTATTATTTGATTATATTGGAAAATCATGCAGATAATTGGGCCATTAATCCTCAGGGAAGAGGTCATCTCTGGGCACTGAATATCAGTGAGTCCTTCCTTAATTCTCACTTGTTTTCCTATTTCTAAGGTATCTGGTGGAAACTTTGGCCTACATCTCTCTTTCTCTCTCTGATTTGAGAAATATTATCATGGAATCCTGTCTTTCAAAGAGATCTACAGACAGTTAAGTCTTCTTTGTGATGGACCCCACAGAATAGATGCTAATTATATTTTGTACTTTCCAGATACTGACAGGTAATATGAGAACCGTGTGGACTTCCCTATCATGGATTAGAGCCAGTGTAAGATCCATCTTATGTATACTCAAAGCTGAGTCTTTCCTAGGAAGTGGTGGTAAGGACAGCAGAGAATGTCCTGCTTTTCTGGCTCTTTCTGTGCCTCCCCTCTGATCTCCATTAGTACTCTAATGAAGTGCTAGAACGTGCTGCAGGCAGGGCCAACCAGCCCAGGGCCTTTAACCAGTTATTCCAGTTCTCTTGTGTACCGGCCCACACCTTAGCCTTCCATCATGGAAGGCCACATTCAATAACCACGACTGGCAAACGTCTCCCATTTACCCAGACATGTTTCTGAAGAGAAGACTTGGAAACAGGGAGAAAAGCGGCTTCATTCCTCCCTTTACATGTCTCTCCCTAAGCCCTCTGCTTTACTTTCTGGCTAACTTCGGCAATGTTGACACGACAAAGAGAAGTATTTGCATTGTTTAGTCTACTTTTAATCATTTCAATATGGAGACCATCCCTGGCCACCAGGCAACGAATTGTCCGTTCTTGATTTTCGCCTAACTCTTTCTTCTGGGTTTTGGATATGTGGTTTGGCTGGGCCAGGTGCAGCTAGTAACTTCTTGGGAGGTCCCAAGGTTTCCCAGAATTTATAATCTAACCAGAGAAAGCCCCTGTGGGGAAACTCCACAGATCTTTCTCTGGTTCTGTCTTTGAGGACACCACAGTTGTCCTGCTTCTCCTGGGCTGCTCTTGACCTCCTCATTGTGTTGACCCTGTCTTCTTTCTTTAGGACAGTCTCCCTAAACTTTCCCTTCCTAGGTGTAAAGGAAAGAGTAAGCTCTGAAGCCACACTCTGGGGTCAAATACCACCTACTTGCTGTGTAACTTTGAGTAAGTTACTTAGCTACACTGATCCACCATTTCCTTCTGCTTATGAGACAGGAGTAGTGAAATAAGTTTAGGCTAGAGAAAGACAAATATTATCCCCCTTATGTGTGGAATCCAAAAAACCCCAAACTCATAGATACAGAGAACAAACAGATTAGTATTTGTCAGAGGTGGGGGTTGGGGGATGGGTGAAATGGGAGAGGGTGGCCGAAGGGTACAAACTTCCAGTTTTAAGATAAGTCCTGAGAATGTAATGTACAATATAATGACTATAGTGAATAATACTGTGTTATATATTTGAAAGTTACTAACAGAGTAGATCTTAAAAGTTCTCATCACAAGGGGAAAAAATGTAATTATGTGTGGTGATGGATGTTAACTAGACATAAGGTGGTGATCATTTTGCAACATATACGTGTGTCAATCATTATGTTGTATATCTGAAACTAATATAATGTTATATGTCCTTTTCCATCTTAATTTTTAAAAAGATGGGAGTGATAATTTATCTGATAGTGTCAAAAAGGCCCAAGGAGGGAATGATTAGACCTGTTTTGGAAGATATGAAGAATTAAATGAGGTAACAAAAGTTACCTAACAAAAAGCACCTACTACAACATTTGAAGTACAGTAATGAGTGGATACTATTTATACCTTTCCCCAATTTCCCATTCTCTTTTATTATAACAAGTACAAGATCTTCTTTGTTTCAAAGGCTTTACTCTGAATAATTGTGGGGAAATGGATAAAGGACTGCATATTCTGTACAGGAACCGTGGGGAACTTTCACAGCTTAACAAACACCACATTCTTGATTCCCTCACAGAGAGGGAGAATTCAGCTTCCCTTGAACTTTGGCTTTAAGACCTCATGTTCTTTTTTTTTTTTTTTTAAGATTTTATTTATTTATTTGACAGAGAGAGAAACAGTGAGAGAGAGAGCACAAGCAGGGGGAATGGGAGAAGGAGAAGCAGGCTCCCTGCTGAGCAGGGAGCCTGATGCGGGGCTTGATCCGAGGACCCTGGGATCATGACCTGAGCCGAAGGCTGACTCTTAACGACTGAGCCACCCAGGCGCCCCAAGACCTCATGTTCTTTTCTCACAAACAGACCAGAAGATCCAGCAGGTGTTGATTGCACCAGTCCTTTCTGGTGTCCCCTGTCTCAGTAATAATACACTGTTTTCTTTACCATCCCCATGAGCCATGTGTATATATTATTTCATTTTGTCATCACAACAACTCCATGAGGTGGATAACGTTACCTCCATTTACTAGTTAGGAAACTGAGGCTCAGAAATGTTAAGTGCCGCCCTAGATCACACAACTAGATTGTTCTGGAGCCACAGTACAAACTAAGATAGCCATGGCTCCCAAATTTGTGTGCTTGATTCTCTCACTGATGCCTTGATGCAAGAGTAGCACTAATTGCGAAGCCCTTTACTTTAGAGACCTATTTTCCAAGGGGAGAAGGGTCCAGAAACTTGCTTTCCCATGAACGCTCTGGCTTCAGGCCCCAAGCAACTTCAACATGCATTTAAGAGTCATGAATACGAGTCAAAATAAGACCCTCCGGGCTTACAGGTCAATAATAGCAAGTCATCTAGCGCAGGGCTTAAGAACTCTGGAATGTACTAAGGCAGGGCACAGGTGAAAGAGTAGAGTTAGAGCACTGACCAAACTTTTCACTGATACCCAATTTCCCTGGATTGATGTTTCCTATACTTTCCGAGAGGGAAGTGTGAAACCGGTCAGTCGCCATTTCCCCCAGGGCGCATGCGCAGCAGTACTGAAACCATTCCGCAAGGAGAACTTGGCAGCTTCTAAAGGTCATGTCACGGGCCAGCACAGTTTGAGTTGAAGCGATTTGCAGACACGCAGGCAGACATCCAGAGGGTCAGCAGGTCTCAGGCCTGTGCCGCGGGGGAATCCACAGTTTCTGGAGTGGGAGGAGAGCGGGCATCAAGAGAGGAACCCCAATGAAGAACAAGAAGATCGTGCAGAGCTCTGGAGGAGAAGCAGCTGTACCTTAAAGCCAACAACCAGACATCTTTAATAAGGCCGTGGTGAACGAATAACACATATCGATGGCCTACTGGGTACTCGGCACTGTGCTGCTTGTCTTATAGGGGCCCTTAGGTACGGGGATTTGGAAAAGCCTCATTTATCCTAACTCTTCTAACAACTAGCTTTGAGAAATTGGGAATATCATTCAATCTCTCTGAGTGTTTACTTCATTTGTAAAATTGGAATAATAATATCTATGTCATTCATTGAGCCCATAAATGTTCATTGAAGACATATTGTGTGCTAAGCATTATTTGAAAAACCAAATATATATGAGTAAATGAAAATAAATCAGTATCCTACAAGGTAAGTTCTCGGGATATGGTACTGTCCAGCATGGTGACTACAATGAACAATACCCTACTATGTATTTGAAAGTTGCTAAGAGAGTCAATCTTAAAAGTTCTCACCACAGGAAAAAAATGTGTAACTATGTATGATTACGGATGTTAACTACATTTATTGTGGTAATCATTTTGCAATATCTATACTTATCAAATTGTACTGTACACCTTAAACTTATACAACGTTATGTGTCAGTTATATCTCAATAAAGCTGGAAGAAAATTCTAAAAAATAAATCAGTGTCTATTTTTGTGGAACTCACAGCCTGTGAATACAGGCAAGTGTGATAAATTACATAAAATGTGTAGGATTTGGCAGTTATTATTTCAGGAGTATGCCCTTTTCATATCAACATTATCTACCATTGTTAAATGTTGAAAATACGTCTAGGCAGATCCAAACTAAGAAAAAAATTCTTGAGTACTAGATTCACCTTAATTGCACACGGTAAATGGCCCTAATTAGCTGATGCTTCTATATAATTAAAGTCAGTTTGAGAATGTGGTATATTTCATATTCAGAAACAGACCATGTCGTTCATTGATTCACGCCTTCTGTTGGTGAATATTTGTGGTCCATCATTGTATTCTTAGCATCTAGCCCAGTGCATGGCACCTACTAGGTGATTGATATATGTGTTGAATAAAATTGAGTATTCTTATATTACATTTTTATCAGGCATTGCTTATTCTGGAAATTGCATTGTATCTGATTTTTGTTCTTAGAAATTGTGTAAAGGTCTCTGGATAAGAACAGTAATTCTTGGCATAGTAAGCTTTAGAAAGTTGCATGGATAGAAATGGAGATAGTAAAACAGTGGTGGAAGGTAGTCTTAGATGAAGAGAGTCCCCCCACATCTCCAAAATAACCCTTCTAACACTGCTTGTACTCTGACCCATCTCTTCTTACTCCAGGATCTTGCTTATAATGATGGGTATTCTCCCAAGATTCTGCCCTTGGATTTCTACTGTACTAGAAAATGCATGCAAGTTAGTCTTTAAATCACAGTTCCAGAATTTACTAGCTGGGTAATTTAGGGAAGTTACTCGATTTTGTCTTTCTTTCTTCCCCCCTCCCTCTCTTTCTCTTTCTTTCTCTCTCTTTCTTTTTTTTCTTCCTTCCTCCCTCCCTCCCTTTTTCTTCCTTCCTTCCTTCCTTCCTTCCTTCCTTCCTTCCTTCCTTCCTTCCTTTCTTCTCTTTCTTCTTCTTTCTCTTTCTTCTTCTTTCTTTCTTTTCTTTTTCTTTCTTTTTCTTCTTTTCTCTTCTCTTTCTTTCTCTTTCTTCTTTCTTTTCTTTCTCTTCTTCTTTCTTCTTTCTTTCTTTCTTCTTTCTTTCTTTCTTTCTTTTTCTTTCTTTCTTTTCTTTCTTTCTTTCTTTCTTTCTTTCTTCTTTTCTTCTTCTTTCTTTTCTTTTTCTTTCTTTCTTTCTTTTTTCTTTCTTTCTTCTTTCTTTCTTCTCTTTCTTTCTTTCCTCTCTTCTTTCTTCCTTTCCTGCCTTCCTGCCTTCCTTCCTGTCTTTTCTTTTCTTTTCTTTTCTTTCCAAACTCTACCCCCAACGTGGGGCTTGAACTCATGACCATGAGATCAAGAGTTGCGTGCTCTACCGACTGAGTCAGCCAGGCGCCCCCAAAGTTACTTCATCTTAACTTCTCAGTTTCTCCTTATGTAAAATCGAGACAATGACAATTTGCCTGGCCAAGAGGATAAACAAAATAGGGTCTCTGTGAGTACCTAGTACACTGAATTAAAGGATGGGAAACTAGAAACAGGGATAGGTACGTGTTACGGTAAAGATAAGTGGATTAGGACATATAGAATGGTATTGGTGCCTCACCTCTGTCCCCTTGACAATGAGCATTCCACACATGTTGTTGCCTACTGCAGGTGCCTGTGGCAGTCTGCATTCAGCCTTTATCCAGCTATAGGAGTTTGCCCTGGCCCACATCTAGGGCAGAATGAACTGAAACCCCTGTGGGTTAATGCCCCCGGGACAGCCCCCAACTAATGAGAGCTGGGAGGTAGTGGATAAATAACCGAGTGCTCTCTCCTCCCCGATGGGCCAGCTCTGAGGTATGATTTGCACTGCCTCTCCGAGACCTCCGTGAGCCTGAGCCCCAGTGGCCCAAAGTAATAACCCGCCCGTAACACGCTCTCTACTGACTTCCTTCCTGTTTCTGTTTCACATCTGCGTTCATCTTCTAGTGCCTTTCGGAACCCCTGCATCCTCATTTCAGGGTCTGTTTCTGGGGAACCCACCCTAAAATAATCAAATCGTTCTAAGTGGGAGGCATAGCTATGCGTGTAACTCTGAGAGGCTGCTGGGTGGAGAAGCTGAGGGAAGGAAATGGAGGCTGATGTGGGTAGAAAGAATCCAGAACGGCCAGTTCTCTGTGCTGGCGTGCCAGGGGGTCACCGAGCGCTAGAGGAGAGGCACGAGTCACGGTGCCGCTAACGCTCGAGGGCACTGGCTAGGAAATGCGCCGTATCTTCAGAATTATTTTCCTCCAAAAACACAGCATCACTCGGAAACACAAGAAAATGAATGAGAGGGAGGACTAGGACTAAGAGCAATAAGAAGAGGAAGAGAAGCCCGATTAATTATCATCTGCCAGGTTACTAGTACTACGTACCATGACTTTACATCTATTTTGGGGGGGGGAGGTCTCTGAAAGTCAAGTCTAGGATATGGGGGCACACAAGGAGTCAATTGTTCTAGCAAGCAAGACGGGAAGCAGTGAAGGCAGATGGAATCAGGGGATGAAGTGGGATAGATTGTGTGATGCAGGACGGTTTCCAGGGAAGCTGGTGGCAGACTTACTAGGGGGGCAGGGGGCAGGAGCTGCCAGGCTCTGCCTGCGAATGGGACACGCATCTCAGAAACAGACCTCTGCGAGCCCTGAGTGCAGTTCTGCTGACTCTGAGGGGCCAGAGATGGAGCTCTGAAGTCCAGGAAACGGGTATGCTTTCAAGGAATCCGAAAGGGTAACGTGGATTTTGAAGTCGCTGAAGATGATGGCCAGGAACAGGGCAGAGGTGAAGGCACATGAGGCAGCCGAGTCTGCGGAAGTGCGGACAGATCCTGCAAGTCCCGGTGCTGAGAAGGGTGCAGGCTTCATGTGAACAGCAGATGAGAAAAGAGGAGGGCAGTGGGAGGGTGAGAAATCACACAGGAGAGAGGAAAGAAGCTGGCGCTCCACCTCACCCGCTGATTTAAAGGAGTGGGAGAAGGTAAGGCCTCTGTGCTAGAAGAACTGGGAGAACCGTGATTTCAGAGGCGAGCATGCATCGGGCCAGGGGAAGGAGGAGAGAGAGAATAAAAATGGATTTATGCTAATGGGGACTGTAAGGGTTCCCTGTATGTGTCACCTCAGCTAGACCACAGCACTCCGGTACTTGGTCAAACCTTATTCTCTGTGTTTCTGTGAAAGTGTTTCTTAGATGAGATTAACATTTACATTGGCAAGCTTTCAGTAAAGCAGATCACCCTCCGGGCTGTGGGTGACCCCCATCCAAACGGCCGAAGGCCTTGACGGAAGGAGACCACCCTCCCCTGCAGCAGGGGGCATTCTGCCAGCAGACTAGAAGTGCACCATCAACTGTGCCCTGGGTCTCTGGCCCGCCGGCCACCCTGCTGCTCGTGGACACGGCTGCTTCCACAATGATGTGAGCCAATTCCTTAAATCAATCCACCAATTTCTCCCTCTTTTTCTCTCTCTCTCTCTCCCTGGCTAGATAGATAGACTATATCTACACACTGTATCTCTATCTATAAATTTAGATCTCAATCTCCACACACACACATCCTATTGGTTCTGTTTCTCTGGGAAGAACGCTGACTAATACAGAGACTCAGGGGCTTCCCCACCATGGAGAGCAGATCCCAACGATTATAGAGAAAGGCACAATGTATTGTACAGTGTGAGGGGGAACAGAAGAGTGAGAGGGACGAGGCTGACTGAACTGGGTCTGTGAGGATAAGGAACAGACTTGAGAGATTCATGAGAATCATGGCATAAACCTGGGTTCTATCAGTTAAGTTTAATTACAGAAAACAAAAATGATTTTGGTTATTTTATTTTTTAAATATTTTATTTCTTTGTCAGCGAGAGAGAGAGAGAGAGCATAAGCAGAGGGAGCAGGAGAGAGAGAAGCAGGCTTCCCGAGGAGCAGGGAGCCCGATGTGGGGCTCGATCCCAGGACCCTGGGACCATGGCCTGAGCCGAAGGCAGACACTTAACCGACTGAGCCACCCAGGCTTCCTGATTCTGGTTATTTTCATGAAGTTTGGATATAACATAGGGAATTGGGTGCGTTACAAAACCTTAAGAATGGCTGGGTTTCCTAGAAATGATTCCTAGACGAACAGAGCAAACAGGCCTCCCAGGGAGCCAGAGTGGGGCAGACAGGCTCTCGGAGGCCGCCTCCAGAAATGGGGGCCTCACGAACACATTGCTTCAGCGGCAATCCAGGGGGCCAAATGCCATCGGGCGCATTTATCCATTAGGTCCAGTAGGCAGTGTCTAGGGCCTGCAAGCCTTTTAAGAACCCATAATAATATTTAAATTTCTTTTTAAACCAGGAAAAAAAAAAGAACTTTTAGTCTGAATTAAATGTTTTCATATATGTAATGATATATTCATATTTGTCCCAGTCCAGTCCTAGGATACGGTTTTTATTATTTTCTTAATGGAGGGAGGACCACATTGAGGCAAGAGTGCCCAGAGCCAGTGAAAGTCCTGATGTAGCTCTGAAAGCCTTCGCTGGGGCCACCTTTGTAACTGCCTTTGGGCCCTCGTGACCCTGGTGACCCTGGTGACCAGACACCGGGAGGTATTGCAGAAAACACACTGGATTGCTGAGATGGGGAAAGAAGCGCAAAGCCTCACTTTGACCTTCCAAACTGTTGTGAGTGCATCTCATCAGTGGAAATATCCCACATTCTAGTTCCAGGTAGCTCTTGGATTTCCAGTGTCTGTGGTATCAGAAGACACACTCGAGGGAGGTTGGAATGGACAAGTGCCTGTGCCCCCACACCCACCACACCTGTGTCAGCAGGCGTACAACAGGGCTTCCCAATAGAGCAAAGGAAGGACAGAAGTCCCTGAGTTAAAGTAAGTTAAACTTTGCTGAAAATGAAAGAAACGCTGCCCTACTCTCCAAGGAACAGCTTCTGTTTCTGGCCAATAGTGACGGCGAGTCTCGGGTTCTGATCCCACCCAAATCCGAGCCAATGTTATGATTAGACTGAACCAGTAGATTTCCCCCTACCCGATGTGAGTAGCAAAGGAGCTACAAATAAGAGGACGGGCAATTCATATTCAAGCAAACAGAACATTTCAGCTTCTTTTGATATTTTTCCTTTCCTTGGATCTCATTTTATACCACTCTTTGCTTTGCTCACTGTGCTCCAGCAGCAATCCCTTGCTGCTCCTAAAACATGTCAAACACTACCACCTCAGGGCCTTTGCACTTGCTATTCCTAGTTAGGAAATAGACTGATTTACTGTTTCACCTCCTTTAGGTCTCTCTCCAAATGGCCACCTGATATAAAAAAGGGCAATCTCAAGCACTCCCTTTCTGCTCTACTTTCCTTCATAGCACTTATCATTTTCTGACCCATTTCATTTTGCATATTCATTTGATTATGATGCATCTTCACCTCCAGAAAATAAGCTCTATGATGACTGGGGCTTTGATTTATTCGCTGCTGTACCTTTAGCACCTCTTATAGTGCCTGATGCTTATTAAGTGCTCAAAAGTATTTGCGAGTGAGTGAGTGAATGAATGAATATTAATATTAAGGCTCTCCTTTTCTGCCAACTCAATTCATTTTAGCTACTGGGATCATCTTCAAAGTTCTTTGAAGATGTTCATTTTGTATTTAGATCAGAACTGAAACTGAGAAGAATTACAATCAGCAGTTTCTCTGTTTTAGTAATCCAAATTTTCAGCTAGATGCTCTCTTGGTAGTTATGTAGTCCTCCATTTTATACAGGAGGAGAGACCCAAAGATAACGGACTTGCTGAAGGCTGCACAGGGCCAAAGTTGCGCTCCCCTAATTCAGAGCCCAGAGTATTTTCTGCAATATACCATAGTGACTTCTACTCTTTCAGTATTCCTATTTTCACGTATATTCTAAGAATCATTGTGGAAAAAAATAACTCACATGGAAAAACCTCCCTTTTATTTTTTTTGAGCTTAGAAAATGACATGGCTCCACATCTTTGGTCACATCTAATTTAAGTGTTAGTATCATGAATTATGCACATATAAAAGGGATTGGCTTATATCGGTACTTCAGCCCCTATTCCCCTTTAAAAGATATGATCTCTTGAGAAGACCGAGTCCAATCTCACAATTTGTTATTTAAAGTCCTAAAAAATACTCGTTACAAAAAACTTTTACCAAATCATTATCATTCATCATGTTCCTATCATCTATTGGCTGTATGACATACAATTAGGCAATGTTAGCTCCCTTGAAGACTGAAACATTCATCATTTTGGCAAATAAAAAGTAGTTTCTAGAGTCACCAACCAGGGCACAGCTAAATTCATCTTGTCCTGGGAGATACCAAACACTTTGAATTTTTAAAAGAAAATCTAAAAACATCTTGTGCTCAAACTTATTGCCAACTAAATGGTTCTGTATACCAGATTCTTCTGACCTTAAAAGAATTCCTATAGCATTTCCCTTTGTTCTTGTTTCTGTGAGTCTGGCAATCAGAAAAGTGAGTCATTAATTAGGCTTCACTTTTGGGCAGGTATATTTTTTTGCAAGTAGATGGTACCTGGAGATTCTAAGATTGGAAAGACTTGTAGCAAGTTTTTCTTGGAACAAATTTGCAGTGACATTTGACAGAAAGGAGGAAGGTGTAGACAGAGAGCTAGAGGGCATTTCAGCTGTGTTAAGGCCATCTAGAGCATCAAACCTCACGGGGGAGAATTCTGGAAGGCCTACCAGCTGGCGGTGTAAGAGACCAGGACAGGGACTGAGTCTGACAAAGGGATGAGAGGAGGTGCCCTCTCATCGCTAATCTGAAGAACAATGGCACCAAATAAGGCTCTTCAGACAAGGAACATGCAACTAAATCCTCGTAAAGTGACTTCTTATTTGTTTTCTCTTGGGGTGGGTGTTGTTTGGGGTTTTTTGTAGCCAGATCTATTGTTATAGGCAATGCCATTCTGCAGGAAATAGCTGTTACTGCACTTTCCCCCTCTCTCTGTCAAGAAAGAGCATGGGAAGACAATTGAATGAAAATTCCTTATTGTAGGATATGTTATTTTCTTTCTTAAAAAAAAAAAAAGCTGTTCAGGTTTTATTCACCAACAGCTCCTCCCCACCTTCTCCCTGCCTGCTGCCGTGCCCCCTGCTGCAGCCCCAGAGTCAGGGAGGGCTTCTCTGGTCCTCTGCTGTTACGGACCGAGAGGAGAGGTCAGCAGCAAAAAGAGCTTGGCAGCCAGCGGCCAGCCTCCCGCGGGGCCACAGGGCCAGCCGGGCCCGCCCTTCCTTCAGCAGGTGTGCTAGCGCTTGGCCTCCCACTTAAGACTGGCTTTGATATCACTGACGGTCACGTAGCCATTCTTTCCTGCCAGCTGGGGCACCACAGGGTGACCCACACTGAGCTCAGCTGGAGCCGACTGAATGCGGTGGGTGCCACCCACGGGGAATGACCTCGAAGCCAGTGCCAGGTGCCTTAACTTTCTTCATGGCCCTGATCAATTCGCCTTGGCTGACATCCTGTGCGAATCTGCCCCTTCCCTTTAATTCGTCTTGCTGTAGTTCCTCCAGAGTTAGCAGACCTCCATTCCTGTGCTTCGGGGCCACACACACTTCAATCATGTGGATGGATTCCCAGCTTGCAATAGAAAGCTCCCACACCTACCATCTCGGACCAAAATCCTTTTCCAGAGGGCAGACAATCCACCCCAGTGGTGGCCCACGTGTCCTGGAACTGCACCCAGAACTCAGGATCCTTCTGGATCTCCTGCTTGTGGTTGCTGGCAAATTCCTCCAGGTTGGTCTTGAACTTGTCCAACTGCTTCAACATCTCAGCCAAGACAATTCCTCACTCCTTATACTTGGCCTCTGCAAGCTTCTTCTTGGCAATGGCGCCGGTGGCCCTGCTGTCAGGACCTTGGGTCTCCCCTGTTATTATAGGATATTTTAGTTAAGAGCTTTCTGAATGATAAAGACAGAAAATCTTACTCAAACCGCCTTACTCAAGAGGAGGAATTTATTTGGATTATGTAGTTAAAAATCCAGGGGTCATGTGGGCTTTAGACACAAATTCAGGGTTCAAAAGTATTGTTAGGATATAGTTTTTCTTCATCTCTCGGCTCTGCCTTCCACTGACTGGCTTCAGCCTCCAGTTCCATATGGAAGCAAATGAGTGCCGAAATTCCAGCTTTATACCGTCTCAGGGTCAAGCCCATTGAGAAAGAGTGTCTGCCCCTATCCCAGAGCCTTTGCAAAGATTTCATTGAATCTTAAAAGCTGTTATGGGCCATGTGTCATCCCTGTATCCAAACCTAGAGCCTAAAGAATATTAGGCTCTCATTGGCCAGAGTACCTCTGGGTTGGGGATGGGAAAATCACTAGAACCACTGGATTGAGAATGGGGATGAAGTTCCCAAATAAAACTCAGGGAGTGTTATGAAGAATGCTAAAAGTCCCAAAAATCAGAAATGCCCACAAAATAGGGAAAAATCTAAAGTTTATTCATATTCAAATTTACTACATTGATTACCGTGGCTTTTGACACATTCCACAACTGTAGGGGACAGCAGTGTGTATTGCCAGTAAGGCAGAAGATGAGCACCATCGGGATTGGTAGAAAGAGTATAGGACTAGGCTTCAGGATGGCTGAGTAATAATCTTGTTTTGACCACTAAGTTTTCCATGTGATCATGAGTAATTCGTCTTACCTTTCTGGTTCTCAGGCTTTTTTTTTTTTTTTTTCCTCTGTTAGATGAAAGAAACATCTGCCTGCATTACTTATCTCAATGGGTTATTGTGTGGCTAAAATCAGATAAAAACACTATGCAAGATGAGCACATGGTTTTATTGGGTTTATCAAGAGACATATTTCCATATAAATATTACACGTTTTGTTTTAGTAAATGGTGATGAGGCTAATTCACCCAATGATTTTTTACTTCTAAAGGTTATGCAGTTCTTGAATTCCTGACTGTAAAATTGAGGTAAGTTTCTTTTATTGGTTCCAACAACTGAGTCCAAAGTTTAACCAGATATTCATTTACTGACATCTTACTAAAAAGGAACATTTGAAGAGTTAGCATAAGATCTGAGATGTAGGTAATCCATTAACAGATTTTTTTTTCATTCTTATTCGTTCCTTCCACAGATATTTTTGAGTACCTACTAGGTGATGAACAGGCTAGATGTGGTTCGGAATACAGCTTAGAGTTAAGGTAGCATTAAGATATTAAGCTAACAATCACACAAATGGATCTGTAATCACAAACTGATAAGAGCTACAAAACATTTCGATGGAGAGGAATGAAAGAAGGAGGCCTCTCTGTTGAAGTGACATTTAATCTGAAACCCAAATGATGAGTAGATTAGTCAGTTGAAAGATTAGTCATTAGAAAGTGGTGGTGGGGGTGGCGGTGGTGAATCAGACTCAGGAGTGTTACAGAGGGAAATGCTGGTGGGAAAGTCCCATACTAAAAGTCTACTGTTTTTGTTCACCAGCAACCCTATCCTTTCTTTCGGTAATCCAAACCTTCTCTCCTGTGGGGAACTCATTGCCTGTTGTTTTGATAGATTCCACTAGATATCTGAATGAGACTGATCACAGCACTCTCCTTCCCAAGCAATGGTGATTGGTTCATTTCAAGCTAGCTAGCTAAGATGTTCCCTGGACTGTTTTCTTATAGAACATCAAAAAAAAAAAAAAAAAACCAGAACCATTTAGCTGTGGTTATTAAGCAAAGAATGTTTAATAATGTGAGAGTTTGCCCACTGTACGGTGAGAGGGGGCATAGTCCACTCAAGACTACCCTCATTTCTGACAACAACTGCTAATTTGGTAGTTCCCCAAACTACCCTCACTTCTGATAATTCACTAGGACTCAAAGAACTCATTCAAAGCTGCTATACTCATGATTACAGTTTATTACAAGGAAAGAATGCAGATTAAAATCAGCCAAAAGAAAAAGCATATTGGCCAGTAGGGTAGCAAACCTGGAGCTTTCAGTTGTCCTCTCCCTGTGGAGTTAGGATAGCATGACTCTTGGCATCTATGTGTAAACACACACACACACACACACACACACACACACACACACACACACACACAGTGTCCAGAGTTTTTATTGGGGCTTCATCACCTAAGCATGATTAATTGAACTCAGGGCTGATCTCAGTCTCCAGAGGTCAACTGATGGCACCCAACTCAAAGTCTCCACCTTAAATCACATTGCTGATTTTGCTCAAACCCCCCACCCTAACTCATATTGTTATGGTCTGGTTGGCCTATGGCCCCCAGGTAAACAGAGACACTCTTATCAAGCATGACATACCAAGGGCTTAGAGATTACTTCCCAGAAGCCGAGGAAAAAGTCTGCACCTCTCTTTGGGTAAGGTTAATTTTTCACTGCACAAATAGACATCTCTGACAGTGGCTATCTTGCCCACATGATGACAGTCATGTTAAGAAGGAATCAAAGATAAGCAGAGCTAAAAAATGAAGCAACAGGGCATTAAAGTCATAACTTGAGTTCTTGGAATAAGTTATGCCTGAAGTCAGCTGCTTATTGGGCTCACACTTATGTGAGCTACTATATTTCCTTTTTGCTTCAGTCTGTTTGAGTTGATTTTTGTTCTTGCAGTTAGAGAGGTTCTGAGGTAGGAAAGAACTTGCTGATTTCAAAGATTTGGGAGCAAAGCTGGAATATAATGAGCAAAGGGATGTGAGTGCTAGATAAGTCTAAAGACATTGCAGGGGCGAGATCATGTGAGGATTTGTATGCTCTATTAAGGATCAGGGAATTTATTCTAAAATGCAGTGGGAATTTTCTGAAGGATTTTAAAAGGAAAGTGGTGTTACCTGATATATGTTTGTAATCATATATATGGAGAATGGAAGGGGTTGTGGGGAAGAGTGGAGATGAAGAGTAGCTACATTTGACAAAAATAAGGAGGTGAAATGGCAAGATACGATGATTGATTGGCTATGGGTGGTGAGAAAGAAGGGTGTACCAAAAATTACCCTCAGGTTTCTGGCATGAGCCACTGGGTGGATGGAACTACCATTTATTGAGAAGGAAAATGGAGGGGTAGGAGTTGGAGATCAGTTTTGGATATGATAAATTTAAAAAGCCTGTGAGTCATTCCTGTAAGAGATGGGTTTTTAAGAAACCAAGAGAAGATAGTATGTAGTGAAGGCAGAAGTGACCTAGGTCAAATCCTGAGAATTACAGTCAGAACCAAAAAGTGTCTGCTGGATTTAGAAACATGGCAGTTCTTAAGGACTTCAGCAAGAGCGGTTTTAAAGGAGGGTGGCAAAGAAGCCATATAGATTGGGGTAAAGAATGAAAAGGAAGCAAGCAATGAAGACTTTGCATCGACAACTTTCCTAATACAATTGTCTGTGAAAAGAAGTAAAGAGAAAACTGACCAGGCACGCGCAGTCAAAGGATGGTTTTTAGGGGGTGTGGTGTTGGTTGTAAGATGGGTGATGCTTAGTTATGTCTGAATGCAGATAGATTCCACTAAAGAGAAATGTGGAAGATGTAAAGAAAAATAATGTGCTAGTTAGGGTAATGATTAACGATAACCCACTATGACAAAAGGATCCAGCAATATATAATAGGTCAGACACAGTAGAAATTTCTCACTCATATTAAGTTCTTAAGACAGAAGCTCTTAATGGCAGGTGGGACTCTCCAACTGATGATTCAGAGACCCAGGCTCTAGCCATCTTGTGGACCCCTCCCCCACCTTTAGTATCTGGGTTCCATGTTTGCTGTGCCCTTTATCAAGTAAGCAGAAGGGAGAAGAACCATTCCTTCTTTTTAAGCTACTTGGTCAAGAAGTAATCCACATCACTTCTCATCACATTATATTGACAAGAACTAAAGGCAAGGGAGGTTGGGGAACATGGTTTCTGGCTGGCCAGCTACTTTCTAGCAACAACCGTATACTGCGGAAGGAGAAGCCTGAATTTAGAAGGACGATCATTTCAGCTGCAGGTAATAACCAACTGAACACATTCTCTGAGAAGGCAGGACAGAGTGGGATCCAGAACACATGTGGATGAATTTGCCTTTGAAAGGAGGAGGGACAAATCCTTCATTGTAAGGGAAGGACGAAGAAGAAAATGAGGGCTTGTATTTTTATCACCAAGCGCTTACAGTGAGTGCCAATTAGAGGAACAGAATAAGGGTAATAGATGTTGAAACCTGGTTGTGCCCAAATTTGGAGCCCTCACCCTCTCTTCCAGAATTTGGCTAAAGAATAAGGACTGCTGGCCACCTACTTTAGCAAGAATTTTTACCAATATCATAGAATATATGAGTAGGCATGGCTGATCCTGGAGAAAGTTAAGATTAATTCCTTTGGGGACTAGTCCCCACCATTTTTGACCTCTGTCATGATAACCTAAAAGAAAAACTTGGAGAGAATGAAGTTTTGTCTTAAAACGAGCACATTTTAAAACAGAGCCAAAGGCTTTGCCCTCCCTTGAATGTAATAGCATAAAAAACCAAACTGAAATCTTGCTAAAAGTAACCTGGGGGGAGGAAGCCAAAAGATGAACAAGAACTTGCTCTCAGCCTTGGGGAAGCCAGGGGGGCAGCTGATCAGGAGCTGGGGCAGGTTAGCGAGCTTTGACTCTACAGCTAGAGGTGAAGCCTGCAGCACACATTCAGAAAGCCCTGCTATACTAAGCTTCACGATCTTGGCTTCCGGACAAGAGAGAGAACTTGTGACTGAAAGGGACACTTCAAAAAGAATTTCAATGAGGCACAACTTGAGGAAAAACAATAAGTTGCCCAGATTGCTTGGATCATGGACAGAGGGTTTGGCATGTGGACTGAATGTCATCAGCTGAGAACACAGCCTTGATGGGTAGCTATGGAGCCTGCTGCCCACGTGGTCCCCTTGGGCTGGCTTCCTGGTGAATACTATTTGTGAGTGCCAATCCACTCTCCTCTGTTGGCTGTTTTTTCCTCCTTCCAAATGATTCCCACGGAATCTTTCCCACCCTAGGCACTGTGATGTTCTTTACTAAGATGTCATCATAGTTTGGCTTTGTACACAACTTTCCTTCGAGATGCACGGCAACACTGATGGTATGAATATAAAATGGCTCAACCCTTTGGAGAATTATTTGGCAGTCCCTTACAATGATAAACCTACATCCACCCTGTCACCTAAGTGTTCCATTCCTCGGCATTTACCAAAGGGCGATGAAAACCTATGCTAACACAGACTTTCATAAAATGTTCATAGCAGCTTTAGTCATAAAAGCCAAAAGCTATACATAACCTAACTGTCCACCAACAGGAGAATGGATGAGCAGATTGTGGTACATCCATACAACGGATTACTTCTCGACAATAAAAAGAAACGTACTACTGATAAATGCAACAACACGGATGAATCTCAAAAATAGTATGTTGAGTGAAGAAAGCCAAACACAGACACACATACACACAAAATCATACAGTATGTTTCTGGGGCGACAAAAGTGTTCCATATCTTGTTTTGGGTAGTGGTTTCATGGATGTATAAAGCTGTCGAAACCCTCCAACTGAACATTTAAGATCAATGTTGTTTCTCGAATATAAATGATACCTCAATAAAAATAAATCATCTTCCTTTGTGAAATGCTGTTCACATACCCTTTGCATAGTCTCAGGTGTCAAGTGCTTGAAAATAGGCTTCCTGTCTCATCTCATCCCTTAGAATGGCACATGAGGTAAATCCCAGAATTCAGAGGCAAACACCAACAAACGAATGGGGGGAGATTGGAGGGGGAGATGAACCATGAGAGACTATGGACTCTGAGAAACAAACTGAGGGTTGTAGAGGGGAGGGAGCTGGGGGGATGGGTTAGCCTGGTGATGGGTATTAAAGAGGGCATGTACTGAATGGAACATTGGGTGTTATACGCAAACAATGAATCATGGAACACTACATCAAAAACTAATGATGTAATGTATGGTGATTAACATAACATAAAAAAATAAAATAAAATAAAATAAAACAAAGGTACAAGACAAAATGCAACTGAACCAAGGAAGAAACCAGGTGAGCGCTGGGGCCCTGCCAAGTGGCACTGAGGTTAAACTCTGCTGGCCTTTTGGCCAAAAACAGACCCCTCTTCTCGTGTGGCCTGGAAAGAAGTCAGTGCTAATTCAGCTTTATTGGCCCCTGGAGTTTACGCAGAGAGAATTCAGCAGGTGTCGACCCCCTATAGTCTTTTGTGTAGTCCTCCTGAACTACGGATTCGGCGTCTGGTGGGAACCTGCCTCCCCGTTCACAGACAGTAGAGAAGAGTCCCTTCCCTGAATTCCTATTGTGTTCTTAGCTGCACCATACAACTCAGCATTCATTTTATGCTAATATGGTATTTATTAGGCAGCCAATATAATGAAATGGTTAAAAGGATGATCTTGGTAGTCAGAGACCTGAGTGCAAATTCTGTGACTCATTATCTGTCTAAATTTGGACAATGCACACAACCTCCCTAAGGTTCAGTAACCTTTTGTGCTGGACAGGGGGATTTCCAAGAGGGAAGGCTGAAGAGGGATGTGCTATACTTGCCAAACTTACCAATCAGTTTCACCCTCTTGGCAGGAGTGTGGGGTTGGTAGGGGAGAGCAGGGCTGTTGTGCTAATAGCAAGAAAACATCAGCAGTGGGGACAAGGCATTCTCCCCCTAGCCATTTGTATGCAAGTTCATCATTTTCAAAGCTTGTCCATCTATCTTACCTACTGTGAAACAGGTACTATTATACACACTTTATAAATACAGAAAATGAGAATCAAGATCTGTGTCTATAGCAACATAAAGCCGACAACAAGCAGCTAAACCTTCTATAAGTAAACAAAGGGTTTTCAATAATTTCTATTAATGGGCCAATATTTCTAATATGGGCAAATATTTCTCATTTCAATGGAGAATTAAATACATAAAAATGCCATCAGTGGACACTTTGATAAATTTTGACAAGTTGAACATATATAAGCAGTCATCACCTAAATTAAGAAATTGAACAATTCCAGCACATCCAAAGACCTCTCTCAGCCTCGTGCCCCCTTTAGTCAACAGAACAACCCTTCAAAAATAACCATATCTTGACTTCTGCTATGGACTGAATGTTTATGTCCTTCTCCAAATTCATATGTTGAAAATCTAGTCCCCAGTGTGATGGTATTTGGATGTAGGCCCTTTGGAATTGACTGGAATGAATGCCCTTATAAAGGAGACCCCAGGGAGCTCCCTTGTCCCCTCTGCAATGTGAGGACGCAGCAAGAAGATCCTGTCTCTGAACCAGGAAGCAGGTTCTCACCAGACACTGAATCTGCTGGGTCCCCTAATCTTGGACTCCCCAGCCTCCAGAGCCATAGGAAATAAGTGTTTGTTGCTTCATCCGCCCAGTCAGTGGTATTCTGTTATAGCAGCCTGAACCAACTAAGACAACATCTAACACCCAAATTAGTGGTGCCTGTTTTTGACCTGTGTATAAATGGAATCACACGGAATCACACGTGAGCACTCTTTTGTGTCCATTACTTTCATTCAGTTTTGTGAGATTCATTCGTGTGGTCGTGACTTCTGCATCCTCATTGCTGCATTGTCTCCCACTGGGAGGACAGACATGGTGTGTCTATCCAACCTCAATGGAGGGGCTTTTGGGTAGTTCCCAGTTGGGGACTTTTATGATTCGTGCTGTTAGTAACACGTATGTCTGTTGGTGACCAAATCCATGTGTTTCTGTTTGGTGGAGCTGCGGGGTGCCAGGTTGTGTGTATGTTCAGCTAGAGCAGACCCTGTTAAACAGTTGTCCAGAGGATCTGTCCCCATTTACACTCCTACCAGCAGCAAGTCCTTTTGTTCCAGTACTCGTTACTACTGGTCATTTCCATGTTAGCCATTTAGATGGCGCTGGGGCACATTTCGTCTTCAGTTTGATTTCAGTACCAATTGTTGGCAGCTTTTTCTTTTTCTTTCTTTCTTTTTTTAAATTTTTAATTGTGGCTTGAATTTCATGCTTTCCTTTTATGCAATGGCTGAGACACCTTCATCCAGTTTCTTCTTTTTATTTAAAATAGCCCATCCTACAGGAGATTCTGATGAGTTCTTTCTTTTTTCCAGCTCATCTTTCCTTTGTTTTCTTTCCCTAATTGTTGCTTTCTGTCCCTCTTACATGTCCTCCACGGCCCCCTTGAGGGCTACTCCTCCAGGTGACTCTGCAGCATTCATCAGAGCACCCAGTCCTGAGGATCTCAACCTTGTTCCACACAAGGTTGAGATCCTCGGGGCCCCTGGGTTCAAATTTTCTCCCCTCTCTAGTCTAGTCTCGTTCATGCCCATCCTGGGACGAGTTCTAGTCCCACTTCTTCAGTAAGCCAGGCCCTAAAAACTCTCAGGTATCAAGAATAATTAACCGTTCTTGATAGTTTACAGTAGCCATAAACTTCACAATATTCCTACACACTACACAAAAATCCTACACTTAACAGGTGAGGACATAAAGACACAGTTAAGAAAATTTCCCAGTTTTCCCAGGGTTCCCAGAACCCTGACAGAACCAGGATTCAAACAGCTCATCTAAGCCCAGAGTGCATGTTCTTAGGACTTTGGTGAATTTATGAAGCTACAAAAGCCTACAAAATCCCTGTTGTCTGTTCCACTCATCTGATGGTTATATTTAGATCCTTGTATCCTTGGCCATCCTTTTATTTCCAGCATCATGATTTTGAACATTTAGGATCTTCTATTTGATTCTGTAGGGCATGCAAAGAGTGGAAATATTGACTGAAAAGGAGATAAAAGTAAAAACATAAAATTCCTGTGTGAGAAAGAATAGCGTAAATGAAAAGACAGATGACAAACCAGAGGAAGAGTAAAATAGATGACAAAGATTTAATATCTTATTACATAAAACCCTTTTATAAATCCATAAGGAAAAAGGCAAGCAACCTATTAGTTAAATAATTTTTTAAAGGATAACATAAGAGTAAAGTAAACAATTCACATTAGTGGAGATGATTAATTCACAAAAAGTTTTACTTCACCGGTAATCAAATGAATGAAAATTAAAATGATTTTTTACTTTTTTTCAAGATTTTATTTATTTATATGAGATTGAGAGAGAGCGCACCAGCTGGGAGGAGAGGGAGAAGCAGGCTCCCCGCTGAGCAGGGAGACCAAAGTGGGGCTCGATCCCAGGACCCTGGGACCATGGCCTGAGCCAAAGACAAACGCTTGAACCGCTGAGCCACCCAGGCGCCCCTGATTTCTTTCTTTTAACAGAGGTGGCCTGGCCAGAGGAGCATAACCCACCTTCAGGTGGTTGGGACTTAGGTAGAGAGTAGGTCTCCAAGGTGGGGGCTGAAATGCTCTGGCTTGTGGGGAGACAAAGGGATCCCCACTCCAAGTCCTGTCTTTCCTGCTTTGGGGCTCAATGTCCCGCCATCTCGTAGGTAAAGTTACTGGGGTTCAACCCGGCCCAGTGAGTGTGGGTCCTGCTTTAAGGGTGTCCTGGTGTTCATTTCACCTATACATGAAGATGTATCAGCATATATATTAATGTAAAAGCATATACTTTATAGTTTCTTTATGCTTTCCTATACTATTTATCTATTTATTTTGCAAGGACACTGTGTTAGTTTTATCCTTTCTTAAAGTTATTTCTGTCTTGGGAAAACAAGAGTGTACATCACCCCTTCTGGGAGGCAATACCAGAGTCTCAACCTCACTGGAGTCTGATGGTAGGGGTTCAACAGTTTGGGGGCAAAGAGCGACATTTCTAAGAAACCATTTATCATTCACTCGATTTTTTTTAGAAAAAAAGATTTTCTGACAGTGTGTTTCTGGTGTGAATTAATCATGTCTGGACTCTGTCTTCAGGACCCAGCAAATTGCTTCCCTTCCTCCCCTTTTTTCCTGAGGATACAAGAGGGCCTACAAATCAGCCTTCTAGGCTCACCCACAGGATTACCTGGCCCATCCAGATCCCAGCCAGACTGCGTGCATTTTGACCATTCGGGTGTCCAGCCTTTCAGATGACCTATTAAAAATCTGCATTACATGCTGATGCACCTGGCAAAAATCTCACTGTGACCTCAGACCCCAGCCTCCTCCCCTCTGACTCCTCTCCGGGCTTCTCCACTTTCAGCCGTGAGTTTACTAATCTTCACAGGAGACTCTTTGTAATAAATAGTATTGTCTATCATCTATCGAGTGTTAATGTTATGCCAGGAATTGACATATGCCTTTTAATCCTCCCAACAATCCTTTTAGTTTAATATAATTACTATTTTACAGATGAAAAAAACAAGGGACATCAAGAAGAGCACAGCTAGGATTCAAAGTCACATCTGTCTGGCTTTCTTCCGATCTGGAATCTTTCTCCCCTCAGCTTTTCCTTTGCCAGGAGAAACCCCTGACTTTGTTCTTTGCTAAAGGTTGGATTGCAACCACCACCAGGTGATTTGCTCTCTCTTTTGATCATGTCTGTGAAGGCCATGAACAGTTTCCTTGCATTGTTATCTGCTTAGATACCTGTATGCTCAGACCTGCCCACTAGTCATTTCCTGAATGTTTACTCTCAACACCTGTCAATCCAGAGCAGTCCAATGAAGAGACCCCCCCCACCTGTCTCCAGTAATGCCTAGCATCAAATCTGTTTCAAGTTTGAGTGACAAGATACCTTGTGCTTCTCTTGATGGGAAGACTAGGCCCTACCAGAGTATATTTGTGTTTTAAGAGAACAGTGTATCCAAGCAAACTCTAACACAAGAAAATTTTCTTTTTTTTAAAAAATATACTTATTTTTTTTATTGAGGGGAGGATTGGGGGAGGAATGTGAGCAGGAGGAGGGGCAGAGGCAGAGAGAGAGAGAGAGAGAGAGAATCCCAAGCAGACTCACAGAGCCTGACGCAGGGCTCCATCTCAGAATTGGGAGATCATGACTTGAACCGACACCAACAGTCAGACACTCAGGTGCCCCAACACAAGAAAATTTTCTTTTCTTTTCTTTTCTTTTTTTTTAAAGATTTTATTTATTTATTTGACAGAGAGAGAGACAGCAAGAGAGGGAACACAAGCAGGGGGAGTGGGAGAGGGAGAAGCAGGCTTCCCGCTGAGCAGGGAGCCCGATGCGGGGCTCGATCCCAGGACCCTGGGATCATGACCTGAGCTGAAGGCAGACGCTTAACCGACTGAGCCACCCAGACACCCCAAGAAAATTTTCTAAAAGAAAGAAATTCAGAACAGAGTAGAGAGAGGCACAGTTAATCCTTGTTTTACAAAAAAGGAAGCAGAGTCTCAGAAGATCTTTGGCTTAGCCAGAAGTAAAGCACAACATGTGAAAATGAAGCTCTACCTTCTAATCACTGACTCCAAGCCTCACACTTTTTCTGCCCCCACCCGGTGCCCATCTTCATCAGCCACAGGCCTGCACTGAAGCTTTCCTTCCCCGGGTCCTCACGCCTGAGGGAGAGCCACTTCCTCAGTGTCCTGGAGAGGGGCTGGGACAGGGCTGCCCTCCACCCCTCCAATGCTTTGCGCCATCCAGGCTCACAGTGAACCCTCTGGATAAGTAAAAGTGTTGTTAAGAACACCCTACCCGTCACAACATTTTAGATGTCATTATTATTTTATGAGCTAAAATGCTTAGCTCTTTATTACCAATCTCTCAATTTTTGACCAAGGCTATGCTCCCTACAGTACTTCTAAATTCCATAAACTATTTCATCCATACATTTATCCAGTAAGTGTCAAAGCATAAGGAATGCTAGGTCCTAGGGAGAGAAAGAGCCCCCCTACTCCATAGAACTACAGGGTTAATTTTATAAAATTACTTGTTCCAAATTCACTGGATTCTCCTTGACTTCCAAGCTCCCCCAAGGCACACTGTGTGCACACTAGCTTTGTGTTCTGACCCTGGCAGCACTCACAACAGCTTGTATGATCCAAGAGCATCGAGCCAAATCACTGCTGTCATCTTTACTCCCCGGTCCCATCCAACAACATTGTTTCGCTTCCACACTCCATGCCTTCTGCTCTGGGCCTCCTTTGTCACAGTGCCCACATTTAGCACCCCGCCTTGGTGGGGAGTGCCACAGACTTGCACCCACTCACTGCTTCCACTGTTGACCTGAAATCCACCTGCTGTAGGGACAGGTGGAGGGGCCAGGGGCATAGTCCCAAAGTATACCTGATTTCGTGTTTGCCTCCTAACGCCTCTAGTATATGGTGGGAACTCAGCAAATGTGTGTTGAAGGAAGGGAGGAGCCAAATACTGAAGTGACTTGTGTAAGGGACCTGGTTTAGAAGAGGACTAGATGAGAATCCTGGCTCCCTAAGTCCCAGATCTGTGCCCATTCAACTCTACCACCCTCAGTTTACAGTAGCCTCCTACCGGAAGCAAAAGGAAGATGGATAAGAACAAGGGAAGGAGGAGAGAATATAGAAGAGAAAGCACAACAAGATTTGGGGTTGAATGTATGAGTAGTGTTACAGCAAGACCAGAGCTGACCGTTTCCAGATCTAAGGTAGTCTGCTCCAAAGAAGATCAGTTATATTTATGGATAAATGGTCTGTTGCCCAAATTCTCACCCTTGGAGCAGGCCTGGATGAACACTTGACTCCAGGCATAATAAAAGTAGCTTAAAATTCATATTTATAAAACTTAAATGTGGCCATTTACCTTGCATCCCACTTCCAGTTATCAAGATTTTTTTAAAATCTCATTTAAAAAAATAAATATGACCTTTTCCTACCCATCCCAGCGAGGGCAATGTCTCTTAAGAAGTTATTATTGTTTTCATTGCTGTTACTTTAAACATCTTCAGTGGATCAAGCATATTAGATATTAATTAGTTATTTTGATTTAATTAGCATGCATCAAATAATATTAGAAACCCCAGTGGAAATTTGAGAAATTTTATTTCAGAATGTGACTTAGATGTGTTTTTTTTTAAGATTTTATTCATTTATTTGAGAGAATGAGAGAGAGAGAGAGAGAGAGAGAGAGAGCGCGCGTGCCCGCACATCAGAGGGGGAGGGGCAGAGGGAGAAGCAGACTCCCCGCTGAGCAGGGAGCCCGATGTGGGACTCGATCCCGGGACTCCAAGATCGTGACCTGAGCCGAAGGCAGTCGCTTAACCAACTGAGCCACCCAGGTGCCCCATCAGATGTGGTTTTTATGTCCACAAGGTATTGGCTGTACTGTTGACCAAGACCGAGGCCCGGGGAAGAGAAATGGTGTTATTTAAAAAAAAAAAAAAATTGACAATACGGACAGGAGGTCTGTCAGAGTTTGACAAAATGGTTTTGGAAATTAAATTTTTTATTTAATGGGAAAAATGTTATATTGAAAACTATAAAGCAATAAATACTTCCTATAATCCCATGTACAGTTATTTTATATTTTAGTATATAATTATTCAACATTCGCCAAATAGGTGTATTTTCTAAGAAATCTCAAATTATCAAAAACCACAAACAGATAACACGGAGCGAGGCTGGAGAGGGGTGGCTGGGGAGGAGGAATGGGAGAGAAAATTTTCATTACAGAAATACTACTAGGTACTTTTAGGTTTTGTCCTTTATGACTGTATCTCCTGTCAAAAGTAAATCACATGTAAACTTAAAACCAAGATTTAAAAAACATTTTAATGGGAACAGAAAGTTGTAGACTCACAGTAGAATAGGCTTTTTTTTCTATAGTAATTTCAATAATAAATGTCTTCATAGCTGCAGGTGTATTTGGTTATTGCAGCTTTAAGAAAAATGGCAGATCAAGAACTACAATAACAAACACAAACTCTTCCTTCCTTGCCCTTTACCCCACATAGTCAGAACCCTCTGAAGTCCTACCACTTCTGCTGTGCACTTCTGTTTGCAGCTCCATCTGAAATAGCTAGGGTAAGCAGCAGCTTTTTCTCTATTCTGATGATGCTAGTTCTGATCAGTTCTAGTTATTACTAAGAGTGGTTCATATAAATTATGTTCCACAATTAGGAAATTATGCTATATCCAGTTCTTGTTATGGACACTAGCTATGGGAGATGGAATTTCCCAAATTATTTTTCTGAACAATTTTTTCCAGGTGTGTTTACACATACTTTTACATAGAAGTTATTTTTTGTTTTGCTTTGTTTTTACCGAAAAAAAGGATCACAATAAACATACTACTTTAGACATTTTTTTAAAACCCCACAAGGCATTTGGAAACTCTTTCATGATAATGTAGAAATACACTATCTTTTTAATTCATCACATCCCATTTTATCTACCCACAATAATAGTTTAATTAATCCCCTAGACATGCATATTTATTTTCTTTTAAAGAAATTAATACTTCAAGAATTTGCTTCTTTCATTCCACAGGGTTCTATCTTTTCAGTACCTTTACCGTGTTAGTATATGAACTATTAAAGTGCATGTTATTTCATTATCATTTAAAGATAGACACTCCGGCCAATGAAGGTTGAGATTCCTATACGCCATAGCAACCCTGGGAGATAACTGCCTTCGCTGAAGCTATGACAAACCCAGGAGTAACTGAGGTCCACCCAAGGAAGGTAGGAGTTGTGCATGACTCAGCATTCTCCAGTCTTTATTTAATCAAGTGCAAGGCATTGTGCTAAGGAAGAGGGAGGGAAACTAAACTGGGTCACTCTAATGGTCCAGGACACTTATAATCCAGCAGGGAAATATACATGCATAAAGCACACCGAAGTAAGTATGATACCGGAAAGACTAGTAGATAAGACCAAAAAAGTAAATAAACAAAAGTGTTCTAAGAAACACAGAAGAACAGATTAAATTAGGCGGGGGAAGGCAGCAGTAGAGTGCTCTCAGAAGAGCAGGTGGGACTGCAACCAAGAGAAGAGAGAGAAGAGGCTCTAAGGAGTTAACGAGAGTCTAGGCTGTTGACATCGGCTTGATTCAAGCTGCTCAGAGCTGTAAAGCCTTTCTCCTGTTCTCGCTCTGTACTTTTTAGTTCTCTCCTCCTGAGGCTGCTATGTTTCTGGGCACGCCCAGAGGATCTTCAGCCTTTACAAACCGGTTGTGCAGAGCCTGGCATTTCAATAAGAAACAAAGTGCTGAGTAACAACATGAAGTCAATCCATTGCTTGCCAAGAGCTGGGAGGCCTGGGTGGTTTCCCAATCTTAAAGAGGCAGAAAAATATTAAAGCCAGACTCCCAGGGAAAAACCTGGATGGATTCACCAAACCAGAAAAGGCTATATGCTCACTGATTTAGGGTAGCAGCCCCACCTGTGATTACTCTTGTTCGTTCCCAGGTCAGATGGATGAAAGTAGCTCTCAGTCATTTTGCCTTTCTTCCATGACAGACTAACATATCCCTAAATGGCTTACTTTTGTGAAGAATCTTTCATGCCCTGTAGAGCAGAGAAAATTTTCAGTCAGTCCTGGGTCAAAGAGGAAAAGTTGAAGAGATCTCAACAGGAAATGACTCTGCTATGAAGAATTCAGAGTATAAGTGAACAATAGTCTGGCACAAAGGATGAGTTTTAGGTACCCAGAAGCAATAAGGGCCCACTGCCAGCTCCAGTGGTAAAACTCCAGTCGGATGAAAGGTACCAGTGCTCCAGAGGATATCACACCTGGATCCATCACAGCCGTGTCACAAGTCTTCTACCAGCTCAGCTAGTATTCAACATCCTGGGGCCTTTTTTTCTGATGACTTATGTTTGACCACTTGTTCTAGGAACAGGGTACCAAATATTTAGGAGGCCTCATGGAGTCTATAACTGAAATGACCAACAGAGCAACCCAAGGAGGACTGGGGCCAACTCAGAAATTTGTTTTAATCTTCACTTAACATTTAAAAATTTTAAAAATATGATTATAAAAATCATATCTACTCCTGATGGAATATTTGGAAAATCAGAAATAGATAGCATAGGAAAAAACCACAAGTCCACCACTGACAAGTATTGAGTGTATTTATTTTCATTCTGTGTTCTCTGCACGCACGAATGTATAAAATTAGGATCACATGATACATACATGGTTTTATGTTAATTTTCATCTAACATTGTACTATAGTCCTTTCCCATGTTATTAAGTATTATTATAAACATTGTTTCTAATGGCTGTACAATATTATATTCTACAGGTATAGATGGCAATTTATTTAAACATTCCACTTCTTGGGGCACTTATATTGCTTCCAGGATTTTTTATTTTTATAAATAACACTGTGATAAATATCTGTACATATAAATATTTTATTATAATTAATGTATTTCCTTAGAATTCATGTCAAGAAGTAGAATTAGTCAAAGAGTGGGCTCGAATTTTTTTTAAACTTATTTATTTTAGAGGGAGAGCGCACATGAGTGGGGGGAGAGGCAGAGGGAGAGAATCTTCAAGCAGACTCCCCGCTGAGTGCGGAGCCCCATGTGGCTCTATCTCACGACCCAGGAGATTACAACCTGAGCCGAAACCAAGAGTTGGACGTTCAACCAACTGAGCCACCCAGTCACCTCTCTAATATTTTTCTTTTAGTTATAAACAGATAAACCATGCTGTATGAGCAATATATTATGAAGTCTGCACCTCCAGCAGATCTCTCTGAATCACTCCATGGGTGAGTCAGGGATTCCATGCTCTTACTCAGTAGTCTCATTTTGTACATTTTACCTGTGGTCCCTTGAGCTTCGTCACACCCTACCCAAGACCCCAGTCTAGCCAGTGTTCTCCCATAGCTGATCACCTTTTTCACTTGAAGGATTTTAAAGCTACTCAACTCAGTGGTTCCCTCTTCTTCCCTGGCACCTCACATCCAAATGATTTGAAGGAGCGGGTTCTCTGAGCCATGGGATTAAATTCTCTATTTACTGATCTTACTACCTGCCTGTCTCTACACATCCATATCTGTCTTCTCTTCTTTAAATATCATGTATAGGTTGTCAACACCCAAATT
This sequence comes from Zalophus californianus, assembly GCF_009762305.2. Classification (NCBI taxonomy): domain Eukaryota; kingdom Metazoa; phylum Chordata; class Mammalia; order Carnivora; family Otariidae; genus Zalophus; species Zalophus californianus. The sequence goes on from NC_045596.1 coordinate 63,126,909, forward strand.
AATGTCTCTAGTTCAAATTTCTACCCTATGCTCTGACTGGAAATCTAGTTGCTTACATGACAACTCTGTTTGGATGTCTAATAAGCATCTCAAACTTAGTATGTCTAATACCAAACTGCTGATCTTTCCTGCGCCTGTTTTTCCTGTAGTCTCCTGCACCTAAGTTAATGACAACACCACCTTCTACTTTCTCATGCCAAAAAACCCTGGGGTTCTTTTTCTCTGTCTCTCACACACCACATCCAATCCAATAGCAAATATTTGCCTCCTTTCTCACGGGATTACTGCAATAATCTCCTTACTGGTCTCATTGCTTTTCAGCCTATTTCTCAGTACAATAGTCAGAATGGTCCTATTAAAACATAAGTCAGATCATGTGACCTCCCTGCTCAACCCCAGCAAAGGCTTCTATTTCACTTAGAGTAAAAGACAAAGTCTCTATAACGCCCAGACACGATCCGCCCCCTCCTGCCTCCTCACTCATCTTACTTTATGTCCTACTGTTTTCTCCTTTGTTCTCTCTGCTGCAGCCACACCGGCCTTCTTGCTGTTCTTGGAACATGCCCAGCACTTTCCTTCCTCAGGGTCACTGTACTTCCCATGGCCTTCTATCTTCCTCCCAGATTTCTCCTTCAGGTCTTCCTACACAACATTTCCTGGCTATAATGCCAACCCCTGCCCCAACACTCCATAGCTCCTTTCCTACCTGATTTTTCTCCATCACCAATAGAGCATGTTTATTGGGTTTATTGTCTGTCTTCCCCCACAGACAGAGAAAACTTTTGTCTGTTTTGTTCGTTGCTATGTTCTCAGCACCTCTATTAGTGACTGACACATAACTGGCACTTCAAAACTACTTGCTGAATAAAGTAAAAGTAAACTATGAAAAAGCATAGGTAAGGAGTTCTGGGTCAGCAGCATGAGAACGTGGGAGGCACCAACATGTCTCCACTGGACATTCTGATTCTTATTCTAGAATCCGGGCCAAAAATACACAAAAGAATCAGAATTACTGCAGGTCAAGCAAACGAGGCCAACTGTCTTCTAGATATTCTTAGGTATTTTTGTATATTGTCTGTTTTATGCAAAGTTCTAAACCTGTGTATGCTAAAGCAAACCAGGTTTTAATAAAGATTATATTGGATTTCTCAGCGTTTCTGTTTGGTCACGAATGTGGCAAGGGTTTCTGAAATGGACCCAGTATCAAAAGCAGGAAGGAATAAAAACAAAGGAACCGAGTGGCTTCCAACTTGCTGGGCACTTTATGGTATCTTGTTTAAACCTTCAACAGCTCTGGGAGTGGAAGAGTAGAATTTCCATTATAAATACATTAAAACTGAGGTTCAGAGAGAATAAGTTCACCAGAGTCACACAGGTTGTAAATGGCAGGCCGAGAATTTCTTCTCACTAGCTCCCCGACTAATTTAGGACTTAGAATCTATAGCTATTATCTTGACTACTTTGATGACTTAGGAGAAATCATTTAAGATTCTCCAGTGATCTGTAAAACAATGTACATTTACTTTAGACACATACCTGGGAGTGAACAGGGTGATGATTTCAGGTCTATCTGGCTCTTACTCATTTCTCAGCTCTCTAAGAGGAAAGAAAATGTTCTGAATGTTCAGGTCCACTGTGGCGCTTGTGTTTCCTAGTTCAAATCTTTAAGCCCTCAAGTTAAACCATAACAACCAGCACTATACAAAGCCTCCTGGAACATTTTTCCAAGTGAAACAAATACTCTAGCTGTGTGAGGGTGTCAGGCTAGAAGTAGAACTCCTTGCCGGCTATCCATGTGAAGGACTTTGTTTGAGGGAATCCTATGTTGCCAGGCCAGTCACTTGTCAAAGACAATGGCTGTTGGCACAGCATTAATATGTGAAGATTGGGAGAGCTGCCAGTGAAAGCAAACTCTTTTGTGGTATGTGCAATATTGTGCTGGGGCATCAGCTGAAGTCCACCATTGATGACCATCTGAACACCGCCTTTCACTGACAGCATATCCAAATGGGCAGCTCAGCAAATTGGAGACTGAATGTCTAAGGAGAGGCAACATACTGTAATGGGAAATAGAATAGGCGTGAGGAAACCCTAACTTTAATTCCAGTGTTGTGACCCTGATACCTCCTGTCACCTCTCTGGGCCTCAGTGTCCTTATTCAGTCACCCATCTAGGCATCCAGCAAGTGCTTATTAAATGCCAACTTGTTTTTAAGGCATTGGGTCAGATGATGTGAGCATGTCAGGTGTGTTAGGCATAATGATAGTCTCATCTACCTCAAAGTGATGCAGTAGTGAAGAGGAGAATCCAGTGGTAAAAATGGAACTAATTATGTTTGTCTTGCTTACTTCATGGATCTATTATGAGAATCATATGAGTTAATTATGTGGGTACGTTTTACGAACTTAAAGCATTGCAAAACTATGTGGAAAATAGATACTTTGACTAGGATGAAACTTACACCATTGCTGGATATTAGTGAGAGAGATCTAGAAACTAATGAGATCTGGTGCCATTTTTCTTTTTCTTTTTCTTTCTTTCTTTCTTTTTTTATTTACTTTTTTAAGATTTTATTTATTTATTTGAGAGAGAGAATGAGAGATAGAGAGAGAGCATGAGAGGGGGGAGGGTCAGAGGGAGAAGCAGACTCCCCGCTGAGCAGGGAGCCCGATGCGGGACTCGATCCCGGGACTCCGGGATCATGACCTGAGCCGAAGGCAGTCCCTTAACCAACTGAGCCACCCAGGCGCCCTTTTCTTTTTTTTTTTTTTTCAAAAGCAGGACTTTCAAAACTAAAAATAGAAGTTAGTTTAAATAATTATCTCTATGGTTTTTCTAAGAAAGCACACAGATAACAACCAAACCTGTGGTTCAAACTATACTCTTGTATTCTACTCAGTAGTTTTAGGTGTTCAAGCTCTAAACTTCAATATTAGTACGGGCGGTGGGGATTTTTTTCTTGCAAGTTTATCAGTTAGGATTGGGTTTTGCTGCACAGAGAAAGAAAGGTGCACTACCAGTGCCTAAAGCAAGCCTGAAGGCGAAAGACCATCTAGTCATGGCCTTGCAGGCTATCATATTGGTTTTCTCCATCAGGTGGCTTTTATTATTCAGGCCATCTCAGGGCTTTAACAACTGTTAAAGCTCCAGTTATCACATCTCCATTGGAGGCCAAAAGAAGACAGAAAAACAGAAAAAACCCTTTCCGCTGAGCTGAATCCCTTTAAGCAGCCTTTCCGGACTTTTCCAGCTAGGAATTATGCTTTCATACCTTCCGCAGAAAATAGTCATGTGGCCAGACTTAGCCACAAGGGAGGATGGGAAATGTAATTTCTCACAGAGGGACTCTGCGCCCAGCTAAAAATTGGGGTTCTGTTAAAGAGGAAGGGAAATTGGATGTGAGAGGGGCAACCAGCAGTCCCTTCCATGCAAAATATTAAAAAAAAAAATGGTAAGTGAAGAGATACAATTTTCCTCAGTTTTATCTTTCCTCCATAAATGTTTCATATTCCTTTGGTTTTAATAATATTGTCTTTCTCTTATAACAGGACACAATATATCTTACTCAATCCAAGGTTATATGTTTGTTTTTCTCATATAACTTAAGTATTTGTATTTCATATTAAAAAGCAACATGACTTTCAGGTGTTTTATCACATGATTATATTTGAGCCCCATTGATCCAAATCAAAGAAAATCTTAGAAGCCTCACCTAGGCACACACCCTATGTGGAACTAAGCTGCCAGTTCCCGTTCCTTTAACTGCCTTAGCTCAGAGCACTTACTAAAAAGTGCATTGACTTGAACATCAGCATAAAACAAGATACCTCTGAATTGTTTTCAGCACAGAAGCATGTCCTCCCGCTGTGGCTGCAGCATGTGCATCTCTCTACATCTGTCCCCAAATTCCCAGCCACATGATTGTACCCCGAATGAAATCCCCTTGGTGTTTTGTGTTGACCTTATCCATATGTGTGTTTGTGGACCTTTCTGTTTATTTATAATTGGCCTTCTTAAGACCTTAAATAACTGAGCAACTGTGCCTGAGGAGCCCATTTCCTAACCCAAGGAGCATGGCAAACCAGCTGGGTTCTGAAAGAGCAGTGGAGCATCTAACACAGTCCTGATCGTTTGAGGAAGTGTCCTCTGTGTACCACATACTGGGATGGCAGCCAAATGGGAAACATAAGTTCTGGATTCTGAAGCAAAGTTTTCATTTCTTTAAAAGCAATTATCACTATGTGACATAAACTTAAATTCAATCCAATTTGAGCCTTGCTGGCAATAGTATAATTCCTGAATGAAATAAGGTTTAGAGAAATTTGAAAAATCTAGCATGTTATGTGACCTTGGAGAAAACACTTAACCACACCAAACTGTTGTTATTTTACAAATAACAATAATAGTTGCATTTGATCATTAACACAGTAATTGCCCCCAAATATTGTGACATTATTTTTTTTAAGATTTTACTTTATTTATTTGAGAGAGTGTGTGCTCACAAGGGGGTGGGGTGAGTAGAGGGAGAGGAAGAAGCAGACTCCCCGCTGAGCAGGGAGCCCGATGAGGGGCTCGATCCCAGGACCCCAAGATCATGACCTGAGCCGAAGGCAGATGCTCAACCAACTGAGCCACCTGGACGCCCCAGGATACTATGAAATAAATATAAGAAACATAACTGCTGGTCATCCCCTGTCTGGTGAAAAGATTTTGTCACTGACTTGTTAAGAGAGTTTTAGCAAGACTCTGAACTAGAGGTCGGTCAGTAAGTTACTCACCCTAGTGAGAGAATTGAACTCTGTCATCTATATTTTCCTAGCTGGCTTTAGTGTTCTAACATTCTAGAACTTATTATCTCTAGACTCCTTTTTCCTTCCTTTGTTTGTTCATGTGTCTTGAGACTATTCTGGACTGGCCCCTCGACCTTTAGCAAATCATACAACCTCAAAGACTCCATCTTTGAAGGTGGTTGTAGCACAAATAGCACAAACTGAGGGTAGTAACAGTGCATACTTTCTATGATTTGTGAGTAATAATATTACCCATATTGTGGGCAATATACGAAATGTTATCTATTACTATTAACCGACAGCAGTATGAGATGTCCTGGATACCAACAACAAGAGTTCCCCTAAATTTGCAGGTCCATTTATTTCAAGCGATATTCAATCCGATGTAAATCGAATACAAGAGAACATCCCCAAATGACTTATAATAGGACTAAGCCTATTTCTAGGTCTTCTCGATGGGAAAATCAAGACTTCTTTATCTGTTTGTAAATGTGTTTTTTAATCCACTGTTGACTCTGAGTCCCCCACTACTTTTATTTTGTCCTTTTCCGGTGTCTTTAACAGCTCTGTGGCTTGGAGACCTTGCTCTCTTCCTGATTTACTGTTGGGTTTCGTCAGCACTCCTGTTTCCTGTTTTGTCCCTGTCTGAGCTGCTTGTTTTGCACCTCTAAATCCTTCCCCTTTCCTCTTCAGAGGATATCATCATTTCCAGGAGGGATGGGCAATGCCACCAGCTTCTCTTGCTGCAGCTTTGCCTCTTCTTTCTTTTTCTTTTTTTAACCTCCTTTGAACCTTCCTGAGCTTCCTGTAATGACTACATCTCTGTTCCTGCTATTTCAGTATTTCTGTGGCTTCAGAGTTTGATCTGGATTTGTGTCTTCTAGCCGAAACCATCTCAAACAAGTATTTTGAGGTTTCTGCTGGAAGGTACTTTGAATTTGTTTGCCTGGCCACCAACTCCCAGTTTAGATGTCATGAGATTTCTGGAGGGGAGGAGTGACCAACCATCCCAGATTACCTTTCTCTTATTATCACTGAGCCGCATTATTAGCGGGGATGGGCTGTTTCATTAATGAGTCAACCTTGTTTCTCATGATTCTAAATAACTACTGCTAAATCAGGAGAATTAAGGATGTTTTTCATTTCAGGAGGACTGATGAAGGGTTAACTAAATTCAAGCACAGAGATGGCTGTATTTACATGATTTGACACACCTACATCAATATGAATGACCAAATACACAGACACTGGTGCACACAACAAAAACACATGATTATTCCTTTGTCATCTTATGGCATCTTTTCTGCAAGGAAGCCACAAATATAAACTGAATACGAACAAAATAACTCCATTGCCTTGGCAAATGACCGATGACCTCTTCTGCTTCTTTTCTTTTTCTTTTACTTTTGGTCACCACAGTTTAGGTGAAGAGCAAAGAAGCCCCAAATATTTCTCAGGCTATTCTCAAATTATTGGGCTCTGGGTTCATTCATTCAACAAGTATTCAGTGAGCACCTGCTACGCTCCAGGTGCTCACAGTATACAGCTAGGTCCAAAACAGACCAGACCCCTGCCATCCAGAACCTTGTATTTGGGTGGATAATCATCTTTCAGGATCAGACAATCCGTTCATTAGATGAAAACCCAAGGTGGTTCAAGATTCCAAAAGCAGAATGTCAAGGCAAGAGCAGAGATGGAGTTTATTACAGGCCCCATCATGTGGTTTCCTAACAGGCCGAATGCAGTATAGACTGGGGTCCTGCTCACTCCTCCTTCCTGTTTCTGTCGCTCAGAACTCACAGCCACATTTCAGGACTTAGCTATTTCATTTCCTACCAAGCTAAGACTGGCTGTGTTTGCTATCATCCTCATCAAGTGAGAGGGCCATTCGCTTACCTAACAATATTTCTGCCCTGCACCCTGACAACCCCAAATAGAACTGTTATCTTGCCTTGATTTTCTCTAGGAGGCAAGATAGTTCCTCAGAGGGACCTTCCCTTGTTCTGCAGTATCACTCTTTAGACTGACTGAGATACTTACTGGAAGATACCACCCATTAAAAGTCACCACTAAATTCTTAATTGAATCCCCACTTTAGCATTTTTAATTTTTGGGATTTATATGATAAAGGGAAACAGTAATCCAAGTATGGGTTCTTTGTGTCGTTCATTCATGTGACTATGTTTTTGTAGTGTACCTATAGATATAAAGCACTTTCCAAGTCTTTTTAATATTATCTGGTTGTGTGGAGTAAGGATGTAGGAGTGTGTTTGGCTTTTGTTAATAGGTAGTTGTATTTCTGAAAAAATCCACTATTTTCTAACAGCTCTTACTGTTCTTGTTTTCAACTAACAGAAATTGGAAAATAAAGATTGTGGGAGTATAAAATGAATGCTTGCAATGTTTGTCATTTTTAGACTCTATTTCTGTGGCTCTTGACTTTTCCTAAGATGACTGCACCTAAAAGCTAAGGCCAAAAATGAATATAATATTATATGTCAACCATACATCAATAAAAAAATAAAAATAAAGTGGAAAAAAAAAAAAACTAAGGTCAAGCCAGAGCCGGCAGCTCGTAATGAATGCAATCTGAGTTACCTGTGGCATATTGTGTGGATAAAACTAATTTTGAATACAAAGGAAATGAATAAATTCTCTTGCCACCAAGAATTAAAAGAAGACTATTGGGAGGGCAGAATCATTCTCTGCAGCTGAGACCTATGCCTCCCCCAGACCGGTGGCAACGCCATGTGGTTAGGAAGCCTGAGTCTTACCCAAGTGGCTGGTAGTTAATTCTCCATTTGGGCAAACGGTGGGAAGAGGTAGAGAATAGCAGTTAAGAAATGGCCCGGGTTTAAGACCCGCCTCTGCCACCTATTTGTTATCTGCTTCTTAATAACCTCGGCACTGTATAGCAGTCCTTGACTCATAGGGTGGTTTTAAGGTTGAAAAGAAATAACCCACAGGGGCGCCTGGGTGCCTCAGTCGTTAAGCATCTGCCTTCGGCTCAGGTCATGATCCCAGGGTCCTGGGATCGAGCCCCGCATCGGGCTCCCTGCTCGGCAGGAAGCCTGCTTCTCCCTCTCCCACTCCCCCTGCTTGTGTTCCTGCTCTCGCTGTGTCTCTCTCTCTCTCTCTGTCAAATAAATAAATAAAATCTTAAAAAAAAAAAAAAAGGAAGAAAGGACCCACAGAAAGCAGACTGCTTCGGGGGCATATGGTAATAAATGTGAGATATTATTGTGATGATGGTGATGGTGATGATGATGATGATGGGTGTTCAGGGAGACACCAGGCCGAACACAGCCAGAATGACTCAGTAGGTTACTAGAAGTCAGGGATCAGAGATGTGAACCAGGTAACAAGCTTCAGGAGGTAGGTGGAGAACTACGGGGCTAAATCAGCAGGGTTATTAAGGAGGATACAAGGCAACACCTGTAAAACCAAAGGGAGTAAAGGTACCCTTCTACCTCCTGGGGAACGAAGCACATCGCCTAGCCTGGATCCAACGACACAAGGGCCTAGACCTCAGGAGAGAAGATGTTGAACCCAGCTAGCATGGTTAAGGTCAAACGGGGCAAAGCTCTTGGTTTTCTCTTTGTTTGTCTGGTTTGGAAAATTCCTGAAGAGGAATTTTATGGTTTTTACCCTTTTAATATCTGACTTCTGTATGGTGAAGAAAAAAATAGCGCTCTAGTAATCCTCTATAAAGCCAGACATATACTTAAGCAAGCAGATCCTGTGTAAGATGATAGGGATTACAGGTCTCATTGTACCAAAGCAAGAAGGTAATAAATTCCCGTCTATACATGTTACAATTATATAAGCTATAAAATATATTGCTATAAAATGAGCCATCTATTTGAAAATCCCACTACATGCAATTTGCATAATTACCAAACTGGTAATTGAAAAATGTACAGTGGCTGAGAATCAAGAAGTAGTTGTTGAGAATCTATTTTGTGCAAGGTAGCATTACATAATGACAGAATCATGCTATTCTGTTGCTTGACGCACAGATTTGCACTGCATAGTCAATATCTAACTAATTTCTTCCAACTCCATGAAAAATAATAAACTAGAATCTCCTACTGGGAATACAGTAGCACATATTCATAAATTCATAGCATTTTAAAGCTGAAGGACTCTTAAAAGAGAATGGAAATCGGCACCTTGGGCATTCTTCAGAATGCTGATTATTGTCCTAAGGAGCTTTTGAAATTTTAAACTATTATTTTAAGAACATCCTATAAAAGAAATTATTTAGTTAAATATATCAACTGGCTCACTGAATCCCCACCTATTATAAGAATTTATTCGTCCTAGCAATGTCAATTTTAAGAGGCACAGAATAGAAATTCAGATAACCTAAGTGACTGATTCAAAGTGAATAGCATGAATCATTCATTAGAGAGAGAGGACAATCAGTCAGACATCTAAAGAAATAAGGCCTAGCGTTTGACCTTGTTGATTATTTCTTTTCCCAGCTGGAAAACATTTTTTGAATTCTACCCAGTTCCTCTTGAGGTAGACAAATGTTAAACAGAAAGAAGTGGTGATGTGCTTTTGTTCGGTATGGTCTCATGGGGGAAGTCCTATAATATTTTCAGCTAGTTGCTATGGAGGCAGCCAGCAGCAAGCTCAGCTAATAAATTCGGGCTGACAGTGTTGTGGGATGATCCTACGGTAGCAATTCATCGACACCTGAGTGCCTGAATCGTGCAGTGGAGAAAAGTAAGGCAGGAGGACAATAGTAAAGTTTACCAAATAGAAAACCACAAAGTGCACGCAAGGAAGGTATACTTTTCAAACTTCACGAAGCATTTACAAGTACCAGTGAATGAGACCCGCACCTTCCCTTCCCATATGCCCTACCACAAGCAGGTATCCCAGGGAGAGCCACGGACCTGCGCACTGGAGGCAGGGCACCGGGGGCGGGGTGGGGTGGGGGGATGTCAGTTAAACTCTCTGCGTGGTTAGCTGTGCCTTAAAGTAACTATGAAAAACCATGTTCCAGGCTCATTGGATTTCTAGAGTTGTCAGGTCTCCACTGTAGAATTTCTGGAAGTAACCAGAAATTCCCTTGGAAAGTGTTAAAGAACTAGCCGCCTTCGTTTTGTTTAAATGAGCAAAGAAGTAACAATGACCGTCATCGTTAGCCATTCTCTTCTATGGCTCTGGACAGAACTTTTTTTTTTTCCTCCTGTTCAGAGCTTCCTGCTTGGTGTTTGTCTAAGCGGGGAGGAAAGCCATCGTTCAAACTCTGCCACAACGGATTGCAAGCTAAGGCTTTTCTACACTTTGTTTAATTTTCCTGAAATGTTCTTTTCTCCAGAAATGATTTATTGGTGACCTAGCATGCTTTTCTTTTTACTCAACACTCCCCTGGGGACGTAGTTAAAACGCCACTGAGCTGTAATTCTCCTGGGTGGGGAAGTGGCGGGTGGTGGCAATGAAACCAAAGCCCAGATTTTGAGCAACTGTGGGCTGTTGACTTTCTGCTAGTCTTTCATAAAGGGAACCCTCAAAACACCGCGGCTGTGCAGCAAATAGTGTGCATTTCATCTAAGCCTCGCGGGCTTTGTGCTTGCCTTTCTTCGGGCTAGAATGATCCTAACCAGCAATGTCTTTGTGTCATGATGCAGAAAGTTGGCAAGTACACATGAGGATAATGCTGAAGTATAACTTCTGTGTGGGGGAGGGATCCAGAGAGAGAAGTAAAGCTCTGCACAATGACTGGTGGTTCTCTCTCATGATGTTTGTTCCAACAGAGTTCAATCATTGTGCATTGTCCCTGTGGGAGTGAATACAGCATATTATTTTTGGGTAAAAATTGAGATTTCTTTGGGTGGTAAAGCATATGGAAGATAGAAGCTCTCTGTACTTGATTTCTTTGTTTTTATTTAAATGCTTCCAAAGCATTCTTCTATAAGACGGAAAATGACATAATAAGTCTCTAAAGATGAAACTGTTTTAATGACAGAAATGTTCAATACCAAATCTACTAGAACTACTAGGAAATGTTACCAAAGTTTTTCAAAAACTCTTGTATGTAGCAAACTTTGTTGCCTATTCTGCAAAATGTCTTCCCTTTCTTCCTAAAGGAAACTCAGATTCTTGTTTTTCTCTCATTTATCACGGGCCGTGAGGAGGTTGGTCCCAGCTCCAGGGAGATGTGTGATTGGTCTAGGTAATGCCAGCCCTCTGTCAGTCAACCATTCAGGAATAGGCATGTGATTCAATTCTGGTCAATAGGATGTAAGCAGAGGTTTCCTGGAGGATTTGGGGAAATTATCCCCTGCCATTCAGAGAAGCACGGGAATACAGCCTTTTGCTCCAACTTGGGAGAGAACCAAGAAGCACAGAGTCCCAGTTGCTCTTGCAGTCATCCTGTATCCACAAAGGGGACAAAATTGAGGCCAAAGCTGTGGATGGTCCTTGTGATGTTACCAAGCCTGTGGATGAGTCAATAAATGTCATCGTTGTTTAATCCATTCAAGTCAAGCTCCCTGTTACAGCTGAAGGCGCCTTTCAACATAGAATGATTCCGCCTGCCAAGCCTCATCCTGCAGTCTTAGTTTTTTGCTCTCCCGTCTTCTTTCCCTATTGTTTACATGTGAACCCCAACCTTTGCTCTGACACCGATTCTCTCACTCTGATGCTCCCCCTTTTGCTCTCCTTCCCTCTTCTCTCTGTTCCTGTCCCTTTTACCCTTCTTTTCTCCGGTGGTATCTTCCTCTCATTAGTCACAGCCAGGATCAAAGAGTAAGACCATGGCTAGATCTAGATGAACTCTGGATTGGGGGGCGTTTTGCTCCTGTGTCCTTCCTGTACTTTGGCTCTCCACACCCCTCCGCTCCCAGCAATTCCCGCCCCCACTGCTCCACCACATGAAACCAAAAGTCTGTGTGCTCTGAGACATCCACCCAAAAACTTTGTTTTCAGTGAAATGCCTTTTGGAGAAAGTGTCTTAACTCAGTGGCTTTCAAATCTTTTTTTTTTTTTTTAATTGAATTGTCATTGACATGCCATATGATATTAATTTCAGGTATACAACATAGGGATTCAATATTTTTAGACATTATAAAATGATCACCTTGATGGGTCTAGTTATCATCTGTCTCTATGCAAAACTATTACAATATTATTGACTGTATTCCCCATGCTGTAATTTACATCCCCGTGACCCATTTATTTTACTCAAATCTTTTTTTTTACTACAACTCACGTTAAGTATCAACACTTTGTATACACATAAAACACTGAAACAAAATTTCCCTAAAACATACTTGCATTAACTACCTGTGAGACATTCTGATATTTTCTATTATGTTCTGTTTCATTTCAAAAAATTGTTTGTTTCTACTCACTACACTGATTCCGTAGATGGGTTGTGACCACCAAAAACACTGCCTTAATCCACAGCAGAAACCTTGATGGGCATTGTGACAATTCTGTAAGGAAGTCTCTGAGGGTATTTAAGGTCTTATTTAAACTTGAGTAAAATGATAGCCAACACAAACTGGAAGGGATTCTCTCTGTGTGAGTATATGTACTTTTTTTCCCCAAAAAAGCAAAGAATAAGTGAGACTTAGTGTATGAATACTGACAACTGATGTGGTCCTAGTAATTTTGGGAGATATTTTTAAAATGACAAATGTATTTAACAAACACCATCGTAGTTATTTCTGAAAGGTAGAGATGTTTTCTTCAAAAGCTGTTGGTGTCCCAGAGTCAACTTTTTTTTACATTTATTTTATTTATTTATTTATTTATTTATTTGTCAGAGAGAGATAGAGGGCACAAGCAGGGGGAGTGGCAGGCAGAGGGAGAAGCAGGCTCTCCACTGAGCAAGGAGACCCTTGCGGGACTCGATCCCAGGACCCTGGGATCATGACCGGAGCTGAAGGCAGACGCTTAACCCACTGAACCATCCCGGTTTCCCCCAGAGTCAACTTATTGATTGCATTTTTATATTTAGCTTTTTAGGGCCTATTAAATATATCTGCCTCCCCATTCATTTGGCAGCTTTGCTACTTCTTTAAGAGCTGGGGATTTCATAATGGCAGATTATCTGTAAGCACCATTTTTATACTGTTGGACTGTGGCTAAAATATGTTGGCTTTCCCGTTGATAGCTAGTCGTTATCAGCTGTAACCACTCTTACAGCCTGTACCATAAGAAGGCCACACATACTGAGTCCATAGAATGTGTGAGGATCACATGATATCTAGGAAAGGCCTGTATAAGCTGTAAAGTACTGTGTAAATATAAAATTATGAATCTTTGAAAGTAAGAAACTCTCTTTGCCTCAAAGTCACTCATGAATTTTGGTATTTCTATTAATGCTATGGAGTCCTATGAATTTTTTTCCACAACTCTAATTAACACACACACACACACAACACACACACACACACACACACACACGGTTCTTAAGCCTATATTCAATACACTGCAGGTTGGTTGATTGTGCAAAAGCCCTGAGCTCTCCCTTATAGGATATAGGTTTTCTTCTACACATAGTTGTTTCTAATGTGATACATCCAGAATTGTTAAATGATGTAATACAGTCAGTCATAGTAGTTAAGACATGCTTTTGGTGACAACGGCTCCAAATGCAGTTTTACCTCTTACTAATTCTGTGAATTTGGGTGAGTTAACCTCCTGAGTTCTGACATTCCTCATCTATAAAATGGGGATAATACAATTCACTTCACAAGGATGTTATAGGATTGAGTTTATCTCTACCTATTAAATTAATTTCATGATTCGCTAATGGATCATGATCACTAAAAACACAGTCTTAACCCACAGCATGAACTCTGATATGGGCACATGACAAGTTTGCAGTATGTGAGTGTGTGTGTGTATGTGTAAAGCACTTAGCACAATGATGATACCTAGCAAAAGCTCAATAAATGTTAACTATTAATAATAACTAATGATAATCATACATTGTTATCTTTAAGCTCCTGCACTGTGCAAAAAGGCAGAAATCTAGGATATGGTACTTCTCACTTTCTCTTTAGTCTCCTCTCCACTGCTTCCCAAACCACCTAGAGATGGATGTCATGGGCCCTGGTGTTTAAATTGTGGAATAATACCGCAATATAAATTTCTAAATCTTTGACGGAAGGGAATGTGTGTGTGTGTGTGTGTGTGTGTGTGTGTGTCTCAGGAGGGACAGGGTGCTAGTCTTTCTCTTCTTGCTAAAGGAACTTCCTTAAAAATAAATATACTGAAAAGTAATGACAGGAAACTTCACAAAATCAAAAGAGGATGTCAGGAAGTAGAGGCTGTGAGGTTTTCATTTCCTTCAGTGTTTTTCTTATTAATCACATGTATTTATAACTTTAAAAAGTGGAACATTTCACCATTCCTTCTCCTGAAGACAGATTATAAAGTAAAAAAAAAAAAAGTGGCTAAGAAAGAACTAGTTTAATACTTTCTGTATTATAAATTGCATTTAAGTCCCTGAGCCTATTGGCTATCTGAATAGGGCTAGTCACATTCATTCTCATTTAGAAATCTGTTGCATTATGAAGTACTTCATGCCAATTCAGAAAGGGGATAAAAGCAAAGTACCTTGAAGTAGAAACTGAGAAGGAACGTTGATTTAAAAAAAATTTTTTTTTCAAGATTTTATTTATTTATTTGACAGAGAGAGAGAGACAGCGAGAGCAGGAACACAAGCAGGGGGAGTGGGAGAGGGAGAAACAGGCCTCCCGCGGAGCAGGGAGCCTGATGTGCGGGGCTCCATCCCAGGACCCTGGGATCATGACCTGAGCCAAAGGCAGATGCTTAACGACTGAGCCACCCAGGCTCCCCTTAAAAAAATTTTGATCATATTTCTTTCCCAGAAGACTGTCTTCAAACAAAGGGGCCTGGGCAAATCAACAAATGCTTAACACTGAAAGTCCACCTCTCCTTTTAAGAATCAAGGCTACAGGAAAATCAGTATTTAGCAGTCATATGAACAATGAGCATTCCCTGTTTTACCGCATGCCTAGGAACGTGAGCGTGCTCCCTGCAGAATTTTGTGCATGAAATGGAGATCTGCATCCTGTGGTCGTTACTGAGCTGCACATTTCCTCTCGGACATGGAAACACAATTTATCTACAAACAAATTTCTAGAGTTCCTATTTGGCTAAAAGCCAAAATAAACAACTAAAAAAGTTGTTTTGCAGTTCTCTGCTTTGCTGACCAGATAGCTATGAAGGTTATGGGTGGGATTGTCTTTATTACTACACTTGACTTAGTAACACTTTGGGACTCAAAAAAATAAAGTGTGGTCCACCTTTTAAAAATTTATGATCTAAGTCAAACAGTTCAAAAGGTCGTAACTCAGGTCCATCCAGAGAGTTTATATTCAAGAGGAAGGAAGTTGCTTGATATTAAACACAGTTTCTCCTTCACTTCTTAATAAAGTTCCCTATGAAAGTATATAAAAGACATATGTTGTTTTCATCTGCACAGCATCCCTTGCTCTGGGAAAACACCATTCCCCTCCTCCACATTTTTTTTTAAGATTTTATTTATTGATTTGAGAGAGAGAGAAGGAGAGACAGTGAGAGAGTACAAGCGGCGAGGAGAGGGAGAAGCAGACTCCCCGCTGAGCAAGGAGCCTGACGCGGGGCTCCATTCCAGGATCCCGGGATCAGGGCCTGAGCCGAAGGCAGACGCTCAACCACTGAGCCCCCCAGGCGCCCTCCCCTCTTCCACATGGTTTTAGAGGAGCTGCCGATCACTGTGCCACACCCCCACGTAGGACACAGGGCGGCCAATCCTAAAATTCACTTTTCCTGAAATTGAGATCCTGATGTTGAGATAGATGTGCTTTTCCTCCCCCGCGTGCCAAACTAGGTCAGAGACCCCCGAGCTCCCAGCTGCTCTTCACCCTGCACAGAGGCGGTGGAGGAGGCCCGGCTGCAGAAGCAAAGCATGAGGCAGACAGAGTGGGAGGAGGAGAAGGAGGAGCAAGAAAATGGGAAGGTGGGGGAGGGGAAGAGGAGGAAGATATTTAATCTAACCTCAGCAGAGCTATGGTTGAAGCCAGATGATTCCTGAACTTCCTAAACACTCAGGTCCACAAATTTCCTTTTCTGTCCAAGCTAGTTTAAATGAGGGCTCTGCTGGCTCCGTCGGTAGAGGGTGCGACGCTTGATCTTGGGGTTGTGAGTTAAAGTCTCATGTCAGGTGTAGAGATTACTTAAAAATAAATTCTTTTAAAATAAAATAAAATAGGGGCGCCTGGGTGACTCAGTCAGTTAGGCGTCTGCCTTCAGCTCAGGTCATGATCCCGGGGTCCTGAGATCGAGCCCCGCCTCGGGCTCCCTGCTCAGCCGGGAGTCTGCTTCTCTCTCCCTCTGCCGGCCGCTCTGCCTACTTGTGCTCTCTATCTGTCAAATAAATAAATAAAATCTTAAAAAAAAAGAAAAATAAAACAGAATAAAATAAAATAAAATAAATGAAGGGTCTGCAACTGAGAGAGTCCTACCTAGTGCAGTAGCTGATGTTCCTTCATTCATTCAACAAATGTTTATTGTGTGCCTACTATATGCCAGGCCCTAAATAGGAACAGGTAGGAGAGTTGGTAGACACATGGCTTTTGCCCTCGTGGAAGTCATACCCCAGTTGAGAAAATAAACAACACACACACATATCCAATTTGAATATATATATTTAATTTTTCCTCTTATGAAGGAAAAGAACAGGGTACAGAGAAATAGGAAGGGAGAATGTCATAGAGAGAACTACAGTGTCATTAGAATAGTATTTAAAGAAAGAAGTGCATGGATTGTGGTACGGGAGTGCGGATGAGGTGACATGGTGGAAACAGAGAAAACTTTATACATAGTCAGGAGACCAGAAGCTTCATCCAAGCTCCATCAAAAAATAAGGGCTTTAGCGAAAATCAGATGAGAGGGGGCGCCTGGGCGGCTCAGTCGTTAAGCGTCTGCCTTCGGCTCAGGTCATGATCCCAGGGTCTTGGGATCGAGCTCCGCATTGGGCTCCCTGCTCTGCGGGGAGCCTGCTTCTCCCTCTCCCTCTGCCTGCCGCTCCCCCTGCCGCTCCCCCTGCTTGTGTGCTCTCTCTCTCTCTGTCAAATAAATAGATAAAATCTTAAAAAAAAAGAGGATCAAATGAGAAAATATGGCTGCTGCACATTTGAAAAAGAGAGGGTGGTAAAAAAAAAAGCCAGTGTGCCCACAACAGGAAAAATAACAGGACAACCTGGTGTACCTGTTCTGAAGCCTGGACGTTGTCCCATGAGGGGGAGGCATCTAAGAGGCTAAAGCAGAAAAGACGTGAAAGTTGACTGGCCCACCCGTGGTCACTGAGAAGGTTGTTTGTATATACAAGGGACATGCAACACAATCTTTATTTACTGATTTATTCTATCTTTTGATGTGTTGATGAGTACATTTTAGTTAATAATTTCCAACATTCATTATTCAGCAATATTCTGAGGAAACAGCTCTCAATAATGTTTAGCACAAGAATACTTCATAAGATCGCTTCAGGTATCTTTTTACTTTTCATTTCCCACATGGCTTCTGTGCCTTCTTTTACAAGACACATTAGGTCATATTTAAAAGAAATGCAAAAAACAAAATAGCAAAGAAGGAGGCACAACCATTTCTCTAATACTTGAGTTGACTTAAAAAATCCAATTATTAAAATAATACACTGGTATTGTGAAAAATTCAAGTAGTACAGAAGGGCATAAAATGAAAATTTCCACTCCTACCCTCCTCTCCTTGCCCAGAAGTAATCCATCTTGATAGTTTACTCTGAATCCTTCCACAACTTTGTTTATCTGCATAGTCAGCTGAGTCTTGAAAGCTTGAGTGGTAGTCTCTTGGCAGTCGAAAAAAGGAAGGTTACGTCTTCAAGTGGAGGAACAGCATGCGCGTGCACTGTCATGGGCATGACTGATGTCCAGTCCGTATGTATATTGTCCACTTCTAATTTAAGTATCAACTGGCCTGTAATCACACTGGCATTCAGGCAGAATATTCCATTGTTTTCACTTGGGTGACTTTCTGAACTCCCTTTCCGTGGGTCAAAACAAGCAGCTTGGGATTACGTCAGGCCAGAAAAAAATGGAGTAGAGGTGTGAATTTGCTTCTCTGGCTACTGACTGCTCTTTGACATTGGTTCCCACCCTCCACCACTTGGGTACTGTGCTCCGGGCAGGCTCAGTGGTTCTCTCCACTGACCATGGACTGGCTGTGCCTCGAGCCATAGCAGTGAGCCACTGGGGTTCTCTTCATTTGGTCTCCCAGCCTCAGCCCAAACATAGGAAGGTCCCTGCCTTCATCCCCTCCCTGTCTGGAAGTCCCCAACGCTGGCCTTTTTGAAGAAAATGCTAGTATGCTAGTCTTCTGTTTTTTAATTCCTTCAGAGTTGCCCTTTTCATAAAAGGGAAGGCAAAGAGGCATTAAACAGCATGCCCTGCTGGGAAAACTAGTCTGGGAAAGTCAGAAGAGAATGGCTATGGGGGCAGAAGAGGACCTGATTAGAAGTGTTTGCACGGGATTCAAATGTGCTTATATTACCTTGGCATTGTGAGGAGGGGATCGTTGGAGGCTTGAAACAGAGCAGTGGCAGAAATCAGATTTTCCGTTGAAAAAGAATTCTGGTGCCAGCAGGATAGGAGGTTGGAGGGGAACAGGCTAGGGGCATTAGGAGGCTGTGGCGATAGTCAAGAAAGAGCTGTTGTGGGTGCAGCATCTTAATCCCCTCTTGTATCAGAGGCAGTTTCCATTCTGTTGGCCTGTGAATTGGATCATAAGCTAATCTGCTACCATAAAAGACAAAAAAGCCTGATGTATACATGTCTAGCCTTGCCCGCAGCTAGAGTTGCGACTCAGTGAGGTAATAGTTCATTCTGGTAGGTGCTGGGAGGAGCAGTGGCAACAACGATCCCCCACCACCCCGACTCAGGGTCACAGGGGTGGCGGCCGCAGGGGAGGTATCCAGAGGCTGCAGGCGGCAGCCGCAGTGTCTTTGGGACCGTGGTTTGACGTGATGACATTTGGCTGTAGTTCTGGCTACCGGAACTCCCTTTGTTCCTGCCCATTTTCTAAGCCCGAGTTTTCAGCTCTCTGAACAATTTTCATTCAATTTTAAAAATAATCCTCTGAGGAGGTAAGGCAGGTGTTACCATGCTCATGAAGGTGAAGAAACTGAAACTCTGAAAGGATATGTCATTTGCTTAAGATCAAGAGCTAGTAAGTGGCACAACCAGTGTTGGACCCACGTCTTGACATAATAGGGCTCAGTACTTTTTCCACTACCCCCTTGCTTCTCGGACTTGGTAGCTCTTAGTATATGTGGCAAAGTGAAGGCAAGTGCTAGAAACTACCGCTTCCTCACGGCACAGCTTTCTAGAGTTATGTAGATGTCTATTAAGTTAAAAATTAGAAGTTGTTATTTAAAACAATACATAATGGAGCAAAATGCAAACTCCAGGTAAAATTAGCAAATTCAAATAAATTTTACCTTTGAAGAAAATAGACACCTAGATTCCCGAGGCATACAAGAGCATTCATCTCTGTAGTGTGTACTTTGGTGGAAATGTATAGGAAGTCCTGAAATGAAACCTTAGCCAATCCCCAGGCTAGTGTTTCAGTTAGCTACATGTCCTCATTTAATTTAGTAAACACTATATTTAACCTTATATATCTGATCTATGTGTAAGTATATAATAACGTCATTCACATATGTTGTTAAACCCCAGAAGTCCGGAACATCTTAATAAATGTGCGATAAAATTTATTTGACCAAAGATTGGTAGAGATGCAGATGCTAACTAATGCTACAAGTACACATGAAACAAACACTCTGCTGAAAAAAAGAGATAAAATATAAGATGCCTTTTCCATATTTTCATATGCTGAAATGACTATTTGTCATCTGGAGATAATTATGTGTGATGATTTCATAGTGAGGAAACAAAATCATGTTTCAATGAAAGAGTAAGGTAGATATAAAACATAATCATTCTATATTATAGTTATTAAAATTCTATAAATTCAAAACATTTCAACTCTATAGCTTGGGCAATGAGTCTATTCTGAGCGGCATTGACCAAATAGTATTATTTTCAGATGTTCTAAGTATACCAGGTTACATCTGACCACAAAATGTTTCCCTAGATTACTATTGCACATGCCCATTTATTGTTCTACTACTCATTCAGGCCCTACTAGGTGTTGAGGCAAAGATAAATACCACAGTACATGCAAATAAGGAATTATAATATGGTGCAATATATAATAATAGAAGTACACGCGAGGCACAGTGTAAGCATCAAAAAATAAATTCTGCCTATAGGCTTCACTGAAAGGTTCATCTTTACACTCAGGGTTGGCTTTTAGAGGGTGACTACAAGAGCAGCTGTGGACAACATACTCAGACATGGGGAAGGTGAGCAGAGGAGAGTATTTTAGGCAGAGGGGAGATGCATGTACAGGGACACGGGGACATGCCATGAATTCTTTCATGACTTCAAAGAATTGCACTGAAAAGCTATAGTGGGATGGAAGGACAAACAGGGGACAGATCACATGAAGGACCTTAAATAATCATGCTACCTGGGCTTTCATGGACGTGAGGAAGAGAGTAAGAGTTTTAGGCAAGAGCATAGCAAAAGAATGTTTACCCTTTGGAAGAATGGCTCTGAAGATAGTGTGGGGAATAGCTTGGAGAGGAAAGAGTCCAGGTGAAAAGTAACAAAGACATGTGCAAATGGAGATGAAGAGATGAGAAAATATGCAGGAACTATCTAAGTAATGGGACCACAGAAAATGATAATAAATAGAATGTGAAGGGTAAAGAATGGTGAGGACTTAGACAAATGGGTGATTATCAAGTCAAAAAACAAAAACAAAATAGGAATATAGAAATAACAGATTTGGTGGAAATAAAAATGAGCTCACTTTTGGCAAGAATGTGATTTGTCTGTGCATTATGCAGGTAGAGCGACAGTATGGGCAATGGTATACATGGAAGAGATCAGGTCCACAATAGTAACTGAAGTCATCCATTACACAGGTAGCAAGGACAACTATGGGATTGAGTGAGATTGCCCAATAGGAAAAAATATTCTGAAGAAATATTGTGTATGTGCCTCAGTATCATTAGTAGTCATCACATCTTTGTCAATATTAATTGCTGGAATGTGTTTCTCCTTCATGCCTAGGAATGTGCGCCATGATGTGGTAGAGGGAAGGCTGGGCTGGGGAGCAGGAGACTTGGCTCTCAATCCTGGCTCTCTCAGGAGCTCATTGCATGATGTTGAGCAAATCATTAAACCATTCCCTTCTTTGGTTTCTTTATCTGTGAAGTGAGGGGGCTGGATTAGATGAGTTTGAGCACTCTGTAATTCTTCAAGCAGTTCTCTCAATTTCATGACTTCTTCTGACGGGCTCAGATGAAGCTGCCAGTGAAACCTGAAGTAACCGAAAATAGAGATGAAAAGAAATTTGGCCTAGTAAGAGACACAAACTTTAGAATTTCCTCATAAATAATGGGAAGCTGACTTAGAAAACTATTTTTGCTGTACCTTGGGAGCAGTTATTGTAGACTATTATGAAATTGTGGGGCCTTTTATTGAAAGAGAATGATACCTGATCACAAATATTTGGGTTTTGATTGAATGACCTTCTGGTCCAAGTTTTTTATTTATTTATTACTTTTTTTAAAGATTTTATTTTTATTTATTTATTTGAGAGAGAGAGAGAGCATGAGCGGGGCGGGGGGAGGGCGGAGGTAGAGGGAGAAGCAGGCTCTCCGCTGAGCCGGGAGCCCAATGTGGGGCTCCATCCCAGGACCCCGGGATCAGGACATGAGCTGAAGGCAGACACTTAAGTGACTGAACCACCCAGGGGCCCTTGGTCCAAGTTTTTTAGAAAATAACCATACAAGGTTGTTTCACTTAAAAGCCACCAACTTAGAGCTTCATTGCAGTAGGGATTATGTAATAGGCCTGATAACATTTGTCCCTTCTGACCAATTATGACTGTCTCTAAGTAACATGGGAATAGAGAACCTTTATTGTAATTATATTGCATTTGAATTGTATATCCTTATGATGGCAGACCATTCAGATGATTGCAAAGAGAGACCTTACTAATAGATGGACTTAAGATACTGAGCTGGCACCCAAACAAAATATGTGAGAAGTTTTCCCTTTGTGTTCCCCAAAGTGCCAGATAAGGTGGGCTAGAAACACCAAAGAAACATGGACCATAGCTCAACTAACAAACCAAAACATCTGTGAAGATATTCATTACCTGTATTGTAGTATCTGGCTGAACAGTTTTTGTAAAATTATTTTGTAGTTTTGATTGAGCTGCAGTCTGGCAGTACCCTTCTACTAAGCCCCTGAATGATAATTACTCTCTGAATGTCAGAAGATGATCTTATTTATGTGTGAGGAGCCCAGAGCTCACTATGACTTAAAGCAATCAGGCACCAAAAGCGTCAGAACATAGCGCTTTGCACTGTGAATAGAAACCTGTGCCAGAAGACTAGGATTTGTTTAACTTAATCAGAGTTTGTAAAAATGTTTAAAAATTAAAGGCAGAGTAGAAAGGTAAAGAGTTCATGCACAAAAATTAATACATATAAACGGCAACAACCAATCGAGAGACCGGAACAGAATGCAAAAACAAGCCTAGGAATAACAAAAAGGCAAAGATAAAAAGACAAAATCCTGGGAATAAACACAATAAGAAATGTGTAAGACTGATATGAAGAAAACTTTAAAATGCTACGGCACGATGTGTAAGAAGACTTTGGACAAGTGAAAGACTTCTATTTTGGAAAGAGATCCAAGATACATTATTAGGTGAAATGAACAAGGGACAGAACAGTATGTGAAGATTCTTACTTTTCATATAAAAAAAGAAAAATAAGAACTACATTTCTATTCACTTGTGTACAGAGAAACTCTGAAAAGATTCCTAAGACATTTCCTCTGGAGGGTGTGGAAATGGAGCCGGTAAGAGACATGAAGGGAGACAGGATTTTTCCTGCCCACTGGAGAGCACCTCCTCAGTCAGTTTTACAGTTGTACAGCATTGCATTCTGTGTTCGCATGACAACTTGTTTTAATCAGATTCCTGCAGTGTCGTGTAGATTGTTTCCATGATCTGTTATTACAATCAATTCACAATTAATCATAAAATGATTACCTTTTCAAAAAGCCAAATTTTAAAACCATAAATAAAACTCCCAACCAAAAAAATTTCCAGAAGTAAAAAAAACACTTACAAACGAAAGCTCTGAGTTCTAAATATCAATAGTGAAGTTCAAAACAGCAAGTCTTGGAAGGGGCCGAGTGTAGGATGAATAAAGCATCTCTCCTTCCCCCTCCCTCACCGATTCCCATACCAGCCATCCAAAGTACACCAGCTCTCTTGCTATGAATGAAGAAGCATCCCCACGCCTTCAGTGCAGATGGGAAACAAGTCAAATTATCTCATCCATGCAAGTTAGCACAGGGCTCAGAAGTTGTCCTAATTACTCCGCTGTCATCATTCTCACCCTGTCTCTGGCCACTGAGGCTACTTTGCTAGACTGGTAGGTGTGGCAAGGTATTTATTAAAATAGTAACTTTTATTGGTTCTCTCTTAGTTTCTCCCCACATTTGAAGCAGAGAGCTCACTTTTTGCTCCTTGTCTCCGAGGTGGTTTGTCGCTGACTAGAAAGCAGGAGCTTCCTGAGGAAAGGCACTCTGTATTTATAAAAATCTTAACTCACAGAGAGATTGTTCTAGATATCCTGAGTGAAGAAAGGAGAAAGGGGAGTGCTTTTGAAAGTGGCAAGAGGAGAAAAGGGCTAACTTTTCCATCCAGGCAGGGATAGCAGTCTACGGGTTTTTAAAGTTGCAGGGACCATGGGGCTCCCTGCTCGGCAGGGAGTCTGCTTCTCCCTCTGACCCTCCCCCCCTCTCATGTGCTCTCTCTCTCTCTCCATTCTCTCTGTCCAAAATAAATAAATAAAATCTTTAAAAAAATAAAAATAAAAAAAATAAAGTTGCAGGGACCTACTCCTGGTTCCCTACCTGAGCCTTAGAGGGAATGGCATGGCTTTTTAAACCCTGGGTACCAGGGTCCCAGCCCTGGTTGTTTTCTTTGTCCCGTGAGTGGCTCATGCAACTTCTCACTGGATTTCAGGAATCATTGACACAGTGAGCATATCAGCAGCAACCAAGATGGACTGGAGAATAGAGTTGTTTTTCTCTGTGACTCGGTTAGAAATCCTTTAAGCTGCAAATATTGAGAAACTCAATATACACTGGCTTAAACAAAGAGGGTGTTTCTTTTTCTTCTCACAACAAGAAGTTCTAGCAGGAAGTGGCTCCTGGGATGGGTTCAGTGGCTCAATGATGTTGGGGCCACCAAGTGTGTAGTTCTCCCAGTCTGTGCTTCATGAATTGCAAGATGGCTGCTGCAATTCCATATATCATGTCCCTATAAGTCAGGAGAATGAGAGGAAGAGGGAGCATGAGGGTCTTGCATCCATTTTGTCGGGGAAGAGCAAATCATTTCCTAACTCCCAGCAGAAGGAAGTTCCCTTACCTCTCATTGGCCAGACATCCATTTGACCACTTGTCCACCCCTCACGTCAAGGAAGGTGGCAAAGCAAAAGGGACGTGGGAATTCTGTTGGGTTAGCCAAAACCAGTGACTGCGACACCCAATTGGGGCACTACATAAGCATCCTGAATCTATATGATCAGTGGGAGATGAAACCCCCAAAATGACAAAGAATCAATTTTCCACCACCCAGTGAGGTACCATTATTAGGATGAATTTTAAAGAAACCAACTAGGATGAACTAAACACATTCTTTTTAATCAACAACAACACAAAAATAAGGTAAAAGTGATGTTTTCTTGCATGTCCAGAGTTTGTGGTTATAAATTCATTACCTTTTACACAGGTGATGATCTTAAAAAAGAAAAAGATCTTCTTCGCCTTTGATGAGTCATCCTGAAACAAAGTAAAAAAAGAAAGAAAGAAAGAAAAGAAAAGAAAAGAAAGAAAGAAAAAAGAAAGAAGAAAGAAAGAAAGAAAGAAAGAAAGAAAGAAAAGAAGAAGAAAAAAGAAAGAAAGAAAGAAAGAAGAAGAAAGAAAGAAAAAGAAAAGAAAAGAAAAAAGAAAAGAAAAGAAAAGAAAGAAAGAAAAGGAAAGGAAAGGAAAGGAAAGAAAAGGAAAGAAAAGGAAAAGAAAGAAAGAAACAGCAGTAGTAAAAGCTTCCTAGCAAGCAGTTACCAAATCTGTTCACAGTGGGCCTGAGAACACAACTGTGGACATTTAAACACAGGCAATGAACATAAACCCAGTTTATGAGGCATGTTTAATTAAAGGTCAACATTATTTAAACATTTGCCATGCAGGTGGCTGCATATGGGCTCTTTCCAAATCTCACTTAATTGGATAATCCCTGTATTTTAAATATCAGATGTGAGTCTCTCTCTGTTAAAGGTGGTCAGTTCCACCAAACCCTAATCTTGCCTGGCAGGTGGCCCATATTTCCGAATTTCTGTTCTGTGCTTTATGTTCTTTCAGACTTGATCTCCACTTTGTTTTTAACTGCCATTAGACTAGTTAATTCTGTTGTCTCTTAGCCCCGGTTCTGGATCCCTCTCTTCTTTCTTCTCTGCTCTGCTTGTGTTTTTTTCTTCTACTGTTCTTCCAAAGAATGTGTTTGTCTCCTCATCAGCTGTCTGCCTTCTCTCCCCAGAGGGGGCATAATGGGAGTAGTCTAAGGAATGGCAGCAGAACATGGGATCAGGCAAACAAGCTGCTGCTTGTTACAGAGATAGATCATTAAGTGCAATTTGTCAGCTTATCTCTTTCAAATTTAGTATAAGGAAGTCATTTCCCAGGGGTAACCACTTGCCAGCTAGAACTTTTATGCATCTGACCAGTATAGATGAAATTGATGGGGGGCCCTTTGAAATCCTTCCAGTATTATCTCTATAATGTGACATTTCATATCATGGGATTATTGTTAATATTAACAAGAAGTACCTATCGGGTGTTTGGAGTTTCTAAGATGAAATATGTCACATAACTGGGACAAGTCCTTTTGGGAAGATAGAATGTGAATATAGGGAATATTGCCTATATCATGGAGCCAAAATCTCTAAGACCTGTGGATTTATTCTCATTGATATGTAGCTAAGGACAGTGGTCAACACTTTTTGAACGTGGCTTCTCCCAATTGAAAAGGAAGGGTAATTTGTTTTCATCTGTATGTGTGCACGCATGTCCTGTATAGAGCAGATTTGCCACAAAGCCAATGAACGCTCTGGAGCCCCTTTCTCGCTTGAGCCCCTTCTGAAGTTCCATACTGCCCATTTTGTAATTTCACATTATTTTTCTTAAAGAAGACCGTCTAAATTGCATAAGCTCCAGGATTCACAAAATCTGGATCTGTACCTTATCCAATATATGACACAACTTTCCATTTCCAATTTTTAGTTATACCCTGTATTTTATTGGAAATGAGCAAGTACATTAGTGGCATCATTTAAAAAAGACTCATTTTATTTGCTTCTGGTTTTATGATTAGTTTTGTAGTTAAATTTAACCATTTGGAGGCATTTTCATATAACCTCCATTGAGGGCAATTCAGCAATAGCTTTAAAAATTATAAATATACTTGCAGAGCTGTGAGTTGCCATATCTACAAAACTATTCAGTAGCCAACGATTGAAAACACCCTAAAAGTCATCAATAAAAGACTAGTTAAATAAATTATGGTACATCCATATAAACACTCTACAGCTATAAAAAAAATGAGAAGTGTTGATATGGAAAGGTTTCCAAGAAATATTGTTAATAAAGTATAAAATGATGAATATAGTGTGCTAGATAGTGTAGTAATAGGGTGGGGGATAAGAATTTCTATTTACAATGGCTTGTGTTTGCGTAAAGTAATTTTGAAAGGACATATAAAAAAACTAATAAAAGAAATTACCTATGGTAGTTTGAGCATGGGAACTAGTATGGACAGTATGGGAGTGTGAGAAAACAGGAGTGGAAGTGAGATATTTCACAGTTTTATGCACTGTGTACACAAAACCATTGGAATGTATTACTCACAAAGTAAAATCAGAAAGAAACAAGAAACTGCCTGCATGCTCTTCTCCTGTCTCAGGGCGTCTATATCCTGTTAGCCCTCCAAGCGTAAGTGTCATTGTAATGACTTCATGAAGCTTCTCCTGGAGGAAGAACCTTACCATTTCCTCAGCTTCCATTGCACCGACACTGGAACCAATTTCTGTTAGGACAAATCACTCCCCATCCCGTGTGATCCTTATTTAGAAATGTCATTTTCGAGGCTGTTCTCTATTTACCTCCTGCCATTCTTGCCCCCACCTCTCCAAGACCTTCAGGTTGTACTTCTCTCAGTTTCTTGAGCAGTACATCCCCTCCCACAGAGATGCTTTCCCTGACCCCCTTGACTTCGTTGGGTTACCTTGTTTCTCTTTTCCATCCTGCATATTGCTTTTCAAAATACTTACCTCGCTTGTTATTCCTTACAATATGGGTCTTCCCTACTCAAGATTCTAGACCAAAGGCTCCATGCTGGTCTGAGTTGTATTTGTATTGTTTATTTCTGTGTTCCTAGTGCTTAATACAGTTCCTAGCAAGAGTTAGTAAATAATTATTGACTGACAATGAATGTGTTTCCTCCTTACCAGAGAGTGATTTCGTTACAGGTAAGATATGTCTCACTCTGTAGCACACATAACAAATGACAATAGTGTTAACATAAGAGACAGGGGTTCAAACAAGAGCTGCCATCACCAGCTCTGGGTTCTTACCTTTTAGCTTCCCTGGGCTTCAGAAATCTCATTTACATTAAGAATTTCATTCGTTCTGTCATTCAGTAAATATTGACTGAGAGCCAGCCATCTGCCAGGCACTATTCTGGTACCTGTGGAAACAGAGAAGTGCTCACTCTCTGCAACACAGATTCTAACTGGGATGGGGGAGGTTGGGTAGAGAGAAGCACAATAAACACGTCATCCAACTAAACAAAAATATCAAGTAATGAGAGAGGCTACAAGAGAGCAACAGAAGATAGTTAATTCCCAGCAGCCAGGGAAGGCCTCTCTGAGGAGATAATGTTTGAAGTGAGTTTTGAAGTAGATTAAATGAGATAGTGTCTGCCAATACTTTAAAATAGTACCTGGCATATGATGAACTTGGATAAATGATAACTATCAGTATAATTGAACATTTGTCAAAAGAATGAACTAAAAGTATATGAAAGTATAAACAGATTGTCTTTAATATATGAAATGCTGTAATCACAAGATGTATTCATATAGGGTGTTATTTGAGGAAGCGAGCTCTTTTCTGACTGAGAGAATTTCCTTTTCTTTACTGAAATAGTTAATGCTCCTCCAAAGCAGTACAATTAATACCCTGGGAGTGAAACCATTACTCATTGTGTCTAACTATGTACTCAGAAATCGCAGAAATATATGTAACATTGGTGTTCATAAATGGATACAATGTTCTTTAAGGTCCAGAGAATCTATGAGTTTTTACCTGTTTGTTAAATCTGAGCTGAAGGAAAACATGGTTGGAGTACAAATCTCAAAGAGGGAGACCACAGATGTGTCAACACAGACCCACTCCTGAACTATAAAAAGTCCCTGACAATTCACATCTTCGTGATGAGGTAGCAAAATCACTGGAATGTATTGGTTGGTATATATCATGGGATAGGGTTAAGAACCTCCCCTGTGCCAGGCATTTCTCATTTAATCTCCAAAAAATATATAAGGAAGGTAGCTGTCTTAGGTTGGGCTCCCAGAGCTGAACCTTAGATGAGGATATGACTTCCAGGTGATTGGGCTCGGGAACCCCCAGAATTTGAGGGTGTATCCCCAAATTTGTCCCCATTTGAGGCAGGGGGTGGGTATGTATACACACACACACACACACACAAGTAATAAACAGGACCCAAAGAATCTAGGCAGAACCCTGACCGCGTCCTCTATGGTACCCATATCCCTGATTTACATAAGACGAAATCTGGGTGTTCATGCACTCAGAGAGGTTAAATACTTTGCTCAAGGTCACCTATTTATTAAGTGGCAGAACTCAGATACAAACCCAGACAAGTCTGACTCCACAGTTCACGTTCATTCTCTTCTACCAAATGTGCCTCCCCTTCCTGACCAGCAGCCATATATACTGAAACATATTCTGCATTTATATAAATAAATATTCTTACCTAGCTTTCTGAGGCAGAAGACTATCAGGAATTGCCCCAAACACTATATTTGGGATTCTTTAGAAAAGCAACTGTCCCAACAGAAATAGAGTGCGAGCCACATATGTAATTTAAAATTTGCCAGTGGCCACAATAAAAGAATAAAAGAAACAAGTGAAATTAAATTTAATAGTGCACTTATCAAAATATGACCTTGAAATGTAGTCAATATAGATATTTAAAAAGATCTTTACATTCTTTTTTCACACAAAGTCTTTTTGTATATTTTACACTATTGCACGACTCAATATGGTTGTAAAATATTTATCAGAAATACTTGTGAATTTAGATTTCATAAATTTTATAGTTGAAAAAGAGGTAAATTTACATAGTCAAGTTGGTCCAAACATGCTTAGAAGTTTTCATAATAAAATTGAGTATCATTTTTTAATTTAAATCAATTAAAATTAAATATTAAAAATATTCAGTCCCTCAGTCACACCAACCACATTTCAAATGCTCGATAGTTTCATGTGGCTACTAGGTACTATATAGAACAGTACGGAAAATTATCCTATGAGAAAGTACAAGGATGTGATTCTGTATACCATCAGGGACTGAACCAGTCAGTCTTTCAACAAATAAATATTGAGTATCTATCATGTGTTGCACATAGTAAATATGATGATGAAACAAAACACCCTTGGTTAGAAACAGTTAACTTACAAGGGCTTTGCAATTGAAGTGTCTCAGAAGGAATTGAGAATTAGCCATGTTAATAGTTTTGGACCAGAGCCACTCAGGAAGGAGATAGAATTGACTTGTGCTTGATCTTGGCTACATGCAATATATTATTGCCTACGTGTAATACTTTATTTTCATCTCTGGAGACCTGGTTACCTGGTTTCAGTGCATTTTGTAATCTGGTGAAAAGCTCTGCCTCAAACCAAGAGCACTGGTAAGTGGCCGTTTTGACCCCATAACCTCATCAGTACATGCCTGGTGGTGCTAGCAGCACAGTCAGGTGCTAGGACATGGGAATACTAGAAAGAAGCTGGCATACTTCTAAATACATGTGCAAGTTTATGCTCAAAAGAAATGAGCACATTTTCAAAAGGCATGGGCAAAAATGTTCATGGCAACACTATTCTTAATTGCCAAAAACTGGGAATTATTCAAACACACATCAACAGTAGAATGATTTTCTTAAAGATTTTATTTTATTATTTATTTGAGAGAGAGAATGAGCAGGATGGGGGAGGGGAAGGGGCAGAGGAAAAGGGAGAAGCAGACTCCCCGCTGAGCGGGGAGCCGGATGCTGGGCTCCATCCCAGGACCCCAGGATCATGACCTGTGCTGAAGGCAGACGCTCAGCTGACAAAGCCACCCAGGCACCCCAATAGTAGAATGATTTAATAAATAGTGGAATTTTCCGGAATATTCATGCAGTAAAATACCATATAGCAGGAGAACGAAAAACCTACAACTATATTCAACATTATGAACGAATCTTACAAACAAACTGTGTAAAAGGAGCCAAAGAAGCCAGATACAAAAAAGAACAAAGTGTAGGATTCCCTTTATACCAAATTCAAAAATAGGCAAAACTAATTTATAATTTTAGCAGTCTCGATAATCACTAAGTTTGAATGGGAATGGGTATAGGGGATTGTGATTAAAAAGTAGCATGAAGGGGAATCCTGCAATGCTGGCAAAATTCTATTTCTTAATTGTAGGTTGTTATACAGGTATGTTTAATGAATATACTTATAACTGGTACAATTTCTGTATGTCTGTTATGCTTTTAAATATATATATATATTTGTTAATTAAAATATATTTTTTCTTATTTTTCTTCTGAAGACCAACAGAGTTCTGATGTCCATTCTGGAACTCTAGAGACAAGCTGGGCATGTGTAAAAAAGTTAAAATTATTCTACTGGGTGGTTCTACTTTCTTAATATCACAAAGAACTTTCTAGCAAGCAAAGGAAAAGCATAGAGACTTGGAGTTGATGAGGTTAGCAGGTGACAAAAAAGAGAACTTAGTTTTCTTTGAGGTTTCCCTGCCTGGCATGTCCTTCCCTCACCTCTACCTAATGAAATCCTAAACTCCTTCAAGTTCCATTTAATAACACTTCCTCCAGGAAGGCTTCCCGGATTGCCTAAACAAAAGTTATCTCTCCTTCCAAATTTGTAGGGCACTTGTCAGTACTATTCATCACATACTACCATGCTTTACAGCAATTCCTAGAGACAGGGCAGTGTAGCACTTAAAAGCTTGGGCAGGGAGTCACCAGGGTTAAAAGACGTGCCTCTACCACTTGTGTATGGCCTGAAGAAATTGTTTAGTCACTGTGCATTTATTTTCTCAGTTGTAAAATGGAGATGATAACAATAGTACCTCCCCACTAAGTTGTTGTGAAGATAAAACAATGGATGTACGTCGGCTGGAAATCAGTAAGATCTCAGGAAATATTAACTGTTATTGCTATGGTTATTATTATTGAGTATTATCTACTCTAGCAGATAATAGGTTCCCAAAGAATATGGAACATGACTTAGATGCTCCATTACACACATCCCATGTTGGCTTGCTTTATAATAGTCATGTTCTTTTCTATCTTTCCGACTAGCCTAAACTCCTCAAGAACAGGGAAAACAACCTCACGTTGACCCTTCACATTGTATAATGGTGGGATTCAGTCTATGTAGATGCTTAGTAATGGGTCATATCTATTTACCCTTCCTCATTTGGCCACACTCCAAACAATCAAAAGAGAACTTCCATAAACTCACACCACAAAGTTTCCTACCTCTAAGGTGACCGACCAAACATTCCTGTTTGCCATTGGCTACGTGCATTTGGGCACTGAAAGTCTCATGATCCCCAAAAGCCTTCAGTCCGAGACACACCAGGATGGTTGATCCCCCTACCTGCATCTGTGCCCATCCAGTCGACTAGCCTGCTGTTTTTATGGATGAACAATGGTTCTTACTCCCGTCTAAAGCCAAGCCCTCATTCTGGTTGGCATTTCTTCTGCCTGCTCAAGGACTGGGGGCTCTTGAAACGCCTTCTCTCCTTCCTGTGTCATCCTCTCTGAACCATTCCCATCAGCATGCAAACATGTTGTCATTTCTCCTACTTTAAAAAAGCCTTAAAACATTAAAACAAAAAACAACAATAGCAATAACAACAAAGTCTGGAACCTACATCTCCCTTAAGCCACCCCCCCATTTCTTGGCTCCCCTTCATAACAAAACTCCTTAAATGAATTGTTTATACACAGTCTCCAATTCCAATGCCCCCTTTTTCCTTTTTTGTTGAACCACTTTAATCAGGCTTTTGTCCCCAAATCTCTATAGATGTAGGTCTTGTCTCAGTTTGCCAATGGTCTAGAACTTTCCCAGACTGTTGCATTATGAGAAATAAAATCCTATTGTTTTGAACCATTGTATCGTCTCGTTTTCTTTAATCACAGAAGTTTATCCTAGCTTAAGTAGTAGAGCGAAGAACTTCCACATTTACATATTCAGTTCATACCCCTCCTGTGCACTTCACACTTATGTATCCAACGGTCTACTCTGCAACCAGTTAAATACACAGTAAGCATCTCATACTTAACATGCCAAAGCTAAACAGTTAATTTCCATCCCTAAGCAATCTCCCCCTGTCAGAGAATTGTTCTCCATTCTTCTTGCTCAGGTCCCAAGCCATGAAGTCATCCCCGACACCATTCCTTCTCTCATCCAGTCCACCAAGAAAGGCCACCAGCATCTCTTGCCAGATATGGCAAAAGCTTCCTCACCGCTTCCATGCTGGCCTGCCCAGTCTATTCTCAACATGGGAGCCAGAATAATCCTCTAACATCAGAGGTCAGTATAAGTCACTCTTCTGCTCAAATCTTCCTCCCACGGCTTCCTGTCTCATTCAGAATAAAATCCAGAGCACTTACCTTGACCTACAAAGCCAAATGATCCTATCCCATTACCTGTCTGACCTCATCTCCTACTTTCTCTGCCTTCCTTATTCTTCCCGGGCCTCATGGGCCTCCTCGCTTGCCCCAAACACACATAGCCCCTGAAGCCTCTGGCTGTGAACATGCAGATCCTCCTGCCCAGACGGCTCTGCCCTAGATCATAACATGATTACTTCCACATTTCTTCAGTCTCTCCTCGAATTTTAAATTCTTTCCCTTGGCTTTTAAATCACTCATTTATTGATATAAGAAATAGTTTCCATGCAATAGACACTGTGGGAACTTGAAGATGAATATGACATGGACTCCGCCCTCCCAAAACTCCTAAATTGGACTGGAGACTGGGCTTTTCAGAAGGTTTCCCCGGGGGAGATGACCCCTAAGATGAATCTGGAAGAAAAAATAGGAGTTAGTGGGGGAAGAGAGAGAGAGTGTAGTGACCGTGTGTGGGTATGAGAGTGTATACCATATTCAGAGGCTACAAGATCAACCTTTGCCGCCCCAGAGTCTGGTCATATGCTGTAAGACGAGCACTAGAGATAGCTCAGTTAACTGCAGGAATACGGGAAGGAGAGGAAAGAGCCACTGCTGGCCCCGAGGGTGGTGCAGGAAAGGAAGCCAAGAGCAGTGACCAGACATGGAGATTGCAGGGTCCTGCCAGTGACAAGTGAGGACATCAGACAAGCAGTTAGAATGAGCAGCCCATTAGAAAGAGGGAGACAAGGCCCAACTTCATGGGCAGAATTCAGGAACGGGGATTCCTGCCTCAAGCAATGTTTGGAGATGATAATAGCAATGGGAGTCTGCACACTGATGGCCCCAAATGAACCAGGTTCCCTGGCACTTGTACCTTCTTCAGTCTCCCTCCTTAAATCTCGGCTGGACCTGTGACTTGCTTTAACCAAATTGTTCTCAACCAGGGGAGACTTTGCCCTCCCAGGGTACTTCTGAAAATGTTTGGAGACAATTTTGTCAAAAGTTAGGGGAAGGGGAGTGCAACTGGCACCTAGTGGGTAGAGGCCAGAAAGGTGTCAGACATGGAACAACGGACAGTACAGTCCCCCACCTCAAAGAATTACCCAGCCCCAAATGTCGAAAGTGTCAAGGTTGAAAAACCAATAGAATGCAACCTAAGCCTTGAGAACTTATGCCTCAAGAATCTAGAAGCTTTTGCACCCTTGCAAGCAGATCAGCCAAACTTCTTGCATGGGCAGCTCAGAGACTCCACGGAGAGACCACATGAGAAGCAGTGGTACTACGGCTACATGGAAGAGAATGGAGAACCCAGCTCACAGCAAGAACCGAGGTCCCAGATATATGATCCCAGGCAAACTCTTTCTGCCAGCTCCCAACCATTTGAGCTATCTTTGCTGAGGTGTCAGATACGTGAGCCGAGGCACTATCATGGATATTCCAGCACCAGCAGACACTACAGGGAGCAGAGACGAGTTGTCCCTTCTGAGCCCTGTCCAAATTACAGAATCAGAATCAAACACATAAAATGTCCATCTAAGTCTCTAAGTTTGAGGATAGTTTGTACACTGCAATAGATAGAGGAAACCAGTGGGGCGGAGCAAGATGGCGGAGGAGTAGGAGACCTGGATTTCATCTGGTCTCAGGAATTCAGCTGGATAGAGATCAAACTATTCTGAACACCTACGAACTCAACAGGAGAGCAAAGAAAAGAATAGCAACAACTCTCTGAACAGAAAAGCGACCACTTTCTGGAAGGTAGGACGTGCGGAGAAGTGAATCTAAGGCGATATTCAGGAGGATAGACGGCGAGGGAGGGGGCCTCCGTTGGCCGCTTCTGGCAAGTGATAGAGCCGCGGAGCACAAAATCGGAACGTTTAGAAGTCGGCTCCGCTGAGGGACATCGCTCCAGTGGCTAAGCGGGGGGTGGAACCCTCGCGGGACAGTGTGGTCTCAGGATCCTCGGGGTCACAGAAAGACCAGGGGTGCCTGAGTGCGGCAGAGCTCCCAGGTATCGGAGCGGGGAAGCCGGCTGCAGAGACAGAGCTGAGGCGCGGGCTCTCAGCTCGGGGTTGCCATAAACTGTAATCCGCGGCCCAGTCGGGGCACTGTTCCTCCAGCAGGGACCCAACAAGGGGCAGATCCAGGGAGACTGCCCTTCCTTCCTCCCCCGGGAGGAGCGGCGCGGGAGCGCACCGCAGGGATCTGCTGGGTTTGGAGACTCCACATGGGGTCGGGTGCCAGAGATAGAAACACTCGGTCACAGGCCGGGTGAGCACGGAGTGCGGCCGGAGACCGGGGAGACGGGAGTGACTGACTGCTTTTCTCTGGGGGTGCACTGAGGAGTGGGGCCCCAAATTCTTGGCTCCTCCAGGGTGGAGATTGGGAGGCCGCTATTTTCACTGTCGTCCATCAAAGCTGTATGGAAAGTTTGCAGGGAACAAAAGCTCCCGAGAGCAAACCCAAGCAGATTGCTTAGCCCCGCCAGGCAAAGGCAGGGCAATTCCGCCTCCAGCAAAGACATTTTGGGAACCACAGCAATAGGCCCCTCCCCCAGAAGATCCGCACAAACAGCCAGCCAAGACCAAGTTTACCACTCAAGGACAACCGCAGCACTCCAGCGCTAGGGGAATACTGCACATAGAATTCATGGCTTTTTTACCATGATTCATTAGTCTTTCAAAGTTAATTTTTTTAACTGGTTTATTTTTTGAATTTTTCTTTTTCCCTTTTTCAAACAACATCTCATCAATCCCTTTTTTAAAAAAACATTTTTATTTTTCATTTTTAGAGTCATATTCTATCCCTTCATAATAGTTACCCTTATTTTTGGCAGATATGTATATAAGTTGTTCTCTCCTTAAAATTTTGAGATACAGCTTCTTTTAGCATATCAAAATATACCCTAAATCTCTAGTGTATGGCTTTGTTCTAGTCTCCTGCCTGATCACATTCTCCGCCCCCCCTTTTTTTTCTTTCTTTCTTTCCTTTTCTTTAATCCTCTTCTTTCTTTTTTCAAACATCTTCTTATCAATTCTTTTTTTAAAATTTTTTACAATTTTCATCTTTACAGTCATATTCCATCCCTTCATCGTATCAACCCTTATTTTGTACATATATAAGTCTTTCTTTCTTTAAAATTTTAGGAGGCACTTTCTTCTAACAGACTAAAATACACCCAAAATCTAGTGTGTGGCACTGATCTATGCACCAGCCTGATCATATTTGATCATATTCTGTTTTGTTTTGTTTTGTTTTGTTCTGTTTTTGTTTGTTTTTATCTTTTTCTTTTTCTTTTTTTTTCTCTCTTTTTTCTTTCTTTCCCTTTCTTTTCCCCTGGTTTCAGGTCTTTTCTGATTTGATTAGAATATATTTTCTGGGGATGTTGTAAACCTGTTAGCATTTGTTCTCTCATTCATCTATTCTCCTCTGGACAAAATGACATGATGAAAAAAATCACCTCAACAAAAAGAACAAGAGGTAGTACTGTCTGCCAGGGACCTACTCAATACGGACATTAGTGCGATGTCAGACCTAGAGTTCAGAATCATGACTTTAAACATACTAGCTGGGCCTGAAAAAAGTGTGGAAGTTATTAGAGAAACCCTTTCTGGAGAAATAAAAGAACTAAAATCTAACCAAGTTGAAATCAAAAAGGCTATTAATGAGGTGCAATCAAAAATGGGGGCACTACCTGCTAGGTTAAATGAGGCAGAAGAGAGAATCAGTGATATAAGAAGACCAAATGATGGAAAATAAAGAAGCTGAGAAAAAGAGAGAAACAACTACAGGATCACGAGGGCAGAATTCGAGAGATAAGCGATATGATAAGACGAAACAACATTACAATAATTGGAATCCCCGAAGAAGAAGAAAGAGAGAGAGGGGCAGAAGGTGTATTGGAGCAAATTATAGCAGAGAATTTCCCTATGTGGGGAAGGAAATAGGCATCAAAATCCAGGAGGCACAGAGAATCCCTCTCAAAATCAATAAAAATAGGTCAACACCCCGACATCTAATAGTAAAACTTACAAGTCTCAGAGACAAAGAGAAAATCCTGAAAGCAGCTCAGGAGAAGAGATATGTAATCTATAATTGTAGAAACATTAGATTGGCAACAGACCTATCCACAGAGACCTAGCAGGCCAGAAAGGACTGGCATGATATATTCAGAGCACCAAACGAGAAAAATACGCAGCCAAGAATAGTATATCCAGCTAGGCTGTCATTAAAAAAGGAAGGAGAGATAAAAATCTTCCAGGACAAACAAAAACTAAAGGAATTTGCAAACAGGAAACCAGCCCTACAAGAAATATTGAAAGGGGTCCTCTAAGCAAAGAGAGAGCCTAAAAGCAGCATGGACCAGAAGGAATACAGACAATATACAGTAACAGTCACTTACAGGCAATACAATGGCACTAAATTCATATCTTTCAATAGTTACCCTGAATGTAAATGGGCTAAATGCCCCAATCAAAAGACACAGGCTATCAGATTGGATTAAAAAACAAGACCCATCGATATGCTGTCTGCAAGAGACTCATTTTAGACCCAAAGACACCCCCACATTGAAAGTGAAGGGGTGGAAAACCATTTACCATGCTAATGGACACCAAAAGAAAGCTGGGGTGGCAATCCTTATATCAGACAAATTAGATTTTAAAACAAAGAGATGAAGAAGGACACTATACCCTACTTAAAGGGTCTATCCAACAAGAAGATCTAACAATTGTAAATATCTATGCCCCTAACATGGGAGCAGCCAATTTATAAGGCAATTAATAACAAAAGCAAAGAAACACATTGACAACAATACAATAATAGTGGGGGACTTTAACACCCCCCTGACTGAAATGGAAAGATCATCTAAGCAAGAGATCAACAAGGAAATAAAGACTTTAAATGACACACTGGACCAAACGGACTTCACAGACATATTCAGAATGTTCCATCCCAAAGCAACGGAATACACATTCTTCTCTAGTGCCCATGGAACATTCTCCAAAATAGATCACATCCTAGGTCACAAACCAGGTCTCAACTGGTACCAAAAGATTGGGATTATTCCTTGCATATTTTCAGACCACAGTGCTTTGAAACTAGAACTCAATCACAAGAGGAAAGTCGGAAAGAACTCAAATACATGGAGGCTAAAGAGCATCCTACTAAAGAATGAATGGGTCAACCAGGAAATTAAAGAAGAATTAAAAAAATTCATGGAAACCAATGAAAATGAAAACACAACGGTTCAAAATCTATGGGATACAGCAAAGGCAGTCCTGAGAGGAAAGTATATAGCAATACAAGCCTTTCTCAAGAAACAAGAAAGGTCTCAAATACTCAACCTAACCCTACACCTAAAGGAGCTAGAGAAAAAACATCAAATAAAGCCTAAACCCAGCCAGAGAAGAGAAATAATCAAGATCAGAGCAGAAGTCAATGAAATAGAAACCAAAAGAACAGTAGAACAGATCAACGAAACTAGGAACTGGTTCTTTGAAAGAATTAACAAGATTGATAAACCCCTGGCCAGACTTACCAAAAAGAAAAGAAAAAGGACCCAAATCAACAAAATCATGAATGAAAGAGGAGAGATCACAACCAACACCAAAGAAATACAAACAATTATGAGAACATATTATGAGCAACTCTATGCCAGCAAATTAGATAACCTGGAAGAAATGGATGCATTCCTAGAGATGTATCTACTAACAAAACTGAACCAGGAAGAAATAGAAAACCTGAACAGACCTATAACCACTAAGGAAATTGAAGCAGTCATCAAAAATCTCCCAACAAACAAAAGCCCAGGGCCAGATGGCTTCGCAGGGGAATTCTACCAAACATTTAAAGAAGAATTAATATCTATTCTCCTGAAACTGTTCCAAAAAATAGAAATGGAAGGAAAACTTCCAAACTCTTTTTATGAGGCCGCCATTACCTTGATCCCAAAACCAGACAAAGACTCCAGCAAAAAGGAGAATTACAGACCAATATCCTTGATGAACATGGATGCAAAAATTCTCACCAAAATACTAGCCAGTAGGATCCAACAGTACATTAAAAGGATTATTCACCACGACCAAGTGGGATTTATCCCTGGGCTGCAAGGTTGGTTCAACATCCGCAAATCAATCAACGTGATACAACATGTTAACAAAAGAAAGAACAAGAATCATATGATCCTCTCAATAGATGCAGAAAAAGCATTTGACAAAGTACAACATCCTTTCTTGATCAAAACTCTTCAGAGTATAGGGATAGAGGGTACCTACCTCAATATCATAAAAGCCATCTATGAAAAGCCTACAGCGAATATCATTCTCAATGGGGAAAAGCTGAGAGCTTTTCCCCTAAGGTCAGGAACGCGGCAGGGATGTCCACTATCACCACTGCTATTCAACATAGTATTAGAAGTCCTAGCCACAGCAATCAGACCACAAAAAGAAATCAAAGGCATCCAAATCGGCAAAGAGGAAGTCAAACTCTCACTCTTTGCAGATGATATGATACTGTATGTGGAAGACCCAAAAGACTCCACCCCAAAACTGCTAGAACTCATACAGGAATTCAGTAAAGTGGCAGGATATAAAATCAATGCACAGACATCAGTGGCATGCCTATACACCAACAACAAGACAGAAGAGATAGAAATTAAGGACTCACTCCCATTTACAATTGCACCCAAAAGCATAAGATACCTAGGAACGAATCTAACCAAAGAGGCAAAGGATCTGTACTCAGAAAACTATAAAACACTCCTGAAAGAAATTGAGGAAGACACAAAAAAATGGAAAACCATTCTATGCTTATGGATTGGAAGAACAAACATTGTGAAGATGTCAATGCTACCTAGAGCAATCTACACATTCAATGCAATCCCCATCAAAATACCACCCACTTTTTTCAAAGAAATCAAACAAATAATCTTAAAATTTGTATGCAACCAGAAGAGATCCCGAATAGCCAAAGGAATGTTGAAAAAGAAAAGCAAAGCTGGTGGCATCACAATTCCGGACTTCCAGCTCTATTACAAAGCTGTCATCATCATGACGGTATGGTACTGGCACAAAAACAGACACATAGATCAATGGAACAGAATAGAGAGCCCAGAAATGGACCCTCAACTCTATGGTCAACTAATCTTTGACAAAGCAGGAAAGAATGTCCAATGGAAAAAAGACAGTCTCTTCAACAAATGGTGTTGGGAAAATTGGACAGCCACATGCAGAAGAATGAAACTGGACCATTTCCTTACACCACACACAAAAATAGACTCCAAATGGTTGAAAGACCTAGATGTGAGACAGGAGTCCATCAAAATCCTAAAGGAGAACACAGGCAGGAACCTCTTCGATCTCAGCTGCAGCAACTTCTTCCTAGAAACATCGCCAAAGGCAAGGGAAGCAAGGGCAAAAATGAACGATTGGGATTTCATCAAGATAAAAAGCTTTTGCCAGCAAAAGAAACAGTCCACAAAACCAAAAGACAACCGACAGAATGGGAGAAAATATTTGCAAATGACATATCAGATAAAGGGCTTGTATCCAAAATCTATAAAGAACTTATCAAACTCAACACCCAAAGAACAAATAATCCAATCAAGAAATGGACAGAAGACACGAACAGACATTTTTCCAAAGAAGACATCCAAATGGCCAACAGACACATGAAAAAGTGCTCAACATCGCTCGGCATCAGGGAGATCCGAATCAAAACCTCAATGAGATACCACCTCACACCCGTCAGAATGGCTCAAATTAACAAGTCAGGAAACGACAGATGTTGGCGGGGATGCGGAGAAAGGGGAACCCTCCTACACTGTTGGTGGGAATGCAAGCTGGTGCAACCACTCTGGAAAACAGTATGGAGGTTCCTCAAACAGTTGAAAATAGAGCTACTCTATGATCCAGCAATTGCACTACTGGGTATTTACCCCAAAGATACAAATGTAGGGATCCGAAGGGGTACGCGCACCCCAATGTTTATAGAAGCAATGTCCACAATAGCCAAACTGTGGAAGGAGCCAAGATGTCCAGCGACAGATGAATGGATAAAGAAGATGTGGTATATATACACAATGGAATATTATGCAGCCATCAAAAGGAATGAGATCTTGCCATTTGCAAGGACGTGGATGGAACTGGAGGGTGTTATGCTGAGTGAAATAAATCAATCAGAGAAAGATATGTATCATATGACCTCACTGATATGAGGAATTTTTAATCTCAGGAAACAAACTGAGGTTTGCTAGAGTGGTGGGGGGTGGAAGGAGGGGGTGGCTGGGTGATAGACATTGGGGAGGGTATGTGCTATGGTGAGCGCTGTGAATTGTGCAAGACTGTTGAATCACAGATCTGTTCTTCTGAACCAAATAATGCAATATATGTTAAGAAAAAAAAAAGATAGCAGGAGGGGAAGAATGAAGGGGGGGAAATCGGAGGGGAGACGAACCATGAGAGATGATGGACTCTGAAAAACAGAGGGTTCTAGAGAGGAGGGGGATGGGGGGATGGGTTAGCCCGGTGATGGGTATTAAAAAGGGCACATTCTGCGTGGAGCACTGGGTGTTATGCACAAACAATGAATCATGGAACACTACACTAAAAACTAATGATGTAATGTATGGTGATTAACATAACAATAAAAATTTTTAAAAAAGTAGAGGAAACCACAGCCAACATAATAGGCACTGTTCTAAATCCATTCTAACTACAACCCTATGAAATGGAATGTGTTCTTGTCAATGTCACTTTAGCTATGAGGAAGCCTACGCACATAAGCACAAAGGAGTTCAGTACCCACCAAGGTTAACACAACAAGGAAGGAAGAGAATTGGGCTTTGAACTCAGGCAGCCTGACTCCAGAGACTAGGTCTTAACCATCATGACATACAGCATCTCTCTGGGCATTCATTCATTCATTAATTCATTCATTTAATATATATTTATGATCTACCATGTGCCAGGAACTGTTCTATGTGCATGGGACATAACAGAGACCAAAACAGACAAAAATCCTGGTCTCGTGGAACTTACTTCCAGTGAAGTCTGAGAAACCACAGAAGTGTACTATCAGGTCACAAGACATTGATTGCTTTTTTTGGCTGCCAGGCATCTATTCTAGCCCCCAGTTTCCACGGGGGGATTACCCTTCCTTTTGGATACAATCTATTAAGACTGTTACTGAAGGTGGGCAGCCCACCCCTCACCCACCCAGGCTGGCCAAATGTTCCTCTCCCGGGATTTGAGTCCTCAGAAAAGTAGCAGAAAGATTGAAAATAGGTGGAATTCATTCACTCCAGGGTGGCTCCCAGAAAAAAAACTATCAAGGAGCTCCTGCTACTCAGACCCCAAAATCTGCCCTGCCTCCTACCCACTTATGAGCCTTGTTCTCTAGTCTTCTTGTTATTCTGTGAGTCATCTGATATCTTCCTAATAAATGCCTACACTGAGT
This sequence comes from Zalophus californianus, assembly GCF_009762305.2. Taxonomy (NCBI): domain Eukaryota; kingdom Metazoa; phylum Chordata; class Mammalia; order Carnivora; family Otariidae; genus Zalophus; species Zalophus californianus. The sequence continues at coordinate 63,169,368 of NC_045596.1, forward strand.
TGGGCAGAGACTGGTTCTACTGCTTGTGGTTAAAAGGCTCCAACTGCAAGTCTGGAGTTCAGGAGAAGGTCTCTGGGCCCAGGGAGAGGGACTGGCAGGAATCAAGCAAATAGTAATGATATCCCCCAATAATCTCCATCATTCATCTCTGGTTTCTTGATATGGGCCATTGATGTTTCCTCGGTCTTATCTAAAATGTTCGGCAAAAAGAGTTTCAAGGGTCCTTCTTCAAATCAGATTGCTGTGTTAAGACATTTCTGCATAGAAGTTCTGAAGCCATCCTTGAAAATAATCTTTAAAGCAGAGACTGAGACACAGGACACCAGTGAATAGAAATGGAATAAAGATCCCAGACTGTATAGAAGCCCAAGAGTTGGGATGGAACCTGAGCTCAGAAGCACATGCCCAAGCAAAGAGGGATTCTATGCCCTATCCCAGACTCCCTGATTCAAATCTGGGGTGGGGACCACGAATGTTCATTTTTGGACGAATGATGCTGACAGTGATTCAGAGGCTCACTAAAGTTTGATAACCTTCTGTTCATTGCTGGGCTAGAGCCCCTTTGAATAGTGCTTATCAAACTTTAACACGCAGACGAGTGATCTCGCTAAGAGGCAGCTACTGATTCAGGAGGTGGAGCCTGAGACTCTGCATTTCTAACAGGTGGGCAGATGATGCACTTGTTGCTGAGATCATATTTTGAGTAGCAAAGCCCTGGAACACTCTGGCCTCCACACTAGATGGGTCACAGAGTCTGGGTGGGGCTAAGCCTGAGGCTGGGAAGCAGAAGGCACAGACCCAGGAGGGAAGCTGAGACATAGAAAGAGCCTGACAGCTCATTCCTTGGCAAACTGACAGAATGAAATCACAGAGCCTGCAAAACTGACAATCAGATTCTTAACCACCACAATGCTACCACCCTTCGGGCTGAACCGGAGCAGCCCCTAAAGGAGCTATGAGACTTAATCCATTAATTAAATCCTCAAATAGCTACTTTTCCTGACCCTTTCCCTCTGAGTCCAGGCTCAGTGTTACAAGATGAAACAAAAACAAAGCCGTGATTCCAAAGTTCAATCTGATGTAATTGGGTGCTTTGTTCTTAATTAGAGTGCAAAATATTTTTTTTTTTTTGTAGGCCATTGAGTCTGTGTAGATAGTAGTTTCGTGTTTACTGTTCTAATAAAAACTGCTTCTCATTATGAGAATAAAAGTGTTGGAAAAGCTGACATAGACAGCTTTCAAATGATGGATGAGACAGAAACAAATTATTCTGAAGAGCTTGTGAATATTTATTTATAAGACATGGCCCTTCTCTTCCTATTCATTCACATGTTGACTAGCAATCATGGTCCTGGTATCATGCTAAGCACTGGCTTTTGTTATAGAGGTTATGTGGTACCAAGGGTCTGGCCAAGAAAGCCAAGAAACTCGGAAATTCAGCCTCTGTATATTGTTTAATGAAGCTCACAGGTTCCACTCCATTGTTGGATTTATTTATTAAATAGAAGACTAGGTGCAAATCCTTATCTATCCCCTGGCCTCTGGAGGAAACCCAAAAACTGAAGGTAGCGTTCCAAAGAGTAAGGAATAAACAACAGGTGGTCTGGGCCTCATTCAAAATGTGAGTCACACTAAAAATGGGTGTGGGGTTTTTTTTAAGAGTCATTTCCACTCCAGATTTCAATGTATGCTACTCATATCAAGTGGGTTTTTAATAGCTACCCCCGTGGCTATATATGAAGGCAAAACACTATTGAACTGACATCTTTATAAGGTGGGCAGCATTTGCAGGGCTGAGCAGAAGAAGCTGGAAAAGAAACCTCTCTTAAAGTTTTTATCCCCTACATACAATGGTTCATCAAACCAGAAGTTTTAAAACCTCTGGTTTGTATACTAGAATTATTTCTCAAATAGCAATTTCCAAGGCATCTGAATGATATTAAAATCACTTAAAAGTATGTGTTAAGCACCCACATGCAAATTCTTAGTGACAGAACTATGGCTATTGAAGGAAACTCCTGGAAATGATTAGCGAGGGAGCATGAGACAGTCAGGAAGGAGAAGTCCAAAGTGAGGGCAAGCAGAGGAAAGTAGGACAGTCAAGGAAAGGGCTGAAGCAAAGGGTGTGCTGCCATAACGTCTAGGGAAGAAGGTTGAAGTAGAATGAGAAGTACAGAAAACATCACCAAGACCTTCTAAAGACTTGAGAAAAAAGTAAAGGCATCAAAAGGAATATCACCTTCTTGGAAAGGCCTTACCTTACCGATGTAGCTAAAATAAGTACCCTGCTCTCAACATGCCATTCTCTATACGTTACCTGGTCTTATTCACTGCTGTGACCCTAAACCTAGGACAGTGCCTGACAACAGCTAAGTGCTCGACAAAGTATGAGTTGAATAAATTAATAAATGAAACCAATAAAGGGATTTGATAAGTGGAAAAGGCAGGATGCTAGTGTCAGTGTTTAGGGAAGAGATGCAATGAATAAAGATGGGGGGCAAGAGAGCAAATAAAAGTAAAACCTTTTATCACATCTTAAAATTCAAGGTAAAAAGATGTGTGAGTCTTGAACCCACCCCAAATTCGATCTAAACAGCCTAGAAACATTCAAAAATATTTGTGAACTTTAGAAAAGAAACGTCAAATAATTTTCAAAGAGGAAAAACTGGACCCTTGATTCTGGGTAAAAGGGCCTGAAGACTCCAGAAACTCTCCCACCCCTCCCACCCTCAGCTGCAGAAAAAGGCCTCAAGCAAGTTGCATTGCCTTAAGGGGCTCATGGGACCCCCACGGAAAGTCACACTAGAGAGAACATCAAATGTCACTTGGGAGCTGTTCAAGAAAAGAGGAAAACAGAATTAGTAAGGGGAAAACTTTATAAATCTAGTAAGTAGTCAGAAAAGAGAATTTGACTAACCACCCCTCCCACCATCCCCTGGTCCCCACAGACAATGTCTCATTGTTGGGATTATGTTTATTTGAGAAAAGACAAAGCCTCAGCTGTGAGTCTGTGGTTGTGCATGCCTAGTACTTATTTTACCAAACGTCTTGGTGCTGGCGGGAGTGATGCTGAAGGGGCTGGTTTAGGCAAAGGACAAAGGAGCGACTTATGACTCCACGAACATGAGGATACATTCCAGGGCACCTTCTCCATCAGAGACCTGCATTACTCGGTTCTTGCCTTGTGTGTCCTGATTGCTTACTATTAATCATCCTCAGACCGATATACACAGAGCAGAATGTTTCTTTTCTGAACACAGAATCCAAACACTGGTTGACCTGATAACGTTGGTTGCCCCTGAAGAGTGAAGGGGAAAAGTGAGGGACATTCACCTGTTATTTTATGAAGTCTTTTTTTTTTTTAAAAGATTTTATTTATTTGACAGAGAGACACAGCGAGAAAGGAAACACAAGCAGGGGGAGTGGGAAAGGGAGAAGCTGGCTTCCCACGGAGCAGGGAGCCCAATGTGGGGCTCGATCCCAGGACCCTGGGATTATGACCTGAGACGAAGGCAGACACTTAACGACTGAGCCACCCAGGCGCCCCTATTTTATGAAGTCTTAACAGAGTGGTAAAATTTGTTTTGTTCGCTTGCTTTTTTTGTTTCCATTTGCTATTTTTGAAACTGTAATATTTATTAAATAAAAGAGTGATAGATTATGGTTATTTTTTACTTTTTTTCCATTTGACATTCCGTATATATATTTGTAGATATATATATTTCCATATATATTTATTTCCATTATACATATATAAAATCAGGTTGTAGGACACAATCATGTTTTTTTTTTTAAAAGTTGGCAGCCATTAGATTAAAAATGATTTGAAAATATAACTACCAGCCAGGTATGTTTTAGAGTACTGTGTCAATTTTAGCACAGATGTGCCATGATAATAACTAATTCTTGTCGTTTACTATGTCCCAAGCACTGTCCTGAGTTCTTTGTTCTGCATTTATTTATTTAATTTCTACAACAACTGGGTGAGGAAAGTACTGTTTAATCACTATTTACGGATGAGGAACCGGCCCCGGTTGGGGAGGAGTGGAAGATGTGAGTTAACAAAGTCTTGTGGCTGTGTCATCTGTAACTCTTGCAGTCCATAATAGAGATGTAACGTAAACTGTCCTGGGGTCTTTTCTTAACTTTTTTTTAAGATTTCTTTTTTATTTTTCAGAAACAGCGAGCACAAGCAGGGGGAGCAGCAGGCAGAAGGAGAAACAGGGTCCCGGCTGAGCAAGGAGCCCGATGTGGGACTCGATCCCAGGACCCCGTGATCATGACCTGAGCCCAAGGCAGACAGCTAACTGACTGAACCACCCAGGCATCCCTCTTTTCTTAACTTTTTAATTGAAATTTAACACATGTATAAATGCATGAAGTACACCAGTGTTAAGTGTACAGCTTGATGAAATTTTACATGTATATCCTCCAGAAAATCATCACCTGATCAAAATACAAAATATTTCCAGCATCCCAAAAAAGGGCTTCTTTTGATCCTTCCTAGTCGATACCTTCCCAAAAGGTAGACTTTATTCTGATTTTCATCATCATAGATTAGTTTTATCTGTTCTTGAACTTCCCATAAATGAAATCATGCAGTTTGTACTCATTTCTGGCTCCTTTCACTCAATATGGAAAGCCATCCGTGTGTTTGTGTGAAGTCATAATTCATTCTTTTTTGTTGCCATATAGTAATATTCTATTCTATGATCATTCCACGATGACTTTTCCATTCCCCTGTTGATGAACTTTGGGGTCGTTTCCAGTTTGAGGTTATTATGAGTAAAGCTTCTATGAATATTCTTTCTCATGTCTTTTAAAGAACAAATGCCCTGGGGTGTATCCTTAAGAGCGGATTGCTGCGTTATAAAGTGGATGTGTATTTAGCGTCCATAGAGATTGTCAAACAGTTTCCTAAAATGATTATGCCAATTTACACTCCCACAAGCAATGCATGAGAGTTCCAGTCTCTCCACATCCTTGCCAACTCCGTGTCATTCCAGTAGGTGTGTGTAGTGTTATCTCATTGTGGTTTTATCTGCATTTCCCTGATAACTAAGAATGTCAAGTGCTTTTTAATATCCCTGTTAGCCATTTGGATATCCTTTTTTGTGAAGTGTCCATTAAATCTTTCTCTTCTGTTTTTAATTAGGCGATTTGTCTTTTTCTTATTGAATTATAGCAGCTCTTAACACATTCTTGTTGGGAGTCTTTTGTCAAATACATGTAATTGGGAATAATTCTCACAGTCTGGCTTCTCTTTTTGCTCTCTTAATGGTGTCTTTTAACACCAAATCCCTTTCAGGAATTAGGTAATAAATATGTTTTATATAATACCTAAAAGGACAGAGCTTATCTAATTAAGTTATCAACATGCACAACATGTAATAAAATTTATGTCAATAGCTTCAAATGATTTAGATAGCCATTTTATTCACTCAAGCATTCATCTCAACATTCACCCCAAGTTAATTATGTGCAAGGCACTGTGCCATGGGTGCAAACATGGCCAAGTCTCTTCTCGCCCTCAAGGAACTCCATGAGGCTGGCAGGTGATAAACTGAAATAATGTAATGAGAGAAGTGATAATAGGTATGGACATTTCCATGAGATGAGGCTAGAGTGAGTGGACTATGACGAAGCCCAGTAGGAAGAACTTTAAAGCAGTTTCGCCAAGGGACATTTGCCCAGCCCCTTGAATGAAGAGAAAGGAGTTCCCCAAGCAAACTTGCAGGAGGGGATATGGAAGGCACAGAGGGGTCAAAGACAAGTATTTTGCTGTCACTGAACCAGTGATTTCCTGTATGTGTTTTTCCAGACCACCTGTACCAGGTCGACCTGGAGGACTTATGAAAATTGCACATTATTGCCTTTCATCACAGAATTTCTTAATTCACATCTTTGGAGGGAGGACTTGATAATCTGAATTTTAACCTTGCCCCGTGAGTGGTTGTGTGTTTTTTTATGCCCTTACGTTTGAGAACCATTGAACAGGAATGTAGGGAAACCAATATGACACAGAAAATGGTGCCTAGAGTCAGGTTATGAAGAGCCGTTCCTTGAATTTCATGCTGAAGACTTTGGGTTAAATCCAAGTTGGGCCACGTAAGGCTGTTAAAAGAATTTTCAAAGGGGAGAAGTTTAAAACTCAAGATTAATGGCCTTGATGAACGTAGTTTCTTTCTACTTCCCAACTGATACATTAAAATCATCAAGGGGACCTGCACAATCTATTTGATAGCATTTGAACCATGTCCTGAGGCAAAAGTAATATTTGCATTTCCTGTTCTAGATCTGAGATTGGCAAACTTATTCTGGAAAGGGCCAAATAGTAAACATCTTAGGCTTTGTGGGCTGTGCAGTCTCTCTTACCCCTACTCAATCTGCCTTCTTAGCAGGAAAGCGCCAAGCAGCCATAGGAAATATAGAAATGAATGGGCATGGCTGAATTCCAACAACATATTATTTACAAAATCAGGCAGGTCAGATTTGGCCCATAGGAAGTAGTAATTTGCCGTCATTGATTCTAGATCATTTCACTTAGTCTAGTCAAAGACTTATATGCAAGTTTTAACTTCAAGAAGTTTGGGAGCTATCTTCTCTCCCCAGATCATGTTTGACGACTGTAGTTTTAAATAAATATAAATCTGAAACAAATTATGAAGAAAAAAATTAGTGAAATCCAGATTGTGATAGATTCTATAAGAAAATGCCCTAGATGCTGAAAATGTGATGAGAAAAGAAGGGGGGAGAGGAGACTATTTTAGTCTAGATTAAAAGGAATTTAAGAGAGTTTACAACCAAATGTAATGCATGAAGATTGGACTCTGGATCAAAAAAGGAAAAAAAAAACTGCTATAAAGAATACATGTGGGACAGTTGGGTAAGTTTGAATATGTGCTACAAGGTAGATGCTATTAAATCAATGTTATATTTCTTGGATATGATAATAATACTGTAACTATAAGGAGAATGCCTTTGTTTCTTAGACATACATGGTTCTATTTAGGGATTAGAGTGTTGCAAATATGGTTCAATGAAAGAGAATATGACAAAATCATACCAATTGTTATATCTAGCTAAAGGCTACACATGTTTCATTGTACTATTATCTCAACTTTTCTGTGGCTTTGAAATTTCTTAAAATTAAAATGAGGGGAAATAAATATTGCAGAGTTCAAAATACAGTACGCTATTTTTTTTTCCTTTTGCAATGCAGAAGAGGACAGGTCTACTTCAAAAGAATGAAACCAGTATTAGAATTTCATCATAAATTAATGAAAGGTCTCAGGGAAATCTTCATGTTAGACCTGGAGTTGTCATTGAAAACTTTCAGCTCCAATTTGTCACATTCTCACCCCAACCCCATCTACCTTTTTTTTTAAAGATTTTATTTATTCATTTGAGACACAGAGATACAGAGAGAGAACGTGAGCAGGGGGAGAGGCAGAGGGAGAGGGAGAAGCAGGCTCCCCGCCAAGCCAGGAGCCCGATGTGGAGCTCCATCCCAGGACCCTGGGATCATGACATGAGCCAAAGGCAGAGGCTTAACCATCTGAGCCACCCAGGCGCCCCACCCCCATCTACCTTTTTAAAAAATCTTTTACTCCCCAAGTTGCAGGAGGGAGGGGCGTGGAAAAATTCACATTTTACAAGCATATACGATATGTCATAAACCCGTGGACTGTGGCCCTGCTCAGAGCACTGCCCCCCATCCTTTCTGGTGAGGGTGTCCCATGTTGTGGCACTGACATCGTCCCTGCTGACGTTTTGAGTCCTTTCTGTGTGAAGTGTGGGAAGTGGATCAGGATGAGGGGACAAAGGCAGAACTGGCAAAGAAGACAGAATCATGTGTTCACACAGTTCTCCTCTGTCTCCAGCTTGGAGTCCTCAGCTTTTTTCTCTCCCTTCTCTTTCTGGCATAGCTTAGACTCCTCTGGGGGGTCATTTCCGGAGTGCAAGCCTTGCTCTGTCATTCCGCCTTTCGGTTTCCTTCCCCTTCCCCTTGGCAGTTACAGAACCTTGTGTTGCAAATTGCTCGAAGGGGGACCAGGTGGTTGGCAGTTGCAAATAACTAAATTTAAACCTTATGAAACATAGCACTAATTTAGGCTGTTGTATAAATTTATCCTGAAAAAAAATATATATATAATACGAAGGGAAAGACAAGTAGAGTGCTGTTTAAAAAGAACACAGCTAATAATAACAACCACAAAAGCATCATGCATAGAAAAAACTTGAGCTCTAGTGTTAGGTAGGCATGGGCTTGAATCTGCTGTGCCACTTAGTGGCAGGATGATTGTGGACAAATTACTTAACTTCTCTGAGCCCCAATTTCCTTATCTATAAAACAAAACAAGTAATACTTCTTGTTAGGCTGAAATGTCACAATATAATCTTTCCTGTTTGGCTGAGACCCTTCTAAACATCTGAACATTGATCAGGTATAATGGCTGGTTTAGCTTAAAATGATCCTTTCTATTCCACAAGAGTGATTGAATACACAGCCAAAATGGGGGGAAAGGGGCAGCTGAATAGTTCCTCCAGGGCAAGATGGAAAGCCCTTCTTTGAAGTCTTTTACCATTCAAATGCATCCAGATATTATCAATGCTTCTCAAAACTTTAATTTGAAGACAAATCACCTGGGGCTCTTGTTAAAATGCAGATTTTTCGTCCATAAATCTGGAGTGAGGCCGGAGTTCTAAACATCTGTCAAGCTCCTTGGGGATGCAGATGCTGCTCCTCCCGGAACCCACTTTGATTAGAGGGCCCCAGGGCATATAGGGAAGAACCGGGGATCTCTCAGATTGCGAGCACACAGGATTTCCAGGCTCTTTGCATCCCACCCTCGTGCTTATTCTGGGGCAGCGACTCATTTAACATGTCCGTTATTAGTTTTCTTTCTATTAAACGGGATGTTCCTTTCACTATGTTTTAATGAAGTGAAACTCCTTTTCCAAACGAACTAACAACATTGTCAGTTGCCAGTTGAAACCTCACTCAAGAATTAAAACCAGGAGCTGCTCTGCGAAGAGGACAGAATGAGCTTTGCAGTGGAAAGTCGGCACAGCGAGAAGCAGCTCGGCAATCACGTGCCCTGTGTGCAACACTGACCCCAGCCCTCGACAGTGGGCAGGAGACCTGCGCTCTCTTGTCATTGTGAAAGTGAGAAAAGGGGAAAGCAAACTGCGGAGAGGGAAGCCTTGAACGTGAGCCTTTGGGCTTTTCTCTCCGCCTCCCTCTGCGGCGATGGCCCCCCTCCCTCGGAGAGTGTGAATGCTCGCCCAGCAGGTTCTCACCTCCCTTCGTGAGTCCGGCTAGAGCGGGCCCAGAGATTTTGAAAGGCTTGATTTAGCATATGTTTAATGTCCGGTGTTAATGTGAAAGAGTTGGCTAGATTTCTCATCTACGATCTCCAAAAATAGTTTGGAGGTTAAAATGAAAATAGATCAAAGCAACGAACACTTACTGAGAGTCCATTAAAAGCCAAGAATTAGGTTAAGGACTGTGAAAAAGAAGTCTAATGAGACACTCCACTGCTTTCAAGGAGTTTCAATATTATTAAAGGAGATACACAAAACAAATGTTAAAAGCCACACGACATGAATAAACGTAATTGTGAAAGAAGTAATAAGCTGCGACCAATCAGAGATTGGAATGATGGAGTCCCTTAAAGTATAGGGTCTGTCTGTGCCCAGTGAGTACCACGGAGCCTGTCAATATACATCCGTACATATTGCTGAATAAATGAACTGATGAATGAGTGAGTGAATGCAGAACAAGCCTTTAATTTCTTGAAAAATGAAACCAATTTTCCCCTGTTTTATTTTTTTTTTTTCTGAACTACCATCCACTAGCCCCACATCCGACATAGCTGGTAGAGCAGCTAAGCCCTTAGAGAGCAAATCACCCCTTACTCTGCCTTTGATGAGCTTTTTTTTTTTTTTTTTTGTAAACTGGGGTTGGGTAATCTTTGTATGCTCGCAGCTCTATCTGCTGGGAATTTCCCTCCACTCTTTGCTGAGTGGAGGCCTATAGCTTTAGAAAGAACTGTTGACAATTTTCTCATTGAAGAAAATAAGGTAGGGGGGAGGGGAGAAGAGTGGAAAAGGAGATGGTGCAGGGAAGGTACAATGACAGCAGAGGAGTGGCCCTTTCTGGAATAATGCAGTTGGCCAACAAGCTGTGGTTGGCTGCTGGGGCACCAGAGCACTGTGGGACAGGGTGGGGACAAGAGCCTGTGCCCTGCTCAAGGGGGAGAGGGCTTGACTGCCGGTCACATCAGTTGTACCTCACTTTAGTAGTATGTTCAACAGAACAGAGTAATATTCTGGGTACTAAAAACTGGGAAATAAAGAAAAGCTATTCGAATCTATATAACTCTATTCCAGAGATTAAACCTTGCTCTATTCCTTTAGCACCTACAGAGTGCCTATCAAGTGCCCATTCACAAAACCTGTTGTTTCCTTTATTGTAACTGTGTGTGTGTGTGTGTGTGTGTGTGTGTGTGTGAGAGAGAGAGAGAGAGAGAGAGAGAGAGAGAGAGAGAGATCAATAACATTCTTTAAGGAAAACTTGTGAAAGACTTTGAAATGAACAAATTAAAAAAATTAGATTTTCAGGTGTCTTCTTAATGGAATGCAAGGTGTTGTTTAGCACACCTTTCAATCACATTCTGTAAGGTCCGTGTCTTTCATTGTGTCTTAAGGATTTCACAGCTCTGTAAGTTGTAGACAGTTGGTGGTGATGCCAAAATTCCTGTTCATAGAAATGTAAATGAACTTTGTCAAGGTGAGCATAGTTGTTTCCACCAAAGGGAAGAGGCCAATTGTGTCTCTTTAAGCAAATTCACTCCAGTATTCCTGATTGCCCGTATATATATCTGTTCTTTGAATTGGTTTTCACATCTTACTGGTTTCCTTATTAATTAATGAGTTAAACATTTGGCACATATCCACTTTATATGAAAGCCATGATTTTATTTCTTTTAAGAATTATCCTTTACACATGGGGAAAACAGCAATCAGATGGTCAGACCTTATTGGCAATGGAGAAAACAGAGCAAATATAAGTTTGTAATTTCAAAACAGGGTGTTTTGTGTACAAAATGAGTATTAAAACTTTACCCCCTGGAGCTAGTAAGTTTAAATACAGCATGTCACCATCAGTGTTCCTTCAAGCAGGGTAGTTCTAAGTCAGAAAATAATTCGGCATCTTTACATCTTTTTTTTTCTTCAATGGGAACTCTTTGTGATATCCTTGTTGTAGGGGAGGAAGAATTTTCCTCTATCCTCTTATAGAGAGTGAGTGAGGTTAAATTGACAAAAGATAGATTAACAAGAGAAGGGTTTATTTTGTATGCAGTCATGAATTTCTCTCTCTCTTTCACACACACACACCCAAAGAAGTGCTTAGGCCTACGAGCTTATATACCATTTTAACACAGAGTGATAAATTATGGAGAAGTATCAACATAAAAAAGGGATTTGGGCTTCTAGGGGTGGTAAGTTGTGGGAAGCTAAATATTTGGAAGAAACTAAGAAAAGACAGGATTATTTTAGTAAGGTTTGTTCATTCATCTCGGTGCTGACTTTTTGTCTCCTGTGATAAGGGTTGTGCTCCTCCCGGTGCTGGAGAGGGGAGGGGGCACAGCTTCATAAAGGGAATTTTGTGTGACCTTTACAAAGGGAAATGTATGCCTCTGTGAGAAAGGGGGCGGGCGGAGACTTTGTGTCTGCTCTTTATTAACTGCCTTCAGTGCAAAATAATCCTCATGCCAAAGTGGCATATTTTGGGGTGGCAAATTCTGATCCACTTTATTGATATCACTTAGACCACTTTATGTATGCCTGCTCCCTGATCCTGTACAATAATTAAATTACTTCTTGTGATATAATCGCTGAAGATGCCCTTAAAAGCTTTTGCTGCCAGGTCTGGATTTCTGCATAGCTGAGCTGCCCTCCTTTATTTTCTTATCATATCTGGCTCACGACTTCTTACCATTAGGGATCTACAAAAGAGAACCTAGATTGGATCGGAAGTGTTGCTTTAGCCAAAATAATTAAAGTTATAACTCGTTCACTCTCCAGAGGATTTGGAGGATGATGTAAGAAACAACCCTATCTTATTTTTGACATTCTGACATGTATGTGCTTAATCACTATTCTATACTGAACCTCCATGCACTAATCTGGAATGATGCGTTACCTGAAAAAAAGCAATGTGCAGAACAGGGTCTACAATATGCTAAATATACATTTTTTAATGTATAAAAAAGGGAGGGAGATCAGAATCTGTATTAGAATTTGCTTGTATATCATATAAATGAATTTGAAAGGATATATTTTAACCCAAGAGAAGATGGGAACAAAATTGGGCAATTGGGAGACAAGGAAAGATAGAAGGGAGATTTTTAGACTATATACTATATTATGCTTTCTGCTTTTTGAATCTCACGACTATATTATTTATTTCTAAAAATTAAACATTTTTCAAAAAACTAAAAAATGTTTTTAAGGTACACTATAGCCCATTAGGCTTAAGTTCCAACATTAACAAGATGTAACAAAAATAAAATAAACATTAAAATAAGATGTGAACTATAAAATTATTTAAGTGTGCTGTGCTGTCTCTACCAGAATGGTGCATCCGGACAAAGGCCTGAGGAAGCTGTATGCTCCAAACCAATGCCCCCTACCACACTGAGGACACAGTCACTATTGGGCAATAACAGTATTATGTACAGCCTTTAATTTGTGATCAAAACAAGTTTAGAGAATTAGGGAATTTGTGCTTGAGAAAAAAAAAGAAAAAAATTTTAAACATAATACTAACACTTGATCCTACCCCCTCCTAAAACTCCAAAAGAAAGAGTTCAGTTTCCAGGGGACCTCTGATAATACCTACATAGATGTTTTAGAGTCCACAAGCACTTTAGTTACAATTGGAGCTATAATTAACTATATTTTAAGATATTTGGGAGATTATCAAGTTTTAATCTGTATTGGAACTACATGGTGCATAGGTCAAAATATTGTTACACGAGGTTACATTAAAAGTCTTACCAAAAAAAAAAGATACCTTCCACTTTGTAATATTACTGAAATCTTTAACTCACACAGGGCTGGGTGAACACCTGTTAAGGAAGCCCCAGGGCATGGAGCTTCTACTAACTTTAGGGCCCATCCCCACCCTCATATTAATCCAAATAAAAGCAACACTAAAAACAGAAAATAAATATCAGAAAGGCTGGCAAAATTTTGATTTTCCTTAAGATGACAACTCTAATGTGTTAAAGTATTAAAATTATAGAATGAGGGATGCCTGGGTGGCTCAGTCAGTTAAGCATCTGCCTTCGGCTCAGGTCGGTCATGGTCCCAGGGTAGGGTTGAGTCCTGCATCAGGGCCCTTGCTCATCGAGGAGCCTGCTTTTCCCTCTCCCTCTGCTGCTCCCCCTGCTCTTTCTCTCTGTCTCTCTGTCTCTCTCTCTCTCTGGCAAATAAATAATAAGTAAAATTTAAAAAAAATTATAGAATGAAAATGCATAGAAGTGGAAAGCACAGACATGGGAATAAGATGAGTCTAAATCCTAGCTCCACTATTTACTAATTACATAACCCTGGGCAAATTTGTTAGCTTTGCTGAGTGTCAAATTCTTCACCTATAAAATGTTCAAAATAATACCCACCACTCACAAGTATCTGCGAGGAGTAAAAATAGTTAACACTTAACGCTTGCTATACACCAACCCTGCTCTGAGCACTTAATGTGTAAGTCTATTAATCATCAAAATGACTTTATGAGTTTGGTACTCAAGTCAAACCCAAGAGGGCTGAGGGATACTGAATAACTTCCCCCAAACCACACAGCAGGTAAGTGGCTGAGCTAGGATTTATGCCTTAACAGTGTAGGTCCAGAATGCGTACTCTTTACCACAACAGAATACTGATAATATTTAAGATGTTAAAATATCACTTATTGTAGAGTTTTGATGTTCTAACAGAACCTGAATAATAGGGGATTGCATAGACAGAATTTTTTTTTCTTTCTCAACCAACAATCTGTGCATGAGCATTCCAGTCAGGGACCGAAGCTCCTTCTACATTTTTTTCATCTAATCAGCCGGAATTGCCTCCATCCACCTGGCCCAGGATGGCACATCATTACATACACATTCCAGGCTACAGGAGAGCTAGAAGAGGACAGGTGGCCACATGTTCTCTCTTCAACAGCATCTCATGTTAGTTCACTTCCCATTGGCTAGCGTGTGGTCATACACACCCATCCAACTGCCTCTTTAGAGACTACAAATGTACTTTTTATTCTGAGAGACAGAGAAGGAGGGAGAATGGAGAAGAAAGCGAACGAGGCAAAAGCTAAACCTAGAGAATCTGGGTAAAGCGAATATGGATATTATCTATACTATACCTGCAAGTTTTCTGTAAGTTTAGGTTTGTTTTGTTTTGTTTCGTTTTTTGTTGCCGGAATGCAAAACTTTATTATTAACTGGTTTGAACAAAAAAGTTGTGGATACACCCAGAAACTTGGACAGCATCTCCCCTAGCAGCAGGTGGGGTGGGGAAGGCAGGTGGGAGGGGTAGGCTTAGGGTAACCCTCTTTCCCCGGGAAAAAGTGGAATTCCTGGAAAAGCATCAGCTTCCCTCCATCTCACTGCGGGCGCCGAGACCATGTCACCCAGGGAAGCCCAGGGCCACAGCTGAGGGCAGAAGGCCTAGCAGCCGGGGGCCAGGCCTGGGGGAAGGTGGATAGAGTGGTCCTAGGATGACATCACCAGGGGGGCATGATGAGCTGAGGGTTCTGCAGATATGACATCACCATGGCAGAGATGGACAGTGTGAGGCTACTCATCATCTGCTTAGTGTCCTCAGAGCTCTGGGAGTTGGCCAAGCTGAGGAAGGAGCAGTAGAGAGTGACCCAGGCACACCACTTGAGCTTGAGCAGGAGGCTGCACATGCCGAAGATCGAGCAGAAGCAGGTTCATGTGGCCCAGTGTCGGGTGGTCCGAGGCCGGGTGACACTGGCAGGGGCTTGTATTTCAGCACTTTGTTCAGCCTCCCTGGGTCCGACATATTGTTAGTGGACATGGCGGGTCAGAAGGCGTGACCGTTCCCTTTGTAAGGATAGTTTTGAAGTAAAAATGTTTTAGGGACGCCTGGGTGGCTCATTCGGTTAAGCGTCTGCCTTCTGCTCAGGTCATGATCTCGGGGTCCTGGGATGGAGCCTCGCATGGGTCTCCCTGCTCAGGGGGAGCCTGCTTCTCCCTCTGCCCCTCCCCCCACTGGTGTGTGTGTGTGCGCGCTTTTTCTCTCTGTCAAATAAATAAATAAAATCTTAAAAAAATGAAATTCATAAAAGTTTATTTAAGACTGAAAAAAAAAGCAGTATCTACTACTTAGAACATAAATGCCAGGCGCTATGCAAAGTACTTGTGGCAAAAAAAACCCACTGTTTTCCCAGTATCTATTCTTATTTTCTTCCAAAATTAGTATAACCTTGATGGGGGGCAGGGGAGCAAATCTTGCCACCTGTCTCTCTCTCTCTCTCTCTCTCTGTTTTTTTAAATTGAAGTATAGTTGACATACAATGTTATCTTAGTTTTAGGTGGACAACATAGTGATTCAACATTTATATACATTACAAAATGTTCACCACAAGTGTAGTTATCAGCCACTGTTTTTTAAAATAAAGTTTATTAGAGAGCACCCATTCATTTGTGTATTTTTTTATGGCTGCTTTTGTGCCTCAACAACAGTTAAGTAGTTGCCACCAAGACCATCTGGTCCACAAAGCAGAAAATATTCACTGTTAGGCCCTTTTCAGAAACAGCTTGCTAACCCCTGCTCTAAACCAGTAGGTCCCAAATTTTAGTGAGAATTAGAAACACACGCACACGCACACGTGCACACACAGACACACATACACAAACACAAACACACACAGACACACACACACACACACACATCTTTTCTGAGCCGTTTGTATCGTACCCTTTTACCCCTTAATACTTAAGAGTATATTTTCTAAGAACAAAGATATTTTTTAATAACCACAGTACAGTAATCAAATTCAGGAAAATTTAAATAAATAAATACTTTTATCCAATTTATAGTCCACATTCCAGTTTTGTCAATTGCCCCAGTAATGTCCTTTACAGCGTTTCTTTCCTCCTCTTTTACAGGATCTGGCCCAGGATCACATATTGCATTTTTGTATCTTTTTTTGAGTTGTTTCTCACGTCATTTCCCTATTTTCAATAGGATTTTTAATGTTTTTTTCAATTTTTAGAAATTCTGTATTAGAAGTGTTGGCCCTTTACCTCTGATACATGCTGCAAAAGTTTCCTTGTAATTTGTCATTTGACTCGTGACTTTGCTGATGGTATGTTTCTGCCCATGCACCCGTGCAAAAAGGTTTTTTAATGTGAAACTTATTTTTGCATCTGAATTTTGAGTCATAGTTAGAAGCTCCTTCTACACTGACATTAAAGTTGAATTCAACCCATATTTTCATCCCAGTACTTATATAGTTTCATGCTTTACATTTTGATCTCTGATTCATTTGGGTTTATTTTTATGTGAGGCAATGAAGAGTGAATCTAATTTCATCTTTTCCAAATGGCTGCCCAGTTGTCTCAGTAGCATTTATTAATCTTTGCCCCAGGGATTTGTGATTCCATCATTATCATATATGAGATTTCTATATGCATTTGGGTCTGTTTATGGACTTTTAATTCTATTTCATTGGTCTTTTTGGTGATACATGTGCTGGTATCAGATGGTTCTAATCTTGCAGAGTATTTTAATAGCTGACATAGCTATTCCTTCCCCAAGTAGCTCTTACTTTGCTATGTTTTCCTAGATTCTCCAGGATGTTTTTTTTCCCTATGAACTTTATTTCCTATCAACTTGTCTAGCTCCAGAAAAAACGTGTTGGTGTTTTTATAGGGATCACGTTAAAATTCTGAATTAAGTACAGAACTGATATCTTAATGATTTTGAGACAAGAAAAAGGGACATATTTCCATTTGTTTTAGTCTCTTTGTGTGTCTTTCAGGAATGTTTTATAACTTTCTTTGTATACGTATTCAACGTATTTTGTAAAGTCTGTTCCTATACATTTTATCTTTTTTCATCTTAATGCCCTGTAAATGGGCATTAAGAAATTTGAGATTTAAGAGATTTGAATGTTGCATGTTAATTTTATATCCTGTTCCCTTACTGAGTTACTTTATTGTTATCTAAATTTCATAAGTAATTTTCTAGGGTAGCACTGTCCAAGTGAAATATAATGTAGTCAGACGAGGGATTTAAATTTCCTAGAGGCTAAAGTAAAAAGAGTTAAAGAAACAGATGAAAAAGTGAATAGTATATTTTATTTAATTCAGCATATCAAAATATCACTTTAGCATAAAATCAAGAGTAAAATTATTAATAAGAGATTGTAAATTCTTTTTTTATATAAAGTCCCCCCTCCCCCTGAAAATTTACAGCATATTTCAATCTGGATCTTAAATTTTTATCGAAAAAAATTCACTTTTGTAAATTTAGATTTCATAAATTTTACAGTTGAAAAAGTATATTCACATATCCAAATTCTTCCAAACATACTTAAAAGTTTTCTTAGCACTGAAGCAAGTACGAAACAAGCATTTCCCTTTAATAGTCACATCCAACTTGACAAAACTGGTTCTTCTTTTTTAGACGAACTAATTCGACTTTGTAGCAAAAGCATCTATCTGTTAAGAAAATTCACAAATTCTTGTGTCAACTCAGTATTACTAACATCAAATCCAAAAGGGATTTCATGAAGTGAAAATTCAGCCTTGAAATGAGGAAAGCAAGCCTCCCAGGGGTAACTCTCAGCCGATGGGGAATAACAACCTGGATAAATAACGCCTGCGTGCTATCACTCATGTGGATAGTTCTGAGAGACCCTCCTGTATGCTCCTCAGGAGGTCCCATGGGACATATCCTCACTGGTGACCTTGATAATGCACACTTTTATTGTCAGCTCTCCCTCCTGGGCTTCACTCTGGCCCCATGGAATCACCTTGTTCAAGAACCACTGGCACTTACAGGCCCTTCTCTCAGGCTGTTTTTTCCAAGGAAATTCAAACAAAGACAGAGATCTACAAAGTTTGGAGCATGGGGCATCTGTAAAAGCTGGAGTGCTTGTAGAAAAACAAACTAGAAATAGCTGCTAAGTCCTTCAAATATTGGTTCTGGAGCTTGAGTTGAAAAATGAGAACTAGAAACGGATTTAAATTTATTTCTTATTAAATTAAGTAAGGAGAGAGACAATGTTAAAACCATGGTCTGTACTGTGGCTGTGTAAGAGAATATTCTTCTCTTCTTTAGGCATATACAACTTACTCTTGAAAGTTTAGAAAAACTATATGTACGTATGTATATGTCGGTATATATTGGGGGGAGGAGAGGGAGAGTTTCTGGATAAAGAGTATATGGATGTTCTTGTACCATTCATGGAACTTTTCTGTAATGAAATTATTTCCAAATAAAAGCTTAAAAAAACTATTATAAAGTTCTTTTCAAAAACAGCAAAATTCAGTCATATATCAGCAAACTTTTATCTTTTTACCACCTCCCTATAAAAAAATTTCCTGATGATGCTGACAAGTTAATATTCTTAAAACTTCCACATTTGGGCTCACTTAAAAAAAAAAAAGCAGAGGAAATATTCACTCGGAAGCAATTATTAACAGTCACACTTTCCCCCACTTGAAAACAAAAGGTAATGTTGGCTCTTGCCTTTAAAATCTTGGCAGCCCTTTCCTTTATCTTGATGACCTGGTTTGCAGAGGCACTGTGAAAATTCATTAGAAAATGGTAGAAACAGCTGAGATGTGGGGTTCAAAGGTCATGCACTGCTGTAATTTCTTTTCTGGGGTTTCCTGGGAATCTTTGCTCAGGAAATCTCTTGCTGAGTTAGTGAGCAAAGACAATACATAAATGGTGGGGAGAAGGTGTGTTAATGAACAAAAGGTACACTTTGCAGCAACTTGAGCAGATGTATGTGGGGCAGCTCTAACTTGTCAAGGCTGGAAGAACTTTTACAACTGATAATATACAATTCTTTCGCTCGCCAGAGTTCTACTATGGGGCAACTCACAACTGTCATCTGCTCTCACTGCTCATTTGCAGTTTCCATTGTTTTTAAATGATACCTGCCAAGTCATCAACCCTCAGTACTTAAATATATTCAGCACCAGGCAGCTCATTACACCTGAAACAGCACTATTAAAGTCCGGGGTCCTTGTATGCACATTGATATTCTTTGAGTTATTATTTTTAATAGTAATAAAAAATTAGGAAGAATTTAAATGACAATCAATAGAAAACCTTAATTTGCTGAAATCCTAAGTATTATTAAAAAGAGTAAGTTGGATCTATATATATTTGAAAAAGTCTCCACTATATTGTTAAGCAAAAAATAAAGAGGTTATAAAATAGTTTACATAATGTTCTGATTTTCGTACAAAAAACTGTAGTTTATATCCGTCCTGAAAAAAAAAAAGGTAGTCTAGAAGGATAAATTCCAAACAATTTCACGTTGTTACCGTGGTTTCCTGTGGGGAGGATCCTAGAAACAACTTACTCCCACTTCCCCCTACCCTCAACTGGGGGAAGAGTTTCCCTTACACTCCGACCTCTTGGCCCTTATTCCTACTCCATTCCTTGGAGGTGTCTGAGTCATATGATGGAGCAAGCTTATTCTCTCCAACTCTTATTTCTAGGTAAGGAGCAGGCATCAGAGGAATACCACTCCTGTAGATGGGGTGGAGGGTTAAGTTTGCAGAAGTGAACAGGTTTAACTCAGTCATGTCGTATCTTTCCAACTCTGCTGGGAATCGGAACTCCACAGAACCCACTCCTCTGCCCTCCCAGTCCATGCTGTAAATTTAATGGAGGTGGACCTTCTTAGGTTGTATAGTATTCTCTATGACTGGGACAGCTGAGTGCTACCCTGGGGTTTGGTATTAGCAAGGCCGCCTGCTATCTCCCACCTAGGCCACATTCTATAGTAGTTCTAACAGTAACAAAGCTGACGTGTTTTTTTTTTTTAAGATTTTATTTATTTATTCATGAGAGACAGAGAGAGAGAGGCAGAGGGAGGAGCAGGCTCCCAAGGAGCAGGGAGCCCGATGCGGGATTCGATCCCAGGACCCTGGGATCATGACCTGAGCCGAAGGCAGACGCTTAACCATCTGAGCCACCCAGGCACCCAAAGCTGACGTTTTGATGTCTATTTGCTCGACTCTTTAACTCCATGGTTCTGATCTTGGATGAGTAGTAAGTATCATTCATTAGAAGTCCTCAAGTGTGAAAACAATATTCTCTTTGTATTTTTTATGCTTACATATTGTTTGAATTTTTTGTAATAATGAGCATGTATTACATATAGAGATATAGATACCTCTAGATGTAGAGATGTAAGGTCATAAAACCTATATCCTCACAGTTTTTACCTAGTATTAGGATTCCTGCCTCCTCTTTGATTCGTATTGTTCTATATTCTTCAATTTTGCTTAAAGAAACACAGTGCCTTCCAAGCTTGGAAGGGGTGCTTTGCCTTGACCCACTCTCTACTCCCTTGGTCATTGGTCACTAATGTTCTTGTTCTATATGTGATTTTCCCTTATGATTTATTTTATTTTTAAAGGGTTTATTTATTTATTTGAGAGAGAGAGTATGAGAAAGAGAGAGAGCACGAGAAGGGGGAAGGTCAGAGGGAGAAGCAGACTCCCTGCTGAGCAGGGACCCTGACGCAGGACTCCATCCTAGAACTCCAGGATCATGACCCGAGCCAAAGGCAGTTGCTTAACCAACTGAGCCACCCAGGCACTACTTCCCTTATGATTTAACACATCCAATTTCCCTGCTTTCATAGAGACCACTGCCTTTCTATTCCATTAAGTCATACCTACTCTGGGGAAAAGCCATCCCTATTTTTCTAGGCCCCAGGATTAATTTTGCTTTGGTGACAGCCAAAATATTGTCTCCCAAGCATTTAGGGAACACCTTCATTTTCCATATCATGGCCTTTAAATATATAAAAAATTATTTCTACTCAAATCTTTTTTTTTCCCTCCAGGTAAAGTATCCCAGTTTTCTTAACTATTTGTCATATGACATGGTTTTGATTCCCTCTAATATTTTGGTTACTCTCCTTGAAATGGCCCCTGGTTTGTTGATAAACCTCCTAAAAGGTGTTAAAAAATGACAACCAGGGGTGCCTGGGTGGCTCAGTTGGTTAAGCAACTGCCTTCAGCTCAGGTCATGATCCTGGAGTCCCGGGATCAAGTCCTACATCAGGCTTCCTGCTCAGCAGGGAGTCTGCTTCTCCCTCTGACCCTCTTCCTTCTCGTGCTTTCTATCTCTCATTCTCTCTCTGAAATAAATAAATAAAATCTTTAAAAAAAAAAAAATGACAACCAAAGCGGAATACTGTTCTCTGGGTGTGATCCGACCAAAGCTGAATAGAAAACCAACTTGTTCTAAGGACGGTATACTCTTATCTCAGTTGCAAGAGTTGGGGTGCAATCTCATAGGATATGTTATATTGGTGATCACGTCAGGGAATCCACTCATATTGGGCTTACTGTGATAGAAAACATATAAATCACTTTCATCCATGCTCTTGGTGACAGACTCATTGCTCTCAACATATAAATATCTCAGGTAACTTCCATGCTAGATTATAAAAAGCCCCCCTATTTTCTGCAGCAATCATCCCTTCACAACCAAACATCCACCCTTTTTACCTTCTATTCACCACCCAACCCAGGTGACTCTCAGTCTTTCTTCTCTGAGTAATTTGAAGTTACTCCTGTAAATGATGCTAATAAGAAAAATCCAGTAGTCTCCTTTCTGGCCCAGTCTGACCTCTGTAATGAATTTGACATTGATGCCATTCCCTTTTTTACTGAGTTCCAGATACTATTGCCTTCCAGCTCTCACACCACTCCTCAAAGTTCCCTCCGTTCTAGACCAGTTTCTCCTTAGGCATTGCTCCCAAATCCGACGGTCATTATCATGCTTGAATTATTCAATGTCTCTTTAGATCAGTGGTTCATAAGCCAGTTGTATATTGGAATCACCTGGGGAGCTTTTAAAACCTATCTAAGCCTAGGCCCCATCCCAGACGAATTGAGTCAGGATTAGTAGGGATTGGCCAGATTGAAAAACCACCTGAGATGACCCTTGCCTTTTTGTCTGACTTAATCTCTTTTCCCTTACTTGGTGATCTAGCTAAATGAAATGGAGTTCTTCAACACTTGCTTTTCTCTCTTTTTAGATTGTACTTGTTGGGTTAAGTGTCACCTCCTCTGTGAAGCCTTCTCTAGGTCTACATCTCCAATCTCATCCTTCCCCCCAGCTCCTTATTGTCTAATTCCTTTGACTTGATAGAGAGGACAGGGTTTAGGTTGGCTCAGGCTGGTAAAACTGCAGGCATGCCCAGATCAAGGGGCCAAGCAGAGTGGGGTGGGGTGAAAGGCAGGGCGTACAGAGGGGTGGTACTCATATCCCTTCCAAAACCTTCACATCCATGTACACACACACACACACACACACACACACACACACACACCCTTGCAAACAAAAGCTGACTCTTCTTCAAATACCTCAGATTGTACAGAAGGGGGAAAAAGCATTTGCAGAAGAGATGAACGATATAGCAGAATTGTTTTATAATTAAAGAATCAGGAGAAAGAAGGATGGAGTAGATTGGGATAATAGAGGAAGAACTTGTTTTTTAGCAAGGGGCCTGGGATGACAGAAATGAGAAGTTTGGGGCAGACAGGGAAGAAAACTCATGGGGTCACATAGCCCATGGGGTGAGAGGTATATGGTCTGATCAGCTGTCTGCAGCTTCTTTTTTTTGTTTGTTTTTTACTAAATTTTACTTATTTGTATTTTAAGTTTATTTTTTTTAGTAATCTCTAAACCCAATGTGGGGCTCAAACTTATAACCCTCAGATCAAAAGTCACACGCCCTTCAGACTGAATCAGCCAAGCACCCCTGTCTGCAGCTTTTCATAACCAGTCTTGATTTTGAACTAGGATTGATATTAATGTCATTGGTCTGTTGTTTGTGGTCAACTTCTTTCTAGTTTTTTTAATTCACCAAATCCATTTTATTCTGAGAAATACAAATTACCATTTTTTTCTCAGATAAAAAGTTTAGAAGATTTGACAATAGAGAAAGTACCTTGTCTACATGGAAAATTAAATCCAGTTCACATTTTCAGAATACTTGTCTAATTTTCCACAAATACTTGAATTAGATCTAAAATGCCAAGTTCACTTCTGAAGAATCCACACAGAAGACAAAATATGTTGAATAATGTCTATAAATTAGTTTGTTGTCAGATCCTCCAATTAACAATCCTCTTTCTAGGAAATTACAAACATTTTCATCTCTCTTAGATACCAAATGGAATGTTTCCCTGATGATTTGCTGTTGTGTATCTTCACCGTAGGGCTGGTAGAACCTAGAGAGCCGCGGCTTCCCGTGGTTGTTGAGGATGAGGATCGCCTTGATCATGGCTGAGCCGGGCCGACCGGGGGCAGGGGGGGCGGGGCGCGCTGGGGGCCAGGGCGGGGGCTGGCGCACGAGCCTCGCCTTGGGATCTCACCGGCGATCCTTCCCGACCCGCCCCTTCCCGCACGTGCGCGTGCCCCGACTTCTTTCTAGTTTTAAGTATTTCTTGTTCTTCCGATTGTTTCAAAGAAGCTGTCATGTGATCTTGCTTGCTGTCTTGCTGTCTTATGATCTTACGGCAAACTCTTTTAGTATCTTGAAACAGAGAATTATAATGGTTGCCTACCAAACACCTATTTCCATAAATAACATCTTTCTCACACAGGTATGCACTTTTAAGAAACCAGATTCCCATCCTCACCTCCTGATCCTGATTAGTTTAGAAACTGTGTATGGCATTCCCCAAGGGATTATTATTGGTCTGGGGTGTACCTAACCCAAAATCGGGACTGGTTAGGGTATACTGTTTCTCTTCTCCTGGACGTATAGAAGAACATTTGTAGCCCGATGACTACTGACAGCCATCTTCGAGCAAAGAGAAAAATAAAGGGTTAAAGTCATTCCCGAGGACAGCAAAGCAGAGGGATGCAAAGACTCCAAATCTTTGATGACATCATTGAGTCACTAAATCAGCCAAATTTGGATCCTGTCCTACCTCTGGACACTTTGTTATATGAGAAAATAAATGTTGTTATCATTGAGGCCACTTCAAGTGAGGATTTCTGTAATTGTAGCCAAAAGCATGTTAACATTCATCTGGATGTAACTTTAAAAGATTAAATGCCTTAAACTCACTTAAATTAGATGATTAACTCCTCATAATTCTTCAGCCTTCTTGAATCTTGGCCTTACCTCCTTCTTTCAAATACTAGTTCTAGAGCTCTATATTCAAATATCACAGAGATGTACAAAAATAGTGCTACTATTCAGCTTGTAAACCTTCCAGGAGAGAGAGGGAGAATTCATATAAGAACTTCTTCCCATTCTCAAGAGTTGGAAGGGAATCAAGACTGATTTTAACTTGTATCCAATACAGCAAGCGAGTCAGGTTGTTGTTCTTGTTATTATTAAAATAACATACATATCTGAGATAGCTTTAGGGATGAAATCCCCAAATGGTGGGACTATACAAATTGGATGAAGGAAAAAAGTTAATTTGTCATCTAGTGTGTGAATGTTTTACTGTCATGTCATTAGGAAAAAAAGAAGTCTTATACTACCACTACCCTATATTCTTTTCTTGTTCTTCAAAGGAAAATAGAGAATCGTTTTTGTAGCTACAACAGCATTGTATCTGTTAATTCCTAAAAGTGTTATAGAACAGCAACAGGAAAGAGTCATTTCCAAATGATCTCGCAATTGGAAGAAAATTATCACTTTATCTCTTTTCTAGAGGTGGTTTTTCAGATATTGAAATTAGAAGGCTTTTTAAAAAAGATAATATAAAAGAAAAATTGACATTTTGTTGATGATTTATTGTCTTTCCTGAATTTTTGCCAACACAGTCACTGTTATAGTGGTTTTCAAAGCTATCAGAAAAAAAAAAAACACAAAAACTAAAGTAGAACTGTAAAATGACAAACTGATCAAGTGAATTAAAACTTAGGAAAGAGAAAGTTCAAAGGATTCTTCTGGGTAAGGCATATAAACCTAAATTAAAGTATTTTATGTGGACAAATTTAGTACACAATCAAGGAAACATATTTTGAATTATTTGTACATGTCGGCATTAAAAGATTAAAATATCTTATAGTCTTCTTTCAGTTGAAATGATAAAAATGCATTCAGAAACTGGCTTGCAGAACCACTCTTTCTCCATCTTCATAGCAAGAGGACAAAGCAGTAAAGCTCAGTCTATTCCCCACCTCCCTGTGTCAGTTAAACTTCCTCTAGTTTCTCTCTCCAATCAACATTTTATTTCCTTTAGAGTAACACACATCACTCTCTGAAATGTTCTGATCTGTTTGCTGTCTAATTCTGCTAGGATGTAAACTGGACAAGAGCAGTCATCCATCTTAACTAGGTGATTTGCTCCCGGATCCCTAGCAAGACACCTAGAACATCACATCCCCTTCAGGGGCTCGGTAAGTATCTATTGACTACATACATGGATGAACAAATCAATAAATCTCAGTTAAAATATATTTTCATTTACAGAGGAAAAGACAAGACTCTATATAGCAGATTCTAATTCAACTAATTAGGAACTTTTTCACTGAGACATATTAATGATGTGACATTGTTAACGGATAGGCATGTATGTACTTAGGAGCTTGTTATAAAAAGGAATGCTAAATGTATACAGTCTCCTTAAATTGAGAATTTTCACAGTGTGATTTGGATTATTTTAAACCTTTCTAAACTTGAGGTGTTTCCTTACTAAGACGGACAAATGCCATCTCCAGAATGCTTCTGATCAGAGATTTTTGTCCCAGCTTGAGACCCAAGATCTCAATCACCAAAAGCAATTCTTCTCATTGCCCTAACTACTCTTCCACGTGTAGCCACTCAAAATCTCTAAATATTGTGAAAACTTGCTAAAGTCAGACTGTCTCAGTTTGTTCAGCCTGCTAAAACAAAATACCATAAACTGGCTCGCTTACAAACAACAAACATTTATTTCTCATAGTTTTGGGGGCTGGAAAGTCCAAGAGTAAGAAGCTGGCAAATTCAGCGTCTAGTGAGAGCCCACTTCTAGGTGGCTGCCTTTCACTTGTAAGCTCACATGGTAGAAGGTTCTGGGGATCTCTCTGGGACCTCTTTTATAAGGCACTGATCCCATTAGTGAGGGCTCTGCCTGCATGACCTAGTCACCTCCCAAAGACCCCATGTCCCAATACCATCCTTTTGGGGGTAGGATTTCAACAAATGAATTTTGTGGGGAGACAAACATTCAGACCCAGGTTCAGACAGACAAAAAGCAAGAGGCAAGAATTTAAACCTAAGGGATCTAACTGCAAAGCCTGTATTTTTTTTTCCAGTATAAGATGTTTTCCAGTAGATCAGATTTTGAAAACATGTCAGACATGAAAAGTAAGACAGAGAGAAGGAAGAGTTTAGAATCTTTTGGAAAGAAGGAACCTGGGATTTACAAAATCACCCGCTTTTTGTAGGTCTTAAGATTTTTGTGCTTAAATGAAAAGTGAAGGTCACATTAATAAGGGGCTGGGTGCTGTCAAGCAAAAGTCAGTATCAGGTGATGCCTACAAATGGCATATATGACATTCCATCCTGGGAAGGCACCATCTCCATCATCATCACCATCAAATAATTCTTATTGAAGAACCTACTGAGTGGCACATGAGGTGTTATACTAAGAAATCAACCCAAGGATTTGAAGCGATAAATTTGATACTCAAAGATCTTATTTCTTGAATTAATCACAATTAACTGGAAAACTCAAATTGTGTTGACAGTATGTTAGCATGAAACAATCCTGATATGGATCTTTGTCAAGGAAATTTCTTTCTCCCTGTTTCCATTCACTGGAAACCAAATATATGATTACTAAGAATTTGTTCAAGGTGTCCAAAGTGGCAAAATGCTGAACTGGCAACTGTATATATTGAAATTAAATGACCGATATTTGTTCTCTCACCTTGTACCTTTACTACTGTATTTTGTTTCCTTTGTGAGATTCTTACTGCATGTAATATAAATGAAAATAAAAATGTCTTGAAATACATGAGACTCTATAAGGTCACTTGGAACATTTGTGATAAGCTTTGAAATGTGGCGTCAAAAAACATGTAAGTTTTTTAAAAATTTAGTCTATCAACATTTGTTTCAAAACTTTTCCAGCACAGACCAATACCTGATGTAGTTACTGCTTTATTTTTTTCGATGCAAATATAAAAAAGGGCTTCAGTTAAAACAAGACACACAGCCCAAAATTTGAGATTCTCAAAATTTTTGGCCAGTTTTCTTATGAAGTCTAAAACTTTTGCTTGGACTTCTAGCAGGCCTGGGAGTGTAGACAACTTTGCATTTATGCACAATGTTTCCAGGTACCTTTTGGGCCAAAGCTAAGACTAACTCTCTCCTAATGAATGCTAATAATTTCTGTAATACAATCTGTTTTACCACCTGTTGTTTAAATATTCTATTTTCTGTCACAGTTGCTAGAAAATCACTCTGTTTACATTTTGAGTTCACACAGCTTCTGTGAGTCTTTCCTGAGAAGGAAATCAATTCTATAGCTAGATTAATAGAAAATATGTGCCTAAATTCTAAATAATCTGATTAGTAGTTGTTGGAGGGAGAGCTACGTGATGCAGAAGAGGGAAATAGGATATGAAGTATCTGAGCTACCACTGGCCAAAAGCCATCCACACACCAGAGCTCTTCAGTGGCCGGCAGGACATAAATTGATCCTGGTGATAGTCACAGGGAGGAGGCAGGCATTTTGGGCCTCAAACAATTGCATTTCTTGACCTCTTCTGTTCTACAGCATTGGCTATAAGGCCAGAGAGCGAAGTAGCCTGCAGGACAAAAGTTACTGAAAGTGACTTGATTCATCTGGTAAAGGGAAGCTGGTCCTGTCCTGGATTTAAGCAAGCAACTGTTGGCGCACCATCTTTTATAAACATAACACTTGAGAAAAACACAGATTTAAATTTTGAAAGACTGTTCTTGGGTCTTTCATCTTCCTACTTTTCTTTGAAAATCATGCTTCCTATAAATATAATTGAACATCCTGAAAAGTTACATAATATAAATACTAAATTATACATTCTTATTAGGAAATGAAATGCTGTGGCTAACTTTTTAGTTCTGGCAAAACACTTTCTATTTTAGATGAAAAAAATGTGTGCATTTAGGAAAGAGATTTAGAGAAGACCCCATCTCAAAAATAGGTATCAATATTCAGGAGACACAGAGAAATTAAAACCCATGGTTATGCCTACATAGTTACAAATACTCACTTAATGGGGCACCTGGGTGGCTCAGTCGTTAAGCGTCTGCCTTCAGCTCAGGTCATGATCCCAGGGTCCTGGGATCGAGCCCCGCATCGGGCTCCCCGCTCCGCGGGAAGCCTGCTTCTCCCTCTCCCACTCCCCCTGCTTGTGTTCCCTCTCTCACTGTGTCTCTCTCTGTCAAATAAATAAAATCTTTAAAAAAAAATAAAAAATAAAAAATAAAAAAAATAAATACTCACTTAATTACATGAATTCAGACGACAAACTAAATTCCATGGAAATCAATAAAAGCCTCTTTATTTTTCTTTTTCAGTCACATAAGCGAGATAAACAGTTGATAAGCTGGGGATATTTAAAAGTTCTTAACATGATCTTTTAAATAAATATTTGTTGTTACTTTATTTAATCACAAAAGAAATGCATGCCTATCATGATAGGAAAATTTGGAAAATACGAAAAAAAAATCCAAAAACCAAATCAAAGTATCCGTAAATCCATCTTTGAAGTATCATCACCATTACTTTTGTAGTGTATATCTTCTGGACTTTGCTATGCATAAATTACATATATGTTTAAACAAAACTGTATGCAGTTTTGTCACTCATTTTTCCCCTTCAATATTATGCACAGTTTTCCTTTATTCTGCTACATTTAATCTTTTCATCATTGATGTAAAAACTGTTCCCAATGTTTTGTTATTATAAATACAGCTGCAATAAATATCTTTGTAAATAAATTTGTGTATCTACTTTCCAATATGTCATTAGGGAAATATTAGCACTGGATTCTAAGATCAACAGTTAGCCTTTTAGAGACCTCAAAATAAATTATACTCTCACAGATAGTGATAAGAAGGCTAGTTTGCCAATGCCACAGCTAACACGGGGTATTATCAACCACCTGTTTTCTTTCATATGTAGACACCGCATAATCTAACAAGTGCAAGAGGTGAATAAGTATATATATTTCCTTCTAAATATTCCAGAGATTTCCCTGGAGTTTCCTTTATGTTTGAATATGATGTCAGTCTAAACCAAGTCTTCAAAAACAGGACAGAGGGACTAAATTAACATAATTTGGGCCACCATGTCCGAAACTTCCCTTGTCTGACTCATTTGTTCCTTGTACACTCATGAGTCTTAGCTCTGAGGCCGTCTTTGTTTCAAGTTACTCAGTAAATTACAAAAGTCAGATCGGCAGCAGCAGAAGTGAGTTGGAACACGGTAGTGAGGAGGGATCTTTGATCTCTACAAAATTCAATGTTTTATTAAAGTATATCTGTCTATTTATCCATGAGACTAAACAGCTATGATTTGTTCAATCTTTTATTACCCACAACAAAATAAGTATATTTAAAACAAAAACAAATTAGTTTTCTAAAAAAATTCCAAAGGAATTATACTATCACAGGTACCAAAAAATCTTTCCTGAAAGAACCAGAGAGTAAATATTTTTGGCTGGCCTTGCAGGCCATATGGTGTCTGGCACAATTATTCAACTCTGCTCTTATAGCATGAAAACAGTAACGGACAATATGTAAGCAAATGAGTGTGGCTCTGTTCCAATAAAACTTTATTTACAAAAATAGGCAACTGGGTGGGTTTGACCTTCAGGCTGTTGTTTGCCAACCCCTGTTCTATCTTACTGTTTGATTATAAAGAAAAAACACACTGAGGAATGTTTGTAAAATTATCTTCCTGAAGTGAAATCATTGTTTACATGAAGGGAAATAATTCTTTACATTAAGATATAATTTTTATTAAGCATCTATTAAGTGAGAGGGATCACATGAAGCCGCTGACCTTCTAAGAAAGGGCCATTGCTTTGGCAGAAGGGACATAGAAGGGAAGAGTCAAAGAAAAAGGCTAAAGTTGAAAGAATCTCCACAGGGCTTCCTTTGCCTCACCTAAATAAAACTTAATACTGAAACTCTTCTGAAGTACTTTAGAGCTTATAAATCTTCATGGATAAGAACAAAGACTTCAAAGCAAAAACAAAGCTCTGCTTGGTACACAGGCATAACTCTGCCATTACCAGTGAAGAATAGTTATTATCATCTTGATCATTGTATTATTAGTATTGACAGGTTTGTTTTACCTTATTATTTACTTTGGTACTTATTTCAGAGATATTTTTCAAATATTACTTATCATAAGTAGCTAGTAAGGGCAAAATAGCAAAGGAGTGATGAACTGCTTGAAAGTGCCTGCAAGGGGTACATAAGGACACAGGAAATGTCCAAGTGACAAGTCAGAACCAACATGCAGTTCTTTAATAAAACAACTTGATTTAGATGTGTCCCATTGTGTACATTTTTATAGTGTCACTGGCTTTATGAATAAAAGGACTTCTGTATCAATGGGCTAACCTGTTCAAAAGTTCAGAAGGGAGTTTGTATTACTTTCCTCCATGACACAAGCCTTCTGCCCATTTAAGCCTATGTTGCAGATTAATGGTGGCCGCAATTCCTTTGATACTGCTATTGAGAAATGGGCTGTGTACCCTCTCCTATTCTCTGACTAATAGAGTACAGTGGAAGTGACATCATGCTTGTTTCCAGGCCCAGGGCTTAAAAGCCCATTTTCATTTTCTGTCTCTTGTAACACTTGCTCTTGGAGCTCTGAGCTGCTGAGTAAGAAGTCCACCTACCCTGTTGAAGAGTAAAAAGTCCAACCATCCTGAAACAGAGAGGCCTGATACTACATGAAGAAAGAGAGGGGCCCAGCCCTCCGGCCATCCCATCAAAGCACTAGACATGCAGGCAAAGGCATCTTGGACCTTTCAGACCAGCTCAGTTGCCAGTATATTGAGCAGAAGAATCACCCAGCTAACCCCTCTCCAAATCTCATGACTCATAAAATTGTGAGATATAAGAAAAGGTTTGTTATTTTAATCCACTAAATTTTGGTATAGTTTGTAACATAGCCATAGGTAACTTGAATAGCATGTATGAATGACAAACATCAAGAGAATTTGTATGGATTCTGTAGCAACAGCTTATTTGGTGTTTCTCCCTTTTGTTTTCTGGTTACTTTCAGTAAAATACACATCCCTGGCTTTTGCCACTCTATGGCTATAGTCATCTGGAAGTTATATTTCACTTCCTAAACAATGAACTTCATCAAGAAATTCCTAAGATTGTTGTGGACTCGTGATTACCAACTAAAAAATTACTTTTGAAAATTTGTAAAGCCTGCCACAGAACCAGTGTGAATTGGCAGGCAGATCTTAAAACTAAGCAATAGAACAAGGCGCTGAATTTTATATTAATTTCATAGCCAAATCCAAGTTAATTGCCTTATTCAATGATCTCCAATCCCAGTTTTAAAATACTTCAGCATCATTAATGCATTCAAGCAATCACAAAGTTCTCCATACTGTCTCAAAAAAAGTGCACTTTTCTTTCATTCAAATTAGAATAAAAATGCAAAACATGTCGAACAGCAGAAATTTGGAGAAGGAGCAAATGGTACTTTCCATGCATAAATAAAATCCTTCAGAACATAGAATATGTATATACTTGTTTATATACTTTCTTGGTATTTCCACCTGGCATTCTCATGTATATAATTCCACGGCAACATGCTACACTTTCAGGTAATAGCAAGGAAGTTTGTTGAGTGGCTGTAATTACCTGGCTCCTGGTCTCAAGACATCGACCGGTTAACTCATGAGAAAACATATATTTTTTAACATGAAGAAAAAGTTAGTTTATAATGACAGTCTTTTTCTGTAGAAATTACTAACATAGTCCGACATGGTGTAGTATTTCTCAGAAAGTGAAATAGGATTTCATTCTTCAGAATAGTAACGTGTTAATTGGTTTTAAAAGTGCCTTTGTAAATAAGTTTAGGGAAAAGTTAAGAAGGAAATTGTTAAACACGTCTCCTTTCCAGAACTTTCTGGGAAACTTGAATGCGCTAAGTTCTGTGAATCTCTGAGGGATCCCACAGTATGCTTCATTTTTTGGAAAAGCATTTTGGAGAATGAGTGTGGACTGAAACACTCTGTGAAATGCTGGCAGAGTGGAAAGAGTCTGGAATTTGGAGACCATAGGCCTTGGTTATAATCCTGATCTTCCACTTACTGGTTGAACAAGTAATTTATCCACTTTTAGTGTCAAGTCATCTTATGTAAAATGAGGGGAATTATACATGCACTAACTGGTACTCCACAGGGTTCTTACGAGTAATAAATGAGAAACTTTAAGTAAAAGCGACTAATTCAATGCCTGGCATACAGAAGGCCCCAGTGACAGAATGTTGGAGGAATGACCTCCTTTGCACAATAATGTCTTTAGTTTTTTTTAAGGCCCTGGTAAGAGCTCACATGCTTATGAATTCTGGTGCTGATTTCTCATCAACCGCCAAATCCTTACCCTAGTTGAATGAGCCTAGACCCAATTTTCCTGCAGTCTCACAACATCTTGTGGCAATGACCACAGAACATGATTTATTGTCTGCTGAATTGAAGGTCAACTTGGTTTTGTTATTTAACCCATTTTACAGCTGGACAACTAAGCCCAGGGATGTTAAAGTTGATTTCTTTAGAAAATAAAACCCAGGGGCATCTGGGTGGCTCAGTTGGATAGGTGTCTGCCTTCAGCTCAGGTCATGATACCAGGACCCTGGGATCAAGCCCCAGGCCGGCTCTCCGCGCAGTGGGGAGCCTGCTTCTCCCTCTCCCTCTCCCTCTGCCCCTCCCCTCTGCTCATGCTCGCTCATGTGTGGGCTCTCTTTCTCTCTCCCCCAAATAAGTAAAATCTTTAAAAAGAAAAGAAGAGAAGAGAAGAGAAAAGAGAAGAAGAGGAAAAAAGAAAAGAAAAGAAAAAAAACCTGGAGGCGAAACCTATCTCAGAGCAGAGAGCTGGTACCAGAAACTCAGGACATGGTTTACTTAATCTCTTTGACCCTTTGTTTTCTCACTTACAAATAAAAATAACTGCCCCATAGGAATATTATTGAGGATTAAATTTGATAATATGTATGGAAGTTACATTTATAGTATAGGATATAGTAATATAGTTAATAAACCATTCTATACTGCATCAAAAGAAATTTTTTTCATAGAATTATATAATATTAAAATTAAAGGATCTATTTTCGATTACCTAGTCCAAGAGTCCAAGTCCCTCCTTTTCTAGAATTAAAAAAAAAAAAAGCAGCTCAGAGGGATGAAAGAATTTAGCCAAGGACATACAGCTCTTTGTGGCCATGTCAGGCAGGTTATAATAGCTTTCTCCAAATATTCAAAAAAAAGGAAAATAGATTTGTCTTGTGCAACCCCAAGGGATAAAATCGGTGGTAAAACTAGAGGAGACTGGGTAAAGAAGAAATGTCTAACAATCTCTGTGTTCTACTGTTGAAATAGGCTATCTCAGGCTTCCACTTTCCCCTCTATTTATATATTGAAACTAGCCTTAGGAAAATGAGGCAGGCCAGATGCATAGTTATCACACTCTGGGTTGAGTGCACTGGAGATTAATCATATGCATCATGGCTTGAACACACAGTTAACACATTGCCTGAGATAGGCCCAGACCTATGACAGAGCCAGCTCTGGAATTTGTATTTAACAGGAATATAGGAGCTCCAGTCTCATTAGAAGAAAAGACTCGAAGCTGTAATTTCTTAGCCCTTTACATAAGATTGAGAGAATGTCAAGTATCCATATCAAAGAATAGGGTTTCTAGGAGATTATAGGGAGGTTAAATTCCTTTAACCCAGTTGGCATTGCCACTGGGTATATATAGAAGTGTGGCTCAACTCTGCTGGATGGTTAACCACAAATTTAGAATCTGCAATTTTCTGTTATCTGTACTGACAGCTCTTTTTATTTATGTGGATAATTGAAAATTGACTATAATTATGAAATCTGACAACCTCAAGACAACTTGTTCAGCACTACTCTTTAGAAACAATGTGAATTGAGATGTTCCACCCACTAGACAACCCAAGTTATGTTTGCTCATGGTTAAAGAATGTGCCATCAATCATGATACGCCAGACCAAAAACAACAACAACAAAGAAAATTCTCTCTTAAACACAGTCTGAGTGAGACAGGACTGACATTAGCAACAAAAGAGAAGTGAGAGGTGATTTGAGGAAGTAAAATAAAGTTAAGTAAAGGCTGGGATATTTCTGTGGAACCTATTAAATGGGGAACTCCAAGATATGCCTTCCATTTGTTCAGATCTGGACTTGAGTTTGCATATTTTGTGATCTCAGAGTATGTTCTGACTAAAACAGCAAATATACTTAGTATAAATGGTTAATGAAGCTAGCAGTCAAGTGGGCACATCCTGTTACAATGCACATAATAATAACAAAGCTATTATTAACCTAGCGCTTACCATGGGCAGGCACTGTGCTAAAACGTTACACATGAGTTAACTTGTTTAATTCTCTTAACAAGCCTGTGATGTAGTGCTTTTCTTAACCCCATTTTCAGAAAACTGAAATTGAGAGAGGTTGACTATTTTCCACAGCTGATAAGTGTCTCACTTCAGGTTTGAATCACGGTTTTCCAGCCCCAGACTTAAACTCTTCACTAGTGTCCTATAGAGTGCCGTACGCTATGCTGTCCATTTACCCTGGCAACATCTGAAATGGCGTCTGATCTTGTTATGTTGGCACTGTTGCCATCGTCCCCGAAGAAGCCCACTATTTACCGCCTCGAGGGTCCAGCTCTATGCAGCCAGCCTTTGGGGTATGATGTGCCTCTTTCATGTTAATCCTTGAAAGAAACTTACTCAAAAATAAGTTCTTTTTCGGGGCACCTGGGTGGCTCAGCCATTGAGCATCTGCCTTTGGCTCAGGTCATGATCCCAGGGTCCTGGGATCAAGCCCCGCATCAGGCTCCCTGCTCGGCGGGAAGCCTGCTTCTCCCTCTCTCACTCGCACTGCTTGTGTTCCCTCTCTCATTGTCTCTCTCACTGTCAAATAAATAAATAAGATCTTTAAAAAAAATAAGTTATTTTTCCATCAGGGTCATGACAGGTCATAGGTCTAAGGATGATAGGCTTTAACTCAGAGACATGGCGTAAATTGAAACACAGGCGGGAAAACCTTCTAACCATTATTTCATTTACAATGATGCTTAAAGTTAAGTCTGTCTCATAGGTGCTGCTAAGAAAACCATTCAAAGCCCCAGCCTATCTGTTGCAGTTCTTTCTTTTTTTTCCTTAAAGATTTATTTATATATTTTAGAGAGAGAGAGAGAGCACATGAGCAGGAGGAGGAAGAGGGAGAGAGAATCTGAAGCAGACTCCACAATAAGCACAGAGTCCGACATGGCGCTGGGATCCCACGATTGCAAGATCATGACCTGAGCAGAAATCAAGAGTTGGACACTTAACCAAATGAGTGCCCAGGTGCCCTTCCGTTCTAACTTTCTTAGCTAACGAAAGTTGGGTACAGGGCCAGTCATATACATGTATAAGGCAAGTGGACATTCAAGGTGCTGAAAAGGGCCACCTGTACCCAAATCTTTTATCCCCAGCATTGCCAGCTAGTGCGAAATTCTCACCACTATGGTTACTTACTTGGATAAAGCCTCCTATATTGGAATATAAACATAATTTTGAAAAGATGAATACATTTATCTTTTAGCATTCACTATAGACCAATGAGTTGTAATGTTAGAAAAGAGAACTGGGCACTGAATGGAGCACTGGGTGTTATACGTAAACAATGAATCATGGAACACTACATCAAAAACTAATGATGTAATGTATGGTGATTAACATAACATAATAAAATTTTTTAAAAATGTAAAAAAAAAAAGAAAAGAGAACTGGGCTTCAAGGGAATCAGATGATGGTAGGTAAATTTTGATGGAAAAAGAGAATTAGAAAGGTCACTGTGGTGGTTTCTAAACACAAGTCTTCAGTTTAAAGTTGATCCAAGATGAAGTTTTCATTAATGTATGGTGGAAATCTAAGCAACAAGGATAATGTAGTACATTTTTAAATTAAAATGACAAATTCTGATAATTATGTCTTCTTTTTCAAATGGTACTCTGTTGTTTCTTTTACGAAAGGATTGTGATAGTAGATGGAGATTTTTTTTCTTTCATGTCTTGACTTGGTAAAATAAAAACTTAGCAATTTTTATTAAACTTTAATGTGTACATGTGCATGTGCTAAGTGATTCACATTCAATGTTTTATTTAATCTTCACAATGACTATATGAAGAATGTTCTGTGATAATCCCTATTTTATAGATGAAGGCTTTCAGGCCTAGAAGATTAATAACTTACCCAAGGTTACATGGTTAATGAGTGGCAGAACTGATTTATCCTCCTTATTCCTCCCATTTAGGGTAAGCATACTGGGGCCTTTGTGGGAGGGATGGGAGCTAAAAACAGAGAAATGAAGTACAGAACATAAATTTCATCTACTTAGTTTTGCTCAAGGCTCCCTAGAACTTGGCTTGCAACAGTATTTTTCCTTATAGTTAGCATTTATAAGCTAAAATCATAAAATCCTAGAAGGCTTAGGGCAAAACAAGTCTTAAAGTTTATCTTCTTCTTTTCAACAAATAAGAAAACTTAAGGGTAGTGTATGACTTAAAATTCTAAATACTTGCAAATCGCTAACACTCAGAAATGTTTACTTAAAGCAAAAGACATAACATAGCCATTATTGCTAATGTAGGAAAAGAAAATAGACAAAGGAGAATAAAGCCTGATCAAACCAGCAAAGTGTAAACTCCATTCCGGCCAAATCAATCATGCATGACAAATGAAGAACAGTAAATAGGAAAAAAGACTCTAGAATACAGTTAATTTCAGCTCAGTGTTTTGTACATAGTAAACACTCAACAAATAATCATTACTAAAAGAATGAATGAATCCCTAATTTTATATTGCTTATCACAACATGCATCTTTTCTTGTGCTGGAAAT
This sequence comes from Zalophus californianus, assembly GCF_009762305.2. Classification (NCBI taxonomy): domain Eukaryota; kingdom Metazoa; phylum Chordata; class Mammalia; order Carnivora; family Otariidae; genus Zalophus; species Zalophus californianus. The sequence continues at coordinate 63,206,782 of NC_045596.1, forward strand.
AAACATTGAAGACCTATGAAGATGCTTAACCATGAAATAACCTAGAAGACTACACTTTGAGTGAGTGAGTGTGCTTGCCATTAAACAGAGATGTGAAATGAAAATATGCAAATATGCTAACTTGGATATAATACATGTAGTAAGTCTTCAGAATTAGTATCATTCATGCGACATTTTTCCAATCTCCTGAAGTTAGGAAACATTTTACATTACTGAACCCCTTTGCCACCACAAAGCCCAACTAAGTCCAGAATAATGTTTTCTTCAGGGAGTTCTCATCAACCTCAGCAGATAGCTCTCTTGTGCTCCCTCTGGAACACACTCTCAAGGATTAGAATAAAGACTAAAGCATATGCTCAGCATTTCCAAGTCCTTATATATTCCTAAGTGGCATCTTCTGTTGATTAGAAGGAAAACGGGTGAATAGTCAATTAAATTACCGTTTTTAGTGTTGAGGGGGACAGAAACAGAACTCTAATCTGTGGCCTCAGCTCTAAGCTTCAGGAAATCCCATTATAACTTTATATCTCTAAGCCAAAGAGCTAAGGAAGACCATCTAATGCTTTTCAGAGGCAAGCATTGGGGTAGGGACCTCAGAGAAGCCCTTATCTACCTTGTAGACCAAGATGCAAACTGTCATAGAGGGAAATCAGGGACCACATTGAGTAGTTTCCCATCATGGCTTAGGTTTGCATAACAAACACGACCAAACTAAATTTGACTCCTGAATATGGATGGAGGGACCTAGTAATTTTCAAGAGGCTTCTTCATTAATTAGGGATCCAAGATCATACTCAGCTTCCCTCACCCATGGAGGTAAGTTGAACTTCCTGATGGCAATGCTGGAATCTATTGCTGACTTTCAGAACACTTTTCACCTACAAAGGTGAGGCCCCCAAGGCTGAAAGGAAATAGAAGAAGTGAGGTTCAAACTTTCCCTTTATTTTCATTCTTTAGAAACCTACCCATTTAAAATGGTGGCTAGACTTTTGTCAAGCGGCTAAATTATCTGCAGAAGTTCTAGTGACTATCAAGCTCTAATTTCTGCTCTGGCTTCATTCTAAAATGGAGGCTTCCTGGGGCTCCTGCTGGCGCAGTCAGGAACTCATACAACTCTTAATCTCTGGGTTGTGGGTTTGACCCCGTGTTGGGTGTAGAGATTATTAAAAAATAAAATGGGAGTTTCCTGGAGCTCTGTGCAAAAGTAGTATACCATGGAGGGCCACGAGCCTGAACCTGTGGCTCCCATGGTTGTCTGTGCAGGGCCAGTGAGACCCCGGAAGTGAACGCATCAGGTTGATTTTGAACTTGGGTTACAGGGTCTTAAAGAATCACCTTTCAGCTGGGATGCTGGACTTATTGCCTCATTTGTTCAGCAACAATGTATTAAGTACCTGTTTTGTGAAACCAGGAAGGATGGGATCACTGACCGTTTGAGAAGCCACAAAGTGAAACTGGAATTTGATGACCAGCATAGCACAGGCCCCACTGAGTATGGGGCCAAGGGATTCCTCACCTACACCACTGCCCCATGCTTTCCTCATCCTTTCAAATGGAAATGACCAATTTAGCATCATTATTAATTTTATCAGATTTTTTCCTCCTGAAAATTTCTAACCTAAGATCTAATTACATAGATTCGTGAAAGACCTACTGTATAGGAGATATCAAAGCTAACACTATTGGGTGTTATTAATCAATAAAAACTAGCTCTATTTTAAATCAATAAAAACCAAAGACCTTGTCTTAATTTTCTCTTTGGCCTCCAGCACATAGCACAATGTTTGTCCCGTAGTATACACCTCACAAACATTTACTGCATTGAAAAAAATTCCTATAGTGAGGAATTTTTACCTTGGGCTTTGTTTAGCTAGATGCAACTATTTGCTTGATATATTCTCATTTGAAATGGTTTTGAACAGGTGAATAGTAATACTGAGTAGCAATAGAGTAACAATTGATTTATTTAACGTTTAAGCCAGGAAAATCTGCCCACTCAGGCAGTAAAATTCAGTCATTCAGTCTACTGAATATTCTCTCAATTTAATGGCAAAATTTCAGCTTCTGTTCAGGTATTCATCAAGAGTGTTCACCTAAAACTATTCTAAAACTATTAATTCCATAATTTTTGCCCTTTGTCTCAACTTCCCTGGTTGTAAGATCAATGTTATCATTGCCTATTTCCTAGGAATAGATAGAAGGCTTGTGAGCTACCAATTAGATATAATTATACACATGCAGTTACTATCACTCAATGCCAATGATTCAATATGCAAATGTGTTGAAATCAGTTGTATATTGTAGGCAATAAAGTACTGAATTTTTAAAAATTTTTTATTGTTATGTTAATCACCATACATTACATCATTAGTTTTTGATGTAGTGTTCCATGATTCATTGTTTGTGCATAACACCCAGTGCTCCACACAGAATGTGCCCTTTTTAATACCCATCACCGGGCTAACCCATCCCCCCAGTTCCCTCTCCTCTGGAAGCCTCAGTTTGTTTTTCAGAGTCCATCATCTCTCATGGTTCGTCTCCCCCTCCAACTTACTCTCCTTCATTCTTCCCCTCCTGCTATCTTCTTCTTTTTTTTTTCTTAACATATATTGCATTATTTGTTTCAGAGGTACAGATCTGTGATTCAACAGTCTTGCACAATTCACAGCGCTCACCATAACACATACCCTCCCCAATGTCTATCACCCAGCCACCCCATTCCTCCCACCCCCCACCACTCCAGCAACACTCAGTTTGTTTCCTGAGATTAAGAATTCCTCATATCAGTGCGGTCATATGATACATGTCTTTCTCTGATTGACTTATTTCACTCGGCATAACACCCTCCAGTTCCATCCACGTCCTTGCAAATGGCAAGATCTCATTCCTTTTGATGGCTGCATAATATTCCATTGTGTATATATACCACATCTTCTTTATCCATTCATCTGTTGATGGACATCTTGGCTCTTTCCACAGTTTGGCTATTGTGGACATTGCTGCTATAGACATTAGGGTGCACGTACCCCTTCGGATCCTTACATTTGTATCTTTGTGGTAAATACCCAGTAGTGCAATTGCTGGGTTGTATGGTAGCTCTATTTTCAACTGTTTGAGGAACCTCCATACTGTTTTCCAGAGTGGTTGCACCAGCTTGCATTCCCACCAACAGTGTAGGAGGGTTCCCCTTTCTCCACATCCCCGCCAACATCTGTCATTTCCTGACTTGTTAATTTTAGCTATTCTGACTGGTGTGAGGTGGTATCTCATTGAGGTTTTGATTTGGATCTCCCTGATTCTGAGCGATGTTGAGCACTATTTCATGTGTCTGTTGGCCATTTGGATGTCTTCTTTGGAAAAAGGTCTGTTCATGTCTTCTGCCCATTTCTTGATTGGATTATTTGTTCTTTGGGTGTTGAGTTTGATAAATTCTTTATAGATTTTGGATGCTAGCCTTTTATCTGATATATCATTTGCAAATACTTTCTCCCATTCTGTCGGTTGTCTTTTGGTTTTGTGGACTGTTTCTTTTGCTGTGCAAAAGCTTTTTATCTTGGGCGCCTGGGTGGCTCACTTGGTTAGGCGGCTGCCTTCGGCTCAGGTCATGGTCCCAGAGTCCTGGGATCGAGTCCCGCATTGAGCTCCCTGCTCAGCAGGGAGTCTGCTTCTCCCTCTAACCCAACCCTCTCTCGTGGTCTCTCTCTCTCTCTCAAATAAATAAATAAAATCTTAAAACAAAAAAAGCTTTTATCTTGATGAAATCCCAATAGTTCATTTTTGCCCTTGCTTCCCTTGCCTTTGGCAATGTTTCTAGGAAGAAGTTGCTGCGGCTGAGGTCGAAGAGGTTGCTACCTGTGTTCTCCTTTAGGATTTTGATGGACTCCTGTCTCACGTTTAGGTCTTTCAACCATTTGGAGTCTATTTTTGTGTGTGGTTTAAGGAAATGGTCCTGTTTCATTCTTCTGCATGTGGCTGTCCAATTTTCCCAACACCATTTGTTGAAGAGACTGTTTTTTTCCATTGGAAATTCTTTCCTGCTTTGTTGAAGATTAGTTGACCATAGAGTTGAGGGTCCATTTCTGGGCTCTCTATTCTGTTCCATTGATCTATGTGTCTGTTTTTGTGCCAGTACCATACCGTCTTGATGATGACAGCTTTGTAATAGAGCTGGAAGTCCAGAATTGTGATGCCACCGGCTTTGCTTTTCTTTTTCAATATTCCTCTGGCAATTCGGGGTCTCTTCTGGTTCCAATACAAATTTTAGGATTATTTGTTCCATTTCTTTGAAAAAAGTGGATGGTATTTTGATGGGGATTGCATTGAATGTGTAGATTGCTCTAGGTAGCATTGACATCTTCACAATGTTTGTTCTTCCAATCCATGAGCATGGAACGTTTTTCCATTTCTTTGTGTCTTCTTCAATTTCTTTCCTGAGTATTTTATAGTTTTCTGAGTCCAGATCCTTTGCCTCTTTGGTTAGATTTATTCCTAGGTATCTTATGGTTTTGGGTGCAATTGTAAATGGGAGTGAGTCCTTGATTTGTCTCTCTTCTGTCTTGTTGTTGGTGTATAGGAATGCCACTGATTTCTGTGCATTGATTTTATATCCTGCTACTTTACTGAATTCCTGTATAAGTTCTAGCAGTTTTGGGGTGGAGTCTTTTGGGTCTTCCACATACAGTATCATATCATCTGCAAAGAGTGAGAGTTTGACTTCCTCTTTGCCGATTTGGATGCCTTTGATTTCTTTTTGTGGTCTGATTGCTGTGGCTAGGACTTCTAATACTATGTTGAATAGCAGTGGTGATAGTGGACATCCCTGCCACGTTCCTGACCTTAGGAGGAAAGATCTCAGCTTTTCCCCATTGAGAATGATATTTGCTGTAGGTTTTTCATAGATGACTTTTATGATATTGAGGTAGGTACCCTCTATCCCTTTACTCTGAAGAGTTTTGATCTTTGTACTTTGTCAAATGCTTTTTCTGCATCTATTGAGAGGATCATATGATTCTTGTTTTTTCTTTTGTTAATGTGTTGTATCACGTTGATGGATTTGTGGATGTTAAACCAATCTTGCAGCCCAGGGATAAATCCCACTTGGTCGTGGTGAATAATCCTTTTAATGTACTGTTGGATCCTATTGGCTAGTATTTTGGTGAGAATTCTTGCATCCATGTTCATCAAGGATATTGGTCTGTAATTCTCCTTTTTGCTGGGGTCTTTGTCTGGTTTTGGGATCAAGGTAATGGCGGCCTCATAAAATGAATTTGGAAGTTTTCCTTCCTTTCTATTTTTTGGAACAGTTTCAGGAGAATAGGTATTAATTCTTCTTTAAATGTTTGGTAGAATTCATCTGGGAAGCCATCTGGCCCTGGGCTTTTGTTTGTTGGGAGATTTTTGATGACTGCTTCAATTTCCTTAGTGGTTATAAGTCTGTTCAGGTTCTCTATTTCTTCCTGGTTCAGTTTTGGTAGTTGATACATCTCTAGGAATGCACTCATTTCTTCCAGGTTATCTAATTTGCTGGCATAGAGTTGCTCATAATATGTTCTTATAATTGTTTGTATTTCTTTGGTGTTGCTTGTGATCTCTCCTCTTTCATTCATGATTTTGTTGATTTGGGTCCTTTCTCTTTTCTTTTTGATAAGTCTGGCCAGGGGTTTATTAATCTTGTTAATTCTTTCAAAGAACCAGTTCCTAGTTTCGTTGATCTGTTCTACTGTTCTTTTGGTTTCTAGTTCATTGATTTCTGCTCTGATCTTTATTATTTCTCTTCTCTGGCTGGGTTTAGGCTTTATTTGATGGTTTTTCTCTAGCTCCTTTAGGTGTAGGGTTAGGTTGAGTATTTGAGACCTTTCTTGTTTCTTGAGAAAGGCTTGTATTGCTATATACTTTCCTCTCAGGACTGCCTTTGCTGTATCCCATAGATTTTGAACAGTTGTGTTTTCATTTTCATTGGTTTCCATGAATTTTTTTAATTCTTCTTTAATTTCCTGGTTGACCCATTCGTTCTTTAGTAGGATGCTCTTTAGCCTCCATGTATTTGAGTTCTTTCCGACTTTCCTCTTGTGATTGAGTTCTAGTTTCAAAGCACTGTGGTCTGAAAATATGCAAGGAATAATCCCAATCTTTTGGTACCAGTTGAGACCTGGTTTGTGACCTAGGATGTGATCAATTCTGGAGAATGTTCCATGGGCACTAGAGAAGAATGTGTATTCTGTTGCTTTGGGATGGAATGTTCTGAATATGTCCGTGAAGTCCATTTGGTCCAGTGTTTCATTTAAAGTCTTTATTTCCTTGTTGATCTCTTGCTTAGATGATCTGTCCATTTTAGTCAGGGGGTGTTAAAGTCCCCCACTATTATTGTATTGTTGTCAATGTGTTTCTTTGCTTTTGTTATTAATTGCCTTATATAATTGGCTGCTCCCATGTTAGGGGCATAGATATTTACAATTGTTAGATCTTCTTGTTGGTTAGACCCTTTAAGTAGGATATAGTGTCCTTTTTCATCTCTTATTACAGTCTTTGTTTTAAAATCTAATTTGTCTGATATAAGGATTGCCACCCCAGCTTTCTTTTGGTGTCCATTAGCATGGTAAATGGTTTTCCACCCCCTCGCTTTCAATATGGGGGTGTCTTTGGATCTAAAATGAGTCTCTTGCAGACAGCCTATTGATGGGTTTTGTTTTTTAATCCAATCCGATAGCCTGTGTCTTTTGATTGGGGCATTTAGCCCATTTACATTCAGGGTAACTACTGAAAGATATGAATTTAGTGCCATTGTATTGCCTGTAAAGTGACTGTTACTGTATATTGTCTGTGTTCCTTTCTGGTCTATGCTGCTTTTAGGCTCTCTCTTTGCTTAGAGGACCCCTTTCAATATTTCTTGGAGGGCTGGTTTCGTGTTTGCAAATTCCTTTAGTTTTTGTTTGTCCTGGAAGATTTTTATCTCTCCTTCTATTTTCAATGACCGCCTAGCTGGATATAGTATTCTTGGCTGCATATTTTTCTCGTTTAGTGCTCTGAAGATATCATGCCAGTCCTTTCTGGCCTGCCGGGTCTCTGTGGATAGGTCTGCTGCCAATCTAATATTTTTACCTTTGTAGGTTACATATCTCTTCTCCCAAGCTGCTTTCAGGATTTTCTCTTTGTCTCTGAAACTCGTAAGTTTTACTATTAGATGTCGGGGTGTTGACCTATTTTTATTGATTTTGAGAGGGTTTCTCTGTGCCTCCTGGATTTTGATGGCTGTTTCCTTCCCCACATTAGGGAAGTTCTCTGCTATAATTTGCTCCAATACACCTTCTGCCCCTCTCTCTCTTTCTTCTTCTGGGATTCCAATTATTGTAATGTTGTTTCGTCTTATCGTATCGCTTATCTCTCGAATTCTGCCCTCGTGATCCAGTAGTTGTTTATCTCTCTTTTTCTCAGCCTCTTTATTTTCCATCATTTGGTCTTCTATATCGCTGATTCTCTCTTCTGCCTCATTTATCCTAGCAGTTAGTGCCCCCATTTTTGATTGCACCTCATTAATAGCCTTTTTGATTTTGACTTGGTTAGATTTTAGTTCTTTTATTTCTCCAGAAAGGGTTTCTCTAATAACTTCCACGCTTTTTTCAAGCCCAGCTAGTATCTTTAAAGTCATGATTCTGAACTCTAGGTCTGACACTGTACTAATGTCCGTATTGAGTAGGTCCCTGGCGGATGGTACTACCTCTTGTTCTTTTTGCTGAGGTGATTTTTTTTGTCTTGTCATTTTGTCCAGTGGAGAATAGATGAATGAGAGAAGAAAATGCTAACAGGTTAACAACGTCCCCAGCAAATATACTGTATACAAATCAGAAAAGACCTGAAACCAGGGGAAAAGAAAGGGAAAGAAAGAAAAAAGAAAGAGAAAAGAAAAAAAAAGAAAAAAGAAAAAGAAAAAGATAAAAAACAAAAACAGAACAAAACAAAAAAAACAATATGATCAAATATGATCAGGCTAGTGCATAGATCAGTGTCACACACTAGATTTTGGGCGTATTTTGGTCTGTTAGAAGAAAGTGCCTCCTAAAATTTTAAAGGAAGAAAGACTTATATATGTACAAAATAAGGGTTGATACAATGAAGGGATGGAAGATGACTGTAAAGATGAAAATTATAAAAGATTTTATAAAAGGAATTGATAAGAAGAAGTTGTTTGAAAAAAGAAAAAAGTTTTTAAAAAAAAAGGGAGAGAATGTGATCAGGCAGGAGACTAGAACAAAGCCATACACTAGTGATTTAGGGTATATTTTATCTCAAAATTTTAAAGAGAGAACAACTTATATATATATATATGCCCAAAATAAGGGTAACTACTATGAAGGGATAAAATATGACTCTAAAAATGAAAAATAAAAAATGTTTTTTTTTAAAAAGGGATTGATAAGATGTTGGTTGAAAAAGGGAAAAAGAAAAATTCAAAAAAAAACAGTTAAAAAATTAACTTTGAAAAACTAATGTATCATGGTTTAAAAAGCCATGAATTCTATGTGCAGTATTCCCCTAGCGCTGGAGTTCTCCCGTTCTCCTTGATCGGTGAACTTGGTCTTGGCTTGCTGGCTGTTCGTGCTGATCTTCTGGAGGGAGGGGCCTGTTGCCGTGGTTCCCAAATGTCTTTGCAGGAGGCGGGATTGCCCCGCCCTTGTTGGTCCTGGCTAAGCAATCAGCTCAGGTTTGCTCTCAGGAGCTTTTGTTCCCTGCAAGCACTCGGTACAGCTTTGGAGGACCAGAGTGAAAATGGGTGCCTCCCAATCTCCGCCCAGAGAAGCTGAGAACTCGTGGCCCCGCTCCTCAGTGTGCCCCCAGAGAAAAGCAGTCACTCCCGTCTCCCCGGTCTCCGGCCGCACTCCGTGCTCACCCGGCCTGTGACTGAGTGTTCCTGTCTCTGGCACCTGACCCCATGTGGAGTCTACAAACCTAGCAGATCCCTGCGGTGCGCTCCTGCGCCGCTCCTCCCCGGGGGAGGAAGGGACGTCTCCCCGGATCTGCCGCTTGTTGGGTCCCTGCTGGAGGAGCAGTGGCCCGACTGGGCCGTGGATCACAGTTTATGGCATCCCTGGGCTGAGAGCTAGTTCCTCAGCTCCGTCTCTGCAGCCGGCTTCCCTGCTCTGATACCTGGGAGCTCTGCCGCACTCAGGCACCCCCAGTCTTTCTGTTACCCCAAGGATCCTGAGACCACACTGTCCTGCAAGGGTTCCACCCCCTGCTTAGCCACTGGAGCGACATCCCTCCGCGGAGCCGACTTCTAAAAGGTCCGATTTTGTGCTCCGCAGCTCTAGCACTTGCCAGAAAGGCCGACGGAGGCCCCTCTCCCCCCGCCGTCTAGCCTTCCGAATATCACCTCGGATTCACTTCTCCGCACATCCTACCTTCCAGTAAGCGGTCGCTTCTCTGTTCAGAGAGTTGCTGCTACTCTCATCTTCGATCTCCTGTTGAGTTCGTAGGTGTTCAGAATGGTTTGATCCCTATTCATCTGAATTCCTGAGACCAGACGAAATCCAGGTCTCCTACTCCTCCGCCATCTTGCTCCGCCCTCCTCCAATAAAGTACCGAATTTTTAAAATGATGTATTCTAAGCTCGTATTCAGATTAAAACCATCACAGTCACATACATTCTCACTCATTCTCATTGACATTTGAGTTAATTTTCCTGACTGAGAAAGAGAAAGGTGGAGTTATAGCCGGATACACACATAAGCACACAAGAAGTCTCACTGACCACTGGTCGACTTATGGGAGTGTGTGACACATGTGAATATCATTAGTCACAATCATCATGGTGGAGAAAAAGTTGCAAATTCCTGTTCTATGGTCATAGTCTTTCACTGTGAATTACAATCACTTTTAGAAAATTTACATTTAAACATGCTACTGTATGACTGCCCACCATTAGAAATAAGGCAAGAGTTTCCCTGATGACACTACTTAATAATGCAACTAACCACCTACATTCCTTAGTCCCTCTTTCTGCCTTTATTTTTCTTGATAGCACTTATCCCCAAATACATACATGTTATATATTTTAATTATCTGTTTATATCTTCCTTCTAGAATATAAACACTCTATGAGGTTAGGGATATTTATCTTGTTGCCTACTGTTTCCCCAACCTCTAGAATGGTGCCTGGCACATAATAGGCAGTCAGTAAATATTCATTAAATGAATAAATAAATAGGATGGAAATTTTGTTCTACTGAGCAACTCTTATGAGGAAACTGTAATACCTTTTTTCTGTTTTAGACTGTCAGTTGCTTTTATTAAAATAAAATTTGGATGATGAATGAAATAAAATCACTCAACAATCTAAAACACAATAATTAGTCCAAGAATAAAAACAGTAGTGATGGAAGAGAAATCATCTAATAAAGTGGTTCTTTTCTCTGTTTGACAAATTAGAGAAGAATACAACATTTTTCAAAGGCTTGAATATGCTATATATTCCAAGAGCTTCTGAGGAAAGGAATACTTCTCAAATAAACATTGTCTAGAGGAAAATTAATCATCAATTATCAGATTAGGCTAAACAATAGAGTAGTAATTCTTCTAAATAAGAGTAATAAAACATTCTTCTGGACTATAGTATTAAGAGGGATAAAACTAAGATGAATCCATTTTTAATTGCTAGCTAGAAGTGAAAAGATTATAGTTTCTTTTTATTTTACTAAATGAAATCCTAAGCTTGAATAATATTAATGCTGAACATGAATTGGCTCATGCAATGTATTTGTTTCTTCATTTTTAATTAAACTTTTAATTTTGAGATAATTGTCAATTCATATGCAGCTATAAGAACAATATAGAGAGATCTCATGTATCCTTTACCCAACATCTTGTAAAACTGCCAGGATATTGACACTGATGCAGTCTATACACACACACACACACACACACACACACACACACACACATTTCCATTACAAGAAACCTTCATGTTGTTCTTTTACAGCCATACCTATTTCCCTTTATCCCCACTCCTCCAACTCCTAGAAACCACTATGTTCTACATTTCTATGATTTTGTCATTTCCAGAATGTTATATATATATGGAATGGTTTGTTCTAGGGTTATAGTATGTAACCTTCTGGGATTGGCTTTTTTTCACTCACCATAAGTCTCTGGATGTTCATATAAGTTGTTGAGTATAAAAATAGCACCTTCCTTTTCATTAAGTAGTATTCTGTGTTACCACCACAATTAGTTTAAACATTTACACGTAAAGAACATCAGGTTGTTTTCAGTTTGGAGCTATTATGAATACATATTCATGCATAGGTTTTTATATGAACATAGATCTTCAGTTCTCTGGGATAAATGCTCAGGAGTGCAATTGCTAGGTTGTATAGTAGTTGCGTGCTTACTTTTTAAAGAAAACTGCCAAACTGCTTTCCAGAGTGGCTATACCATTTTATACTCCCACCAGCAATGTTTGAGTAATCGATTTTGTATTCTTGCCAGCATTTGGTGGTGTTACTATTTTTTAATTTTAGCCATTCTGATAGGTATGCATTGATATTTCATAGTAGTTTAACTGTGCCTTTCCCTGATGGCTGATGATATTGTGTATCTTTTCACATGCATTTTTATATCCTTTTGGTGAAATGTCTGTTTATATCTTTTGCCATTTTCCAATTGGACTGTTTATATTTTCACTATTGAATTTGGAAAGTTCTTTATATATTCTAGATACAGCTCTCTGTTGCATGTGTGGTTTATAAATATTTTTTTCCAGTCTGGAGCTTCTTATCTTCTCACACTCTTAACAGGGTCTTTCACAAGCAAAAATCCAACTCATCAATTTTTCTTTGATTGATCATATTTTTGTTGTGAAATCTATGAACTCTTTGCTTACCCCTAATATTTTATCCTCCTTTTTTCTAAAAGTTTTGTAGTTTTAACTTTTACATTTGGGGCGCCTGAGTGGCTCAGTCAGTAAAGCGTCTGTCTTTGGTTCAGGTTATGATCCCAGAGTCCCAGTATCGAGTCCCACATCAGGCGCCCTGCTCAGTGGTCTGCTTCTCCCTCTGACCCTCCCCACATCTAATGCTCTCTCTTTCACTCTCTCTTTCACATAAATAAATAAAAGCTTAAAAAAATTATGCTTGAACCCAAAATCCATTTTGAGTTAATTTTTATACATGGTGTGAGACTTACCTTCTTGTATGTCCCTTTATCCTCCTTTGTTTACAATATAAGTATCTTAAATATTTCCTATGTAGAACTCCCTAGTGTTATCATTTTTGGCTTTAATCATCAATGTTAATTTAGAAAACTCAAGAGGAGAAGGGAAACCTATTGTATTTACCTATATTTTTGCTTATCATGTTCTTCTGATGTTCTAAGTTTTCTTCTTTTATTATTCCCTTTCTGTTTTGAGAACTTCCTTTAGCTCTTCTCTCAGAATGGTGACAGACTCTTTTAGCTTTCCTTTATCTGAGAATTTCTTGATTTCCCCTTAATTCCTGAAGGATATTTTTGCTGGGTATAGGATTCTAGATCGACAAGTCTTTTCTTTCAGCTCTTAAAAGACTTCCCTCCTTTCTCTATGGTTTCTGATGAGAAATTTGCTGTCATTTGAATTATTTTTTCCCCTAGAGGTAAAGTATCATTTTTCCCTGGCTGCCTTCAAATTTTGTTTCTAGTTTTCAGAAGTTTAGTTTTAATGTGCTGCGGTGTGGATTTGTTTGGGCTTATTTTGTTTGGGTTTGCTCAACTTCTTGAATCTGTAGGTTTTGCCTCTTCCAAGTTTTCACTAGTTATTTCTCTAGGTTCTTTTCCAGTCCCACTTTCTCCCTCCTCTCCTGACACAAATGTTTGATCTTTTGTTTTGATCCCACTGGTCCCGGAGATTTTGTTGACTTTTTTTTTAATTTTTATTGTTATGTTAATCACCATACATTACATCATTAGTTCTTGATGCAGTGTTCCATGATTCATTGTTTGTGCATAACACCCAGTGCTCCACGCAGAACGTGCCCTCCTTAATACCCATCACCAGGCTAACCCATCCCCCCACCCCCCTCCCCTCTAGAACCCTCAGTTTGTTTTTCAGAGTCCATCGTCTCTCATGGTTCGTCTCCCCCTCCGACTTACTCCCCTTCATTCTTCCCCTCCTGCTATCTTCTTCTTTTTCTTTTTTCTTAACATATCTTGCATTATTTGTTTTAGAAGTTCAGATCTGTGATTCAACAGTCTTGCACAATTCACAGCGCTCACCATAGCACATACCCTATCCAATGTCTATCACCCAGCCACCCCATCCCTCCCACCCCCCTGTTGACTTTTTTAAATAAGTTTTTTCTATGTTATTCAGGTTCTAATTTCCAATTTATGGATTCTTTCCTCTGTCCTTTCCATTCTGCTGTTGAGTTTATCCACTGAGCTTTTTATTCTAGTTATTACATTTTTTTCAATTTTCTAAAATTGTAAAATTACCAATTGGTTCTTTTTTATATCTTCTATTTAATTTTCAAGGTCTTCTAATCTTTTGTTTGTTTCATGTGTGTTTATAATTGTTCAATGAAGCTTTTTATCATGGCTGCCTTAAATTCTTTTTTAGATAATTCTAACATCTCTGTCACCTTAATGTTGACATCTATTGGTTGACTTTTTTTTCATTAGAGTTTGGGATTCATTCATTTCATGGAGATTCATTCATTGCTGAACCTCTGAAAAAACAATATGGTTTAAGCTCTTCTTCATTGTTGGTGATTTTTAAAAGGAAAATGATTTTTAAAATGAAATCTAAATATTTTTGTATTATAAGATTCTGGATCTTATTTAAACCCTTTGTTTTAATTGGCTTTCTCTGAAATCACTCAGGCAGGAGAACGGTGGACACCATGTCCATACAGGTAGGGGGAAGTAGCAGTCAATATTCCCTATTAGCCTCTGTTGTCATCTGATGGGGGCAGGCTCCTCATTAATGCTGGCAGGAGTAGGATTTTATCATCCCATATGATCTCCACTGGCATCTCACTGACAGCCTTATTCCAGCTGAGCACTTATAAAAGTCCAGACTCTCCGCTAAACTTCCTCTGACACAACCTCAGTGGTGAGAGGAAGGAGAGTCTTATTATGGGTGGGTGGGAATGGAAATCCAAACTCCCCATGTCATCTCCAGTGACACTATAGGGAGGGATCATTATAGGCCAGTGGGGATGAAAGTCCTGGCTCCCTAGTTGGCCTTTTCTGACACCACCTTGGGGATTGGCACCTCCTTATAGCCTGGTAAGGATGGAAATCTTGGTCCCCAGTCAGCCTTTGCTAGTCTGGGTTGGGGAGAGATTACAGTATTTTCTGTTATGTTTGGTACCACAGAAAAGTAGAGAACTTTGGAAGCAGAGAAATTAGTGTCTGAAAAATTTTTTTCTTACTAGGGTGACACTTTCTTTTGGCTTGAGAGAGTAGGCTTTTGCTGAGGCTTTTTTGTCTGTGCCCATTGGCATCATGGGTTGTTTGCTTCTTCAGCTCCAAATCTAGAATAGATGAGGCAAAAAGAAAACTCAGGGAATTCATCACCATTTTGCCCCTCAGGTCCCTAAGTCCCTAGCTGATCAGCTTTCTTTCCATCTTTCTGTCTTTTCATGTTTATTCTGTATTTCAAATCCAGGGAGAAATAGGGAAATAATAGAAAAAAAAAACTCTATCTTTCTGGAAATGGAAACCCATCCAATATATTTGTTCCATAAATATGTCAAATAAATAAGTAGATAGTCATTACTGAATCTTCTGAAACAATGATATCTAGATCTCTGTTGTCCAGTGCAGTAGCCACTAGCCATATGGGAATATTTCAATTTAATTAGTTAAAATTAGACAAAACAAAAATCCAGTTCTTCAGTTGCATTAGCAACATTTGGAGTGCTTAGTAATAGCCACAGGTGCTTAGTGGCTCTCATATAGGACTGTGCAGATTCAGAACATTGTGAACATCTCAGAAAGTCTATTGGACAAGGGTGAACCAGACACTGAACAAAATGGTTCATGATACTACTAAATGTTGATATTAAAAAAAAAAACAGGCAAGAAGAAAAATATGAGATGGGTAAATAAATGATCCTATGAATTATAGGGTTAGAAAAGATGTGGATTTATTCACAAGGCAAATTTACAAAATGGACACCAACCTACTACCATAGTATGGATTGAATTTTAAGTGATTCTAGCTGCATGGGTCCATTCCTAAGACAATTCCTTTTTCTATGAGTTGATGCAGTTTGGAAGAGTAAAAGCTAATTGATACAGCAGTTGAGATTAGCATGTATTTACCCTGACATTGCATGTTATATTACATTCAGATATCATCTGACTTTGGCAAATGTTGGACACATTCAACATCATTTTATTTGATAGAGGGGGTATGTGTAGTTTATAGAATTCAGTTTTTTTAAACAATAAGCTGAAATGATATAGAGGCAACTTTAGCAAAAGAGTTTAACTTCAGGGCAGCAAAGCACAAGTAAATATAAAATACAGGCACATAAAATTAAAATGGCTAAAAATCATAAAGAGTTCAGAACTAGAGCTTCTTGTTATTTAATTTACTCAACAATTATTTGTAAAATGCATATATTTTTTTAAAGATTTATTTATTTATTTTACAGAGAGAGAGAGACAGGCAGAGACAAAGAGTGTGCAAACACAGGGAGGGGCAGAGGGAGAGGGATGGGGGAAGCAGACTCCCTGCTGAGCAGGGGAGTCCCACGATGTGGGGCTTGATCCCAGGATCCTGGGATCATGACCTGAGCCAAAACCAAGAGCCACCCTGATGCCCTGTAAAATGCATATTATTACAGTTCAACCATCAATTTCTCAGATATGAAATTAGGCTACAGAGAAATTGGCTTTATTACTTATTGGAAACATACTTAGGCCATTTTATTGCTTCCTATTTATATCATATGGCCATCAGATGTCTGTCATAGTCATACCAGTCATATCAGACCCCTAATTATTTGAAAAAAATACCTTGCACTTTCTGCCTTTATTGTTAACTTACATTTTTTCCTCATTAATACATTGTCCATATATTTATCAGGCACCTTCAATGAGCCCGAAAATTCCAGCACCAAAGTGCATTCAGTGAACAAAACAAAGATCCCTGTCTGAATACTCACATTCTAGGTAATTAAAAATAAATACAATAAATAAATTAGAAGATGACTACTGTGGAAAAAAGAAAAAGTAGAACAGGTTAAAGGGGAATGAGATGGGAGGTATGGGGCAGACTAAGTTTCTTTTACAGGATCCATCATCATCATCTGTTGCAATCTCAGCTCATCTCAAATGTTACCTCCTTTACAATGCCCTCCTTGATACCTGAGTTAAAATCCATCTCTCCTACTATGCTCCTTTAGCACTTCCTGTCTCTATTATAGCACTTAGCCTTCTGCCTTGTGTTAGATATGAATACATCTGTCTTTTCATTAGACTCTGCTTTCTTAATGAAGAGAACGTGCCTTATTAATCATTTTATCCCTTGCAGAGTCACACATAATGGTTGGCTTAATAAATGTTAGTTGAACAGTGAAGACTAAATTGAACACAAATTGACAAAGATCCAGATTGTTTATAAAAGGTACTCTTAATATTAGGATTCAAAAATATGTTACACATGTAGATATTGGGTGCTAATTCTCTGTTCATATTTACTTTCTTCCCTTCTGCTAACAACCATTGGGCTAGAGAGATGGTAATGTGTTGTTGGAGAAAGTATTTTCTGCTTTTGCTGAATTTCCAGTAGAAATACCACATATTAACATGCCCAACAAATCAAGCAAAATAGTGTCATCATCAAGAACTTAAATTTGTCTTCAGAGCATTATGCATTGACTATAGAGCCCACTAAATTAAGTGTTCTACATTAGAATTTAGGCATATTAACTAACACTATTGTCTTATATAATACCATGGTTTCATATGAGAAAATATGATTTATGTGAAACTGTCAATCTTTTTCTTTTTGTTAATAAATAAAAAACACAGAAATCATCTAGCTATATTCTTCTCTATTTCTTTCATAAAACATACTGCTTTATATGACAAGAACCAGTAGAACTTGTTGGTTAAGAAGTAGTATTTCTTAAACATAATAACATAGTATCTTGAAAATGCTATTATAAACACCATTCACTATGTAATAAAGCATAACTATGATGCTGATTTTGATTACACATTCTGTAAGTATCCTATTCAGTAGGTATGAATAAAAGACTCCCCCTAAACAATCATATAACTGAAAGTACAAGTAGTTTTTATATTTTACTTCTTTTTAAAAATCAGATTTAGAATTTAAAGATTTAGCTATTACATAATTAGAAAATGTTTAAAAATTCTTAGTAATTCAGATAGAATGAATTAGTTATTAGAGTTGCTTTTTGAATGGAGAGGTGACAACATGAAATATTAATGAATGTTCTACTGCAATTGCTAATGACAGATTCTTCTGATGAAGAATTTAAAAGAAACCTCTTTTAAAGAAGGGAATGTTTGTCTTCTTGATATTTTTATTGAACTGAAACACTGATGTTTCTCTTTTTTAAAAAAAAATTTTTAAGTAAGCTCTACACCCAACATGGGGCTTGAACTCATGACCCCGAGATCAAGAGTTGTATGCTCCACTGCCTGAGCCAGCCAAGTGTCCAGATGTTTCTTTTAAAGGTACTTATTTTTATCCCAAATGCTCATATAGTACACATTTCAATTAAATTTTATCCTTGATGTGCGGGGAATTACTATAGAGTAATCATTAGAGACACTGAAATTTTTCATTATGATTATTATAGAAAAGTTAATGGGTCATAAGTGAGAAAGTTAACAATGGTGGAAGAGACAATGTGTTGGTCAGAAGAAGAACAAATGTAAAGAATGCATAGGATGATCACGAACATGAGAAAACAGTCTACAGTGACTAGATTCAATGTTTGTTTGGCTTAGAGTTTGAATCTTATCTTATTACTATTTTCCTATGTGACTGGTACAATGTTGTGTGCATGTGTATGTATATACAGACCTGCAATAAGTGACTAGTTAATTTAATTACTTACGTAGGAGCGGTGAAGTTGCTAAAGTTACTCTTTGCCTTTGAGGATGTGTGTAAATGCTATCAAAACAAGCAATAAATTCAACAAAAAAAAATTGTTATATGAAGCCATTTGAGACAATTTTAACTGTTTGACTTGATTTTTCAAGGTTTTGATCATCTATTTTTTTGCTGTATTATTATAAGAAAGTTTAAATTTTAAGTGGGCCAAATCTATAGTTGGTTAACCCTCTTTGGTACACAATATCGGCATTAATATCTCTCACAATTATTTTGATTAAGATGTATTTTTAGACACATTTTCAAAGATCAAAAGTGCTTATGTATGTGTGCAAAATTTGAATTTGGTATCTGTCAATACAGAATGAACATTTTAGTGCATAGCTGCCTACACACACTCATATACGCACACACACTATTTATAATTTTAGAGCTTATATAAATGTGCTTGTCTATAAAAAGGATACAACATGGGGACTCAACAGAGGGTATTTTATTTGCATAAAAATGACAAGAATTTTAATAAAATATTAATAACATATGAATTTACTTCAGCTATACTATCTCCTTCACTCCTGAATTAAAGTTCTTACTCAGGAGTATGAATTCCTCCTGCATTTTGTAGATGCTCTGACTTGCTCCTAGTTTATCAGTAAACATTAGCTGGGTGTTGTCATGGTAAATGGAAAAAATGTTTCTA
Source organism: Zalophus californianus (assembly GCF_009762305.2). NCBI lineage: Eukaryota > Metazoa > Chordata > Mammalia > Carnivora > Otariidae > Zalophus > Zalophus californianus. Next base: position 63,225,549 of record NC_045596.1, read on the forward strand.
ATCTGTCCATGTAAGTAGGCCCACTGCTGTCAGCAGATAAGAGAACAGGAATAAGGTATAGTGCTGAAGTATAAAAAACTAAAAGGTTAAAAAAAGAAAAGCATACTTGTCCTTTAAGAATGATTTCGTTGAATACTATTTTTAGAGCAACATGAAAATAACATAATTGAAGAAGGTCAACGCAAATCAAATTGGAAATATAATAATTTAAAAAGGGGGTACACAAATATAATTTTCATTTTGTCTTGAAATATGCATGAAGTTGTTTGATCTTCACCCAGATGAAAACAAATAATGAAATCACTTTCATATAATATCCAGTCACACTTCATAAAGAGTTTTTTGGGGAAAGATATGTAAGAGGAACTTCTCTTTTGCCTTTAAACAACAGTACAGTGAAATTTATCTTTGTTTACCTAGTCTCTGGTCAATTGTAACTTTCCCCTCAGAGCATCTGCCTTTAATTCCTTTCTATGAATCCAAAGTGCAATTAAAAAAAGACATATTTCCAAATGCCAATTCAAAGTGGCCTTTATTATTCAGGTACTTTGACCGTCTAATTCAATACGTGTTTAGCACCCATAATGTGGCTAATTGGGCTCTGTATGCAATAGAATTACTTAAAAATAAAAATACATGCACTTTGTATTTTGTTTGACAGTTAAGACTTATACACACTGACCAATGAAAGTGCACAGTGTGCTAGACTTTGCATGCTGACAAAAATGCTACAGCGGTTTAGAGAAATGATGGGTTATTATGAAGTGGGGAAGTTGGGGAAGAACTTCCTAGAGGAGGTAAGTTAAATTGAGACAGCTGCATATATCTAATGCAGATGAGGAGGAGGGAAAGACAGTGTTTGGGGTTAGGGAAACAGCAAGCCCAAAAGGAAAAGGGTGAGATAAATTAGCCAATAGAAAATAAATAAGCCTCTTAGAGCAGATTTGTGTGTTTTGAGTGGTGGGGGACCAGGCTTCCATTATAGCTTTAGGCTTTGCTTTTAGATTCACTTCTGGTTTTAGAGCTCTCCCCTATCTTTGTCTTGATGCTATTTCTTATGGCATTCTTTTGCTTGTGCTGTCCTGATTTTACCTGTATAAGTTTTCCACTCCTATCTTACAGTTCCATATGCAGAGCAGTTTTCTATTTCCTCTTTTGTTTGTTTTGTTTTTTAGCTGCCTGCATTTCTCCCCTTAAGATGGTTCACAAAGATCCGGAAAACCGTCTAGGTTTCAGCTGACCAATGCACTTGAGTTCCACCAATGTTTATTAAGCACTTACGAGGGGACAGGCATGTATAGATGAAGAAGGCATGGTTCCTATCCTCCTGAAGCTTTCAGCCAGGTAAAGGCTCTTTTGTGCCTCAACTCTGTTTATATCATCCTCTACTACAACTGCAGGCTAAAGTCAGCCAAAACAGAAAAAAGTAAAATGACTTAAAAATGCTAAGAAGCCTGAAACTCACCCCAAATAAGAATCTAGATTTTATCTGTGAAGCACCTGTGGTGAAAAGGTGACATGGTAGTTTGGATCTTAGCTCTGTCACATGTAATACAACTTTGAATAGGATGATAGAAGAAAGAGGAACTGACATTTCTATGGGCACAGCATGATGATTGGTATTGATTGTATATTACCTAATACTCATAGTGCATATCACCTCCAGCCCCCGCTTCAAAAAACAAAAATAAAACCAACAGCACCACCAAAAACAAAATAAAAAAACATATTCTTCCTATATTAAAGATGACCAAAACTCAGGTGCAGATAAAGCTAAGAAGCCTGGGTTTTCAGATACATCTGAGATTTGAGCCTGGTCTCAAGCCTCCAACCCTACCACTTACTAGATTTTAGGCTAAGTTATTCATTCATTTACTGAATACTCACTACATGTCAAGCACATTGCTTGGCACTGGATTTTAAGAAAACAATGTGACATGGTCCCTTCCCTTAAACCTCTTACAATGAGGTAGAGGGAGACAAGCATGTAAGGAAGCCCTTGTAATTAAGTGATAGGTGTAGTTCTGGAAGTCTACAAAGAGTAGTGTGAGGTACCAAGGGGTTCATTCTCCCCAGGACTGGCAGATGGCAGAGGTCAGGAATTCACAGGGGAGGTGGTCCTGGAGTTCCACAGAGTCACCCATTAAATCAGGTAATTGTGAGAAAGAACAAGACATTCTAACTGGAATGAGCACTGGGGCCTGAAACAGGATGGCAAGAAATGAAGGTGGTTCAGGGAGGCTGGAGTGAGAGTTGTGAATAATAACATTCACTTCCCTTGTTAGAGGATACATAGGTAACATTTATACAGTGTTAAGCATAATGCCTGAGACATACTAGGTGCTCAATAAACGTTCCTGTTCCTCTTTGATTACATCCCCTTCCAGCCCTGAAATCCCATGATTCTTACCATACTGTATGAGTTCTTATTATATATTGGTTCATACACTGTTTTACACATTGTAAATGTTCAGTAAATAGTCTCTACTACAGTTGGCAGAAGACTGGGTAAAACAAGATGTGAATTTTGATAAAGTATTGAAACAAAAGCTGAATTAGCTTCAACCCTTCTCTGTCCCTCTGTAACTTGAATACAGTTTTGCTTGTGGATATGTGAATGTTGTGGAAGTGTAGAGATTCAGCTTCAGTTCTACATACTGGAACATAATTCAATATTTTACCATGGGAACTGCTCATCTGCTCCCCAAACCAGAAGAGCTGCTTTTCTGCCCCAGGAAGTTTCTAAGAACCTAACATCAGCCACATTGCTGCGTGGAGATTTGAAGGCAACATATCATACAAACACAAGTTTAGAGCTCACCATTTCTACATGTACTGAGTTAATACATGTAATGCACATTAAAATAGCACTGATAAATCACATCACAAGTATCTAATAAGAACTGGTTCTTATTTTACATTCTGCTAACTTTTATATAAATGTACCTGGGAGCAGGGTAAGAACAGGATAGTAGAGCTTGGCCATGGAGGGGAATACAAAAGGTAGCAAGAAGAGGGAGGACAGGAACATATCCAAGAGTGTGACTGTAATCCCACTAGGACAAATACTTGTTTAGGCAGGAAGATATCCCTGCTGTGACATGTGAACCTGAGGTGCTGTATATCCAGTGGAAACTCCCCCTCACCTCCACCCCTCTCCCCTACCAATTCAGCTGGGATGGCCATCAAAGTGCCTCTTCTGATGGTGAAGTTGCCTACCTCTTGTAGTCTTTTTAAAAAGCATGGTCAAGCTGTAGGCAAAATTCTATCATAAATGAATTTCATGTCAAATAAGTCATTTTTTCCCTATTTAGAATATTTGTGAACAGTGTTTAAAACTACACTGTCAGATTGATTTTTCTTAGATGTATATAAATTTTGACAAGGTATAGTGATGATGTCGAGTAGTTTTAACAGAAGATAAAATATTGGTGATATTAAAAAACACTTTTTAAGTAATGGGGAGATGTATATATTCTTCTAATGTACTTCAGGACTTTTAATTTTTTTGGAAAGCAAAGATTATGGGCATTTAACTAGGTACAAAGTAATACTGTTAGGGAGGGAGAATAATTATTCCTAACAGTAAAGCATAATGAGGCTAATAATGATAGAAGGTACATCATCAAAGGAAAACACTGACTTGTGAGGGAAAAAAAATGAATAATCAGGCACTGGAAGAGATGACTTATAAAGCTAATAATGGCACTGGAATAAGTCTTTTGGGATAAGCATATTTTGTTTGATCCATGCCAGTTTTTCTCACTCCACACATCTTTGAGAGCCACCTTATTGTAAAGTAGATGAGGGTCAAAGTAACAAAAAGGGTTATAGTTTTCCACTAGACGACAAAAATACAACAATAATCCCTCCTCCCCCCTATTGTCAAAATCCTTCCTGTTTAAGGATCTCAAAATCTTTAGTTGGCTACAGTGATCTGTTGACTTTATCAGAATATTGTAACATGAAACCATGCAAACTGAAGCAATCTATTTTTTAAAAAGAAGTCTTCAAAGGGAGACAAACCATAAGAGACTCTTAAGCATAAGAAACAAACTGAGGGTTGCTGGAGGGGAGAGGGATGGAGGGATGGAGTAACTGGGTGATGGGCATTAAGGAGGGCACATGATGTAATGAGCACTGGTGTTATATAAGACTCATGAATCACTGAACTCTACTTCTGAAATTAATAATATACTATATGTTAATTAATTGAATTTAAATTTAAAAATTTTAAAAAGTCTTCATTATGTGGCTAATTTCCAACTATTTTTATAGCAGTACAGCTATAAACCTTTGAAATATTGAGATATGTATAAAAAACTAAAATGTAATTTTAATCTTTTACCTTCATTAAACTATTCTATATCTGTGTACTTACTGTAAGTTACCTGTGACAGTATTTTAAAGGGTCAGAATCTACATTATTCATATTTTTTCTAGAGATTTTATTTTCCAGTAGGAAGCCAAAGTGGATGTTCATCTGTAACCATGGTTTAAGAATAAGTACAAACCTAAGAGACTAGAATTCTCAATATATTAGTATCTCAATTTCTGCCTACAGATTGGTTCAAGGATACTCATCCTCAATTCACAAAGCTATAGGCAAATACAATATGACAGTTTCAACATCTTTTGGTGGTAAAAGTGTTTGTAAATGTTTGGCATTCTTGTTATTAGTAATACAATGTTTTTACTTTCTTATTAAGTAATATGTTAGTAGCTGTCATAGAATATTGTGGAGTTACCATTCTGTCAAGATGAGAGAAAATTTAAATTTTATTACATTTTTGGTGAAAAATTAAAGAACACATTGGCCGGTGTTACAAGGGGACTTATGCTTTAAACTGATTATAAACTTCCATATTATTAGTCAGGTTATATGAGTTTCTTTGCCACAGAAATTGTGGTAAATTTGCTCCCCAACTGATCATAGGAGACTTTATTTATTCTTGTATTTTGATTAGGTGTAGTTGCATTAGGCCCAAACTGTATGTTAGGCTGATACCAGTTTTGAATTGTATGAAATGACTAAATTTCTCCATTAGTCTGCTTGAAAAATATAATTCAAATGTTGTAGGAATGAGACTCCGTAGTGAATCTCCACAGTAAGGAAAATGGTCAGCTTATTTCTAAATGGAAATCCCCAATTGTCACACCACATCAATCATCTGACATATAATCTGACTTCCATTGAGCTGGAATGTACTTTAAAGGTCAGGTCTCTGGATGAAGAATTTTAGCTTAGTGGGTTATGCAAGAAAAATGCCTAAATCCAGAGCACTGTTTTGGCATTGGTAGAAATAGCTTCTCTTCAAATAGCAGAGGGGAGGAAAAATGTAAGACTATTAAGCTCAAAGTCTTTTGCCCAAGCACATCTGCCTGTATCCCATTAACAAGTTGGACAAAGCAATAGGGGTAGGGATAGAACCACGTTCATCTCCTTTCATAGAAGGTGTATACTGGAGTCTTACACGCACAACTTACTTGGTCTACATTGAAAAAATTTAGGAAATGCCAATTAGAAAAAAAATTCCAGATATCTGGTTTCTCTTAAGAAATTGGAACCCCTGGCCACAGTGGGCCTGTATTCACAAGGCTGGGGTTGTGGTGGTGGAAAGCAGGCTGAAGCTGAGAATCGGGTGCTCTCCTTACACAAGCTCTGTAAGTTCTCATTCTCTTAACACTCCTCAACGTCTTACGCCCATGCTCATTATGCCTGCCTCATCCTGGCAGGCATTGAGATTCCTGCAGTTTATGAAATGGAGGCGACGAGCCTTTTTTTTTTAAGGTGGGCTAATCTCTTTGTTAAAGGAGCGATAGGGAAAATTCAACGGCTGCTTTTGCTTCTAAACACTCTGAAATCTGCCGTTTTTCAACCCCCTTTTTCAGAATGGCCTAAAGTACGAAACTAAGTATCAAAGGATGGACCTTGTAGTCCCAGTCCTACCACTGGCCAGCTGTGCGACCTTGGGCGAGTCCATTAAGTTCTCTTGGCCAAAGGCAATGAGTGGTCTGCAAATGCACATAATACCTGTTTCGAGTATCTCACACGGCTGTTGCACAGCACACGAGATTTTAAAAAGTACTCTTAAGCAATTTATAAACCGCAAAAACGCTTCCCAGCACAAGCGCTTGTTAACAGAGTGCGACACGGTGGCTTTAGAAGTTGGGTTACTGGAATCCGCTCTAGTTCCGTGCTGCTCCCACCTCCCACGCTCAGGGTGGGCGAGCGGAAGAAGATTCTCAGGGGAGGTCTGGAAAACTGGCTTAGAAATGCAGCGAGAAGTTCCTTAGCGGGGGTAAAGTTGTTGGCGGCATTTTTAAGCATCCAGAGTGACACACCAACTCCTAGCCGAGATGACAGACCCTGCCGCATGGCCAGCGCGGGAACCGGTCCCCCGGCCACCTCCCACCTCGAGGCCGGGGCCCCAGAGGCCTGACCTGAACGCTCCCAACTGGGATCCAACACCCGGGACCCCGGACCTCGCCCTCGTCCTGAAACCCCCACAACCACCTCCCCGCCCCCCTTCCCTCTCCACGTGACAAGGGCCGGAACCGTCACTTCCGGCGGCGCGGATAACGCGCCTGCGCGGGGCGCCGGGCCTCAGAGAGCGGTTGGCAGCGGCGCCGCACAGCCAACGGCCGCGAGTGGCGAGCCGCGTAGGTCCAGCTCCGGCGGCGGCGGCGCCGCGGGCTGCGGTCTTGGGGGTGTGAGGCCGGAGAGGTCCAGCCCACTCCCCGGAGGGGCCGGCCGCCCCGCCCCCTTCCCCATTTCTCTCTCTGGCTCTCCCCCTTCCCCGGCTCACGCTCCCGACGCTTAGTGAGGCGGCTAGGGCGCCCGGGGCACTCGCGGAGGCGGCGGCGTCGCCCCCGCACTCGGCCCCGCCCCCTCGCGCCCCGCCCCGTCCCCGCCCTCTCCACCGCCCTCTGCGGGAGCCCGGCAGCTGCAGCGGAGCCGCGGAGCGGGCGGCGGGGCCGGGGCAGTGCGCTCGGGGAGCGCGGGATGTGAGGCTCGGCGGGCCGCAGCGCGCACGGACGCTCGGACGGGCGAGGGGCGGCGACCCCTCGCGGACGACCGGCGCGCCCCGGGCCGAGGACTCGCTCTCTCGCTCGCCCTTGCGCGAGCCCCGCGCCCCCCAGCGCGCCGGCGGGACCATGAAGAAGTTCTCTCGAATGCCCAAGTCCGAGGGCGGCGGCGGCGGCGGAGCGGCGGGTGGCGCGGCCGGCGGGGCCGGGGCCGGTTCCAGCTCCGGCAGCTCGTCCGTGGGGGTCCGGGTGTTTGCGGTCGGCCGCTACCAGGTCACCCTGGAGGAGTCGCTGGCCGAAGGTACGGGCGCCTGGGGAGACTCGGGCAGGCAGGTGAGGGAGGGCTGGGGTGTGGCGGTGGCTCTCCGGGTCCTCGCCCGCTTCTTTCCTCGCCCTCTCGGCTCACTCTTCCCGCTTCTGCCTCATTTGCTGTGCCAGCGGGGGCTCTTAAAGAGTAGCTCGGGCTTTTCGCTCTTAAGCCGGCTTTTCTCGCGGTTGGCAGCTCTGACCGGTGCACAGTTCTCTCATTATTGAGTTTAAGTCCTTTTCAGCCCTCCTTGACGCGGGGAAGTAAGTAGAAAACGTCCTAGCGAGTGATGTGGTGTCATGATTGGACCAGTGTGACTCATTAGAGGGTCAGATCGTGCAGGATCGAGGCTCTGCTTTGCCAGCTGTGGCTCAGGCGGCTGTAGTGCGTTGGCCTCTACATCCGCGTCTTCACCCGCGCTGCAGGGTACAGGACCCTGCAGTCCCCCAAGGCGAGCTGGGTTTGCTCCTACTCAGTCATCAGTTGAAAAACAGTTTCTTTCTCTGCGTGCTCTTGTGCATGTGTTGGAGGTGATACTTTGCCCCAAATTAAGTTAGTAGGTTGCTTTGGAGGAGGAGCAGGTAAACTTGAAGTCCATTTATCTTTGTTTTTTAGAATCTTCATCAGACAAGGTGCTATTCATACCTTTTCGGTATGTCTCTTTCGTACTTTAAAAGGGGCTAAGAAAGCAGGTTAATTTTCACTTGCGAAGTTTTGCGTTCGGTCCTTCATTATCTTTACCAGGCTATGTCAGCAGTTGCAAGTCTGCTTACAAGAAAGCTTACTCCATTTAAAAGACAAGATCCTGCACTTTAGTTTTGTATTTCTTGTGTAACTGGCTTGTAGAAAATATTTTCTCTCATTTATTGCATGCTTCATTTGATCTTTGAGCTTTTAATTGCAGAATATTACAAAAAAATACTTTTAAAAATTCATAAGAAATAATTTGTTGATAAATGGCCCTTTTAAGTTCCAAGGTTAAGAGAAAAGAAACTGAAGAGAGTAGTTTTGGTTCTCTGAAAGTCAGACCTCGATGTGGTTTGGACACAGTAGACAGAGATTCCATTTATGTTTTTTGAAATGCCATAAACAATAGCACATTAGTGCAAAAGAAAAATTTGAACGTTTTTGTCTATAAAATATTTAAAGAGAAAGAAATCTTGAATTATTCAGGGATGGGTGTCATTGTTATACAAGCCATCGCCCCTAGTAATGAGCCTAGCCAAACCTTGGAGAGGTGGGAGAAGGATCCTTAGCTTCTCAAAAGAATGAATATATGGTGATTGGTTTTGATAGATGTAAAATTTCCTAGCTCTTTGTTATACATGATTTTCAAATGTTGGTTTAGATTGAGTTGTGGGTTTTTTTGATTTTATTTATTTATTTATTTTTTTTATTCATTTGTGAGAGAGACAGAGAACAAGCAGGGGGAGAGGCAGAGGGAGAGGGAGAAGCAGACTCCCCGCTGAGCAAGGAGCCCGATGCAGGACTCGATCCCAGGACCCTGGGATCACGACCTGAGCCGAAGGCAGAGGCTTAACCATCTGAGCCACCCAGGCGCCCTGAGTTGTGGGTTTTAAGAAGACATGGCTGTTAACTCACATGCTGTACTTATTTCTTTGAATTGTAGTAACTAATTGAAGTGTGGCTTGAGTGGTATTACACTCACTTCATTTCAGAAAATCCCAGATGGGTTTTTTATTTAGTAGAAGGAAAAGATTGACATTTCAACAAACTACACTTTGGATTTGTGGCTTCTATCACTGCTCTAAGCATATCCTATCATTACCATAAGCAAGTCATTTTCAAGAAAAATTAAGTAATTTTGGAAAATGAAAATAAAAATGAATTTCAAAGGTGGAGTGCTCATTCAACCACAAAAAATTAAAAAGAAATTAAGGACTAATGTCACTGTTAGAGTGTTTTACAAGTTTTTGCTATAAATTTTGTCATATTTCTTGGGAAAATCCATAACTAAGTGCTAGGATGAAGCAGGAGCTGACGAAACTGTTTTGGAAGGTGGGACTCTCCCCACCCAACACTCCAGCTCTTGGACTAGACTTTTATTTCATCCTCTCTGGAGGGTAGGGGAGACTTTCTTCCCTTGTGTATTTCTTTTCTGTTCACACACACAACTGAAATTACCTATATTCAGTTTACTTTTTGATCCTGACAGTTTCTTCTTACTTCAAATGCTAATATCCTCTCTCTTTTCCAAATAATTTAGAAAATGTAGACAAGATGTTTAAGCACAAAGTCTGGTTCACACTCAAGAATGATCATTCAATAATTGACAGATACATTTGCTGAATTAGAAGATTAGGGCAAGTGGTGTGGAAAGGCATTAGAGTTTTAGAGTACCTGAACTGGGCAGAGGTATACCATTTAGTGGGACAAGGGGTTGAAACAAAGACAGACCAAAAAACAAACTAGGTAGGCTTTACATTTTTTTTGTTTGTTTGTTTTGGGTCCTTGTTGTTTAAACAGGGCCAAGACTGTAAGTGCTGTGCCCTGAGGTGTTTTTGCCATACTACTGCAAACATGGGCATCTTTTTCAGAATGACCTCTGCAGTGTCTTTGAGTCTTCAATAAATCTGCTGTTCTTTTCTCTGTCTCATATTGTCTCATATTCTTTCTCCTTCTCTTTCTAAGTATATTTATATTTATATATTTCATTCTTATCGTTCAGAGTAGTTATGTTTTGTAAAGTCACTGAACAATGAGTTAGTAAATACTGAACCATTGCCCTTGAGAAATACAGGCATAAGGTCCTGCAAGCCCTTGGTCACAACATTTTTGTCAACCAGTCAATATATAATCTTGTTTTATGTGAGTTTCTGTTTAAAGATCTTATTTAATATATATTGTTGATTCATTAAAACTGAACTTAACAGCTAACAGCGCTGTAACTCATATCTAAATAAAGCTTATCTAAAACACATTATTTTCCCTGTAAGGGACATCACAGCCTTCTTGAGCTTAGGAATACTAGATGACACTTTGGCACTATGCTTAGGGCCATTTTAAACAATGAACTCAATAAAAAGCACAAAAATGAGAAAAACATGGCACTAAACAGACTTCAAAAAGGGCCCTTGTTTATAAACAAGGCAGAATGGTATCTTGTTGACTCCAGCTGGCCTTCTCAAAATTTTCAGCACTATGCTCATGTGTGTAATGATCATGAAAATGCCACTGTATTGATTTTGGGAATACAGATGAATTTTAGTGACTGCATGATTTACAAATATGGAATCCCCAAATAATGACAATAAACTATGTATGTATGTATATATGTATGTATACATATACATACATAATATTTGAGTATAAATATTGAGGTCACATGTATATATATATAAATACATAGATATTACATAGTAAAGAAATAAACAGATTCTCAGAGATATACTTAAATGTATGTTTAAACTGTTGGAGTAGTTTCTTCTCTGAAATATACACTGTATCATAGTCTCTAGTTAAACATTTGTATGTTTGAAAATGCTTGTTACACCTTGCACCTTTTTAATTCCTGCTCAAAGTTTAGAGGACTAATATCTTGTGGAATATTTTCATGTTTTTTTTTTTTTCAAAAACAGTTTAGTTTTAGGAGTGCATGCTAACCAAATCCAATTTGGGCCTATAGAAATCAGAGCCATATGTAAATTTTAGATTGAAACATGTCAAATTGTCAAGCATATATAATTCAGTGTACTCTTTAAATTTTCCAATAAAACATAGGACTGGCTTTTTCGTCACTATGCCTCCATAAGCCTTCAGTGCTAGTTAGAGGATTTAATATTGATTGATAATGGGAAGAAGTTGGTTCTCAATGTGTTTGGTACAAAGCGCTTAAATAAATGGGGAACCAGGAGGTTGGGACACTATCCATAATTTGTTCAGGTAATCTAGTTATGAGGTTCTGGGGGCTGGATAGGAATGGTATTTTGAATATAATTGCATGGGTAAGGATAAGACTTTCTGTCATGGGCATGGGGGTTGTTGGTACTGTCAGTACAGGTAATTGAGAGGCCAGGAATTTACTACAGAGCTCTGTAGAAGGAGCTCAGTAGCTCTCTCAGAGTTAACTGCTTAGATTAGGGTAAGTTAATTTAGGCTTAGTGTTAACCACTTCTCACTGTTAATTTTACAGGAAGGTAGTAAAATACATTTGATTTTGCCACATAAATCAATCTGAAAATGATGCATTTAAGCATGATATTTCATTTGTAGAAATTATCTGTGGCTACCCAGTAACTTGTAAGTTCAAGTTTTTGAGAGAGGACAGAGAAAGCAGAAGGGGAGGATTTAACAAAAATATTGACAACTGTTACTGCTCCATAACTATTAAATGCCTTTTGTGTGCCAGGCTCTGTAGTAGGTACTATTTATACAGTGGAGAACAAAACAAATATTTCTTTGTCCTTATGGAAGTTACAGTCCAAAATAGAAGATAAATGTTAAACAAAAATCAAGATGTAGATAATTTTGATAATTGTCATGAGAAGACAGCACAGGGTTTAATGAGAGAATAACCAATTCAGTTTCTATTGAAGGATCAAGGAAGACCTTTTTGATATTTTACCAGAAATCTGAAGTATGAGAAAAATTAGGTAAAGGCAGAGGTGTGATGGTGGGATGGTGTGGAGTATGTCATGAAGAGAGAAGTCTATGTGAGGAAGAGTTTCAGGAACTGAAATATGCCCAGAGCTGGGGACTATAATCATTGAATCATTTGGAGGAAGGACCCAAGATGATGTTGGAAAGGTGACCAGGATCCAGGACTTTATGATTTCAGATTTTATCTGAAAATGCAATGGGAAGCTACTGAAGGATTAGGGCAGTTATATGCTCTGATTTGTATTTTTACAAGATCGTGGTGATTGCTATATAGATACTGGTTGAGATGTATACAGATTAGATGATTAGTTAAGATGGTGGCGGTGGGAATGGAAGCGAACGTTATAATGCTTAAATGGGAAGACCTGGTGATGGATTGGATTGGGGGGGAGGGTATTGTAGGAACTGTGAAGAATGACTTGCTTGTGCAGCTCTTGGAGGTACCGTTTGCTGAGATGGGGGAGAGTAGAGAAGGAACAGATTTTTTGGGGGGTGGGAGGAAGATTTAGGAGGATATCCAGGAGTTCGAGACGTTTAGTTGAGGTATCTGGGAGGAAATAAGCGTCAAGTGGGAAGCTTAGTGTGTGGTCTGGTACTCAGCAATGGTGTCTGGGCTTAGAGATAGGTATTTTGGTAAGTGAACATTTGGCCGTTATTGAAAACCCTGGGAGAGGATAATGTAGGGAGAGAGTATAGAATGAGAAGGCTATCACTGAAGGACTGTGGTAGAACATTGGTCTTAAACATTAGTGTTCATCAGAATCATTTGGAGGGCTTGGTAAGCCGCAGATTGCTGAGCCTGACGCCCAAAGTTTGATTCCGTATGTCTGGGTAAGGCCCATAATTTTCATTTCTAACAGCTTGCTCACTGATGGCTGATGCTGCTGGTTCAGAAATCATACTTTGAGGACCACTGATTTAGAGTAAAAAGGAGCTACCAGAGAGGTATGAAGAATACCAGGAGAATATGATGCTTTGAAGAGGAGGAAGTGAATTGTGTTGCCTGAGAAGTTATCTTGATCACATTTTTTGGCCACACATTCACAGTTATTCATGCTTAGTTCTTTTTTTTTTTTCTTCCAGATTTTATTTTTAAGCAATCTCTACACGCAACTTGGGGCTCCTGACTCACAACCTGGAGATCGAGTCACATGCTCCATAGACTGAGCCAGCCAGGTGCCCTCCCCCTGCTCCCCCCTTTCCCCCATGCTTAGTTCTTAACCTACCTTTTAAATCTTAGCTCTGGTTATTTCCTGATAATACTCTGCTCCAGCCACAGTGTGCTCCATTCCCCGTTGTTTTGTGACTGAATGTTGTATTTACTTATCACTACCTTTGCCTGTGTAATCCTAGTCACCTAACTGCTAGTTATGATCACTCCCTTCTTCCTGTGGACATTTGTAACTATTTATTTGCTTTTTCCCCCTTATCACATTTAATCTTTTGTCTTGAGATACAATTATGTAAGCACGTGGAAATACTAAGGTGGTTATTGTTCCTGTCTCATTTCCCTTAGCAGATAGTAAAATTCTTGAGGCTAGACATACTCTCTATTAGTTGCTTTTTGAATCACACAAATTGCCTTGTCATATCATGGACATTCAAATTCTTTTCAAAGGAAACGATTTTTGACTTTTTTTTTTTTTAATGAACACAGATGGAGTTTTTCAATTTGCAAATTGAAGGGAGGGCTCTTTAGTTCTTGTCCCATCAGAGGTCTTCTACTTAGGTCAGGGGACCCTGAATTTTCTACTTTGGTGAAGACAGACTTTTTAAAATTTTTTTAGACCTACACATGCATGTTTATAGCACCTTTATTCATCAGTCAAAAACTAGAAACACGGGCACTCGGGTGGCTCAGTCAGTTAAGTGTCTGTCTGCCTTAGGCTCAGGTCATAATCCTGAGGTCCTGGGATCGAGCCCCTCATCAGGCTTTCTGCTTAGTGGGGAGCCTGAGTCTCCTTCTCCCTCTGCCCCTCCCCCTGGGTGGGCTCTCTTTCTCTCAAATAAATAAATAAAATCTTAAAAACAAAACAAAACAAAAAACTAGAAACAGGAGGAATCAGCATCATGGTAGCATAAGATGTACCTCTTTTTTTTTTAACATGGGATTTTTTTTTAATTTTAATTCCAACATAGTTAACATATAGTGTTATATTAATTTCAGGTGTACCGTATAGTGATTCTACAATTCATACAGGTGAAGACAAACTTTTGAAGAGTTTGTTTAAGCCTAAGTGTCATTTCAGTTAGCCTCCTTGAAACAGCAAAGAAAGAATAAACTAGATGTCCTCTTATAGTTATCTTTCTCTGTTGACATATTTCTCTTTATTTTGCAAAGGTGTCTGAATTTAAAGAAGAAAAGTATTATTACATGCAATTATGAAATTGTTTTATACTGTACAATTGATTTTGACAGTGAGCTTTTTGAGGGCAAGGTCTTATTTATCTCTGTATCTTTAGTTTCTGTCTAGCAGTTTTTCTTGTTGTGGTTGAATTAAACTCTCAGGAAACATTTCCTTTTTTATAAGATGGAGTTAATATTTATTGTGAAGATTAATAGGTAATGTGTGATATTAAGAAGATAATGTATGACAGTACCTAATAGTGCATGCCAAGTCTTTCAATAAATATGGGCCAATTTTAGGTTCAGATTTGGTTATCAGCTTTAGTGAAATCTGCTTCAGGAATTATAGTAATTTGCTTGTAGAGTAGGTATTACATTTATCCTGAGTTATCACATTTATATTTGTAAAAAATTTGAATCATTTTAATTAGATAATTATTATATGGCATTTAGCCATATATAATTTTTAAGTTTCAATCAGCTATATAGAATTTTTACCTTGATAAGCAGCATATACTCTAACAATGAAATGGAAGTAATTTGTAGCAAAGAACATTACATAGACTCTTACTAACATATGCTTCGCTTTTGTGATACGTTATCATTGTAGGGATAGTTCTTTGGTTGTAATTTTGATTGTCTGCTGTTACGTTTTCTGTAGAGGTGGCAGTTTTATTCAAGGGCACTAAAGCAATTTCCAATTTTCAATATTTTGAAAAAAAGTATAGTGGAAATTACGCATTTATCTCCAAAAAAAGTGCTGAATTGCACTAACATCAAATTTCTTTGCTTTTAGCTCTAGTCAGCTTTGTTTGGTTAATACTGACTTTCTCATGCTGAGCAGTTTGGAAAGGTTGTCTTTGATTATTTTAAAAATAATAGAAATAAATTAATACTTGTTAGCATCTTTCCATTATGGGGTCTGTAGGAGGGAAAAGTAGAAAAGGTCCCTGATGTTGTTTGTATTACGGAGCATACTAGAAGGTGGAATTGTTGTTTGTCCTTACATTGATTCTGGACCTTTAATGTTCTTTACTAATCTACATTATCTTGGTTCTCTTTCACTCCTTCTCTCAACCCGCCCCCCATTTTTTTTTTGGTCAAAACTTGAAGTAGAACATAAACATTTATTAGAAACCTATTTGGTGGCTATCAAAATGATTAAAGGCTTGACTTGGAATTCTGAAATTAGGAGTCCTGAGTGGTGATTTCAAAGCTACAGAAAGGTTTCATCATAAGGAGATGAAACTTTATTCCTTGGTTTTATCCTGCATCCATCTGGTGAACCATTCGTCTACCCACAAGCCTGCTATTTTAGGGACCTGAGTTGGGAAGTTGAGTGGTTAATGACTGAACTGTTTTAAATAGTTGGGCACTTAGTTAATTTGGAGATTCTCTTGTCTGAGTGTATCATCTTTACAAATGAGATCAGTCAGCACATTTCTGCTAACCGTTTCACGTCTCTCTGCAGGAGAGTGGTTGTTGGGCTTTTACACAGACACTTTATTTTTGGAATTGTTGGTTTGTCCTCATCATGTAGAATTCCAGTAAAGTTTAAGGGCATAGTTTGGGATGTAGCCTTTAGAGAGGCATTTTGCAGTGAATATTATTTTAAAATATGAAACAGTGGTTGCTACTAATTTGCCTATTTTAACATTAAATCTTCGAAATGGTGCCTTCTTGGTGGCAACTATTAAAAAAAAGGCAAAACTTGGAGGTGGGCCAGCTGATATTCTGTTATGCTACTAACTTGCATTGTGACATTTTGATTTCACTTTCCTCAAGAAAAAAATGAAGTGGATAAAGATGAATCTGTAACATCTTTTTCCATTTTAGCATGCTCTGATTCTGTTTATGTAATGGATTCTTACTGCTTCTCTGATAAGAGAGGAGCATGGGAAAGGAGGGCTAAAAGATGAACAGCTTTAGGATTGAGACCATAATGAAAGGATTGTGTTTGATAATCATGCATTTGAGTTCTTTGACAAACTTCAGTATAGATTAGCAATTTATTTTTTATCTCGTGTATAAAATTATTTCTTAATCATTGTGAAAAAGTCTTTTCTAGGAAGTTGCCTTATTTAGTACCCTTTAAGATAAGGGGATGGGTGCTTAAATAAAATCCTGTGGCATTTCAGAGTACTATTTAGTTTCAAAGGATATGCCACTTTAATGGATTCTTTTGTCATTTTAATGGTTTGTGTTCTCCAAGTGACTCATATTTTGGAGGGTATCTGGAAGTAAAGAAATTTTCGTGTTTTTCAAGTTTTTATTTGGAAAGAATGTTTAAGGAAGGGTTATGACAGTACTTTCTCTTAGTTTGTGGATAGAAAGTTTACCCATGATAATGTGTGAAGAGTCAGCTACTTTTTGTTTCCAGTGCTGTCAGCTCTAGTTTGGGTCCTTAATACCTCTTACAGAATTACATTCTCATGTAGACTCTTCTTCCCCTTCCCCTCACCAAATCCACTCTTGTATTCCTTCCAGTTTTTCTTCCTGAAATGGACTTCTGATCATTTGCCTAACTAAGTGAAGTGCACACTCACTACTCTGGGATTCAAGGCCCTCTGCAGTGTGACCCCAACTCCCCACAGGTCTTAATCCCTCTCAAACTCTAACCCTAGGTGTGTTTTACTGCGCATGTACTTCACATTTCCTGTACTTTGCTCTTGCTTTTTCGTTCCTGTTTTTCACCTTCTGTTGTTACATTGCCTAGAATGCAGACACCTGTCTCCCCACTCTGTTTAAATGTATCTTGTAGGATACAGTTAGAATACAGTTACTTTCTTGCAATCTTTATTTTTCTATGAAACCCTGTTTGCAAGGAAATGAGTGTAATTATGCCTTCCTCTGAGGCTCTGTGTAGTAACTGTTGCTCATATTGCCCTTATTTTACTAGCTTTGTTCTATTCTAAGAATATGTGTAATGAAAAGTTTCCTCTACTGCAAGATTAAAAGTTCCCTTAAGATTTGGCTTGTATTCATCTTATCTCTTATCTTTTACAGTGCTGTACTCATGATAGGTATTCAGTACATTTGTAAGAGATTAAATTTTTGAATTGAAAAGCAGCCAGAAGGCCTGTAAACATTTACTATAAAATAAAACAATTGGATAACAACCATATTTGACATATCCAACTGTTTGGTTGAGTAGGTTGGCCCCATTTTTCATGTTATGTCATTTTACAGAAACTGAAATAAGTAGATAGAGATATTTGATGATAATGTAGGTACAGCATTATCTAGATGAATGAAAAAAAATACTACCAGATTTATTTCTGGATTCCTGGCATGTTTCATTTCTGTAGTGATTACACAAATAGTACATCTTTGTTTTGTGGGTACTGCATTGCTCTTCTTACTAGGTGTGACTCAACAGTGTTCTTCTAGCCTGAGTTCCCTTGACGCATGTCATTTTTAAAGAAAGCCACTACTGTGGGACAGAGAGGGCAGACAGGCCTAAAGTATGTGCTCTGAATACCTAGTCTTAAAGTAACAATATTGGAAATGCTCAACTGGCTATGGCTTTGTCTCGAGTTGATGGTTACCAAGGCTTAATGGGACGACTGGTATCTAAGAGAGTGAGAGATTAGGAAGAAGGGGATCTTATATCCGTAATGCTCTGGGGGAAGAAAATACTTGATTATTACCTTGGGGGACCCTCTAACTAGTGTGTCTAATATTGGAGGTGATTTTCTCAGTAGAGAGAACTTCAGTTTTCTTTTAGATTAGGGAATTTGTAAGCCTGGCATAACAGATCAGAGGTAGCAAACCAGGTCTTTATGCAGTTTTGTTAATAACTAATCATTATCACCCTCAACATTCTTCTATTCCTTCTTTAGTTTTCTGGAAGAGAGGTTTCCAACATACCGCTTCCCCTGCCTAATTGCTGTGTTTACTTATTTTCCTTAATTTTTGGGACTGGGTCATTGTTAGGGATGGCTGGAGCTTTTTACATATTTAAGTATTCTCTTTTGAATGAGATAGTGTGTGGGTAGTCCAAATTTTACTTTTCATTCTGGAATCATTAAGATGTTAGTATTAAAATGACTTACACATAGCTCTTCCCCCTAAGCGGCCTGAGGTGACCTCTGAAAATGGTTTGCTATTCGCTTGACCCAGAAAACCCTATGAAATCATGTAAATCAAGAGGTTCAAATCTTTGTGTTCACTTTAAGAACACACGTGAAACTGCCCAGGCCATCAAGGGTATGCGTATCCGAAAAGCCACCAAGTATCTGAAAGACGTCACTTTACAGAAGCAGTGTGTGCCATTCCGTCGCTACAATGGTGGAGTTGGTAGGTGTGCCCAGGCCAAACAGTGGGGCTGGACACAGGGTCAGTGGCCCAAGAAGAGTGCTGAATTTTTACTGCACATGCTTAAAAATGCAGAGAGTAATGCTGAACTTACGGGTTTAGATGTTGATTCTCTGGTCATTGAGCACATCCAGGTGAACAAAGCCCCCGAGATGCGGCGTAGAACGTACAGGGCTCATGGTCGGATTAACCCATACATGAGCTCTCCCTGCCACATTGAGATGATCCTTACTGAAAAAGAGCAGATTGTTCCTAAACCAGAAGAGGAGGTTGCACAGAAGAAAAAGATACCCCAGAAGAAACTGAAGAAACAAAAACTTATGGCCTGGGAGTAAATTCTGCAGAATAAATGCAAAAAAAAAAAAAAGACTTACACATAATATAGTAAAATATTTTACTTAATGAATGTTGTCAGGACTCTTACTAGGGATTGGGATTATGCATCACTGGCCATGACCCACTTTTTCATTCTCTGGCCTGCATAACAGAATCTCTCCTACTGAATGTTAATGGTCTATTCTTTGTATATAAAAAAAATGATGGCACTGACTCATGATCAGTAGGACATGTGCTTTGAGTTATTTTTCCAGAAGTAAGATGTGTATATGCTCTCTGTGCATAGGCCTTTAATGGTCTCTTCTGTGATCAGTAACGGAAGTTTATAAGATAGTTAACTGGTGTTGTAAGCAATAATGTAGATCTGAAGAGTTTTTTTGTTTTACTTTCTTACCAACTAGTCTAGTTCAAATCCTAGTGAATAGTTAACTGGGTTGTTAAATCTGTTAATTTTTTATCTTTTAGCAAAATATTGTTTGTATAATCCAAAGGAGAAATTCTAAGGATCTCAATCCAAATTGATACATATTTTTAAAACATACTGAAGCTAGCTGTTAGGGATTTTACGTTTTTCAGCTCACTGAAGTGGCAACTTAAGAAATGTTGCAAATCCGTGGATTTTTAAAAAAAGTATGTGTTTGTGTATGTCACTTTGCTGATTGTACTCTGTCTCTAAGGAATATTGGAAGTGAGTTTGCAAGGTGCTGTATGAATCCATAGTGTTCAAAGTTGGATGTAACTAATGGCCATAAATTTCTAGTATGAGAAACTCCTATTTACTGATTGAAGGTTCAGATTTGTTCTCACCTTAGAGTAGTAGCTGTCTTTCTTAGTAAAGGCTACCTGCATTTTAAAAAGTTATGATGGGCCATTATGGATATTGTGGGGTCAGTTCATTGATTTTTGCTTTTTGGAAGACTAAATATAGGGAAGGGGGTGGTGGGTGGTGTACAAGAATCTACATTGAGGGTAGGGCCTTTTTAGCTTCCTTCAGAAAATATTCTTAAATATTATTCTAACTGGTATTGTTGGACTGACAGTCTTTTAAAATGCTAGTGCATCCCAAAGTCACACTGTTAGTGTTGGTTGTGGAGGAAGGAGTTTAGGTCTCGTGACTTTAACCTAGCACTCTTTCCACTACCTGTGGCCTCCTTAATTGGCTCCTGTGCACATAGAGGCATTGGCTTTTGATTGGAGTCGGGACTTCGAGCAGGCTCACGCGACTAGGGGACTTTTAATATTCTGGAGGCAGCTGGAGTTTTCATGGGTGCCTGCAGAGTCTGAGGTGGAAGGAGGTATTTCCAACCATTTTCGAGTTAAAGCTTTCCACCTTTGCTTTTTCCTAAGGCCATTGAACCATGTGCTGTAGTTGTTTATGATGTCAGGATTAATTTTACAAAGTTTAAAATTGCAGCTTCCCCCAAATTAGACTATTGTCTCAGTGTAGAAATGTTCAATCATAAAAGAAAGGTTCGATCGTAAATGAAATAATGTATTTGCGAACTGTAAAGTAAGTAGCATAAAATCACATTACTCTAGCTTCTTCAGTTGAATGTGCCATAGCAATATTTAGGACCTCCTGTAAAAAACAAGGAAGGTGAAAAGAAGAGAATAGCTGAATTCTTATCCCTTACTTCCTTCAATTCCTAGTTCAAGGTTATGGAACTTTAAGGCTTAGTGCTGTAATGTCGAATCCCTTTTTGCATTTCATTTAACAGATTTGTGCTACATCTATTTAAAATAAAAAGGAACAAGATTTCATCACATTTTTATTTTATTAGATCATGGCACAAATGCATTTGACTTAACCTGGAATACTAAACTTCTGAGTGTTTAGAAATAAGTGCCTATGGGCACCTGGGCGGCTTAGCTGGTTAAGCGACTGCCTTCGGCTCAGGTCATGATCCTGGAGCCCCGGGATCGAGTCCCACATCGGGCTCCTTGCTCAGCAGGGAGTCTGCTTCTCCCTCTGACCGTCTTCCCTCTCGTGCTCTCTATCTCTCAAATAAATAAATAAAATCTTTAAAAAAAAAATAAGTGCCTATGGCATCATAAAACAATTTTCCTAAAAATGACATGACATTGCTTCTGTGATACATGTGGCATATTTTTATACACATACAGGTGAAAAGTTAGAATAGTATTTGATATATGATTTAAAAATATTAAAAGAAAATTTCTTAATCTTTTTCATAAAACGCTGGAATTATTCCCATCATCATCAAGAAGCATATATCTAATGTCCGTATTTTTTCTTAGTAGGCGAGTATTTTAATGTATTTATTTTTTTGGAAAGATTTTATTTATTTGACAGAGACACAGCGAGAGCAGGAACACAAGCAGGGGGAGTGGGAGAGGGAAGCAGGCTTCCTGCTGAGTAAGGAGCCCAATGTGGGGCTCGATCCCAGGACCCTGGGATTATGACCTGAGCCAAAGGCAGATGCTTAACGACTGAGCCACCCAGGCGCCCCTTTTTTTATTTTTTAAAAAGATTTTATTTATTTATTTGACACAGAGAAAGAGAACAAGCACAAGCGGGGGAGAGTGGCAGAGGGAGAGGGAGAAGCAGACTGCGCACGGAACCTGATGTGGGGCCTGATCTCAGGACCCTGAGATCATGACCTGAGCTGAAGGCAGATGCTTACCCAACTGAGCCACCCAGGTGCCCCTAGGAGAGCTTTTTTGAAAAAAATTGAGATATAATTGACATAAACATTAGTTTCAGGTGTACAATGTAAGGATTGCATATTTGTATAAATTGTGAAATGATCACAGTAAATCTGGTTAACATCCATCATTCATTTTTTTTTTTTAAAGATTTTATTTATTTATTTGACAGAGAGAGACACAGTGAGAAAGGGAACACAAGCAGGGGGAGTGGGAGAGGGAAAAGCAGGCTCCCTGCCGAGCAGGGAGCCCAACGCAGGGCTCGATCCCAGGACCCTGGGACCATGACCTGGGCCGAAGGTAGGCACCTAACGACTGAGCCACCCAGGTGCCCCATCCATCATTCATTTTTAACGTAGTTACAATTTATTTTGCTTGTGATGAGAACTTCTAAGATTTACTCTTAGCAACTTTCAAATATAGAATACAGTATTAATTATAGTTGCCATGCTACGCAGTACGTCCTCAGGACTTAGAGCTTTTTTATGTCAAAGTACATCCCCGACCCCATTCTACCTCTGATAGCCGTTTCTCCTTTATTCCCAACTTTAGAGGCTGTGTCCCTGATTTATGTAATCCGCTCTGTTTTTTTCTCTATCAGTTATCTGATTTTTCTTCTGTTTTCTGCTTGTTCTTTAATTCTTACTATATCTCATTTCTGCTCAGCATGTAAACCTGTTTCTCTCATCTTAAAAGGTAAAATAAAAACAAAAATAGGGGGCGCCTGGGTGGCTCAGTTGGTTAGGCGACTGCCTTCGGCTCAGGTCATGATCCTGGAGTCCCGGGATCGAGTCCCACATCGGGCTCCCTGCTCAGCAGGGAGTCTGCTTCTCCCTCTGACCCTCTTCCCTCTCATGCTCTCTATCTCTCGTTCTCTCTCTCTCAAATAAATAAATAAAATCTTTAAAAAAAAATAGAACTAAGTGATCTTTTGTGTCTCTTTTTTTTTCTTCTTCTGCCATTAATTGGCTTTTCTAAAAGAATAGGCTTCAGTAATGGTTCTCAAAATATGGTTTGTGGGCCCCAGGAGAAAGGATCCCCAAGGCCCTTTGAGGAGACCATTCAGGTCAAAATTATTTTCATGATACTACCAAGACATAATTGCCTTTTACACTGCATTGGCATTTGTGTTGATGGTTCCAAACCACAAATCAAGACAGTTTTGCACCAAACTGTATTAGTAGTCATTGTATTCTTTGCATCATTTCCACTCAGTTTTTTGTTTTTTATTTTTTTAAAAAGATTTTATTTATTTATTTGACAGAGAGAGACACAGCGAGAGAGGGAAAAGAAGCAGGGGGAGTGGGAGAGGGAGAAGCAGGCTTCCCACAGAGCAGGGACCCTGATGTGGGGCTCGATCCCAGGACCCTGGGATCATGACCTGAGCCGGAGGCAGATGCTTAACAACTGAGCCACCCAGGCGCCCCTGTTGTTTTTTTTTTTTAAAGCCAGTTTCCCTTAACATCCTTGATATAGCTGTAAAAATTCTATAAATCTTGGCCCCTTGAGTACATCTTTTTTTTTGGATTGTGGTAAAGTATATATAACATAAAATTTACCATTTTACTCTTTTTTAAGTTTACAGTTAAGTAAGTGGCAGTAAGTACATCACGTTGTTATGTGACCATCACCACTATTGATCTCCAGAACTTTCTTGTTTTCTCTAATTGAAACTCAGTACCTGGTAGCCACTAGTTCCCCATATCTCTTTTTCCCCAGCCTGTCGTAAACACTATTTTACCTTCTGTCTCTATGAATTTGAGTATTCTAAGTACATCTCATAAGTGGAATCACACAATATTTGGTCTTTTGTGTCTGGCTTATTTCCCTTAGAAATAAGGTTCATCCATGTTGTAGCATGTATCAGAATTTCCCATTAAGTCTGAATAATATTCCATTTATGTATATATCACATATTGTTTATTCATCAGTGGGCACATTTAGGTTGTTTCAACCTTTTGGCTATTGTGAATAATGTTGCTATGAACATGAGCGCACAAGTATCTTTTCAAGTCCCTGCTTTCAGTTCTTTTTGGTATATATCCAGAGGTGGAATTGCTGGCTTATGTGATACTTCTGTGTTTAATTTTTTGAGGAACTGCATTCTATTTTCCATAGTAGATGCATTTTTTAAAAATTCTTCCCAGCAACGAACAACGTAGTTACAATTTCTCCCATCTTCACTAAAACTTGATATTTCAAGGTTTTTAAAAAAATTTTATGAAAGCCCATTCTAATGGGTATGAAGTGGTATATCATTGCAGTTTTGATTTGTATTTTCCTAAATATAAGTGATATTGAACATTTTTTCATGATCTTATTGGCCATTTGTAAGTACACATTTTTTTAATGTGTGAAGAAATGGGAAGTGTATAAAACACTTGCTGCATAATGAAGTATAGTGGTATAATTGAGGAAAAGCATGTGGGTGATTGAGTTGTGTCCTAGACCAGCTGCTTTTTACATGGAATACCATTTTTATTTGAAAGAATGACTGACAGACTATGATTCATTTAGATTTGGGTATTTGGCAGACATTTTTCTATTAAGTGAGGCTGTCACTTCAAGGAAAACACCCGACAGATGTTATTAATGTTGGAATTTGAGCTTTCAAAAGAAAATTAGAATTTTGGAAAATTGTATCTGCCGTTGTGAACTTGACAGCTTCCCATTACGTAGGCTTTTCCGAGGAGATAGATGATAATGTTAACAAATGTTATTTTCTTTTTAAAAAATTGTGTAATAGAAGATCTCTTTAACTTAGTGAACTGATTTTCCAAATGTATGATGTATATATGATGTAAATATATAGTACAAGATTGACCATTGGATTTTAGTTTAACAGTGCAAGAAATTCAGTGATACTTGCAACTAAGAAGCTACTAATTGTCATGTTTTGCTGTAATAGCAAAGAAGAATATCTGTAATTATTTAAAAAGACTATTAAGATAGTCTTCATCTTTCCTTCTGTATATGTGAGGCTAGATTTTGTTCATATGCTTCATTAGGCCCAAACTGTATATCTCAGGAGATTTATTGCAGAAACGGTTATGAGAATCCAGTAGTCTTCTACTAAGGCAGATATTAAAGAGCTTTGCAAAAATGTTAAGCATTGCCATTTTTCTCTCTAAATTTTTCTTTTGAAAAATAACAGCTATTTTCATAAAAATGTTATTTATGTTGACAAGTAATGTTTATTATTTTGAATTAAAGATTTAAAAAATTCTCAGTCTTAATTTCTTTTTTAAATATTTATTTTAGAGAGAGAGTGTGTAAGTGTACTTGAGTATAAGCATGGGCGGGGCAGCAGTGGAGGGAGAGGGACAGGCAGACCCCACGCTGAGTGCAGAGCCCAGCGTGGGGTTTGAACTCACGACCCTGAGACCATGACCTGTGCCGAAATCAGAAGTTGGATGCTTAACCAACTGCAGCACACAGGTGCCCCATCTCAGTTTTAATTTCTAATACGGTAAATATGGATTTAATATAACCTACATGAGCAAAAGCTCTCTTCGGGCCCTCAGTAATTTTTCAGACTGTAACGGGATCCTGAGCCCAAAGGGCTCAAGAATTGCTGGATGGTATATAGTCTAGCAAAACTGTCTAATACAGAATCCACTAGCTGCGTGTGGCTACTACTTGAAATGTGGCAAGGCTGAATTGAAATGAATCATATATGTAAAATACACATGGGATTTCAAAGCTTTAATGTGAAAAAAAGAATGTAAAAGATATTAATATTAATATTGCTTACATGTTAAAATGATAGCATTTTGGTTATATTGCCTTAAAAATGTATTATTAAAATTCCCTGTGTCCTCTAGGAAATTTAAAATTGCATATGTGGCTTACATTATATTGGACATGTATTGGGCAGTATTGGTCTGTAGTGTACAGTTTATGTGGACTCTACACTTTGCAGTTGGGGTAGTTCACCTGGGGTTCATTGACATCCATGTGTGTCTTCTTAGGCAAGGGATTATGGCTTTCATTGTATTTTCAAAGGGACACATGACCAAAGTAAAGGTAGGAACTGCTTTAGAAATTGGAGACAACTTGTCTGAGTTGCTGCTTGTAGTTACTTGGGTACTACTAGTGGCTTGGATCTGGGGGAATCTCTTTGTCACTCTTTGGTAGGCTGGGCAAAACCTGCAGTACTAGGGGTGTAGTGAGATGTATTCTTGGCTTCTCAAGTTGGAACTCTGAATGTTCACACAGAGATGTTTTTACAGAGAGACATTAAGTTATTAGTACTGTTAATACTAGATTGTAGGTTGACCTGAGCACCTAATTATCAGATGTAGGATTGTTTGTGTGGGGAAATACTCTGAATGCCAAAGTGTAGATACGAGCTGTCAGAATCCACTACTAAATCGGGGGATTTCCTACTTTTCATGTTGGGAACCTAATCAAATGAGGAAATTTTTTAAGTTGAGCATTCATAGAGGTTGAAAATAAAATATGTATTATTTGGTTGTACAATATAACCAATACAAAAGCATGTATTAAAATAAAGTGGTAATACATTCCAAAGATGAGGTTATAGGATGCTTGCTTACTCTTTATCCCTAATCATAAGTAGGATGATACAAATAAGCCACTGAATTGGATATGTGAATTAAGTGGTTGCATGTTTTGCTTGAGTTAGATATGTGATGCTGTTTATGTGATAAGATTCCTGGCTAATGTCAGTTCTCATCTAGAAAGTCTTCCTAAAACAATGAAATTTCAGGGCCCACTTAAGTGAAAAAAAGAATGCTGGGTTGAGAGTATTCTAAATATAATTATTTCATTTCAACCTTTTGCAACTCAGTGATACTGCCCTTATTATATTTTCATCACAGTGTGCCACAATAACTTATTTTTGTCTTTCTCCCCCCCGCCCCCAGGACTGTAAACTCACACATACAGTGTCCTACTTAAAATGTATTCCAGAAGCTAGCATAGCCACTTATTAAAATTTGTTGGAGGGGTGCCTGGGTGGTTCAGTTGGTTAAGCACCTGACTCTTGATTTTGGCTTAGGTCATGATCTCAGGGTGGTGAGATGGAGCCTGCTTAAGATTCTCTCCTTTTCCTTTTGCCTCTCCCCACCATGTACTCTCTTAAAAAAAAAAAAAATTGTTGGAAAAAAAATAGGAAGAGCCTCTATCCGATGGTTGGCTACTTACAGTTTGGGTGAGATGCAGGAGTATGGTAGTTGGGTGAAGAGAGCATTGGAGGTAGTCTGAGAAAGCAGATGATGGGTTGTGGAGTTGGAGAATACCATACATTATTGAGGTAACTCAAACTTAGAGATGGAAAAGTTGAAGATGTAGGTTTCTGTATTTAACATCATGAAGCCAAGGAGTCCCAAGAAGAGGTTAGCATAATGCTGAATTTGGGAAGAAAAGACAAATTTAATAGCAATATATAAGAATTGGCTAAAATTTGGTGCTTTTGAATTCTGCTATTTCTGGTGAGAATGAAGTTGTGAAATGGGTGAGAGATGATTGAGACCCTAACACCCAGGCTTTGGATTTATGAATGGAGGAGTTTTGAAATGTAATAAAGGGAGAAAAAATTAATTAATGCAGTTAATGGAAAAAGAAGAAACCCACTGGTTTTAAAATCTGACTTTTCCACTATAGGAAAGAAAATGGGATAAGGGAGGGGGAAAGATGTCATGACTGGAAATAAAGGAAAAACAAAAGATAGTGACTTCATCCCAGTCTTACAAATAGGAGTTGTGATGAGGGACCCTTGGGACTGGTGATCGAGCAGGGAATGTCGAGAGGAATATGATGTCCCTCTACTTGAATGGCTTTTTTAAGATATATTAATTTTTTAAAACATAATTCTGGAGAGTCTTATTCTTTAACACACTGGTTATCAAACTAATATGTATATAAATCACCTGGATATTTATTAGAATACACATTCCTATTTAGTACGTGTGGGTGGGGACTGAGGTTCTGCGTTTAGTAAGCTTTCCAGTAATGCCAGTGCTGCTATTGCCACAGGTCACATTCTCCTTTAGTCAGTCTCCTAAGATGGGAAGAAAAAATTACCCCCCAAAGTGGTCAGATCAGTTCATGAATGCAGGTCTTCCTTGACTTATGATGGGGGTTACAGCCCTTGAAACCATTGTAAATTATAAATATCATGTCAAAAAATGTATATAATACACCCACCCTCCGAACATCATAGCTTACCATGCCTACCTTAAACGTGCTCTGAACACTTTAACAATAGCCTACAGTTGGGCAAAATCATCTAACACAAAGCCTGTTTTATAATAGAGTATTGGGTATTATGTAATTTACTGAATACTCTACTGAGAGTGAAAAAAAGAAGAATGGTGTATAGGTACAGGAAGGTTGTAAGTGTGTCAGTTGTTTACCGTCATGATTGCAGTGGCTGACTGGGAGCTGTGGCTCACTGCAACTGCCAGCGTCAGGGGAGGGTATTGTACCACATATCAACTAGCCTAGGAAAAGTTCAAAATTTAAAATTTGATGTATAGTTTTTGCTGAATGCATATTGCTTTTGCACCATTGTAAAGTTGAAAAATTGTTGAGTTGAACAATTAAGTCGGGGATTGTCCTGTATCTGCTTTAGTAATGGCCTTCAGGTCAGACATTAGTAGATAACAGGACTAATGCAAAGGTTCTTAAACTTCGTAGGGTGCTTGTTGAATAGAGTCCTGGACTTAAATCACAGAGAATTAATCCTAGGTTTAGAGAAAGGTTCAGAAAACTTCAGGGTTAATAAGCACACCATAGAATTCTGCAGTTTGGAATTTTAATTGGCATTCCATGAAAACTCTATATTAATTTGGGATTGTAGGTGGGGGGGAGGGTTGACATATTGACAGTGTTGAGTATTTCTTTCCAGGAACATAGTGCGTCTCTCCATTTTATTAAAACTTTTATGTTTCTCGGTGAAGTTTTTCTTCATTTGGGTCCTGCAACTTTATAAGCTTTGTCCTGTGTGCTTTATATTATATTGTAAATGGATTGATCTTCTCACTAGTACAAAAAGTTTATTTTTTTATATTTTCTTTTTTTAATTTTATTATGTTAATCATCATACATTACATCATTAGTTTTTGATGTAGTGTTCCATGATTCATTGTTTGCGTATAACACCCAGTGCTCCATTCAGTATGTGCCCTCTTTAATACCCATCACTAGGCTAACCCATCCCCCCACCCCCCTCCCCTCTAGAACCCTCAGTTTGTTTCTCGGAGTCCATAGTCTCTCATGGTTCGTCTCCCCCTCCGATTTCCCCCCCTTCATTTTTCCCTTCCTGCTATCTTCTTTTTTTCTTAACATATTATGTATTATTTGTTTCAGAGGTACAGGTCTGTGATTCAACAGTCTTACACAATTCACAGCGCTCACCATACCACATATCCTCCCCCATGTCTGTCACCCAGCCACCCATCCCTCCCACCCCCCACCACTCCAGCAACCCTCAGTTTGTTTCCTGTGATTAAGAATTCCTCCTTAGTGAGATCATATGGAGAAGATAATTTGCCTTTAATTAGGAATATATTCTTAGTACTTAGGCCTGAGGAATCAAGGCTATAAAAAGACATGGACTAGGAAGATTTTGCAATCTGGTATGTTTTTATTTTTTATTTTTTTAGATTTTGTTTTTATTTATTCACTTGAGACACAGAGAGAGAGAGAGCATGAGCAGGGAGAGAGGCAGAGGGAGAGGGAGAAGCAGACTCCCTGTTGAGCCAGGAGCCTGATGTGGGGCTCGATCCCAGAACCCTGGGATCATGACCTGAGCCGAAGGCAGATGCTTAACCATCTGAACCACCCAGGCACCCCTGGTATGTTTTTAAAGAACTGGTTTAAGAACTCGTTTTAAAGAACTGGTTTAAAGAACTGGTTTCCCCAAATTCAGGTAAGTCAGGTCAGTAGAGAAAAACAAATTAAAGTCATAAATGTGTGAGAATTATAAATCCTTTAAGATTTTGACTGAAAGAAGCAAAGGAAATAGGGACATTGTACTTACTGGGTGCCTGTGAGAAACTAGATTGTACTGTTTCAGATGCTTTTTTATCTTTATTACATGGGTCCTTTAAAGTCAAAGGGGACAGTCCATTAAATATTTTTTAGGTTATGGCAAAAATTTTACAAGTATTGTTAGCATATATAGAACCTTACCAAGGGAAGAAATAACTGATCTTATTTCTTTTCTAAGCTTTCCTTCTGTTGGTTTCTATAAATCATTTCACTCTGAAAAGAATTTGTTCTTAGAAAAGCTATGATTATGTTCTTTCAAAGGTATGACTGTTTCTTACAGTAGTCTCTGAATAGATCACTTCAGGTGGGCAATATTTTTATTCGTTTGTTTATGTTAGTTTCAGAGGTGGAATTCATTGATTCATCAGTTGCATATAACACCCAGTGCTCGTTACATCAGGTGCCCTCCTTAATGCCCTTCACCCAATTATCCCCATCCCCCCCACCTACCTCCCCTCTAGCAACCCTGTTTGTTTCCTGAGATTAAGAGTCTCTTATGGTTTGCCTCTCTCTCTGGTGTCATCTTGTTTCATTTTTCCCTCCCTTCCCGTATGTTTATCTGTTTTGTTTCCTAAATTCCATATATGAGTGAAATCATATGGTATTTGTCTTTCTCTGATTGACTTGTTTCGCTTGGCATAATAGCCTCTAGTTCCATCCACGTCAGTGTAAATGGCAAGATTTCATTCTTTTTGATGGCTGAGTAATATTCTGTTAAATATATGTGTATATGTATGTATATACACACACATACACACGCACACGTGTGCCTGTGTGCATGTGTGTGTATTTATATAGATAAAGAAGATGCGGCATACACACACACACACACACACACACACCCATACATATACATACACCCTATCTTTTTTATCCATTCCTCTGTCGATGGACATCTAGGCTCTTTCGGTATTTTGGCTATTGTGGATGTTGCTGCTATAAACATTGGGGTGCAGGTGCCCGTTTGTATCACTTCATTTGTATCTTTGGGGTAAATACCCAGTAGTGCAATTGCTGGATTGTAGGGTAGCTCTATTTTCAACTTTTTGAGGAACCTCCATACTGTTCTCCAGAGTGACTGCACCAGTTTGTATTCCAGGTAGGCAGTATTTTTGAGGAAGTTCCAGTGGGTGCCTGGAATTCTCTTACCAAAGAGTTTCACTGTAGTTCTTATTAACCAAAAAGTGCACATGAGAGCTATCATGTTCTTTTGTTTTTTTGTTTTTTTTAATATTTTATTTAATGTATTTATTTGAGAGAAAGTGAGCTAGAGAGAGCATGAGATGGGGGAAAGTCAGAGGGAGAAGCAGACTCCCTGCTAAGCAGGGAGCCCGATGAGGGACTCGATCCCGGGACTCCAGGATCATGATCTAAGCCAAAGGCAGTCGCTTAACCACCTGAGCCACCCAGGCACCCAGCTATCATGTTCTTTGAAGTAAAATATATTCTGATGTAAACCTACATGTCTTAAAGATCCACAAGCTGAATGAGATAACTACAGTCTGGGTATCAGTGCTTTTAAGACAAAGCTTGTTTTGTTATGTTTTAAATGGTACTTGTTCTGTCTGAAATTATAAATGTCTTTATAGACCATGCTAAAAGGAAAAATATCCATGGTGAACATTATTAAATTATTTTATATTGACATATTTTGATAGAGACTTCTAATTGTCTAGAGAACTTTCTCCTGCATTGCCAAATTTAATGTGGAAGCCAGTTACATAGACATTTTAAGGACCAGAATTCAGAAAACATTCTGTTGCATATTTCAATAAAAGTAGTAAAACTTAGGGGCACCTGGGTGGCTTAGTCATTAAACGTCTGCTTTCAGCTCAGGTTGTGATCCCAGGGTCCTGGGATCGAGCCCCACATCAGGTTCTCTGCTCAGTGGGAAGCCTGCTTCTCCCTCTCCCACTCCCCCTGCTTGTGTTCCCTCTCTTGCTGTCTCTCTCTCTCTGTCCAATAAATAAATAAAATCCTAAAAAAAAAGTAGTAAAACTTAAGTTTTTTTTGAATTGCATATTTCGTTGAGAATCTAATGAAAGTTGTATACTGTACTCCTTTTTTTGGTGGAGATTCTTATGTTGATTCAAGTATTTGTGTGTACGAGTATTTTATGTACATTTTTTCTTTTACTCGGTATGATTGGCTTTTCTATCAAAAGTGCGTAAAAAAAAAGTACGTAAGATGTTTGTAGGGCTGTATCTAGTGTTATCTCTGAGTATCAGAAGAGTTTGGCCAAATTCTTACTGAGGTGCTGTGGTTATATTGTATGCCACAGATGGGTTATAGGTATGCCAAGATGATTCCTCCTCAGCCCTCGAGTGGCCCCATTGTGTTTGGGGGTTCCCTGCTGGTTATCTCAGGCTGAAAGCGGACTCCCATCATTTTCCCATGGGGCTAGCCAAGTAGTTGGAAAGCACTGATTGGGTAGTAATACCGGATGGTTTTCCATTAGTATGATAAGTACAGATTTAGTCAATGGACTATTAATTAAGCCCAGGGAATCGTGGAAGTTGGTGAGAGAGATAAGCTCTACTCTACCTGACAAACTTTATTAATCAGGAAATAGACTTGAGCTGTCTTTGAAAAGGAGGAATTGCACAAGCTATTCTTTCCTGTTTGTGTTTGGTGACATCAAGATAAACCGTTTTGAGGGGCAACTGGGTGGCTCAGTCATTAAGTGTCTGCCTTTGGCTCAGGTCATGATCCTGGGGTCTTGGGATTGAGCCCCATATCTGGCTCCCTGCTCAGCAGGAAGTCTGCTTTACCCTCTCCCACTCCCCCTGCTTGTGTTCCTGCTCTCGCTGTCTCTGTCAAATAAATAAATAAAATCTTAAAAAAAAAAACTGATTTGAAACATTGTATGGTGTGCTTTTCTTAGTCATACACAGAATGTTTAAATATGTATTTGTTTTCTAAGCCAAAGGTTTTGGTATCAGGCCTTGAAGTACTAGATACTGGCTCTTTGCTGATACTTTGGCTCTGTGTTGCGATTTTTCTCAGTAGTCCCCTCCTCCCCCTTCTGAAGTGATTACAGAAGGCTGTGTTTACTTGGCACACTTGAGATTGTTATACAAAGTGCATGCATAAGCATCAACATGTTGGGGCCAGTATAGTGATAAAGGATAGTGCCAAGAGGAGTTAACATATCCTGTACAGTGCACTCTATATCTTCAGTGACAAAAAAACCAAACCAAACAAAAAACGTTTATCTTACTTGGATTGGATGTAGAATTACCATGCTTTGTAAATTCCTCATGCACATTCATTTATAAAGTTTTTAGTGGTTTTTGTTTACTAACCACAGGCTGTTTTGTATGATTTTAATTCTGCTTTAATGAACTAAATACTAGAATGTAGTTATGTGTGCAAGTTGTTTAGTGTCAAGGTAGCTTAATTTCCAAGTGTTCTAAAAAATGGGTTTTGCCTTCTCTGATCATTTCATGTTAATATTTTAAATTAGTATGGCTTGAACTATAGCTGTCTTCAAAACTTTGAAATAGAACTGTTTTTATTTAATAAAAATATAATTTGTATTATAAATACCTAAAAAAATGGCAGACAACTTATTTGTTAATGGACTGTAGATTGAATCGCCTTGCTTATGTACAAGAATTATCTAAATGTAACACATACTAATACTGTAAACATGTTTTGAGAGGATGAATATATTTTTTTATTTTATTTTTTTCTTTTTTTTCCTTTTTAATTTTTTAATTGTTATGTTAATCACCATATATTACATCATTTGTTTTGGTGTAGTGTTCCATGATTCATTGTTTGTTCATAACACCCAGTGCTCCATGCAGAATGTGCCCTCTTTAATACCCATCACCAGGCTAACCCATCCCCCTACCCTCCTCCCCTCTAGAACCCTCAGTTTGATTTTCAGAGTCCATCATCTCTCCTGGTTCGTCTCCCCCTCTGAGTTACTCCCCTTCATTCTTCCTCTCCTGCTATCTTCTTCTTTTTCTTTTTTCTTAAAATATGTTGCGTTATTTGTTTCAGAAGTACAGATCTGTGATTCAACAGTCTTACACAATTCACAGCGCTCACCGTAGCACATACCCTCCCCAATGTCTATCACCCAGCCACCCCATCCCTCCCACCCCCGACCACTCCAGCAACCCTCAGTTTGTTCCCGAGATTAAGAATTCCTCATATCAGTGAGGTCATATGATACATGTCTTTCTCTGATTGACTTATTTCACTAAGCATAACACCCTCCAGTTCCATCCACATCGTTGCAAATGGCAAGATCTCATTCCTTTTGATGGCTGCATAATATTCCATTGTGTATATATACCACATCTTCTTTATCCATTCATCTGTCGATGGACATCTTGGCTC
The DNA here is from genome assembly GCF_009762305.2 of Zalophus californianus. Classification (NCBI taxonomy): domain Eukaryota; kingdom Metazoa; phylum Chordata; class Mammalia; order Carnivora; family Otariidae; genus Zalophus; species Zalophus californianus. The sequence goes on from NC_045596.1 coordinate 63,259,544, forward strand.
TTTCCACAGTTTGGCTATTGTGGACATTGCTGCTATAAACATTGGGGTGCACATACCCCTTCGGGTCCATACATTTGTATCTTTGGGGTAAATACCCAGTAGTGCAATTGCTGGATCGAATGGTAGCTCTAATTTCAACTGTTTGATGAACCTCCATACTGTTTTCCAGAGTGGTTGCACCAGCTTGCATTCCCACCAACAGTGTAGGAGGGTTCCCCTTTCTCCACATCCCCGCCAACATCTGTCGTTCCCTGACTTGTTAATTTTAGCCATTCTGACGGGTGTGAGGTGGTATCTCATTGAGGTTTTGATTTGGATCTCCCTGATGCCGAGCGATGTGGAGCACCTTTTCATGTGTCTGTTGGCCATTTGGATGTCTTCTTTGGAAAAAGGTCTGTTCATGTCTTCTGCCCATTTCTTGATTGGATTATTTGTTCTTTGGGTGTTGAGTTTGATAAGTTCTTTATAGATTTTGGATACTAGCCCTTTATCTGATATGTCATTTGCAAATATTTTCTCCCATTCTTTCGGTTGTCTTTTGGTTTTGTGGACTGTTTCTTTTGCTGTGCGAAAGCTTTTTATCTTGATGAAATCCCAATCGTTCATTTTTGCCCTGGCTTCCTGTGCCTTCGGTGATGTTTCTAGGAAGAAGTTGCTGTGGCTGAGGTCGAAGAGGTTGCTGCCTGTGTTCTCCTTTAGGATTTTGATGGACTCCTGTCTCACGTTTAGGTCTTTCAACCATTTGGAGTCTATTTTTGTGTGTGGTGTAAGGAAATGGTCCAGTTTCATTCTTCTGCATGTGGCTGTCCAATTTTCCCAACACCATTTGTTGAAGAGACTGTCTTTTTTCCATTGGAAATTCTTTCCTGCTTTGTCAAAGATAAGTTGACCGTAGAGTTGAGGGTCCATTTCTGGGCTCTCGATTCTGTTCCATTGATCTATGTGACTGTTTTTGTGCCAGTACCATACTGTCTTGATGATGACAGCTTTGTAATAGAGCTGGAAGTCCGGAATTGTGATGCCGCCAGCTTTGCTTTTCTTTTTCAATATTCCTCTGGCTATTCGGGGTCTCTTCTGGTTCCATACAAATTTTAGGATTATTTGTTCCATTTCTTTGAAAAAAGTGGATGGTATTTTGATGGGGATTGCATTGAATGTGTAGATTGCTCTAGGTAGCATTGACATCTTCACAATGTTGGTTCTCCCAATCCATGAGCATGGAACGTTTTTCCATTTCTTTGTGTCTTCTTCAATTTCTTTCATGAGTATTTTATAGTTTTCTGAGTACAGATCCTTTGCCTCTTTGGTTAAATTTATTCCTAGGTATCTTATGGTTTTGGGTGCAATTGTGAATGGGATCGACTCCTTGATTTGTTGGTGTATAGGCATGCCACTGATTTCTGTGCATTGATTTTATAGCCTGCTACTTGACTGAATTCCTGTATGAGTTCTAGCAGTTTTGGGGTGGAGTCTTTTGGATTTTCCACATACAGTATCATATCATGTGCAAAGAGTGAGAGTTTGACTTCCTCTTTGCCGATTTGGATGCCTTTGATTTCTTTTTGTTGTCTGATTGCTGTGGCTAGGACTTCTAATACTATGTTGAATAGCAGTGGTGAGAGTGGACATCCCTGCCGCGTTCCTGACCTTAGGGGAAAAGCTCTCAGCTTTTCCCCATTGAGAATGATATTCGCTGTAGGTTTTTCGTAGATGACTTTTATGATATTGAGGTATGTGCCCTCTATTCCTATACTCTGAAGAGTTTTGATCAAGAAAGGATGCTGTACTTTGTCAAATGCTTTTTCTGCATCTATTGAGAGGATCATATGATTCTTGTTCTTTCTTTTGTTAATGTATTGTATCACGTTGATTGATTTGCGGATGTTGAACCAGCCTTGCAGCCCAGGGATAAATCCCACTTGGTCGTGGTGAATAATCCTTTTAATGTACTGTTAGATCCTATTGGTTAGTATTTTGGTGAGAATTTTTGCATCCATGTTCATCAAGGATATTGGTCTGTAATTCTCCTTTTTGATGGGATCTTTGTCTGGTTTTGGGATCAAGGTAATGGCGGCCTCATAAAATGAATTTGGAAGTTTTCCTTCCATTTCTATTTTTTGGAACAGTTTCAGGAGAATAGGTATTAATTCTTCTTTAAATGTCTGATAGAATTCCCCTGGGAAGCCATCTGGCCCTGGGCTTTTGTTTGTTGGGAGATTTTTGATGACTGCTTCAATTTCCTTAGTGGTTATAGGTCTGTTCAGGTTCTCTATTTCTTCCTGGTTCAGTTTTGGTAGTTGATACATCTCTAGGAATGCACCCATTTCTTCCAGGTTATCTAATTTGCTGGCATAGCGTTGCTCATAATATGTTCTTATAATTGTTTGTATTTCTTTGGTGTTGGTTGTGATCTCTCCTCTTTCATTCATGATTTTGTTGATTTGGGCCCTTTCTCTTTTCTTTTTGATAAGTCTGGCCAGGGGTTGATCAATCTTGTTAATTCTTTCAAAGAACCAGCTCCTAGTTTTGTTGATCTGTTCTACTGTTCTTTTGGTTTCTATTTCATTGATTTCTGCTCTGATCTTTATTATTTCTCTTCTCCTGCTGGGTTTAGGCTTTATTTGCTGTTCTTTCTCCAGCTCCTTTAGGTGTAGGGTTAGGTTGTGTATTTGAGACCTTTCTTGTTTCTTGAGAAAGGCTTGTATTGCTATATACTTTCCTCTCAGGACTGCCTTTGCTGTATCCCAAAGATTTTGGACAGTTGTGTTTTCATTTTCATTGGTTTCCATGAATTTTTTTAATTCTTCTTTAATTTCCTGGTTGACCCATTCATTCTTTAGTAGGATGCTCTTTAGCCTCCATGTATTTGAGTTCTTTCCGATTTTCCTCTTGTGATTGAGTTCTAGTTTCAAAGCATTGTGGTCTGAAAATATGCAGGGAATGATCCCAATCTTTGGTACCGGTTGAGACCTGATTTGTGACCTAGGATGTGATCAATTCTGGAGAATGTTCCATGGGCACTAGAGAAGAATGTGTATTCTGTTGCTTTGGGATGGAATGTTCTGAATATGTCTGTGAAGTCCATTTGGTCCAGTGTTTCATTTAAAGTCTTTATTTCCTTGTTGATCTTTTGCTTAGATGATCTGTCCATTTCAGTCAGGGGGGTGTTAAAGTCCCCCACTATTATTGTATTGTTGTCAATGTGTTTCTTCGCTTCTGTTATTAATTGCCTCATATAATTGGCTGCTCCCATGTTCGGGGCATAGATATTTACAATTGTTAGATCTTCTTGTTGGATAGACCCTTTAAGTAGGATATAGTGTCCTTCCTCATCTCTTATTACAGTCTTTGTTTTAAAATCTAGTTTGTCTGATATAAGGATTGCCACCTCAGCTTTCTTTTGGTGTCCATTAGCATGGTAAATGGTTTTCCACCCCCTCACTTTCAATCTGGGGGTGTCTTTGGGTCTAAAATGAGTCTCTTACAGACAGCATATTGATGGGTCTTGTTTTTTAATCCAGTCTGATAGCCTGTGTCTTTTGATTGGGGCATTTAGCCCATTTACATTCGGGGTAACTATTGAAAGGTGTGAATTTAGTGCCATTGTATTGCCTGTAAGGTGACTGTTACTTTATGTTGTCTGTGTTCCTTTCTGATCTTTGCTGCTTTTAGGCTCTCCCTTTGCTTAGAGGACCCCTATCAATATTTCTTGGAGGGCTGGTTTCGTGTTTGCAAATTCCTTTAGTTTTTGTTTGTTCTGGAAGGTATTTATCTCTCCTTCTATTTTCAATGACAGCCTAGCTGGATATAGTATTCTTGGCTGCATATTTTTCTCGTTTAGTGCTCTGAAGATATCTTGCCAGTCCTTTCTGGCCTGCCAGGTCTCTGTGGATAGGTCTGTTGCCAATCTAATATTTTTACCATTGTAGGTTACATATCTCTTGTCCCGAGCTGCTTTCAGGATTTTCTCTTTGTCTCTGAGACTCGTAAGTTTTACTATTAGATGTCTGGGTGTTGACCTATTATTATTGATTTTGAGAGGGGTTCTCTGTGCCTCCTGGATTTTGATGCCTGTTTCCTTCCTCACATTAGGGAAGTTCTCTGCTATTATTTGGTCCAATATACCTTCTGCCCCTCTCTCTCTTTCTTCTTCTTCTGGGATCCCAATTATTCTAATGTTGTTTCGTCTTATCGTATCGCTTATCTCTCGAATTCTGCCCTCGTGATCCTGTAGTTGTTTCTCTCTCTTTTTCTCAGCCTCTTTATTTTCCATCATTTGGTCTTCTATATCACTGATTCTCTCTTCTGCCTCATTTATCCTAGCAGTTAGTGCCCCCATTTTTGATTGCACCTCATTAATAGCCTTTTTGATTTCTACTTGGTTAGATTTTAGTTCTTTTATTTCTCCAGAAAGGGTTTCTCTAATAACTTCCACGCTTTTTTCAAGCCCAGCTAGTATCTTTAAAGTCATGATTCTGAACTCTAGGTCCGACATCGTACTAAATGTCCGTATTGAGTAGGTCCCTGGCTGACGGTACTACCTCTTGTTCTTTTTGCTGAGGTGATTTTTTTTGTCTTGTCATTTTGTCCAGTGGAGAATAGATGAATGAGAGAACAAAATGCTAACAGGTTTACAACGTCCCCAGCAAATATACTGTATACAAATCAGAAAAGACCTGAAACCAGGGGAAAAGAAAGGGAAAGAAAGAAAAAAGAAAGAAAAAAAAGAAAAAAAGAAAAAAAAAGATAAAAATAAAAACAGAACAATACAAAAAAAGCAGAATGTGATCAAATATGATCAGGCTAGTGCATAGATCAGTGCCACACACTAGATTTTGGGCGTATTTTGGTCTGTTAGAGAAAAGTGCCTCCTAAAATTTTAAAGGAAGAAAGACATATGTACAAAATAAGGGTTGATACAATGAACGGATAGAAGATGAGTGTAAAGATGAAAATTATAAAAGATTTTATAAAAGGACTTGATAAGATAAGTTGTTTGAAAAAGAAAGAAGATTAAAAAAAAAAAGGGAGAGAATGTGATTAGGCAGGAGACTAAAACAGAGCCATACACTAGTGATTTAGGGTATATTTTGATCTGTTAGAAGAAACCGTATCTCAAAATTTTAAACAGAGAACAACTTATATATATATATATATATATATATATATATATGCCAAAAATAAGGGTAACTACTATGAAGGGATAAAATATGACTCTAAAAATGAAAAATAAAAAGTTTTTTTTTTTTTAAAAAGAGATTGATGAAATGTTGGTTGAAAAAGGGAAAAAGAAAAAAAAACAGTTAACAAAAATTAACTTTGATGAACTAATGAATCATCGTAAATAAAAGCCATGAATTCTATGTGCACTATTCCCCTAGCGCTGGAGTTCTCCCGTTCTCCTTGATCGGTAAACTTGGTCTTGGCTTGCTGGCTGTTCGTGCTGATCTTCTGGGGGAGGGGCCTGTTGCTGTGGTTTCGAAATGTCTTTGCCGGAGGCTGAATTGCCCCGCCCTTGTCGGTCCGGGCTAAGCAAGCTGCTCGGGTTTGATCTCAGGAGCTTTTGTTCCCTGCAAGCTCTCCGTACAGCCTTGGAGGACCAGGGCAAAAAATGGTGGCCTCCCAATCTCCACCCAGAGGAGCTGAGAACTCGGGGCCCCGCTCCTCAGTGCGCCCCCAGAGAAAAGCAGTCACCCCCTTGTCCCCGGTCTCCGGCCGCTCTCCGTGCTCACCCGGCCTGTGACCGAGCGTTGCTATCTCTGGCACCCGACCCCGTGTGGAGTCTCCAAACCCAGCAGATCCCTGCGGTGCGTTCCCGCACCGCTCCTCCCGGGGGAGGAAGGGGAGTCTCCCCGGATCTGCTGCTTGTTGGGTCCCTGCTGGAGGAGCAGTGGCCTGACTTGGCTGCGGATCACAGTTTATGGCCACCTCGAGCTGAGAGCCCGTGCCTCGGCTCCGTCTCTGCAGCCGGCTTCCCCGCTCCGATACCTGGGAGCTCTGGCACACTCAGGCTCCCCCGGTCTTTCTGTGACCCCAAGGGTCCTGAGACCACACTGTCCCGGGAGGATTCCACCCCCTGCTTAGCCACTGCAGCGACGTCCCTCAGTGGAGCCGACTTCTAACAGTTCCAATTTTGTGCTCCGCGGCTCTAGCACTTGCCAGAAGCGGCTGGCGGAGGCCCCTCCCCCGCCGTCTATCCTCCCGAATATCGCCTCGGATTCACTTCTCTGCACGTCCTACCTTCCAGTAAGTGGTCGTTTCTCTATTCAGATAGTTGTTGCTACTCTCCTCTTTGATCTCCTGTTGAGTTCATAGGTGTTCAGAATGGTTTGATCCCTATTCAGCTGAATTCCTGAGACCAGACGAAATCTAGGTCTCCTACTCCTCCGCCATCTTGCTCCGCCCTTCGAGGATGAATATATTTTAAAAACTTACTGACCCTTTCAGTATATTTCAAAACAGTTTTTTAAAAATAACTTTCTTTTAGTGTTTTTTTTTCCTGATATTAGTTGTCCGAAATATTTTAATGTGGAGTTAAAACATTCCATAATGCTTAATTAGCTCATTTTCCTTTGCCTAGTATTGATATTCTACCTGTCCTTTATTTCCTCACAGTCTTTCTGTCTGATGGATCTATTCACAGATTCCCCAAATCTCTTATCTTTGTAGTCCAGGCTTCCTTGCATCTGTTGTAGACCTATCAAACGATTAAAATATATTTTCAAACTTTTAAAAACCTGAACTTCTCACCAAAACAACTTAATCTATTTTGGTTGAAAGGGGAGACCACACAGTCGTCTAAGTAAGAAACTAGAGATTCATTTGTCTTCTTTCTATGAATACCTTTATTATCTATGGCCTGGATTATTGTGTGTGTGTGTGTGTGTGTGTGTGTGTGTGTGTGTGTGTGTGTGTGTGTTAATGTCACAAGTAATAGACAAATAACTTTTAATAATAAAATAATCCAACAGGATAGATAAGGCAAAAATTGTTCACCCTTACCTACTTCCATTCCCCTGTTGTCTACTTGTATCCTTTTGAGACCTTTTTCCTTCATGGTGAAATACCTTCTGATTTGTTTCCCACTTTTTTTTTTTGATTTTATTTATTTATTTTGAAAGAGAGAGAGGGAGAGTGTGAGCAGGGGTGGGACAGAGGGAGAGAGAGAATCCCAAGCGACTCCGTGCTGAGCACGGAGCCAGGTGTGAGGCTGAGGCTCGATCCCATGACCCTGACCTGAGGTCATGACCTGAGCCAAAATCAAGAGTTGGACACTTAACCAATTGAGCCACTCAGGCGCCCCTGGTTCCCGCTTTTGTCCTTGTCTCTTCTTCACTCTCTTCCTAAACAATGCTTACTAATTATTCTTTTTTTTTTTTTTAATTCTTTGTTTGCTTTGTTTTGGACTGATTAAGGTTCTCTTTCCTTCATTTCATTTTCCCCCTATATTAATTGGAAGTTATATACTTTTTTCCCTGTTCTTTCAGTGGTTCAACACAAGACTAAAGTTAATTGCTATATGCATTATAAATACTATGAGGACCCTAGAATGCTCTAATTTCTATCACCACTGTTAATCTCCTCATCACTTATGATATTGCCCAGGAGTTTGCATCCATTTTCCCTTTAATCCGCAAATAAGCCATGTTTATTGTTTTACAAATCAGCGTTTAATAGCTTAGTTCATCATTGTTTCTTAAATGTCAGACCTTCCATCTATGCCCCCTTGTTTTCACTCAGACACCCCTTTAAAGTTCCTTTTAGTAAAGGTCATTTTGTTAACCTAACAGTTTTTATTTCAACTTCATTCTGGAAGGCAGATAGTTTTTTTTCTTTCAGTCTTTTGAATGTATTATTTCACTGCTTCTTACTTTGTTTTACTGTTGAGAAGTTGCTAGTTGCTGTAGTTGCCTTTTCTCACTGGTAGCTTTGATATCTTCTCTTTGGTGCTGTACTCCTTCACTGCGGTGGTGTAAGTGTGGCTTACTGTTATTTTATAGTTCTTGTTTTTTCTGAACCTGATGATTGGTGTCTTTCATTAGTTCTGGAGAATTCTCAACCATATCTATCCTAATAATGCCTCTTCCCAATTCTTGTAATGGATAGATATGTATTAAATCTTCTCACTGTATCCTCCAAGTCTTACAACCTCTCATTCCTGTCTTCCATCTTTGACTCTTGGTGCTGCATTTTGGTATATATCAGCACTTGACTGCATTCAGATATATCTTCCAGTTCACTCTTCCTTCGGGTGCAGTTCATCTGCTGTTTACCCTTTTCAGTTACTATACTTTTCATATGAGAAATTCAATTTGTATTGTAAAATTGCCTGGCCAATTTTCTCTTTTGAACTTGTCAACTTTGATAACCTTTTAATTCCTTTCTGTACTTTCAGTTTCTTACTTTGTTTCTTTAAATATGTGAAACTTTGTTATTTTATATTCGTTGTTTGGTAATTCCAGTATTCTTTAGTCTTTTCAAGTCTCATTGTGTAGTTGGTTGTTCCTTCTGACTTGTGTATGGTGACTGGTTTCTTTAATGATCAGTGATTTCCTTCCCTTAAAAAAAAAATCCTTGTTTATTGTGTGCTTACATATCATAGAATCTGACTGGTTGGGAGTTTTTTGAGGTCAGAGTGCCTTCTCTTGAGAAAATTTGAGTTTACCTCTGTCAGACTTTTGGGTATACCCACGTGGGGCTACTTTAAATTATTGACTTAGAGAGAGAGAGAGAGAGAGAGAGAGTGTGAGAGAGAGAGAGAGAGTGTGTGTGTGTGTGTGTGTGTGTGTGTGTTTTGTCATACAGGTAGTTGAATTCCCAATCTTTGAGAATTAGGATCATGCTGAGAAAGTTTTAGGAAACTCTCCCTCTTCATCCAGCACTAAGGCCAAGGCATATATCTGTAATGTCTAAGGCAGGGTGTGGATTGGTTTCTATTTCACATTGAGAATGAAGTGCTTGTGGGTCCAGGCTTGGTATGGTGATCCCATTGTGACATTCTACCTTTCTCCAGTGTTGGCCGTTGGCTCCAGTGCAGCTTACGGATTTGTGTTTTCTTCCTGTTTCTGTCTCCAGGGAATTTTCCTGCTCTATCTCCATGATTGCTTTATCCCGCATTTTATCAGGAAAGGTTTTTTTCCTGAATCTATAGTTTACCGTGTTGCTAGAAACAAATCGTAATTTAAATTTTAACATGGTCAAATTATTAGTTTTTACTTTTTTGTGTTGAGTTTTTTTAGTATCTAATTTAAAAGAAATTCTTTTCTACCTCAGTCATACATACATACATTTTCCTATATTTTTAAAACTTTTAATGTTTAATTTTTCATACTTGTATCTTTAAGCCATCAGATTTATGTTTGACATGTTATGGGGTAAAGATCAAATTTTCTTATCCACCCCATTTGCTTAGCAAAACATGATTGACTAATTTATCCTTTTCCCAATGATATGCAGTGTCTCTGATGTCTTTTATCAATTTTTAAAATAGTTTTCATATATAAATAGCTCTGTTTCTGAGTTTTCTTTGTTATTCTGTGGTCCTTTATTTCTATACCGTGATGACATATCAGTTTATAATTTTGATAATTGGTAAAGAGACTAACCCCACTCCTTATTCCTTTTAAAAATTGTTAGCTATTCTTAATTTTTTTGCACTACCATGTGAATCTTAGAAACAGTGTATCCAGTTCCACAAAAAACTATTAGGATTTTTATATGAATTACATTGGATTTATCAAGTAATCTGTGAAAAATTAAAAACTTTATAACATAGAACCCTCATTTTCATGAAGAAATTTATGTATGTATATGTATCTTTAGCTTTTATTAAAGTTTTATAATTTCCCTCATAAAGTCCTCATGTACCTTGATGGATTCCTAGATGCTTTTCTGTTGTTGCAGTCATAAATGGTATCTCTGTTTTTTTCTGTTTTTCTCTTGGTTGCTCTTGTTTAAGAACGCAATTACTAGAGAATTATTTTTTATGCAAGTCTGATGAATATAAACCTTTGCTTAAAATTCTTCTATGGTTTCCTCATCTTTTGCAGGACAAAGTTCAAACATCTTAGCATAATGATCTTAGCAATGATCTTTCATGATTGAAACCATGTCTGACTCTTTACCATGCCTCATTTTCCATAATTAATATTTTGCAAGCTGTGCTTCAGCTAAGTGGAGCTAGTTGTAATTCCTTGGCCATGTCCTGATTTTTTAAAAAAATAAGAGCTTTATTGAGATAATAATTTACATATCTTGGAATTCAGTTTATTTATTTTTTTCCTATTCCCTATGCTGTACTTTTCATCACTGTGACTTACTTATTTTATGACTGGAGGTTTGTACCTCTTAATCCCCTTTCTCTATTTTGTTCACCTCCCACCCACTTCCCCTCTTGTAACCACCAGTTTGTTCTCTGTATTTAAGGGTCTGTTTGTTTTGTTTTTTTAGATTTCACATATAAGTGAAATTATATGGTATGTGTCTTCCTCTGACTTACTTCACTTAGGATAATACTGCCTGGGTCCATCCATGTTGTCACAAATAGCAAGATCTTACTCTTTTTTATGGCTGAGTTATTTTATTTCATTGTGGGGGGGTGTGTGTGTGTGTGTGTGTGTGTGTGTATGTGACATCTTCTTTATCCATTCATCTGTTGTGGACGCTTGGGTTGTTTCCATATCTTGGGTGTTGTAAGTAATGCTGCATTAAACATAGTGGTGCATATATCTTTTCGAACTAGTGTTTTCATTTTCTTTGGGTAAATACCCAGTAGTGGAATTACTGGGTCGTATGGTATTTCTATTTGTAATTTTTTGAGGAAGCTCTATACTGCTTTCCATAATAGTTGCACCAGTTTAACTTACCACCAGCAGTACTTGAGGATTCCCTTTTCTCCACATCCTTGCCAACACTTGTTAACTCAATTTAAAGTGTGCAATTTAGTAATTGTTAGTATGTTTAGTGTATTTGAACCTACCACCACTGTCTAATTCCAGAACATTCTCATTAATTCAGAAAGAAGCCCACTACTCATTAGTAGTCACTTCCCATTCTCCTTATTTGCTCCAAACCTTTGCAGTCAATAATCTCTTTCTTTTCTTTATGGATTTGCCTATTCTGGGCATTTCATATACATGAAATGATGTATAGCCTTTGTATCTGGCTTCTTTCACTTAGCATGCCTTCAAGTTTCATCTGTATTTTAGCGTGCATTCATATATCACTTTTTATGCCTGAAAAGTATTACATTATATGGGTAATATCACATTTTGTTTAATCATTCATCAGTAAATGGACATATGGTTTGTTTCTGATTTTTGGCTATTGTGAATAATGCTATTATGAACATTTGTGTACAAGTTTTTGTGTGAATATACATTTTCAGTTCTTCTGGATATATTTTTGGGAATAGAATTACTGGTCATTCTATTACCAGTGGTAACTCCATGTCCATGTTTAACTTTTTGAAGAACCGCCAAAGTTTTCTATAGTGGCTGTGCCATTTTATATTCTCACCAGTAATTTATGAATGTTTCCAACTTCTCCACATCCTGTTAGTATGTTGTCTGTGTTTTCGATTACAGCCATCCTAGTGGGTGTGAAGAGGTATCCTGTTATGGTTTTGATTTACATTTCTTTAATGACTAATGATGTCAAGCATCTTTTCATGTGCTTATTGGTCATTTGTATATCTTCTTTGGAGAAATTTCTGTTAAAATCTCTTGCCTTTAAAAAAATGGGCTGTCTTTCATATTGTTTAATGGTAAGAGTTCTTTGTAGTTTCTGGATACTAGATCTTTATCAGATAATAGTATTTGTAAATATCTTCTCCCATTCTTTGGATTATCTTTTAGCTTTCTTAACAGTGTTCTTTGAAGCACAAAAGTTTTACATTTTAATGAATTCCAGTTTCTTATTTGATTGCTTGTGCTATTGGTGTTATGTCTTAAAAATGTTGCCAAATGCAAGGTCACAAAGATTTATACCTATGTTTTCTTCTAAGAGTTTTATAATTTTAGTTCTTATGTTTAGATCTTTCATCCATTTTGATTTAATTTTTTCCTGTGGTGTGAGGTAGAGGTCCAACCTCATTCATTTATGGGAATATCAAGTTGTCCTAGCACCATTTGTTGGAAAGACTATTCTTTCCTCATTGATTTTCCTCTTTCCCAATTGAATTAGCCTACATAAATGTATGGGCTTATTTCTAGGCCCTCAGTTCTGTTCCATTGATCTATATGTCTAGCTTTATGCCAGTATCACACTGTCTTGAAGCTTTGTAGGTAGTTTTGAAATCGGGAAATATGAGTCCTCCAAGTTTGTTATATTCAAGATTTGTTTTAGCTGTTTTGTTTTGTTAGTTGTTTTGTTTAGTTTTGGGTCCCTTACATTTCTGTATAAATTTTAAGGTCAGCTTGTTCAGTTCTGCAAAAAAAGGGATCTGATGGTGATAGCGGGGGTTTATATTTGTTTATTTTTTTTTTTAGATGGGGATTTAGGGAGTATTTGAGGAGTATTAACCACCTTAATTTATTATTTCATTCCATGAATGAGGGAAGCCTTTCCATATATTAGGTTTTTAATTTCTTTCAGTGGTGTTTTATAGTTTTCAGTATGCAAATCTTTCACCTCTTCTGTTAAATTTATTACTGTCTTAACTATTTTTGATGCTATTGTCAACAGAACTGTTTTCTTAGCTTCTTTCTCAGATTGTTCATTGCTAGTGTAGAGAAATACAGTTGTTTAGTAACGAATGTGTATCCCATAACATGCTTAAACTTGTTATTAGCTCTGATAGATTTTTTGTGTGGATTTTTTAGGCTTTTCTATATACAAGATTGTGTTATCTACAAATAGAGATAATTTTACTTCATCTTTTGCAATTTGAATGGTATTTTATTTTTCTTAACTAAATTGCTCTAGTTAAAATCTCCCACACAATATTGAATAGAAGTGGTAAAAGCAAACATTCTTGTGTTGCTTCTGATTGCGGGGTGAAAGCTTTCAGTTTTTCATCAGTTAAGTATGATGTTAACTGTGGGTTTTGGTAGATGCCCTTTATCACATTGAGAAAGTTTTTCTGTCCTAGTTTGTTGAGTGTTGTTATCATGAAATGGCATATTTTTTCAATTTTTTTTTCTGTATTTATTGAAATGATCATGTGGTTTCTTTATTAATATGTTTCATTACATGATTGATTTTCGAATGTTGAACCAGCCTTGCATTCCTGGGATAAATCCCACTTGGTCACAAAGTATAGTTGTTTTGTTTTGTTTTAATTAACGTTTCTGGATTTGGTTTGCTAGTATTTTGTTGAGGATGTCCACATCTGTATTCATAAGGGATACCGATCTGTAATTTCTTTTCTTGTGATATGTTTTCTTTTCATAGAATGGATTAGAAAGTGTTCCTTCTATTTTTTGGAAGAGTTATGGAGGATTGGAGTTAATTCATCTTTAAACAACTGATACAATTCCCTAGTGAAGCCATCTGTTCTTGGGCTTTTCTTTGCTGGAAGTTTTTTGTTACTCAGTGTCTTTATTGGTCTAAATTTTTAATTTCTTCTTGAGTTAGTTCGGTATTTTGTATTTTTGTAGGAACTTATTGATTTCATCCAGGTTAATTTAATTTGTTGGCAAAAATTGTTTGCCTTGTAATCCTTTTTATTTCTGTAATGTTGGTAGAAAAATTTTTTAGTTTTATTGGTTTTATTACTTATTCTATTTCCTATTTAGTTTATTTGTACTCTAAGTTTTATTATTTCCTTCCTTCTGCTTTGAGTATAAAATATCTACTTTTTCTAGTTTTTAATATGGGAAGTTAATTTTTGATTTGAGATCTTTCTTCCTTTTTCATTGTGGTTATCTGCAAATATGAGTTTCCTTCCAGTAACTGCTTTAACTGCATCCTGTAAGTTTTGGTATGATGTTTTCTCATTTTCATTCATCTTGGAAGTATTTTGTGATTCTATCTTTGATTCATTGTTTTTTTTTATGGTCTTTAACTTCTACATATTTGCAAATTCCTTAAATTTCCTTTTTTGATTTCTAATTTCATTCCATTGTTGTTGGAGAACATTCTTTGTATGATTTCAGTTTTTGAAAAATGTATTGGGACTTATTTTATGCTCTAACATATGATCTATCCTGGAGAATGTTTCATATGTATTTGATAAATGTGTATTCTGCTGCTGTTAGGGGCGTGTTCTACAAATGCCTTCCTGGTCTAGTTGGTTAGTAGTGCTCACGTCTTATTTTCTTGTTGACCTTCTGCCTGCTTGTTCTGTCCATTATTGAAACTGGGGTATTTAATTCTCCAACTATCACTGTTTGTTTTTTTTCTCTCTTCAGTTCAGTCAGTTTTTGTTTCATATATTTTAGGGCTTTGTTTTTAAGTGTATATGTGTTTGTAATTGTTATGTTTTATTGGTAGATTGACCTTTTCGTTATTATAAGAATGCTCTTCCTTGTCTTTAGTAATTATTTTGTCATAAAGCCTCATTTATCTGATAATAGTTTAGTCATCCTGGCTCTTTCTTTGGTTGCTTTTTATATATTGTATATTTTACCATCCTTTTACTTTCAACCTATTTGTGTTTTGAATCTTTCTCTCTCTCTTTTTTTAAAATAATTTCTGACTCTTTATTCTCTACTTGGTGAGGCATCATTTTCATACATTAGTTCTTTAGACATGGTTTTTATTAGTTCTTTGAACATATTTGTAGTAGCTGATTCATAGTTTTTGTCTGATATGTCCAACATCTGGGTTTCCTCAGAGACAGTTTCTCTTGACTGCTTTTTTCCCCCCTCTATATAGGCCATACTTACTATTTTCATGGGTCATAATTTTCCGTTGAAAACTGGACATTTTAAATAATTAATATAGTGATTCTGGAAATGAGATTTCTCCACTCCCCAGAATTTTGTTTTTGCTATTTGTTTAGTGACTTTCCTGTACTGATTTTGTAAAGTCTGAATTTTTTATGTGGTGCCACCCAGGTCTTTGCTCAGCTAGGTTAGTGGTCAGCTAATGATAGGGTAGATATTTCCTTAAAACACCTGGAACCACTAGGTGTTCCAACTTTTGCTGAGGAACTCTTTATGTGTGTTGGCATGAATTCAGTGCTCTGATGAGTTTACAGCTTTGCTTTAGCCTTTGCTTTTTCTGTTACAGAGTCTCTCAGTGTCATCCAGAGGTGAGCGGCTTGGGCCTTCTCATCTTTCCTGGGAATACATTAGTCCCTTTACGTGTGTATGGCCTTCTAGATCCCCAGGAATGTGTTGGAGCTTTTCAGCGCCCCCTGTAGACACTTCGTTTCCAGTTTTTCCTTGTAAGTTCTTTAGTCAACCTCTCTTTATCCTTAACTTGGATAGCTGCCTGCGACAGCCGCAGTGTTATGTAGTTGTTGCTGATTGTTTTCAACAAATGCTCTGGTGATAGTGCTTTTTGCACATTGAATCTGAGTCAGGTCAAATAAAGACAGACCCAGAGAATGGAACTTTTCCAGGGAGCTGCCTGACATGTCTAATAGTGACAAATCTTGTGTTTTTTGGTGAGCCCAAGCCTGTTTTGTTTCTGCCAGTGTCTGCTAGTTTTTACAGTTACTGTTGTTGTGAGCTGTATCTTTTCAAGACTACCATGGAGCTAGGAGAGAATGATAGGAATAGGACAAGTTAAAATGTCACAAAGCTCACTCTTTTTTTACTGAGATTCACTTATTTTGTTTTGAATAAAAGCTTCTCAAATTGTTGCACTTTTGGGTAGTTTTCAGAGTTGTGAAAAAATTGATTTTTTAAAAAAAATTTTATTTTTTTTTAGAAAGAGAACGTGCATAAGTGGGGGGGAGGGGCAGAGAGAGGGAGAGAGAGAGAGAGAGAGAGAAGCAGACAGCCTGCCAAGTGTAGAGCCAGACATGGGGCTCAACACAGGGCTCCATCCTAGGACGCTGAGACTATGACCTGAGCTGAAAGCAAGAGTCAGTCGCTTAGCCAACTGAGTCACCCGGGTGCCCTGAGTTTGATCTTTTTGATAAATATACAAATAAATGTTGTTTTACCAGGTGATCTCTATCAAGAAGCTCAATTTTTGTCCGTTGATAAAGACATTTCTTACAACACATTTTAGAAGTCATTTAAGACATTTCAGGACCATTTTATAACATACACAGATTTATTGATCTATCATGTACTGGTACTCTTTTTTTTCTTTTCCTCCCCAAAACCTTTGAAACCCATTGAAAACTTTGTTTTCTCTCTTCATTTAGTTGATTTTTTTAGGGATAACTTACAACTGTTTTTGAAATTCTCTTCAGTCTCAAGAAGTGGGAAATTTCCCATGTTGTAGTTACTGAAAATAATTTATGATGGTCTCTGCAGTCTGTTTCAAACAGAAGTGTTAGAGAACTGTGTTAAATTATGACAGTGATGTGAAAAATCCATGTCAATAATTTTGGTGACAGCATTCGTATTTGAGTGTCTGGGCATATAATATCTACATATGCAAATATATAACTTTTTTTGTTTAATACTCTAAAGTGGATCCCAAAGTGGTATTAAGCATTATAAGAAACTATCTATGGTATTGGCCCACTTTATCTTACTGTTATCTAATACCCCAAACACAGGAGTATCATTGATTCTGGTTTCTGAGTTTCCACCTTGGAAACATTTTATATACATAATTCTCAGTTAATAAGAAATTCATGATATTTGCATTCCTGTGGAAATAGTCTTATAAATGATGGCTAGCTTCCAAGGGCTGATGCAAGGGCTAATGTAAGTGATGCTTTAGGATTCTGAACTGCAAACAGAAGGAACCCATCACAAATTAGTTTACCAAAAGGGAATTTTATTGGTTGAAAGACAGAAACTTGGTGTACTGAATTCAGCTCTACCTGAAGGCAATTAGATTATTTTGTTTATAGTGTATTATATGTTATATTAGCATTTTTGTAATGCCTACACAAAATGCCATCCCATGTAATGTTATTTGCCTAGTCATTTACATTTTGATAGAAATACAAGTTTCCATATCTTCACTAATTTCCTTATGGTAGAATTTTATAAATAAAATCATGAGGCAAAGAATATGTATATTTTAAGGCTCCTGATATATGATTATGGTAGTAACATTTTACTAATCTCCACATCCACCAAGAGCATATAAAAAGATCATAAGAGATTATTGATTTTAGAACATTCTTGCTAACAAATATAATGATGCTTTAGTATTAATGATTTTTTTTGTGTGGGGATTTTTTTTTTTGATATAGGGACACAACTGTTCTTACTGTGGCTATAAATAATGATAAAAGATAAAAACTCAGGTATAAATAAGGATATGTAAGATATCTCTCTTGCTTTGATCTCTTCTCTGGACTTTACACTTGGAAATCTAATCGTCACTTCCATATCTACAATTGAATGTCCAGTAGGCATCTCTGACTTAATGTGTCCAAACTGTGCTCTTGATATTCTGCCTCAAACTTTCCCTGTTTGTCAAGAACTATTCAGAGTTTGAGATTTTACCCGACTTGTAATCTGACAGGTTGGCCTGCCATAGTTACGTGGCTGCTGTCGGAAGACACGAGACAAAGGATTTTGTTACAGTAGTAGCTGTAGCCAGAGTATCAGCATCTGCTCCAGTTCCCAGAGCCTCAGTTCCCATAGGGCTATGTATAAGGGTCCAGGTGAGGCCTGTGCATACAGTGGATTGCATTATAGGAGAGGAACCCTGAGTGTAGGGAACTCTGGAATCTTTTATAATGTGTATTAAGTCTGCCCCAGAGAAGATGGGGGGTGGGGACATCATTATCTTTATTATGCTATGCTAGTAAACTAAACTGCCCAGAGGGATATACAGGCTGTATCTTCTAAAGCTGTTACCATGCAATCTTGAACAGATAGTCCAAAACAAAGGTAGTTAGTACCTCTGCTTACAAGATTAGTAGAAATGAGACACCCATGTTGAATTGTTTTCCAGTACAGTCTTCTCCATCTCAGTTAATGGTGATTTCATCCTTCTAGTTTCCTCAGTCCAGAAATCTTGAAGACATTTTTAATTCCTCTTTTTCTCTTCTATCTCACATCTAGTTTGTCCAGAAATCTTGTCCACTCTACCTTCAAAATATATCGAGAATTTTTTCATTTCTCACTATTCCCACTGCTTTTTTTAATACCGCTATCATTTTTCAACAGAATTATTGTGGTAGCCTACTACCTGGCTTTCCTACTTTTAATCTTGCCTTCAACTCTAATCCCCAAACAGTAGCCATAGTGGTCATATTAAAACATGAGTTCAGTCATGTCACTCATCTACTTGGAATTCTCCAGTGGCTTCTCATTTTACTTGGAGTGAAAGCCAACATCTTTACTCTCATCCATTCATAAGACCCTGCATGGTCTGGCTCCCTTTTATCTCTTTGAATTCTTTGTTTGTTATCTCTTCTTTGTTGGTTTAGCTTTAGGCTTTCTGGTCCCTTTGCTGTTCTCCAAACATCAGCCAAGGTTCCCCGTATTTGGGCCTTTGCACATCCTATTTTCTCTTCCTGGAAGGCACTTGTCCCGATATCCATATGGCTCATTCCCTCACTTTCCATCTTTACTCAAAAATCACCCCAGTCCATCCCCATGCATTTAGATTAAACATTTCAACTTCACCCCTCCCGCCAACCCAATTTTCAGTCTGCTATCCATCTCCACTTAATTTTCTTCTTCTCAGGATGTATCACTGTCTCCTAGATAGTGTATATTTTATTTGTTTATTTTGTTTCAGTCACTCTAGGATGTACGCTCACAATGGGCAAGAGGGTGTCTCTGAATTTTTTATAGTTTTGTTTCTAGCACCTAGTTTAGTGCTTGGCACCTTGTGAGCAGTTAATATATATTGTTGAAAGAATGAATGAAAGATGTACATGGTATAGAAGTGAAATCCCAGAATTTATGTTTTCAGAATTTATGTTGTGTATTAGAAGTATAGTGAACAACAAAGGAAAATGATGAGTCAGATTAATTGCTTTTTATTCACGGAAGATCAGTGTAGTAATTCTAGCTTATCAGTTAGAATTACTTTCAGTAGAACCATTTTATTAATGTTAAGTCATTCACTTCAATATGTGAGTGCCAGGCAAGGTGGCCCTCAAACATTGATGACACTGTGATAAAAAAGGTGTGCACAGTCTCTGTTCTTACGGAATTTACATCCAGTTGAGGAGAGAGGCATTGGATGAGAATAACAAGTGTAAATACTGTGGCTGGTAAGTTTTTAGAAGTTCCTGTTGTAGGGGTTGTAAACTCAGATGCCTGCACAGGCCAGGCAGGTAATGTAAGAGTGAAGTGGGCCAGTGAATGCACTGAAATGGTGGAGAGTAGAGAGAGTTCAGACACACTATAGAGCACATGCCCTGTGTAAAGGGTGCACCAACTGACAGCTTCATCTGATTGATGTCATATAGGAATGAAGAGGACCCACTGTTTCCTTATTTCCAAGTTTTTCAAGAGAAACTGAAAATGTAGGTTGTCATCTGAAATATCACAGTATTCTAAGGCACTGAGCAGTCCAATCAAACATGATTTTGACCTAAGGCCTCTTTTTTATAAGGAATACTGCCTATTAAGTAAGGTTCTATCAAGAAGAAAACTCCAGGAGTGGGGAAGGCTGTTTTCTCTTGAGTATCCATTTTTCTTTTGTTTCTCCTCAGTTTTAATGTTTTTCCTAGGTCCTCTCATTTGTAATTATATAGCTAGACTTTTCCTCTGACATAACTAATAAGGACAGATGTGAATGTAAAAATCATTAGAAGGTGAGATTTATGGGGGGAAGAGACTTGTGACTCCATCTTTTCAGCTTTGTGTAATTGGACCTAACTGCTTACCTTCTTTCTAAGTGTTTAGTTTATTCCTCATCTATACAGTGGGAATATCAGTTAAACTGCCTCATGATGTTATGAGTGGTAAATAAGATAATGTACTTGGAAGTTCTCTGGATATTGTTAGGGCTATATGAATGCTGTGGTCTTGCCTTTTCTTCTCTAAAACTCCTCCTGTTCCCTGCCAATCAAACGTACCTGACTCATTCTTTCATTGCCTTGTACTAGATAGCACTTACTGATATGATAACTTTGGCAAGAATTTAAGTTAGTAATCCTCTTTAGGAGTATTTTCACTTTTAAAAGAAACTTCTGAAGTCATTGCTTAACTTAAAATAATGAAACTCATGTATCACAGGCCAGTGGGCATTGGGTAGGAGGATCATTCTTCTGGCTCAAATCCCACAGCAAAATAAGTGCCTGTTCACTTATCTTGAAGACAGTTTTCAAATGACATTGTTTTCTTTGGCAAAGGTTGAAACCAGAAGTTGCTGACAGCTTGGTATTTCCTCTCTCTTGTTGATTTGCATGATGTATGATGATACACACAATACAGAAAGACCACATGTAATTTTATCCTTCCATCTTCTTCCATTCCCTAGGAAAACAAACTTGATAGGAGTAAACACTACTAAAGCCCAGTCTTTCATAAACATGAAGTGCTTTTATGTATGTCAAGATGTTGGAGCTGTAGGTATCTAGGATACCATAAACATTTTCTGTGGCAAGAGACTTATGGTGCCTTTGGGGAAGTTGTGAGTCTGTATAATAAGAGACCTGGCCTGGAGCTCCCACCTGCCCTCCCACTACCACCACCACCACCACCACCACCACCACCACCACAACTCGCTCGGCCTAAATCTCTCCCATGTGCAAGCGCTGCCTCTCCGAGACCCACTTTTTTTTTTTTTTTTTTTTTTTTTTTGGAGGTGTAAGTGAATTTTTATTGGGAAGGGAAGTTGTCAACTTAGCAGCAAATGAAGAATGAATAAGGAAACTTCCTGTTGTCACAGATATACAAGACCTCCATCATATATGATACAGGAGGCATTTCAGTTTGTGACCCCCAGTGCAGAAATGCCAGTCTTGTAAAATAATAATTCTCAGTGGTGGTGGTGCGGTTTTTGGATGGCAAGAGAGAGGAATTACTTGCAGGAAAAGCATCCTGTGTTTCTTGTTCCTTTTCTTCCAGCTTTGTCATGAAAAATTTAAAATAATAAAAACTTGAAGGAATAGTATAATGAATAACCATATGCTCATCATCTAGATTCAACCACTAATAACATTTTACAATATTTTCTTTATACATTTCTGAAAGCACATGGATAATTTTGGATAATGACTATGTTATTAGAAGAATTATTGTTCATTTTCTTAGGTGGGACAGAGGTACTATGGTTATGGAGGATAATGTATACATTTTAAGAATGTATATGTGTTTAAATACCCATTAAGTACTAATAAGTAAAATGATACTCTACCTATTACTTACTTCAAACAGTTCACCACAAACAAAAATGTTTTATGGTTTCTTTCACCAACAAAAATGTTTTATGGTTTCTTTAAAAACTAGAATTTAATCAAGGATTACATAATGCATTTGATTGTAATGTCTTTTAAAATCTAGAATAGGGGTGCCTGGGTGGCTCAGTTGGTTAAGTGTCTGCCTTCAGTTCGGGTCATGGTCGGGTCATGGTCCGGCTGGCTCCCTGCTCAGCAGGGAGTCTGCTTCTCCCTCCCCCTCTACTGCTCCCTCTACTTGTGTGCTCTCTCTCTCTTCTCAAATAAATAAATAAAACTTTAAAAAAATATAAAATCTAGAATAACCCTATCCCCCTCATTTGTATACCTGTGGAGCACTGTATAAGACAACTAGACAGAGTCGATATCTTGGACTTCGTCTGTTTGTTTCTCTGTGTTACTATTTTCCTTACTCTTCTAGCCTCTTTGATGTAGGCTGGAATTCAGCCTTGAGACTTATTTAGGTGAAAGGTTTTTAACAAAAGTACTTTGTAGGTAATCAGGAAGCACATAATGTCTATATTAAGGCAGTATTAATGACTCCCAGATTTCTCCCTTAAAATAAAGGAATTTTTTACTTGTGATAATTTGGCATCATGGGAATATCCTATTTCTCATCAAACTTCATCTTGAATTTTGGCATACATTGCTGATCCTTAACTGAATCAATTTCTTAATATTATGTTTCTTAACTTTGTTACCTTTCCCTCCCAACTCCATTGACAGTCTCTTACCATTTTTTGGGAATGAGTAGTGTCTTTCAGTGTGTTGGGCAAGAAAGTAGATTGAGAACCATGGTTATACAAAACATTTAATGGTAATTCTGTATTTATATAACTTCTACCAAGTTGGATTTTCAGTTCTCTGGAAAGAAAGTGCTGATTAGGAGCTAAGAAACATTCACTGAATGTAAGTTATGCCTGATGAAATTAATTTCTTATAGTGACTAGGAAACTTCCTTTACTTGTCAGGTTTTGTCAGAGTGTATCTTAGTTTTAATGAGGCATTTAAAAAATACCTCATTTTTTTTTTCATTTCAGAGGAGTTTGGTTACTTCAAAAGTGATTGAACCATTATATTATGAACACATTTTGATTATTTACTTTGCATTTATTATTGTGTGAAATCTTCATCAATTTGCTTAATACCTAATGGAAGAGGCAGATTGATGAACAAAAGATCACGTATGCTGTATGATATGGACCGGAAGCTGTGAGAGTTTTAAAGAAGTGCAGTGTAACTTGTAAGGATGTCTAATTGTATAAACAAATATTTGCTAAGTACTTAATTTAGTATTGCATGTCTCCAAAATATCTGATGTTGACTTCCAGACCTTTTTGGACTATTGAAAATCCATTTTGAATTATGGTTAGATTTAAAAGTTTGATTGTTGCTTGATATGGCATACTTATCGTCTGGCTAAGTAGAAGATAAAATACATCCATAGCTACTACTTTTAGATAAGTAGTTGTATTACAACAATAGTTCTTTGACACTAAATGGGTGTCCAACAGTTCAATTTAATTTGCAGACCCACAAATTAAAGGGCTCAGTCCCAGATGATTGCCCCTATTTCAGATGCCTAGGGGCCCTCAGCACTTCTGATGACTGGCTTGACAGCAAATTTGGGGTTTCCCATGACTCCTCTTCAGGTTTGATAATTTGCTAGAATGACTCAGAATTTAAGGAAGTCCTATATACTCATGATTACCATTTTATTATAAAGGCTACAAATGAACAACCAAGCTGAACAGGTATATAAGGCAAGGTGTAAGGTATGGAAGGGTCTCTAGTGCAGGAGCTCTCCACATGAAGTCAGGGTATGCCACTCTCTGGATACTTGAGTATGTTCACCAACCAGGAAGTTCTATGAGCCTTTTTATTCGGAATTTTTATTGAGGCTGCTTTACATAGACACAATTGATTGAATCACTGACCATGTGATTGAACTCAGTCTTTTAAATCCTCTTTTCTCCCCAGAGGTTGGGAGGTGGAATGGAAGTAGAGGCAGGAGGCTGAAAAGTTCCAACCCTCTTAATCATGTAGTAGGTTTTTCTGGGGCCAGTCTCCAACCTAAGGCTAGCTAGGGGTCCCACCATTATGCACCTCATTAGCATAACACACTTCTGTCAGGGAGTACTATGGGTTTTTGAAGCTCTGTGCCAGGAACTCGGGACAAAGTCCACATATGTATCATATTTTTCATGTATGTAGAGTCAGTAATGCTTTTAATAAAATAATCAACTTGTAGGACGTTTCTACCCTAAAATGCATGGGGGAATGGTTCATTTAGACATTATTTTTAGTGACTCTAAAGGGTTGCTTTCCATTAGACTCAGATTTCAAGAAACCAAAACATAAAGGTGGTTTATTGTGTTGAGAAAAAAAGAGTTATTTTTAGCCTTCATTTAACTTATCTTAAATTTCCAAGTCTTTAAAATGAGTATTTTACAAAGCTAATTTTGGTTTTGAATTATGTATGACATTTTATTAATACCTGGATGTACAAAGGATTTGGGTCATGTTTATGCAGGTAAATGTTGTCTCTTTGATTCTTATCTGTGTTTATATTAGTTTATTAAGGCATGTGTTTATTTCCATTCTTTGTATTCTTGAAAATGTGTAGTGTAATCTAACCTTCATAAGATGGAGTAGTATTAATAGCACAATAGAAATCATAGTAGTAGTAACTGTGACAGCTACCACCTATGAAATAGGTGATACTAGGCACTTTACATACATAATCTCTTTCACTTTTCATAGTAGTCCTGTGAGATCTTACTATAATAGTTTGCCAAATGCATGAGGAAACTAGGGCTCAGAAGTTAATATGCCTTATGTTCATATAGTTAGTAATGGTGGAGTTAATATTTAATTCCAGGTCTGACTCCAAAAGCCTTGCTCCTGCTCCTCCCTTGCTATGATGGATTCCAAGAAAAAATTTAGTGGAGCATTTTGTCATCATTCATTGATTCATTCATCCAATAAATAATAATTTTGTGCCCATTAACTTAGACCAGGCATTTCTGTCTTCCCTTTATACCTAGCAGTGTTTATTACTTCAAAACCTCTAATCCCCTGTAGTGTCTGTTATTAATATAAAGGATCAAGTCCTGTTGTTTCATTTCTCTGGTTAGTCTTTTCTTTAAAATGATGAATTTGGAATACTTTGTCTTGCTCACTATATAATATCTAGGGGTTTTTTTGGGGGGGTCATCTGATAAGATGTGGATTATAGCTTATCTTGTGGGCATTTTTATTATTTATTGGCATTATTCTTAATATTATTTATACAGTTATCTTACAGTGATTGTCCTACTGTGATGACTTTGGAAATAGAAAACTATTGAAGCAAGTATAAAAGTTGTCAGATTAATTTCAGCTAGACAATGAAGTATTTGGTAAAATCCCATCAGTATATAATATGCTTATTTAAAAGCTGTATGAGCTTAATTGTACTTACACATTTCACTCAGTGCTTGTGAGATGGCCAGATAAGGAGATAGGGCTAAAGCCACCCCGAACTAAGGCAAATTTGCAACCATTTAAAAAAATTTGGGGGGGCACCTGGATGGCTCAGTCAGTTGGGTGTCTGCCTTCGGCTCGGGTCATGATACCAGGGTCCTGGGATCGAGCCCCATATTGGGCTCCCTGCTGAGCGGGAATCTGCTTCTCCCTCTCCCTCTGCTGCTCCCTCTGTGCTCTCTCTCTCAAATAAAATTTAAAATTTTTTTTGTATGTGTGGCATTTAGGATCTTTTCTTTATCCTGAACCTTCTGAAGTTTCTGGTTGATGAGACTTGATAATGGATCTTTTTTTTTTGTTCATCATGCTTGGTATTTACTGGGTTAGTGCTTTTTTTTTTAATATTTAAATTTTAATTAAATTTTAATTTTTTAAAAATTCCAGTATAATTAACATACGTTGTTATATTAGTTTCAAGTGTACAATATAGTGATTCAGCAATTCTATACCTTACTCTGTGCTCATCATGATAAGTGTACTCTTTATCCCCATCACCTTTTTCACCCATCCCCACCCACTTCCCCTCTGGTAACCACCAGTTTGTTGCCTATATTGAGAGTCTGTCTCTTTTTTTTCTTTGTTTTTGTTTATTAAATTCCACATATGAGTGAAATGATGGTATTTGTCTTTCTTTGACTTATTCACTTAGCATTATACCCTCTAGATCCATCCATATGGTTGCAAATGGCAGGGTTTCATTCTTTTTTGTGACTAATATTCCATTGTGTATTTTATATATATATGTGTGTATATATGTATATATATATATATATATATATAGGGTTAGCTTTTTACTTATGGAAACCATGCACTTCGAGTTTGGGATGTATATGTGTATTATATATTTGATAATCCTCTTCTTTATTTTCTTTTTCTGGAACTTCTGTTATTGTGATATTAGATCTGTTGGACTGGTCCTTTTATGTTCCTGTCTTTCCTTTTTATTTCTTTTGTCTGGAAAATTTCTGGAAATTTTCCTTAATTTTATCTTGTAGCTTCTCTGTTGAAGTTTTCCCCTTTTGATCTCGTAGTTTTAATTTGCAAAAGTCATTCCTCATTCTCTGAATATCCCTTTTATAGGACCCTGCTCTTATTTCATGACTACAGTATTTTCTTTCCACTCTGAAAATATTTATAGGTTGATTGGATGATTTCTTTAGCTCCTAGCATCTCTTCAGAGTTGCTTTTTTCCTGTTTGTTTTCATCTCTTCATGTTGGAGGCTTTCTGTGAGTGTCTGGTGAACGTTTGATGTCTGGTTTTTGTTTTTGTTTTTTGTCTTTTTTTTTTTTTAAAGAGTGAGACTCTAAAGTGATGATTGGAAGGGCTTTGTGCAAATTATAAGGGTTTCTTGATTCAGGCTTCACTTCAGTGTGATGAGTCAGAAAGCCACTTTGTTTTCATTCTGTGACTCCCAAATTTCAGTATCTGTATTTTTTTTTTTTTAATCCAGTTTCCAAGAAGAGAACTTCTTTGTTGTGATTAGGATGCACTCTGTTTGTCTGGTTCTTGTAGCTGAACAGTGGTCTTGGATTGAGGTGGAGATTCTCTTTTCAGTGTGTAGACTTATTTAATTCTCCTGTTTTTAGGACTACACCTTTCCTTCCCCTTCTGTCCCCATGCCTACAAATAGTGTCTGGTGTCCCAGATTACTGCTGGTTTAACTTACCCTGCCTGGGGGTTGGTGTTGGCTTGACTATGAGGAATGGGGTAGGGAATCTAGAGGTCTGATGCTTTTATGAAGACTTTAAGCCAGTCTTCCTATTTTCTCATTGCTCTCCCTGCATTCAAAGGGCCCCCATAATTCTTTAGTTTTTCAGGTTTATGCCATTAGACTAGGCTTGCTTCTTGCTCATCCTTCTGCCTTCCCTTTCCTAATCAGAAGCTTGGCGTGGTTTTTCTCTGTTCTGTTTAATCCTGTACCATGTATCCCTAAGTTTTTCATCTTCCAAAATTTTGTTGGTGTGTCTTGTCTCTTTCATTCTCTTGGACCTTACGGATTTATGCCTTTAAAAATCCTTTTATTTTTGTTATGGAGGAGTACAGTCATAGATGCTTCTGTTGAGACCATGATATATTAATTGGAAATCTCTTGACTTTGTGTGATTTCCTTTTGTATACTGCTTTTACTGTATAGCAGTGGAAAGTACTTTCTCTATTTTTAAGTTGATGAGTTCTTTTCTCATTCATTTAAAAGAAGTATTCTACATTATTTCTCTAAAAATTTCCAATAAAACACACACCCCGTATAACAGCCAATACTACAATGGCATATAAAGAAAAAATTAGGGGCGCCTGGGTGGCTCAGTCAGTTGAATGTCTGCCTTGGGCTCAGGTCATGATCCCAGGGTCCTGGGATTGAGCCCCGCATTGGGCTCCCTACTTGGCAGGGATCCTGCTTCCTCTCTCTCTGCTTCTCCCCCTGCTTGTGCTCTCTTACTCTCTCTCTGTCAAATAAATAAAATCTTTAAAAAAAAGAAAAAAAAATTAAGTTCCTCTTCCCCCAATTCTGTGATTCTGAGTCAAGCTTTGGTGTGTGTCCTGGCATGCTGTTTTTTACGTTCATAAAATTATTAAACGTGTGTTTTTGAATTTGCAAAATAGGCCATCATATACCAAATGGAATAAGTGATAGACCAAATAGATACAACTTTTGTATGTTAGGAGAGTTCTATAATGCTCTCCTGTGGTTGAAAGAAAAAGATAACTCTTTAGAAAAAGGGACCAGTGATAGGAAGGCAAGTCACAGAAGAGGGGATATAAGTGGCCAGCAAAAAGAGGTAAAGATGCTCAAATTCACTGGTAATGAGAGGAATGCAAGATAGAAATAACAGCGCCTTGAGTCTTTCCTTACCAAATTGGCAAAGTTTTAAGTGCCCTGGTGAACATGTGAGAAAACTGGCTCTTAGGTTGCTGGTGGAATTTGCCACAGCCTTTTTGGGTCTAGCCTGGCAGTATTGAATCTGAAACGTATTTTTCCTTTGGTGGACTTACATTGGAAGTCTGTGCCACAGGAACGAAAGCACCAGTCTTTAAGAATGATCGTACAAGGGTGTTTAATGCAACCTTCATTGTCCGTAATGGCAAGAGACAGATAAATAAAACACCAGACTAACCTGAATGACCATCATTTTGGAGATGATCAAATTATGGTATTTACATGGTATAGCATAGTATGCAACTATTAAAAATGATGAGTTAAGCCATGTGTTATTGTAGTCCCTGGAGATGATTCTATTTTCATCAAAAAAAAAAAAAAAAAAAAGGTGTGGAAGGAGGAAGGCTAAACCTTGTATATGGGTATCTAAGTTTTATTTTTTATTTTATTTTTTTAAAGATTTATTTATTTGAGAGAGAAAGGGAGCGTGCATACGTGTGGTTTTGGAGGGAGAAGGAGAGAGGGTCAAGCCGACTCTGCACTGAGTGCGGAACCCTGTGGGGCTCGATCTCACAACCCTGAGATCAGGACCTGAGCTGAAACCAAGAGTTGGACGTTTATCCGACTGTGCCACCCAGGCACCCTGGTATCTATGTTTTAAACCAGACACTTGTATAAGTATTATCTGATAAAACCTGTGTAAAAATTACCTTAAAAACAAACTTTATCAGTATAAGGTAATTGGAGGATTTCCTGTGTGGCTGACACTTGAGATTAAATGGACAATTGTTCATTATGATTTATACTGATTACAATATAAAACTAATATCTTAATCCAGGTCCTTTATTTTTTTTAAAGATTTTATTTATTTAAGAGAGAGATAGCGAGAGAAAGCACAAGTGGGGACGAGAGGGAGAAGCAGGCTCCCTGTCAGCAGGGAGCCCCGTGTGGGGCTCGATTCCAAGACCCTGAGATCATGACCTGAGCTGAAGACAGACTCTTAACCGACTGAGCCACCAGGCATCCTGAGGTCCTTGCTTTCTTGTCCACTTAACCCAGTGGACTACTTAGTGGTGTGTTCTCAGGATTATTTTGTTACTGATGAATTTCTACTCCTTGGGGTACTTCTAGTTGGTAAATTAACATCTGTACCAGAGGAAGTGCAGGGAAGATAAAGAAAGAAACTGGTTCTGTCATTCATGTTTTCCTTTTTTCATGTTATCTTTCTGAACACATTTGAGGAGAGTTACAAATATATGCACCATCAGTAAATTAAAAGTTAGACAAATAAGAGCATGAAAAAATAATGACTTTTAATAGGAGGAATGGTTAATCAGGAAAAAAGTTAGTGTGTAGAAATACACAATTACCAAAGACACCTGGCACCTCTAGAGCAGTGCTTTCCAAGGTGGTATTCAGTCAGGTGCAAGCTACATTGTCATTATTTTAATACTGTTAACTGAAACAAATTTAGGTTGGCTTCAAGCCACTCCTTCATTTAAATATGGTTCCTTTTTGTGTTGAGTTGGGGACAAAAGAGGTGATATTTAAATTCGGGAACCTGTGCAGTGGATGCACATGTGAACCACATGTCTTACCCTGGAAACAAACGGGGCGAAGCTGATAATCATTGTTTTTCAGAATATATGCCCACAAATGGGAAGGAATGCCTATATTATATGATTTATAGATTATAAAAGATAACCAGTAATTTTTTTTCTCATGTTAAGTTGCATAAATACACATTTATTTCCCATTTTACTCTGTCAGACCAATATGTCATTAGTTCTTTTATTTTCTTGGGATTTGGGGCACATTTGGAATGCTTTATAATACCCTCATAGCCCCATATTTGGAATTATAAATATAGCTTTAATTAACAACTGTGCGTTTGCTTGGACTTGAACAATATATTGAATTGGACATAGAAATATATAATAAGGGGAATTTGTGGTTAACTGCCAGTAATCTTGTGATAAATGTATGCGGTGAGTTGAGAATTGAAGTACATGATAATGTTGTCAAAATGAGATAAAAATTCTGAGGGAGTGATGAATGTTGAGCATGAATTGGATTGGTCATGAAAGACTTCTCTGAGGAAAAATATGTGTTGAAGAATTTGGTAGATATGGATTGGTGGCAAGCAGATGATACTCCTCTCTTGGATTACTATAATGTCTTCACTAATTACCACTAAATGCATTCTTCAAACAAATAATATTAGCTAATTAATTATCAGAAATTGCTGGAAAATATATTATTTGGAGAAATACAAATAAATTATTCCCTTTCATTCTCAAAGCAGGCCCTATTAATGACCATTATTTACCTTGTTTAGGTATAAATCACAGTTGATGAACACATTATCTCTCAATTTAGAAAACCTAACATCTGACGGGATTTAGGTCTAATTTTGGATTAGTGAAATTAGCAAATTTAAACTTTTAGGACTAGGGGTTTTATGAAGGAAACTTAAAATTTTTTCCCTAGTTTCCCTAATTCATAGGCATAAAGTTACTTTGTTTTGTGGGTGGTTGAGAATGGATATATAGGATCCATGACTCCTCTGGGAACTTTATCTCTGATTCAGTGGATACTTAGCTAGGGTGTACATCAGAACCAACTGGGAGACTTCTCCCCATTCCCCCAGTTAATAACCAGTTTACATTATTATATATTTATAAGAACATATACACAAGTAGAATTATATAAAGTGTAGGGGGATACACATGCACACGCGCGTGCGACCTGAGGCTTTCTGATTCAGACTTGGGTCAGAACTTGGAACCATTCAAGATAAATGCATTCTCTCTCTCTCTCTCTCTCTCTCTGTTACCAGCCAACAGGCAATTCTGATACATAGCTGTGTTTGGGAAGCATTGTTCTAGGGGAATCTCTAGAAAAATATCTCAAAATGAATGCTGTTAAATAATTTATCTTGACCAATACTCATACTACCTCCATATCTAGACCTAACTTTAGCATTTTCTTTAAATTTTTTTAGATCAAATGAAATTTGAGTAGTTGAAGTAGTACTTTATTAGTGCTACTAATTTCTTAATGTTTACCTATGAAACTAATGCTAAGTGAACTTCTTTTAAAAAAATTCCCTGCATTGTTAGAGCTTTTACTTCAAGTGACTTTCCCAAATATCATCTTTTTCTTTCCTGGTAACCACCTTGTGAGCTGGGTGATTTGATTTCCCCTACATTGTATATGTGGAAATCCAAATCTACAAGGTGGGAGTTTTACAGTTTCTTGGAATTGCAGTTGTGGGATATGAAGACCCTGGATTGAATCCATACTGATTCTGGAGTGTCTTAGGAACTCTTTTCCCCCCTGTCATTTATCCCCAATAGTTTACTTTTCCTTTGACTGTTTCGCATTGAATCAGAATGCAGATGCCTTATCATTGCTTAGGATGCTGCTTTATAAGGGCTATCAAACTGATAAAAGTGACACACAATTTTTTGTTTTAAACTACATTAAGCAATGTAATATCCTTTGCCAGGATGAGCTTTAAAGACTTCAGGTGGAAGTCTTTGTTTAGATGTGGCAGAAGTAATTGTTCTTGAGAATACCTAGCAATGTGTTTTGGATTTGCTTTCTCAAATACAGTTAACAGACTGTCCAAATAACCGTGGCATAAATAATGAGGACATTTATATCATGTAAGACTTCTGGAAGGAGGGGGCGCCTGGGTGACTCAGTCGATTAAGTGTCTGCCTTCGGCTCAGGTCATGATCTCAGGGGTCCTGGGATCGAGCTCCGCATCAGGCTCCCTGCTCAGCAGGGAGTCTGCTTCTCCCCTCTCCCTCTGCCTCTTCCCTCTGCTGCTCTCTCTCTCTCTCTCTCTCTCTGTCAAATAAATAAAATCTTAAAAAAAAAAAAAAAAAACACTTCTGGAAGGAGGTGGTTCCAGAGTTGTCTAATTCAGTAGCCTAACTATGTCAGTGTTCTGGGTCTTTTTTGCTCTGACTCTTTTGGTCCATTGTGGTCCTATCTGGTCCATCATGGCCACAGATAGCGCAGTAGGTCTAAACATCATATTCATATATAACAAAATCCAAAAGCCAACAGAAGAGCATGGCATTCTTCACAAGTCTCTCTCTTTTTTTCTGGGTGAACAGTCTTTCCCCACAGTACCCAGCCAATTTTCCCTTATGTCCCATAGCAAAATTGGTTACATATCCAGTCCTAAATCAGATACTGACAAGAGGAAATGAGATTCATTATCACCGTATAACAGTGTTGGTTCATCCCCTGGAACTGGAGGGGCACCGACCCATCTGATCCTGTTGATATCTCAGATAACATCAGTGTTTTGTTATCACAGAGAGGGGGAGGCTCATGGGGAGACAATCACTATAGTAGTGCAGTTATGTAGTGACATTTTCTACATGTTATGTACGAGGCAAAATGAAATTTTAGTATTTTAACCTTTAAAAGAAAAGCATATTTATTTGAGAAGCATGTTATTTTCTATGTGTACTTTGTGATTGTCATAGGAAGCCAGTGTTTTGGCTTTTAATCTAATAAAATAGTTGCTTGCTATTATTTTTGTCTCGAGATTAAGCTCCTCAGTGATACATCATTTTGATAGTTTCTGATTCTTTGTAATTAATCGGTGCTTGTTCTTTTAGGTGGATTCTCCACGGTTTTCCTGGTGCGGACACATGGTGGAATCCGCCATGCATTGAAACGAATGTATGTCAATAACATGCCAGACCTCAACATTTGTAAAAGGGAAATTACAATTATGGTAAGTGAAAGAGTAATTCCATTTGAAAAATTTGGTGTATTTTCTTTTGGTTTTGCACTATAACATTAACCAGCTTTTAGGCAAGCTGTTTATTGGCTTATGCATGTCTAGAAAACCTTTGAAGTGCATTCTTTATAGTCCTACTTAGGGCTAAATATAGTAAACTCGTCCTCCTTTATCCTGTCTTCCTTGTTGTAGTTGAAAGGGGCAAACTACTCTGCTTTTTGTTTTTCCCTCTTTTTAAAATACATTTTAATTATGGAATATTTTGAGAATAGAAAAATTAGAGAATTATGTAATAAATACCAGTTTAT
This sequence comes from Zalophus californianus, assembly GCF_009762305.2. NCBI lineage: Eukaryota > Metazoa > Chordata > Mammalia > Carnivora > Otariidae > Zalophus > Zalophus californianus. Next base: position 63,292,410 of record NC_045596.1, read on the forward strand.
GCACTACCCAACTTAATTAAAATCTTACAGATATAGTTGAAGCCTTCTGTAGATTCCTTCCTAGCTGTATCCCTGTACTGTTCTCATTCAAAAAGAAACCATTGTCCTGAATTTGGTGTTTACCTTTCCCATGGTGTTTATTAATACATTCAGTGTAATGTGTTTGTCTTCAACAACAATTTGGTTTGCTTTTCATTTTTAAAATCATGCTGTAAAGTTTATTGTTGTTATTACTTTTTTTGGGGGGGGATGTACTCTCCAATATATGGAAGGATAACCTTCAATAAAGGAAAAATTCTTTTTAAATATTAGGAAAAGTAAAAAATATTTTAATAGGTTATTAAAGAAATTTCAGTAACTTGGTTAACTAAACAGTTAAAAAAAAGTACAAACTAAAAAGTTTCTTTTTTTCTAGGGTATCTTTTTCTCAGTGCTCTGGATGGCTGCTTCTTGTTTTTCTTCTCTTCCTTCTCCTTTATTCTTCCTTTTCTTCTTCTTCCTCTCCCTTTTCCTCCACCTCTTCTTTTTCTTCCTCCTCCTCTTCTTCTTCCTCTCCTTTCTCCCCTCACCTTTTCCCCGCTTCTACTTCTTTCTCCTCTTGTCTCCCTCCTCCCCTTCTTCCTCACCCTTTTCCTCCACATCTTCTTTCTCCTCCTCTTTTCCTGCCTCCCATTCTTCCACACTTCTTCCCCCAGTCTTCTTCTTCCTTTCTCTCTTCTTCCCTTCTCCCTCCACCTCTTCTTTCTCTTCCTCCTCCCCTTCTCTTTTGCTTCTGTTTTCTTCCTGCTGTCATCTACTGTTTATCAAGTGCTAGTATATATTTAAAATTTCTTTTTTAGTGAAGTGAAATTGCATAATGTAAAATCAGCTATTTTATGTATTTCGTTATTTATTTATTTATTAAAATCAGCTCTTTTAAAGCAAACAGTTTGGGCATTTAGTGCATTCATGATGTTGTGCAGCCACCACCTCTGTCTAGTTCTGAACCTTCTCATCACTCCAAAAGGAAATCCCCTGCCCAGTAAGCAGTTGCTCCCATTCCTACCTTGTTCTAGCCCCTGGCAACCACCCGTTGTGTTATGTCTCTGTGGATTTAGCTATTCTGGATATTTCATGTAAATGGAGTCATGCAATATGTGACCTTTTGTGTCTGGCTTCTTTCACTTAGCATGTTTCTGAGGTTCATCCACATGGTATGTGTGCATCTATCTATCTATATCTATCTATCTATCTATCTATCTATCTATCACAGTTTGTTTATTCATCTGTTGATGGACTTTTTTAAAAATCCACTGATGGACATTTGGGCTGTTCCTACTTTTTGGCCGTTGTGAATAGTGCTGCTATGAATATGTGTGTATATGTATTTGTTTTGAGTATTTGTTTTCAGTTTTTTTTGGGTTTATATTTAGGAGTGGAATTGCTGGGTTATAGTAATTCTGTGTTTAACTTTTTTAGAAACCACTAAACTGTTTTCTATAGCAGCTGAACCATTTTATGTTCACACCAGCAATGTATGGGAATTCCAGTTTTTCCACATCCATGTAAACACTTGTTAATATCATTCCTTCTTATTCAGTTGCTTAAAGATTTCTTATTTTATATCAACATCTTTATCAACACGTTTTGATCCCTTTTGTTCAGAGATAGGTACATTTATACAACATGACTTAACTGATTGAAGAGATTTACCCCAAGATAATAGGGATTCTTAGACTAAGTTCTTAAACTTGAGTCTAGGTATGGTACTGTTGTACCATAATTCTTTCTTTCAATAGAAATTGTGTAATTTTGATATGTAAAATATAGTCATTATCAGTAGCAGCAACACTCAAATTCTGTGCTTTTGAACACAGAATTTAGGGAGATTAGCTCTTTAGAACAGTGGTCTTCCAAATTTTTTTGTTGCCCATCTACCATTATATTTATGTGTTTATGAATTATTCACATGTTCAGCTGCCAAATTACGGTTAAAATTGGGTTTATTATTAATGATAGTGGATGTAAATTTATTTTAAAAAGGATTGTTGATAATTGTTTTTTAATTTAATTTTAATTAGGTCAATTAGATGATTATTTTTAACCTCATCACATGCTGATCATTATCTTGTACCAGGAACAAAAGTGTCAGATTTGCCATTTTTTTCTTATTTCTTTGTACTTGTATTATTAGTATTATCTTTAACCTATGGTTTCTTAATAGAAATTTTTTTAGCCACTTGTTCATTTTGTACGTTATTTAAAGTATATACATTCATAAATCCTCTTAACTAGGTACACATAAATTGCAGTATGTTGCAGGCAAAACAAACAAATGAGAGTATAATTGTTAGTTCATAAATATTAGAGGTTAATTTAAAAAAATTTTTTAGCTAAAAATAAATAAAAGTTAACGTTCTGATACTGTATTCTTGAGTCCCAAAGGACTGTCTTGCACACTTTTGGATACTGTTGGTTTTGAGTGAACTATTTCTTTCTTCCTGATTGAATTTAAAAATTAGTGTTCCTCCACATGTAAGTACACTTTTCAGTGAAACTGTAGAAACCTTTTCGAAATATGTCAGATTCCACAGTTATGCTTAATTTACTTTTTGAAATTCTTTAAATATATTAATTTAGACTTTAAAACATTGCTAATAGAGCTTTAAAATATATGTTTTTCAATTACTATTATTTTTCAGAAAGAGCTGTCTGGTCACAAAAATATTGTGAGTTATTTGGACTGTGCTGTTAATTCAATTAGTGATAATGTATGGGAAGTGCTTATCTTAATGGAATATTGTCGAGGTAAGTATTTTTCTGTATTTGTTTTATACTGAAAAAAAATTGCCCTTAAAATGGTTTCCTAGGTGTCTTGGTTTCTCCTAGGGCAGCTGTCACCTGATTCTAGACACTTATTGTAATCTCAGCTTTAATTATCTAATTAAGGAACACTGTAAAGAATACTTAAAATCTAGTCATCCTTGCTGTAGTGATGATAGGAGCATATAAATGACAATTAGAAAAGTGCTGTTGGTTTAAAAAACAAGAAATCCAAGCAGGTGAAGAGCAGTTACACATCATCCTCCCTATGTTTCTTTTATAGTCCAACAAAGAAGAGCATAATTTATCAATATTAGTGTTATAAGACTTTTTCCAGCACTCTACCTTGTTAATATTCAGTATTATTAAATGTAATAAATTTAGATGCATTTTGATCTGTAATATTTATAAACTTACGTAGTCTTTTGGGGTTCTTTTATAAATATCAAAAGGTTAAAAACTATATTTTATTTGGATCTCTTATGGTATTTCAAAGAAATTTACTGGTATAGTATGCCTTAATAATAATAATTTTAAAACTTTTTAATTTAATGTGTTTGAAGGGGGCAATTAAGTCATTTCCTGCAAACTTGCTTTTTTTTTTTTTAAATCAGACTGTATCTGGCAATTGGGGCTGTGAGGAATCTTGGTTTATATTTAGATTCTCTTAAGACAGTTACGATTTTTAATTACGATATTAGGAACACTTGTCATTTCCTGAATGATGGAGGAGGAGGAAGATGGTGGTGGTGTTGGAGAAAATATAGTTTCATTTACTCTAGTTTTGTAAGGAGGGAAGGACAGGGGAAAATGAAGTGAACCGGTATTATAATATCTATTATGATATACTTGTAAGTTATTTCCATATATAACATAAGAAAATTAGATGTTTTCCTTGTTGTTTTCTCTTATTTATATTTCATACTGTAAAACATTGTGATCTCTTTAAGGAGAAGATATTGACGTTCTTTACTCCACTTTCCTGAGTTCTAGCATTTGTGGTGCTCTTAGCTGGATAGAGTAGCCCTTGGTTACTTGTAAAGATAGCCCTTGGCTATTTTTTTAAAGATAATTGAATCTGGCATAATCATAGCCTTGGATGAGTTTAATTAATAGTCATCCAGAAGACATTTTAAAAAGGGAACCAAATGAATTTCAGTTTTTAGGGGACAAATTTTATTTTTTAATTTTAATTTTTTAAAGATTTTTTTATTTATTTGAGAGAGAGAGTCATGAGGAGATCATGACCCTGAGATCATGACCGAAGTCAAAATCAGGAGTTGTTTGCTCAATGAGCCACCCAGATGTTCCAGGGGACACATTTTAAAGTGACCTGAGCTATATTTTGAGGAAGGCATGCTTTTGCATTTTAAGAAATTAAAAAAATTTTTTTATCTGGTTTAATTAGCAAGCTGATTCACATGAAATTTTTATTTTTATCAGGGTAATTCATATATAAGTTTTAAAAAGTCAAAGAGTTCTGTTAAGCTGTGTCTAAATCGTTATCCTCTTGCCTCATCCCTCTCCTCCGAGGCATTCACTTTAAAAATCCTTGAGATATTTCTCCTCATACTTATTCCATATTTCTACACTTCATTAGGTAGAGGAGAGTCTAGTTTTAATGAGATCCTTGGGGTATGAAAAAGAGGGAACTTAGAAAATCGGGGGAAGTATGTGATTCTGGGCATGAGGAGGCTCTTGAATGAAAGTTTGCCAGTGCTAGCTCTGATTTTATGTTTTAGATAGTATCTCCAAGTAAAGATGGTATCTCCTTTTTTTTACTGTGAAGAGTAGTATATTCTTAGTTTTCAGATTAAATTAATAATTGGTGTTTAAATTATTTTGTTTGTCATTTAACTGTGATATGGAATAGTGTGTATCTTTCTTGTACTTTTAAATTTTTTTCCTGGAGTTAATAATTACTACATTTTTTATTCGCCTAATTTCCTTCTCCATATATATTAGTATTTTAGCCCCACATTCCCCAATGGAAGTGTAAATCTTTATGCAATATGCTTAAACATTTAAATACTTGTGTCAATTTTAGTTTTTCTCCATAGAAACATCCTTTCGGGAGACTTCAGTTCTGCTTAATTTTGAACAGCATTTAGCTGTCATTCTGGGAGTTCTCTTTGCCTTCCTATCTTGGACTCCCTACTGCTCATGCCTCCCTCCTTGTTTTTAACTACTTCCTTGGAATAGAGTACATTTTTCATTAGCTTTCTGATAATGAATTATGGAAGGAAACATTTTTGAAACCTTGCATATATAGAAGTATTTTTATTCTACATCCATATTTAATTGTTAATTTGGCTGACTAAAGTGTTGCAGGTTAGAAATAATTTTGATCTAGAATTTTGAAGGCATTATTCCATTTTTTTTCCCCTAGTGTTTGTTGCTATTGAGAAATCTGATGCATTATGATTCTTCGGGTTTTTTTTAGGTGACCTCTTTTTTTCCATGGACACTTAGAATCTGTATCTCTAGCATTCTAAAATCTCAGGTATATTGCCTTGGTTATGGGTCAATTTTGCTATCTTTATTTCTGGGCACTCAATTTTTTTCTCTCCTTCATTTTCCCTCTTTCTCTCTTTTTCTTAACCATCTGAGCCACCCAGGCGCCCTCTCTTTTTCTTCTCTTTTTAAAAATTCTACTTATGTTGGGAGCATTCCTTAAATATATCTTTTAGCTCCTCTATAGAATTTGGTATTTCTGCTATGTTATTTTTAATTTCCAGGAACTCTTTCTGTTCTCTCAATGTTGTTCTTTGTTAAAATGCACCTTGCTCTTGTTTTAGATGCATATCTTTTGTTATCTGCAGTTACTAATTACAGTTTTTAAAAAGTTTTCTTCTGTTCCTTGTGTTTTTGTTTTTCTTATTTTTTTTTTCTGTTTGTTAATACACCTTTTTTTATGTTAGACGTTTTCTTCAGATGTTTCACCAGTTAAGCTTACTGCATGTACTGTAGATCAGAATGTACCCTCTGAGTGGGCAATTATATCCTAGAGAAGGAATCTGGAGGATCTGAAGAGAGCATGCTCAGTTCCTTTTTCTCAGATGAATCCATTAGATAAGTTCCTTTTCTTTTCATGGGGGAGGAGTGAGTTGGAGGGGTAGAGAATGGGAGAATAATTACTTGCCCCTTACTTCTTCTATAGAAGCTAATTATATTACATAAAATTGTTTAAGAATGAAGGTACTTTTGTAAGGCAGTCAATGTTATGAATATAGATCAGGTACATTGGTTTTGATTATATAGGGATAAAACTGTACAGGATGTAGAAGAATGTATTATATAGCTGATATGCCCCATCATGGTTTCAGGTATCAAATGTTTACAGTCATCTTTTGTAATAAATATTAGATCTTTGTAGGTTCAAGATTTGACACTGAGTAATTTGCTAATACTCTGATATATATAGGTTAAAGAGAGATTACATGCTTGAGGTAAGATTTCCAGAAATCAGAGTTGAATTTGAATATATTTCCATTACTGTATGTGAAGAACTTTTGAGTGTGTGGGTAGCTCAGTCGGTTAAGCGTCTGACTCTTGATTTCAGCTCAGGTCTTGGTCTCAGGGTCATGAGTTCAAGCCCCTTGTTGGACTCCTCACTGGGGGGTGGGCGTGGAACCTACTTAAAAAAAGCAAAAACAAAAAAAAGAAAAAAGAGAGAGTGAGAGAGGGAAAAGAGAGAGCTTTTATTTCCAGGAGGTGTTTGACAGAAATTCCCGTGGATAATATACCTTAGCTTTTGCTTAGTAACAAAACATCCTAAAAGTCAATAGCCTAAAACAACAATCATTTATTATTGTGTATCAGTGGGTCATCTGTTCTAGCCTGAGCTTGGTGGAATGAATACTGTTCATTTTGACTGGGCTCGCTCACATGAGGGTGGGTTTGCTGGGTTTAGAGTGGCTCTGTTTTATATGTTTTGCATCATTTTCCCAGGCACTATCAAGCTGTCCTCGGGATATTTTCTCATAGAGATAGTAGAAATACAAGTATACCTTTTTTGATTTCTGAATCTGGTTCTTTTGTTTCTCAGAATAATCTTAACTTTAATTTTCAGGGGACTTTGATTTTGCATAATGAAATTTTATTTGTTTCAACATTTGAAATGCAGCTCAAATACAGCTGTTAGCTTTTTCTGGGGACTTGGATTTTGTGATTCAAGACCTCTGAATGGAAGAAAGAGGATTAACATTTGTTTAAAATTTATTCTACTCATTACAACATTGAAAGTTTGGAAGAGGAACTAAACATTGAGTTCAAGGTTATGATTTCTTCAGCTATGAAATGATATTTCAAGAATGTGAATGAGCACCAATAAAACATCTTTCATCCTGTTTAATTTTTGGTTAAAGCAAGTTCCATGTCTAACACACAAAATGATGGAGGACATTGCTGCCTGGTCAGGTGCCTCAATCTTGAGATACTCTGAATAAATTGCAACCAAATATACTTGAGTGGTCTGAAAATTGGGGATTGATAGGTAAAATTTGATATCTTTTCTGCTTTAAAATTTTAAGAAGAAACCCAGCCATTTCAGAAAATACATGAGCATGCTGTTTAGACAGTAATGATAAAAGGGACAGGTGTGTATGCACCTTCTTGCAGATTACAAAGTAGTAAACATTCATTTGTCCAACTTTGTTAAAAGAAAGTTTCAAATTAGCAATTCCCAAACTTGATTTTTTATTAGAATGCTTTCTGAATGAATCACATATTTACTTGTGTTCTTAGATGATGGTAAACTTTTTCTTAATAATTTAGAATTGTCATTAGACTGTTGATTATTTTGATATATGTAATATATAATCAATCCTCTCAGGGCTCATTGGTATGACTATTTGAGTTTAGTAAGTTATTCTGCCCATTGTCTTTTTCAGGGGGCCTGAAATTTAGAGCATAAGCATCTTAACCCATCTCTCCATTTCCACTCTTGTGATTCCCTCATAATCAAGGAGATCCTTTAAAAAGCTAGATCAGGAAGTTCCCCTGGTTGTCAAGATAAATCTAAAATATGGCTGATGGGTAGCTGTCTTGTCAGTTTCATGTCACTTTACCACTTCTCTGCTTCTTAGACCATACCTACATTGGTTTTAAGTTATTCAAAGTTTTAAAGCTCTTTTCCAAACTGGAGGCCTTTGTGCATGTTGTTTGCTGTTGCTAGCATGCTTTTCTCACAGATCTCTGCCTGGCTGGTTTCTAATCATCCTACAGTCTCAACATCAATATCACTTCCCCAGACAGACCTCATCTGACACCCTCTCCTCCCCATCCTCCTTCACCAAGGAGGTTTTTAAATTTAGGTTCCTCTCATATTATGTTTATTGTATATAATTATATGCTTATTTTTGTAAGGGCTTAATGTTTATGCCTTAGATTATAAATTCCATGATAATATAAACTTTATTTTTGCTCACCTCTCTTTATCCAATAGCTAGCGTGGTGTTGAATAACTGTTTCTTCAAATCCATGATGCCATCAATTATAAAGTATATCTTGATTTCAGAGATGTTAAAATCTTAAAAAATGGCTAGTAGCATCTATCTTAAGATGTTTTCTTTTCAGAGATGTAAAATATGAAAATGCGTGTCTTTGAATCAATATGATATGGTACAGTAAGACTCCTTACATAAGCATTATGAAAAAGCCAATTCCCTGTTACCTGAGACCATACAGGAATTTCTTTATTTCTTTGTGGTAGTCTTCTTTTACTAAAAATATGTCTTCTCAAAATTTCTTTTTTGGTTAGCTGGACAGGTAGTGAATCAGATGAATAAGAAGCTGCAGACAGGTTTCACGGAAGCAGAAGTGTTACAGATATTCTGTGATACCTGTGAAGCTGTTGCCAGATTGCATCAGTGTAAGACTCCAATAATTCACCGGGATCTGAAGGTAGGAATTTTAGACTACTTATGGATGAATACATTTTAAACTTTAGCATTAAAATATTCTTGGACTATCTTCATCTATACTAGGTTTTATTACCAGCACTGAGAAGGGTCTCTCTGTCCCAGGCTTCATTTCCTGAGGCCATGTAGAGACTGTAGAATAGAAACTGTGCTTTCCATGACCCTGCGGGCTTCTAGTAAGGCTGTAGAAGTGAATGTTGTGCCCTCTACTCTGCTTCTGTTGTACATAGTAGGCTTTTTAAAAAGGTTTCACATGAGCAAAAATGTGAACTTCACTGATGTAGGTTGAGTGTCCTTCCACACTGTTCTCGTCTAGTTCAGCTCTCCTCCTATTTCCTATAACCCATATTAAGCATCAGGATGTTTTCCAGAGATTTTGGAGGCAAACTTGAATGGGTCTTTTTACTCACTTTTATTTATAATTTACTATAGTTTTCTATAATTTACTATAATTTGGTGGTGATTGTCTTTAAGGTCATTTTATCTTAGCTTTTTGTAGGCTCTGATCTCTTGTGTAGGGTACCCACTTGTTATATTGGAAAAAGTCCCCAAAGAGGATTTAAAAGTCCTGGTATCATATTTCTCAAGATATCATTACATACATTATTTAAAACTATAGGAGTCTTCTTTGATGCCCACAAACACTAAGATTACAAAAATTTCTCTTCCCAAAATGCTATATGCCCAGATATCCCATGGCTAAACTGTCATCCCGCTTCAAGTCTGCTCAGATTAACCCTCTCAGTGAATTCTGTCTTACACACCTTATTTATAGTTACAGCCTAACATTTCTGCTCTTTACCCTGCTATATCTTTTATTATCGCTTGTTACCTTGTAAGGTACTATATAATTTGCTTATGTATTGTGCTTATTGTTTACTTTCTGTTCACTTCCAGTAGAGTGTACGTGTGGGCAGGGATTTTTCTCTTTTGTAGTGATATATCCAAGTATTTGGAATGGTGCCTGACACATAGCCAGGGTCTCAATAAATATTTAATGAAGGAATAAATCCCAATTCTGACTGATTATACAAAATTTATGAAAGGTGATAATAAAATTCTCTTAAGATACAAGAGAATAGAAGGTGTCATTTAAAATGTAGGTTGTTAACCATGAAAACGTCAGCTAGGGAAACCTACAGGAATATAATACAAATTAAGCCAAAATTGAAATGCATGCCTGCAGACTTCTGTCCTTTAATTTGGATAACCAGTGTAGTTCATTTTAGTTGTTATGAATATGCAGTGTTTACATTTTCCCTAATAATTCGGTATAACTTCAACACGTAAAGTCAAAACTGTGTTTTTTAGTGGAGCATTGTAGATAAAAATGGAATTAGAAGTCAATCAGGTAGAATTTTAATAGTTTTTGTTACTTGTCTATAGATAAGCTGAAGTGTCAGAAAAAGATAAAAATGGAGATACAGTATAGATAGACTTGGACTGCTGCTAGTTCTTCTTTTTTTCATAGAAGAGGTTTAAAGAGGATTTAGGGCTTCTTGGCCCCTGCAAAAATCATCCTGGGATGGGAAAAGCACTTCTCTGTTCTTAATAAGAGAAACAGTAGACATAGTCAAGTATATTTTTGGTCCAATTCTTTTGTCCTTCCTCATAATTTATCTTACTCCTGTCTCTATGTATATATGACACAAACCTTACAATGTTGATTTTGTAAAAACATGGTTATAAAAATAAAATTCACTTTGAAAATACTACTAATTATTTATTTTTTCTGAAGGTAGAAAATATTTTGTTGAATGATAGTGGAAACTATGTACTTTGTGACTTTGGCAGTGCCACGAATAAATTTCTTAATCCTCAGAAAGATGGAGTTAATCTTGTAGAAGAAGAAATTAAAAAGTAAGTTTCTGTCTTTATTGTGCTTTGTCTCATGGGAATTTTAGTTCAGTCTGTGGACCACTTCTGCTAATACAAATTTTAGGTGTTTGATTTATAGATTCCTTCAAAATATTTCTGTGACTTTGACTAATTTATGTCTGCTTTGGCTCAGTAGAAAATATATTTTATCATGCATACAGGTTTTTCATGTACATTGTAAATATATTTATCAAGAAATTTGTTAAGCTATAATAATTTGTGGAATCATTAAAGGGAGTTTTAAGTGATTGTTGTTCAGTTAAACATCTTTGTTTTTACTAATACTGAGGATTGTGCTTGTTAGGAAAAACATTAAATTATTTGAAAGTTAAGTTTTTCATATTTAAAATGAGGAAGATTGACTTCTTAATGTATTGAAAACTGTGTGGAAAACATGTTACTCTATGATAGTGTTTTAGAAAGCTCTCTGGTAGAAGTACATCATATCTGCTTATGTTTTCTTAATCTTGTACTTTCTGTGGTTGCTAGAGTACCTGTAAGTACTTTTCCCTGACTTTTCTGTTTTCTAGTTTTAGAAAATAGAACTGTTTGTAAATCTTAGATTATCTTAGTAAAATGATACAGAACGCCCAAAGATCTTGAGAATAACAATTTGTTGTCTTTTCTAAGTTGCCTTTCTTCACTTCCTCACAAATTCTCAGTTGTTTAAGACTAAGGGCTATCATTTGAACTTCAGTATACATTTTGAAATGACTCAAGGAGAGCTGATCTTACTGTTGCCCGTTTGTATAACACTGTGGGTTTCTAGACTGTGTATTGCTACTAAGGAAACTTAGCTTATGATTACATTAGATTCCGTAAAACTTAACTCCTTAGTAAACATATAAATGTCCTGAAGAACACAAGAACAAATTATTGAATTGGCTTCTTGGGGAGATATATATATATATAATATATATAATATATATATTATGTATATATTTTATATATATATATAAAATTAAAAAACTATTGGGTCATGATATATAATGCCTGCTTTAGGATCTCTGACTTGCTGAAAGTTTCATTTCTTGCTGTTGAATTTGAAGTATAGTTAAGGTTTAGTAGATTTTTGCAGTAGTGATAAATGCAGGCTCATGAGGAGTTCTTTTGCTTTTGTGGCTCAATTGAGGAGTTAATGGTCTAACCATTTATTCAGTTGATGGGTGTTTATTCAGGGCCTACAATGCAGTGGACACTGTTGTTGGTGCTGCAGTGTAGCAGTGAACAGAAGTTCTGCCCTCATGCAGTTTCTTTTCTGGTTTCTCAGGTTGCTCCTCTGTAGTGTCTCACCAGTCAGGGTAATTTTGAAAAATAAGATGATAGAATGTTGAGCCTTAAGATACTTCATATAAAATGAAACATATCAACACTCAAAATTGATCTTAAATTATGCCATGATATAGGAATTCCTTCCATTGTCTAATAATTTCTGCCATGAAATTGAGTACTACTTCATTAAAGTACTCTGTTCATAGTGGATTTAGAATTTTTATATTGGTAATATTTTCTTACAGTATCTTTTAATTCCAAATAACTTATGATGACAGTCAGTTCTAGAAGTGTTCTTAATTAGTGTAGTCAGAATAATGGCAACTAGGTTACTTTTAAAACAACAATGATATAAACAAACCTAAAGGAGATTTACTACTGTGTGCCAGGAATTATGTTACAGTCCATAAAAACAAACTCCTTAATAAACCTATAAATTAATTTTTTGAGAGGGTAGCGATATTGCTTTTAAATTAATAGACTAAAATATTTTGATAAGAATAATTTTAGAGTCAAATTATATTATTTAAAATAAATTCAAGGAAAGCTATGTTTTCAATCCATTGTCTTTAAGATTTTTTATTAAAGAAAGTTAAGTTTTTATATCATTAGAGATGCTATTGCACTTGTTGAATAAAAATGTGTATGTAGATGCTTTGTATTGTTAAATCTTGATAGACTTTTATCGAACTTTTTAAAAAGTGTTATTTCTATATAATGTTATTGAAACTAAAAGTTTTTGTAGTATTTTATATAGAAACAATGTAGTATCTGTCTTTTTTTTTTTTTTTTATATCTCCACTCCATTTCACTTATTTACTGCCAGGTATACAACTCTGTCATACAGAGCCCCTGAAATGATCAACCTTTATGGAGGGAAACCCATCACCACCAAGGCTGATATCTGGGTAAGGCCAAGAAAGGCTAACATTTTCTCTAACCAAATCAAAAAAAAATCTGAGTTCAGTTGATTATTTTCCCCGTGTTGCCCAAAAGGTATTACATAAGTAGAAGAGAGTGGTATAGAGTGGAGCTTCTTATTCAGAAGAAGAATAGAACATTTTATCTTCTTAATTCTGAATTGGAAAGCTTAGGTATAAAAAAGTAAATAAAGGACTTCCATATAATGTAACGTTTTACCACAGTAATTTTTAGAATTTATAGAGAATGTTAATATTTTTTTGATCGTAATTTTGGTTGGTCGCAGTATGGAAAAGCTGGTCATAACTCTTAAGTAGTTTTTAGAAGTATTTTAGGATTTTTTAATGTAAACTAACAGGAGTAAAGCTTTTTTCTAATTAAAATCATACCATTGACTAACTTCTATATATTGAGGATCTTATCATTTAACATATACCGTTGACGCTTGAACAACATGTGTTTGAACTGCATGGGTCCACTTAATATGCAGGGTTTTAAAAATAAATATATTGGAAAACTTTTTGGAGATCGGCAACAAATGTGAAAAAACTTGCAGATGAACCACGTAGCCTACAGATACTGAAAAAATTAAGAAAGTTATATATTATTTTAAGAATACAGCATGTAATATATTACAAAATATGTATTAATTATGTTATTGGTAACTGGTCAACAGTGGATTATTAGTAGTTAAGTTTTGGGGGAGTTAAGTTATACATGGATTTTTAACTGCACGGGGGGTTTGGTGCCCCTAACCCCCTATGTTGTTCAAGGGTTAACTGTGTATCTGGATTGAATTATTAAGATGATCATGTTTCTGTATAGTTGAACTTTATGTTAGAATGCTAATACTTATTTAGAACTTGTTTCATAAGGAAATATATTTTGGCTGTATTTGATAAACTAGCAAGAAACTCTATTTTAAATGTGAATTCATTTAAATTCAACAAGTATTTAGTCATATCTCCCTGTAGTTACTGTATTAGGGATGGAGGAAAAAAATTCCTTTGGAAATAGTTCTAGAGTTTACAAGAAAAGTCATGTTTGTTTTATTTTTAAATGTATTTAGAAAGTAGTAGAGCATAATGTGTGAAAGCAAATGAATATCTCCTTGGTCCTCTTCTGACCTCCTCCTTACAGGGGTTGGGATACTAAATATTCTTGCAAGATAATAAAAAAAGAGTATCTTTGATATCTTTTCATCTGTTGTAATATATACTTTTGCATGAATGATCTTAAATCTTAGTTGAATTTTTAACCATATGCACAGTTGAATCAAACCTTGGGTAAGTTTGATTTAGTTAACTTGATAACTGCTTATAGATCACTAGATTGAATAATTCAAACTCAGTTTTCTTTTCTCAGCATTAACATTTGACTTATCAAATGGCTTATAGTAAGTGGCTTACAGTATAATGTAGACAGCAAATCCAATCAGATCTTAATTTATAAAGTGAAGGTATTAGAAGAGGTGGTTGTGGAAGTCTTTTCTAGCCTAGTTTTGTGACGGCTGTTGAAATCTATGTCACCTAAAAGAGTATTTCAACAGCAGAGAAAACAGACATCATAGCTTAACTATAGTTTGGAAATCATCAAGGCTTGATTGAAAAATATAGTCTCTAAGCACATGATCATTACCCAGTATCTTAATAAAAAAGGAGGGATCCTTTCAGACTTTGTATGCATGCCAGCTAGCATACTAAATTGCGATAAATTTAAACTTTATACCATTTATAGATTAGTATATGGGGTAGTATTTCTATAATGGATAACTGGGTATAGCTGTGGGGTTACAGATAGATTACCCAAAAATAAAAAAGAAGAAAAATAATCAGAAAATAGAATCTATGTTTATATGCTTGACAGAAATAGAATTTTAATTACCATGGTGCCATTTTTTTCTTGTCTTAGCTCAGGTGAAACAGAAGTATGTTATAACATTTTAGGTGTGAATGAAAGAATATCCAGAGAAAATACTCAGTTCATACTGGTCAAGAATTATGTTTCTGATTCTATTTCAGGGTAGTACTGATTCTCAGGGACTTATTATATTGAGGTTTAAGTATTCATTTAGCACTTTATATTTTGGGAAAAATTTTTTTTTTGCCTGGAAGTTTTCATTGTAGGTTATTTTTATCCTGAGAAGTAGGATGCTGATTTTATAAGCATTAGGAAATTCAGTGAGAGATGCTTCATGTTGTCTTTTAATGAGGAAAATTGAAGATGATGATACTTAGCCTTCAAAATCAGGTCACTTGTTTCCTCCTGTTTCTTGAACAATTCTCATCATACCAAATG
The DNA here is from genome assembly GCF_009762305.2 of Zalophus californianus. Classification (NCBI taxonomy): domain Eukaryota; kingdom Metazoa; phylum Chordata; class Mammalia; order Carnivora; family Otariidae; genus Zalophus; species Zalophus californianus. The sequence goes on from NC_045596.1 coordinate 63,307,502, forward strand.
GATAAGGAGGCAAATGCCTTTGGTGTGAAAAAGTTAGGACACCTGGTTGTGTTCACACTGTGTGAAGCAGAGTATTTTATATTTTATATTTATGTTTTTTAAGTACACTGGCATTGCTATCTAAAATTGTTGTCTGGGAACTCCTGCAACATTTACTCTAACAGAAGACACATTACTAAACGTTTGATGATAAGATAAACCTGGCTAAAATGCAGAACTCTTAGACTGTCATCTGGGCAGGAGAAAGGTGTAATTTAATGTAGATATTACACCATTAATAGTATTTTTTTTAGTGCTGTTAAGGAAGCCTGAAGCTCAGTTTGCTGTATAAATACTGAAAATATCTTCCTTACAGAAAGAACCATTGTAAATATTTTTAAGTGACATGGAACTGGTTATTTCCATTCAGAATCTTTTCCATTTCATTAGTCACAGTAATGCTTTTGAACTTACTAGAATTACTCTTCTAGAATTGAAATTTCTAGAGTTTTTAAACTTATTGTTGGAAGGCTATATTGAAAATAATGTTTTGTAAATATCGTTGAACTTACAAAGGTGTTTCTGCATATTATGATTTTCATGGTAGAGAACTTAGTGTATTTGTTAGTTGAGTGTGCTAAGTTGATGTATGGAGAAAATCCAACAAAGGAGAGGTGATAGTAAGGCCAAATTTCAGTATTGCTGATATAATTGCATACTGACTATTGGAGAATTTTATTACAGTCTTTTTAGAATTAGAAATATCCTTTACACTCTTAAGGCTTGGGGTGACTTTTTTTTTTTTATAAAAACAACATGATTTCTTGAGCCAAAAATCACATTTTATTACTGCTTCTCAGGTTTGAGCTGTTAACAGCTTGGTAGCTAGGAATTTCCTTTGCTACTTTTCAGAATGCAATTTGTGTTGTTTTCAGGTGTTTTGTCCTCATTGTCAGCAAGTAGATTTATTGGTGCTGTGCTGTCTAGGAAGCCATGCAGGTGAAGCAGACAGAGCCTTTCTTTGTGAATTTTATTATAGATTAGCCAAGTACAAATATGAGTAGTATATTTAGAATAAAAATTATAGGGTTATATTTAGAAGTAGAGAACTAATTTTTATGATATGAAATAATAACATATGTCTAATGAATAATCAATAAAACTATTTATTGATGGTTGTCTGATAAATTTAACTGTGCTGGCTAACTCATATTTGGAACCCCAGGATTTTATAACATGTTTTATTTTGATTTTTAAAAAAATGTTTTTAGAGGGAGCCTTGTGATTACTTTGTTGGTTATATGCTAGTTTTGTGCTAAATATATTTTTTCCTTGTGAAAGAAATAAAAATATAATTTTTTCCCCCAAAGGGAACCAGCTACTTCCAATTTTAGTTACATCATTCATGATTTAGAGTTCCATTATAGCTTTAATGCAGCCAACTAACCACAGATGTGATAGAAAAATCTGGAAGTGATACAGTTAAATATCTTTTCAGAAATTAAGCACATTAATTGGTTTAAGTGGTAATTTGTGAAAAGAGTGATCCAATATTAGAAACAGACTTTAGTTTTTTTTTAGTAATATACTTAGTTTTTGGTCTGGGACTATGTTTTTGTCTTGTGATTGATTACTTGAGCTCTGATGATATTCATACTTGTTTTTTTACAGGCGCTGGGATGTTTACTGTATAAACTTTGTTTCTTTACCCTTCCTTTTGGTGAGAGTCAGGTTGCTATCTGTGATGGCAGCTTCACCATCCCAGACAATTCTCGTTACTCCCAGAATATACATTGCTTAATAAGTAAGTACTTGGAAAAATTTATGAAAAAATTGTAAGATACTGTACTTAAAGGTGGGCTGTTATATGTCTACCTAAGCCTAATCTTTTGATTTCATTTATTACAGTTTTGTGAAACTATTATAAAGAAAAAACATTAAAAAATGTTTGTAAGACTTTTATAGGAATGAAAGCAGCCTAATTACCGATTAGTGCATGGATATTTTTAAGCCCCCTAGATAAGCTTTTGTAGAACATAGAGATTATGTAATTAAGGAAACTGGAATTTCTGGAAAACCTTAGAGCAAAACATTTAATTACTCAGTCTTTGTACTTTGAAATCTAAATATCCAGATCTGTTGCTCTTTTGTATCAAAGTATTATCGGTCTTAGAGTGTAGCTTATTTGGCCACCGTTTTAAATATTTATTCTTGATTGATTATAAAGTGTTTATTGGAACACAACCTAAGTTGTGAGCTAACCCAGGTTTGATTTTCTAAGTAAGGGGCAGGGCATTTACTTTCAGAAACTCATTAGGATGTTCATTTCCTGCAGAGATTTCTTCGGATGCTCTGAAGCAGAACTTGGTTTTGCAGATTAATGGTGGCTGTACCAAAGGCTTACTATAAGTTATATGCTCAAGAATATACTGTTAAATGTAACTACTAAGTTTTTTTTTTTCTCACTGCTTACTTTGTGTAGTGATTTATATGAACATCAGGAAAAGCTTTGTTTTTCTTACTTCTGGGTCTACTGAGTCGCTTTATGGTTCTGTATCTTAGCTTTTTGCAGCTCATCTATTGGGCTTAATTTTTTTTGAAATATAGTTGACCTACAATATTATATTAGTTCCAGATGTATAATGTAATGATTTGATACGTGTATATATTATGAAATGATCACCTCAATAAGTCTAGGTAACATCACCTCACAGAGTTACACATTTTTTTCTCCCTGGTGATGAGAACCTGTAAGACTCTTAGCAACTTTCAAATTTACAATACAGTATTATTAACTGTGGTCACCATGCTGGGTACAGTACATCCCCAGAACTTATTTCTTTTGTGACTGGAAGGTTGTACCGTTTGACCCCCTTCACGCATTTTGCCCACCCCTCCTCTTCCCCCACCTCTGGCAACCACCAATCTGTTCTCTGCATTTATGAGTTCATTTTTCTTTTTTTCTCTATCTTTTTTTTTCTTTTTTAAGAGTCTACATATGAGTGAGATCATACGGCATTCGTCTATGTCTTATTTCACTTAGCATACTGCCCTCAGGTCCATCCATGTTGTCTCAAATGGCAAGATTTCCTTCCTTTTTAATAGCCAAATAATATGAGAGAGAGAGCGAGTGTGTGTGTGTGTGTGTGTGTGTGTGTGTGTGTGTGTTACATTTTTATTTACTCATCAGTGGACACTTAGGTTGCTTCTATGTCTTGGCTATTGTAAATAATGCCATACTAAACATAGGGGTGCTAATAACCTTTTTTTTTTAAGATTTTATTTATTTATTAGAGAGACAGCAAGAACACAAGAGGGGGAAGGGGCAATGGGAGAGAGAGAAGCACACTCCCCACTGAGTAGGGAGCCCAACGTGGGGCTCGATCCCAGGACCCTGGGATCATGACCTGAGCCAAAGGCAGATGCTTAACTGACTGAGCCACCCAGGCGCCTCATGCAGATACCTTTTTGAGCTGTTTTTGTTTTCTTTGGATAAATACCCAGAAGTGGACTCACTGGGTGATGTGATAATTACATTTTTAATTTTTTGAGGGACCTTCATACTCTTTTTTCCAGAGTGGCTGCTCCAGTTTACATGCTCACTCACACTGCCCAAAGGATTCCTTTTCTCTACGTCCCTACTAACACTTGTTATTTCTTATCATTTTAATAGTAAATAAAATTATTTTAATACCGATTTTCTATGGGAAACCAGGAACTTGCTTGCTTGTTTTAATACACTTAAAATTTATTATGGAAATAAAAAAAACCCCACAAATATAGGCAGAACAGTTCAGTGAATTATGTACCTGTTACCCAGCTTCGGTGATTATTAACTCATGGTAGTCTTTTTTCATCTCTGGCCTCACCCACTCTCTTTTATATTATTTTTGAAAATAATCTCAGACACTTTACTGTACCTTTGGGAAAAAAGTGAAAGATTAAGATAGGAGTTCCTTGGAGATTTCTAGTCATTGCTCCTGGGTTACCTCTTGGGCAGGTGTAGAGAGGGGGCTCTGATCCATGACGTCAAGGGGCAGCCATCAGGACTACCCCAAATATACTAACCTGGCATATTGATAGTGCCATTTTAGTGTTTCAGTCATGATTGAACACACTTACTATTAGCTATTAAATTTGGTTTCATTTCAGCAGTCAGTCCATGGAATAAGTTATGTAGGATTTATATACCTAACATGTAAGTTTCTAATACAGATGGTTCTTGACTCTATGATGTTTCTTATGCTTTTTCACCTTTATGGTGGTGTGAAAGCAATACACATTCAGTAGAAACCATACTTTGAATTTTAACTTTTCATCTTTTCCCGAGTAGCAATATGTGGTGCGTTAACTCTCTTGTGATGCTGGGCATCAGCATCGAGCTGCAGCTCCCAGCCACCACATGATCTCAAGGGTGGACGATGATGCTTTCAAGCATTCATGTGCCCATACAATCATTTTGTTTTTCATTTTAAGTACAGTATTCAGTAGATTACATAAGATAGTCAATACTTTATTGTCATATAGGCTCTCTGTTAGATGATTTTGCTCAACTGCAGGCTAATTGTAAGCATTCTGAGCATGTCTAAGTAGGCTAGGCTAAGCTATGTTCAGTAGGTTAGGCGTATTAAATGTGTTTTTGACCTATAGTATTTTTAATTTATAATGGATCTGTTGGAATGTATCTCCCTCATAAATTGAGGAAGGTCTGTAACAATCCCCACAGGTTAACAGATAAAAATAACAAGTTAATGATTAAAGTATTTATGGTTGTAAAATCGGAGTGGGTGTTCTCTTTTTAGGTATACTTACTATAAGTGTAATAAATAGAAGTCTTTGGGAGAGGAAAAGTGTCTTTATGAAAGGAAAACAATTTAATAAAATTTTAAGCAGAAAAATTCTTTTGAGACTTGTGTCTAAAGTATTTTCCTATTAAATTTGTTGAGCTATCAGAGAGGCTGGTTTAACTTTTACTTAGGCCCAGGCATGGATCTATCATTTTGTATAACTTGAATGGGAACCACTTTATTTAATTTTTGGCTTAAGTCCTTAGCAAAACCATAATTTAACTTGATCACTGCTACAGCAGCAGCAGCTCCTTTAGCAGCTCTTTTTGTTGGAATATGCATGGATGTTGTACTTTCCTATACAATTAGTTATAAACATAACTATTTCAGCTGCCTTGGGCAAATGTTTTTATTTTTATTTTTTTAGAAGATTTTGTTTGAGACAAAGAGCGTGTGTGCACAAGCAGGGGTGGGTAGGTGGGAGGGAGACGGAGAAGCAGATTCTCTGCTGAGCAGGGAGCCCAATGCTGGGCTTGATCCCAGCACCCTGAGGTCATGACCTGAGCGGAAGGCAGACTGAGCCACCCAGGTGCCCCACAAGTGTTTTTTAATCAGATATGTCTGATATCTGAGTTGGAAAAACTGTGGTAATTTAATCATACACTATCTTCAGTGCTAAGACTCTTTTGTGTTCTTTGGTTATATAAGTGGTGTTTGTGTCAATAGAAAGATTCACACAATTAGGAGCAGAGAAATAGCCTTTCATTTCTATGTGGCTAGTGTTTTAAAAGTTGATCTTATATTTTTAGTAGAATCAAGGTCAGTGGGAATGTCTCATGATGAATCACATGTTCACTTTAAGTTGAGTAAACAAGGGTGTATTCTAGCTTCTCTGCCTTTTTTTTTTTAATGAATTTAAACACTTTTGGATGAACTAGACACATGTATTTCTTAATCCATTCCTTCAGGAACATATTTTTGTAGATGATGTGGTTTTATTGTCTTTGAAATAGGAGTTAATAAAACACTAGACTTGAGGTTTAATTATTATGAGAAAAAATGGGCAAACTACTTAAAAACTGAAGTTGTCACTCTTGGTGGATATGCCTCAGTGTTTAGCTGGATTAGAGCTGATACCTCTGTACTCCAGATTGTATCATTTAGTTATTGGGGACTACATTTTGCAATGTACAGTCCTCCTGGACAGTTTGGGAAATAATACTATTAAATGCTTAAAGGTGCCTTATTGAGTTCTTTCCTTTTTCTTTTTTAATGGCTGATAGTATCCAATATAAAAATATTCAGAGATGAAAATGTAGACATGTTCTACCTATGGATTTCAGCCTCCTCATACTTTGAATTAGAACCAAATCAGAGGGACACAGGAGCTCATCAGCTAAAAGTGTCAACATTAATACTTAATAAAGCAAATTGCAGAATGAAATTTATATCTGAAGGCAAATGGGCCTGTTGAGTCCCCAGATTTACTTAGACCTAGTCATAGGCAATGCTGGAAAGCCATAGACTTCCTCTACAGAAGCAGGCCATTTACCAAACATGGTTTCAGAGAGAATGTTTATGTCTGGAGAATTGTTCTGAAAGAAAGAGTATCAGAGATTGATGCATGTGGGTGCTTATTTCTTTAGTCTAACAGACAAATCACTGTTTTCTTCTTGGAGAGGAATGAGTTATAGTAATAGAAAGAGGTCACTAGTACAGTGGTTTTCAAACTCTTTGTGGTCCATAGTAAAAAATACTTTAGTTATGACCTGGTGGACGTGCATGTGCACGCACGCACACACACACAAAACAAGTTTTGTGACACATTGCTTATACTTACCATAATAATGCACTCTTAATATTTTATATTCTATTAAAATTTTATATTCTTTTAAAATAAATGATAGTTGTGACCTTTTAAACTGATTTTATGTTCCATAAATGGGATCAGTACAGTTAGGCAAACTAGACTGGCTTTAGCAGATGTAGTCCCACATGGAAACATAAGCCTGGGAGTTAGAGGTCCTTTTCTTCGGGTTCAAGATGATATCACTTTTACCCACAGCTTGGTTACCTAACCATTAGGGGATGTTGTGCTGTGCTTAATTTGAGAGATAGAATTACCTATAAAGATACTGGTTAAAGAACATAAAATCTCAAATTTATTGCCCCTTAATTAAGCTTTTCATTACTATGAAAGAAAAAAATATATAGGATTGCCTGAAGGATCATTCTTTTCCACTTTAGATACTTAAAAAGCTTTTCCTAAATTAAATCAGGCCAGAAAAGTATATTCTTGTGTCATACTGTTCTCTTACAGAATTTCTTCTACTGAATTGCATTTAGGTGTTATGTCACTGGTCATCTCAGAAGGAATGACCCATTGTCACTCATTGAAATTTCTTAAGGATATTGTTCATTCTGTAAGAACCTTTTTAGAAAGACTCAAAGGAGAATTTACTCTTTGCTGTCAGTATTAGGAACAGTGCTTTTTCTTAACACCTGGTTTGTTTTTGTGCTAAGGATACTGTGATTCTTGTAATGGATCATGTTGCTATATTTGTGTTGCCGACTAGAAAGTAGAGAGCTAAATTTTTGGGCTTATGTTTATAGGACCAAATCATATACAGTTTCTTCACTGACATCATTATCCTGTTTTTTGGGGGGAGGGGGCAGGGGCTCTTAGCCATTACTTTTCTATTAGTACTAATTTTCTCATATACTTAAAATCTTATCGTTTTAGGGCACCTGGGTGGCTCATTGGGTTAAGTATCTGCCTTTGGTTCAGGTCATGATCCCAGGGTCCTGGGATCGAACCCCCACATTGGGCTCCCTGCTCGGTGTGGAGCCTGCTTCTCTCTCTCCCTCTGCCTCCCTGCTCGTGCTCTCTCTCTCACTCTGCTCTCTCTCTCTCACTCTCATTTATTGAATTTATTTCTATATCATGTACTGTTGTACTTTTAAAACATTTAGTATTTGTTGGTGTCAAGATCAAATATGATTTTGGAGGATAAAATAAACTTTGTAGATTCCTGGATCTTCTCTGGAATGAGGTTGAATACAAACGAATAAATGTTTTTGGTTATTTACATCTAACAATGGTCACAAAATAATAAAAAATCAATTTTGTAAGTGACCTATTTTAAGTATATAAAGTCAAGTTACATGCAGAGTATTTTTTTAAAAAAAGATTTATTTATTTATTTTTAGAGAGAGAGAGAGAGAGAGTTGTGCACATGCATGGGTGGAGGGGCAGAGGGAGAGAGAGAATCCCAAGCTGACTCCCTGCTGAGTATGGAGCTGATGTGGGGCGCTTGACCCCAGGACCCTGAGATCATGATGTGAGCCGAAATCAAGAGTCTGATGCTTATATACTTATATACTTAGATCTTTCTGTATATAATTTTATTACCAAATTTCAGAATATTACCTAATTGATGCTATATTTTTATATTCCAAATAGGTTTAAAAATGATTTGAGGGATGCCTGGGTGGCTCAGTCGGTTAAGTGGCTAACTCTTGGTTTTGGCCCAGGTCATGATCTCAGGGTCGTCCTGGGTTTGAGCCCCACGTTGGGCTCCGCACTCAGCGGAGAGTCTGTTTCAGGATTCTCTCTCTCCCTCTGCCCCTCCCCCTGCTCACCCTCTCTCTCTCTAAAATAAATAAATCTTTAAAAAATGATTTGAACATTATAAGAACTTAATCAGTGAAGCAGAGTTAGAACATGGAGATGTCTTAACAAAATATGAACTTTCTAGCTGTAGAATTGAGTATAAATGTCAGCCTTCTTGTAAACTTGTGAATTTGTAAGTGACCCAAGAAACAGTCATTTGATTAGGAAAAAAAAGATCATTTTGGTTAGAAAAAAAGGTCAGGTATTTCAAGGAATGTTTTAAGAGTGGTGTGAAATCTGTTTATAATAGAAGCATAAAACTGTACTCATACTTCTGAACATGAAATAAGAACTATGGTGAATATTGTTAGCATCAGTATGGGAAGAAAGAATTTTTTTGGAAAACTATAGTGTCAACCCTGAACTACTTCGTTAAATATAATGCTTACAACTTAGTCTTTTCTCAGTGATTCAAGATCATTTGAAAATTAATAGAGGTATTTAAGATAATAATGAAAATAAGGACCTCTACTGTGGCTTTGGAACTTTCTTGAATAATTCCCCAGTGTTCACTAAACTCACTGTTTTGTGTCACTTTCTGAGAAGAATATTTATATTTGTTTATTTATATTTCTGGTGCAGAGCTGTTCCATGACCGCTTTTAGCTTCGGTTAATGCTTTAAGTTCCATTAGCAAACTTTACTAGAATCACTGATCTCAGAATGTTAAAAAGTATATATACATTTTATTCTTTTAATGTGCCCCTTAATAGCTTCTGTGTGTTCGGTGAAACTTAACATTTTAATCTTTCTTGCAGGGTTCATGCTTGAACCAGATCCAGAGCGTAGACCTGACATATTTCAAGTGTCCTATTTTGCATTTAAATTTGCCAAAAAGGATTGTCCAGTTTCCAACATCAATGTAAGTAGTTTTCAAGTAGGATATGAATTTAAAATCCCATTTCATATGTGTAGATACATATACTTTCAGAATTACTTGTTTCATGACAAGTGGTCTGATAGTCTGTTTGGGGTTAGTATTTTTGATAAAAAGCCACAGTTGCCAAACTCTGCTGAGGTGCCCTTGGGAGCTACAGCAGACCTGGGGCGCTGCAGGATATTTTTCCTTTTTGAGGGAAACACAGTGATATCTGTTTTTCACAACACAAACTCCTATTCTTAAGTTGTTTGGGTCTACTGTTAAGTTGGGAGGGTACCTCATGAAAAATTCCTGAGACGCTAAGCACTGGGTAAACTGAAAAAGTCTGGTTACCTTTGGTGTAAAGAGCATAGGTGTTGTAAGTGGAGAGACCTGGGTTCAATTCTATCAGTGACTGATTTTGTATATTTTGGGAAATTACCTAATGTCTCTTTCTTTTTCTGTGAAAATAATAATTATGAGGATCACAAATAATAAATGTAAAATCCTGTGCCTCATCCATGGAAGGTGTTAAGTTGATAGTAGCTAATACTATTGAATTATTTTGTCTGCATAGTATACCTAACTATATCAGATTAACTATGTATGGCAATCTTTGCTAATTTTAATAAAGGTCTGGGTTCATCACTGATTTTAAGCCAGTCTCAACTTTTAAAGATCATTCTGGCTCTTGTTGTTATAGATCTTTTTGGTGTGTAAAACTTAGTCCATCCGACTAAAAAAATAAGGAAGTTGGTACTATTTCTTTGTTTTTTGAAGCCTCAGTGTAATATATGCTCTGTCGAAGATGAAAGGCAGTTCTAACATTCTAGTAATGAAATGGGTTTATTTGACATTTGACTATGGATTTTTAGCTTTTCATTCAGCAAGTATGTATTTGGGTGCCAACCATAAGACAAACATTATAGAGAGCATAAACAGATGATCTTCTGCTCTTGCTTGCTAGCCTTTACAAGCAATGTCATGAAAATTATCTGCAATATGTAGAAACAACACTTTCCTCAAATGCTTGGTGTTTGCTTCTTTTTCCAAAGTCATTTGGAAAATAGTCATTGATTTACAAGTGTAATATAATCCTTCTTTTTATCTGATATTTACCTGTTTGTATAGTGGATATGATGATGTTCCATTTCTTTTCCAAGGGTTTTTGTGGAACATGAATATGAAAGTGACATTTATGTAGCATGCAGTGATATTTGCAGATTAGATCTGGCAAACATATTGTGAGCATGTTGTAGGTATCTGAGGTGAGAGTAGTATTTCATAGATAGTACTTTTTAAGAGTATATCCATACTGTTTAAATAAAACTTTTTGCAATTAAAATGAAAACCAAAATGAAAAGTTTTATTTTTTTCTTCCAAGAATTCTTCTGTTCCTTCAACTCTTCCTGAACCGATGACTGCTAGTGAAGCAGCTTCTAGGAAAAGCCAAATAAAAGCCAGGTAGGCAAAGCTATGCTGAGATTTGAAAAGACATTTTTAAAAACGTGTATAGTTCTTGTTTCTAATCCTAGCAAGTGTCACTGATTAAATATCATTTTCACACACAAAAAGTGTATGTTCTTTATTGCATGTGATGAGGAGCTTCGATAGCAAGTATAAAATAAGCTTTTTTTGCATTAGGTATGCGGTTTGACATCAGTCTTACTCGAATGCTCACCCTCAGCAATTAAGAAGTGATTATGCAACTGGTGATGTTACATTGGGTCATTTTGGGGGGGTGTCATTATTTCATCACATGGTAACTCTAATTTGTGAAATTTTTGTGTTACGTTTACAGCTAGTATGATTTTTAATTTAAGGAAAGAAATAACTCTTATGGCCAACTATTTTAGAGTATTCTAAATTCATAAGCTCTTTTATGTATTCTAATACATATTTAGAATATGTGTTGCTATGTATAATTTATAATGAATCGTTATAACTGTAATTCTTTTAAGACTGGTAAAGAAATGTTTTAAATTATTCATAGTTATTTACTGATAAGTTTGATATGTATTATGTAGGTGAAGTGTATCTGATCAGTGATTGAATTAATGTTTGATTTTTTTATACTATTTTTGGGTTTAAAAGTTAATAAACAGGATTATATTTTAGATTATCATACAGGTATAATATTACGTGGGAGATTTCTTGGTCACAGCTTTTTTTTTTTTTTTAAAGATATATTTATTTGAGAGAGAGAGCATGAGCACGCCAGTTGCGGGGGTCGAAGGGTGGCAGAGGGAGAATCAAAATCTCAGACAGACTCCCTGCTGAGCACAGAGCCCATCTCAGGGCTCGATCCCACAACCCCTGAGATCATGACCTGAGCTAAAATCAAGAGTCGGATGCTTAACCAACTGAGCCACCCAGGTGCTCCATTCAGTGCTTTTTTTTGTATTGTATTTTACTTAGGCAAAGATTTTATTTGACATGAACTAGATAAAATATGTTTATATACCTGTTATATGCAAGATATAGAAACAAAGAAAATTTTCGGAGCAGTGTTTATTCTCAGGGACCTTACATTCTAATGAAGACAGACGAGAAAACAGTTACAACCAGATATAGATACCAGGCAACTCTGAGAGTGGAGGAAGGGAAAGCTGGGAGCTGAGAAAGCATCCTTTCCCTGGGGCTGCAGCTTGCTAAACTCCTCCTTGAAGGATGAATAGATAGCCACCTGGAGTGATGGGGAGTGAAACCATAGCAGGCAGGCACTTAAGGCAAGAAGAATGGACTTTGTGAAAGTGCAAGGCTGAAGCATAAAGGGATATAAACGGGAGTGGTGGGAAATGGTAGCTAGATGCTGTCATGAGCAACTTGGTTTATATGTCATGCTGAGAAATTTGGACTTTGGCCTTTAAGCCAGTGAATTTTCAACCTTGCAGTCAGCTCTACTATTTGGGACTTTGTGTGAGATGTGTTGTTATAATAATAATAAATAATTTGCTATTTATAAATTGTTAAAACATCATTTGTGAATGACTTTTTTAAAAAAATAATGCCATCACTCTAAAAATACTATCTTCATTCACTTAAATTTTAAAATACTCTCTCGAGTAAGACTGAAGGAATAAAGTTACATCTCACTTGTAGGAATCTGTTATGAGGGACTGTCTTATTTATGACACAGCTGTAGTTACCAACTGCTGTTAGAGTTGAGTGGCAGTTATGAATTTTTATAGGTCATGTCAGTTCAATTTTATTGTGGTCTTTTAAAATTTTACTTATTTTTAATTTTTTTAATTTTTTAAAGATTTTATTTATTTATTTGAGAGAGCGAGAATGAGAGCCAGAGAGCACGAGAGGGAAGAGTGTCAGAGGGAGAAGCAGACTCCCTGCTGAGCAGGGAGCCTGATGTGGGACTCAATCCCGGGACTCCAGGATCATGACCTGAGCCGAAGGCAGTCGCTTAACCAACTGAGCCACCCAGGCGCCCAAAATTGTACTTATTTTTTAAAGATTTATTTATTTAAGAGAGAGAGCGCGAACGTGGGGGGTTGGGCAGAGGGAGAGATTCTTTCAAGCAGACGCCCTGCTAAGCTCAGAGATGCTGCCGGCTCCAGCTCCATCCCAAGACCCGTGACATCATCATGACCTGAGCGGAAACCAAGAGTTAGTCACTTAGCTGACTGAGCCACCCAGGCGCCCCTACTGCAGTTTTTTAAATAATTATTTTGTCAATGAGTAAATCTGTAAGAAAGTAGATACAGATTTTTTTTTAAAAAGCATGAGTCAACTGAACAAGAATGATGCTTTGAATATCTCTTCAACCATGATAGAAGTCCTAGCTATACAGTTATAAGCAAATGAAATAGTTAATGCACTAAAATTCAGTGCTATTCATACTATATTAAATCTGTACATTACATTAAAAAATTAGGTTCATTGGTGCTTATTGGTCAGTAATGTAAATTTACTCTATTGATAGAATCAGTAAAGTACTTGAAAAAATTTAAATGTGAATAAAACCTAATTTAAAAAAATCAGTTATTTTTTTTTCATGTAAAAGGCTTCTTAACAGGGGATGGGTGATTGAAGAAATCTTTAAATAGTATCATTATTTACATGTCGTAGAGCTTTATGAATATTATCCATTGACCCTGCCTTTACTGTGTGACATTTTTGGTTTTACTTCTTTCTTAAAAGTTCCTTTCTACCTCCCTGAAACCTGCATCTGCTTTTGGGACTGTTAAACATGGGAGACTTTTGTGACTCGTATCTGAAAATGGAAGGGTTGAGAATTACTGTCCTGGCAGATGGAAACACTAAAGTATTTTAAAAGGAGAGTCTGTGTTTTAGGAAGATTGTTCAGGTGATAGGGAGTAGGAAAGACAAGGAAGGAAGCAGAGAAAACAGCTTTGTCTATTGTAATAGGGCAGGTGAGGCTGCACAGTAGTGTTGATACCAGTGATTACTCAGTCTTTTGTTTCACTTGAGTTTGTGTCTTCATGTTGCCTAATCTGCCCAGGCATTTTCTTCCCATTTCTTCACACAGAATGCTTAATTTCTTTTTTACTGTCTAATGAAAGTGTGTTTATTTTTTACCCTCCGGTGCCTACCTGGAGCCTTTGTAGCCAAATTAGAATACTCCTCTATGAAACTCTTGACAATACTAGCTTGACACTGACTATTTTTACTGTCTTTTATTTTATTGTATTTTCATGAATGCACATCATATCTTCCTGGGTATACTGTAAATTCTCTGAAGACGGTATTGTGCCGTGTTTGCTGGATATTAGTAATCATATAATAGACATTGGTATTGGAAAATACATTAGGAAACACTACACTAAAGTCTGTAGAACTTTAAATATGCTTTTTAGAGGTTTGCTATGCTCGTGTGTTGTGAGTCTCTATAGAGTGATTTATAACAGTAACAAGGCAGGGCGAGGTCTGGCCTATACTGTCCACTTAATAAAGAATGGATAGACAGATAAAAAGATTGTATAGGATATACAGTCCCCAGATTACTTGAATTTAGGGAGTACAGCATTGGTTTTAGTGTCATATCCATAATTTGAACTCAGTAAGTACTTGATTATCATTAAAATGAGATATAATTGATTAAATGTATACATAATTTTATTGCCTTTTCAGTTTTCATAGACTTGTACTACAACCCATCCCATCTAAAATATAAATGTTATTTTTAGAAAACAGCACACATACGGTGTATTTCTATTATTATCTAAAATCTGATTCAATTTCAGTTCTTTTCTTTCTTAGAAAGGTGGTTAAGAGGGCTCCCTCTTGTGGTATGTACAGATATCAGAGAGAACCTGTAGATCTGTACAGTTATTGTATATAGGGCATTCTCCAAATGCAGCAGATAAGGACTTGGTAAATCATGTACGCAAACTTTTTAAATACCAAATCATTTGAAAAGGTGCTAAGGGACCTTGGTAAATTTTAGGCAGTCCTGTTGAAAAGTGAACATATGACCCTATTAAAAAGTATTTGAATTTTTGTACTGAATTTATAGAAAAAATAAGTTGATAAATATATAAGTTAAAGATTCTCCCTGGCCTTTTTTTTTTTTTTTTGAATAAAAGAAAAGAAAATGTGTCTTTTAGTGTTCTTGCTTTCAAAACTATGCTTACCACTTTGACCATCCCTGTCTGTGGCCTAAACTTAAGTCCCAGTGGGAAAAATGTTATATAATTTCCACTCATTGTTCTAAGTAAAGCATAGTTACAGATTCAAGAAGTTGAATGTGAGCAGGTAGCTCCACTCTGAAAGTTTTGGCTCCTTTTGTTTTGTGAGCTCTGGAGGGCAGTCTTTTCTTACTTAAGTCTAGAGTCTGAGCTAAAGGAGACTGTTATTTTTTGTTTCTTGTTTTTATTTTTCTGACTGGGTTGGAGAATTGTCTCCTGATTTTGTCCAGGACTTTATGAGAAGGTTTCTGTTTGTTTCTTTTATTTCATCTCCTTATCTTCTATCAGCTTCAGCGACAGACTGTGAATGGTAGCATACTGGTTTAAGGAAAATGGTTAGGTTTATTTTATTTACTTTCCTATCTTTATTAAACATTTAATACCTGAGAATGAGACAGGAAGAAGCTAAGAGGACTAATATGATCATCAATAATAATTAAAATGCATTTGTTGAAATAGAACCTTTATAGACAAATAGTGAATTAGAAATAATGCCAGTATTTGGAATAAAATACATTCTTCTGTTGCAGAATAACAGATACCATTGGACCAACAGAAACCTCAATTGCACCAAGACAAAGACCAAAGGCCAACTCTACTACCGCCACTCCCAGTGTGCTGACCATTCAGAGTTCAGCAACACCTGTTAAAGTCCCTGCTCCTGGTGAATTTGGTAACCACAGACCAAAAGGTAATAACAGCCCTGCCAACCTTGTCACCTTTATAGTTAACTTAAACCTTTTATGGCTTGATTTCCTAGGAGTATAAATTATTGACACTGTTGTGAAGCAGATAACTTAATACTTGAAGAAATTTTCTACTGATGTCTGATAAACCCAACTTACTGTTTTCCTAAAGTTGTAAGCAAAAGTAGTTACTGGTAATATAAAAGTATGGTACAAAAAACTTCCAATTTGCTTATTCATGGAGTCATCAACTAGTAGGGTTTGAGGCTGGTAATAAGGTTCAAGAGTATAGAAAAGTCTGTATTGTGTTGGAAAGGAGGAAGTTGAAACTCTAGCCTTAAAAAGTTGTATGTCTTTTCACTGCATCTAGAGCCTTGGCGGAGGAGTCTATCTTGGGTCATGTGGAGATTACAACGCAGAAACCTGTCTTCTCATCTGATTTTGAGATTTGTTTTTCTAATCTAAAATATCTTCAAAGCATTATGGTACAGTGTAGTACTTAAAAATTCCCCAAGAAAATCTGTCTAATATTAGATAATAAACTTGTCCTCTCAAGGGTCTGGGGATATAATTTGTAGGTCCATCTCAAGAAAACCCTGTTTTGCACTTTATTTCATGATATAGCTGTTTTGCTTTCATGTTAAAATGTTTCCAATTAAGATGTTTTCAATTAGTATACTCTAATGGTTAAGAACCCACACTTGGCGCCTCATGAACCTGAATGTGAGTTCTGTTTTTCCTATTTCTTAGTAATGTATGTTATAAAAATTCTGGTACCTATTTGATAGGATTGCTGTGAGGATTAAATAACTGCTTAATATAATCCCTTGCCACAAAGTATGTCCTTAAGAAATGTTAAATATTAGCTACTATTATTACGATTAAGTATATACTCAGGGAGGGTGTTTATTTTAATTGATGCATTGCTGCATACTTCTGTCATGATCAGGCATACCAGATGGAGGATTATTCCATGGAAAGGGGAAAATAGGGAGGTTGAAGCCTTTTGTATCCATTTCTTAGCCTCACTGTTCTCTCCTGTAAAATGAGAATAACACGTTCTTCCTATTACAAGAAATACATGACAAGGTGTGTGATATCTGGGAAGATTCTGTTCTGTAGTAAGCATTCAGTGTACTTCTTTTTTCTTTCTACCATTTTGGGTTAGAGATCCTATTAGTCTCTGTCATGTATTAATGCCCTGCAGCCAAAGACCACTAGGAACATACTTGTGTTTGAACAAATTGGGTTTATTCCTCACATTTCATGGGGATCTGTGGGAGTGTCTCAGTAAGATGGTGTTTGAAAGACTTACTGAAGGATTTGGGCTTGTTTTAGGTGTTTTGGGGGAAGCTTGAAGGAAGTGGGACCTTGGATTGAATGCTGCCAGGAAGTGGATATGATATCATTAGGTATCTTAATAAATCTTACTTCTCTAGAAGGAGGGAAGCAAAAGCCTCAATTGGTATAGAAGTAGAAGTCAGCCATAGTAACCAGGTTATATCAGGGAGAGGTTGGTCATTTTTTTGGTTTGGACACTGTTCTTGATTTTGGCAGTGTTCAGATGTGATTATGGAGTAGTCTTATTGTCCTGATCCGCCACGGTCACAGGAAGCCTTCTCTGATGTGGGCGTTCTGTGAAATGGTTGTTTATTAGGAGCTGTGAGGGTCAGGCCTGCTCCCATGGCAGGGATTGCATTTCTTTTCATCATGCTTCCAACTTAAGTTGGAAAAGTAACATTCTTGTTACTTTGTGCATCTTTTAACATTTCTTCTCCCATTAAATATTATACATGGAGTGACACATGAATATATTCTTTTAAAATATTCAGACAGTATGGTAGTATTTGGGGGAAAAATGTCAAAGTCTCCATTATTTTTTTCTGCAGAGTAAACTAGCAGCAGGTTAGTATGCATTTCCCAGGAGCATTTTTTATGTTCTTGCATGCATATAGATAGATACAAATCACTTATGTTGTGTTAACCTAAATGGATTCATACCATACATAGTTCTCTGCGCTTGATTTTTTTAACTCTTATGTCTAGGGGAGCTTTGCACATTAGTGCATATAAATCTACCATGTAGTTTTTAATAGGTAGATGATATTCCACAGTGTAGATGTACCATAGTTTATGTAACCATTTAGGTTATTTCCAATATTTGCAATTATTAATACTGTTGTGGTGAACATTCTTATAACAGATTCTTGATTTCCATGTTAGAGCATTTGTCAGATACTGCCATATTGCCATCCAAAAAGATTTCAAAAATTTACACCATCAACAACAGTGTGAGTGTCCTTCGATTCTTATCCTTGCCAATACCTGATAGTATTGGTTTTGTAAAATGTTTCCCTATTGATAGGTGAAATATCTTTGTTTTTATTTTAATGTTCTTGATTAATACTACTGTTTCATGTTTACTGGCCATTTGTTTTCTTCTGTGAATTATCTTTTGCAATTTTCTATGAGATTGTTTTGTTTTTATTTTTTATTGCCCTTAAGATTTTGTATTTATGTATTCTGAATATTAGTTCTTTGCCATATATATTGTAAATATTTTCTTCCAGTATGTCTTTAACTTTCCCTGTGAATTCACTTAATTTCTCTGAGCCTTAGTTTTATCACTTGCAAAACAGGGAATGATAGTATGATGATTTAATGATATACTTGAAAGCATTGTTTTCACGTAGGATTATTATGATGATGTTTGGGATTTCTCTGGTGCTCTGTGGCCTTGGCTTGGGAACCAGGGCACTCCTTTTAGCTTGATGTCACTAAAGCAGAGTCACAGTTTGTGAGGTGAGAGGTGAGCCACATGAGTTATTATTGCATGATGATCACTTCACCCCCAGCCACAAGCGTTCTACAGTTAAACATCAGGGTCCTAAAAGATGAACATAGCCGGGGAACTTAACTTTTAATTTTAATACTCTACCAAGTGGAAAGAAAGACACTTAAAAGGCTAATGGTGGTAATGTCTGTGTGGTAGAATTACGGTTTTAATTTTCTTCTGTATATTTTTATAAATGTTTCAAGACTAATTATAATGAAAACGCATTTCCTTAGAATTAGGAAGTTATAAAACTGTTTTCATAGAGGTGTTGTATGTAAGGCCTGGGGAGGTTTGAAGATATTGGTGAAAAAGAATCTTCTCTCCCTCCTTGCACTCTCCTCCTTTTACTCCATAGGATTAAATAGCTGCACTTGAATTTATGGTAACTCATTGGAGGAGAATATAGAAATTATGGTATATCGCATTTCCTTTCTGATATTGTGTGTCTCTTTTTCATTAATTTCAAAAGTTTATTCATAGGATTTGCCTTGGGTAAAATTTATGAAGCTTATAAATATCCATCTAGGAGGCAGTGTTAATAGATTCACTACAATAGCGTTTATTGAACATCTGTTACAATAGAGATTCCTTGGGGCCTTAATAGATCAGTAAGTCCCATCCATCAAAGGGCCCTAATTAGGAAATGACCATGAAGACAATATGTGCAAGGCAGAATGAAATGTTATAAGCTGAGTGGAGGTGTTAGATGAAGGAACAAGGAAGAGAGACTTGAGCTGAACTTTGAAGGATAAGAAGAATTGCAGTAGGTGGCAGGTGGCAGTGTAGACAGAGAGAATCATATTGGCAAAGACACATGCCAGGGCGTGCAGTAGTTGAGAAACGAGAAACAAAGGACCTGCCTGGTGTGTTCATGGAGAGATGAAGTTGGAAAGAAGAAGCGTTTCTAAGATGTTGACTTGTTCAGAGTTGTGGCTGACAAAATTAACTTTCATGGGTTCTTAAAATTACAGTAAATAGTCCCTTCAGACTATGTGCATGTAGAAGTTTCTGTGTTATAAAGTAAGGATAAAATTGCCTTGGTTAATGATCATTGAAACGAGTGTTTTGAAATCCAGCCATTTTGTTGAAATCTTGAGTATATTAACATACGTTTCTGGGAACCACTTCTAGGAGCACTGAGACCTGGAAATGGCCCTGAGATTGTACTGGGTCAGGGGCCCTCTCAGCAGCCTCCACAGCAGCATCGAGTACTTCAGCAGCTACAGCAGGGAGACTGGAGATTGCAGCAACTTCACTTGCAGCATCGCCACCCGCCGCAGCAGCAGCTACTTCAGGACGCCTGTATGCAGCAGGTCATTCTCCAGTTACTTTAGATACGGAAGGAGTGTGGTGAAAGTCATGCGACTGTTGACTGTCAGGGAACTCCCTGTCAGATCACAGGCACCATGAACTCTAGATCCAAGTACACATTTGTCCAATTTCTGGATTGTGGAGGAATATGTATTTTACTTGCATTCTGTGAGATTCTTAAGAATATTCTGTTGAAAGAGGTTGCATCATGGCTTTATGAAGCAAAGAAATGTTCGGTCATTGGGCATTATGAATAAACATGGCAATTTATGATGAATGTTATCTTTTTCAGGTTATGTTTTCAGTTAAGAAACAGATTAATAATGTTATTGTTGGAAAGGTGATATTTAGGCTTTAGAAGTAACACTATCTTGGGTCTTTGTTCTAGTTTTTTTTTCTGCCTGGGTTGGGGTGTGTGTGTATGTGTATGTGTATGGAGGGGTGGCATTTAGAGTTGGAAGGGACATACGAAAACATGACCTTAAGTTGTCTTCTGTCCTTTGCCTTATCAGAACCTGCAAATTTCTAGTTTCATTAAACTATTTTAAATTTAATGACTTGTCACAATTGCCTTTGCATCATTTCCTGAAATGTTTTTGAGCCTAGTAAACGCATGGCACTACTCATGGGTGGCTCCCTCTTCTGGTCTTGACTAATAGACCCAGAGCAGAACATAGTTAAGTAGATGGTGCCATTGGATTGCTGGAAGGTGTCATTGAAGGGGAGATAGAAGAGATTGGGAATTTACTATGAGTCCTGCACACAAGTTACTTCAGGGGTTCTCATCAACTGGTAAATGTGTTTAGGTTTAGTTTTCTTCCAAGCGTCCTTAAACTGTGCTGGGAATGGTTTCAGTTGACTCTGTTATGTTTCACTGATAATTTTCAAACCAACGCCAATAAGCACATGTAAGTTATAGTCAGTTACAGACTATAGTTCTTTTACATTGGTGTTTGTATTACTAGTACTGAAGTCATTGTTATGATGGTCAGCTCAGTACTAACCCCCCCCAAACCAAAAAAACTGTGGCACAAAAAAGCATGCATAATATTGATGAATTTCTTTGTTTTTTCATTGTAGTATCAACAGGCAATGCAGCAGCAACAGATACTTCAACAACAGTTTTTAATGCATTCCATGTATCAGCCCCAACCTTCTGCATCACAGTATCCTACAATGGTAAGTGTTACATGATTTCTAGATATTTCTCTCTGAGAATACATTCCAGTGTTGGAATTCCCAGTATGAATGGTATTATTCAGAATTTAATTACTCAAATTCAACTCCGGTCGGTTAATTAACACATTTTTAACAAAGCCAGTGGTGTGTTCTAAAGCAGTTTGACATTGGTCTGAACCGTAACACCTGAATTTTGTACCTTGTAACTGATAGGTGGTATTTTTCTCTTACCTCATAATGTAAGGGAAATGATCTCTTTCCCATGGTCTTTTGTCATACGTCTCTTTCATTTGGCACATATCTGTTGAATAAAAAAAAGAAACCCAAAGAGAAATTGGCATTTGCTTCAGAAAATAGCGTGACCTTTTTTTTTTTTTTATAGCAACTGCTGTACTAGTGACTGTAAGCTACTCTCTTGTCTTTTTCTTAAACTATTCAAAGGAGGATTTTTGAATTCTGTCAAGTGAGCCTAACTTCACAACTTTTTTTTTTTTTTTGAGGTATAATTGACATAACATTCTGTTGGTTTCAGGGATACAACTGTAATGATTTGATAATTGTATATTTTGCAAATGATCACCATAATACATGCAGTTAACTTCTTAAATAGACTTATTTTTATCTTGCTATGACATTCTAGTCGTAAGCTGCTCCTTCCTATGTAAATTGTTCTTCAGGCTTCCGATTTTTCTGCCAGCGTAAAAAGGAAAGACCGTAGTAAATAGGTGTGATGCTGACTGTGCCTTAGTGACATTGGGCCCTGTTTTGTGTAATGGCATTTCTTGTTTCAGGTGCAGCAGTCCCAGCAGGCTTTCTTGCAGCAACAAATGCTAGCTCAGCATCAGCAATCCCAGCAACAGGCTTCACCTGCGTATCTTACCTCCCCTCAAGAGTTCCCGCCCGCCTTAGTTTCCTATACTTCATCACTTCCAGCTCAGGTTGGAACCACAGTGGACTCCTCTTACAGTGCCAATAGGCAAGTATTTTTCCAGTGAATGCTAAAGAAATGATTGTGGAAGTGGGTGTAAATGTGGAGTGGAGTCACTAAGTGGCTCCTGAATTGAGAGCCCATCTTTTTGCAAAATCCTCCCTTTTCTCTCACTAGTCCCCTCTGTCCTGGACCTGAGCATCCCTGTCCTTCCTTGCATTTCCATCAGTTAGGTCTGCTAATTGCTATTTGTAGGTGAGGCCTAGCAATATATCTAGCAGCATTTAAGGCTAAGGAAATGAGTGGCTTATATGTTAAGACATTCTTTGTAATTTAAATAGAAACAAAACCCTGATGGGTTACTTTAGTAGTTTAAAAAAATAATCCTTGTAGACAAGTTAATTTAATTTTGTCTACTTACATATTATTACTCTCAATTAATTTGATAACATTTATTCATAAAGTTTGTCTAATTTGGTCTAATTCAGAGAGGTACAAAAAATAGTAATGTGTCATTTGGTTCATTTTTAAGATAGTGCAAGCTTATTGCAACCATAGCCTAATATGTTTTGGATATTTAGATATGTTTTGTTAGTAGAGTTATTTTTCATGGATAATTCATATTGAAAACATTGCATACAGTAAAGAACTGTGGTAGAAATTTTCTCAAACTCGGATTTGAATTGGGGAGTGCTTAAGGATTTTGTAATGAAAAATCTGTTGACCATTATGAATATTTCGTAGTATTTTGAGATATGTAGGAGAAAGTAGCTATTAGAACTTTGATTATGGGAACACTAAAGAAGTTCTCATACAATATTATTTCAGGATATGAACATTAGCTGGGAAAAGGTATCTGCAAGCTTTGGTTAGGAGTTAGGCATGAGAAAAAGCAACATCAGTAGCATACTTATTCATTGAACGTGTCAAGAGAGGGATAAAATATACAGTTTGCTGTAGTACACCTCCCAGCCTGTGTGTGTATGTGTGTGAGAGAGAGAGAAGGGGAGGGAGGGAGAGAGGGAGGGAGGGAGGAAGGAAACAAATGGATTTATTGAAGTGTTTTCCTAAATCAAAAATTTAGAGGCATGAATTAGGACAAGTATGTCTAAGTGCAGAGCAGGGCATAAGATCAGAAGCTGGTTTAAAGATCCAGATTGCTATTTGCCAAATTATTTGTTGTTTGCCTACTCTAGTATTTCCAGGCTGGTTTGAAGGAGAGGTATTCAGGGGTTCTTAAGTTAAGAAATCTTTAGACTCTCACCTTCTCTTAAAAGCCAAGAGGCCTATTAGATAACTTTCATAAAACGAGTGGTTCCAGGCTCCAAACTATATAGACACTTAAAATGCCATGAATTATTTATTATGTAGAAAATAGCCCTCATCTAGTTTTAGCTAATTCATAAAGCACTCCTAACAGTTCATCTTTTCTTGGTAGCTGTATATATAGAGAATGCCTTTGTCAAAAGGAGAATTGTTGTGGTGTCTCAGCATCACCAGGACATAAGATCATCTTATTCAATAATGATTTTAGGGTGATACTGTTTGACATGGCAACTGATTATCACTTTAGGGCTATTCACTATGATAATCGTAATATTTATTGAGTGCTGATTTCTTTTTCTAGACACTGTTCTCTTTTTTTTCTTTTTGAAAAGATTTTATTTATTTATTTCACAGAGAGAGACACAGTGAGAGAGGGAACACAAGCAGGGGGAGTGGAAGAGGGAGAAGCAGGCTTCCCGCAGAGAAGGGAACCTGATGTGGGGCTTGATGCCAGGATGCTGGGATCATGACCTGAGCCGAAGGCAGATGCTTAATGACTGAGCCACCCAGGCACCCCTAGACACTGTTCTCTTTATATGTATTACATAATCTTCTCAGTAACCTTATGAGGTAGATACAGTTCCTCCTATTTTACAGATGAGGAAGCTGAGACAGAGAGGTTAAGGAACTTGCCCAAGGGTACACATCAAGTCAGTTCAAATCCCTGTCATCAATCTATGCCCTGATCTGCCATGTCCATAATGAAAGGATCTGATTTTCCAAGGTATTTAGAAAGTATGAACTAGGGCACTTTAGAATTTTCAATTCTAATGTTTTTTTCCTTCTTTTCCTCTCTTAATTATGACTATAGGTCAGTTGCTGATAAAGAGGCAGTTGCAAATATTACAAGTCAGAAGAACATCAGTAACCCACCTGATATGTCAGGGTGGAATCCTTTTGGAGAGGATAATTTCTCCAAGTTAACAGAAGAGGAACTGTTGGACAGAGAATTTGACCTTCTAAGATCAAGTAAGGGACACTTGAAGGCTTATTTTGCTTCACAGTAAAATAACAGCTCTATAATTATTCAGCAAGGCCAAAGACTGTTTTGAGGTGGTAAATAGAAAATTCTTTTTGCGCATTTGAGGGCAGAAATCAGGCCATCTTCTTTTACATATGCCATCAGACTATGTTGTGTGCATTAGAAATCGATTGCTTGGTAGTAGCTGTTAAACCCAAGATTGCTAATAACATGCTGATTCCTAACACTTAAATACTGCATATCTTTGAATGTTAAATTCAGAGTATCTCTAAAACATGGAAAGTTAATGTTCAAATGAAAAGGGAGACATCCGTATCTTGCTTACTAACCATTTTGCTGCTCTGTTTTCTTGCACACGCAGAAGATACTGTGGTTCTGAGATGCCCTTTGAAAGTGCCTGAAAGAAAACATGGGCTACTACATTATGTTAATGTTTTGTAATGCCCTTTTAATGAGTGCTGACATAAAAGGGCTGCTTTGTTGTCCTGATATGGCAAAAGTTAAATAAATTATTTTCCACTTTGAATCAGATATCTCAATGTTTTTACTTGGAATCATTGCCTTTTCTTAAACTACCTAATATATATGTCAAGCCTCACTACACGTATTTTAGAAAAGTTCTTTTTCGGAAAAGGGAAGTGTGGAATGTTTTGAGGAGGTTGCAAAATAGCAAAAAGCTCACTTCTGGAGTATGTAGATAATTTTCAGGTTTCAGAGGCTTGTACGTGTGTGTGTGCACAAAAGCGTGCATGTGCACGCATATCCAAGTGTGTTTTCCTGTTTTGCATGTGAAAAGAAGGTCCTAATGGTTCCTCATTATAGTTCCTAGCTTCTATTTTATTTTAGGTAACTGGCTTTATGAGAACAATTATTAGATGAATTGCTTTGTTCCCAAATGTTATATATTTTATGGAAAATTTATAAATGCCCTGAATTCATGTAAGAATAGTTGTTTGGGATTTAAATTTGTATTTTACATATTGGTTATATGACTATGAAAACTTAAGTTGATGATTAATACAGATAAACATGATTTTTGAACCTTTAATAAAGGTTTGTCAACTTTGGTAAAACCAAACTTACATCTTTTTATTAAAGAAAGTTTTTTTAAACCAAGACTTTTTTGTTTGGCATTTTTAGTATACCTTATGTTGAGTAGCCCCAAAAGCCAAGTTCTAAAAAAAGGAAGTAACGTATCTCTTTCTTTTGGGGGGGATGACAGGGTGACATAGGGGTTAACTAAATCAAAATAATTTATAGGGTTATTTTGAAAGCAAAAGGTAAAATTAAAATACTCATTTTAATGTGTTCTGACCAGGATCGTAACTGAGGGTTTGTTAAATCAGTATTTTCCACTCTTTGGGTAAAACTCGTCCTTTTTTTTTTTTCCCCCCATCAGTTTATGGAATGGGTAAAATATTCACATTATTTTGTACCTTATAAATAAAAATGTGTCATTCAAACTCCCTAGAATTTGTAATGACAACCAAGTTTTATTTACTTCGCATAGGGAAGAATAGCATATAAAATATTCATGTATATATAACTTCATAAAAATTGGGTTTAGCATGTAAAACTCTTAGCCAGCTATTTGCTTTCAAACTTCAAGGTCAGATAATATTTGTAATTTTTGTATGTATCTGTGCACACATGTATGCCAAAGAATTTAGACTTCATTGCATGTTAATTATGGAAAGATACTAAGTTCCAAATGAAAGTGCAGGAGGAGCTTATCTAAAGGTCAAACTCAGAGCAACTCAGCCATTTGGGAAAATGCCTAGATGGTCCCTGAGCTATTGAAATAATTTCACTGTCACAAGGCTGATGTACCTAAATTGGCATCTAGCACCAGAAAACATATGTGAATTCTCATCCTTGGCAATGCCACTTAACCAGGTTGTAATCTCAGTAAAGTAACTTAACTACTGTCTCACTTACTCACTTAGAAACTGGGTGTAGTGATGCTTGCTTATCTCATAAGGTGGTCAGGAAAATTAAATGAAATAATGTCTTGAAGGAGTCTGGGTACTCCACAAATGCCACTTCTCTGTTCTTCATCTTCTGTGTGTCTTTAGGCTCCAACTTGAGGTTATTGCCCTTGGACCAGCTTTTAAAAATTATATCTAAACTATCAGGTTTCTCTGCTGGCAATTAAAAAACCAGATTAGAAGGGGCTTTGTGGGCAAACAACATCAACAGCAGAAATGACATATGACAATAAGAAAGAAGATGGAAAGTGTCTGTCTTCTTAATAATTGATAGTCGTAATAATGGTGTTCATAAAAGGTGAAATCTTTAATAAAGTTTATAAAGAAATCATTAATATAGAGAGTATAGTTTAGAAGGATTTCTTTCCAAAGTGTTACCTAACTGTAATCTATTCAATTGTCTTTAACACCTCTTTCATTCACAAGCAATAAGGCATCTAATATTTGATCCACATGATAGGGGCTAAATTACCCTGCGGCATAAAAGACGTCTTTCAGAACCTTAAGAGTTTCCGTGGAAGACTAACATTGTAATGAAAATTAATTCTGGTTATTACTGGTTGGTTCCTTTGTCCTTAAAAACTTTTTCTAATATAAGTAAATTATTGATGCATGTGGAATAACAAATTTACCTTTTTTCTTAGCACAGATTTTATCAACAGTTTTCCAAAGTCTTTTCTAACATAACATATTTAGTTTGTGAAATGCTGTCTAGGGAGAAACTGAATACCTTTATGTATGGTCCTTAAAAATATAGGCATTGCCCATGTAGTGATTGTTCAGAATAGTACATTGCCATTGAGTTTTTATTTTTAAGATGGTACATGGTTATTTATTAAAATGAAAAAGGATATTCTGTCTAGGAAATATTTTACGTGTTTGAATATCCAAAAGGTGATTTAAAAATCATAATATATTTTGACATACTAGAATTCCAAAATAGTAGTAGTTGGTAACAAAAACTGCTTTTTAGTGATCTTCAAGAAAACAGTTGTTGATTCCATCCATATACCAGTTGGCAAAGAGATTTAACATATAAAATAAACCAAGTTCTTGCTTTTGCTTTCAGTGTAACTGAATATTATTTATGGTTCGGAATTTTTCACCTGTTCTACTTAAAATCAAAACACTAAATCAAAATTAAGCATTATTAATAAAGCTGATCTCAGTGACATTTTTAAAGTTTAAACTTGTATTTTTCTTTGTCTTTCGTATCAAAACATCCAGATTTGTATGTGAACTTTAGAAATCTTAACTGTGATAAAATTTAATACATTAAACACTAGATTACAGGTGTTTGCTTTGGGAAACTTTTTAACTTGTGTTCGTTCAAATAGTTGTGTAGCTTTGCATGTTAAAAGTAGTGCTTAATGGAATATTATTTTTTGTTGATGATGATTGTTTCTGTTTCAAACTGCATCACAACAACTAAAAGGAAGAATAGAAGAACCTAAAGACTGTGGCTGCTTTGCAAATTCTACTGAATGTGTTGTTTTTTTCCTATGAAGCCACAGAATGAAATAGATGTAAACATCTGTATTAGTTTGTTGTAAAGCATTAACTCTCACCATTTTAAGCTAATTCAGGTATATTGCTGTTTCTTCAATACAGAATAACAGAACTTTTCAAATAGAATAGTTTCAAAAGTATCAGATGAAGACTGTACTTACAAAATTTAGTCATTAGCCTTTTGGCTATTCAAGCCATTATCCATCCATAGAAGCTGCAGAATTAACTTATTAGAGTATTTTAATTTTCTGATGGTATTGTGGACTATACTTTGATTCTAGGATTTTTAAATCCTGTATTTTTTTGCCATGTGTATCAATTAAAAATCCTGAAAAGATATTGTCTTTATTCACCAACACAGTTCTTTTGGGAAGGCAGGAGGAGGTAAGTTTCTTAATATTGGACAAATCAAGCTTCAAGTTTTGTTCTAATGTGAACCAATTAATTGAAAATGTGAATTGAACAAAAAAGCTCAAGTTTTGTTCTAATGTGAAACCAGTTAAATTCATTTTAGGGGTGACTGTATTTGAAAAGTAGCTCTATATACCATTTCATTAGTTCTTAATAATAGGTAATTAATAATTTAAAAAATTAATACATGTATTTTGTATTTTGTGCCTTGGGACCCAGATTATCCTGTGAACTCTAGAAATCTAGGTGATTTAACAAAAAAACTCCATGGAAAAATTGATTCTGTGTTTTGTGGAACAGTGAGAACGTGATTCATTTTATAGCGAGTTTGACTTCCGTTTTGAAATAATTGGAGAAATGAACTTTGCCATAGAACAGTGTCTCCATATTTTAAATTATGGGACTCACCATTTAAAAAATGTTAGTTTATTCCTACATGACTACGTTTGTACTCTTGTCTTAACTACATGGTGCTGTTTATACATTTACATGAATTTACCATAAATTGATGGAGATAATATACCAGTGCATGAGGATTCAAAGAACCTTAGTAGTAACTGTGCATTTTTATATGCTGGGAACCACTGGTACAGTGCTGGTTTATAAACCTGGAGAGGATGTTAAAGTGTAGATTTCCAAACTCCTGCTCAGATAAATCTGATGCATTAGGTTTGTGGTAGGGCCCAGGTAGCTTCATTTTATACAGGAATTCTAGCAATTATGATGCAGATGGTTTAGAAAGGAAGTTTGGTCCTAATTTAGACCTAAGTACCCACCCACATAAACTGTCTTGATTTTCAAAAACCAGGGATCTTGGATATTGATATGCTGTGGCTATCACTCTGAGATAGTCTGTTTCATTTGTCCTTTCCCACTTCCTCTTTCCTTTGTCCTCACTCTGTGGTACGCCAAAATTTTCACTGTTAATCCATTCTAGTATTGGAACTCTTAAGTCTTGGAACTTTTGTTTGTGCATAAATCAGTTGTCAGATATGTTGCCCTAACAAAATATTTATCATTTATTATATTACCAGTGGAATTTTTTTTTTAAGATTTTATTGATTTGACAGAGAGAGAGAGACAGTGAGAGAGGGAACACAAGCAGGGGGGAGTGGGAGAAGGAGAAGCAGGCCTCCGATGTGGGGCTTGATCCCAGAACCCTGGGATCATGACCTGAACCAAAGGCAGATGCTCAATGACTGAGCCACCCAGGCACCCCTTACCAATGGAATTTTAGGTAAAATTTTAGATAACCCAAAGTTTCATGTGGATATTGCAGTTAGTTTTAGCCGTAAAAGCTGATAGTAGTGTCCATTGTCATAAAGATGTTTAAAGAATTGTCCATCGCAGTAATTAAGTGTATTTAGGATATTGCAGACTCTAGGGCCTCGCCTTCTCAAGATTGTGCTCCCTGACCCAGCAGTATCACATCACCTGGGAGCTTGTTGAAGTGCAGAATCTTAGAACCCATCCCAGAACTGTCCAGTCAGAATATGCATTTTAACAAATTCCCAGCTCACTGGAATGCACCTTCAGTTTGAGAAGCACTGTCCTAGGAGATTCCTGCTTTAACTTGGGGCTTTTTGCTTCATTCTGAAGTTACAAGTCATTTTTAGGGAGTTCTAGTTATATTTGGATTTTCTCTGCCTACACTGCAATGTTTTAGAACTCAAAAAAACCAGCGTAATTTCTGAAACCATAGAATGTCTTAAACATATGAAGGGTATAGTCTTGGGAATGCTTATAATTCCTGAAAAAAGCAGAATGGGTTCCTAATAGTATATGCTTGATTGCTAAGAATCAGAGGCTAGGAAGACGGGAAGACAGGTTACAAAATCGAGATGTTCCCAACTGATCAGGTGCCTACGATATGCTGTTTCAAAGCAAGGAAAAGTAATCCCTACTTAGGGAATTAGGAGACAGCAGCTCTCTTCTTCCTCACACACAACAAGCCTGCTTCTGCATGAGTTAGAGCCTTTGCTCTAGCTCTTCCCTTGTCTGGTGTGCTCTCCCCCAGGTATCCCTTTGCTGCCTCCTTGAAGTCTTTTCTCGCCTGGTACTGGTCGGAATCTCTCTGTTTATTACTGTGACTTGTGCCCACTCCCTTTAATTCCTTTTCCCCTGCATTACAGTTTTCTCTATAGCTTAATTTTTAACATTCTGTATATATTTCTCATTATACTCCTTGCTTTTTTTTGTTTGTTTTTCCATGCCAGCATATGAACTCCAAGAAGGCAAGACTCTGTTTTGTTTGATGTTGCCTGCCCATTGCTTAGAACAGTGCCTGGCACATGCTAGATCTCAGATATCCATTGGATAAAATAATAAACTCTATCATTAGGCTTTTAATGGTATGTGAATGATTTAATATGAGAAACGAACATCAATGTAATAGTCAATTACTTTTTATTGCTATTGAGAAATAAGATTTGCCTATTTTATGAACAAATGACCATTTGCAATATTTTTTCCATATGTTATTTTTTAGAGAAAGCCTGCCAAATATGTCTCTGTTTAGTAAGCTGGGTTTAAGTTCAGGTCCAGCTACGTTACAAGTTGAAGACAGCTGGGTATTTAAATAAACCAAGCTAAGTTATTTATTAGGTTAACTGTATTTGTGAAATCTAGCACAGAGATGATATTGTTAAGCTTGCCTTTGTAGCAACAGGTATCTATTAAACTCAGGACTACCCCCTAATACTTACGAAAATGAACCCTGACTGTAGTATTTTTCAAAAAGGCTGTTGGTTTGTTTAATTTTATTTATACTGTTACCTCTTTTTTTTTTTTTAATTTAAAGACCGTTTTTATTTTATTTTATTTTTTTGTTTTATCTTATTTTTGCAGACAGGCTCGAGGAGAGAGCATCCTCAGATAAGAATGTAGACCCACTTTCTGCTCCACATAACCATCCTCCAGAAGATCCTTTTGGTTCTGTTCCTTTCATTTCTCACTCAGGCAAGTTACATATGTAACATCATCATCATTAAAAAATACACTCAAGAACAGCAACAATAAAAATAACAACAACAAAAACCTTCTTAATATAAAGCCAAAGTAAGAATTAGGTGTTAGTTACAGAAAATAGAAAATTATTTTTACCTTTGCTATCCTGGTCTTCCTAATGTCATTCTTTCCATTGGGTTATTCAGGTGTGCCTTTTGCCAACATAGAAAAATGCTGATTTATACAATAGAACATAACTCGCTTTTTATCTTTATTGTTGGATACCAGTGAAACAAATTCATGCATGAAAATATCTCTCCTTTTTATACATTTAAAATACATTTGAAGATATTTTTATACTCAGCTTTTGCTTAAAAATCCTGTATTTTCCTAGTTTATACATGCTCTTTTGTAGTTGTTTAAAAAGTATTGATTTTGTATGTCACAATAATTTTGTGAATATCCTCGCTTTAATTTCTTCATTTTGCTTTAATTTCAATTTAGAATTTAAGTGTCGTTATTACCATTAAGAAATATCTGTAGTAACATTTTCTAAGTAATCACTCAGTAAACATTGTGAAAGATGCTAGGATGGAACGGGATCCCACTTTGGCATAAATCGTTTTGTGTGTGTTTGTGTTCCTAATGGAAAAAAATGAGTTTGATCATAGAAAAGGGAAATATGTTAGAAGAAATAGTGCCTTGATAGAAGGTAAATGTTTTGTTTACCATATTCAAAGTAACTATCAGCCACGTTCTTGCATTCTTTTCCTTGTATTTCTCACTCAAGCAAATTACGTATATGTAATAACATCATTGCTATCATTTAAAAAAATGCACACCAGTGAGAAAAAAGACACACCTTATAAACAAAAGAAAAGCTTATAAATGTAAGTTTAATAAGAAATAGGTGTTCAGGATTTCTGATGAATACATTGAGGCAGTGCTAATAGTTTTTCAGTATTTAGGTTTGCAGCACAATAATTAGGAGTTTCTACATATTTTCATGTTCTATATTTTACTCTTTGCCATTTATTGAAAACAGTGCATATTGTTGTCATTTTCTGCTTGCTTCTTTCAAATTATCTTTTTAATGAATGGCATGACGATGTTAATTGAGTGGGGGAAGACAGTTTACTGTTTCTATTTAATCTATACACATGCACTCCCTCACACCCCCAATAATAGTGCTATTACTTTTTTCAAACGAAGTGTAATATTTCAAAATGGTCATTTTAAGCTCTTAAGAACATAGGTATTGATCTGTTTGTGGCAGAAAATGGTTTCAGTACTGCTGGCTCTTTTTCGTACTCTAGAAGGAGTTATATAATCCTTTTCAGGTTTACATGTATCTATGTAACTTCTCGGTTCTTTAAGATTCCGAAAGAACCCTGGGAAAATGAAGATTGGAATCAGGGACTAGAGTAAGCCTCAAGTGTTCAATGTGTACATTTTTTGAATATGTAAATATTTGTCACTGCTGTGTTCTAGTAGACCATGGTTACATTTCCGTTTTCTATAAGGTTTTTCCTAGAGTTAATTATAATTACATTTATAAAAATGTTTTGTTCCTTTATTTTTATTATGTATCTGTCATTGATTCAACTACATTTAGAAGTATTAATTTCCTCCCATTTTAAGGTGGCTACCGTTTTAATTTTTACCTGGTTACATCTCTCATGGAGGTCTGCAGTCTTCATTGGTTGGTTTCTGTAACTGCCACCCACTTCTCATCCTCCTGTTTTCTTTTGCCCACCAGTCTTTTGGGAATTCCCGGATCTCCTCTCTTTTCTTTCTTGGTTTGTTAGTAGAGCAGCCCCTCTACTAGTTTCTTGAGAAAGTATGCGCAGGAGGAAAAGTTTTAACCTTTGCTGCCTAAAAATATCTTTTTTTCCTAACTGATATTTGATTGATAATTTGACAGGGTAAATAATTCTACATTGGATGTGATTTTCCCTGTGAATTTTTGAGGCATTACTTCATTGTATTCCAGCTTAAAAAAAAAAAAAGGCATCAATTAGAGGAATATTCCCTATGCCCCTAACTCTAGATCTCCATTCCCTCTATTATTTAGAGTCCAAAATACCTTTTCCCCCTATTTCTTTAACAGCTGCATGTACTCCAGAGTTGGTACAGTCAGCTGACCTACCTTAGTTTGTTCACATAGATGCATCTTTCTGATTTGTTTGGTGCCTTAGCTTATGCTATCACTTTTTCAGACTTTTCGGAAGCTTAAGTGAAGATAACATTTTGATAGACCATGTCTTAAATGATTCAAATCTAGCTTTTCCTCTTCTTGTTTTTAAACATTTCTTTATGGCCAAATTAAATTTTGTAAATAACCATTTATGCAGAAATCAAATAATTGTATCAAGAATGTGTGTGTTGCTGTATGTAAGGGTAATATCTTATTCCATAAGTTGATACTTTAATTATCATGGAATTGTATTTACCTTTTATGTCAGGTTACTAAACTGTTAGTAGAGTGGTATATCATAATTATAATACTATAATTCCAAAGCAACTTTGGAATTATAAAGTCCTGGGTATAAATCTTAGTTCTATCACAGATTAGCCATGCGATACTGGGTGTTGCCTAATTTCTTGGAGGGTTTCTTTATCTGAAACTGGGGATAATATTAGCTACTCGATGAGATTATTGAAAGAATTAAATAAGAGAACGTTACACAAAGCACGGCATTCTCGGTGTTGTTGCTTTTGTGGCTGCTGCTGGTAGTGCTGTTACATAATATTTTTACTATTTACTAAATTTCAAAATCTTTGTGTTAAATAAGTTGTAGCTGCTGTCCAGCTAGTAGTACTACAAAATTCCAGTAATAATAAGGTAGTATTCTCTTAACTACTGGTACCTTTAAATAAAATGTAGAATCTGTTTATGAAGCTTTTCACTACCAAGAACTGTTTTAATAGTGCTATTTCTATTTTTATTAAAGCATTAACTGTCAGTATTCACTACAATACACACATAAAAATCATATTAAAAGCATGGTGAATACCATGAAAACACACACTTTTCCCCATCAAACCCACATACTCTTCCTTCTCCCCAAGGCATCATTTTTTAAAAATTTTATTATGTTATGTTAATCACCATACATTACATCATTCGTTTTTGATGTAGTGTTCCATGATTCATTGTTTGCCTATAACACCCAGTGCTCCATGCAAAACATGCCCTCTTTAATACCCATCACCAGGCTAACCCATCCGCCTACCCCTCTCCCCTCTAGAATCCTCAGTTTGTTTCTCAGAGTCCATCGTCTCTCATGGTTCGTCTCCCCCTCCGATTCCCCCCCTCATTTTTCCCTTCCTGCTATCTTCTTTTTTTTTTAACATATAATGTATTATTTGTTTCAGAGGTACAGGTCTGTGATTCAACAGTCTTACACAATTCACAGCGCTCAACATACCACATACCCTCCCCCATGTCTGTCACCCAGCCACCCCATCCCTCCCACCCCCCACCACTCTAACAACCCTCAGTTTGTTTCCTGTGATTAAGAATTCCTCATATCAGTGAGATCATATGATACATGTCTTTCTCTGATTGACTTATTTCACTCAGCATAATACCCTCCAGTTCCATCCACGTTGTTGCAAATGGCAAGATTTCATTCCTTTTGATGGCTGCATAATATTCCATTGTGTGTGTGTGTGTGTGTGTGTGTGTGTGTGTGTGTGTGTGTGTGTGTGTGTGTGTGTGTGTACACATCTTCTTTATCCATTCATCTGTCACTGGACATCTTGGCTCTTTCCATAGTTTGGCTAATGTGGACATTGCTGCTATAAACATCGGGGTGCACGTACCCCTTTGGATCCCTACATTTGTATCTTCGGGGTAAATACCCAGTAGTGCAATTGCTGGGTCGTATGGTAGCTCTATTTTCAACTTTTTGAGGAACCTCCATACTGTTTTCCAGAATGGCTGCACCAGCTTGCCCAAGGCATCATTTTACAGTTAGTTTGTATACCAACACAGGATGTGTGGCTCTGTGAATTAAAGTGTGAACTGCTTAATTTTAATAAACACAACTTTGGAAACAGACTATTTGAAGAATTTTGTTGACATATAAGCTATATTAAGTAGGTCACTGTGGAGTTTTAGATTTCATATATTGCATTTCATTTTTAGTTAGGTTTGGTGAACTTACTCTTCCAAATCCCAGATCCACCTCATTATCTAACAGGAGGTTAAATTGAGTTTAGAGTTGGGAAAGGCCACATTATATAGAACAAATATTTGATGGGACAAAAACTATTACAGATTGTCAGTTTGAACACTGTCCTTTTGTAAGTGATGAATGTATTGCTTATGTTTTTAGATTCTAGTACGTAATTCTTGAAGATCAAGAATTTTGCTATTCCAAGATGTCAGTAATAATGGTTACCATTTATTGAATTTTATTTTATACATACAATGGAAACTGAGGCCCAGAGAGCATCAATGACTGGCTTAAGGTCAGATAGTTTATAAGTAGGAATGCAGCTCTGTCTCTTTTTAAACTCTTTTCTGTAAATAGTAGCAAAACAAATAAAGATGTTAAGTGGCCTGTTTTAAATAAAAATCTACATAATAGAAATGTCAGTTTTGTAGCATTTTTAATCTGGCTGGGAAATACTGTTCACAACTAACATGATTCTCTTTTTATACTCGGGCCTTGTCACTTGGCCTGTCTTCGGAGAAACAGTACAGATTTTGATAAAGCCTTCTAATCCACTAATCCTTGGGCCTGGTATGGTGCATTGCTGGGGAATGATGGCAGGCGGTATGCTGTCAATTCAAAGTGAGCTTTACAGTCTTACAGCCCCTCCCTTGTACCCTAAATGATGAGACAACAGAAGGCATGTCATTACAATAGCAGTTTCAGGCCATTCATCCTCTATAATCTGATAGCAAAGAAAAGAACATCAAAATAAAATTTCATTGAAACTGGAAGCTTCTTATATGATTAAAAATGTACCACCTGTTTTATAACTAAAAGAGTTGTCCTCTAAAAGATGGAAACCTGATTGGAAGACTATGATGCAAACATGCGCCTCTCCCCACATTTTTGACATTTTCTAAATATTTTGAATTTTTTGATACAGTTTATGAAAGTTCATTTATGTGATTCAAGAATACATTATTTGCAATATTTATTTAAAATAATATGGCATTAACTAGGATTTCACTCTTCTTCCCAAAATGTGTAAAGGAATACTATAATAAATATATGAAAATATGAAAACTCACCTTACAAATTTAGCTTTTGAGTTTGGAATTCTCTCTTGGACTTGGCAAGACTATGATGTCTTTGAAATTTTAATATTTAAGAAATTTCTTTTTATGAAAACTAGCATGAAATGGATGAATTTATATTCTTACATTTATTTGGTGGATTCATGTTCTTAAATTCCTTTGGTGAATTAAGCTTATTCTTCAGAAGCTCCCAGTTTTTTTACCTGGTTAGTCATTTTCCAGATCACTAGAATCGGGAGTAGTAGGTGAGTTTCACAATTGTTCAAGTGAATGATAAGCTTCTTGAAGTCAGGAAATGCTTTATTCATCTTTGTGTGCCATACAATACCTTGATGAATGAGTTTATTACTTTAGTAATCTAATATAATGTCTCTCTCCTTATACACACACACACCCTAATATTTAATGAGTTTTTACTAAATAAAATGAATATTATTTAATGTCCCGCTCTATCAGGTAAGTTCCATTATTGCCTTTATTTTATAGACGAGGAAACGGAGGCTTTTTTGGATGTTTATCTTCTGTGGATTTTGTAAAGTTGAGTTTTAGTTCACTTGGTGATGAAGCCTTATAGTATTTCTAGAACTCTAACCTACAGACTATAAAATACTCAGCACAAGATATGTATTGACAGTTCAACAAAACACTGTTTGCTGAAGTAGAAACAGTATTGGGCTTTTTTTTTTTTTTTTTTTAACTTTTCAGACATAGCTTTGTAAAGGAAATCAAAAGAAATTCAGGACAGGTCTGTGGGTGTCTTTTTCTGGGGGTTGACGAGCTATGTTGAATATTTGCTGGTGGTGATGTTCTACTGGTAGTTTAATTGTAGCATTTACAGATGAGAGTTTTAAACTAGTGTCAGCAGAGAAGTTCTGGCTTTGATGTGTATGGCCTTAAACTTGGGCGTTCTTCAACTTTTTCCTAGTTTCATAGTCCTTGTGTATAAAAAGACTACATCTCTAAAAATCCCTTCTTGTTTTTTGCTTTCAAATATAGCTGAAGCTATGAAATAGGGTTAAGGTCACCAAAAGAAAGAAACGGAAAGAGAAAAGGGAAAGCCAAATAATGAGAACTGGATAATAACAATGCATATCTTTGAAGTGGTAGGAGGTCATGCCAATGATCTGACATAGAGCAAGGGGACCACTTTTGAAGATGTAGTTAATAAAGTTGAAAAGGAAAGATCATAACAAACCTTCCAAAGCATTTCACCCTAACGTGGGAGCCTAATGGTGGGGAGTTAAGAGATAATGTATGAAGAGCTGTTGGCACTGCATTTGTGCACTTGACAAGTATTAGTTACTCTCTTCTCTGATTCATTTCTCAGTATCATTGGAAGCATGTGACAGGTACTCCATAAATAGTAATGAAAGGATGGGGTACTACACCAGCAGTACTAAACATAGCCCTTTACTGAGTACGTACCACACACCAGCAGTGTTGTAAGCACTTCACGTATGTTCTCACTTTAATTCTTGTTACAACTTTCGGAGGCAAATACTATTGCTATCCCTGCTTTACAGATGAGGAAAGTGAGACACTAAGTAGTGCATGATTCCAAGTCATAAAAGGACACTTTCATTTAGTATCTTCTGCTTATAAAGGAAGGAAAGTATGCTATATATTTTTATATAAACAGTTACCAAATGGTTAATGTGGCATTTAGATATTTAGTACATGCTTTTTACTGACAGTACTGAATAACTGAAGCGTTGCTTTCATTAGCTCTGCACTATTATCTTGAAATTCTATATATGATATATATTAAGCCAGTGAGAATAACTTTAATCAGAATTTCGGTAAGTTGGTACTAGTTCTCTTGACACTTACTTCAGTGATTTCACATTGTTGTAACTTTTTTTTTTTAGAGATTTTATTTATGCAAGAGAAAGAGAGAGAGCACAGGCCAGGGGAAGGGACAGAGGGAGAGGGAGAAGCAGACTCCCAGCTAAGCAGGGAGCCTGACACGGGGCTCGATCCCAGGACCCTGGGATCATGACTTGAGCCGAAGGCAGACGCTTAACCCAATGAGCCACCCAGGTGCCCCTGGTAACTTTTTTCCCCAACACTTTACTTGGAATTTCCCTGAGAGGCCACTTATATGCTGCAGAAGAGAATTTAAGACTTTATAACCCTTTATTGCTGTTCTTAATAATTTATCCAAATCTACATCGTCTAAGTCACTCCCTTTATTTTCAGGACTTTGTTCTGATTGGATTTTGGCTGTTGGCAGATATCAGACCAACCTCAAAAGATAAGGATTACTCAAAAAGCTGAAATTTTCATACTTTGTAGTTCCAAGGCACAAAGCAGAAATAACATCCTGACTAGAAGCCATCAAAATATTCTGTATTTAGGTTAAGGAAAGAAGAATGCCCCTCAGGGCCGAAAATAAAAGCTAGTCAATGTATGAAAATTTATAGTGTTTTACCAAAATCATTTAATAGAGAAAGGTAACTGAGGTATCCTGGGCACATTCTAGATAATTGTTTATGCTTTAAATACATGTTTCTAGTGCTTATTTTAAATATTATGGTAGCTTCCCTTCCACCCACTTTTTGAAAAACAGCCATTTTTATGTTAATACAAATCTCAGTAAATATAGGGATTATTAAGATTTAGGATATATTGAATTATAAGGAAACATATTTAGACTGTACTTTTGGGAAATTAAGTAGTGAAATAATCCTGATTTAAATTTCATAGTAAATCACATGTGTAATATTTACTCTAACAACTGGAAGAAGCAGTCTGGTCCCAGGAGCAAACAGCAGGAATATCTGAGTTCTTTTTTTTTTTTTTTAATTACAGGACTATGTTTAGGCAAAGAAACAGAATATAAAAGTTGTTGGCACTTAGCTATGAAGTCACATTTTAAAGTACTATACATTGTATAGTTGATAACCAACTTTATAACTGTAATACTTATTTTGACAGTCTTTCGTGCCTATGGAACAGGACTAAAAGCCTTAGAAAATATTGAAATAATTTTAAATTTTGTATAATTCTCATTTCTTTCTCAGTTCTTCTATAGTTCCACAGTGAAGAGGGGATGCTTAAGTAGATCACTTTTACTGCAGAAAGTAAAGCCTTATCTAGAATCGCTGTAACTTGCAGCCTGGAATTTAACTTTTCCTCAGCAGGAGTTACTGGAGAGAGATGACCACATATATTTAAATTGTGTTGTAATGGTTCTTATTAACGTTTAAGTTGCTCTTAATGTGCTGTCAGAGGTTCATTGCTGCTCTTGATTCTCTTGTGAGAATGTGGAAAAAGAAAGGAATTTGGGTAAATATCCTCTTAGTTTTATAAAGGGGAGACAATAAAAGAAAGAAAACCAGTCTTTCTGTAACCAACAGAAAACTTCCCCAGTTGCCCATACTTTTCAGGGATGTAATCTGAAACCACAAAGATGGCATAGATCATTGTGTGTGCCTGTTCTTGGTCTTTTTGAAAGCAGTCTTTTTCATTTCTTATACTATGCACCCAACTACAGCTATTTAAAAATCAGAGATCTAGTTTCCAGGATCCAGTATGCACCCTTGTGTGTGGATATACAGTTGTGTGCCTACTTTTTTCTGGCCATTTTTGAAAAAATATATAAAGTAATCTCTACACCCAGTGTGGGGCTTGAACTCATGACCCTGATACCAAGTTACATGTTCTTCTGATTGAGTCAGTCAGGCACTCCTTTTCTGGCCATTTCTAAAGTGGACCTGAATGCCTCTTGAATTAGCCATAGAATTGCACTCATCTCTGCGGTGCCTGGGGGGCTCAGTCGGTAAGTGCCTGCCTTCGGCTTAGGTCATGATCCTGGGGTCCTGGGATCGAGCCCTTCATCAGGCTTCCTGCTCAGCGGCAAGTCTGTTTTCCCCTCTCCCTCTGCCTCTCCACCCACTTGTGTGTGCATTCTCTCTCTCTCTCAAATAAATAAATAAAATAAAAAAAGAATTATACCCCCTGCCCCCCGCACTTACATTCAGTGTTGACCACTGGGTCCAGAAAAGATACTAGAAGGGTGGAATTTGGTGGATGAGGTAATTGAGTTTGGCCTTGTTCTGGAGGTGATGATAATAGTTTACTATTGAGTGTTTATTGTGTGTTGGGCACTCTTCTAAGTCTTTCTTTATAACAATTCTGTGAAATAGAACTGTTATTGTCATATTATTCCCTCAATATAATTTATATATTTCCTCATATTATGCTTAAGGGTACAAAGTATTGGCTAGGATCTTGTCAGAGATTGTTACTGGGTTAAGTTCATTAGCTGTGTATTAATTATGTATAATGAATATGTATAATGAGGGAATAATAGTAAATCCATAAGGTGAAATTGATATTAAAAAAGAGTTTTCTTTTTCTTTTTTTCCCCTCAACGAAAAAGTACATGATCATGGTTCTATTTAAAATGCTGAAAAACTAGAAACAACCTAGAGGTTCTATAGGTAAATGTTAAATCTTAAAATGTTATAATTCAGTGTTTTATCATGTTTCTATCAGAATTAATAATGACTATATTGATACCTGTAAACATGCATTGAAAATGGTAAATGAAAAACCCCACAAATTTATATTCACATTGACAGTTAAAAAAAATAGATCTGGGGGTGCCTGTGTGGCTCAGTTGGTAAAGCATTTGACTCTTGATTTCAGCTCAGGTAATGATCTGTGTTGTGAGACTGAGCCCCGCTTTGGGCACAGTGCTGGGCATGGAGCCTGCTTAAGAATCTCTTTCTCCTTTTCCCTATGCCCCACCCCTCCTACCCTGCCCATGCTCTTTCTCTCTCTCAAAAAAAAAAAAAAAGATCTGTATAGCATTTAACACAAAAAAATCTATACGTCTATTAATACAACTTTGAGAAGCTCACAGTGCAGACAGAACGAGTAGGAAGTGACGAATGTGTTTTGGAAAGCACTAGTGGCCAATTGGGTAAAGGAAACAGTTAATTTATTTTTTTAATTTATTTTTTGTTTTATATGTCATTTTTATTTATTTATTTTTTATTAACATATAATGTATTATTTGTTTCGGGGGTACAGGTCTGTGATTCATCAGTCTTACACGATTCATAGCGCTCACCATAGCACATACCCTCCCCAATCACCCAGCCACCCCATCCCTCCCACCCCGCTCCACTCCAGCAACCCTCAGTTTGTTTCTGAGACTAAGAGTCTCTTATTGTTTGTCTCCCTCTCTGGTTTCATCTTTATCATTTTTTCCTTCCTTCCCCTATGATCCTCTGTCTTGTTTCTCACATTCCTCTTATCAGTGAGATCGTATGATACCTGTCTTTCTCTGACTGACTTATTTTGTTCAGCATAATACTGTCTAGTTCCATCCACGTCATTGCAAATGGCAAGATTTCATTTTTTTTGCTGGCTGCATAATATTCCATTGTATGTATGTATATATATATATATATATATATATATATATATATATATATATATATATATATGTCACATCTTCTTTATCCACTCATCTATTGATGGACATCTAGGCTCTTTCCATAGTTTGGATACTGTGGACGTTGCTGCTATAAACATTGGGGTGCAGGTGCCCCTTTAGATCACTACATTTTATCTCTGGGGTAAATACCCAGTAATGCAGTTGCTGGGTCATAGGGTAGCTCTATTTTCAACTTTTTGAGGAACCTTCATGCTCTTTACCAGAGTGGCTACACAAGCTTGCATTCCCACCCAACAGTGTAGGAGGGTTCCCCTTTCTCTGCATTCTTGCCAACATCTGTCATTTCCTGACTTAATTTTAGCCATTCTGACTGGTATGAGATGGTATCTCATTGAGGTTTTGATTTGGATTTCCCTGATGCCAAGTGATGTTGAGCACTTTTTCGTGTGTTTGTTGGCCATTTAGATGTCTTCTTTCCAGAAATGTCTGTTCATGTCTTCTGCCCATTTCTTGATTGGATCATTTGTTCTTTGGGTGTTGAGTTTGATAAGTTCTTTTTAGATTTTGGATACTAGCCCTTTATCTGATACGTCATTTGCAAATATCTTCTCCCATTCTGTCAGTTGTCTTTTGGTTTTGTTGACTGTTTCCTTTGCTTTTTATCTTGATGAAGTCCCAATAGTTCATTTTTGCCCTTGCTTCCCTTACGTTTGATGATGTTTCTAGAAAGAAGTTGCTGTGGCTGAGGTCAAGGAGGTTGCTGCCTGTGTTCTCCTCAAGGATTTTGATGGACTCCTGGAGTCTCACATTTAGGTCTTTCATCCATTTGGAGTCTATTTTTGTGTGTGGTGTAAGGGAATGGTCCAGTTTCATTCTTCTGCACATGGCTGTCCAATTATCCCAACACCATTTGTTGAAGAGACTGTCTTTTTTCCATTGGACATTCTTTCCTGCTTTGTCGAAGATTAGTTGACCATAGATTTGAGGGTCCATTTCTGGATTCTCTGTTCCATTGATCGATATGTCTGTTTTTGTGCCAGTACCATACTGTCTTGATGATGACAGCTTTGTGATAGAGCTTGAAGTCCGAAATTGTGATGCTACTAGCTTTGGTTTTCTTTTTCAACATTTCTCTGGCTTTTCGGGGTCTTTTCTGGTTCCATACAAATTTAAGGATTATTTGTTCCATTTCTTTGAGAAAAGTTGATGGTATTTTGATGGGGATTGCATTAAATATGTAGATTGCTCTAGGTAGCATTGATGTCTTCACAATATTTGTTCTTCCAATCCATGAGCATGGAACGTTTTTCCATTTCTTTGTTTCTTCTTCAATTTCTTTCATGAGTATTTTATAGTTTTCTGAGTACAAATTCTTTGCCTCTTTGGTTGGATTTATTCCTAGGTATCTTATGGTTTTGGGTGCAGTTGTAAATGGGATTGACTCCTTAATTTCTCTTTGTTCTGTCTTGTTGGTATATAGAAATGCAGCTGATTTCTGTGCATTTATATCCTGCTGCTTTACTGAATTCCTATATGAGTTCTAGCAGTTTTGGGGTGGAATCTTTTGGGTTTTCCACATAAAGTATCATATCTGCAAAGAGTGAGGGTTTGACTTCTTCTTTGCTGATTCGGATGTCTTTTATTTCTTTCTTTTGTCTGATTGCCAAGGTTAGGACTTCTAGTACTATGTTGAACAGTAGTGGTGATAGTGGACATCTCTGCTGTGTTCCTGACCTTAGGGGGAAAGCTCTCAGTTTTTCCCCATTGAGAATGATATTCGCTGTGGGTTTTTCATAGATGGCTTTTATGATATT
Organism: Zalophus californianus; assembly: GCF_009762305.2. Classification (NCBI taxonomy): domain Eukaryota; kingdom Metazoa; phylum Chordata; class Mammalia; order Carnivora; family Otariidae; genus Zalophus; species Zalophus californianus. The sequence continues at coordinate 63,351,048 of NC_045596.1, forward strand.
GAGGTATGTACCCTCTGTGCCTATACTCTGAAGAGTTTTGATCAAGAAAGGATGCTGTACTTTGTCAAATACTTTTTCTGCATCTATTGAGAGTATCATATGGTTCTTGTTCTTTCTTTTGTTAATGTATCGTATCACATTGATTTGCGGATGTTGAACCAACCTTGAAGCCCAGGAATAAATCCCACTGGGTCGTGATGAATAATCCTTTTAATTACTTTTGGATCCTATTGGATAGTATTTTGGTGAGAATTTTTGCATCCATGTTCATCAGGGATATTGGTCTATAGTTCTCTTTTTTGTTGGGGTCTTTGTCTGGTTTTGGAATCAAGGTAATGGTGGCCTCATAAAATGAGTTTGGAAGTTTTCCTCCCATTTCTGTTTTTTGGAACAGTTTCAGAAGAATAGGTATTAATTCTTCTTTAAATGTTTGGTAGAATTCTCCTGGGAAGCCATCTGGCCTTTGGGCTCTTGTTTGTTAGGAGATTTTTGATTACTGCTTCAATTTCCTTACTAATTATGGGTCCGTTCAGGTTTTCTATTTTTTCCTGGTTCAGTTTTGGTAGTTTATACATCTCCAAGAAAGCATCCATTTCTTCCAGATTGTCTAATTTGCTGGCATATAGTTGCTCATAATATGTTCTTATAATTGTATTTCTTTGGTGTTGGTTGTGATCTCTCTCCTCTTTCATGGTTTTATTTATTTGGGTCCTTTCTCTTTTCTTTTTGATAAGTCTGGCCAGGGGTTTATCAATCTTACTAATTCTTTCAAAGAACCAGCTCCTAGTTTCGTTGATCTGTTCTACTGTTCTTTTGGTTTCTATTTCATTGATTTCTGCTCTGATCTTTATTATTTCTCATCTCCTGCTGGGTTTAGGCTTTATTTGCTGTTCTTTCTCCAGCTCCTTTAGGTGTAGGGTGAGGTTGTGTATTTGAGACCTTTCTTGTTTCTTGAGAAAGGCTTGTATTGCTATATACTTTCCTCTTAGGGCTGCCTTTGCTGCATGCCAAAGATTTTGAACAGTTGTGTTTTCATTTTCATTGGTTTCCATGAATTTGGTTAATTCGTCTTTAATTTCCTGGTTGACCCATTCATTCCTTAGTAGGATGTTCTTTAGCCTCCATGTATTTAAGTTCTTTCCAACTTTCCTCTTGTGATCAAGTTCTAGTTTCAAAGCACTGTGGTCTAAAAATATGCAGGGAATGATCCCAGTCTTTTGGTAATGGTTGAAACCTTATTTGTGTCCCAGGATGTGATCTATTCTGGAGAATGTTCCATGGGCACTAGAGAAGAATGTGTATTCTGTTGCTTTGGGATGGAATGTTGTGAATATATCTGTGAAGTCCATTTGGTCCAGTGTGTCATTTGAAGCCTTTATTTCCTTGATCTTTTGCTTAGATGATCTGTCCATTTCAGTGAGGGGGGTGTTAAAGTCCCCTACTATTACTGTATTATTGTTGATGTGTTTCTTTGATTTTGTTTTTAATTGGCTTATATAATTGGCTGCTCCCATGTTAGGGGCATAGATATTTAAAATTGTTAGGTCTTCTTGTTGGATAGACCCTTTAAGTATGATGTAGTGTCCTTCCTCATCTCTTATTATAGTCTTTGGTTTAAAATCTGATATAAGGATTGCCCCCCGAGCTTTCTTTTGATGTCCATTAGCATGGTAAATGGTTTTCCACCCCCTCACTTTCAATCTGGGGGTGTCTTTGGGTCTAAAATGAGTCTCTTGGAGACAGCATAACGATGGGTCTTGTTTTTTTATCCACTCTGATACTCTTTGTCTTTTGATTGGGGCATTTAGCCCATTTACATTCAGGGTAACTATTGAAAGATATGAATTTAGTGCCACTGTATTGCCTGTAAGGTGACTGTTGCTGTATATTGTCTCGTTTCCTTTCTGGTCTATGTTACTTTTAGGCTCTCTCTTTGCTTAGAGGACCCCTTTCAATATTTCTTGTAGGGCTGGTTTGGTTTTGGAAATTCTTTGTTTTTGTTTGTCCTGGAAGCTTTTTATCTCTCCTTCTATTTTCAGTGACAGCCTAGCTGGATATAGTATTCTTGGCTGCATGTTTTTCTCATTTAGTGCTCTGAATATATCATGCCAGTCCTTTCTGGCCTGTCAGGTCTCTGTGGATAGGTCTGCTGCCAATCTAATATTTCCACCATTTTAGGTTACAGACCTCTTGTCCCGAGCTACTTTCAGGATTTTCTCTTTGTCTCTGACACTTGTGAGTTTTACTATTAGATGTCTGGGTGTTGACCTACTTTTATTGATTTTGAGGGGGGTTCTCTCTGCCTCCTGGATTTTGATGCCTGTTTCCTTCCCCAAATTAGGGAAGTTCTCTGTTATAATTTGCTCCAATATACCCTCTGCCCCTCTCTCTCTTTCTTCTTCTTCTGGGATCCCAATTATTCTGTTGTTTTACTTTATGGTATCACTTATCTCTCGAATTCTCCCCTTGTGATCCAGTACTTGTTTATCTCTCGTTTTCTTAGCTTGTCTATTCTCCATCATTTGGTCTTCTATCTTCTGCCTCATTTATCCTAGCAGTTAAGAGCCTCCATTTTTGATTGCACCTCATTAATAGCCTTTTTGATTTTGACTTGGTTAGATTTTAGTTTTTTTATTTCTCCAGAAAGGGATTCTCTAGTATCTTCTATGCTTTTTTCAAGCCCAGCTACTATCTTTATAATCGTCATTCTGAACTGTAGTTCCAACATCTTACTAATGTCCATATTGATTAGGTCCCTGGCAGTTGGTACTGCCTCTTGTTCTTTTTTTTGAGGTGAGTTTTTCTGTCTTGTCATTTTGTCCAGAGAAGAATAGATGAACAAGATCATGCTAAAAGGGTAACAATGACCCCAGAAAAATATACACAAATCAGAAGAGACCCAAAACGGGGGTTGGAGTGGGGGAGAGAAAGAAAGAAAAAAAAAATATGATCAGGTTGGTGAGTGGAACAGAGCCACACACTAGATTTTGGGTTTATTTTGGTCTGTTAGAAGAACAGATCAAAGAAAAAGAAGAAACTGCCTCCCAAAATTTTAAAGAAAGAAAAACATGTATATACACACAAAAATAAGGGTAAATACGATGAAGGGATGGAATATGACTGTAAAGATGAAAATTAAAAAAGATTTTAAAAAAGGAATTGATAGGGTAAGAAGTTGTTTGAAAAAGGAAATAACAAAAATTAAAAAAAAAAAAAGAATATGATCAGGCGGGAGACTAGAACAAAGCCATACACTAGATTTAGGGTATATTTTGGTCTGTTAGAAGAAACTGTATCCCAAGATTTTAAAGAAAGAAAAACTTACATATATACAAAAAATAATATTAAATACAATGAAGGGATAGAATATGATCGTAAAAATGAAAATTAAAAAAATTTTAAAAAAGGAATTGATGTTTGTTGAAAAAGGAAAGAAAAATTAAAAAGAAATAGAAAAAATAAAGAAAATTTAATATATTAACTTTGAAAGACTAAAGAATCGGGAAAAAAGCCATGAATTCTATGTGCTGTATTCCCCTAGCTCTGGAGTTCTGCCATTCTCATTGATTGGTAAACTTGGTCTTGGCTGGCTGTTCTTGCTGATCATCTGGGGGAGGGACCTTTTGCCGTGGTTCCCAAATGTCTTTGCTGGAGGTGGAATTACCCTGCCCCAGCCAGTGCAGGCTAAGTAATCTGCTCGGGTTTGCTCTCGGGAGCTTTTGTTCCCTGCAAGCTTTCTGTACAGCTTTGGAGGACAAGAGTGAAAACGGCGGCCTCCCAATCTGCGCCCTGGAGGAGCCGAGAACTCGGGGCCCCACTCCTCAGTGCGCCCTCAGAGAAAAGCAATCACTCCTGTCTCCCCGGTCTCCGGCCACACTCCATGCTCAGTCGGCCTGTGACCGAGCGTTTCTATCTCTGGCACCTGACCCCGTGTGGAGTCTCCAAACCCAGCAGATCCCTGCAGTGCGCTCCTGTACAGGAAACAATTAATTTAGAAGACTGGGATTAAAATAGAAGAATCACAGAGAAAGTCAACTGAAGGACTCTGTCCCAAGATCTCTGTGCCCTAGAAATGGAATTTCTCAGAGAAGTTGTGGAAGCAGGGAAACCTGGGTGGCTCAGTCGGTTGGGCATCTGCCTTCAGCTCAGGTCATGATCTCAGGGTCCTGGGATCGAGGCCCCTATTGGGTTCTCCGCTCAGCGGGGAGTCTGCTTCTCCCTTTCACTCTCCCCTTTTGCTGTCCCTCTCTCAAATAAATAAATCTTTAAAAAAGAAAGGAAAAGAAAAAGTTGTAGAAGCAGTATTTTTCCAGAATGTATTTTGCAAAATCGTTTATAAGGCTCTACTGGGTGCTACTTGTACATAAAAGTGTAGTGAAGCAAATTTGGGAAGTCCTGGATTTCATAAGATTAAGCAGATTCTTTTGTGTAGGACTTGACAGCACCTTTAGTGAGCATTTTCCAGGTAGAGGCACATTACATAGCAGCATTTTATAAACTCAGGTACATGAGACCGCAGAGCTGTTTGGTTCTTGAAACAGGAATAATGTTCTGCGGGATACACTTTGGAAAACATTATGGAATGTTCTTGGAGGTGTCCATGAGCAGGTACGATGGGTACACTTTGTGGCTTTCTGGGGGGTAAGGAGCTTGAAGTAAGACATTAAACTATCATAGAGGAACTGCCCAACGTGAGGGATGATTGTCTTTGCCATTACACTTTTTTTTCTTTTGAATGAAAATTCACAAAAATAAATTCTACAGCTAATCTAAACGTCATCTTTGTTTTTAGTATCAGAAGTAAGCTGTATGGGGGAGAAGTCAAACTTGAGAATCTGTATCTGATTTGGTTTTAATCTGTTAGGATTTAAGATAAGCCTATTGTAAATTTGTAAAGATACAGCATTTAGCTCTTGGCTGGTTTCATGGAACTGGTAGATGAATAATGGATGAAGATTATGTTTAAGTAGAACCTGATGGAATTCCCCATGTCTTCTCTCCCCCTCCTCCTCAGCCTTACTCCTCACTTCAAGGTTGCCAACAATCTGCCTGGACCGACCACAGTCAGTGGCCATTGTCTATCCTCAGTTTATTGCACGTCTTTGCCTCACCCAGCTCGGTTGTCTCCTCTGTCCTCCGAAGCACTTCTCTCTTGGCTTCCCTGACACTGCACTCGCCTGGTTTTGGTCCTTCTCTCTGTACTTTGCAGTTAGCTTTGTAGGTGGTTCTGCTGACTTCTAAATGTGTTATACCTGAGGGCTCAGTGTTGGGTCCCCTTTTTCTGTTTTGTACTCACTTCCTAAGTGATTTCCTTCAGACTTGTAACTCTCTCCGCATACGGTCTACATGAGGAGGACTCCCAAATCTCTAGTCTCCAGTCAAAAACTAACCATTGCCCTCAAACCACAGGTATCTACTATTTGCACTTAATGCATCACAAATAGCAAGCACTGTGTCCAAAACCTGATTCTTGGTAATCTCTACTTTCCCTCTTATTCTTTACTCACTCTTTTCTGTCTGTATTAATGGCACTACCATCCTTCCAGAGAGTTTCCCTCCTCAGTCTCTAATTCTTCACTGCTACTTAGCCTGCTACCACCATCGTCCAGGCCACCAGAATCTCTGGCTTTAATTTCTACCATTTCCTCCTCCCTGATTCCTCACTTTTGTATCTCTCTTTTCAGCCTTTTTTTCTACACAGTCAGTTATGTTTCAAATATCAATCTGATCATGACACCCATTTTAAATAAAGCCTTGTAACGGCTTCCCATTGCATACCGAATTTAGAGCAAAATCCAGACTCCTTCTCATGGCCTGAAAGGCACCTTCACAGGCTGCTCCCTTCCCCTCTCTTTCCTGCCTCGTATTCCTCTTGCCACTGTACTCCATTCACACTGGCCTATTTTCAGTTCCTCAAACGTGCCAACTGCTTTCTTGCCTTCACACATGCCCTAGCTTCTCCTTGGAGCAGCTTTCTGCCTGTCCTTTGCGTGGCTGGCTCCTTCTCACTGTTCAGTCTTAACCGGCATCTCCTCAGGGAGGCCTTTGCTGACTGTCCAGAGTAGGTTTCTGTACCCGTTCCCCCGCCCCATGACTTGCACTACTTCTCTGTTATTTCAGAGTGCCAGTCCTTGTACTGTCTCCCACACTTGATTGTAAACTCCTGAAGGTAGAGACTGTGTTTATTCACCAATGTAACAAACATTTTTTGTTAAACTTAAAAAATTCAGTGACTGAATTCTGAGCTTAAAAAAATCTGCAGATGTAAAGAGTTCATTTTTTAATGTAACTTTATTGTATTCTGAATATATTGGATATGCGTCCAAAGCTATGAGCTCAGAGTAGTCACTTATTGTTTCATTCAACAAATATTGATTCACCACATGCTAGGATAGAAAAGAATGATGTGAGGTAAATGATAAATAGGACTGTGTCTAGGAGGTAATAATCAAGTAGGGAAAACAGACAAACAAATAATTGTAATATAGTACAATTAAGGCTTGTTCTAAGTTCATCAGGAGTCCCAAATAGGGGTATTTTTCAAGGGGTGTCTTTGCAGGGCTCTGGCATGGGCTGGGTCTTGAAACACATCCAGGTCCGCTAGGCAAGTCGGGTGGGAGTGGGAGTGCCAGAAGGATGTTCCTACCAGGGGGTGGTGTGACAATGGTAGAGAGATGTTAAAACAGCAGAGTGCTCCTTGAAACCCAAATCTTTTAGGTTCCTCAGTTTCTGATAGCAAACATTAAGAGGTTGGATAGCAGGATAACTCAAAATAATTTTTTTAAATCTAAATGTGTCAGGTGGAGCTATATACCCATGGAAGACATCAAGGTCTGAGGCTAAAGGTGTGGGAGGACAGAATCCAGAGATGGGGCCCCTGTGCTGGGCTAAGGGTTGGGACTTTAGAGAGCCACTGAATGGGTTTAAGCTGTAGCCACATAATTAGTGTTTCAGAAAAATCATTCTGGTGGCAGGATAGAGGAGTAGTTTGAGGGACGTGGTACTGGAGGGAACAGATTCAAGAGTTTAAAAACACAAACTCATGAGGAAGGAAGATGATTTCCAGACTTCTGTTGATTTGCAGAACTAGTTAGAAGTGTTTACAGCTTAGTGGGAACTGATGAGGAGCACATTTTAAGAGGAAAGATGATCTCTTTTGAAATTACTGAGTTTGAAGTAATAGTAGGATACATATTCATAAGTATTAGATGAGTAAGATAAGTATTCGTGGTCAGTATTAGAGAGATCCAGTCATGATGGTGTATGTGGCAATTAACACAGAAGTATTTAAGACCACGGGAGGACATAAGAGGGAGAAAGCCAAGGATAGCACCCTAGAGAACATGTATGCATATGGAAGTGTTCGTGAAAGAGAAGTCTCTATGTATGACCAAGAAGGAATAGTCAGGGAGGTGGGAAGACAATAGTATTGACTTCTAAAGAGAAGGTAAGAACTGAAGAGTATCATATGTGATAAGGACCATGTTAATAACAGGAAAGTAATGGTCCTTCCATCATAAGGTGATGACTTTTCATGACTAGACTAAATTTCCAACCCTAGCTAATTATTTTGAAGATATCTGATCTTAGTCAAAGGAAGGGAAGAACGATTGGATATGTGGTTGGATCAGTTCAAATTGATCCCTACATCTGGAAAATAATTCAATACGTCAGTATATGGGGAGGGTAGTATACTTTTGTGTAACTAATACAGTCTTTATTATATACCATACAGTGAAATCGTAAAGCACTGTATTTGATGGTTTTACTATGCATCGTACAGTGAACATATTGGTAGTTAAGTTTTTTTTAAAGGTAGCATGCTTTTAATGGAATGTTTAGTAGTGAAGATAAGACAGTTAAAGGAAGCTGTGTCATTTAGAGAAGGCAGATGTCCTCGGTACGGTCTTGGTTCAGTGCTGGGTCCTTGGCTTTGATCAGATTATGGGGAGGCACTCATGTTAACCTAGGTCGTAAGACGACCAGAATGCTAATTTTTAAAAAAAGTTACAGTGAAACAGAGCAGACAAGCTCTTCCTGCTTGTTGATCTCTTTGGGAAAACTTTATAATGGAGTTGAAATATAAGCAGAATGTGGTTTGGTAAATGTGGGATTCTGAGTAGGGGCAATTAGCTGAATAATCTTACTTGGAAGGTTGGAGAAGAAAATCTGCCTGTGTATTATATTCAGAGTCCTCTTCTGGGTACCATAAATAAAACCTAGCTGTCAGTGAGGGCCTCTGGTGAGTAGGTAGTGTGTAGGGTACAGAGGCAAGTAAATCTCTGCACTAGAGGACCTAACTGTCTAGTCGAGGACACGTGCGTTCCCTAAGCCTAATGAACCAAAGAAATGACATTATTTTCTCTAAGTGAACTGGTATGAGGGATTTGTAATGCCTTGTGTTCTTGCATATTTAGTGCAAATGGTTCTTGAAATGTATTGTAATGCTATAATAATTTTTCTTTGAACCTGCAGGTTCTCCAGAAAAGAAAATTGAACATTCATCCATGAATCAAGAAAATAGTTCTGCAAACCCTATCAAGAATAGAAAAGCAAGTCCAGTATCTAAAGACCACCGGACTGGAAAGAAAACCTCAGAGAATTCATTAGTACAGGGTCAAGTGCAGAAGCGGAACGATGAGTCTGAAAGTGATTTTGAATCAGATCCCCCTTCTCCTAAGAGCAGCGAAGAGGAGGAACAGGAGGATGAAGAAGTTCTTCAGGGAGAACAAGATTTTAATGATGATGATACTGAACCGGAAAATCTGGGTCATAGGCCTCTCCTCATGGATTCTGAAGATGAGGAAGAAGAGAAACATAGCTCTGATTCTGATTATGAGCAGGCCAAAGTAAAGTACAGTGATGCGAGCCCTGTCTACAGAGACAAATCTGGCAGCGGACCAACGCAAGATCCTCCTAACACACTCCTCACCCCAACCCGATTGCCCTCTGATGTTGGAGTGGAGGCTCCTAAACAGGAGTTTGATGTATTTGGCGCTGTCCCCTTCTTTGCAGTGCGTGCTCAACAGCCTCACCAACGGAAGAATGAAAAGAACTTCTGTCAACAGCCCCTCTGTCCTACTGTGGGTCTAGAGCAGGAGGAATTTGATGTATTCACAAAGGCACCCTTCAGCAAGAAGGTGAATGTACCAGACTGCCGTGCAGTGGGGCCCAAAGCACAAACCCTCCCTGGTTGTCCGAAAAGTGTAGATATCTTTGGCTCCACTCCCTTTCAGCCCTTTCCCACATCAACAAGCAAAAGTGACAGCAATGAGGACCTTTTTGGGCTTGTGCCCTTTGAGGAAATAACTGGGAGTCAACAGCAAAAAGTCAAACAGCGAAGCTTACAGAAACTGTCTTCTCGCCAGAGGCGCACAAAGCAGGATCTGCCCAAAAGTAATGGCAAGCGGCATCACGGCACGCCAACCAGCACGAAGAAGACCGTGAAGCCTACCTACCGCACTCCAGAGAGGGCTCGCAGGCACAAAAAGGTGGGCCGCCGAGACTCTCAAAGTAGCAATGAATTTTTAACCATCTCAGACTCCAAGGAGAACATTAGCATTGCACTAACCGATGGGAAAGACAGAGGGAATGGCCTGCAGCCTGAGGAGAGTCTGTTGGACCCCTTCGGTGCCAAGCCCTTCCATCCTCCAGACCTGCCGTGGCACCCTCCACATCAGGGCCTGAGTGACATCCGTGCCGATCACAACCCTGGCCTGCCTGGGCGGCCCAGACCCAATTCACTGCATGGCTCATTCCATAGTACAGATGCCTTGAAAATGGATGATTTCGGTGCCGTGCCCTTTACAGAACTTGTAGTGCAAAGCATCACTTCACATCAGCCCCCACAGTCCCAGTCAGTCGAATTAGACCCATTTGGTGCTGCTCCATTTCCTTCTAAACAGTAGATACTTCTGGCGGACTCTTGGCATTAACTCCTGTTTCAAAAAAGTATGAATAGTTTTATGAATTTGAAAGAAAATTTATTTGTATAGCTCTTTATATCATTCACTCTTACAGGTCAATCAATATAGGTGAATTTTTAAATAAACCAAATAGAAAAAGGAAGTATCTCCACAGGGTAGTGACTCGCTGTCTTTTCCATGCAGGAGAAAAGGGAGCTCGACTGCTCGCTCTAACCCTGGGTTTCAGCCACCAGACGTGACTCCACGGAAATCCCGGGAAAGCACGTGCCACCTTTCCAGTTGTGTAGCCACTGAAAAGGGACTGGAAAGCTGTGTCATTCTTTTTAGAACAGAATGTCACTTGTGTGTGCATATTCTGGGCTCATGGCAGGATCCAGCGTGTAAAACTAAGGTTATTTGTACATACACAGGTTGCATTTGTGGATTTTTTAAAGGTCTCTTCTAATTTCCACACAGTAAAAGCAAAATCTGGTTCTCCTAAAGAATTAAAAAGTTAATACCTGGAGAGAGCAGAGATTTAGTCCTTACACCGTTCTCGACAAAGCAGAGCCAGAAGTAACTGACTATTGTGCCTAAAACTGTTGCATTTTTAGAAACAAGTGCCATTAATATGGAACATCTACACAGAAGCCTAGGACAAAAACTAAAGAGAAATACCTGACGTGTGGAAAATGTAAAAGAAAAAAAATGATACTGAAGAGAGAGAAAAAAAAAACTTACTTCAGGAACACTTTATATATTGTTTTTGAATGGCTTCTTGCTCAAAACTTTTACTGTCATGTCCCTAATAAAGCAGATTGTTGGAAAAATGGGGAGTGAGGACTAGGGTTGTATAGAAATTGTACTTCAGGAAAAAAAAATGTAGCTGAAACCCTGTTTTTAAGACGTTTACAACATAAAATCATGTTGCATTTAATAATGTACTTTATTAAATTACCACCTTCCCCAAATATTCCCCAAGTCACGAGCAACAACTTTCTAGTTAGGTTGGGAGGGTGGAGTAGTTTTAATAAAGTGCACAGAACAGTGAAACCCATAAAGCCTTATAGGCAGGACTCACGCATCCTGCTCCAAGTACCTCTGCACTAATACGCAAGATCTTAACATGGCTATAAGGTGTGAGATGGGAACTAGCATCTCAGTTCTGCTAGTTGATGCGTCTCTAGTGAAAAGAACCCAGCTACCAAATTGCCTTTTTTTTACACCCCAAATCCTAATTAGAAACTTGAGATTTTATAGAAATTGTTTAATAAGATAGAAATTACTATATGAATTAATGTGAATACAGTATCTGTGCTTCCTGTGTCTCCAGCTATTTTAAGTTATAATTAACTGTCCTTCCCTATCAACATTTAGAAGTTTCTAGAACTGATAAAGCTATTTACAAAAAGGGGTGGAAACTCTTATTAACTGGCACTCTTGATTGCTATACTTTAAATGAACTTTCTTTGAACCCAATTAAAGTGTATTTTATGAGTAATCTTATTAGAATATCTTAATTATAGTGCCCCAAATGGGATGAGCTATTTGCCTGTTTTCACAGTTCTAAACTTGGAAAGAAGCAAAGTATATGTTACTCAACTATATATTCATTTTTATTGTTTCTTTTCTCTTTTATATTTTAGATATAAATTTGTGGACAAACAGGGAAGCAAATATGTGAATCACAGTGTAGCAGAGGCAGACCAAGCATTATATTACTGCTTAAGAGTTGTATTTTTAGAGCCCCGACTGCACCAATTACTTGTCCTTGTGCCAAAGGCAAATATTATGTTTGCACCTTTTTTTTTTTTCCTGATTCTCAGGTTGATTAATACTGCTAATGCAAATGCTTAAGTAGGTGTTCTTCAAAACTTTACAGAGTAGACTCAAGTGATACTTTCTTTTAAAAGTGAAGAGTTGATGATTACATTTAGTAAATTCATGGTAGGTTTGTATCAAACAATTTTTTTTTTAATGAAAATTTGTTGATGTGTACACGGTATGCTTTTGACTATTTTAGTCCTTGGCCTTGGTCTCTGCTAGACCTCATGAGTTTTATAATTTAAAAGGGGTAGTAGATGAATTAATGTGGTCTCCTTGGGATGTAAACATGAAATACTTGGATGTCTGATACCAAGGCCTTGCTTACACTTGCTTTTCAATACACTGAATAATTTTAAGTGATTTAGACACTGATGTAGGCACTTCGGGCTTATAAAGTTAGATGAATTCTAAAGAAACAATTTTGACATTGTTTAAAATACTTCCATCCGTATGTTTATTATATTACAGCCCAGTGACTTTCCTCTTTTGAGATTATAGCTCAGAGGAAACATTAGGATTCGACAGGGGACCCAGTCGGATAGAAATGGGGAGATTCCTGTGTGTTGAAGTAAAGGCATTTTCCAAGGAGTACAGGATTAGGGTTGCTTTCCATTTTTCATTATCTCCTCCCACTATCGTTAGGATGTAGGTCACTCTCGTGATGCCCAGGTAATTCCCTTATGAGAATTATGAGACTCTCAAGGCACGTGAAAGAGCCTAACACATACTTGGGACACAACGTTCAGTAAAAGTTTGGTTCTATTATGGGATGGTCCAATTCTTGTTTAAGGAAGGAGAGTTGAAATTATTTTCCTATTATTAATCAGGTGTCCTCTGTGCTTTTGTACGTAAAGTAGTCATAACTAAACCTGTAATACTTGAACATCACGCTAAGGGAAGTAAATTATGAAGCTAGCAAAAATCTGAGGCCAAAGTTATTTCTGTCCTAACAGCTTTAATAATGCTTGTTGATTTTGAATAATCGTTTTAAAAGTGGACCATTCAGTTAACTTTTTAAATATCACTTCACAATTGTTAGTGTTAAAAAGATCAGCTTTTATGGCATGTAAGAATGTATCTGCTGAGACACAAAAGTTGCTTGGTATATGTATTAGGTGGAGGAAGAAAGGTTTTAGGCCAGATGAAAATTTAACTGGCTAGAATATTTATTCAGAAGTATCAGTGGGAAATTGTGTAATTCTTCCACTGACCTACCACCTATCCCTGAATGTGTACTTGGGCACAGTTATGACATTATTTGGAATTGTAGATAGACACACCTTTTGATCCCACCCTGTTTATTGTCTAACGGTAATAGATTGTTGTTCTCATACTGCTGGTGGAAAGAGTAAGGCGGAGCCCCCCTTTGGCTCTGATGTTCATAGGCAGAGCAGTTTTCTTACTATTTGGCTACTCTGCTTAGTTTAGGTTTTGGTACTTCATATAAGCATTGCTAGAAGGTACACATGTATTAATATCACTAGGTCTGAAGAGTTTGGTACATTTGTTTTAATATGTGTAGAATGTGCAGTTAACTTTTTCTTCCCTTTTAGCAAAATCACTCATTATTGTTAGGTCTGATACTGAGCTGACAGATCTACTGTGAGAATGAGATGACATATCTACTGTGAGAATAAAAATTATGTTTGAAAACTTTTGTATACACCAGGGTGTCTATATATTGAGAAAAATATATAAACACACGCATGCATGCACATGTCACATCTCTCTACTGTGGAGTTAATGTGAATTTTTACTTTTAAATGGAATTGCAACCACAATCATTACTAAAAGAACATTCACTCCTAGGGAGGTTTTATAAAAGCCACTAAAAGAATGAGGTAGACAGATGAAAATGCAATGGGTCATCATTTGGGGTTATTTTTATTTAAAAATCGATTGTGCTACTTTTGAAAGAACTTTTTTTTCCTGCTCTCTTTTTGTGATTGAAGGTCATCTAATGGTAAGCAGTACAGTAATAGTAAGCTACTTTTTAAATTGCTGGCAAACAGCTTTAAGTGCACTTTCTTTGATTAAACTTCCATTTTTTGTTAAACTTGAATTTTCTGAAGCCTTTTATGTACCACTAAGCAAATAACTTTTAATAAACCTGATTTACGTGCTTATTATATTTCTGATTGTTACAAAACATACTTTCTAAAGTAACTTCAATCCTCAAATATAGCTGGGAAACTGTTTATGAGATAGAATCAGTTGCTTTTTTTTTTTCTTTCTACATCTAATTAAGCACTAACTGATTTTACGACTTTATTGTCATTACGTTGCTTATTCTTCTTGACTGAATTCTGTCCCTCATTCACTTTGTTTTGTTTGAAATTTAAAATTATTTTCTTACTGTATTTATCATACCTACTGTTTTAATAATCTGCTTTCTTTAAATGCAATAAATCCCAAATGGATTGCATATTCTTTATAATTAGTGACTTTGGAGTTTTTCATTATTTGTCTTAAATGTTTTGGATGTAGACTTCTATTCAGTTCTTTTATTCACACTACAGACATGAAGCACCTATTATGCTCCAGCTACTGGAATAGAAAAATGGATAGGATTAGATCTCTGTGTAGGATTTAAGTAAGAAAACCTATTGTGACCTAGCATTTTTGCAGCAAAAATACTTCATAGCACAATTTGTTCAGGCACTGCAATTACTGATAATTATAATAATGAAGGTAAGGCAAAAACATGACTTTGAAGTACCTTTTGAATGTTTGGCATTGCTTTTGCATTGTGTATAATTTATTTAAGCTTCTTAAAAACTGGTAATGTATATAACTTAAAAAATATTTGGTTAAATAAAATATTGTAATCCTTGATTATGTCAGAAAAGAGGCTTTGGCACGTTAAAACGTTAAAGAGAAAACCTGTTTATTGGACTGGTGGACTAAGTTTGGTGTCAAGATTGCATTATCTTACGTATTATTTCACAAACTGAAGTTTTTAGATTGGTGGCTGGTGGAAAGATTCATCTTGTTATGAACTTTTTTTTTTTTTGACTTAGTAACACCTGAAGTTACATGGAAGAATAAGGGCTTTGTGTCTTTTTAGTAAATTGTATGAAGTGTGGAATGTACCACTGTTCAAATTCATTTATGGTTAACTTCTTTAGAGAAAAATACATCCTGCAATTAGAGCTATTTATTTTGAATAGCGAATTCCTTTTTAAGGAAGTCCAGCTCTAGCATCATCTGTAAGATGTAGTTAATTCTTCTCATAGTGAAGGCATGAGCTTTTGAAGTTTTATGTTGCACACTTAAAAATAGTTCGCTTTTGCTTCAGACAGTTGGCACTACTGAAATTACAGGTATGTTCTACATAGTGTTTTTGATCCCAGTCTGGGATCAAAAAACACTAGTCCTACAAAGCAGGAGTAGAGCTTTGGTGGCTATCATTCCTACCCTCTAAGGACAGAATTTCCACTTTTCACAAGAGAACCCTATTGCTGTTACCTCTCCCTTGTGAAAATGTTTCCTTAAAGGTAGTTTCAGTTTTGGGTCATTATCTCACTACCTACTCAGGAAGTATGATACAGAATTTCAGGGGACATTGGTACCCAGTAGCATCTGTACCTCTTTTGAATTCAAATGCAGTAATTGTGATAATGCATGGAAAAGACACTTCTGTCCCTGCCTGAATAGCTAAGCTGATTCTTCACACATTCTGGCAGGGCTGGAATTACCCGGAATGATGACTTCAGGTGGATACAGATCTACTCAGCTCAGCAGTTGGCAGGAATCCAGAAGTGCAGGCTTTGCCCCTTGACATTTTAATACAGGGCAAAGGATAGCTCTAGGTAGGTACCTGCCAAATGGAGTTGCACAGCGTTATGCCAGTCAATCACAATCTTCAAATCGGTTACTTTGTCCAGGTAGGATGCCAAAGGATGATGTGACAGAGATTCCCTGAATCTTCATTCCTGATTCTAAAATACGATTTTGAAGCTGTTATGTATTATAAAGAATGACAGACAGTGCTTAATATATTTAGTAAACCCAGTTTATTTACATCATACATATTTTGCCATGCAGCTGACTGAATTGCACTCAGTGTAATAACAAAAAAGACAAGCACTATCTTTTGAAAATGGCTTTATATAGAAAGATAATTGCCTCAAATGAGTTAACTACAACCTTATAAATCACAATAGACAATTAAAACAGCCATGGATAGTTTTAAAATGTACGTGTAAAGTCTGTAGGTAAAGAGCTTTTATAGTTTATACACTGTAAAATTAAAACCAGTTTTTTTAGTATGGCATCTGAGTATGTACTTTTAATCTTATTTTTTAATAAATCTATAAAACAAAAATAAATATACATTATTACAAGGCTCAGATTTGTAGGCAATTTTTAAATATTCTTTCATGTTAACAGTGTCTTAAAAAATTTGCCAGTAGTGGTATGCACACAGTAGGTGGTCAATAAACACTGACATACAGAAGTGTTTATAGTTGACAGCAATCCACATTCATTCTTTCCCTACTTAATAATAAAATACAGTAAAGAGGAAAATGAGAGAGGATAGCTTTCTTACAATCTTTAATTTTCATAAGATGAAATGTTCACAGGGTATAATTCTCCCTACAGTCAGAGCTATATGCCTTTTAAATTAAAACAGTCAAACACAGTATGCCCTTTTTATCCATTAAGTCAGATGGCAAGTATTAGATAATTCATACACTCAAAAAACCAGGAATATTTTTTAAAAATTAAGAGAAAACAGAACTTAAAATTCAATGTTTTTATTTTGAGAAGATTTTATGGTAAAAATGGTACCAGGCCTAAAATGACTAGACTTTTCTATTTTTAAATTAATTATAACTACTCTCAGTGTATTTTATTTGGCTAAAATGACAAAATATCTATTTAAGATCAATAATACCATATTAAACCCATAAGGGTTGTTTTGTGGAAAATACATCCTATTATCATTACAGCAAAGTCTTTTTATCACTCAGCAATATGGATGAAATTTGTGGCCTTATGAAGCAAAGTAGCCATTTTCAAAGTAGTGTGTGTTCCATCATCATAATGGGTACAATACAGCGCCCTTAGCCTATTGCGAAGATTCTCCATGCTGAGATGCTAGCATGGGGAATTTATATTCCAAAAACACTATACTGAAAAGAAAAAATTTTACAGATGCATAAATGGAGGCACATTAAATTTCTAATATGAGATGTATAAATGGCAATGTGGAAATAAGCTTTGCCATTAATCAACACTTCTGATATTTAGGAATTCCAATGTTCTGAAGAAATTTGGATAATATTTTATATATTATTCCACTAAGAAATTTGGATATTTTATATATTCCAATGAACATGTTTTTGTGAATGACTGCTTCAAAAGGGATTTAATTTATACATATGAAAAGACCACAAACAAGAGCGTTGTATGCTAGGGCAGTGAGACCTATTTCTTAGGTATATACAATAAAGAATAATGTTTCAGGCCCAAATACTAGATAGTGTGTATCAATACTCTGAGTTGTCAATAAAATGCTAACACATGCATAAAACAGGGAAAGACTAGAGTACAAGGGAATAATCCTGTCATCAGTTGGGGCACCTGCATGACTTTGTTCTAAGGCTTAAGGTTCATTTTGGGGTCAACCCTGGGCCATCTGGACTCTGTGGCCTTGAAAGTAAGTAGCACCCATTTAACTGGGAACCCCCATCGATCAAGAAATTTAGGACTGCAGATTCAGAGAGGTGAAACTCTCTATTTTGCTACAGGAATTTTTGAACCAAAAATCTGTAATCCACTGGCAAGAGTGCAATTATTATACGGAACTAAGTAATATTCTTTGAATTTAAAAAGCTTAAATGTGAATGCCTTGGTTATTAGACCACAGAATTGGTTGCCTGGTCATATAATCAGTTTTTAATGCGCTTCTTATCTGATGGGAAATGACAATGCAAGTTCTTTTCCTCTTAATGCCTCTCTCAACTTAAAGGAGGAAAGGTTTAAAGTTTTTGTTCTAGCAAACTAAAAAATCCAATGTTCCTAAGGAGAAGAGAGCCTATAGCTAAAGGAAATCCTGTCTTACATGCCAGTTTCTCGCAAACCATGTATTTAAAGGCTAGTGATGATTCAAAACCACTCTTCTGGCTGTGTTAAGCATAGGCTATGGCAACCCTGGCCTTGATGAGGCACTTCAACTTGATCAACCACTGTACGTATCTTCTATTAAAGAAATCACACAGGATGACTCCATTTTATAATGGAGGTAAGCCCTTCCTAAGGAAATTAAGCTGGTGTTAAGTAAAACAAATACTGTTTCTACACTGGTTTCACATTCATTGTTATTCAGATGTTTCTTATAAATGTCAACTAATTTTCACTTTCTGTACAAGCAGCAAATTAGTAGTTTTAAGGGCCGTAAAGCAGTTATTATTACAGATCCCCAGGTATATTTTTCCATTTTTATAAAGTATTACTCATGATATATTAAATAGGAGGAAAAAGGAAAAATGAATGTGAATCTTAGAAATAGTGGGGTATACAACTCCCCATTACATATTGCTTGACGACTGAATACACCAGGCGGCCATACCTGAATTCACAAATGTGAAACATGGTCAGGGCAAGGCTTGCTATGCCTGTACTGCATGACATACACTGTTGACTGATGCCACCAATATAACATCACTACTGCAAGGATATGCCATATCTGGTGGCTTGATCCGAGGTAGTTTAGTTGTCCTAAAAGGGAAGGCAGAGAGAGAACAATATTGATTGTAATATTTTGATATTAAAATAAGAATGTATTTTTTATCTCTGGCCTTAGAAATATGGCTTAGCGCAAAAAGATTTTGGCAGTGTCAGAGCAGCTGGAGACTGACAGGAGATTCATTCAAACCCAACTGTTTTTTTAAAAAGGATGAATTCATATTTGGGTCTAATTTAAGGACATTGGTGAATTTTGAAATGCTATTCCAAGTGTGTCTTCCAAATCTAATTTGGTTAATTTCAGGAATTTGATCTTTTGTCTCCCCTGTCTCATGTGTTCTCTATCTGGATATATGTGTCATGGACGAATCCACAAAATGTAATTAGTATGGCTTCATTAACTAAGGTTGATTAGTTCATACACAACTCAGAACTATTTCTCTTTGTGCTTAAAGTTTAAATTCCAAGGAGGTTAAATAATTAACATGTGGGAAGCTTCTTGAAAAAGAACAAAATAAATACAGAGCTATAGAAATTTAAATGTAAATCTCTTTTCCTTACTCATGGTGCTTCTATGGTCACGTAATGTAAATATTCTCTAACCACTGTCCCTGTCTTTTCTTACAAAGAGAAATAGTACAGTATGTAGGTTTTAAAGTCTGCACAATCCTTTCTGTAGGGGTTCCGAGCCTTTTTTTGGTCCCACAGCACACTTTGACAGTCCAGTGAAACCCACAGACCCATTTTCAAAAGCACAAAATACAGAGTATTATAAAGAAAACTGATCATACTGTCATACAAGTATCATAGATCCACTTAGTTCTGTCCATGGGTACGTTTGGGGATCTCTGGATCCCATCAAATACCATTGTGTTGTTTCTATATTTTTAAAAATGTAACTGAGCTGAAAGTAAGTTCTTAGGTGTCAATTTGTTGATCTCATAGTATTCACCCACCATCTCACCACTGCATGTTTCTCTCTACAGCCAGGTCATAAATGGGGACTGGCAAGACAAGGTTTCTAAGCTACTCATTCAAGAGCATCTGAGACTATCATTTTTTTTTCTGAGAAGACTTTTTATCTCGTATGGTCTCCATGTCTCCACTGCCCCTGCACTCTGCCACATGCTCCTCTACACGGGGCACAGTTTATGTCAAGCTCATCTGGGGGACAAGTTATGTAACATTTGACCTTTTATAGGGGTCTTATGTTAGACAACTGGGAACTTCTGATATGAATATTTTAAGGCATAAAAACACTATGGCCACAATTATGTAGTGTAGAAAAATTTCATGGTTGAATTTTCTACATGTACTTGTCATGAAGAAATTAGTAATAAAAGAATTATTAATAAAGTGATATAAAAATGTATTTTGCCAGAACCATTTTCTGAGGAAAATTCTGGCCCTCCCTGAAGGATGGGTGGTCTTCAGTGAAGGGACATGTCCTAGTTATGCTCTTGAATCCTAATGTTTACACTCAGGTTCTTCTTTCTACTCCACTCGTATTTAAAACTCACTGGTGAAAAGTGCACAGAAGAATGTCTGAGGTTCTGTGATCTATTCATTCACTAGATCAGGGTTTCTCATCCTTTCTCTTCCCAACGTACATCATGAGTGGCATAATCCTATCTTCAATTCACTGTGGAAGAGAATCTTAGCCCAGGAAGGAAGGACAAGTTTGCAGTTTGAATATGAACCACTGCCCTACTTCTAGCTCCTCAAACCAAAAAAATCACTGCTCTCTGTACTCTGTTATTCTTGACTCAAGCCAAAGCTCACCTGGACTTACACCATTCTGTCCCTTACTAAACCACATTTTCCACTTATGGGACTGAGGTCGAGGGACATCATCATCATAATAGTTGCTGGCATGTGCTGAGTGCTTACTACTTGTGAGGAACCTTGCTAAATGGTTCATGTACATTTTCGCATGCAGTCCTCACAATAACACCATGAGAGAAAGTATCTCCATCCTCAGATGAGGAAATGAGCTGAAAAAGTACAAGTAACTTATTTAGCTCATGCAGCTAGTAAGTGGGTGATGTGGATTTGAACCCAAGCAGTCTGACTCCAGACCGAAGTTCCTAAGCAAGCAAATACATGTTTTGGACATTATTCATTCCACTCAGTGTCCTCTTGGTTCTTTTCTATCAAAGATGGTTTTTTTCTGGACTGAAGAATCAGGGAAATCTGTCCTTCTATTGGGTTACTAGCTTGTGTATATCTTGTGGACGTGAAGATTTTTAACTTCTATTATCTTCCCCTTAGCACTGGGTACCAGGAAGCTGAAAGGCAGATTGGTGGCCTTTAATTTTAGAACCTCATGATGGATATATGGTGAAGTGATCCTAACCCTGGCTTCTTTTCATTATCTTACTTCCTTCTGTCATTCTTGTTTTGTGGATCTCTACATGTATAATTTTTTAAGATGAGTGATATATAAAGAAGTCAATGATAATTGATAATTAGGATCCACAAAAAAAGCAGTGGTTGGGAGTCAGAAGACTCCCAGCTCTGTCACTAGCTCATAATCGGGAAATGGTGGTGACCTCATCTACTGCACTCAACTCATGGTGAGGAGGACAGGAAGTCTGTGAAAGCCCTTTGAAAGTTAAGCTTTTAGGTAACATATAACAATAGGAGGGTCATTCTATAACCAATTATATTGAAAAAAATCTAACTTTTGATACTCTGAAGCATAGACTTCCACCATATATTTAGAATAAAGTCACAAGATCACTATGAAAGTGATACTTACCTGGAAAGTACCGTTCTGGAACTTTGGAAATGTAGAATAGGAAAGCAAGAAGAGCAATCACATACATCACAATTACACGGGGTGCAAAGTCCTGAAAAGCAAAACATTTTTTCACAGATCTTTTTACTGTGACTGAATTCCTAATTTATTATGAATCGAATTCACAAATTAGGTAGAATTCATAGGTGGAATTTAACCTTGTTAAATCTCAACTGCTTTTGTTGATAGTCTCCAATTATAGAAACCTTGCTCTCAAAACTGTAGGAAACAGGGGCACCTGGCTGGCTGTCAGTTAAGCATCTGACTCTTGGTTTTGGCTCAGGTCATGATCTCAGGGTTGTGAGATCGAGCCCCTGTCGGGCTCATGCTCAGTGCAGAGTCTACTTGGGATTCTTTCCCTTTCCTTCTTCTTCCCTGTAGGAAATGGCCCACAGGAGTGGAACAGAGTACTCTAAAGGTGAGGGTACTAAAGAAGCTAGAACTTTAACATGGTTGAAGGTCCTAAAACACCCAACTCCAACTACAACATAGATGCATGGGTGGAATGCATATGGGGAATGGAGTTACCAGCTGAACAAGCAAAATAACTGAAGATCAGGGTCTTGTAGCTAGAAAAGACACAAGAGGTTTAGGGGGCACCTGGGTGGTTCAGTCAGTTAAGTGTCTGTCTTCAGCTCAAGTCATGATCCCAGGGTCCTAGAACTGAGCCCCATGTCAGGCTCCCTGCTCAGCGGGGAGCCTGCTTCTCCCGCTGCCTCTGCTGCTCCCTCTGCTTGTGCTCTCTCAAATAAATAAATAAATAAATAAATAAATAAATAAATAAATAAAATCTTAAAAAAAAAAAAAAGTTTGGCCCAACAATGAAATCTGTCCACCAACCCGATAAACGGTCCTCCTGAATTACTATATGAAGCAGTCTATCAGTTCTAATTGGAGAGCTTTTCCTTGCCCTAAGAATATTAGCCAGGTAAAATTGTTACATATTGTTCCTAATTCTGGTTATAAACCTAATTCACCAAGAAGCCATTTAAGAAATAAAGACAAATTACTTCTCTCTATAAATATTTGAGAATTATCATGGCCCTCCTGAAATCCTACATTCTTAGACTAATGACTATGAGATTTCTCCTTCTAGAACACAACCACACCCTGCTTCCCAGGATTAGCCCTTCTGGAACTTTTCATCTTCGGTTAAGTCTCTCCCTCTTTCCCCATCTTTTAAAAATTACAGCTTATTAGAGAATTTCTCAGGACGTCTCCCTCTGCTTCTTCACTGGAATGATTTGTGATCACATTAGATTTCCATCTTTCAGAACCACTATTTTCCTAAACCATATTTCTATTGTAAGATTTTTGGACACAGGAAAGCTCCCGTATTTTTCTGAATTTCTCAAAAATCTACTGGCTTAATAGGTCTGGTTCTCTATCATTACAAGCTTAAAAGGGATGTGTTTACTTCATCTCAAATTTCGGTCCCTTCTATGTCAATAACCAGTTTAAATTACCCAATTAAATCTACAGTTGCATTTCACCACTGTATTTTCTTTAACTTATATTCAGGGAATTAAAATTGGCGGAGAAATGATGTTTTCAGATATCAGGATCACTGAAGTTCCTCATCACTACTGTCTCACTTTCTCCCAATTTCTTAATCTTATGAAGAAAGCATCACCCTGTTCTCAAGTTGACAAATACCACTCAACTAGCTATATCACAGAATTTCCTTCCTTTCCAGTTTTATACCCAAATGCTTTCCATCATGCTGTTGCTGACTTCATGCAAGTACATGTAAGCCTACTATTCGTTCTCCCGTCTTCTAAAAAAATATGATCCTTTTGAATAAAACCTGCATTTAAATCCCCATATTCCAGACGAAGGTCCCACTGCAACAACTGTACATTATTTCTGCTAGATTTCCTGGCATATTTACTGATGTTAAAAATTCTTAAGTTTATTCTCAAGCATATTCTTAAAGCATTTTTGTATGGATCTCTGAGCTCTTATTTCTAATTCCCTTCTCAAGAATACTGAGGCGTTCTCACTGAGCTACCTCCTAAATGCACTCCGACTTGCCCCATAATACCTAACTCTATAAGCTCTTCTTTTACTTCCCAGTATATTGTTCTTGGTAGTGGGACATGTTCTCATGGCTCCAGCTAGTAATGATTTTCAAATCTTATCACTAGTCTCAAACTGTGACCTAAATTCTGACTCCATCTCCACCTTTACATCCCACAGTTGCCTCAAATTCAACAGGTCCAAGGAAAAATCTTTCCCGGCTCCTTTTCCTCCACAAAACAATCAATCAATCAATCAATCAATCCCTCCTAGTTCCATATTTGTGTTATCACTGGCATTATCCTTGCCATAGCTAACAAAGCTGGGAACTTGGAAGTTCTCCTCCACTGACTTGGGCATTTACACACTCACGGTAGCAGAAGGAGAATTAAGAACGTATTTTGCAGAAAGACATCTTGGAAAAAAAAAGCAATAGTTACACTTCTTTTTCCTGCAAGGCATGCTTATTTATATAGATGTGAACATTATGGCATTAATATGCAATTATAAATATTTTCTCAAATGACAGAGACCCAGCCATCTGGTCTGATTATAGTACTTCACCCCAAATGAATATAATCTAAAGGACAAAAAAAAATGAGAAAAATACCGACTACACTCAACCTACCTGTACAATAGGAGCACCGATTCCTCCATTGAGCCAAACCCAGTGAAGGGTAGGGATCACTCCGTATCCCGAAACGGAACAGAAGATGATGGAGCGGAGCCTCTGCCACTGCTGCGTGAGGTAATTGGGATGGATCTGCGCAAAGAACACTGCCAGGATCATAGCGAGCACTGTGATCAAGTACACTTGACGCCAATACTGGACGGGAAGGAAGTCAAATTTTCATTGTTACTAACAATAAGAGAAGGAAAAGAGCAATTCTGGCCTTTCCACTATATGTTCCAAACTTATTTACATTTTTTCATTTCTGAACATGGTTAACTTCCTTAAAACACTGCATGTTCCATATACCCGGTTAGGTTTCTTAGGATGACAGTGAGTTGGTAGAAACCACATTTGTTCATACAAGAGCATTTTCTGAGTACCTGTTATATGCCAGGGACAATTTAAGTCCTGTAGACACAAAGCTATGACACGGACTCTCCCAGTGGGTGAGCTCATAGACTATGGGAGGGGCAGACACGAACAAATGATTATAATCCAATGGTAAGTACTGTAACTGAGCTGTGAACAGAACGTTGTAGAGTCACAGAGGAGGGGATGTCTGCTACCTGGAGTAGCTAATAAATGCTTCACAGAGGAGATGGTATCTAAGCAGATGATTCTTGAGGAATACATATGATTGTGTGGGAAGAGGGAATTCTCAAGGAAAAGGAACAGCACATACAGTGGGAAGGTTTTGAGAAGGGAGGCTGAAAGGCAGGTGTACTGTCAGGCTAAGGAATTGGAACTTTAACATGTTGGCACTGGGGGAATAGCAAGTTCTTTAAGAATGAGATGACAGGTCTGCTTTTCAAACGGACTTATTAGGTAACTCTGACATCAGTATGAAAAAGAAAGCGGTGACAGGAAGCCAGCTAGAAGGTATTAGAATAACTGATTCAAAGAGCGAATGGAGGCTTGGGCTCTGGTTGAACAAGGAAGACAGAGATGTGAGCAGCAGATTCAGGAGACTTTTTAAAAATGAACTCAAATCTTAATGGTTGACTGGATGTGTGAGAAGGCAGTAGAGGATGGCCAGAATGTTTCCATTACGAAAGGCCTTGCAAATGGCTTCTACTAATGTGGCAAATGAGCAGCGATAATCCAGGTGTGGTGTTTGTGTGGGTGGGAGAGAGAGAATGGGAAAGCATGAAATCATGCACATTTTCAAACAGATTCAGTCTGAAGGGCTTACAGAATATTTAGGTATCTAAACGAGCAGCTGAAGCTCAAAAGTTAGCATGACATAGAGCAGAGTTCTTAAGCTGGGCTCCAAGGACTTCTGTGGGGCTATTAGCTTCCTGAAATCACATGTCAAATTGTTTGGTTAATCTGTGCCCAAATGTATATTCCCCTGGATGGAGGGTCCAGAGTTCTCAATCTCATTCTCAAAGCAGCCTGTGTTCCTTAAAAGATAAAGAGCCACTACAGCAATTGAATATTTGGAAACGATTAGGTACCAGAGGAAAGAAACCCATTTTCCCTTTAAGTGATCATTAGCTCCAGTGGTTTTCTCTTCTCTTGGAAACCTAGCTTTTCTGAAAAGAGATTTACAAGAAGTGTCCCACTGCTCTCTTGAATTATCAGGTATGTTTGGGCAAAGGTAAACAGAAAACAGGTTAGCTTTCAGAGAAAGAATAAGAGAAGTAAAACAATTCAAATATGACATGACTGCCCTCACAAGCTCCTAGTTATCAGCTTATTCCAAATTTTCTAAAAGATATAAATGGTTTCATGCAAAATGAGTAAGTGAAAGCTGAGCAGATATGAACATTTTATTACTAAAATCAAATCAATTTACAAGGTTAATTGCATACATATTTAATTAAATGCTTATGTTCCAAAGTAATTAGGCCTAAAAAGCCTAATATGTAAGTGGCTACAATCAACAATTCTCTTACTTCAAGCCAATTTTATGATTTTTCTCTTTGCTAGTTTTACCCTTTAGCTTTACTGGCAGTTATCTCTGTTATTGTGCAGAGACAAAGGTCCTACTTAAGAATTCCCAAAGTCAGAGGAGTCCTGCGCTACAGCCAATCTTCCCAGTATGTTAAGGCTGGGGACTATGGCTTGGAGCACCTGCTACGTGTGGAGGGCTTGTGGAGAGGACAGGCTCTACTCCTTTGTGAGCAGGACTACAAGTACCTAGTACATACACTGCCCCTGCACAGCTCTGTCCTGGCTCTGAACGGGAGGGAACTAAAGGACAAAACAGAAAAGAGTAAGGTAGGAGAGCAGGAGGAAGAGAGAGGAGAGCTGAAGAGGACTTCCTGAATGGGGGGGCTTGACATGTACTGAGCCCAGTGGAAGGGTCAGTTGGCCTCCTTGGCTGGGACGTGAGGTGCTGAGCTAGAGGACTGTATTCCATAGTCCGGCGGGCCAATATAATCCGATGGCAGTGTTTCAAATGCTGCTTTGCACAAGGCAACAACTGACTTCTGTGACATCAGCGTCAAAAGTAGAGCTGATCTCGAACTCAGAATAGATACATACTTGTTAAAGTCACTCACCACCCAGCTGGTCTGTCTCTGTGCTTACCTCCAAATATAAGACTAAAGAAAGGAAAACGTATTTCTTATGAAGAATTGGGTCAACATGCTCACAGACAAACCCTTTGTTTTTTTCACTGAGAGACGGGTAAAGGATGAGGGAAAATGAAAAGCAGCAGCAAGCTTCATAATTTCATCAGGCGCTAACTTTAACTTCAGCTCTATAAACATAAGACATATAATGTGCATCTGAGGAATCATGTAGCTATATGGATTTGCTGGAAACATTAATAATGTAGTGTTTACATCTGTTTTAAGAAAATATCTTCATATATTTCAATGGAAAATTAGTAAAAGGAGTATGGATCTGGTAATAGATATTAGAGATCAAAGGGCCCTTTTGAAAAGTGAGTTTACACAAGACTCTTCTTTCCTCTACAAGTTAATTACGTGTTTATTTAAAAGTTCAAAGGAACCACGGTAAGAAAACCCAAGACCTACGTGAAAGACAGAATGTAAAATGTTTTAAGTTACTTACGTTATTACAATAAAATGCATAAAATACCCCAGAGACATAGCATCCCAGTATTCCAATAGAAATTCCTGCATAATCTAATGCCATCCATCTTCGACAGGTTTTTTCTGATCGATGGCAGGAAAAAAGATGATAGCCCACAGAGCAAAGCATACAGACCTATGGAAAATAAAACAAATCTCAGCAAAGTGAAACAAAAAGAAATTGAAGCAACTCATGTGTGATGTTCAGGGAAGTGGTTAGGTCAAGCCCAGGCTTTTTCGCCAAACAGACTTGAACCTGGATTCTGGCTTTGTGCCATAAGGCAAGCCATGTCATTTCTCCACATCTCAGGTTCCCTATGGGTAAAATGGGGATAACAGTAATAAAGAAATTTAAAATGGTAGGTATTTTATAATATAAAATTTTAAATGAGTAGCACAGCAGTGGGAAAATTATACAATGTAAATGTTTTTAAAATATTAATTGAGGCTTATTTGGATTCACAAATGAGTTTCCTTTTAAAAAAGTACCCACTAGAAGTAGTCCTTAAAAAATTAATCAAAGAACATAGAATTGTATGATGTAAAAACATAAGCTCCTCCCACTTAAGCTATTCCCCAGCAGTAGCTCCTGATAACATTTGTTATGTGTCCTAGATATCTTCAATGAATGTATCAAACACCTATAATATATAAGTCCACATGTACACAAACACTCGATACATTCTTTTTAATCAAATGGAATCACATAATACATTCTGTTCTACAATTTTGCTTTTTACACTTAAGACTTTCTATGTCTGTATGAGATTACATTGTAGAGTTTACTTTTGGGTTTTGAGTTAAACACAGTTTTGTTGCGTCCAAGAAAAAATAATTGTGACTTATGCTGACTATATGTTGCCAAATTGAGAGCAAAGCTCATCTGATTCAAGCAGCTCCTCTGAAGACTGATAAGGTTTCCATGGCTGAACTCTCTCCAGCCATTAAATACCAGCTGTGTGTCATGCCCTGGGGGTACAAGGATGAGACCTCTACTGTCTGAAAGATTTTCCTGAAACAAGTGGACAAACAAGTGGTGATGTAAGAAAACAGAGGAGGAAGGGGCCTTGGTTTGTGGCATTTGTTTGGTGGGTGAAGTGGTGGGGAGAAGAGCTTTACAGAAGGGCTGCGACATGAGCTGGCATTCAAGAATATAAATAAAGGTGGCCACATGTTTACTGGAGGGTCCACAGAAAAAGCAGTGTATTGAGAAACACAGAACCATTAAGGAATGTCATGTGGCCCTCTTCATAATACAATTATGACAAGTCCTACACCTCAGAGAGTTTTAACGTCAATATTATGGGCGAGGTGTGATACTACTGAAGATTTTAAGTGCAGCCTTATGTAAAGGCTAAGATGGGAGGTTACAGGAGTAGCCCTGGAAAGCAATGACAAGAGCCTCTAGTAAGCCAGTGACAGTGGGGACTGCAGTAAATGGCACAAATGATATGAAGTAGGTCAAATTGATAAATATTTTGTAAGCAACTGCTCAGGCAGAAAAATGGGTCAGCTAGCCAGTCTACAGTCTGGTCATTAAACCTAAGCAGGCTCCACAGCCTCAGTATCAATATTCAAAACAATGTACCTAGCCACAATGTCATTTCTTCATCCATAGTCTAAAATCTTCATCAGTCTGTGGCTTTGGCTAGTAAGCCACAAGTCAGAGTTCACTGACCCAATTAAATATAACTCTCAGAAGCTTGGTTGTTTGTTTTCTCAGATTACCCTTGAGATTAAACACAGTAAATCCTGAGGACACCAAGGTGTGTATTCTCACTGACAAGGGAAGATCTCATTGTCACAATGTTAAGTGACACAAAACAGCAAGCAGAGATGATCATATCTCAGAAGCAGGGAGGCAAGTGGGTGGGAAGAACCTGCACATACACAAATGTCAAATGTGCTTACCTCTGGGAAGTGGAATTTCAAATGGCTTTTACTTTCTTTCATATGCTTTTCTGTTTGTTTGAATTCCTATGTGAGTATATTTTATAGCAAGAAACAACAATAAGGCTAATTTCATTGTGAAAAGGAAAATAAAGAGAAAAATTATACTTTTCAAAAGCAATTAAAATATATAGTGTTAACAGAGAACACTGAGTTTTTAAAAAGTAAACCTATACTTAGTATCTGTTCTAGGTTTTAAAAGAAATCTGTTCTAAAAGAAATGTGTTATTATTAGAATTCCTTAAAAAAAACGGACTGAAAAATGATCTGGCAAATTGAGTTTGGTTTCAGTTTTCTGGAAAGTTTCCTTTTGTGGACTATCTCACTCCATCAAGGCAGACAGACAGTTAGAATGTGACATCCTATATCTAATCTCCTTGGCATGATAACCAAATACTTCCGGATCTGGCTCCTGCCTCCCTCCAGCCTCATCTTTCTCCATTCTCCCACGAGCCAACCACAAAGGCCAACCCCTACAAGTCCAGAAAGTGTTGAACTGTCTCTTGCTTCTGGGCCCTTACACAAACTACTTGTATCTGCTTAAATCCCTGCCTCACTCTCCCTTCTGCCCTCCTACCTAGGTGACTAGATCTTTATGACAGGCTGATTTTGTTCAGCACTGTATTCATGATGCCTAGCTTAGTGCCTGGATGTAGATTGTGGAATTTAATGCAAATGAACTGAATCTAGGGAAAGGCATTCCTGGATTCTACTCTTCCCTAAGACAGAAAGACCTCTGGGAAAGTTCAAGGCCCCTGAAATTACATTCTACTTTTCAGAATGTACTCTGTTAATCTGGTTGGTGGGAAGGTACTGAGTGTATAAAATGGTAGAAGGGAAAGAGAAAAAAATGTTATGTCTTTTAAAAATTAAATGTGAATCAATCATTTTTTTGCGGGGGGGGAAGAGGGAGAGGGGGAGAGAGAGAGAGAGGGAAAAGGAAAGAGAGAATCCTAAGCAGACCCACACCCAGCACGGATGCCCAAGGTGGGGCTTGGTCCCAAGACCATGAGATCATGACCTGAGAAGTGATCAAGAGTCAGATGCTTAACCGACTGAGCCACCCAGGAGCCCCTAAATGTAAATCCATCTTAATTTGTGGTTTATCATGCTGCCTGCTGCCTCTAAGAATTTGACAAAATTGAGGCAACAAGTTATAAATTTAATTTCATAAAAATAAAAATAACAGAGATGGCAGTTTTCAGTAGGAAAAATCTGCTGTCTTTAGCATTTGTTAGCATCTTGCTGCCTTTAGCAACTTTTACAGTGTGTAACAAAGATCACTGCACTAGCAGCTGGGAGAACAAGATTTTACTGTCCTGTTGAATAATCCTGAGCAAGTCACCCTAACATTTTGGGCTTTTCTTCATTGGCAGTTGTAATTATTTCAGTTTTTCAGTTCTGCAATGCATTGTTTTCTTAAACCAATAAGAAGATTAATATGCTTTCCTTGATCTAATGTCAGTTGTGGCTGGATGGTGAAGGAATAAAGGGCAGGCCCGAGGGTAGAGGAAAACGTGGGATTTTCAAAGTAGATACTATCCATATAATTAACAGTAGAGTATAAACCAGTTTAGTCTATAAGATACATCTAATGATTTAACTATAAAGAAATTGATTCATTTCTGTTTTAAAACCAGAGATGGATTCTAAGAGATGTTTAGGCTGCAATCAGGACAAAATGAGTATACTTTAAAAATATTAAAGAAAAAATAATTTTCAAATAATAACAAAAATGCAAGAGTATTCTTTCCCTCAATGAAACTTAAAATATTATTCCAGAAACCAGAATTAGGAAAAAAGGGGAAGGGAGATGTTCCTAACGTGTTTTTAGTCATTTAACTCCGAAGTCTTGAGTTGAATGGTGAAGGTCTAAAGTTATTATTATTTTTTAAGATTTTATTTATTTATTTGACAGAGAGAGACAAAGCGAGAGAAGGAACACAAGCAGGGAGAGTGGGAGAGGGAGAAGCAGGCCTCCTGCCGAGCAGGGAGCCTGATGCGGGGCTCGATCCCAGGACCCTGGGATCATGACCTGAGCCGAAGGCGGACGCTTAATGACTGAGCCACCCAGGTGCCCTGAAGGTCTAAAATTAAATGATGTATCATGAAAACAACATCTGTGCAGCTGACATATAGTACAGATGCATCTTTCACATGGTAGCCACAGGTTAACTGCAGGGAGTGCTGGCCTGTATTTGGGGGGGGGGGGGCGGGTGATAGCTTTTAATTTTTATGTTTTTCTGCACACTCAGCATTTTTTTTAAATTTTACAAATGTCAGCAGGATTTCAGTCCATATTTGTTTTTTCTTCAGAATTATTTGTTTTTAAAACTATTATATGTAACTTTTAAAGGAATTTTACAGATCCTTGAAGAAAACTGAAAGTGCTAGAGAACTAACAAATACAAGAGGTAGAAAGGAGAAACTGAAAGTATTCGAAACCAGGAAAGCATAAAAAGACCAAAGGAAATGAACATTAAAGCAACAGAAAAGATCACCACCAGCAAAACAAGACATCAAAATTAAGACAGTATGGAAACAAATACTGAAATCACAGACATATAAATAGGAAAAAGATGGGAAATCTGAAAAATGTTTTAAGCAGTAACTAGTGTTTTTTTTTTTTTAAAGATTTTATTTTTGACAGAGAGAGAGAGTACAAGCAGGGGAAGCAGCAGGCGGAGGGAGAGGGAGAAGCAGGCTCCCTGCTCAGCAGGGAGCTCAATGTGGGGCTCGATCCCAGGACCCTGAGATCATTACCTGAGCCGAAGGCAGACGCTTAACCGTCTGAGCCACCCAGGTGCCCCAGGAACTAGTGTTCTATCTCAGCCAGAAAATAGGGTTCCTATCCTTATATTAATCTTAAAACAGAAATCTCTAAAAAGGGAAGGAGAAAAGGAAAGGCATTTTTTCAATCTTTAAAATCTACTGGATTTCAAGTATACTCTAACAGTAAAGTCTAAATATACTTTCATAAAAACATTTTTGCTGCTTATATTATGAAAATGAATAAGCTAACCCATATGCTATTTTGGGACTCTTTAAAACAAGTGGTGGCTGTGATGTAAGATCACCTGCCCAAGCTCGTCTGACTAAAGTTCTCTTTACCAATAATAATGTTTGTGAAATGACTTACCTGGAAGCAGAAAAGACAAATAGAACAAATTACAAAATCTTCTCTGGACGCACTTGCCGAAGGTAACACTGATGTCATATCATATATTCCCAGGGTAAAGAAGAGAAAAAAACCCAGCAAATGACTCCAGATGTTTACGGTCTCATTAGATAAAATAAACAAACTGGAAAACAAACAGACATGCATCTCAGATTCATATTGGCTCGCTCACCATCAGCATTTAGAAGGTTAGGGACAGTTTGGGGGGGCAATTATCTAACATTTGCTACTTTAAGCCCCTAACCCCATCTTTGCCTTTGCAAATATGGTATCTCACTTAGTCCAGTTGATCTTTAGGTTCTTCCACATCTCCACCAGTCCTGAGATCTTAGAGCTTTTTGGTGCTCACCTCTCTTATCATATTTACCATTTCCTTCCTCATCTGAGTTATTTATGTATAAATTCCATCTCATCCTCCAGCCTATCAGCTCCCTGATGGTTGGCACCATCCATCTTTATGACATCACTGTCCCAAGCAGAGTGCCTTGCTCAGATTAGATGCTAAATGTCTACAGAAATGAATGTGCAGATTAAAACTGGATGTTAGCTACCATACTTTCATGTTCAAAAACAGGTATCCAAAAACCTCCTAAGGTTAGGCACAAACTTAAAATACCTTTTTAGTACACATTAAAAGCAAATGCAAAGCTAAACAGACTCGAGAGAAGCATTTCCACTGGAAATGTCCTTTAAGATAGGCATGCTGGAACAGCTTTGCTGTGGTTGTGTGAAACCAAACTAGTTCCTAGGTCGCATGAGTTTCTCCTTTTTAGGAACAATAGGTTACTTTAAATATCAGTACTATTTGCCCACTAAATGTCTAACTGGTTTGAGTTTAAGTAGCCTTAACAGCACAGGTTGGTGTAGAGTGTACCACACCAACCAGGAGTCAAGAGGCTCACTGTCCCTCCATCCTCACCCTCAGCAACAAATTAGCTCTGTGATCATAAGCAAGTCACTTAACCTCTCCAGCTTCAGTTTCTTCAACTATAAAACAAGGGAGGTGGATTAGATGCTGCTGCAAGTCCCTTCTAGCTCCTTCATTTTGTGAAATGTTTCCCTAGCTGTGGATAGAAATCGTCTGATTATTTATTGTTTAAAATTCTCATCTGATTATTTATTGTTTAAAATTCTCCTGCATTTCTCTTGCAAAATCTAATCTTTTTGTTTGAATTAAGGTCTTTGACATTCACTGGTTCAGATTCCTTATTAATAAGCATTAATGTATAACTCTAACTTGCTGAATTTGTAGGAATCACCATGGTTCTCATTTTCCCATTTTTACACATCATAAACATAACAGGGTCTCACGTTATCAAACGATCATCAAGAATAAAGTGAATCTTCTTATCATGAATTTCAGGCTTTACCCTGTATAAGCATCAAGTATAAAGACTACTCATATGGGAGCGGGGGGAGTGAGGATGCAGGAATGTGAAGGAACATATAGGACTAGTTTGATGATCAATACTCTGCCTGTTGCCTCAGAACTTTTCACTGAAAAGTGAAACCCAGTATAACCTGATTAACTGAACTGAGAGGCACAACCTTGGCATGCTCCTTCCAACTAACAGAGTGTTGGCAGAACAGTTGTAACACACAAAACCTCTCCTTATATCCAAAATCTGTCCTGGTCACTCTTGACAGCTAAAAGAAGAGAGGGCAAAAGTTGAACTTGGAAAAGACCAAGCTGGTGGGAAGAGCACTTGGAAGAATATTCCCTGTAGAGAATTGACTCTTACTCTGTGAGAAGTTATGCCTCTCTGTTCAGCTTCAAAACCAATAATCAGGATGATAACAAATCACCATTAATTGAGTGCCTGTTAGGCGTCATGCCCTGTGTATCATTTTATACACATAATCTCATTTAATCCTTAATATTTTTTGAAGCAGGAATTGTGATTATCCTTGTTTTTACAAAAGGGTAAAATAAGATTCATTAAATGGTTAAGGGGCAGATCTGGATACCCAAGTCTTTTTGACTCAACAGCCCAAGATCAAAGCACTGTATGTATTTCACTTCTCAATCCATGAGATTTGGACACTAACATCAGAATCCAGAGGACTACTACTATGTGGGTAATAAAATACTTAAAGTATTAAGGTAATTCACTACCTGCTCTGTCCTTGTGGAACTTCACCTCCATAGCAAGGCCCAGCTCTGATTTCTTGTATAATAACCTATGCAAAGGAGACACTGGGGAGGCAGATAGTACTTAGGAGTCAAATTGTGAAGGCCTGTGGGCCATCCACTGAGTAGGGATGGGCAGAATGTCACCTTGTGACTGTGAGTCCAAAACACTTTCAAGGCAGGGCAAAAGGAACTGGGGAAAGACCACGCTGAAAAGACGAAGAATCAGATGTGTGATTGCTTCCTGAGCAACTCAACATTCCAGCACTAGAGTTTGTCACTATAGCATCCTAGATCTAACCAGTATCTGTACCTTAATTCTCTTGAAGTGGGGTTCTTCATTTAAGTACATACAGTGAGTTTTAACACAAAGCTAGCCTAAAAACCAGAACAGTGATTTTTTGGTTTTATTTTTTAAAACCCAGGCTTTCAAGAGACTCATGGTTTTAAAGGTTTAGATAAAGAAATTCCTTTCTTAGAAATGCTTCTAGGGTGCTCTAGCAGAGGGTGGTGCCCGTTAGAGTCTCTCTTTGCTATACTCCTTTTCCTACACAGCATTTTTCACAATGGTTATTATGCAATAGAGTAATTACCTCTTTAATGTGTGTCTTTCAGACCAAACCTTAGTAGTTTCATGAGAACAAGAGCCATATCTGCTGTTCTCTGCATGACCTGGTATAGTGCCTAGCACCTAGGAGGGGCTCCATAGTATCTGCTGAATGAATGAGTCAGGGGTTTCTCTCAGATATACATATACATGCATATGGCAATGTGAACCTGTTTTCTATTATATTAATATAATTTCCTATTATATATCATGTTAGGCATTTATCAGGCCCAAACCATCTGCATTTCCATAGGGTTGATCTAAAAATAAACAAAGGTTAGGTATACACTGGGGCAAGTATCACTTGGCCATTGTTAGTGGGGTCGATTCCAAGAAGCACCAAATGCGATAAAGGATGTAGAAGCTCTCTGTAAACTGCAGAGCACCATAGGAGAAATTGCTATGGTGGTAATTAAAATCATTGTTAACTGTCATTATTATTGCGTGGATCAAGCACCCGGCGAGGGGAGGAAAAAAGATAACGAGAGGGAGAAATGGCAAAAAGGAATGAGAAGGATGGGGCAGTTAGGAAATGATGGCCTCGGGGAAAGCTGCACAGACCCCAGACAAAAAGGGTGTAGGTGGGGAGGAGAGGCTGCCGGCGCGCCCCCCGAGGCGCGCCCCGCGGAGGCGGCAGGACCGTACCTTTTGATACACAGCCTGGAGGGCAGGTAGGCCCGGTAGCCGTCAGTGATGTACGGGTTGTCCTTGAGGGACACAGGGATCTGCTCGTAGGTGTAGAGGCGGATGCCGCGGGGCACCAGGACCGGCCAGTACTGGTAGCTGCCCAGCTCTATGTAATGCGCGCTCTTCAGTAGCTTCTGATGCATCCTTCCCGGCCGCCGCCGCTCCCCCTCTGGGGAGCTCGCCCAGGCCCCGCCTCCCCGGGGAGGGGGCTTTGCCGCCGCCGCCCCCGCCCCGGAGCCCGCGAACGCAGCGCGAGGTCCTACGGTCCCGCTGCTGCCCAGGCCCCGCTCCGCGCTCGCACCGGCCGGCCACCGCCGTCTGCGCCGCGGCGAACCCAGCGGCGTCGCAGCCTTCTCTGACGTCAGCACGCCGCGGCGGGCCCCGCCCCTCGGCCTCCTCTGGGGCAGGGAGGTTTGGGGCTGGGGTTGGGGCTGGCGCGAAGCGGGAGCGGACGCGCGCGTGGGCGGGCGGCTCGGGGTCGGGCGTTCGGGCCGCTCCGGGCGGCGGAACTGAGGTGCCAGTCTCTCCTCGTCGGTGAGAAGAGCACAGGACTGTGCAGGCGAATACAGGTGGTGTTTTCTTCAAGGGGAAAAGAAGAGAGTTCACTGGAAGAAAATTAAGAACGAGAGCTAACTCTTCACCACTTACTTACACTTAGACTCTCACACGTAGTGTTAGAAGGGACTCTCGAGGTTTTCTAAGCTAAAGTCAGTCCTTTGAAGTAGCTGAAAATAGAGGAAAGCTGATGCACTTGGAACATTTACCAAAATTGAGTATGCACTAAGCCATAAAGAAACCCCCAGCAACATTCAAAACACTGAAACCATTCAGGGCATGTTCTCTGACCACAATAGAATTAAAGTAGAAATAAACAAGAAAACTAAAAACTCCCAAATGTCTGGAACTGAACAAAACACTTCTAGATATTTCATGGCTTGATGAAGAAATCACAATGGAAATGAGAAAATCTACTGAACAGGATGATAAAGATGGAACATAGCCAAACTTGGGGTGCAGCTAATACAATGCTTAGAGGAAAAGTTACAGATTTCTTTGTTTCTGGCTGTGCACTATGATGCAAGTGTTTTTTTAATAACGGCCACAGGATGAAACAGTTTTGCATCCCTATATGTAGTATCCTTAGCCCATTCTTTGGCATATAGTAATCGCTCATTATTCCTGTTATTTATTTATTATTATGGTAGTAATATTAGCTGATGTTTGAGAAACAGTATGGCTTAGTGATAAGTTCTGAGCTTTGAAGCCGTGATACCTGGGTTTGAATTCTTGTTCAGCCATTTATTAGCTATGTGCCCTTGTGCAAGTACTTAACATCTCTGTGTCTCAGTTTTCTTATTTATAAAATAGGGGTAATGGAGGTACTTTATGTTGTGAAGATGAAATGAGTGAATCCATTTAATAACAGAAAAGTGCCAGGCATATTGTTATTATCCGAAAATGTTAGCCATTATTAGAATTCAAGTGAAGATGTATTAGAAAAAACTGGAAAGATAAAAATATCCTAAATGGACCTAATGTCATGCGAAGGAATTCTTTAAGTCATGGAACTAAAACTAATATTTGAGAGCTAACTGTGTGCCTAGTACCTATCTTTACTGAAGGTTACTAAGTGCAGGAATTGTTATTTCCTGATGGAGGAAGTTCATGTCTGAGAATGCCTGTCACTCCCACTGACCCCTTCTGGGAAGCTCCTTGTGCATGGATTCTTGCTGGTACCGTATGACACTAACTTGTGGTCACTGCTGATGCAAAGGTGTCCTGACACAAATGTCCATACAATAACAATGGTAATTAGCTTGTCCAATCAGTTTCTTTCTTGGGAATTTGACCTGGACATGTGGGAAGAAAGTCTGCAGTCTGTTATTTGAAACAGAATTAGAAAGGTGCTCAGAGATGATCAGGGATTGAGAAAGCTGAGTTATGGTAATGATGGGACTCTAGAATGAAGAACTAAGAATGGCAGCTGCTTTGACCGTCAATAATGTGCCCATGAAACCTGTTGCAAAATGATTTCTGTATTATTTTTATAATTTATACCCATTTCAGTTCTCTCTGATTCATTCATGTGGTTTGATTTTTAAATTAAGCACTCTTTGACATCAAGCACTTAAAAAAAAACCCAGATATAAAATGAATGGACAGATATGAAAAGCTAGATGTCACAACAATCCATGTCTGAATCCTAGAGAAAAAAAAAAGAGGTCTATGAGTAAAAAACAAATTGAGACATCTCTTCTACTCAGGTCTGTAAGACAATGTAAGCAGGAGCAACATTGCTTTGGGGCACATTTAACATGAGAACACAGAAGGGAGAAGCACAATTCCCCACAGAGAGCCATGGAATTTTGGAACTTTGAGGGCTCTGGATGTTCAGCCATGGTGCTTGACAGAAGACTTAAGTGGCCTGATAGAGGAATAACACCTGGTGAGGTCTCTGGCACCTGGGGATGGTTGGGGGGTCAACAGCAGCATGTAGCAGGAGACCTCAGTGGCCTTGAAGTGACAGGATGGAGAACTCAACCACCCAGCAAGAGATAGTGGGAAAATGGCAGCGCCCCATCCTGAGCACCTGTGAGACACATCTCAGGTTTTAGAGACACTTGGGGGGGGGGTGGTTGTTCTCAAGGAGCTGTAAGCCCTGCATCTCACATGGGCCCAAGAGCAAGGAAACTTTGAATTTGTACTGTTTCAATGAGTCAGTCTGTATTTTACAGGCATATGCAGTTTGGGAGAACTTAGATTATGCCTTGTTTTATAGGATGATTTTCAGTGAGCTGGGATGGAGAGACATGGGACCGGCATGAAACATTTGGGTGAGTGAGGTATTTTTTTCTTTTTTCTTTTCTTTCCCTTACCTTTCTTCCTTCCTTCCTATATACCCTTTTTGCATTTTTTACAACCTAACAGTGTTGGAGTGAGACTTGCAGGTATTGAGATGGACACAACATGGACATTTACACTTACTGAGTTTCAACTATGTGCCACATGTTTTCCTAGACACTAAGAAAACAAAGATGAATAAGGCATCTTTTGCACATCTCAGCAGCATTGACATTTTGACCACTCCCTACCCCCAGACTCTTTTTTTCTGGACTTTGGGGACATCTTTCACCTGGATTTTTTCCTTACCTCTCTG
Source organism: Zalophus californianus (assembly GCF_009762305.2). Lineage (NCBI taxonomy): Eukaryota > Metazoa > Chordata > Mammalia > Carnivora > Otariidae > Zalophus > Zalophus californianus. Next base: position 63,389,719 of record NC_045596.1, read on the forward strand.
GCCTGTCCATCCCAGAGACTTTTGATACCTGCTATTTCTCTACCTGATCTTTAAGCCAGAGTGTTTTTCAGGATTCTTTCTTCATTTTTTTTTTTTAATATTCTATTTTTACTCTGTATTTTCTTTAAGGTGATGCTTCTCAAATCTGCAGTTTCAGGCCAGATCTCCTTTCTGGGCATCTGGGTTCACATTTAGAACTGGACATAGAAACTTGAAATATTAAAAATGAACTCATTATCTTTTCTCCTAAATCTGTTTTTCATCCCATAGCCCTATTCACTCAGTGCTTTAAGCCTCAGAGTTATTTCCTCCCCTGGCCCCATTTTTTCAGTACTCTCCTTTCTGTCTTTCCCTATCACCTTAATCAGTTCCTGCCTTATTAGGCTGATCTGAAAATACAAATTAACAACAAAGAGTTCATCAATTTAACTATACCCTCTTTAATCCTACACTCAAGTTTCTGAAGAATATGACAAAATGGCATGGATTAGTATCACTATGAATTCAGCTTTCAGTCTCTATGGAACTTCCAAGACCACTTTGGATATTTTAAACATTCACTGAATACCTTATGCTCCCCACCTCCCACCTGTATCAGCAGATAGTCCCTTTCCTGTTTCACAGAGAAAATAGAGAACAGAGAGTGGGAACTTCCTCAACTTTCTGCTGTTAGCCCTCCATCTCTAAGTTTACCACAAATTTTTCGTTTCCTTTCCATTGTCTCAGTAGAAATGACCACTTTCAGCCTCCTACTTAGGGTCAATCTGCTACCTGTTTTTGGTATCATATTCCCTTTAGTCTCCTCATGGATTTTGCTCTGCCAATTACCCTTCTCTCAAATGCATCTCCAATGTTCCGCTTTCTACTTTTTCTCTCCCTTTGGCACATAAACCTGTTCAAGTCTCATTCATTTTAAACCAAATGAGCAAAAAGAAAAAAAAGGAAACCTGTCTTTGCCCTATGTCGTCTTAAACCTATAGCTCTCCTTCCATTCTCAGCCACACTTCAGCGACAGAAGCCTACATTTATTATTCCCATTTCTAACTTTCCTTTCGTTCCTTATCTCACTGCAGTCTAACTTTTGCTCTACAGCTCTGTTGAAACTTCTTTTGCCAGGAATGTTAAACTCATTGGACGCTTAAAACAACAACAACAACCACCACCTCTTAATTGTAAAATAAAAATACGGAAACAAACAAACCACAACAAAATGGACTTTGCCAGTCACGCCAGTACCCACTTCATACTCCTCATACCAATCACAATCTTTAATCTTCCTCTCAAACTAATCAATACCCTGACTTTTGATTGCAAAAGTCACCCCCTTGGGTCTTTTGATGGTTTTGTTATCCAAGTATGCATCCATTGACAAGGTAGCTTTAGTCTGCCCATTTTTAAAAAACTTGATCTTTTAAGTCCTTTTTGAAATGTACAGATTTTCCTCCATTCCTTTCATTGCTTACAATTTATCTGTGAAAGAACTGATATATTTTCTCATAGTCTGCTTTCTGCTCTTTGTAGAACCATGATATAGTTCCATATGTTACTCTGTCACCTGTATTCTCTGCACATTGCCAGTGGGATCCAGAAGCTTGATCAGATTCCTTTTGATCCTTTTGGCGAGACTATAGGTGGTAAGGTGTTCTTTCATCTGGAGACACCTAATGTCTGGGTTTTGTTCTTTCTTGATGTTACCAACCATTGATATTCAGTGCCTAGATCCATTAATTCATGGTGTTTGCAAAATAGTGACAGTAAAATTTTGTCATTTTGTTTCCTTATGTTAACTGGAATATTTTCGTAAGGAGATACTCCTCTACTGTTTGGTTACCCAGTGATATAGTTCAAATAGGGAAAGCAAGATAATTGATTCTTTCATTTTATTTACCTAGGTTTCAAGAGAACAAGTTGGTTCGCTGTTATCTTCACAAGGACCAATTCAATTAAAAACATTACTTTGAACTCACGAATTTAAAGATATTTGATCATTTTCAATTCATTGTAGTTCATTTCTTCACTGATACTCAAATTGCTTCATCTTTGGTCAGTGGGAGCCTCTTCAAATTGGCTCCTAAGTTCTTATGGCATGACCTTAGTAGGCTTTAATAGCTTCTTTCTTTTTGGTGTGTCAAGATGGTACTGGCTCATCATGTGAATTTACTGCTCTAGATTTATAATCAGTCATTTTCCCAAAAAGCCCTTGCACAGGGATCAATTGTAGCCTTCAAAAGATATAGTCAAGTCCTAATTGTTGGTACCTCTGAATGTGACTTTATTTGGAAATAGGGCCTTTGCACATGCAATTAAGCTTAAGATCTCCAGATCATCCTGGATTTAGGGTGGACCTTAAATCCAATCTTTATAAGGGAAAGGAGAGAAAGATTTTAGACACGCAGGCCCAGAAGAGATCAAGAAGAAGGCATGTAAAGTGTTAGAGGAGCAAATTGGTTTCTCCTTACTGCTTAAAATGTAAAGGAAGGAAGTAAATGGAAGGAAGGAGCTATTAAGGGAAAAAGGTTCAAGCCCTGATGATTCAGGAGTCTCTCACACTATCCAGATCACAAAGGATCAAAATTAGGAAGTTCATTGTTGGAAAAATATGCTCTAGAGAGAGGGTCAAGGATGTAGCTGGGCAACCTTTTGCTTAAAAAAATTAGGCTTGTGACTTGTGGATTTACTCAACCAACTTGGCAGAAGCCAGGAACAGAGATGGGGTGATCCAGGAAAGATCTGTGGAGAACCCTCTCTTGTCTAATGGAGTAGACCTCCATGACATACATGGGTGGCCCACAAGGATTTTGAAAATGTAGCATTAGCAGAAATACTGACAGCTTGGATCGAAGGGGACAGAGAGAGACAAAATGAGGGAAGGCTGTTGGGAATTCGAGATCTTATAGGCAGGAAACTGGCTGATAAAGCTACTTGGCTGCAAACATGTGTTACCTTTCAAGAAAAAGGAAGAATGTCTCCAAGAGAGAGCCCCAGTGGCACAGAGACTGGCAAGGTCCCATCACAGGCTCAGAGGCTTAGCATCAGGCCATAGAGGATTATTTTCAGGCCTTGAAACCTAAAGGAATTTGTCCTCCTGGATTTGGAATTTGCTTGGGACTGGTGACCCCTTTATTCCTTCCAATATCTCTCTTTTGCAATGGGAATGTCTATCTTGTGCCTGTCCTACCATTGTGTTTTGGAAGCAGATGATTTGTTTTCTAGTTTCACAGGACTACAGATGGAGAGGAATTTTGTCCCAGGATGGATCATACCTAGTGTCTCATTCATACCTAATTTTGATGAGATTTGGGACTTTTGGTCTGATGATATTTAGATGAGATTTTAGAGTTGATGCTATAATTGGTTGAGACTTTTGGGAATATTGGCATGGAGTGAATGTATTTTGTATACTGGATGGACATAAATTTTAGTGGGCAAACTGTAGTGGGGTGAGTAGTGGCTCCTCAAAAGATAGGTCCTTCTAGAACCTATGAATGTGACCTTACTTGGAAAAATGATCTTTGCAGATGCAGTTAAATTAAAGGACACAAGATGAGATCATTCTGGATTGAGCTGGACCTTCAGTCTGGTCATATGTTTCCCTGTAAGAGATAGAAGAGGATAAGACAGACACATAGAGAAGTCCATGTGAAGACAGAGGTAGAGACTGTAGTTATGCTGTCAGAAACCAAGGGAGATCTGAAGACACCAGAAGTTTGGAAAAGACAAAGAGTAATTCTCCCCTAGAGCTTTCACAGGAAGCGTGGTCCTGCTGACACTTTGATTTCAGACTTCTAGCTTCTAGAACTATGAAAGAATAAATGTCTGCCCTTTTTTTTGTTTTGTTTTTCTTTCTTTAAAGATTTTATTTATTTATTTGAGATACAGTGAGAGAGGGGACACAAGCAGGGGGAGTGGGTGAGGGAGAAGCTGGCTTCCCACCTAGCAGGGAGCCCGATGTGGGGCTCCATCCCAGGACCCTGGGATCATGACCTGAGCCAAGGGCAGATGTCTAATGACTGAGCCACGCATGCGCCCCTAAATTTCTACCCCCTTTTTTTTTTTAAGATTTTATTTATTTATTCATGAGAGACAGAGAGAGAGAGAGAGGCAGAGGGAGAAGCAGCCTCCCAAGGAGCAGGGAGCCCGATGCGGGACTCGATCCCAGGACCCTGGAATCATGACCTGAGCCGAAGGCAGACGCTTAACCATCTGAGCCACCCAGGCGCCCAAATTTCTACCCTTTTAAGCCACAAAGTTTGTGGTAATTTTTACACCTGCCCTAGGAATCTAATACAGCCCTGGTTTTCTTTAACAGAAAAGAGTATTTCAAGACTAAAATATGGGTGCTAGGTATACTCATTGAAATATTTATATTTAAAGATTAGATACCATACAAGTTCATACTGACATTTCCAATTAATATTCAGCACTACAGGGTTTTCACCGAGAATCCTGGTTATCAAGGATGCTTAGTCTGATTGAATTAAGACATCACATAATTACTTGTTTTATGCTGCATTATACACACAATATCAGATTACAATACTGATTATCACCACAATTATGATTACTGAAAACAGTTATTGTTTGCATATCCTATGCCCATTCTTGCTTCCCTTTCTTTCTGTTTTTATAGTTGTAGCTATATCTACACTATCAGTTTATACAGCTGTTATATACATTATATATAATATATATTTTATATACCATTGTATAATATACGTTATACGTAATATACATTATGTTATATGTTGTGTATATGTCTATATGTACATATACATATGTTATATGTATCGTATTATATGTACATTATATACATACAATCTCTCTTTAATCTTCCTTTCTTTCTACATTTAGTTAATACTACTAGTCCTTATGTTAATGTTCTAGTTGTTTTAGTTCTCTGCTGCTGGTTCTCTATGAAATTCATTGAAAAAGACTTGAGGGAGGGGCACCTGGGTGGCTCAGACAGTTTAAGTGTCTGCCTTCAACTCAGGTCATGATCCCAGGGTCCTGGGATGAGTCCCACATCAGGCTCTCTGCTCCACGGGGAGCCTACTTTTCCCTCTGCCTCTGCCTCTCTCTCTCTCTCTCTCTCATGAATAAATAAATAAAATCTTAAAAAAAAAAAGAAAAGGACTTGAGGGAATGATAGTCTCTAAGTTCCTGTATGTTGATAAAAGTTTGAGTCCTTCCTACTTAGTTTTGTGGATATAATATCCTTGACTTACATGTTCTTTCCTTGAATATCTTAAATATATTAATTCATTTTCAAGCACATAAAGAATTGCTATAGTTGAGTCTAAAGATAATCAAATTTTCTTATAAATCATATGTTATTTTGATTAGATGCTGGGAAGATTTTTTAAAAATTTAAAGTTCAGGGGTGCCTGGGTGGCTCAGTCAGTTAAGCATCTGCCTTCGGCTCAGATCATGATCCGAGTCACAGGATAAGCTCCATGTCAGGCTCTGCGCTTGGCGGGGAGCCTGCTTCTCCTTCTCCCTCTGCCCCTCTCCACTCATGTGCTCTCTCTTTCTCTCTCCTCTCTCATTCTGTCTCAAATAAATAAATAAAATCTTAAAAAAAATTTAAAGTTCATTAATTTTGTTAGAATGTCTTGGGGTTGATTGTTCTATATTCATATTCTCAGGTATATGGCTAATCTTTCAGTATATGATTTTGAATCTTTTATTTCTGTTATTTTACTTTGTTTTTCTTCTTCAAGGATTCTTAGTATCCATATGTTGGCTCTTTTCACTTATCTTCAATATTTGTCACTTCAATATTTCTTCAATATTGGTTTTAGTCCATTTGGGATGTTGTAGCAGAATACCATAGACTTGGTGGCTTATAAAACTGGAAATTTATTTCTCACAGTCCTGTAGGCTGGGGAGTCCAAGATCAAGGTGCCAGCAGATTTGGTGTCTGGTGAGAGCCCACTTCCAACTTTATAGACTAATGTCTTCTTGCTGTGTACCTCACATGGCTCTCTGGGGTCTTTTTTATAAGAGTACTGATCTCATTCATGGGGGCAAATCAACTAATCACCTCCCAAATGTCCCACCTCCAAATATACCACATTTGGAGGATGGGTTTTGACCATAAATTTTGAGGGACACCAAAGTCAATAGCAGTCACTTTCTCTCAAATACTTTTTATCTTTCTTCATTCTCTTTTATTTAAACACTTTTCTTCTTCACTTTTGTGTTTCCTTTATTATTCATTTCTAAAATAATTTTTCTTATTCATTAATTCTTAAGATCAGCATTTCTAGGTTTTAAAATTCTTATTTATGTTGTCTTTTCCTATCTTCTATCATTTTCCTTTTTTTTAAGATTTTATTTATTTGAGAGAGAGAGGGAGAGAGAGATAGAGAGCAAGCAAGAGAGTGAGAGAGAGGAGCACAAGCAGGGGCAGAAGCAGAGGCAGAGAGAGAAGCAGACTCCCCACCGAGCAAGGAGCCCGACTTGGAGCTCAGTCCAGACTCCAGGATCATGACCTGAGCCAAAGGCAGAAGTTTAACTGACTGAGCCACCCAGGTGCCCCCTTCTATCATTTTCTTAATGTCCTTAAGCTCATTTTGAAGTTACACATTACAGTTTTGATCTGTTTTTTGAGAATGTATTTTTTTTATATGCTCTCATGACATGCAAGGAAGGTACTCTGCCCCTTCTTCTCTCTTTTAAAGATTTTTGTTTATTTATTAGAGTGCACAAGCAGGTGGAGAGGCTTAGGGAGAGGGAGAAACAGACTCTCTGCTGAGCAGGGAACCCGATGCTGGGGCTCCATCCCAAGACCCTGGGATCATGACCTGAGCCAAAGGCAGACACTTAACCAACTGAGCCACCCAGGCGTCCCTCTTCTCTTTTTTTATTATAGTAACTTTTTTTGGGATTTGACCTCTATATTTTTTTATTGTTCATTTTTATGCAAATTTATATTTTCCTGAACTTTAGAAGGCTGCTTGTTTTAGATAGTTTTCCTAACTTTTTGGGATTCCCTCTGCTGTTGTTTCTGTGTACAAAAATTGAGAGCTTTTTTCTTGACCTTTCCTAACTCAGTTCATCTTTTGTACTTGTCTCTGCACCTTTTCTCTCCTTTGTCTTATTGTGTCTGTCTTCCTTAATTTCTATTGCACTCATGGCAGGCTCTCTCCAAATAGGGTGGGGGCTCTGTCCTGGCTGAGAGTCTTGGAAGGTCAATCTTAAGCGTTCATAAGGGCTAGAATGCCCCAGCCCTTCTATGCCATACCGCACACCTCTTACATTCCCTGGGTTGGACAAAGTCCCTCCTAGTTTCAACTGTGGCTTTCAATTTGTTCTGTATCCTTTCCAATGAATATCTGTTGGTCTGTCAGATGCCTTGTGGCTTCCTTCTGCTTTCTTCTTCAGATATACCTGTAAAAGGACACAAGTCTTATGATTTGCTCATATTTTGAGATATATAGGGATATTATATTACCTATTTATTTTTATAAATTTTTTCATGTATTTTTTGTTTTGCTATTTAGCTCTTCTCTTTTTGTGTAAGGATTGCAGAAAACCCAAAATCTGTGATGTGACCACCATCACCATCTTCTATATGTCTCTGTCAACAGGTACTTTTTAGTCCATATTGTACTGACTTATCTGCAGCACTTGTTTACTGACCACTTCGCCTTTCTTTCCTTCCTTGGTTTCAGTAACCATGCTCTCCTGGTTTTCTTTTTATTTTTTTTAACATATTATCTTAGTCTCTTTTGTGGTCACTTCCTTTGTCCGTCTCACAAATATCTGTGTTCCTGAGGGTTCTGCTCTCGATCCTTTTCTCCTTCTCTCTTCACACACTGCTTAATTCTATGGTTTAATTTCCACATACATGGCTACTGATACCCAAATTTCTACCCTGGCTATACACCTAAATATCCAGTTTCCTATTAGATATTTCTCATGACTGTCAGACTCAGGAACATATCAAACCAAGTTCAAAATTTTTCTCTTCAAATTCTTGTTTTACCTATTTTTATGGATAGTACCACCATCTATCTAGAAATTCAGGAGTCATCTAAGGTAAGAGGTGGAAAATAAATACAACTTATTTGCTAACCCTGATAGATAAGTAGTGGCTCCTGGGAGAGCTGATTTGAGATGTGAAGAGTATAATTACTAACAGGGATGTCTGCTCTGGGTTGGGAGGTGGCACCCTAGTTCCACTCATTTGCAGTCATGTGCTAGATTCTTCCCTCATCTTCCCTTCTCCATTCAAACAATCACTATGTACTGTTGGATTCTGTCTCTGTTAAGTCTGTCAAATCCACCCCTTTTCTTCATTCCTGTTGTCACTGCTCTAGTTTAAATCTCAGTCATATCTCATAAACTACTTCTGGTCCCCACCTTCAATTCAATCCAGTCTCTTCCCTTATGCCCTTTAAAACCTAAATCTTCTTTATTTCTATGAACAAACAGAGAGACAAACCTGTAACCTCTGGCTATACCCTACAGGATATACTTCAAGCCCTTTAAAATAAGGGCTTGACCTAGACCTTGCCTTTGGATTGCAGTGAGCCCTGTCTCACTCAGCCCCCTTACCCACCACACAAACGAGCTACTGAACTGCTCAGAGTTTCCTGAATACACCACATTATTTCCAGTCTTCTTCGCACATGCTGTTCCCTTGGCTAGAATGCCCTTCACCCTTTCTCTCCTTTCTGTGACAGGACAACTCCCACTAATCCTTGAAGTCTCTACTGCAGCATCACCTTTTCTGGGAAACTTTTCTTTTTTTTTTTTAAGAAAGGGGGAAGAGAGAGGGAGGGAGAGAGAGAGAGAGACGAGGGGCAGAGGGAGAGGGAGAGAGAGAATCTTAAGCAGTCTCCATGCCCAGTGTGGAGTCCAACATGGTGCTCCATCTCACAACCCTGAGATCATGACCTGAGCCAAAATCAAGAGTCGGATGCTCAACGGACTGAGCCACCCAGATGCCCCTGGGAAACTTTTCATATCCCTTATTCCCGTTATAGGTTCAGTGCTTTTTGTCTGTGTCCCCCTGGCATCCATGCAAACTGTAGAATTGAATTTACCACACTCCAGTGTAATTGCCTTCTTTCCTGTAGGTATTTAGTGTCCTTTAAGGGGTCTTTTTTTTTTTTTAAGATTTTATTTATTTGACAGAGAGAGACACACAGCGAGAGCAGGAACACAAGCGGGGGCAGTGGGAGAGGGAGAAGCGGGCTTCCCGCGGAGCAGGGAGCCCAATGTGGGACTCGATCCCAGGACCCTGGGATCATGACCTGAGCCAAAGGCAGACGCTTAATGACTGAGCCACCCAGGCGCCCCTTTAAGGGGTCTTTATTCTATTTGTAGTTCCTTTGCCTTAGGTGTTCAGTATCTTTTTTTTTTTTAATAAGCTTTTTATTTTGAGGTCATTGTAGACTCACATGCAATTATAAGAAATAATAGAGAGAGAGAGAGAGCCCTTGTACCCTTTGCCCAGTTTCCTCCAGTGGTGACACTGTAGTACAGTATCACAACCACGATATTGACGTTGATAAGGTCCAGATATGGACTCTTCCCATCACCACAGGATCCTTCCTGTTGTCCTTTTATAGCCACCTACTTCACTCTTAGTCTCACTCCCTCCTTATCCCCTGGCAACCATTCACCTGTCCAACATTTCTATGATTTTGTCATTCCAAGCATGTTACATAAATGGAATCATATAGTGTATATAACCTTTTGGAATTGGCCTTTTTCATTCAGGATAATTACCTAGAAATTCATCCGAGATGTTGTGTGTATGACTAGTTCATTCTTTTTTTTATTGCTGAATAGTGTTCCATGATATTTGTGTGCCACCATTTGTTTAACCAGCCACCTGTTGAAGGACATCTGGGTTAGTTCCAGTTTTGAGCTATTATAAATGTAACTGCTCTGAACAGTAGTGTACAGGTTTTTGTACAAACATAATTTTTCATTTATTTGGGATAAATGCCCCAAAATGCAGTTGTTGGGTCATGGTTATATGGTAATTACATGCTTAGTTTTATATAGGACCCCAAATTGCTTTACAAATTTCAATGAGTGAAGGAATGATCAAATAATGTTGCCTCAAAATCTTTAGAGTGAAAATTAGGATCAAATCTATTTTTACTAATTGCATAGCCAATAATATTAGCCCTAAGCGTGGTATTCTAAATACACTGAAAGATACTACAGAGGAGAAATCAGTAAGGCTTGAATGTGGTAAGCTTCTTCATTAATTTAGGAGTCAGGGTTTTTTTAGCCTAAACTGTTTATAACAATAGTGAGGTTTGATTTCTCACAAATGATATACAGACACTACACTAAAATTTTTACTCTCCAAATGGCTGCACATTGAAAATTTTATTTAAAAGCCCCCATAAATGATAAACATAGCTTGTTGGCCACTAATGTACATTCAAGATGTAACCACAAGTCCTTTCAATTTTTTTTTTATTTCTGTAGAAAATAGAGAAAATAATTTTTATTTTAGTGTTTCACTGGAGTGTTTGCCTTGGTAGGATAGTTTTGCTGGGAGTGAGGAAGATTATGGGAAGTTCGTAGCATGCAGTGTTTATAAGGAAGAACAAATGAGCTGAAAAAAGAGGTGGGAGGGGCACTTGGGTGGCTCAGTAGGTTAAGTGGCTGACTCTTGCTTTCGGCTCAGGTCATGATCTCGAGTTCATGAGATCAAGCCCTGTGTTGGTCTCCCCACTCAGTGGGGAGTCTGCTTCTTTCCCTCTGCCCCTCCCCCTGCTCACATGTTTGCTCTCTCTTTCTCTCTAAAATTAAAAAAAAAAAAATGTGGGAGACAGGGAAAAGGAGGCAAGAACACCTGAAATATTGCAGGATCAGCAGACAGTTAACCCGTCACGGACAGGAACTATATCTGGTTCACCATTGTACTCAAGTACATAGTACGTACACAACAAATGTTTATTGAACAGATAAAGGAATGTATGCTCTAAAATGGGTGGGTGGTGTCTATTCTGAAAAGAGAGATGGGGAGCTTTCTAAACTAAATTTACATGCTTAACTAAGTTTCCCTAAACCTGACCCTGCTGAAGATTATAGAGCCATGGCATTGATGTGGAAGGCTGTGGAATTTCCTTCTATAAGGTCTTTAAAAAGAAAATAGATTCTTATCTGTCTTGGAAGGGTTCCTATGAAAAACAGAAGATTGATATGAGAATTAGCATAGCCTCTGGCCCTTTTCTTCCTTGGGCTTGTTTTTACTTTTTAATTTAATTAAAAGAAATGCAATGCAAAAGCATATACCATCACTGTCACACAAGCAACAATAACCATTGTTGAGAGTTTAGTGTATGCCAGGCAATGTGCTGAGTGTGTAATCTGTGTGCTAATGAATTGTTTGATTTTTTGAGAATTCCTGTGGATTTTACTGTGTAGCAACACAATATTCCTGCAGATGTCACTCTTTTCCTGTAGAATGCTACCCCTTGAGACCTTGAGTCTTACACTGAGACAGGGCTGAGAAACAAGTGATTTTAGAGTCAGTGTACTATGTTAAAAAAAAAAAAATCAATGTTATCTATATTCGAATTGAAGTTCCTACATAAGAATCAGCCTTCCCATTAGAAAGTTACATATAAAAAGTTTTTTTAAAATAGAAAACTTGGTGATCAAGTTCATACACTTTTTAAATGGCTTTACCATTGTACCTTGATCTTTAAGATAAAATAATATAATTTTTTGTCCTATTTTCCTCAGGAACAGTAAACAAAGAATTTTTTTTTTTTTAACGAAGAATTTTTTTGAAAGGCAATCTTTGGCTCAGACAGTGGATGAAAAGCTCCTCCCCTCCCCTGTGTTTCATTTTGTACCACCCTCTCTATCTCATTTCTGAATTATTTTCCTTCTTTTGGTGTGGGGTATGTGCCTGAGCTGGGGAAGTGGTCAAAGCTGACTGGTTCCTGCATGGAGGCCTAGTTTATCAGCCTTATTTCCCCCTGGACCTTAGCTTTTCCTTCCAGCTTGTGGCCATAGCTGGCCCCGATACTACAGCTTTTCAGAAACATGCAGCTAGCTACAGGATCGAAGAATAAAGCAGAAATGAGCAACATGCCCAGAAAAATAGCAATTTCTTTTTTACTGTGACTTGGTATTTACAAAAACACGCTTCTAGGCTCACATGACTCTCTTGATGCTTCTGGACAAATGCACAAGACAGTTTTAGCTCTGCAGCTCTGCATGTGGCTCTGGCGAGTCAGTAGTCGGTATTCATGTTGAGTGACAGCCTCTAATTTTCTGGTACAGGGTTTCATATCTCAGAGGAAAATTCTGTGGCATCTTTCCCTCTTTCATCAGATCCCTTGATGCAGCTCCAAGCCGGTGCTTCTTAGAATGTGGTCTGTTGACCGTCTGCATCTGAATTACAGGGGTGTTTGTTAAAAAAGAAAGAGGGCAAAATCTTAGACCTATCTCTCTTCACAACTGTAGAACTAGATTCTCTGGACAATTTATAAGAAACTGCATCAATTCTTTCTCTCACTAAAGTTTGGAAATGGCTGAAAGACGGTGCTTTCAAGGAGCTAGCAGTTCCCCAAACACAGATCAGAAATCTGATTTGGTCCTGGCCTCCAGCCGCTGTCCCTTCTCACTGGGGGTTATCCTCAGGGCTCTGCCGCATTCTTTATCCTCAAAGTTTATCCCCGGGGTCTTTATTTACTAAAGATGATCTGAGAATCCCCCAGAGTTCAGTGCATTTTAATAGAGTTGCCAATGCTAGCTTCAGAGGACCCTAAATGCCACCATGTTTCTCCTGGGGTAAGCCTAGTATAGTCAGGACCTCCTGCTTACCTTTGTTCTTTCTTTTCCCTGTCTGGTGGTATTCCCGGCCATCCCCTTTCTTTTCTGTTCTTTACCTAGCAAGAAGTGGTTTTTCAAGATTGTCCCAGTGTCTGTCCTCAGGGGCAAATTCCTCAAATCCTCCAGGAAGATGTGGTTGACCAGTTACAGAGCCAAGCACTTACTGCCTCCTTCTCTCATTTGCTTCCCATCAGTTTCTTGTCAAGTAGTTTTTATCTTCTTTGTATCCCTGGCATGGACATAGGAAATGCTTAATAAATGTGTGTTGACTCACTAAAGGATTTTTAAAAATCTCACCTCCCACTTCTGTTCCTGTAAATCAGTATAGACCAAATAATAAGTAAGCTCCTTGAAGATTAGGCCTATGGGTTTTTTGTCCATTTGCATGAAGAAATGAACCTATGAATGAAAATGTTTATCTTTTACTTTTGTTTCCATATACCAACTTGAGATACTATTATGTGGAACTCTAAGGGTAGGGGCCATATCTTATTCATGTCCAGCTCTTGGTACAATATCTAGCGCATAATAGCACTTGCTAAATGTTTGTTGAAATACAACTTAAGAAGCCACCCACAAATTAATTTATGTGACATCATGTAGTAGAGCAACGAAAGATAGTCTCACTTTCATATACGTGCTTAGAATGTACTCCCAAACAGGGACTTTAAGGGACTTGTCCTGAGTGCTGCACTATTTAGAGGGGATGAAAACTAGAACCCAGGGCTGTTCAGGCTTAGAGGAATCATTCAGACACAGAACAGAGAGATACTTTCCTGTGTCACTGGCTGGGGAACCTCCCAGTGAGGATCATTAGGTAGCTCTCACTCTCCAGAGATGACCATTCAATACACATGTCATTGTCCACCAAGCAGTTTTGCTTGCCCATCCTTAGCTGTAGTCTAGGGGAGGGATCTAAGAGGCCTTTGTAAAGACTAAAGCCCATTAAAGGATATTTTTAGTGTGTGTGTTATTCCATCACAGGTGGAAAAAAAACCCATCTTTTTAAGCAGGCTGTAATGCAACATGTAGTGGGTAGGGGGCAATGCTGGAATACAATATATATGAAGGAGGCAGAATTTCAATGAGAGGGGACATGGGCAAATTTAAGGGCTCCTTTGGAGTCAATTGGTTGAAACATTTTGCTATAATGGCAACCACTACCAGCACCAGCACCAATATTAATGACCATCTATTTCATGGCTGGTGAGTGGCAGCACTGATTTTTTGAACCCAAGTCTACTGATTTTTAATTCAGTATGTTTTCCATTATACCATAATATGATTGCTTTCAATAAGGTTTTTTGTTTGTTTGTTAAAATAGTTACATATTTTTCCTGATTATAAGAATATTTAAATTATCCTTGTAAAATTCAAATTTAGAGACATGGATGTTTAAAAAGGTACAAGTTTTCCTTATTCCAACCCCTTCACATACAAGTAATGTTAACACCTCAGTATATATTCTTACAGTTCTTTCCTATGTGTAAACCTACCTCTATCATTCTAATGGAAATAGTAACATAGTGTGGCTACTTTTTTCTTCATGGCAAGTTTTACGTGGAGTGGACCTAGACTTGCTCAGTGCACCGTCTGGACTAATATGTTATCGAATTTCATGCACAGCTTTTTTGGGTTGTTATATGTGGGTTACTTTTAAATGTTGGTCCTGTAGCTCCTAACAATTGTTTTTTCCCTATTCTTTTCCATATTAACATTACTGTGATTTTAGCCCTTTTAATTTGTAACACATGGTGTGATTCAAACCACTGAGTCTTAGCATCTGTCAATGATAAGATCATTCTTTTTAGTGATACAAAGATGGTTGCCAATAATGTGGCAGAATTTGGCTTTTCATTGTTATGTTATTAATGACTGCAAAAAAGAACTTGTGGGTAATATGTTATTTTCTACTAAAGCTTCAGTCAGTGTTCTGAAATCTCTAAAATTTCTACAGAAAATTAAAACTAAGGTGGTCTTGAATTTTCCAAAGCAAAACTATTTTTCTCTATCCCTAAAGTTTGTGTTCTAAATCTTTTATGTAGGGCTATCTGACATTACTTTCTTATACGTGGAAATGTATGCTGCAGTCCTAATGCTGGAACAGGGAAATCTGGCATAAGCAGTAGATGGGACCGCAATGAGGCCACTGATGTGCTTCGTAGAGCACACATTAGGAGTACCCTTGCAAAAGAGCTGTGACCTATCTCCTTGGATACTGTCCCTGATGTTACTGATTTAAGAGTCTGGTTCTTCCCTTTGAACTCTCTCTTACTCTATTTAGAACTATTTATTTCTCATTTTAGTACTTTTAACCTCAATTTTTGTGCATATTTTTTTCTGATGTAATTTATCTATCTCTATGTAGATGTATTATATGAATATAGTGGTATTGTTATACATAATGTATACACACTTTATTAATACAGTGTTACTTATATTTTTAAATAAGGAAATGCATATTTTTGGTATTGGGTGTATGTGTTCAAAAATTTTTCCTGTTGGTGGTGTGCAATAAAAAAATTTGAGCCTACTGTACAATATTATGAATTACTTGAGGACAGAGATAATTTCTTCTTGATATTCCTAATTGCTTAGCATAATATCTGGCCTATAACAAGTAGTTAATAAGTACTATTGGCTGGCTGGCTGGCTTGCTGGATAGATGGATAAATTATGTGATTATGTTTTTCCTTATGAGTAGGAAGTTATTTTAGGTTACCACTTAGTAAATACTTTGGTACTAAGGACACTCTGGGTGATCAAACAACTAGACTGTGGTAATTGATCTAGATGCTCTGTTTGGATGTATTAAAAACTGATTCAGCTTGCCACATTTTTCAACAGTCCACCAGATTGATGGATTACCACAAAATAAGTGGTGAATGTGATTGAGAAATTTTATGTAACTCTGCTTCCTCGGATTCATTTGTCTTAAATATTATCAGTATCCTACCTAGGGTTTAGCAAATAACATGATCAAAAACCTCAGTTAGATTTCTTTATATTTCTTTTCCCTTTAGTGAAAAGGTCATGTGATTAGAACACTACAATGACATGATCAGGGATGAGGTAAGGGAGGAAAAGTCCTAAAAAGGTTTGTGGAGCTCATTTTTTTTTTTTTTTTTTTAAGTAGGCTCCACACCCAGCGCAGAGTCTGAACATGGGGCTCGATCTCACGACCCTGAGATCATGACCTGAGCCAAAATCAAGCACCAGCCGCTTAACCGACTGAGCCACGCAAGTGCCTGGGCAAGGTTTGTGGAGCTCATTTTCAATTGAAATGTTAACCCTACTAACATTGAGTCTTCTCACCCCCACCTTATTACGGTAACAATGATGGGACTGATGCCAAGCAATGGTGCCCCCAACTCAGTTTCCGTAAGTCCTCTCCTTTGGCTGATTCTTTCCCACGTAACTGCTATTCTTGATGTCCATTTTTACCATCTTGTACAGAACAGTGCCTAGTACATGGTACATACTCAAAAAATGTTTGTTGACCAACCATATCCCGCCCATATAATTTATGCTCAGGTACATGCAAATGGCAAATGTGTATGTCTTTGATGGTGGACATAGTAGTCATGTGCTGGCCAGGGTAGCTTGAGGAGAGCAGTTTCCCCACACTCCTCACCCAGGGTGGCTCAGTCGGGTGATTCTGGTCAGCACCACCCAGTCTACCTTGTTGGTTGGGGAATGACGATTTTGTTTTCTTCACTTTTATCTTTTATCCTCCTCCCCATGCAAACAGAAAAGTAAACAAAAACAAAACAAAACAGGTTGAACACTATAAAAAATACTACACTCTTAAAAAAAAAAAATACTACACTCTTTCCATCAGAATTCAGCTGGTGCATTGCTGATGTTCTCTTATTTTGCATGGTTATTTTAATGGTTTGGATAAAAATACAAGGGAATATGAGTTGCTTTAAATGTGAGCATATTTTGGAGTTTACCAATGAGTTATATGAGTGTGTAGTTTTTGTTAAAACCATTTTCTGCCTCTTGATCTTGTTCTTTTTTTGCCTTGCTCAAAGTCACATATTAAACATGAATGCTCTTTCTTAGTGTTAGTACCATGATATACCTGATCAATTTTGCAAGGGAAGAAAAGTACATTGAGGCAGAACAGTTTCTACTAGCAAGAGAGGTGAAAGTTATTCATACGCTTTTCTTTTTATTTTAACTCATTAGCTAATTTTCCAAAAAAAGGTTTTAAGTACCAATTATATGTGACAGTGATATCCTTTATAGTGGATGTTTTAGCACATGTTATGGTACAGCTGTCTTATGCTGAAAGAAGAATCTAAATCTTCTTAACAACTATAGTAGAGGGCACCTGGGTGGCTCAGTCAGTTAAGCGTCTGCCTTCGGCTCAGGTCATGATCCCAGGGTCCTGGGATCGAGTCCCACATTAGGTTTTCTGCTCAGCGGGGAGTCTGCTTCACCATCTGCCCCCCCCCACAACTCGTGTGCTCTCTCTCTCTCTATCTTGCAAAAATAAATAAGTAAAGTCTAAAAAAAAAAAAAAGAACCATAGCAGAGAATTTTTTTTAATTGCCTATGATCGGTACAAGCTATAAGCCACAAACTCAGGCAGGCAAAAGATATAATTTTATTTTTCTAAATTTTGCCTAACTTCTATTATAACCTGTAACTGTGTTGAATAGTGTCCCCCCCAAATTCCTGCCCACCTTGTATCTGAGTGTGACCTTATTTGAAAATAGGGTCTTTGCAGATATAATTAAGATGCGGTCATACTGGTTAAGGTGGGCCCTAATAGGAAGAAGCTAATGTGGACACAAAGAGGAGAAATGTGAAGATGAAGGTAGAGATTGGAGAATTGCATCTACAAGTAAAGGGAGGACATGGATTGCTGGCAACCATCAGAAGATGGAAGACACAAGGAAAGATTCTTTCCTAGAGACTATGGCCGTGCTGACACTTAATATCAGATTGCTAGCCTCCAGAACTGTGAGAAAACAACTTTCTGGTGTTTTAAGCTATCCAGAATGGTAATTTATTATGGCATCCTAGGAAACTAATATTCAGCCCCTTTTTAATTGGAGTAGCAGAAAATGAACCTCATAAATTTTGGGGAATCCTTCTTTCTTTGGAGTTGCCTTAAGTATCAGCAAGATGTGATGTTGAGGTGGGGACCATCATATCCTTAACACTACCAAGCGTCTCTGGTGTTCCAGAGCTGTTGCCTGGCCAGCCTAGTTCACCATCAGTGTTCTGATCTGGTTGCTGCAGAGGTTATCTTTGCTCCCATCTGTGTGGGCCCTTCTGGTCTGCGATTTACTTCACTATTTCCAGGCCACTCTTCAATGACCAGAAATTATTCTGCTGCTCCCATGCCATGCTGTGGTTTACATAGATATATGTTGTAATTATTTCTTCTCTGGGATAGTGACACCTCCTGTGACTTTACTAGGACAGTGGATTGCAGATCTCTACCTATTTTTCTAGCCTTGTTTTGAAGGTGGGAATGGGTGGGGGTAGAAGGAGGGACAAATTCTTGCTTATTCATCCTGCTTAATCTGAGGTGTTTTGTCTATATCTTGATTCTTTTCTGTTTCCCTAACAGCCTAAATCAGTGATTCTCAACTGGAGGCAGTTTTGCTCATCAGGGTCATTAGCAGTGTCTGGAGACATTTTTAGTTGTCACATATGGGGAGCAGGAAGGGTGATAATGGTATCTAGTGGGTAAAGGCTAAGGATGCTGCTGAATATCCTGTCATACACAGGATAGCCCCCTATAACAAAGAATGAATGCCCCAAATGTCAGTAATACCACTGTTGAGAAACCAGGCCTAGATCCTTGAAACAAAAAGAGTCAGAAAGATATATCTCTTTTCCTTTGCTTTCTGCGATTAAATTCCTCTTCGGAGGCAATGAACAGAATGTCTTGCTTTTGAACGGAGAAAGATTAAACAGTGAAAAGGAAATATTGGGTGGGGAAAATTGACCATTACATCAAAATTATTCTGCCTCTCCTAGGGAAGCGTATTTAAAAATCTTTCCCAATTCCTCTTACACATAAATAAATGATTTATATTAAAATAGAAAATAGAGCATTAGCAGTTATCTGGGACTTCTGGGTTGACTACAAATCCAAACCACTTAATTTAGGAGGGGAAAAAATCCACTTTGGAGCCCAGACTTTCTTGATTGACTGTCTAGAGTGCCAAATGACTTAGGCAAGGGTATGTTTTAGCTAATTCATGCCAGGCTGTGAAGAACACAATATGTATACCTGGATTCCAGTCTTGATTCTCTTACCAGCTACTTGAGCGGGCAGCTTCACTTCTTTGGGCTTCACTTTCCTTATGTGTTAGAAGTTTAAACTACATTATTTCAAAAAGTCCATTGAATTTTTTCCTACGATTTATACCAGACTGGGAACAGAAGTAATCTTTCATATATAGATTCTTAAAGGTACTAAAATAAAATTCTTTTTTTATGCCATTTTTTGGTAAATATGGAGGAGATTGTTAGTTGTCCAACAGAATTTCTTCTTTTCTTCTTCTGTGTGCCCATTAATTGAGTTAAAAGGATAAGCTGCTATATTAGAAAGACCCACCAATAGAGTGTTTTTAAAGAAATGAGGCTAGACCACATTTCCCATATCCCCTTGCATTTGGGTGTGATTAGGTTCTCACTAATAGAATGTGAAGAGAAGTGCGGTGTCTAAACTCATTCTAGTCCTGAAGGTAGCGGGTGTTCCTCTTTCATGTTTTCCCTTTTCCTGTAGCTAGAATTCCTGGTCATTCAGCATTAACCATGCAAATGACAAAGACGCCCTTGGGAAATCCAAATCAAAACCTCAATGAGATACCACCTCACACCCGTCAGAATGGCTAAAATTAACAAGTCAGGGAACGACAGATGTTGGCGGGGATGTGGAGAAAGGGGAACCCTCCTACACTGTTGGTGGGAATGCAAGCTGGTGCAACCCCTCTGGAAAACAGTATGGAGGTTCCTCAAACAGTTGAAATTAGAGCTACCGTTCGACCCAGCAATTGCACTACTGGGTATTTACCACAAAGATACAAATGTAGGGACCCGAAGGGGTACGTGTACCCCAATGTTTATAGCAGCAATGTCCACCATAGCCAAACTGTGGAAAGAGCCAAGATGCCCATCGACAGATGAATGGATAAAGAAGATGTGGTATATATACACAATGGAATATTATGCAGCCATCAAAAGGAATGAGATCTTGCCATTTGCAACGACGTGGATGGAACTGGAGGGTGTTATGCTGAGTGAAATAAGTCAATCAGAGAAAGACATGTATCATATGACCTCACTGATATGAGGAATTCTTAATCTCAGGAAGGAAACTGAGTGTTACTGGAGTGGTTGGGGAGGGAGGGATGGGGTGGCTGGGTGATAGACATTGGGGAGGGTATGTGCTACGGTGAACGCTGTGAATTGTGCAAGACTGTTGAATCACAGTTCTGTACTTCTGAAACAAATAACGCAACATATTTTAAGAAAAAAGAAAAAGAAGAAGATAACAGGAGAGGAAGAAAAAGGGAGTATGTCAGAGGGGGAGACGAACCATGAGAGATGATGGACTCTGAAAAACAAACTGAGGGTTCTAGAGGGGAGGGGGGTAGGGGGATGGGTTAGCCTGGTGATGGGTATTGAGGAGGGCACGTTCTGCATGGAGCACTGGGTGTTATGAACAAACAATGAATCATGGAACACTGCACCAAAAACTAATGATGTAATATATGGTGATTAACATAACAATAAAAAAATTAATAAAAAAAAAAAAAGACGCCCTTGGGGAGGGTAGACAATAGGATAGAAGGAATCTGAAACCTGAAATGATGGAATGGAGCAGAACTGCCCCAACCAAATAGGATTGCTCAGCTCAGAATGTTTGATAAGAGACCTAAACTTTTTTTTTTTTTATGGTCATTATATTGTTAGGTGTTTTTATTATAGCTGCATAGCCTTTTACTATAATACGTAGAGGAATTCTCCACATAATGACTAAAACAGCAAACTTCAAAAAAACTGCCTTCTTATATATTCAGTATATAAGAATTCGTAGTGTTGACTCTTAACAGCTCATTACTAAAAGGTAAGTGAAATATTTTAAAACAAGAAGAGGACATTGACAAGATTAGGTCTATCTTGTTGATAATCTTTTCTCACCTGATTCTGTACCATTTTCTCTTGTAAGTTCTGTATTAAAAAACAATCCTCATAATCCACTCCAAATTGGCCTTTTTTTAAAATGCACGACCTTTGCCTTCAGAGAATTATCAGCTTTTCTATGTATAACTGCTCAAATTTTAGATCTGTTGTATTTCCTACGACATTATTCCTCTTATAGCTGTTTCTCTCCTTGGTCTTAGTGCATTGCTGGAACATTGGGTGTGTGGCTCTCTTCCCCTGTGTCTATGCAGATTGTCTACTGCAGCCGTTGAGAACACGTGGGAAAGACTTTGTCCCTTTATGCTGTAGGAAGGTAGACACACTGGTAGAAGGGAATGGTATTTTAGGTCATCTTGGCCTTTATTGGAAAAGCAACAACTTTTTGAGTTCTCAAAATATCACTACTTTCTAGCAAATGTTCTCTTTGGCTGTTTTTCATTGCCACTCATTTGTAACTTACAATAGTAGTGATTATTAATTATTGAATATTAGGTTAGATACTAACCTAATTCTAACTCTGAACTGTTTTCGTGTTTAATGAAAATTTCATTTGTTTTAACTATGCAAATAGGGACTGTTTCATTGGTATAGATATTAATTTAATTACAAGATCATGAATAAGAGAAAGACTATAAGTTTCATATTCAATTTTACATATGGTCAAATGTGGACAACTAGTTTATCTTTCTCCTGTTGATTTTTTCTGTCTTAAAAGGAAAAGGTGATTAGCTGAACTGTGATGTGAATGGAAATGGTTTTGGTCATCTTATCAACATTTCCTTTTAGTGTTCTTTAAATAGACCTATCTTACATACTTGACATAGGGCAGCTTGTGATATGGTTGCTCTTTGAAATTAAAATGCTTCCTTGGTGACTAAGGAGATTCCGGTTATTGTTAGTTCAATGCCCTTTTTTTAAATGAACCTGGAGTGTAACTTCCCTTCATAATATTAAATCAGTCTTTTGGAAAGTAGACCTGTTTGCAGGTTTCATCTTGATATTAATTCATGCAGGCTTACGTGATAGGTTTTTATTTTTCAAGTGACAAAATGAGAGTTGAAATGAATGCTTGCTGTGACTTCATTTGGATTTGAGTAGGAGACCTACCTTTCTTCTATGTTCAGAGTAGGCAGCTGTGGATGGTTTCACAGTAAGAAAAACCCCAAGAGGGAACTTTTTGGAGTTGTTGCATTTGCTCTGTATGCTCTCTGTGTTTTGATACACTGAGCAAGGAATGTTGATGAGACATGAGGCAGAACAGCTTGTTCCTCCACAGCTATTTTGACTTTGCAATGCTGGCAGTAGTAAAAAAAAAAAAAAAAAAAAGTTTAGTGTGTTAACTAAGCAAACACATGGGGCTTGGAAGAAGGCTAGGGAACAGCTAGGCTATTCTTGGTATCAAGAACCCTATTGCTTAGGAACTTTTAATTCCAGTTCATGAATGCATAGTACTTGGAGTCCTACAATTCTCTAGATGTTCTTTGTCTCTCAGGGTGTTAATAGGAACAAATGGTATTGCCAATGAAGTAAAATTCAAGTTGTGTTCAATAATCAAATTTTAGTACAAGAAATATGACTTAGAAGAAGAGGTACCTCAGAGGATCCAAAATGTGATTATGGAAACCAATTTAGATAAAATAAATACCTGTGCTACTTTAGTTGTTAATAAATACAGATTATCCTGAAGAAATGGAAAATATCAACAATGGGGATAGTTTTACTAGAGGCATTGCTAGGGATTTTAGAAGATGAATGTGGATTCTAAGTTTGAGTTTTGTGAGTTATTGTTACTGTTTTTCACTGAAGTGAGTTGGGCACCTTTGAGCTGAGGCTTTAAGAGGTGTGGCTGGGTTCCGTTGGCCTCTCTTATGCTGCTGCGTTTGGTCGCGAGAAGAACGTGTCACAGATCACCACAGTTCCTTTTGCCTGGGATCCCAGGGTCAGATACAAGGAACCAACCTAACCATGCATCAAGCTGAGCCTGATTGAGTCTAGTCACTCCACTGTTGACGTGCAGACCTGTGAAGGAGAAATACATGGTTTTTGTTTTAAACCATTGAAATTTGGTGGTTGTTACGTAGCACTATTGCAGCAAAGCCTAACTAACACACCTTAATTAGAGGTCTCTAATTTCAGGCTGTTGGTATGTGAGAACAAGAGTGTTATGTGACACAGATCTGATGTCCTGCCTCAGCTTCTCCCAACAGTGCTGGGCCATGCTGTCAGAGGTCAGATGGTGATGCATACTGTCACTATCTGTGATTGCTGCAGTGCAGTCAGGTTTACTGGCTACAGCTCAAGAATTTCTGGCGCCTCTCATCACTTTTAGACTTGAAAGAAATCCTACAGTGGTGGGTGCAGTATCTGGCATCTCAAGCAGTGGCCACCTAAAGAGCTAGATGACACAGCGCAGAAGTGCGGTGTGCTGATGCCCATGGAACACACTGACCAATGGGACAATGGAGAGGGCAGGGGAAAGTATATACTCCTGTCCTCTTTCCCTTTTACACGGGTGATTCCAGCTACACAGTTACATAGCTCATCTGAAGAAGCCCTGCAGAGCCAAGCAGCATCTGCTGAAAGATCTGCTGCGTCTTTTTACAGCTCATTATGAAGCAGTGGCCAGCAGGATAACAAGTCCTTTTCATGGCTTTGCATCCTTCCTTGACTTTTTCCCTCCTTTTCCTCACTTTCACTGCCCTGGTTTTTGTGCCCCAGAGTAAGCACCAGCGCTTAATCTTGATTCAGGCTCTGTTTCCTAAGGAACCCAAGCTAAGACCTAGATAGACCTAGATCATCATGGGAAGATGAAGACGAAAAAGATGTTGATTATGATGATGTCAACCAATACCTGGTGATGACTGCTTACTATATATCAAGCAATATTCTGACTGCTTTGGTATTTTTTTTAAAAATTCACTACAACTCATAAACTGGTAACAGTATTACTTCATTTTATGGAGGAGGAAATCAAAGCTTTTTAAATTTTGATTATTTGGTCAAGATCACATAGCAAGTAAGTGGAGCCAGAATATAAACCTATATATTTCGGATGTCACATCGTATGGGTTAAAGCACTAAGTGACACAAATAAACTGCAGAGTACGTAACAGGTGCCAAATCACAATGTCTTATGTGCTCTAGTATGCTCCAGAGTGCTTAATATAGTATATTGCATATAGCATACATTCAATATGTAATTTGTTGATTTCATAAATAGTTTATTAAGCTTCCACTTACTAGTAATATTCTGATAAATCCAGAGTTATTCTATATAGCACTCATGGATTGTCAATTTTTAAAAAATTAGACTAAAGAGCCATATTTAACAATAAACGACTCTGATTCAAAAGACTTTAGAATCTTATAGGGCCAGAGAGGCAGCCAAAAAATTATCTTTGTATACTGCTTGAAAATAGTAGTATTTATTTGAACCTGCTGTATTTGGGATAAAAGGAAATCTATTATAATAGGAGTACTTTTTTTATTTTAATAAATTCTTGTTGCTTGAGGGAAGCAGCTCATTGTAGTAGAAAAATAGTGGACTAAAAATAAGTGGACCTGAATTCTTTCC
The DNA here is from genome assembly GCF_009762305.2 of Zalophus californianus. Classification (NCBI taxonomy): domain Eukaryota; kingdom Metazoa; phylum Chordata; class Mammalia; order Carnivora; family Otariidae; genus Zalophus; species Zalophus californianus. The sequence continues at coordinate 63,414,293 of NC_045596.1, forward strand.
TTGAGTTTTTCCATTTAATAAGCTTATGATTTGGGGAAAGTTTGTCTCAGCTTGGGCTTCAGGTGCATCATCTATCTATAAAATGTAAAGTTGGTTGGAGAGTTTCCAACTCTGACTAGCATCTGTGATTTTCCTGAAGTTCCTGGGGAACCTAGAGCCAGATGTCATCTGAAGGAACATTTGCAGCCACCCTTTTGACGATATGTGATGTTCTTTCCCTCTTCCAAGACTTTTCCCTATTTCTTGGTTTGGCAGATTGTTCTTTTTTTTTTTTCTTTTTAGATTTTATTTATTTATTTGAGAGAGAGAGAGAGACAGAGATAGTGAGAGACAGCACAGGTGGGGAGGAGAGGGAGAAGCAGGCTCCCTGCAGAGCAAGGAGCCCGATGCGGGGCTCAATCCCAGGACCCTGGGATCATGACCTGAGCCGAAAGCAGTCGCTTAACCGACTGAGCCACCCAGGCGCCCCTGGCAGATTGTTCTTTAAGATTCAGTTCAAATGCTTCTTTGTGTGTGTGTGTGTGTGTGTGTGTGTGTGTGTGTGTGTGTGTGTAAACTTCACCTGACTTTCTTATACAGTTCCCTCTTTTTTTTTTTTTTTTAGTTCTGGGTGCCTATATTGTAATTCTTACTCATCATTATGTGATTATTTGTATATGTGTCTGTCTCTCACTAAACTATGGGCATTGTCAAAACCACAACTAAGCAGTGTACTTTAAGAAGGGAATCAACTGTGGTGGTTTTACAGAAGCTGTATCTTCTTTTTTCCTTAAAGCCTTATATATTCATAAATAGACTCTAATTAAGTACAAGCACCTTTTGAGGGCAATTTTTGTGATCATCAGATTTCACTTTTCTCCTCTTAAAGATGTTCTGTTATGTAAATATGGAGACGTGCACAAGGCTGTCCATCGTTGTCTTGTTTGTAGTAGCAAGAAACTGGAATTATTTGTATTTGTCCTTTAGTAAAAGAATAGCTGAATTCTCCCCGTCCTTCTTTATTTTTCTTCCTCCTCTCCTCCTCTATTAGTACTCTACTAGTACTCTACTAGTTCTGCTTTCTCTTCTACACTAGTGCTGTAACCACCACAGCCACCAGCACCACAAAGAACACAACGCTGACACCGCTATCAACAACAGTTACTTGCAGAGAACTTACTATATTGGTGAAGGGAGTGGGGAGACAATATTTTGGATGGTGGTAGAGGAACTTTTTAATAATATTATATATTTTAAAAGGACAAGACATTCTTTTTTACGGTTAGTGATTTTATTTGTTCTTTCTATGAAATCTTTACTAAGCCTAAGATCATGAAAATATTGTCCTAGTTTTCTTTGAGAAACACTATGGTTCTAGCATTTATGTGGAGGTCTATGTTAGATCTCATAGATTTTTGTGCACGGAGCAAGGTAGGAGTTGAGGTTTAATGTTTTTCCACATAGATATCTAATTGTTCTAATACCTTTGGCAAAATGATTTTCTTTTCCCAATAAATTTACATGCCACAATGGTCAATAATCAGTTGACCATATCCACGTGGGTGTATTTCTGAACTGTGAATTCTAGTCTATTTGTCCGTGTTATCCCTAAGCCAATACCACAACTGTCTTGATAGCTTTATCAGCTAGTGTAAGTCCTGCAGCTTTGTCCCTTTAAAATACTATTTTGTGTAATCTGGGTCATTTGTATTTCCATGTAAATTTTAGAATCAATTTTTCAATTCCTCCAAAATGTATGCTAGGATTTTGCATTGAGTATATAGATTTATTTGGGTGGAATGGAAAATAGCAAAGTTGAAATTTCAAATCTATGCACATGGTATATCCATTTATTCAAATTTTTAATTCTTATCAGAAATGTTTTATAGTTTTCAGGGTAGAGGTCTTGCATAGCTTTCAGTAAATTTCTTAATTTAAAATTCCTTAATGAAATTTTAATTAAGAATTTTGGTAAAATTCTTAATTTAAATACCTTAACGAAAAACAGGTCTTTTATATTATTTTATGCTGTTTTATATGATACCGCTTTCTAATTTTTACTTTTCCAATGTCTATATAGAAATATTGTGCTCCAGAGTTTTCCATTGCTCCTTCCTTTAAACCCTCCATACCTTCTTTATGTCTGTGCAATCGTTGATCTGCTTTTGGTCACTGTACATTAGTTTGCACTTCTATATTTTCATATACATAGAATCATATAGATTATACTCATTTTGTCATTCAGCATAATTATTTTGAAATTCAGTAATGATGTAGCTTGTATCAGTTTATTCAGTTTTGTTGCTGTGTAGTATTCTATTTTGTGAGTATGCCATAGTTTGTCCATGAACCCACTGATGGACATTTGGATTCTTTCTAGTTTGGGCCATTAAAAATACAGATATTGTGAACATCTGTATACAGATCTGTATATGGATATATTCTTTTATTTATCTTGGATAAATACTTAAGAATGAAATGGCTAGATTTTGTGATAACCTTTAAAAAAACCTGTCAACTGTGTTTCAAAGTTGTACTATTTTATAATTTTGGCATCAGTGTATGAGAGTTCCAGTTCCTCCATATCTTCATCAGTACTTGCTATAACCAATCTCTCTTTACTTACTTTTAATATATAAGTTTAGCCATTCAGATAGGTGGATAGGAGGATCTCATTGTGGTTTTAATTTGCATTTTTCTTATTACTAACAATGTTAAGTATCTTTTTATGTGCTTATTTGCTATTCATATATATATGTATGTTTTGTTGAAGTGTCTGTTCAAATCTTTAGTCCTTTTAAAAATTGAGTTAATTGTTTCCTTATAAATTTTGATGATCTTTATATATTCTGTATATAGGGTTTTTTAAAATTATCTATATCATTTGGAAATATATTCTCCCAGCCTGTGGCTTATCTTCTCATTTTCTTAACAGCATCTTTTTAAGAGCAGAAAATTTAAATTTGGTAAAGGCTGATTCATCAGTTTTTTCTTTCATAGATAGTGCTTTTATTGTATGTAAACAATCTTTGCCTATCACAAGGTCATGAGTTTATTCTCCCATGTTTTCTGCTAGAAGTTTTATAATTTTAGGAATGTACAGTTTGATCAGTGATCCATTTTGAGTTAATTTTTGCATATGGTACAAGGTATAGATAGTTTATTTTTTGCCTGTGGATATCCAATTGTTCCATCATCATTGTTGAAAAAACTCTTTTTTCTCCATTTGATTTCCTTTGCACCAATGTAGAAAACATATATGTGTTGATCTATTTCTTCACTGATCTACTGGTATATATTTTTACAAATACCACATTCTTTTGATTACTTATATGAAGTGTTACAATCACGTAGTGTTAAATCTTCAACTCCGTTCTTTTCCAAGTTTGTTAACTATTTTAGGTTCTTTGCATTTCCATTTGTGTTTTATGAATTCTAATTTGTCAATTTCCAAAAAAAAAGCCTGCTGGAATTTTGATTGGAGTTGCTTTGAATTTGTAGATCAATCTGGGAGAAGTGATATCTTCACAATATACAGTCTTCTGGTCAATGCATATGTTATATCTTTCTGTTTATTTTGGTTTTTATTTAATTCCTCTCAGTAGTGTTTTGAAGGTTTTAGTGTACAGATTTTCCACATCTTTTGGTTGATATATTCCTAAGTATTTTATATTCTTTTGATGCTACTGTAAGTGGCATTTGAAACATTCCATTTCCAGTTACTTGTTGCTAGTATACAGGAATTCAGTTGATTTTTGTATGCTGATTTTGTATCCCAAAACTTTCGTAAATTCACTTCTTAGTAGCTTTTACTCTAGGTCCTATTAAGTATTTATACAGATGATCATATTGTCTGTGAATAGAAATTTTTTTTAAAGATTTATTTATTTATTTATTTGAGAGAGAGAATGAGATAGAGAGAGAGAGCATGAGAGGGGGGAGGGTCAGAGGGAGAAGCAGACTCCCTGCTGAGCAGGGACCCCCCCCCCAAAGCGGGACTCGATCCCGGGACTCCAGGATCATGACCTGAGCCGAAGGCAGTCGCTCAACCAACTGAGCCACCCAGGCGCCCTGTGAATAGAAATTTTATATGCCCTTTATTCTGATTTGTATGCCTTTTGTTTCTTTTTCTTTCCTTATTGCACCAGCTAGAATCTACAGTAAAAAGTTGAATAGAAGAAGAGGGTGGATATTCTTGTGTTCTAGTCTTTCATCTTTAAGTATGTTAGCTGTAAGTTTTTCATAGATGTCTTTTATCAGATTGAGGAAATTCCCTTCATTTCCTACTTTGTTGAGTTATTTTATCATGAATGGATATTGGCTTTTTGTCAAATGTTTAATTTGCCTATTTTGCAAAGATGATATAGTTTCTTTCCTTTTTTTTTTAGTTTGTTAATATAGTGAATTACACGGATAGATTTCAGATGTTAAAGCAACATTGGATTCCTGAGTAAACCTCATTTGGTCTTTTCCTTTTCTAATATATTATTAGATTCAATTTGCTAAATAAAACTTTGTTAGAATTTTTATGTCTATTTTTATGAAGAATATTGATCTGCAGTTTTCTTGCAGTGTCTTTTCTTTCGGTATCAGGATAATACAGGTCTCAGTATAACTTGGGAAGTATTCTCTCCTTTTCAGTTTTCTAGAAAGAAGAGATTATGTAGAATTGGCATTATTTCCTTTCAAATGCTTGATAGAATTCCCTGGTGAAACCATCTAGGCCTGAAGTTTCCTTGGACAGAGGTTTTTAACTACAAATTTAATTTCTTTAATTAATATAGAGCTGTCCATGTTACTGCTTTTTCTTGAGTAAGTTTTGGTAGTTTATATTTTTCAAAATTCTTATTCATCTATTTGATAAATTCGTTGGCATAAAGTTGTTCAGAATTTTCCCTATTATTTTAATATGTATAGCACCATTGCTGATATCACCTCTTTATATTTAGTGTTTCTTTTTTTCTACTTAAATTACTCAATTTTAACTCATGATTTTTTTAGATTCTGAAGGTGGAAATTGAAATTCTTGATTTGAGATTTTTCTTTATTTCTAATATAACATATTTAATACTTTAAATTTCCCCCAAGTTCTGCTTTAATAAAATCATGTAGTTTGTACTTTTCTTTCTATTTTTTTTTTTTTTTGGTCTGGCTTCTTGTATTAAGTATAATTATTTTGAGATTCATCCATGATCAAAGCTCTTCTATTCTTATCCTGATTTTCTGTGTAATTTCCCTGTTATTGAGAGTGGACTATTTAAATCTCTGTCTGTAAATGTGCATCTGTCTAAATTTCCTTGAAGTTCTATCTGTTTTGCCTCCTGCATTTTGGATTTCTGTCATTAGGTCTATAAAACATTAGGATTATTGTGTCCTTTTAATTATTTGACCCTCATTGCAAAATGACCTCTTAATTTTGGTAATATTCCTCCTTCTGAAACCTATTTTGTCTGATAAATATATTCCTCCTCTCATTTTTATTAGTAAGTTTTATCTTTTTACATCCTTTGACTTTCAGCTTATTCATATCTTCATATTCAACAAATGTTTCTTGTAAGCAACATTTTTAGTTGGGACTCGATTTTTCTTTAAAATTCAGTTTGCCAAACTCTGGAATGTTTAGACCATTTATTTCAGTATGATTGTTACTATGGTTAGGTTTAAGCTTATCATCTTGATATTTGTTTTCTATTTCTCCTACCTGTTCATTGTTTCTTCTTTTTTAAGTTTTTATTTAAATTACAGTTAGTTAACATACAGTGTAATATTAGTTTCAGTTACAGAATATAGTGATTCAGCACTTTCATACAACACCTGGTGTTCATCACGGTGTACTCCTTAATTCACTCACCTATTTAACCCATCCCCCCCACCTCTCCTCTGTAACCACCATCATTTTTTTCTCTATAGTTAAGACTGTTTCTTGGGGCCACCTGGGTAGTTCAGTTGGTTAAGTGTCTGTCTTCAGCTAGGTCATGATCCCCAAATCCCCGGAGATCAAGCCCCGAATCGGGCTTCCTGCTTGTTGGGGACACCGGTTCTCCCTCTCCCTCTGCTCCTCACCCCGCTTGTGCTCTCTCTCTCGCCCTCTCTCTAATAAATAAATAAAATCTTTCTTTAAAAGACTCTTTCTTGAATTGCCCCTCTCTCTTTTTTTCCCCTTGGCTTGTTTGTTTAATTTCTTAAATTCTACATATGAATGTTATCATACGGTGTTTGTCTTTCTCTGACTTATTTCACTCAGCATAATAGTCTCAAGCTCCATTTACATCATTGCAAATGGCAAAATTTCATTCTTTTTTATGGCTAAGTAATATTCTATTGTGTATAGTTTAATACTAATCTTTATGCTATTTTAGCATATATTTTACTTTCATATATGCTATAAACTGCATGCTACATTGCTATTATTTTTGTGTAATAGTCAATTATTTTTAAGAGATTTAAATAAGAAAAATAATATATTCAGTCAAGTAGTTACCCTTTCTGGTGCTCTCCATTCCTTTATGTAGATCCATATTTCCATATGGTATCAATTTCCTTCTTCCTGAAGGACTTTCTTTAACATTTCTGTGGTGTGGGTTTCTTGGTGTTGAATTCTTTTAGCTTTTCTGTGTCAAAAAATTCTATTTCACATTGTTTTTGAAAGGTATTTTCATTGGATATAGAATTTTATTTTATTTATTATTTAAAAAGATTTTATTTTATTTATTTGAGAAAGAGTGGGGGAGGGGCAGAGGGAGAGGGAGAGAGAGAAACTCTGAGCATGCAGCTCACAGCCCAATACAGGGCTAGATCTCACGCCCCTGAGATCATGACCTGAGCCGAAATGAAGAGTGGGACATTTAACTGACTGAGCCACCCAGGCACCTCGGATATAGAATTTTAGATCAACACTTTTCTTTCATAAAGATGTTGCTTCACTATCTTCTTGCTTTATTGATTCCCATGGAAAATCTGCCATAAACCTTATTTTTGTACCTTTCTCTGTAGTGTGTGTGTGTGTACATTTATTTTGGTTGTTTTTAATATTTTCTCCATATAACTGATTTTGAGCAGTGAGATTATGATGTGCCTTGGTGTAGTTTTTTGTGTTCCTTATGCTTAGGTTTGTTCATGTTTCTTGAGCTACTTAGATCTGTAAGATTGTTGTTTTTATCAAATTAGAAAATTTTTGGGTAATTTCTTGAAACTTTTTTTCTGTCTCATGCTTCTCTCCTCTCCTTTGTGAACTCCAATTTCACATATGCTAGGCTGCTTGAAGGTGTCCCACAGTTCATTGATGCTCTACTCATATTTTAAAAATTCTCTTTTCTCTCTGTCTTCGTGTTAGATAGTACTATAGCTTCAAGTTCACTAATGTTATTTTTTCCGCATTAGTGTTTAACCTGCAATTAATCCTCTCCAGTGTATTTTTCACTGCACCCATTGTATAATTCATCTCTAAAAGTTTGATTTGGATCTTTTCTATATGTTCTCATCTACACTCAATTTTTTCAACATATGGAATGCATTTACAATAACTCTTATAATGTCCTTGTCAATTCTATAATCTGGGTTATTTTTAGTTAGTATTCAATTAACTGTTTTCCTCATTATGGGTTCTATTTTCCTACTATTTTATATGCCTGGACAATTTTGATTTCATGTCAGATACAAGTTTTACCTTTTTGCTTCCTGGATATTTTTCCTCTAAATATATCTGAGTATTGTTTTAGGATTCCATTAATTTACTTGGAAATAGTTTGATCCTTTGGGACTTGCTCTTAAAATTTGTTAGGTGGGGGCTTGAACAGTGCTCATTTTAGGGTTGCTTTCCATTACTTAGGTAAGACCTCTGTATACTCTATCCAATGCCCTGTGAATCTTGAAGTTTTCCAGTCTGTCTGGTAGAATAGGCATTATTACTTACACGCCTGTGTGGGTGCCAGGTACTCTTTCCTGGGGATGATTTTTTTCCTGGACCCAGGTAATTTCCTCACATGTCTGTGCTGATCAGTACTTTACTGAATACACAGGGCAACCCATAGTAGATCTCTTGGGTTTTCTCTGTGTGCAGCTCTCTCTTCTCTGATATTCTGCAATAAGCTTTTGCTGCCTTAAGGGTCTTGGCCTTCAAGACTATCTCCCTAATTCAGTGTGTCTCTTGGTCTCTGCCTCAGGTTTCTCTTATAGGAATTTCTGTCTTGAGATATGTCCCAATCCTAGAGCTTGCCTCATTCTTCCCACCCCCAATCTCTAGGAATCCCTATTCTTCATTGACAGTGACTTTCAAACCATTGTTTTATATATTTTGTCTGTATTTTATTTGTTTTAGGCAGGAGGATGTATCTAGTCCCTGTTACTCCATCAGGGCCAGAAGCAGATTTACATTATTTTTTGAATGTCAAGCCAACCTTGAATTTCTTCAAATTCACCCTACTTGATACACCCTATTTGACCATGATTTTTTTTTAATAATGCTGGTTTTAGTTTTTTAGAGGATTTTCAGCATATACAGAGAATATTGGCCTTTGTTTTTTTTGTCAGGTTTGTCAGATTTTTGTCAGGTTTTTGTTGCAGAATTATGCTGGCCTCATAAAAATGAGTTGGGAAATGTTCACTCTGTTTCATGAAGGAGTTTAATGTATTTTTTGTTTTTTTTCTTCCTTAAATATTTAATAAAATTCACCTGTCAAGCAAACTTTGCATTTTCTTTGTGGAAAGGAAGATACTGTGTTCATTGACATAAATTTTTTTATAATATTTTAGTATCATTTTTTTTCAAATCTAGAGGATCTGTCCCAATATTCCATCTTTAATTCCTGATAGTGATAATTTCATTTTCTCCTTTTTACTTGATCAGACTTGCTAAGAGTATATTTATTGAATTAATCTTTTCAAAGAACCAACTTTGGCTTTTTTTTAATCTTTTTTAATTCATTGATTTATGCTATAATGTTTATTTTCTTTTACCTACTTTAGGAATAATTTGCTATTCTTTTCTAGTTTCTTAAAGCTTAAAAAATTGATTTTACACTGATCTTTTAAAAACCTAATTGTTTAAATTACAGATTTTTTAAGCATTGTAGCTGCACCCACACATTTTTATATGCTGTGTTTAATTATCTTTTAGCTCAAAATATTTTTAATTTTCCATGTATTGTTTCTTTAATCTGTGGGTTGTTTAGAAGTGTGATGCTTATTTTCCAAATATTATATCTTATTGTTATTGATTCTAACTTATTTCGTTGTGGTCAGATAAAATACTCTGATTTATTTGGCTCTTTAAAAATTATTGGGACTTAATTTAAGGAATAGCGTATTTATTTTGGTGCATGTTCTTTTTTTTTTTTTTTTTTTTAATTTTTTTATTGTTATGTTAATCACCATATATTACATCCTTAGTTTTTGGTGCAGTGTTCCATGATTCATTGTTTGTTCATAACACCCAGTGCTCCATGCAGAACGTGCCCTCCTCAATACCCATCACCAGGCTAACCCATCCCCCTACCCCCCTCCCCTCTAGAACCCTCAGTTTGTTTTTCAGAGTCCATCATCTCTCATGGTTCGTCTCCCCCTCTGACATACTCCCCTTTTCTTCCTCTCCTGTTATCTTCTTCTTTTTCTTTTTTCTTAAAATATGTTGCATTATTTGTTTCAGAAGTACAGATCTGTGATTCAACAGTCTTGCACAATTCACAGCGCTCACCGTAGCACATACCCTCCCCAATATCTATCACCCAGCCACCCAATCCCTCCCACCCCCAACCACTCCAGTAACACTCAGTTTGTTTCCTGAGATTAAGAATTCCTCATATCAGTGAGGTCATATGATACATGTCTTTCTCTGATTGACTTATTTCACTCAGCATAACACCCTCCAGTTCCATCCACGTCGTTGCAAATGGCAAGATCTCATTCCTTTTGATGGCTGCATAATATTCCATTGTGTATATATACCACATCTTCTTTATCCATTCATCTGTCGATGGGCATCTTGGCTCTTTCCACAGTTTGGCTATGGTGGCCATTGCTGCTATAAACATTGGGGTACACGTACCCCTTCGGGTCCCTACATTTGTATCTTTGTGGTAAATACCCAGTAGTGCAATTGCTGGATCGAACGGTAGCTCTAATTTCAACTGTTTGAGGAACCTCCATACTGTTTTCCAGAGGGGTTGCACCAGCTTGCATTCCCACCAACAGTGTAGGAGGGTTCCCCTTTCTCCACATCCCCGCCAACATCTGTCGTTCCCTGACTTGTTAATTTTAGCCATTCTGACGGGTGTGAGGTGGTATCTCATTGAGGTTTTGATTTGGATTTCCCTGATGCCAAGCGATGTTGAGCACTTTTTCATGTGCCTGTTGGCCATTTGGATGTCTTCTTTGGAGAAATGTCTATTCATGTCTTCTGCCCATTTCTTGATTGGATTATTTGTTCTTTGGGTGTTGAGTTTGATAAGTTCTTTATAGATTTTGGATACTAGCCCTTTATCTGATATGTCATTTGCAAATATTTTCTCCCATTCTGTCGGTTGTCTTTTGGTTTTGTGGACTGTTTCTTTGCTGTGCAGAAGCTTTTTATCTTGATGAAATCCCAATAGTTCATTTTTGCCCTGGCTTCCCGTGCCTTTGGCGATGTTTCTAGGAAGAAGTTGCTGCGGCTAAGGTCGAAAAGGTTGCTACCTGTGTTCTCCTTTAGGATTTGGATGGACTCCTGTCTCACGTTTAGGTCTTTCAACCATTTGGAGTCTATTTTTGTGTGTGGTGTAAGGAAATGGTCCAGTTTCATTCTTCTGCATGTGGCTGTCCAATTTTCCCAACACCATTTGTTGAAGAGACTGTCTTTTTGCCATTGGACATTCTTTCCTGCTTTGTCAAAAATAAGTTGACCATAGAGTTGAGGGTCCATTTCTGGGCTCTCGATTCTGTTCCATTGATCGATGTGTCTGTTTTTGTGCCAGTACCATACTGTCTTGATGATGACAGCTTTGTAATAGAGCTGGAAGTCCGGAATTGTGATGCCGCCAGCTTTGCTTTTCTTTTTCAGTATTCCTCTGGCTATTCTGGGTCTCTTCTGGTTCCATACAAATTTTAGGATTATTTGTTCCATTTCTTTGAAAAAAGTGGATGGTATTTTGATGGGGATTGCATTGAATGTGTAGATTGCTCTAGGTAGCATTGACATCTTCACAATGTTGATTCTCCCAATCCATGAGCATGGAACGTTTTTCCATTTCTTTGTGTCTTCTTCAATTTCTTTCCTGAGTATTTTATAGTTTTCTGAGTACAGATCCTTTGCCTCTTTGGTTAGATTTATTCCTAGGTATCTAATGGTTTTGGGTGCAATTGTAAATGGGATAGACTCCTTGATTTGTCTCTCTTCTGTCTTGTTGTTGGTGTATAGGAATGCCACTGATTTCTGTGCATTGATTTTATATCCTGCTACTTTACTGAATTCCTGTATGAGTTCTAGCAGTTTTGGGGTGGAGTCTTTTGGGTTTTCCACATACAGTATCATATCATCTGCAAAGAGTGAGAGTTTGACTTCCTCCTTGCCGATTTGGATGCCTTTGATTTCTTTTTGTTGTCTGATTGCTGTGGCTAGGACTTCTAATACTATGTTGAATAGCAGTGGTGAGAGTGGACATCCCTGCCGCGTTCCTGACCTTAGGGGAAAAGCTCTCAGCCTTTCCCCATTGAGAATGATATTCGCTGTAGGTTTTTCATAGATGGCTTTTATGATATTGAGGTATGTACCCTCTATCCCTATACTCTGAAGAGTTTTGATCAAGAAAGGATGTTGTACTTTGTCAAATGCTTTTTCTGCATCTATTGAGAGGATCATATGATTCTTGTTCTTTCTTTTGTTAATGTATTGTATCACGTTGATTGATTTGCGGATGTTGAACCAGCCTTGCAGCCCAGGAATAAATCCCACTTGGTCGTGGTGAATAATCCTTTTAATGTACTGTTGGATCCTATTGGCTAGTATTTTGGTGAGAATTTTTGCATCCATGTTCATCAAGGATATTGGTCTGTAATTCTCTTTTTTGATGGGGTCTTTGTCTGGTTTTGGGATCAAGGTAATGCTGGCCTCATAAAATGAGTTTGGAAGTTTCCCTTCCATTTCTATTTTTTGGAACAGTTTCAGGAGAATAGGTATTAATTCTTCTTGAAATGTCTGATAGAATTCCCCTGGGAAGCCATCTGGCCCTGGGCTTTTGTTTCTTGGGAGATTTTTGATGACTGTTTCAATTTCCTTAGTGGTTATAGGTCTGTTCAGGTTTTCTATTTCTTCCTGGTTCAGTTTTGGTAGTTGATACATCTCTAGGAATGCACCCATTTCTTCCAGGTTATCTAATTTGCTGGCATAGAGTTGCTCATAATATGTTCTTATAATTGTTTGTATTTCTTTGGTGTTGCTTGTGATCTCTCCTCTTTCATTCATGATTTTGTTGATTTGGGTCATTTCTCTTTTCTTTTTGATCAGTCTGGCCAGGGGTTTATCAATCTTGTTAATTCTTTCAAAGAACCAGCTCCTAGTTTCGTTGATCTGTTCTACTGTTCTTTTGGTTTCTATTTCATTGATTTCTGCTCTGATCTTTATGATTTCTCTTCTCCTGCTGGGTTTAGGCTTTCTTTGCTGTTCTTTCTCCAGCTCCTTTAGGTGTAGGGTTAGGTTGTGTATTTGAGACCTTTCTTGTTTCTTGAGAAAGGCTTGTATTGCTATATACTTTCCTCTCAGGACTGCCTTTGCTGTATCCCAAAGATTTTGAACAGTTGTGTTTTCATTTTCATTGGTTTCCATGAATTTTTTTAATTCTTCTTTAATTTCTTGGTTGACCCATTCATTCTTTAGTAGGATGCTCTTTAGCCTCCATGTATTTGAGTTCTTTCTGACTTTCCTCTTGTGGTTGAGTTCTAGTTTCAAAGCATTGTGGTCTGAAAATATGCAGGGAATGATCCCAATCTTTTGGTAGCGGTTGAGACCTGATTTGTGACCTAGGATGTGATCAATTCTGGAGAATGTTCCATGGGCACTAGAGAAGAATGTGTATTCCGTTGCTTTGGGATGGAATGTTCTGAATATGTCTGTGAAGTCCATTTGCTCCAGTGTGTCATTTAAAGTCTTTATTTCCTTGTTGATCTTTTGCTTAGATGATCTGTCCATTTCAGTCAGGGGGGTGTTAAAGTCCCCCACTATTATTGTATTGTTGTCAATGTGTTTCTTTGCTGTTGTTATTAATTGCCTTATATAATTGGCTGCTCCCACGTTCGGGGCATAGATATTTACAATTGTTAGATCTTCTTGTTGGATAGACCCTTTAAGTAGGATATAGTGTCCTTCCTCATCTCTTATTACAGTCTTTGTTTTAAAATCTAGTTTGTCTGATATAAGGATTGCCACCCCAGCTTTCTTTTGGTGTCCATTAGCATGGTAAATGGTTTCCACCCCCTCACTTTCAATCTGGGGGTGTCTTTGGGTGTAAAATGAGTCTCTTGCAGACAGCATATTGATGGGTCTTGTTTTTTAATCCAATCTGATAGCCTGTGTCTTTTGATTGGGGCATTTAGCCCATTTACATTCAGGGTAACTATTGAAAGGTATGAATTTAGTGCCATTGTATTACCTGTAAGGTGACTGTTAACTGTCTGTTGTCTGTGTTCGTTTCTGCTCTTTGCTGCTTTTAGGTTCTCTCTTTGCTTAGAGAACCCCTCTCAATATTTCTTGGAGGGCTGGTTTCGTGTTTGCAAATTCCTTTAGTTTTTGTTTGTTCTGGAAGCTTTTTATCTCTCCTTCTATTTTCAATGATAGCCTAGCTGGATATAGTATTCTTGGCTGCATATTTTTCTCGTTTAGTGCTCTGAAGATATCTTGCCAGTCCTTTCTGGCCTGCCAGGTCTCTGTGGATAGGTCTGTTGCCAATCTAATGTTTCTACCATTGTAGGTTACATATCTCTTCTCCCGAGCTGCTTTCAGGATTTTCTCTTTGTCTCTGAGACTCGTAAGTTTTACTATTAGATGTCGGGGTGTTGACCTATTATTATTGATTTTGAGAGGGGTTCTCTGTGCCTCCTGGATTTTGATGCCTGTTTCCTTCCTCACATTAGGGAAGTTCTCTGCTATAATTTGCTCCAATATACCTTCTGCCCCTCTCTCTCTCTCTTCTTCTTCTGGGATCCCAATTATTCTAATGTTGTTTCGTCTTATCGTATCACTTATCTCTCGAATTCTGCCCTCGTGATCCTGTAGTTGTTTCTCTCTCTTTTTCTCAGCCTCTTTATTTTCCATCATTTGGTCTTCTATATCGCTGATTCTCTCTTCTGCCTCATTTATCCTAGCATTTAGTGCCCCCATTTTTGATTGCACCTCATCAATAGCCTTTTTGATTTCGATTTGGTTAGATTTTAGTTCTTTTATTTCTCCAGAAAGGGTTTCTCTAATAACTTCCACGCTTTTTTCAAGCCCAGCTAGTATCTTTAAAGTCATGATTCTGAACTCTAGGTCCGACATCGTACTAATGTCCGTATTGAGTAGGTCCCTGGCTGATGGTACTACCTCTTGTTCTTTTTGCTGAGGTGATTTCTTTCGTCTTGTCATTTTGTCCAGAGGAGAATAGATGAATGAGAGAACAAAAGGCTAACAGGTTTACAACGTCCCCAGCAAATATACTGTATAGAAATCAGAAAAGACCTGAAACCAGGGGAAAAGAAAGGGAAAGAAAGAAAAAAGAAAGAGAAAAAGAAAAAAAAAAAAGAAAAAAAAGATAAAAACAAAAACAAAACAATTGAAAAAAGGCAGAATATGATCAAATATGATCAGGCTAGTGCATAGATCAGTGCCACACACTAGATTTTGGGCGTATTTTGGTCTGTTAGAAAAAAGTGCCTCCTAAAATTTTAAAGGAAGAAAGACATATATGTACAAAATAAGGGTTGATACAATGAAGGGATGGAAAATGACTGTAAAGATGAAAATTATAAAAGATTTTATAAAAGGACTTGGTAAGATAAGTTGTTTGAAAAAAGAAAGAAGATTTAAGGAAAAAAAAAAAAAAGGAAAAAGGGAGAGAATGTGATCAGGCAGGAGACTAGAACAAAGCCATACACTAGTGGTTTAGGGTATATTTTGATCTGTTAGAAGAAACTGTACCTCAAAATTTTAAAGAGAGAACAACTTATATATATATGCCAAAAACAAGGATAACTACTATGAAGGGATAAAATATGACTCTAAAAATGAAAAAAAAAAATGAAAAAAAAAATAAAAAATAAAAAATGTTTTTTTTTTTTTAAAAAAAGGGATTTATAAGATGTTGGTTGAAAAAGGGAAAAAGAAAAATAAAAAAAAGTCAACAAAAATTAACTTTGATGAAATAATGAATCATGGTATAAAAAAAAAAAAAAAAAAGAAGCCATGAACCTATGTGCAGTATTCCCCTAGCGCTGGAGTTCTCCTATTCTCCTTGATCGATCAACTTGGTCTTGGCTTGCTGGCTGTTTGTGTTGATCTTCTGGGGGAGGGGCCTGTTGCTGTGGTTTCCAAATGTCTTTGCCGGAGGCGGAATTGCCCCGCCCTTGTCGGTCCGGGCTAAGGAAGCTGCTCCAGTTTGCTCTCAGGAGCTTTTGTTCCCTGCAAGCTCTCGGTACAGCTTTGGAGGACCAGGGCGAAAATGGCGGCCTCCCAGTCTCCGCCCGGAGGAGCCGAGAACTCGGGGCCCCACTCCTCAGTGCGCCCCCAGAGAAAAGCAGTCACTCCCGTGTCCCCGGTCTCTGGCCGCACTCCGTGCTCACCCGGCCTGTGATCGAGCGTTGCTATCTCTGGCACCCGACCCCGCTCGGAGTCTCCAAACCCAGCAGATCCCTGCAGTGCGTTCCCGCACCGCTCCTCCCCGGGAAGGAAGGGGAGTCTCCCCAGATCTGCTGCTTGTTGGGTCCTTGCTGGGGGAGCCGTGCCCCGACTGGGCCGCAGATCACAGTTTATGGCAACCCGGAGCTGAGAGCCCGCGACTCTGCTCCGTATCTGCAGCCGGCTTCCCCGCCCCGACACCTGGGAGCTCTGCCGCACTCAGGCACCCCTGGTCTCTCTGTGACCCCAAGGGTCCTGAGACCACACTGTCCCGGGAGGATTCCACCCCCCGCTTAGCCACTGCAGCGACGTCCCTCCGCCGAGCCAACTTTTAAAAGGTCCGATTTTGTGCTCCGTGGCTCTAGCACTTGCCAGAAGCGGCCGGCGGAGGCCCCTCCCCCGCCGTCTATCCTCCCGAATATCGCCTCGGATTCACTTCTCCGCACGTCCTACCTTCCAGTAAGTGGTCGCTTCTCTGTTCAGAGAGTTGTTGCTACTCTCCTGTTCGATCTCCTGTTGAGTTCGTAGGTGTTCAGAATGGTTTGATCCCTATTCAGCTGAATTCCTGAGACCAGACAAAATCTAGGTCTCCTACTCCTCCGCCATCTTGCTCCGCCCCCTTGGTGCATGTTCTGTGTGTGCTGAAAATAATGTGTATTCTGCTATTGTTGAGTGTTGTGTTTTATTAAATGTCAGTTAGGTGAAGCTGGTTGATAGCATTGTTCAATATTCTGTATACTTTCTGATCTTTTTTTATTTTGGGATTTATACATACTATTAATTTCTGGTAGAGAGATTTTAAAATCTCCAACTATGAATGTAAACTTGTCTATTTCTCCCTTTAGTTCTGTCAGTTTTTGTTTCAGTCACTTTAAAAATCTGTTGAGATGAATATGCATTTAGGATTCTTATGTGTTCCTTACAAATTGATCCTTTATTATTTTGAAATTTCCTCATTCCATTTTCTTCTGGATTTCATTGTTTTTGATGATAAATCAGATGTAGTTCTAATCATTGTTCTTTTGTATATAATGTTCCCCCATTCCCCGGCTGCTTTTAACATTTTTTTTTTTTTAAACCATCTTTGGCTCAGCATTGTGACTGGTGTACATAGGTGTGGTTTTTTTGTGTGTTTATCTTCTTTTGGAATTACTATGATTCTTGATTCTGAGGTTTGATTTTTTTCACCAGTTAAAAAAAAAAAAATTCTTGGTCATCATGTCCTCAGATATTTCTTTTGACCCATTTCCTATTCCTCCTGATACACTTGAAAGTTTATTAGGCTATTTAATATTGTCCAACAGATCATGGACTTTTTCCAATTTTCCACTCTTTTCTTTCCCTTTTAGTTTCTTTTTTTTTTTTTTTGGATAGACTTAAGACTTGTCTTAAGTCTGCTGCTTTTCTTTGCTCCTAATAGTCTGTTGTGAAGTTCATAAGTGTATTCTTTATTGCTGATACTATATTCTCATTTCTGGCATTTCAGTTTTGTTCCTTTTTATAGTTTCCATGTCTCTGCTGAAATTCTCCATCAATTCATGAATGTTGTGAACTTTTTCCACTAAATTCTTTGACATAGTTATCATATTTATGATAAAATTATTTACTGAAAAATTTAACATCTGGGCTCTTTAGTGTCTGATTCTATTGATTGTTTTCTTATTTAATTGCTCACATTTTCTTGCTTCTTTGTATGTGTCATAATTTTTTAAACTGCATGTTGGCCTTTGTGAGTGAAAGAAAAAATAAGTAGAAATTGAAGTAATGAGTATTTACCCCAGAAAAGGACACACCCTTTTTTTGTCAAGTCTTGGTTTGGGAAGGCTGAGTGAATCTGATATATGTTTGAGATGTGTGAATATTGTTTTAGCTTTAGATTGGTTTGCCACTGATTTTAAATGTTTTGAGGACAGAATCAGCACTTTTCCAACATCAGGGCTTGTAATTTCAGTACTCGCAAGATTTTAGAAATCCCTTTATGCTTCCAGCCTGTTTTGTTTGCTTGGGAGTTCTCTTTGTTTTCCTGATCCTGGTTTTATTCATCTTGATAGGTCTTTCTTCTTCCTGATGCTCTGCTTCCAGTCTTTGGCATCCAGTGCACTGTGCTTAATGAAAGTCCACAATGCCAGGAGGAATTCCCCTCAGTTCTATCTAATTTCTGGTTTCAGTTGCAGCTGTCTTGACCTAGGTGAAAACTCAGATTTTCTCAGACAAATTTCTTTCAGCTCTTCTGCCCTGACTCCAGCCTTCATCAGGATGCTGCTTATATTTAGGGAAGTCCTCACATGCCTCAGGGATATCTCTCTTAGATTTCCTAACTTCCCCCAATCTTCAGTGTAGTACTCCTATGTACTTGATGAATGCCTACTGTAAAGTGTTGACAGGTGGATGCAGCCTTACTCTGTGGATGAGGTTCCTTGTAATTCCAAGATGTCAAGCTAGTCTACACATGTGCTAATAATAGTTCTTTAAGATTCATATAGTTTCTCCCTTTTTTACCTTCTAAGATGCATTCTACTTCCTGATACTTTACCAGGGATGAAAGCATTCATTGGTCTTTCTCCTAGAATGGGATCATGAATACAGATTTTAGTTAATTTACCTTAATTTGTGTCCTCCACTCTCCTGGTGGGTTAAAAAAAAAAAGCTATGGTTTTGTGTATTGTCTCCTTTTCCCTTAGTCTTAGGTTTGAGCAATCATCTCTATAATTTCTAAATTTCAACCTTCTTATATAATTAAAAAAATTCTTAAAACCAAGCATTGTGCTAAAGTCAGACAAAGCGTTTTTTAAGGAGTGTAGTACTTTCTACTGTCTGTGTAGCTTTGGGTAAATTAGTTATCTGAACCTGCTTTGCCTACTTCACAAGGTAGACTTTTAATTCCATGTGGGCAAAGACCAGGTCTGAATTTAATTGTCCTTGCATCCTCGGTGCCTAGCAAAGTATCTAGCATGCTCTAGACACTAAGTGGATAGTTATTAAAACAATGAAAGCAATTTGAAAGAGGAAGGTGGTCTGATTTTATCAATTTTTAAATTCTGATTTTTTAAAGTGAGTTTTTTCCTACATTTAATGAATGGAGTATGTCTCTTAACCAGGAATCTAGATGTATTCAAATTTGATAGATATTGGATTGGAAGATGGGTAAGAGATTGGTGTGTGTGCTTAATAGAAAATCTGAATAGGAAGTGTGATTCTCACAGGAAAGCCTTAATTGAGAAAGAAAGCTGAGGCTACAGGTCCACGTTCCGCATTACAAAGATATCCTGGCTTGATACAAATACCTACCCTAATAGAGTTAATAGTCACATTGAGGGATAGAGAAACAGGCAGAACCTCTGGATGTGTATCAGAGCTTCAGGAAAAGAACTGAGAGAGTGTGTTCCTACTTTCTTAAAATATCGTGATAATGTGAGGTGGGCAGGCAGGGGGGAAGATCATGGTACACGTCTGTAGGTGTGTATACAACAGATGTATGGAGAACTCTCTTTACTAGTCCTTTGATATAATATTTGTGGAAACTCTTTGTCCAGAGTTTAGCTAAGCTACTCTACTGCATTGCTGCCTTGGCATCCATTTTGTTTGGCCAAGCAAACTGTGAGGATCTTAAACTGACACTAGCCCCCTCATATAAGTGCATGCCCTAGAAAACAGCCTGCAGAGACACAAGCAAATCTAAGTTCCTGACATGACTTCCTCAGTAGTCCTTGTGATCAACAGTTCCCCCTGCCTCCAAGGTCTTCACTTGTGCCCACTTAGAAAATACTCCCATAGAGCTTACCAAAACTCTACTCTTTTTGGTTGGAGTTGGAATTGACCAATCTGGCCTCAGCCCAGAAAGCCAAAGTACTCCATCAGGGACCCTAGTCAAGGCATGTGCCCCAGGTCCTATTGTTCTCTCTCTGCCTGCACCCTACTCTGACCTCTCAGTGTGGCCTCTTGAGATATGTTGTATACTTCCTCTAGGACCTGTGAGTAATAAACTTCTCTGAGTTTTTTTTTTTTTTTTAAGATTTTATTTATTTATTTGACAGAGAGAGACACAGCGAGAGAGGGAACACAAGCAGGGGGAGTGGGAGAGGGAGAAGCAAGCTTCCCGCTGAGCAGGGAGCCCGATGCGGGGCTTGATCCCAGGACCCTGGGATCACGACCTGAGCCTAAGGCAGCTGTTTAACCAACTGAGCCACCCAGGCGCCCCACTTCTCTGAGTTTTTGTTGTGATCTTCTGCTGAACCATGGCTCACCATCTGGCACCCTGTGTTCTACCTAACAAATATCAATTTAACAAAGTTCTAACACTCTTTGAGTCAACAAAAATAACCAACATTTATTGAATGTTTTCTCGTGCACTCACTGTTCCAACTTTTTCATAAGAAGTAATTTGTTTAATTCTTACAGTAACACTAGGAGACTGGTGCTATTTTTATCCTCATTTTTCAGATGAGGAAGCTGAAACACATAAAAGTGAAGAAACTTATTAGCATTTTATAGCTAGTAAGTGATAGAGCTAGGCTTGGAACCCAGATAGTCAGGATCTAGATCTTGGGCTCATGACATCTCTGCTATGATGCCTCCCTGTAAAGCACGTTAGTACTTCCACTGTTGTGTCTGTTTTTATTGTTCTTCTCTCTCTCTCTCTTTTTTTTTTTTTAATCTCATTGGTGGTTAGTGGCTGTGAACTTGTATTTGTTGGATTTTTACAGTCTTTTGTCCTTACCAAGCTTTATCTTCTGCCTTTTTTTGCCATTCCTTTTTTTTTTAATTTTAGAGATTTTTTTTGACAGATGAAAATTATATATATTTAAGATGAACAATCTGATGTTCTGATATGCATATATATTATGGTTAGCATAATCAAACTAATTAAGATATCCATCACCTCACATAGTTGTTTTTCGTGTGTGGTGAAAACACTTAAGTTCTACTTTTAAAGCCAATTTCAAGTGGATAATACACTATTATTAATTATAATCACCCTGCTGCCCATTAGATTACTTAGAACTTATTCATCCAGCATAACTGAAACTTTTTCTCCCCACTTCCCCCACCTTCCTGGCAACCACCATTCTACTGTTTGTTTCTGAATTTGGCTATTTTAGCTTCTGCCTTCTTGATTGTCACCTTGGCTTAACTGGAGCTTTTTGTTACCTTTGAAATGGCAGGCAAGAATTCTACCACTGAACCACCAAGGCCTGGTTGTTACCTTTGAAATGAAACTGAATTCACAAAACATCTGTTAGAGTGCTGCTATTAGAATGACTCTTTTGGAACTACCATTCTTTTTTCTGAATCTAGTGCATTGCCATTTGAACTAAAGATATTAAAAAATATCAGTAAAGGTGCTAGGGCAGCAGTGTGGTAGTAGATCCAACAGTGGTGGCAACAGTGAATGTGGCTGAATCCATGAATGAGGTAGACATATTTAGTGATGGCAGAAGAAACTCTGGGATTTCACATTTTTATTCCTTCAAAATATTTACTGAATGCCGATACTGGGTACTGGAAGAATAGTGGGGAATAATATAGAAATAGCTCTAGCCTTCATGCACCTTACAGTGTAGGGAGGGAAGATCAATAGCTCATGGATAATAGCAAACAACACTTGTATAGAACGTACTATGTGCCAGATGCTTCCCCAAATGCTTTACATGACTTATTTTACCTATTCCAGTCAATAATCCTAGGAGGTGGGTACTCTGATCTCCAGTTTATGGATGAGGAAACTGAAGCACAGAAGGTTAAGAAACTTGCCCAAGATCCCACAGCTAGTAAGTGACAGAGCTGATATTTGAACCCAGGAAGATTAGCTCCAGAATCTGGCACCAAACACTACCCGAGCTGATAAACAGTGATTACTCACTTGACAACTAATGTAAGCACAGAGACAATGAGAGGATGAGGGGAATTGAACCTAGTCTTGGAGGGTCTGGGAAGATTTGCCTGGTGAAAAGATGAGGTTCCCTTCATGTACAACTTTCAGGTCCTATTTTATAGCATAATTCAGAATGCTGCTGGATTTGTATATGATTTTAAGCCAACTGTTGAGTATGTATCTTTGGTGTTTCTTGCTTTATCAGCAGTGAATTGTCAGCAGCCGAGCTGGGGAATCCTGGAAAGCTAAGTTCATATCCCAGCTTCTTAGTCATGGTCATTTCTCAATTATTTGGGGTTGTCTTCTCTGTTTTCTTTTCTTTTCTTTTTTTTTTTTAATTTTATTTATTTATTTATTTGACAGAGCACGAGAGCACAAGCAGGGGGAGCAGGAGAAGGAGAGGGAGAAGCAGGCTTCCCGCTGAGCAGGGAGCCAGATGCAGGACTCAATCTCACGACCCTGGGATCATGACCTGAGCTGAAGGCAGACACTCAACCCACAGAGCCACCCTGGTGCCCTCTGTTTTCTAGATTAATACAAAGTGCATTAAAATGCATGAAATATAAAATTACCTCAAATTAGTGCAAACATCCTTACAGCTGAAGGCTTTCATTGCTTATAGCTGTCTGGTAACCATCAGACCCCTCCCGCTAGATAATCAGGTTGGTTCTGGGCTCCATCTCAGCCAATGGGCCCTTGAAGAGGAAGCTGTCACTTACTATAAGTAAAGACAAAGGGGAATTTGGAGGGCTATGGATTCAAACACTACAAAGACAGGGTGGAGAGAGTGAGAAAAAGGAAGAGGAAGAAGACTGAAGCACTGAGACTACTTTGTGCCCAACTCAGTTCTGTTCTAAATTTTTTTTAAAAAAAGATTAACTAGGAAGCAAATAGAAATTAGATTTTTAGCAAGTTTTTAGCAGTTTCTCATCAAGTGACACATGCAGTGTTTAGTGTTCCTAATGAGTTGCCCTAAAATTATTTTTACACTTTTGGACATCTGTGGAGTGGTAAATGTGTTCCTAAATATTAGATATAATTACAAGGAAATATGTTTATATAAATTCATTTGGTACCGGGTTCTGACTAGTTTTATTTTAATCAGGGTTTTGGATTATACATGACTTTCTTTCCTCTCCTCTTTATCCTCATTAATCGAGAGGTGACTGTATTTGGTGTCTGAACTTGAGTGGCTATACCAGATCTCTTTGAACCTTGGCTGCTGACCTAAAAAAGTGAAGCCAGTACCCCAATCAGTCAAGATATTTGTAAAGGTAATAATAATATGCTGCAAAATGACTTGTGTGAGGTCTGGTCAGGATGGATACTCAAATCATCTTAATTCCCTTCTTTCTTGTCTGCCTGCCTGCCTTTCTTCTTGCCTGCCTTCCTTCCTCCCCTTCTGGCAGGAGGGTGGAAGGTAAGGAGATCAAGTCTGAGCTTTGCTACTCAGAGGCTGGTGAGCTTGACGTAATCTTTCTGCTCCTTAGTTTTTTCACTGTTAAAAGGAAAGGATTCATTAAATAGGTCTCCTAGGAGCCCTGCAGGTTATCAAATTCTACAACTCTATTTTCTTTGATTCTTGAATTATGTGTGAAAATATTTGACCGTACTTTCAGTCACAAAGTTGTTCCAGTTTTTGCCCATCTAAAGGTTGTGATCCTAGCTCTCCACCCCTGTACACCTGGGAAAGATTTTCACAAATATAGCTTGACTGAACTTGTTGCCTCCCAGCTTACTTAGCAAAATCCAGGCAGCTGAATGGATGGGCTTCTGTTAGCACAGTGATGTTTGATTATGCAGCTGCAGCACTGGGAAGAAGAGATTGAACCAGTATTTATGAGGTGGGACTGTGATGTGAACTTTAAAACTAGTTCTCCTGGAGGATTTAGATCATTCTTTTTCATTTCCTTGGAAAAATGAATACCCATGTATGGTAGGCTGAATAAAGCCCTCCCTCCCCCAGGATGTCCATTTTCTAATGCTTAAAACCCGTGAATATGTTAATTTACATGACAAAAGGGACTTTGTAGTTGTGATTACATTGAAGATTTTAAGATGGAGAGATTTTCCAGGTGGGCCCAATATAAGCACAAGGGTACTTATAAGAAGGAGCCAGGAAAGTCAGAGTAAGTAAATGGTGATGTAATGATAGAAGGAGAGAGAGGGTTGAGGAGTTGGGGAGGTGTCTTGAAGATGCTGTGCTGCTAACATTGAAGTTGGAGGATGGGTCCACAAGCCAAGGAATGTAGGAAGCCTCTAGAAGCTGGAAATGGTAAGAAAATGAACCCTCTCATAGAGCCTTCAGAAGGAACACAACCTTGCTAAACCTTGATTTTAGCCTGTAAAAGTTACTATTGTTTGACACCACTGCATTTGTAGTAATTTAGTAAGTAGCAATAGGAAACTAATACACCATGGCTCCCAAAGTAAAAACTCTAAGACATTTATTCTTCTTCAAACAAGTATGGATCAACAGCTTTAAGGATGGGAGAATAATTTTACCTATTACAACTTGGTAGTTGGAGAAAGGACTTGGTGAGTAGAGGTGACCTAGACTCTTCAACACTTTGAGGTAAAAAAGCTTTGAAATGTCTGGTCACTGTGGGGTCTGAGGTAGGCTACAGCAGAAAGCTTCATTCAGAGGAGTTACTGATTCACTGAGGTGGAAATGAATTAGAATGGATCTGTTTCCTCTTGGGAATCCTTATAAGCTATTCAGTTTCAGCTCTATTTTCTCTTCCTGCCCCAGGAATATGACCAAGATTGCCCCAGAAAGGCCAATGAGTATTGAACTGAAGATGGTATTGAGACCATATCTCCTTTCCCCAATCCTACTTTTCTATAAAGCTTAGTAAGATTTCTTTCCCTTGGTAGAGGTAGGAGACTATTAGTAACAGGGTTTCTCTTTGGTGGAGCAATAGGGAGGGGTCATGGACAAAAAAGTAGCCATGGACAGACATTGGGTGGTTTTCAGTGAGGCTTTTCCTTTCTATGTTTCAGTCTAACTTTGCTGTAAGGTAAGAGAGATCCTTTTGTAGGTCAGGTTCTGGGTAGTCAACTGTGAGCCAAAGATTTGTGGGCATGAAATTTATTGGAGAATCTTTTAGGAACAACACTTGTTTGGGAAGCAGGATTGGACAGAAGGAGAATTGAATTGTGATAAATTTGCAACAGAGCCCTCAGCTGATCTCACATGAAGCTCTGAAGCTTGAAAGGCCCTACAGAAATGTCCTAAATTGAGATGAGGGTGATGAGGGAGCAGAAGTCTAGCTGAGGACAAAGCCCAAGCTGACACCCTGCAAACCCTCTCCCCGCCACTCATGGGTGTGATATGTGTGACATTCTTCCAGGAAGCTCCCCAAAACAACCTTGGTTTGACAATTGCAAGGCCTCCAGTATCCTGTGTCTTCTTTAACATATGAAAATCCTTTTGAAACCTCCCTTTTCCTTACCTCCCCCAACTCCCACGTATGTAATCAGCGACCTCTCACAACCCCGGTGCAGCAGCATTTTCTGCCCAGGGGTCCTGTCCCCATGCTTTAATAAAACCATCTTTTTGCACCAAAGACGTCTCAAGAATTCTTTCTTGGCTTTGGCTCTGGACCCCACCCCACCGAACCTCACCTATATTCCAAAACCACATCAAGGGGATTGGGCCTTTATATTCCCACAATGACTAGTCACTGGATGTTGGCTGCCCTGGGATTAATCTGGGGTGAGGCAGGTCCCTTCTGCTGAGGACAGTACCCCAGGAGGGAGTCAGCTGTGACCCACAGGCAGCTAGCACTGCAGGCAGTGGGGAAATGAGCACCTCAGTCCTGAGGCAGGGGGCTGGGTGGTATGCCAGAGCTGTTGTACAGATCAGTGAATGAGTGTGGAGAAGGGAAAGCACAAAAGTGACCTCAGTATCAAATAGAGTACTCAGCTGGATTCAGTTTTATAGGTTCTATGACATTGGTTTAGCAAAGGTACTTGCTTAATTACTTAGTTCCACTTCTAGTTATCACCCGTTTCATTGCTTGTATATCCCCATGAGGGTGAAGATCGTTGAAAGTCAAAGATAAGCCTTATTTTAAATCTCAAATTTCAACATGATGAAAAACATTTCCATGTGCCTTCTCATATTTACCATTCCTTGAACATTTTCATCTTTGCCTTTCTTTGTCTACTGTGATTGAAATAGAATTAAGCAAAATAATTGTGTAAAGTTGGGTATAAGGAAGGAAAATAGGAGCACCTGGATGGCTCAGTCCTCAGTTGATTAAGCGTCTGCCTTCAGCTTAGGTCATGATCCCAGAGTCCAGGATCAAGTCCCAGGATTGAGCCCCGCATCGGGCTCCCTGCTCACCAGGAAGTCTGCTTCTCCCTCTCCCTCTGCCCCTTCCCCTGATCCTGCTCTCTCTCTCACTCTCTCTCAAATAAATAAAATCTTTAAAAAAATAAAGGAAGGAAAATAAACACAAGTAACAGACTTGAATTCAGTGTGACATATGTTTCTGTCCAGATCAAATATTTATCTTCACTGAATATTTATTTTAGGCGATAGAAAACCCATAGATTAAGTAATCTTTTTAAATGAAAGTGGGAGGCAGGAATGGACTGATAGCACATTAAGGTCGGAGTTTCTCTTTGGAAGATCTTTATCCCTACAGGTTATTCTTAGTTTGTTGTTGTTAAATTGTTGAAAAATCCATTTTCCTCTGTAACTTTAAGTAACATCATGAGGACTACTAAAGGTAAATTCTAGCTCAATTACATCAAGTTACCAGTCTTTCCACATGCTTATTAAGTCCTTCCACCCCAGTGTTGCCTTTCCTTTTTTTTTCATCTCTCTTTTATATTTGACAAATTTAAACCCCACCCACTGTATCTTTATTATTAATTCACTTAGCTTCTGTTGCAAAGAGATCAAGCATTCATTCCTTTTTGAATATTCACTTCCCTACAAGCTTAGAAATATTTGGCTGACAGCAACAGCTACCCCCATGAAGCCTGTGTAAACATGAGTTTATGGGCTGCTGTGCAGGCATCTTTGGTGATTTACTTTCTGGTTATTGGGATTTATTTATTTTTTGATGGACTGATAAATTATGAGGCCGTGGACCTTGCCAGGTTTTCAGGTATCAACTTAAAATGCCTTGCTGGAAAAACTGTGGTTGGCACTGCAACACAGGGAATGACCAATGATGCATCATATTTTTTTAATAGATATAATGTTTTAATAAACAGTCTCCTCCTAAAGCAATGGATTTTAAAATAGGCTTTTGCCTTGAGCCATGTAGCTACCCAGCTGTGAGTTTTATAAGGCAACAATCTCCACATCATTAGATGTTATGACTAATATTCCAGTAACTGAAATAATAGCTATTTACATGAGCATAAAAAGTTAAAATGATATTTAAGGTTCACTTACACTCAGAAAAGTGTTCTTGCAAAAGTGATGCTACAAGTTCATCATTCATTTTCTCTATATTGACTTAAGGATTCTTTGCAAGCCAAAGGGTGGCTTAGCAAACTTATCCCAGGCTGACACCAGGGACCTCTCTAACCTTGAGAGCAGGGTAGGATTGCCTCTCACCTCCAATCCCACTGCCCTTTAAGAGGTTAGGCTTCCTGAAGATTTCTGTTCATTTTGTTGGCTCATGGCTTAGTAGTCTGTTCCCACCTTTGCAAGGTGCCTTTGATGTTTTTGCTTCAAGTTACTATTTTGCTCTTCTACTGGTTTTATATGAAACCCTCTCACATCACATCAACATTTGCTGAGCTTTTTGTGAGTTTTACTAAAAATTTGGACGATGTCAGTTGGTACACCCTATAGCCTTCTGCCATTTCTGTGGCTCTATCTGCTTCCTTCCTAGCCTAGCTTCCCCCACCATCATTGCAAAAACAAACATATTTCTCTCTTGCCTTAACTCAGAGTACACCTTGGCCCTCTCAGATCTCATCTCCTCTTCCAAGCACTTATCAAGGTGGTGTTTTTTTCCCCCAAACAATGAGTCTGATGCCAATTATAAGGATGAAATTATTTTCCCAATTTCAATACATGTTTGAAGACTTTTATTTTCTATTCCTATTAAGTATTTTGCTCATAGGCATGCACTGGTTATATGGCCATGGAAGGGAAATTTCTCTTGATTTTCTATTGATGTTTCCTCTTCTGGCAGGTGAAGAAAAGAAGGAAAAATAGTACTAGCAAGAAGTTCGGGATGGACAACTTTTAGAGGGGAAATGCAGGTGTTTTGGTTTCCTCTCTTTAGTGCTACATGAAAATGTTCAGTCAAAAGAAGAGATTTGCTTCTACTCAGTCTAACTGGCTCAGGCTTAGAAACAGGCAGTCCAAGCTCATCTATTTTTTGACCTCTAAGTCTTTATCTTCCAAATGACAACTTCATTCTATTTCCCTTGCTATTTTGGCTTATCACACAGAAATGCTGATCCTTTTGGAAACACAGAACAGAGTCATCCTTCCTCTTCTCTCCATTCATGTTCTTCTCACATCTTGCCATGGTCTGAATGCTTGTGTCCCTGCCAAATTCAAATCCTAATGTCCAATGTGATGGTATTAGGAGGTGGAGTCTTTGAAAGGTAAATTAGGTCAGGAGGACAGAGCCCTCGTGAATAAGATCAGTGTCCTTGGAAAAGAGGCCTGAGAGAGGTCCTTGCCCCTTTCCCATGTGAGGACACAGTAAGAAGTCTGTGCTCCAAGAGAGGGCTCTCACCCAAACGTGTTAGCACCCTGATCTCAGACTTCCAGCCTCCAGAACCATGAGAAATAGTTTTCTGTTGTTTATAGGCTATCTGATCTGTGGTATTTTTTTAGAGTAGCCCAAATAGATTAAGGCACATCTCCTAAGTGATTTATCCTGTTGGAAGAATACACTGAGCATTTTTGGCTCAGCCTCTGCTGTTTCCTCTCAATAAAATATTCAAATACAGCATAAATATCTGATTGGATTATGATAATGTGAAGGGTAATTTATTTCCTAAACAATCTAGATTTAGTTGTGTAATCTAGAAGATTGTATTTGATATGAGGGAACTGAATTTTATTCAAAAACTAAGTTTTTGAAATAACAGACTTCAGTGGATTCTATGGTCATTTTTTCCCCCTTGTTCATAGCATGTAAAAGATGCAGCTATTTTCCTTGTTCCTGGAGAATGTGGACTAGGTATCAGTGACAGTGTCAAACTTCTTCAAAGCTTTTATTTATTTTAAACTATAATTTTGGTTGTTTACAGGGTCATGTTTTTAGGGTCCTTGTAAAGTGAGTGACTCTGACTAGATCATCTTCCACCCTATTCTACATTCTAATTTTAATCTAAATATAAAATTCCTTGAAGTTGTCCAATTCCCCTCCCCCGCCAAGTCCCCACTGGATTGGTATATATAAATTCTTTGAGAGACCGAGACTGAGGTTCCTTTATCCCCTTTCTCCTTTGTAGCCTTGCCCATAATAGGTGATCAATTGGCTCGGTAGAGTGAATTCTTCCTCTCTTAATTTGATAAGGGAGCATTAGTCCCTGAAGCTGTTTCATGCAGTGGTTTGTTAGTATAGAAGGAAATATGGATTGATCTGAAATTCTCCATGCTCTTACACTGAAACTATCTTGTATCAGGTATCCAAAATTTTTTTACTTTCCTAACTAAATTGTAACACTGAGTATCCCTGCACACATCCCTTACTCCTTAGTCATTTGAAACTACTAGGGCATTTTATAAAGAATGGGAAAAAATCAGAGTCCCTTTTCTTAACTCTCTATAGTTTTATTAATATTAATGAAACAGCATGAAAAAGTTCCTTGAAGAGAAAACAAAGCAGGCCAGTGGGTACCAAGAAAATAGAGTTGCCTTCTTGTCAGCATATAATTCCACTATGAGTGAATCTTGTTGCTTCAAAACGCAGGAGAGGTATTTCTTGTGATTTGATTTCCTCTCCCATCTTATCTGTAGGAATCCCAGGATTCACAATAGAATCGTCCTGGCATATGCTTTCTCCTTCACTGTTTTGATACTGAAAAAGGAGTACTGCATTGCCTAGGACAATATTTGCACAGCATGCCCGTGGCTTCAGCTGAGTCTTGAAAGACTTTGCGGGTTATGACATTCCCCTAAATGTGCTGAGCTTTCTTTAACCTTTCATAAAACATTGTGATCTTTATGGACTGTATCATATTGTGCAGTAATGTGCTTTATTGTCCACAGAATAAGCTTTTCTTAAAGATAATTGGAAAGCTGGAAATGGCTGCTATCGGCTGATTTTTAAAAAATACATTATTTCTGAAATGGCGCTGGTGTAATAATGACCCTATCTGTTCAAGATTTAAGATTTGTCTTGGCAGAGAAAATTGATCCATTTCACCTTTGTCTAATGGAAATTTTTATCTAGGATTATCTGTTTATGTAAATGAATGTTCCTCTGAAAAGGGAACTTGAGGGGCTGTAAATCTTGGTGACACTTCAGTTTCATAGGGGAGAGATTGGAAAGGATTCTAGTATTTATCTGCCTGAAATTGGTTATAAAAACAAAATTATCTTCATGTACCTGCAGCATCTGATGTTTCCTGGAATTTCATTATATTTTTGAGTAATTCAGTGCAATAGTAAGAATGGTGTTTCTATATTATCTCATTCAGAAGTTGTTTTTACTTTTTCTATTTTCCAGTTCCTTTCTAATGCTAACATTAACAAGGAAAAGAAGACTTTTGCTTACGCACATTTTTAGGGATGAGATTTTTTTTTTTCTGCATAATCTTAATAGTCTTCAGCTATTGTAGGCCCCTTACCTGCAGTTACATGAAATGTGTTAGCAGAATAGCCATCATTTCTCTTTTTAAAAAACAATGGTTTATATGGATTCTGATCTGTTGACCAAAATACTGAGGTTACTAACAGAATTGCTCTACATTCAACAAAATATTTTGGTTCTTCACAGTAATCTTTGGGCCAAGCTTAATCTACAGTATTTGGAAGTCCTAAGGTGATAACTTTGAAAAGTCATCAGTGTTATGATGGATTCTTTTTCTTCAAGTCAAAGGAAAATTGGAGAGTAAGATGAAGTCATTAAATGTCAGTTAATCAGAGAAAAAAGCAGGGAGTTAGAAATGTAATTATATTAACTTTTTTGAAGGAATGTATTATTTCTTTATAGAGACTACTAACTATTATTACCTGGTAGTTATCAGAATTATACTGTTTTTATGTTTCTCTTATAGCTACTTGCTTGGAAGCTTTTCTCCTTTAGATAATATTTGAGTTATCTCACCAGGGTTTGGGGAAAAATGTTGCAGTCCAAATATGACATGAATGTAATTATTTAGCTTTGTGGCATATGGATTAAAAACAGGTATTTTATTTATTTTATTTTTCAATATGAATCCATTCATAACAAAGTGTGGAAAGGCCCCAACCAGGAGTAGTTTTGCTGCCTGGATTATTCTTATTAAAAAAAATCATATGTTTGACATCCCTATTTAGGTTGTCATTGCAGCTGTCTTTCAGTATTAAAAGGATGTGAACAGTAAGTAGGATACACAATTACCTCTGTTTTACAGGAAGTGGAAGGAAAATGTAGCAGTGTGGGATAGAAGACAGGGCGTGGGGCTGGGAGTTAGAACTGGGTCTGGCAACTGGAGAATTGAGTGACTGTGGAAGAGTCACTGCAGTTTCTAAGCCCTACTTTCCTCATGTTTAAGGTACACATTGAAAACCTGTGCTGGAAAGCCACTGTGCTGTGAGGAGTCAGAATAGTGGTTGCCTTGGTGGGGGGAGGTGATGGGGCAGAGGTAGGGGTGTGAAACCATGGCTGCGGGCTTCTAGGATGCTGCTGGGGGTCCTCGTCTGAGCCGGGCACGATTTACACAGTGGTGTTCATGGTCTGGCCACTGTTCTGGTTGTATATTAGTTCAATTAAAAAGTTCCCTCAAATTCCTGCTATTTCACAAGCTCACTGGGGGAAACTATTTAAAAACATGTAAAATATGGTAATGTGCATCCCAATTTTAGGTATAAGCCTCTTCAAAAATTTGTAGCTTTTTTGGTGTAGATCACATGTATAACTTTCCACATACCTCTCACCTGACTTCTGATTTATTTATTCCGTGTGTTTCAGTACCTTTTGCAGTTCAGTACCTGGACCATATGAAGGTCCAGTAAGTTTATTTTCTACATATATATATAGAATAAACTTACATATAATGAACTATACTCTAGTTAGAGCATTGGTTAAGAAAAAAGATCCCAAAATACAATCATATGTAGAACCAGTGACATTATCTAATTTGAGACTCTAAATATTTCCTTTTACCTGGAAGATGACATCTTTGGGCCAAGCTGAGCCCCCATCATTGATTCCAGCATCTGCTTGGCAGCTTTTAAGGACATAGAGATAGAAAACAAACTGTAATTTAAACAAACTTTAATTTTCATGCTGGATGTGACCTTTTAAAACATCTAGTTCAAGTCCAACTTTCTAATTTTAAAGATGAAAAATGTGTAACCTCTTTAGTTTTTCATATCAATATTAAAAAGTAGCTCTATGATAAAAATAGTTACAAAATTCATATGCTCTAATAAAAAGAAATCTTTCATTTAAATCTTTAAATTTATAAAAACATAAGGGACAATTATTTGAATCAAGAAATAATTCTCTACTTTACAAAATTTTTCTTTAAATAGCAAGACTTCTCCCTCAGCGCAGTAAAAATTATTCCCATATACATCTCTTGTATGAAGCTAGTAGTCGACATTTAGATTAATTACTATGAAGACATATGGAGTCAGGATGCTTCCTGGGAACATTCCAGAAAAATCAGGCCTTTAGAAGGCAGATTAAAATTTTAGGTTTGTGGTAGAAAGTAGGTGTTTCAGGGATCTATGAGTGAACAGACTTTTTCAGCTAAGCTGGAACTCTTAAGGATTAGGACTCTGTACTGTTTATCTTTATGAGGTATGAGGTGGCCTCATACAGGAGGGGAAAACAGTTCTGAGGTAGGCTAACCTGGGTTTGATTCTTAATAGCTAAGTGGCTTTGGACACATTTCTAAGCTTCATTTTCCATAGCAGCAAAATATGCATGGGAACACTTTTACCTATCAGAGTTGCGAGCACCCACCAAGAAGACCTTGGTAAAGAGTCTTGATGCATGATACTTGAGTTCCCTTCTCCCTACCTGCAATCTCATGATCTGATGGAATCCAATAAATAATACCACCTTTCCTTGCCTGAGGACCAATTCAGAGCCAATAGCACAGTGGATGTAATATATATAATTTAATGATACAATTATAAATATGTATCAAACATCCATTGTGAAATACATATATATATATACTTCATATACTTTATATATATATATATATACACATGAATACTATACTTTAAAGTGTATATATATACATATATGTATGTATGTGTGTGTGTGTGTGTGTGTATATATATATATATATCAGCTTTATTACTGATAAAAGTTGGCTTAGAGGAGTGGCTTACATATGCAGCAATAAGGAACTTCTTGATACAGAATCCCAGAAATACATCACACACTCTGTCAGAGATAGCACTAGGTGCCTGCCTCTATTGACCGATGGTATTAAGAAGACAAGGGTGTTTGCTCTTTTTGGCCAGTCTTGTTTTCAGAAGGAAGGAAGGCTAAAGAGCCTAAGCCAGTCATATTTAGTTTCTCCTTCCAAACTCGTCAGGCTGGTAAGTAACTGTCTTACTGGAGAAGTGAGAGAGCAGCAGAGTGAGACCAGGTACTAATGGATATGCCTCCACTGGGAAGAAAATGTCAGCTGTGAAGATCAGGATGTCCCTCAACACCAGCATAGGGGGCATGGCCCATAGTAGGTGAGAGGTGCATGTTTGATAGGTAAATGGGTTTGTATTTATGCCTAATAAAACTTCATTTTGTTGGAAGAAGGCTATGATTTCAGGCAGTTTGGATTCTGGTTTTCTCATCTGTGGTAAAAATCATCCTATTTTGACATGTTGTTAGATCAGCATAATCTAATATTTGGTTAGATGCTTTTTGCCAGCATCCAGGTAGGCTATTATATAGCAACAGTTTGGTGTAATATAAAATACAGAGATTAACTTCTAGCTCTACCATTACTTACTTAAAATTTAAAATCAAACATACGTAACAAACTTTCTACTTCCTAAGAGAGTATTTTTTTTTATCGCAAAAGCAACCTGTAAAAATCTCACAAAATTTGAACCTACTTTTTCATTGTCAGCAGATATAATTATTGCCATGTATGTATCTGTACTTTCTAGACATGGATAAAGCAAAGACCCAGACAATTTTCTCGAAAAATCAGAATTCAAAAGGAACAGCAGGAATGCTAGAGGCTAGTCTGGGTGGGAGAAACACACTCTGCATGAACTCTTAATTTTAGTCAGCCATGCTGAGAGCAGAAGGTGTTGCCAAATGGTTAGATCTAAAATAAATAAATATTATATGTTTGGCAGAGTAGAAAAGTCATGCATTGCAGAAGTAAAACTCAGTATATTTGTCATCCAAAATAAAAGAGTGTACTCTGAAACTTGAGGTTTGCCAGGTTGGAGGGAGCCGAGGTTATTATTTGTCAGGGTTCCCTCAAGGCAACTTTCCTAAGTGATATGAGACATAGCCCTGTGGATTTTGGCACATCAAGTTTATCCAATGTCCCCTTGGCCAAGTTTTCCTTAGAATGTCCTTTTACGTGTGAAGCAGAATTCAGGGGCAGCAAGTAAAGGGTCAGAGGCCATGAAGTGTCTGTTTTTTTTCTTCTTTTTCACTTCTCAAATTTCTGGGAAAACCCTCAACATTTGAGGTCTAGTTTATTCCAATTATAGCTTTTTCTTTGTCTCAGGTACTCAGCTAATTGCTGTCCCTGAATCTTCCTACATCATGGTGTAAAGTGACTCATCACTACTCATCAAGTATAACATTTCTGGATTTCAAATCATTCATAGTTTGGCCCCCCCTTACATAAAATGAATCGCAAAATGTAATTTATATCAAAATAATGATTTAAGGAATATATTTGTACTCATCACCCACTTTAAGAAATAAAATGTTACAGATACCCAACCCATCCTCCATTGTATTCTCCTCTTAATCCCAAAGGTAGCTCCTGTCCTGAGTTTGAGTTTAATATCCTCATGCAGCTCATCATACTTTTAATACAAATGTGTGTATCCATACAGTATTATTTGCATGATTTCAAACCTGATATAAATAGTACCATTATTGTATGTAATCTGTAAAGTTTCATTTGTCATTATTTCTGTGAAATTTATCCCTGTAAATATGAATAGCTGTAGTTCATTCATTTTCACCGAATAGTATTTCACTGTAGGAATGTATCACAAGCCTAATTCCATTCTCCTATTGATGAACATTTACACATTTTCAGTTTTCACTATTAAAAACAATGGTACCATCTGCATTCTAGTACATAGCTCCTTGTACACAAGTGTAAAAAAGCTGTTTGTTTAGGGTGATTGTCTAGAAGTAAATTTTTGGTTTATAATGTTTATTCATACCACCCTCAATTAAAATAGTCCAATTAACCTCTGACATGGTTGTACCTATACTTACCCTCAGTGAGTAAGAGTCCCTGTTGTTCTATATCTATGCCAACATGTGTATTTCCTGACATTGACTTTGTCTGTCTGATGGGTGCAAAATGATATCTCGCTGTGGTTTTAATTTTAAGGCAGAGTATCTTTTCGTATGTTTCTTGGCCAGTCTAGTTTATTCTGTGAATTGTCTGTGTATATCTAAGGTTTTGGTACCATTTATTAGTGTATTGATTCATTCTACAGTTGATAGACTTTTTTTTTTAAAGATTTTATTTATTTATTTGACAGAGAGAAAGACAGCAAGAGAGGGAATACAAGCAGGGGAAGAGGGAGAAGGAGAAGCAGGCTTCTCGCTGAGCAGGGAGCCCAATGTGGGGCTTGATCCCAGGACCCTGGGATCATGACCTGAGCCAAAGGCAGACACTTAATGATTGAGCCACCCAGGTGCCCCCGAAGGCAGATGTTTAACAACTGAGCCAGCCAGGCGCCCTACAGTTGATAGACATTTGATTTGTTCTCTGTATATGGCTATTGTGAATAATGCTTTGAATATTCTTTGACCTGTCTTTTGACGTAAATATTCATTAATTTTTGTTGAGTAGAACCCTAGGTATAGAATTTCTTGATGAATGGTCTTCCTGTGTGGTTGTACTAATTTTCATTCTCATCAACCATATACTAGAGTTCCAGTATTCACTTTTCTTTGCTAACACTTGATATTTTCAGTCTTCTTAATTTTAGCCAATCTGGTATCTGTATATGGTTTTAGTTTGTATTTTGCTGATCATTAGTGAAATTGAACATTTTTTCAGAAGTTTACTGACCATTTAGATATCTTTTTTTATAAAATGCCTATACTATGTTTCCTGTCCATTTTTGTTTTGGGCTATATGACCTTTTTATTTATAGGAGTTCTGTGTACATATGCAGTGTGAACTTTTTGTCAGTTATAGGAGTTGAAAATACATTCTTACATCCATGGTTTCCTTTTTTGCTCCCTTCATGGTGTTTTTTTGATGAGCAGAAGTTCCTATTTTAACATTATCATGTTTATCAGAAAATTAATGTTTTTTCATCCTATTTAATTTCTTTCCT
The DNA here is from genome assembly GCF_009762305.2 of Zalophus californianus. Lineage (NCBI taxonomy): Eukaryota > Metazoa > Chordata > Mammalia > Carnivora > Otariidae > Zalophus > Zalophus californianus. The sequence continues at coordinate 63,450,644 of NC_045596.1, forward strand.
CATCAGACATCAAGAGACAGTCTCATAGTATCTTCTGGGAACTTTATTGTTTATCATTCATATCTACATCTATATTCTATTTACTAACTTTTAGTGTATGGTATGAGGTTAAGGTAAGGTTTATTTTTTCCATGTGGGTATATAATTGTCTCAGCTCCACTTACTGATGTTTTCCCTCAGTTCATTACACATTTGTCATAAGTCAAGTGTACGTTTATACATGGATCCTTTCAGGGCTCTCTAATGTATTCTAGTGATCTATTTGTCAATCCTTATACAAATACTATACTTTCATAATTACTTTAGTTTTATAAAAAGTCTTGTTATCTTGTAGAGCAGGTTCTCTCTATGAATGTGTTGCCTTTTAAAATATTTTCCCTAGATTTTAATAATGTTGGTGCTATTTTAAGTATCTTTCTTTGGATTGCCAAAAAAAGTGATCTTTAGCTTGTTACTGGCATATAATGTAGAGTTGGTTGTTGAATATTGCTTTTGAATAAGTAACCTTGCTAAATTCAGTGACTTATTTTGATAATTTACCTGTAGATTCTTTGGATATTCTACATATACAGGCATACCTGCTGTAAGTAATGACGATTTTGTTACTTTCTAGCCTTATATATTATTATTTCTTCTTTTATTGCACTGTTTGGGATTTTTAGGATAATGTTAAATAGAAGGGATTAATAACAGATATTTTGTAGTTTTCCTGATCTAATAAAGGAAAGTTATTTATTATATGTGTTGCCAAAGCGAGCACAGGAAAGTTATTTATTTATTTATTTGAGAGAGATAGCATGCACAAGTGGGGGGAGGGGCAGTGGGGGAGAGGGTAGGGAGAGGGACGAACGGACTCTGCACTGAGTGTGGAGCTGCTGTGGGGCTTGATCTCACACCCCTGAGATTATGACCTGAGCTGAAACCAGGAGTTGGATGCTCAACTGACTGAACCACCCAGGCACCCCAACTTTCAATGTTTTAAATATGATGTTTGCTGTAGATATATTGTAGCTAATTTCCCCATTTCCTCCCTGCCCCCCCAGATCTACCATTTATCATTCTCCACTCTGATTTTTACCCCAGTCTTTTGTACTGCATCATCTGGACCCCTGTCTACTGATTTCTGGTTGGGTTTGGTCAACAAGAGGCAGTGGCAGAAAATCAGGAAGGTGAAAGAAATAGGTGTGGTTTTCATCCTTCCAGACACTTCCCTGTTGGACTTGAGGAAGTAACTGCACTCATCTGTCACATTATGAGTTCCTTTCAGCAGAACTCTCTTGTAGCTACATGCTCTTGCAGAGTCTAATAACTGTTTCCTCCCATTGTTCTTTCAGGGATGTAACAGCTTTTCTTTCTTATTGTTGTTAGCTATGAGGTGCCTCACCATTCTTTGTGGGTTTCCTTATAAACACACTTTTATAAGTAATTCCTTTATTAACCTTATTGAGTGTGCTGTTTCCTGTTGTTACCCTAATATAATTATCAGATTAAGGCAGTTTCTTTCTATTCTTTTTGCTAGTATTTAACAAAATCATGATTGGATATTAAATCCATGTCATTCATTTTTGTCTTCTTTTTGTTGATTATATGATTTTTCCCATTTATTCTGTTAATGTATTGGATTACATTACATCAGAAATATAGAGTCACACTTTGTTGTAGGGGTTATGTCACTAATTAGATACAGAATTCGATTCCTTTGTCTTATTTTCATTTTTTCATATTTCAGGACTGCTGTTTGGATATATTTAATTATCTTTAGGAAATTCATGAATTATTTGTAAGGGAAAACAAGTTATTTATAAGGGAAAAATTAGATTGTTATCAGACTTTTTAGCAGCAATGCATTATGTCCTTTCAATATATAGTTTCAGGTTACTTCAACTTCAAGAAAGTTTTCTTGAATTATAGTTTCTAATATATGTTTTGCCCAATATTTATATGTTGAAGCCCTAAGCTCCAATGTGATGTTACTTGGAGATGGGGCCTTTGAGAGGTAATTAGTTTTACATAAGGTCATGAGAACGTGGTTGTCATGATGAGATTATTGTTCCATTTTTTAGGAAAGAAACCAGAGAGCTTTTTTGCTCTTTCTATCGTGTGAGGATACATTGAGAAGGTGGCTATCTGCAAGTTAGGAAGAGAGCTCACCTGGGAATGGAATTGGCCAGCATTTTGTACTTGCACTTCCTAGACTCCAGAACTGTGGGAAATACATTCCTATTCTTTAAACCATTCAGCTGTAGTATTTTGTCACAGCAGCTGGAACAGACTAATATAATACATGTTGGATCTTCTTCTCCTATACTTTATATCTAGTCTTTTTTCTTGACCCTTTTACATCTTTTTAAAAATTTTAAACATTTTCCTCCTTTTCATTTTCTACTAAGTCATTGTCAGATGTTTTCATTAACTCCTGCATTCTTTAACATTCAGTCTTCTAGCATTCTAAAATCTAAAAATTATATTTTCCCTTTTATTTCTAATTGTTTCCCAAGCTCTGTTACCTCTCTTTTTAAAGGTAACAAATGTTCCCTTTTTTAATCACTACATTTGTGTTTTTTTAATTCTTTTTTTTTTTAAAGATTTTATTTATTTATTCATGAGAGACAGAGGAGGAGAGAGAGAGAGGGAGAGGGAGAAGCAGAGGGAGAAGCAGGCTCCCAAGGAGCAGGGAGCCCGATGCGGGACTCGATCCCAGGACCCTGGGATCATGACCTGAGCCGAAGGCAGACGCTTAACCATCTGAGCCACCCAGGCGCCCTATTTTTTTAATTCTTATTTATGTTTTTCATTCATACTTCTGTCATTTCTTCTAATTTTTACTCTCTTTGGTTACAGTTTTCACCTATTTTGTTGATATATCTTTTCTGGCATACTTCCATTTTTGTAAGGATGTTATTTAATTGATTCTTGTTCCTTTTTCCATAACATAATTTCATAAAATTTGAACATGACTCTTTACTAGTATTGCTAATTTTTATGAGTTTTCTCATAATTTTGAGAGATTATGATAGGACATGATGTCTTTTGTAGCTTCACTGCTTTAGTGCTCTCTTTTATGTTGTTTTCATACTGTGATGCCTGTATATAGCTGTTGAACATTGTGGAGTTTAAGGGTACTAACCCCCTGCACGGTGAAAAATCCACATATAATTTTTGGGTCCCCCAAAACTTACCTACTAATAGCTTGCTGTTGACCAGGAGCCTTACTGATAACATAAACAGTTAACACATGTTTTGTATGTTATATTATATACTATATTCTTATAATAAAGTAAGCTAGAGAAAAAAACATGTGATTAAGAAAATCCTAAGGAAGAGAAAATACATTTACAGTACTGTACTGTATTTACTGAAAAAATCCACGTTTAAGTAGACCTGTGCAGTTCAAACCCAGGTTGTTCAGGGTCACTTGTCCTTACTTAATTCTGCTTCTGTTCTCCTTCCGCACTGGGCCTTCTTTATCTTTTGCCTCTAGTATCTCTATCCTGCTCAATTAGATTCTACTCCAAGCGTTTTTTTCTTGGTGTGGGATTTTGTCTTGTAAATGAGATTCAGTATGCTAATTTTGATAGTTTACTGAGCCGAGACTGTTCCAGCACTACCAGATCTTACTGCTGTCCCCTTGCATTTACTCATGCATTGGATTCTATAGAACATCCTTTTGGTTGCAGATGTTCTTATATTGCACCACTGCATTTACAGTGTTGGGAAATTTGAGAGTCTCTTCATCTAAAGGTATCACAATCCCTAATGCCTTTCCTCTGCTTCTCCTTAGACTGTTTCTGATACTATGGGGATCTCACAGCTGATGCTACAGTAATCAGTAGTTTGTCAATACTTACTAATATTTTCAAGTTTCTGAGGCTTCCACATTACTTAGTTTTCCTGTAGATGTTGTCTGGGGGTTTTTGGTTTTGCCATGCTATTTTCTGTGTCTATTTTCATGGGGAGATTAAGGGATATTAAAAACAACAACAACTGTCTTGCTCCAGCTTCTTTCTTCCCAGAATCTTTCAGAGCCCTCATCTATAATTATTTAATTGACATCTTTCCCTCATTAGAATGATTTTGAGAACTTTTTGGGCAGAAAAAAATGCCCACTTTTAGAAAGTAATTGCTTGTTTTGAAAAAGAATACACTTGAACATATATACATCAAAATAAATAAATAGGTAAGTAAATAAGTAAATAAAGAGACTATGTGAGGTAATGGATATGTAAATTAGTGTAATTGTGGTAAAGCTAAAAAGGAAAGTATAATACAACAAACTACTGTATAAGTTTTGCCTGGATTTGCCAATTACTATCATTTTGCCCTTTTTGCTTTATTACTCTCTCTCTCCACTCACACAGACACACAGATATACATATTGTATTACTATTGTTATTGTCTTTGCTGGACAATTTGAAAATACATTATAAACATCATTCCTCTTTATTTCTAAAACCTTCATTCTGTTCTAAGGAATGAAGAAATTCTCTTATATAAACACATACATTTATCAAATTCAAGAAATTTAATGTTGAAACAATGCTATTATTGAACATATTCACATTTCACCAGTTGTTCAAATAATGTCCTTGATTTTCCAAATTCAAGATCCAGTGCAGGATCTCTCATTATGTTTGGTAATCAGCTCTCTTCAGCCTCATTTAATCTAGTATATGTTCAGGGTTCAACCTTTCTTTGTCACAATATTGTCATTTTATTTTTAAAAAAAGGGAATCAATTATATTGTAGAATGTTCCTCAAATAGGGTTTGTCTAATTGTTTTTTCATGATTATGTTATGCATTTTTGTCAGAATTATGACACAACACAAGTGGTGTGTGCCTCTAAGTGTATTACATCAGGGACATATAGTGTCAGTTGGTTGCATTATTGTAGTCAAATAGTCTTCTGTTTTCCTTCTTTTTTATGGCTAAATTATATATATAATCACGTTTTTGTTATTCATCCATCAGTGGACACTCAAGTTGTTTCCATATCTTGACTGTTGTAAATAACGCTGCAATGAACATGGAGTGCATATATCTTTTTGGGTTAATGTTTTGTTGCCTTTGGACAAATATCCAGAAGTGAGATTACTGGATCATATGGTATTTCTATTTTTAATTTTTTGAGGCATCTCAAATAATGGCTATATCAATTTATATTCCCATGAACTGTTTACCAGAGTTCCTTTTCTCCACATCCTCACCATACTTGTTATCTTTTGTTTTTTGATAAAAGCCGTCTCTCTCTGTCTCTCTTTTTTTTTTTTTTGAAGTAGTCTCCACGCCCAGCGTGAAGCCCAGTGTGGGGTTTGAATTCACAACTCTGAGATCAAGACCTGAGCTGAGATCAAGAGTCAGATACCTAACCAACTGAGCCACCCAAGCTCCCCATCGATAAAAGCCATCTTAACAGGAGGGAGGTGATATATTATTGTGGTTTTGATTTGCATTTCCCTGAAGATTAGTGATGTTGAGCCCATTTTCATATACCTGATGGCCATTTTATTTTATTTATTTATTTGAGAGAGAGTGAGAGAGATCACAGAGGGTGAGGGAGAAACAGACTTGCCACTGAGCAGAGAGCCCAATTCAGGGCTTGATCCCAGGACCCCAATATCATGACCTGAACTAAAGGCAGACACTTAACCAACTGAGCCACCCAGGCACCCCAATTGTTAGCCATTTCTGTGTCCTCTTTGGAGAAATGTCTATCCAGGTCCTTTGTTCATTTTTAATTGTTTTTTTTTTAAAGATTTTATTTATTTATTTATTTATTTGAGAGACAGCGTGAGAGCAAGTTGTGGGAAGAACAAAGGAGGAGGGAGAGGAAGAGGGAAAGAATCCCTAGCAGACTCTGTGCTGACTTTGGAGCCTGACACGACTTGATCTCACGACCCTGAGATCATGACCTGAGCCTAAACCAAGAGTCAGACACTCAACTGACTGAGCCACCCAGGTGCCCCTTGTTTTTTTAATTTATTTTTAATATATTTGCTTTTGAGTTGTGAGTTCCTTATATATTTTGAATATTAGCCCCTTTCAGATAGATGGGTTTGCAAGTATTACCTCCCATTCTGTAGGTTGCTTTTTAATTTTGTTGTTTCATTTGTTGTGAAGGCTTTTAGTTTGATGTAATCCCACTTTTTAAATTAATTAGTTAATTAATTTATTTTTAAGAAGGCTTCATGCCCAACGTGGGGCTTGAAATCACAACCCTGAGATCAAGAGTTGCATGCTCTACCGACTGAGCCTGCCAGGAACCCCTTAATCCCACTCTTTTTTAAAAAAATTTTATTATGTTATGTTAGTCACCATACAATACATTATTAGTTTTTGATGTAGTGATTCATGATCCATTGTTTCGTACAACACCCAGTGCTCCATGCAGTATGTGCCCTCTTTAATACCCATTGCCAGGCTAACCCATCCTCCTTCCCCCTCCCCTCTAAAACCCTGTTTGTTTCTCAGAGTCTATAGTCTCTCATGGTTCATCTCTCCCTCCGATTTCCCTCCCTTCATTTTTCCCTTCCTTCTTCTAATGTCCTCCATGCTATTCCTTATGTTACACAAATAAGTGAAACCATATGATAATTGTCTTTCTCTGCTTGACTTATTTCACTTAGCATAATCTCCTCCAGTTCCATCCATGTCGATGCAAATGTTGGGTATTCATCCTTTCTGATGGCTGTGTAATATTCCATTGTATATACGGACCACATCTTCTTTATCCATTCATCTGTTGAAGGGCATCTCGGCTCTTTCCACAGTTTGGCTATTGCGGACATTGCTGCTATGAACATTGGGGTTCATATGGCCTTTCTTTCCACTACATCAGTGTCCTTGGGGTAAATACCCAGTAGTGCAATTGCTGGGTCATAGGGTAACTCTATTTTTAATTTTTTGAGGAACCTCCACACTGTTTCCCAAAGTGGCTGTACCAACTTGCATTCCCACGAACAGTGTAAGAGGGTTCCCCTTTCTCCACAACCTTTCCAACATTTGTTGTTTCTTGCCTTGTCAATTTTTGCCATTCTAACTGGTGTAAGGTAGTATCTCAATGTAGTTTTGATTTGAATTTCCCTGATGGCTAATGTTGATGAACATTTTTTCATGTGTCTGTGAGCCATTTGTATGTCTTCATTGGAGAAGTGTCTGTTCATGTCTTCTGCTCATTTTTTGATTTGATTATTTGTTTTTTGGGTGTTGAGTTTGAGAAGTTCTTTATAGATCTTGGATACCAGCCCTTTATCTGTAGTGTCATTTGCAAATATCTTCTCCCATTCTGTGGGTTGCCTCTTTGTTTTGTTGACTGTTTCCTTTGTTGTGCAGAAGCTTTCTATCTTGATGAAGTCCCAAAAATTCATTTTTGCTTTTGTTTCACTAGCCTTTGGAGATGAATCTTGAAAGAAGTTGCTGTGGCCAATGTCAAAGAGGTTACTGCCTGTGTTCTCCTCTAGGATTTTGATGGATTCCTGTCTCACATTGAGGTCTTTCATCCATTCTGAGTTTATCTTTGTGTATGGTGTTAGAGAATAGTCAAGTCTCATTCTTCTGTATATTGCTGTCCAATTTTCCCAGCACCATTTATTGAAGAGACTGTCTTTTTTCCATTGCATATTTTTTATGATCCACTTTTTAATATTTTTTTTTTGTCAATTGTCTGCCTGTGTATTTTGCTCATTTTTCTATAAGTTTTCTGAATCTTTCTTTCCCTTGACTTTAAGAATTCTGTTTATTAGTGAGGCACCTGGGTGGCTCAGTCAGTTAAGCTTCTGTCTTTGGCTCAGGTCTTGATCCCAGAATCCTGGGATCAAGCCCTGCATTGGACTCCCTGCTCAGTGGGGAGCCTGCTTCTCCTTCTCCCTCTGCCACTCCCCCTGTTTATACATGCACGCTCTCTCTATCTCTCTATCTCTCTCTCTGTCAAGTAAATAAATAAAGAAAGAAAGCATAATATTTATTAGGAAAAAATTCTATTTATTTGGGACATTAAATCTTTTCCCATTTCATGTTTTATAAATATTTTTTTTCCTTATTTTCATTTATGTTTTGGTTTTGCTTATGTATTTTCTTAAATGTGTATATAATAAAATCCATCAGTATTTCTTTTATGGAATCTGAATTTTAGGCCATAGTTAGAATGCTTTTTAGCATCTGCTCTCTTCTCGTATATATATAATTTCATTTTTTACATTAGATCCCTGATCCATTGGGGTTTATTTTTGTATATGATGTGAGATACTCTACCTATTTTTAAAATATATATTCTGTAGTACCAAAACAATTTATTAAAAAATATATGTACATTAATGATTTGAGATGTTACCTATATTATACTGTAAATATCTATATGTATTTGAGTCTATTTCTGGACTCTCTCTTCTATTCTTCTTATTTAACTATTCATGCACTAGAGTCTTCCTATTTTATTTATAGTATGTTAAAAGTCCATAAATAACAGAAATAAAACCAATGAAACACCAAAGTAGTAATTAGAAAAAGTTTATTGTGCACACATCAAAAAGACAGTTTGCAAACTGGGAGTACTTAAACCAAAATATGGAATGAAGCTTGGGGCATATTGCTATAAAGCAACTTACATAGTGGTAAGGCAATGATGCTTTTTTTCTTCACAGTGATTAGTTATAATATTAGAATTTTCTTAGATAATAGAGAATAGATTAATGGTCATCTCATATAAATTTTGGAAAACAGTTTATGTTTTGCTTTTGATTTTCAGAAGCTTAAGCAAGAAATGTCCCAGGTCAACTCAGTCTTGCAAAACAAACTAAATTAAGCTTGTGTGACTAAACTGGTTTTGTCTGCTCAAGGAATTTTTAATGTTGGTTTCTGTTTTTTATTTTAACAGTATGTTTAATATCTTCTAAGTCTCCTCCCCCAATAGCTCTTTTTTCCTATTGTTTTTGTACTTATTTTTCATGTTTTTTTAAATATGAGCTTTTGTATCATCTAGTCTTGTTCCACAAAAAATTTTGCTTTACGTTTGTGAATTAAGGCCACCTTGAATTTTAATTATTGTTAAGTACTTAGTACTTAGCATGTTGCCAGGCTTATAACAGACATTTAACAAATATATGTGGGATGAACAGGTGAATAAATAAGGAATACTTTTATGGTTTACAAGTTTTATAACTTGACTCAAACAGGCATGTCCTTCAATATGTTTTATTTTAATTAAAAGGTAAAAAGCACGCTCTTGTGATAAAAGAAATAACTACAATATTTTAAAAAATATTTTATTCATTTATTTTTTAATTCCAGTATAACTAACATACAATGTTATATGGATTTCAGGTATACAATACAGTGATTCAGCAGTTCTATACATTACTCGGTGCTCATCATGATAAATGTACTCTTTAATCCCTTTACCTATTTCACCCTTCCTCGTACCCATCTCTCCTCTGACAACCACCAGTTTTCTATATTTAGGAGTCTTTTTTTTCCCTTTTTTATTTGTTCATTTGTTTCTTAAATTCCACATATGAATGAAATCATATGGTATTTGTCTTTCTCTTAGCATTATGCCCTCTAGATCCATCTACATTTTTGCAAGTGGCAAGATTTTACTTTTTTTTTTTTTTATGGCTAGATTACCATATAATCCAGTAATTCCACTGCTGGGTGTTTACCCAAAGAAAATGACAACACTAATTCAAAAAGATATATGCACCCCTACATTTATAGCAACATTATTTATAATAGCCAAGCTATGGAAGCAGCCTAAGTTGTCCATCAGTAGATGAATGGATAAAGAAGTTATAGTGTATATATACGAACAATCACAATATTAACAAGGGTATTTTTTAAAGATTTATTTACTTATTTTAGAGAGAGTGAGCAAGTGGAGGGAGGGGCAGAGAGAGAGAAAATCCTGAAGCAGAGTTCTTGCTGAGTACAGAGCCCAACAGGGGCTTGATCCCAGAACCCTCAGATCATGACCTGAGCCAAAATCAAGAGGTGGCCACTTAACTAACTGAGCCACCCAGGCACCCCAACAAGTGTATTTTTGTCTTTTAAAAAAATCTTTATGTAGAATTATTAAGAAACAACCACCAACCTGCACCAATGGCAATTTTGAATATATTTTAAAAAGCACCCTTTCCGGGGCTCCTGGGTGGCTCAGTCAGTTTAGTGTCTGGCTCTTGTTTTTGGCTCAGGTCATGATCTCAGCATCCTGGGATTGAGCCCTGCGTCAAGCTCTGTGCTCAGCAGAGTCTTCTTGTCCCTCTTGCTCCTCCTCTCTTATTCTCTCTTTCTCTCTCTCAAATAAATAAATAAAAAATCTTAAAAGGCACCCTTTCCTCAAAAACTTTACTATCATTTGATGGAAAATGATCATAATACCCTGATTTATTTAAAAGGGTGCTGCTTTATTATTTAAATATGTATACAAATATATGATTTCTGTCATGTGACTAGTTCTCCTTTAGGTCATACAGTGTACTACACTCACAGCAGTACAGGACTGTCTTGTGTAATGGTGTTTAAAACAGATTTGAGGTGGGATAATGACATGAACAACAATAGTGCCATTTCCACCTGAAGAGGACAAGCCTAAGTACTGGAAATAGGTGAATTGTTCTCTGGGTTTTTTCTTTAGGGATTTCCATTAGCTTGTCTGTACTCTTTTATGACATAATCCCTATATCCTGGCAAGAGAAAGTTTACTTATACGCTTTTCCGTGTATACACACAAGCACTATATTCCTTTAATGTTAAGAAATCCCAATAGGCTTTTCAATCTCTTTGTGCCTCTTTCACTGCTGAAATGCAGCTGCCTCAGCTATGGAAGACAGCAGCCAATTGGCACAAAACAAGAAGTACAACAGTTGGCAGAAAGGAAATTTTGTTAATGACACCAATAATGTGAGTCAATTTTCCTGTGAAAAACTGCATGATTAAATCTTTGATGGAGCAATGGCAAACTTTTCTTTTAGTCATCTCTTAACATACATGTTAGGCTTTCTTACATGTAATTTTTCAATTTCAATAATATTTCTTTTTTTGAAAAGAATATTCTTTGAAAAGAATATTTTTTTTTTTTTTGGTAGGGGAAGCCAATCACTAACAAAGGGTAAAAACTGTAAACACTGTTTGCCAAACTTTTTTTGCATGTGTGTTTATGAATGTAAACCATTTTCATTTGCAGTGCCAGGTGATCAATTAGGGTTTCCCTGGATTTTTGGGAAATATTCCTCACTCATGATTCTGGGTAAAGTTAAGAGTATCGGGTTTGAGAGCCAATGACTGGTGTAGCTACCAGAGCCTGTTTCATTCTTGCATCATAAACTCCATGGAAAGAGTTAAGGAATTGTAATATGGGTGTGCATTCTGATTCATTGTCTAAGCTCCCAGGAGCTTTCATAAGGCACCTAACTCAGCAAGAGACAATCTTGCATAGTGGTTAGAGCCAAAGAATTTGTTGTCACGTGGACCTGGTTCATGTCCTATCTCTGCTGAAATATTTTAACAAATTAATAAACTAACTCTTCTAAATGTTAACTTTCTCACAAATAAAATTGGGATGTGGATCTGATAAGAACAATACACTTGTGCTGTGAAGGTTAGAATAGGGAATGCTTAGCATTCTGCTAGCTATTATGTTCACTAAGTAAGGTTGGTCAGCTGTTTACAAATGTGACTAGCCAAAGTACAGAAAGTTAATGGAACCATACATTTGTTCTAAGTCTGTATGTCATTTCAATTCCACAGAGAAAATGAGAGTCTAAAGTTTAATATTCAGTTCCTTAAATTGGTCTGTAGACAATTGTCACCGTGGGTTTTTAAATTTTCTTAGGAGACTTACTCTGGTGCCTTTCAAAAAAAAAAAAAGCCATTGATCCTATAGTAAAAGAGTCTTGTAGGATGTTTGTAGACAGAAAAAAAGCATTGAACAACTTAAGAGGTGTTAAGAGTCAGTAAAAATTATGGCAGAAATATCCACGGCTGATTAAACCATTTTCCCTAGAGACAGCACTGTTCAATAGAAATTTCTGTGGTAATAGTGTTGTATTTCTGTGTTGTCCAATAAACTAGACACTAGCCACATGTGGCTATTGTGTACTTTATATATGTCTAGTGTGATAGAACTAAATTTTTAGTATTATGTAATGTTAGTTACTTTAAATAGCCAAGTGTGGCTAGTGGCAATTGTATTGGAGGACATAGCTTTATGGTGTCCAGTCCACAATTAGAAATATAAATTATTCTAAAAGGAAAGTGTCCCTTCATTTAACAATTTTTAAAGATCAATGATATGCAATGTACCAAAGATGATTTTCTGCTAGGTAATGTTTGTGCAGCATAATTCTTGAGACCCAGTTTGCCAGCATTGAATAAGTATAGTTCTGTAAATTTGTTTTTTGGATGTACTGTAGTTCAACAGGACTGAACACTCACCTGACTAGGGCAGCTTGGCTGTGAAACCTTCATTTCCCCCCACCCCCAAGAGCTGTTATAAACACTGGGAAAAAATTGTGGACCATCTGTAGCTGCAGATGGGGATTTGTGGACGGTGTACAAGTTGCAGTCATGGAATCAGCAGAGATGCCCAAAATATGTCATCCAAATTGACCAGTCAGGATGGTGAGCAGGACATTATCTTGTTCAGATACTTGGTTTCACAACCCTACCATGGTAAGTGGACCCTTCGTGGGGTCACAGGCTCGTTCTCTTTCCCCATTCTCTAATAATACTACTGCTTTAACTTTCAGCAGACTGGACTCAAGAGACTGAGGGAGAATTTCACTGCATGGCTATCTGAAATACCACAAAATGTACTGCTGTTGTCATTTTTTACCATTTGATTTTTGATGCACAAAATAGGTTGTGAGCAAGTGATCTCTGACTTTTTTTTTTTTTTACTTGTTTGAAGCAATATGCACTGTGGGAAATGGACTATATTGATTTGATTATGTTGGTGAAATATTTTTTATTCATCATCTTTGAGGTTTTCTTATGTGAAGTCTCTAATATACATCATTTTGCCATGTCAAGCTTAAAAGCACATTGAGGTTAATAGATTAGACTGTTTGTATTTGCTGAAAAGGCCATAGTTAAATAGGTCGTTTTCAGTTTCAGACCATGAGGGCCATTTAAAGAAACTCCGTTTATTTGTGAGGCCAATGGCCCCTTTCTTTCAGACGTAGAATTTTATACTTCTCAAAGATGTTTTGGTTTGATGGATTCATATATCACATTTGTTTAAGATGCATTGCAGTGATATTGAACATGGGCCAGTTTGAGGCCATGAATCTGGTAGAATGATCCCACAGAAAATACCAATGTGGAATTAAATAAACCAGAGCACCCCTTGCCTAGGTCTTTATTTGAGAAGGTTAGTTTGGAGGAGACTCTGCAGGAGCATTCTAACTTGGAGAAAGATGTGGAATGTTGTATGACACTTAGTAGGAATGGGCTGACAAAAGTTCAGCCAGTTTCTGGAATATTTGGTTAAGTATAGTTCTCAGGGGCTATGGAATTTGTTCTGTGGCCAAGCAGTGATTGTTGGGCAGTTTGGATCTTATTGGGAGGGCTGGAGGGGAAGAGTTAGAGGCTAAGCCCCTGTGCAAGAGGATGGGGGGAGCAGCGGCAGGGCACAAGGGTGTACAAAGGCCACTGTGGAAAATCCACAGTCCTTCAGCATCTCTCACAGCAAGTTATGCAATTAAACAGTTAAATGGTGCTTTCTTTCAAGAAAGCAGAATTAGGCTAACATAAAACCCATAGTTCCATGGGTTTTTGTGGACTGAGGAAATACATATTCTAAAGTGGGATCTGAACCAAGCATCTGGGGGCACAGTGACTATGGTCATGCCTGGTGCGAGCACTTACTCCTCACTCCTCTCTCCAGGGAAGAGGTTGATTAGAGGATCCCTGCTGGTCCTTCTCTGTCCCTGGAGAAGGAGAAGATTCTGTTCTGAGAGGTGAGTTAGGAGGAGAAGCAAACAGCAGGGCCCAGTCCATCCCAGGCCTGCATAGAGAGTGCAATCCAATCAGCTCACCTCAGTGAACTTGGCAGCACAGCTCTGCCCTGTGCCTGTCCAGGTGCCTGTGCCCAGGTGTGTGAGTTTCATTCATGGGAGTGTCAGCCAGCTTTGTGGCTGCAAAGATCACCCATGTTCTCCAGCCCAACTTTACCAGTAATACAATTGACATTTTGATCTCCATCTGTCTGAATTATGCATCTACTTCTTTATTAGTTCCAAACTCAGAATGGAGAACAGGGTGATTTCATTATTGAACTGCCAACCCCAACAGGTCTAGGAATTCTTATAAATCTTAAGTAATATTACTTGAATAATACTACTGGTATGTGAAGAAAAATATATGGGTGTGATCTGGGCCACTTTCTCAGTTAATTTCCAGCTAAATAACAGCAATAACAACAACAACAACAATAATAACTATAATTAATTAAATACTTAATATGTGCCAGGTAATGGCCTAAACACTTTTTTTTTTTTTTTTTTTGGTATAGAATGTAGGCAGCCTAAGCATTTTATGTATGTTATCTTGATTCTTACAACACATCTATTAGATATATATGATGAATCCCATTTTTTCAGGTGAAAAACAGGTTTAGAGAGATTGAGCAGCTCTCCCAGGGTCACACTGCTGTAAGTGGTTATAATGCCACATAGTTTCTCATATGCTTGAGCTCTGCTCCTGTCTCCTTGCGCTGGGCTTGCCTACGCTCTCAGTGTTCCCTGGTGACTCATACACAAGGCCATTATAGGGTGTGGCCTTGAAAGTACCTTCACCTTCCTCCTGATTCCCTTGCACTTGCTTTTGTCTTTCTCTGGTTTCATATTCAGACTCAGATAGATGCCTCTCACCCCACTCAGTTTCAGTGAGCCTCTGAACTCTGCTTGTCTTTTTTTATACCTTGACTTTCTGATGCAGTATTTTACTTTGCTCATATCCTTGGCTTTGTGGTCCAAGTTACCTTGGTTATAAATATCAGCTACAATTTTAGCTCTACAGAACTTTGTCTCTCTTTCTTCTTGCAATAGGAATATGATTCAGGGGGGTTAAAGGAGGGTTAAAACTCTTATATATGCAGCATTCAAAACAGCTATGTGATCCTGTTGTCAGAAAAGAATTATTCCTCTGTATTTGCTTTAGTACAGAGCAATGTCTTTTGCCTTTTGGAGAAAAATACCCAGCCGATGATCATGAGTTGTTGTCAGTGAAGCAAGAGTAGTCAAGGTGAGCCTGAGATACCTGGGCTCGGAGTCAGGTGACAGGAGGCTGTGGAGGGCATCAGGAACCCTAATCAGGTGGAAATAGGTAAGACACTGTTGGTGAGCCCCCTAGAGAAATCCAGTTCACATGGTAAATGTGAAGAAAAAGGTCAGGAAGATGTGATGTCAAAGCTGGCAGGAGTACATAAAGAGGAGAATTCTGGGACCTGGGGGAGGCCCGGGGTCCCTTTTGAAACCCAAGGCCCACTTTGTCTTGAAGGCGCAGCCCTCTCACTATGGGGTCTGGGGTCTGTCAACCATCTCCCAGGTACCAGAATTCACTTTTTAAAAATTTTAATTAATTTAATTTTAATTCATTTTGCTCATCTGGGCAATCAATGACTATTGAATCTTTATTTTGTGCACAGCACTTACAGGGAGTCAGTGATCTCCTAGTGAACAAATTTTAGATGCTAGAGAGGGAAACAGAGATGAGTAGTCAGAATACAGTGCAGGAAGTGCTTTTATAGTGCTCTTCAGGAGTACCAAGGAGGAAGGGACGTCTACCCAGCTGTCCTTGAGAGGTCAAGGAAAGCTTCCTGTAGGCAGTGCTGTCTAGTCTTTGACTTGTAGGATGAGGAGGGTCAGCAAAGTTTGCGGAAAGGACAATGAGTATTCTGGGTAACACACTTGAGAGCCCAAGGGCAAGGGAAAGCATGGCACACTGAAATTACCCAGGGACATTCAGTGTAGCTCGATCATAGAATGTGATCTGAGGAATATCGGGGATTGACTTTGGAGAGGACAGCCTGCCTGGGCTGCTCTTAGAGCCCTATTCTCAAGTGGTTCCATGTAGTGCCAGGAACATGGGACAGTTGTCCAAACTGCTACTTATGTAACAAGTGTCCAGGCCTCAAAAATCAGTGTCACTTCAGATGGTAGCTGCACTTGTGAGCATAGCATAACCTATGGAGAAATTGAATCATTGTGTTGTACATCTGAAACTAATGTAACATTGTGTGTCAACTATACTCAGTAAAAAATTTTGAAAAAAAATTAAAAAAAAACAATGTTAGTGTTCTGTTTATTGATTGATTGATTGAGGTATGATTGACATAACTACTGTCAGTGTTTCTTTTGAGTCTTCAGGTTTTGACTTTCAAAATCCCAAGTGGTCTAGAATTCTCAATCAGACTTTCCCATTCTGGATATTAAGATTCTGAATCATGTGCACAACTATAAAACACCCCAAGCCCATCCTCACCCCTAACAGAAAACAGAAAAATCCCTTTCAACTTAAAAGCATATTCAGGAAATAATTTTTAATTCTTTTATTTAAGTTTAAAATCTAAAAGCTTTGATTTAAAGCCTACTAAATAAACAGTTTGAGGAATTGAATGGCTTTTTAAAATGAGCTTTGGTTTAAGATAATATTTAGAACTTTACATTCATGTTCTTCAAGCAGCAATTCATACAAGGCTTTACTAAAGCAATCTGGCTACGAACTATAAAAACAGTTTTTAAGCAAATTTCAAATATGCAAAAAGAAAAAATAATTATTTGCTTTAATAAAAGATTCTTTTGTCTGAATAGTCTATGGATTATTGTTTTTTAAAAATGTTACATATTTTTTTTCAACCGAAATTCCCTAGATGAGAGTTCTTGCCTGTTCAAGGTTTTCATGTTGAACTATGAGCATTTGTTTGTATACATATGAATCTCTGTGTTTAAATATCATATATAAATAAAGGCAAAGCACAAATATATTTGGGGCCATAGTTTAGAATTGATGAAACTACACACAGAAAAGAGGAGGAATGTTTGATGTTTCCTCTCTGTTTGCTCTCTTCTTGCCCCTACATCTCTCTCTCTACCTCCTGCTCTTTCTCCCTGTACTTCTCACCCTTACCACTGGTCCTGCCCTGCCCAATAAAGCCTCTGCACCTTCCTGCTTGTAATTTGTCGCTAATCAGCTGTCACTGTCATAGCCATGATGAGAGGTTCATCTCTGGCTGAGGGTAATGGCCTTAAAAGTCACAGAGTCAATGTCAATGGGATCGCTCCAATTCAATCACTGAGCTGAATGAGGGATGGCACCTGCTGACATTAGCACTCATTTTGAGCTCAAGCATCTGGGCCCCAGTAAATAACCATCAGTGGGTGGGTCTGGGGGACAGGTCATTAGCCCCACGAAAAATAAATATCGCTTCCCTTGATGGCTGCGAGTAATTTAGCTCAGACGAGGAAATTTCACCCTAGATTAAGTATGATGAGCCAATATCAGTCAGAGGAGGCCAAACAGTGAGAGCTTGATGAGATAGAGGGAAATTTATATTCAGCTGGCTGCATGTGAGATGAGCTCAAAGAAACGACTTACCCTTCCGGCCCATCTTCATGTGCATACTCAGTGGTGGGCTTATCTTATTGCTTGCCTTTTGTTGCTTAGTTTGGGGGGGCTGGTGTTTGAAGTGGAGATTGGAGGCTAGACTAGGGTGAAGAAGGAGAACAGGTTTCAAATTTTTCCCTACTTTGCTTTTGTGATTTTGTCCTCTAGCATGTAATGTCACAACTTAGCCCTTATGCCAGCACTTGGCTAGTGGAAGAGTTTTGCCACGCCTGCCGGCTTTCACATGCAGACCTCCCCTCCTGAGAGAGCAGACCCAGCTTTAATTGTTTTGGAGGCCCTGGAGGCTCCTTTCCAACACTAGTAAATGGGTTGGAGAGAGAGATAAGGTAGGGCTGGATCCCTCTTTTTTGATCCTTGGGCAGGAAGAGCCACCAAACTCGATTCACAAGAACATCTTTTTATTTGTCCCACTGATGTGATCCATCAAATCCAGAAGGGTTATTAATAGAAGGTCTTTATTAGAAGCAGTTTAGCTCACTTTAGAATCACACTTTATATCTGTAGGGATCTGCCCTCGGTCCACTCTCTCCCCCATTGAACTAGATATATCTCAAAGCTGGGTGGATCAAGTTCCCAAGCAGTCTTTTGCAATAGTAACTGGAGACAATATTATTTCTTTTGCCACTCCCTTTGATAACAGACCTTAGAAGATTTCAATAGGCATGTACCAGCCATTAAAACATTTTCTAAGTAATATACTCACCTGATTATCAGCCAAAAATTCTATAGTATTTTTAAAAAGCTAGATTTTGTTACCTGACTTGTATATCTGAATTTTGTTCTTATAATTCTGGAAACAATTTCATTACAAAGAAATGGGTTTTAGTAGCATGGACACCTGGAGGGTGGTAAAGCATGTGTGCACAGATAGTAAAAGGGGAATCTTGTGTAGAGGCACGGGATGCAGAGGAACCCTTACTTAGGGGACAGGATCAGTGAAGACCTCTGTGAAAGCTCTTACTCTCCTAGGAGCTCAATAAATATTTCTTGATTGAAATCACAAAGACCTGCTGTGGTGACCAAATGCATCTCATATAGATACTTTGTTTTTTCAGAACAATGATCACAATTATATATAGAAAGATACTTGGGTGATTGTTTTTGACCTATAGTGAATATTCAGTGAATATTTGATGAATGAAGGTTAAACAAATATTTACTTTAAGTTTCCTCTTCTGCACTATATATTCCATAGGAGCAAAGACTGTCTGTGTTTTTGACTGCTGTATTTCTGTGCCTAGCTCAGGGAATGCTGCACAATAGGTGCTCAGTAAATATTTGACAGAGAATAAAACTTTTTGTTGAGTACTTCTTATATGTCAAGTACTTTGTGAGGGACTAAAACATTCTGTATATACAAGCTGGAGTTTGTTATTTAATTGAAGAAGACAGCTATCCATATATAAGAAAGTCAAAGAAGAAAGCATGTGCTATACATATCTGTTTTCTATAATATAATCTGATGTTGCATTTGTGTTTACCAAAATGTAAAATGAATTAAGGAAGAGAGTACCCTGGTAAAACTAAGACTTGTGAAGAATTCCTATAAGAAAGAATATATACTACTTGATCTATGGAAATTTGAGTACAATGATTTTATACTTGATTCTTATTAGTAAATGCCCCCGGGATATATTCTTGTTTAACATGTAAGACTATTAAAGCTCTTCTACTCCTTTAACTGGTAGATTTTTTCAGTGAATTGAGGTCCACAACTTTGTGATATGTGTTGGGAAGGTATCTTATCATTCAGATGAGAGAGAAAGAGAGAGGAGTTAGAGAGTTGCTCAATACTGCAGAAGCCCAAATCTTTATCACTAAACAGGTAAGGGAATAAGGAGGGTGGAATAAATGTTAAATCAAGTGTTTAATTCATCAACAGAGTACTATATTATCATTGTTGTCATTAAAAGTACCCTCATGGACAGAAATGCAAAATAAAATTTATAAACCATTCTCTTATTATAGATTTTATTCTAGATACTTTTGTATGTTCCTATTAAGAGAAAGATTACTAATTGGCTAATACTTTCTGGAACTGTAATGGAGGAAGTTTTCCAAGTCAGTTTTTTGTTTGTTTGTTTGTGTGTTTAAACATAATAGCTGTGCTTCTGGCAGGCTAAGTGAAGAGGTAATTAAAACAGCCCCAAACTCCCTATTTCAAGGATCTGAAATCAAAGAAAATTTTTTCTCTACAAGAATCTTCCTATCCTTCCTACCAGATCCTATTGATTGAATTACTTATATTTTTACTTTTGAAGGAAATTAGATGACTCTGATTCTATACTTCTGATTGTTTTGGAAAAAATTAAGAATACTTTTATAGTTTCTATTTTAAAATGTAGAATTGAATATTTCTAAATTTTAATAAAAATACGTTCATCCTAATTTTAGGAATTAAATTATTTTCTTGTTATTGGACAGAATATTTATTTCTATGATGAATGTTCTGATTAATAATATTTATCTTGAAAATGTTTGTCTTATACTAATATTTTACAGGACGTATGTGTGTAGATTCATGTGTTTTATATACCAAAGTGGAAGTTGTTTCGGAATCAAATACTGCTCTTTGTATGACTTGCAGGTTGTCTGTTTTCTCTGATTGTTCTCCTTCAATGTAAGAAGTTACTGTTAAGGTGTTACTGTCTGATGTGGAATCTACAGAGGCTCAGGGATTTAATTTCTTGAATATTTATGTTTGGCTTTTAATATTTTGCATAATCACAGTATTATTTAGCCTCACTTGGTAGCTGAAAAGTGATTATTCTCATTTGGTTTTCTAATTTCAAGAAGGTTTTGTTGCCAAAAGGTAAAAGGTAGTAGAGCCAAAGTTTTAAGCTGCTGATACATATTTTTAAAATTTGTGACTCAGATTTGGTAACTTTAGTATGTGGGCCAGGGTTGTAGCTAAAATTGTCTTATGTCACTCAGATTTGAATGAATTAAAGCCAAGTATTGAGTGTGTGTATGTGTGTGTGCATGTGTGTGTGTGTGTATGTGTATGTGTGTATATGCATGGTAGATGGAGGGGAGAGGAATGGGAAAGTAATTGTTTCTTTCTTCATATTCTGAACGTTTCCACCAACCTTCCTTGTCTCCATATTCCTCTACCCATTTTCACTTGGGAGAGAAAGATTTGGGGCTAGGTGGAGGAAAAAAACAAAAGAAAAAAAAGTGGATAAGAGAAAGAAGAAGGAAAAAGCAGTTGAAACAGAAGCAGAATTAAATATAGAATAATTTAGAAAAACTCAACAACAAATCGACCTGGTACAAAGACTCCTGTAGGGTGTGGGGTTATCATATTTTAGAGGTCAAGGAACAAGATGCTGTGCACTTTACATACATTGTCCTATCTCATCTTCACAGTAATTTATTATTCCCATATTATGTATGAGAAAACTGAGGCTCAAAGGAGTTAATTGTCTAAATTCACCTGATTAATAAAAAGCCATGTTACACTTGGAACCCAGGTCTCTCTGATTCCAAAGCCTGTGCTTTTAGCCACAACATTAAGTGAATGCTTGTTCATTTGAATTGATTTTACAGGGATGCAGATTTTGCTTTAGGTTATTTGGTGTATGTGATCACCTATAATACAGAGAATGGCTGGAATATGTATGTCAGAATGACTGTGGAAAACATATTTTAGGCCTTATCATTGGAAGGAGAGTTTTTTTTTTATTTTGCTGAAAAAGTAGGAGAATATATTATGTTTTGAGAGTTTGGCAGAGAAGTTGGTACAAATGATGACTGTGGTTATTTTCAACCATGTGAAACAACACCATTATGGAGGAGATGAACAGCTTTTCCTTTAGTTTTAGGTGATAAGGGCCTTCCAGTTTCCTTCTTTTTGAGGGAATGCATACCCTGTTCCTAAAGCCTAAAATCAAAGGATGAGAATGCAATAGAGCTGTGCATCCTAGATCTTATTAAAATGTGACCACCACTAGGTTATTCAGGAATTTGGGATTATCCATGTTCCTTGGCTTTCTTCTTTTCCCTCTTGTTTTGGGATTTAGGATATATCACTTCTTTTTTCAGATAAGTGACAACAGGGTATATAACATTCAGCTTTGCTAGTTGTTACCAGATGTTAATAGGAGAAGATAAAGGTCACAGTCTATGGTGAACTACATTTAGGGATAATTTGTATATTGAAACTTTCCATGTTTTACCTCTTCTCTCTTTACATAGAGTCCTGAGAATTATTTTGTAAGTTTGAAAATCAGCACTAAATGTTTTCCAGCAACATTTGTAGGCACACCCACCCATCCACACCCCCCTTACACCACCCCCAACACACACACAATAACATAGTGCTTTGTCCCTCAGACTCACTTTACAGAGCAGAGCTCATTAAATTTTCAGAGCTTGTATGGTTTTTCTTAATGAAGTGGATAGTGTTGCTATGATATGGTGAAGATATGGTAGACAGGGCCTAGGTCAGAGCAATGATCTAAGTAAACACAAAGATAACTGGACTAAATTAGGAATTTGTAAATTCTAGTAGTAAATGTGTTTCCTAAAAGAAGTTATATTTAAAATGTTTTTCAAGATGAACCCTAAATTCACCAGAAGGCTTTTTCTATTAAAAATAACCCTCCAAAACCAGTTTATAAATATCATAATTTTAAAGGGTATAGTCTCTAAATGTATTAATTTTAGAAGTACCATTTCCATTTATTTTGAATTCAGTGGCCCATCCTCTAAGTATGATGATAATGATAATAATGGGGATACAGATTAGCAGCATTAATACGAGTTTCATTGCAGGATAGTATTAGTAATAATAAATTACTGCAACAATTTTGTTGTAAGTTTATGAAATGAGGTTTGGAGGTGTAGAAGTTAAAAGACTTTATCAAAAGGGAAAGATTTAAATTAAAAAATATATTTTTTTATATTTCTCTTTTATTTGTAAGTCTTATTTACATTGTCCCTCCTATTCTGTAATAGCTGGCATTTATTATGATCTGATAGCTATCTGCAGTGTTTGTGCATGAGAAACTAATGAACAGTTGACAAAGTCATCACGTTAAAGAGGTTGATGATGAATTGATTGCCATTACACAGGTATTGTGTGCATTCTACCAGTTGACATTTTGAACTTCTCCCCTAATGCAGGTTGCTTTCTCTCATCTAGGAAACAGATAAAAGTCAGGCATTCCCAATTAAGCCTGGTGAGATCCCATACCTTCTAATTACAGGCTAACTTACTGTGTCTAACTGTAATAGACATTTTGTTAGCAAATTGCTTTGAACACCCAAGTATAACCAATAAAGCAAATAAGAAAGTATTAGAATTACTAGCAAAAGTGTTCAATGTGTTGAATTTTACTATTGAATGGTTTATAGTAATCTCTCATAGTCACCTACGTTTTCTTTCACTTTTCTTTTTAAAGGATGTTGTAGTTTGGCCAGTAATAGCAAGACTATGAATTTAAAGTGATAGGAAGGAAAAAACAAAAACAAAACAAATGACTTACCAACTAAAGGACTCAGAAGAATTGCAAGAATATTGTAGGACGGAATTCAAGTTTGTAGTGATTAACAGTTGTGGTAGGAGATTGATAACAAAAAAGCTCACATAAATTTAATCAAATTGTGTAATTAGGATTGCTGCAAAGAGATTAGAGATTGAGTTTCTGTATATCAGAAAAAAAGTTTTATTTTACCTTTTGAAACTATTCTGTTGCATTTTTTAAAAGATTTTATTTATTTGTCAGAGAGAGAGAGCATAAGCCGTGGGGGGGGGGGGGTGCAGCAGGCAGAGAGAGAGGGAGAAGCAGGCTCCCCACTGAGCAAGGAGCCTGATGAGGGACTTGATACCAGGACTTTGGGATCATGACCTGAGCCAAAGGCAGATGCTTAACCGGCTGAGCCACCCAGGTGTCCCAATTCTGTTGCATTTTTTTTCTGTTTGAATTTTATGTTGAGGGTGAGTCAAAGGATTCAAATTGACATCATTGTAATACTGGTAAAATGGCAAAATGTGAGATTATGGAATGTAGGTCTCATAAATAAATTGCATTCCAGTTGTTTTATTTTTAGACATTTTGCAGAAACACAGAAAAAGCCACTGATAAACTGGAGAAGGGCTGTTGTTCAGCCATCTGTTGCACAATGTATCTTTTCTCTTACTTTTTGCTACTTTCATTAACATTTGTTTCTTGTAGCGCTCTCCTTACTGTTTTTTATTATGATCGGGGATACCAGATCATCATCTACTCTAGACATCTTTGGCAAGTCAATATTCATTGGATTCTGACTCTAGAGATGCGGTTAAATTCATCCTTTTGTTTTTTGATTCTAGACTTGTCCAACAAACTCTTGGCAATTAGCCTGAGAAGGGTTTGCCAGTAGACGTATTGTTATGTATATGCCACCTTTGCTCTGCACAACTTTTTGTTTAGATTTAAATTTAAATTTAACCAGTGTTCATTGAGCACTTATTTCTCTTTCTGTTCTTTAGTTTGCAAGACAGTTTACAGGGCCCTTTATAGTTTACAGGGAATATGGAGCCTATATATCTCTTTACGGTTTCTAAGGAATATTCATCCATCTATTCTCATATGATATTGGCTTTATGTATACGTACATGAATGGCACAATTCCTACTCTGAAGAAGCTTACAGTCAAGTTGAAAAGGTAATCATAAACATAAACGACTTATCACTCTATTATGGAACTTAAAAATAACCCTAAGAGGAGATTTGGAAAAGATATAATAAAGTTTAAGTACATATCAAATTTGATACTTGCTTAAAAGAAATACATGGGCTCACTTTTAGATATTTGGAAATTTTATCTAAAGTCCTCTGTATTTTAGAATTTCTACATCAGATGCTTTGTATTAATAATGGAGATAATAATACCTCACTCTTGTAAAACATGTGATACTTTTTAAGGAGCTTTTAAATTTTAGATTTCATTTTATTCTCATTAATGTGATAATCTGCTGAGGTTCTTTTCTGTCATTGATTTGATTACAGTTTTTACACAGCAAGAAGAGAAATGGAATCACACTACATTAGATCTTGAAGGAAATATAAAGATAATCTAATCTAATGCCTTTATTTTAAAAATGAAACTGAGGCCAAGGTTAAGTGACTCATCTTAGGTCACATTGCTAGTTAGAGCCAAATCCTCTGACATTAAATCAATCACGGTTTCTACCAAATCCCACTGCTCATGTCCAATATGGGCTTTTCAAGTCTTCTGCCAAGGAAGACCCATGGGTTTAGGCATAAATTATCCAGTTCAACTCCCTGCCCTACCCAAATGCACTGCTCCCTGCTTCCTCTCTCTTTCCTTCTTGCCTTCTCTCCTTCTGTTTTTTTCTTCTTATTAGGCTCCTGTCACTCACCTATACTAGACAACCCGCTGTAAAATCCGTTTCATCCTTGCTTGGTAGTATACGTGGCAGTTGAAGTTATTTGGTCTTGATACCATGGTATTGGAATGTCTGTTCTGGATATTTGAATATTAAAATTTTCCATTTCTAGAACAGAGAAGGTAGGCTTATGGAATCGACATAGAATTTGTAACACTTGAGTGAGATCCTCAAGAAATTTTGCTGGTGGAAGAACATATTAACAATGGCTCCCTATGAGCATAGATACCAAAGTATTTCTGAGCCATGGTTAGTCTAATATGGTATTACTCTCTGTCTGTCAGGGATATCAACAGAAGTTTGCTGTATAGTCTCATTGTAACCTTCAAAAGGTAAATGTAGGCCAAGCTTTTATTACAGTGGTGGGGTGGAGGCACTCTGGGTTCAGATCTCACGTGCATGAAAGGCCCCAATTTAGACTTTTAAGATCATTGGTATACAGTCTCAGAGATATGCTGACAGCTCTGAAGGGTTGTTCATCATAAACCTTAGCGTGTTCCCTTACCACACTTCAGTACTGCCCTATGAATTTTAAAATCATAGAATTATCTTATGACTAGCTCAGTCATATTACATTGCATGTTTTTCTGCTAAACATGTTAATTTGTCAAGTGTGTGCCTTTTAGGGGCATCTGGGTGGCTCAGTCGGTTAAGTGTCTGCCTTTGGCTCAGGTCATGATCCCAGAGTCCCAGGATTGAGCCCCACATCAGGCTTCCTGCTCAGTGGGGAGTCTGCTTCTCCCTTTCCCCCCTCTCATGCTCTCTTTCTCTCTCACTCTCTCTCTCAAATAAATACATAAAATCTTTTAAAAATGTGTGCATTTTACATGTATACTATAATTATTCTGGTTTTTAAAAATTTTTTTAAATGTATTACATTCTCAATAAGATATGGCACAGATTGTTTTAAACTTTGGTAATCCATTTATTTTGTATTTAATTCCTCTTATAGTCCTGTTACAGATTTATATGTAAGTTGAACTGTTTTGTTTAGATTAAGTCCTCATTTGTTCTCTCTAAACATATCCTCAGTAATATAGAGTATAGTACTACTAGCTATGCTGAGAAATATCTTATTTAAAAGTTCCATCCTTTTGCCTTTGGTGAGATTCAGTCCATTTTTCATGGTGTGGTAACTGAGACAGTGCTCACCTATGTATCCTTTGTGATTCTATAAATTTGAGTATTACATCCTGTGTGCTTCTTAGTTATAAAAATGGAATATGCCAATGCCCCTGACTCTTTAGATGCCATCCCTGAGACTTTTAAAATATCATTAGATTTAAAATGTCATCTGAATAGGAAACAAACAGGGTTGTTGGAGGCTCCGGAGAGGGGTGGGAGGATGGGGTAACTGGGGGCTGGACATTAAGGAGGGCACGTGATATAATGAACACTGGGTATGATACGAGACTGATGAATCATGACCTGTACCTCTGAAACCAATAATACATTATATGTTAATTAATCGAACTAAATAAAATGAAAAAAAATGTCATCTGATATTTTTTGATCCACAGTCACATTGTTCCAGAAATTAACATGCTATAGTGGTAGAGTATTTTTATTCATTGTCCTTTTTTTTCATTGTGCAAAAATAAATCAACCTGGTTTTGAACATTATCAAAAACAATTTTAAAAAGTTTAAAATCGGCAAAAATCTTATCATAAGTCTAGTGTTTGAGGTTCAAAGTTGACATAATTATAAAAGTAAGGCACAGGTATTATAAAAACTTCAAAGCATCAAAATATGCAAGGTAAAACATCAAAGTTGTCCCCCATTCCTCAATACAATTTTCATCATCAGTAACTTGGTGGGTACCTTTGCACATTTTTTCTATGTTTTCGTACAAATTCTTGTTAGGTCTTACCATTAAGTTATATTTACTTGAAGATGGTCAAAAAGATTTCATTGCCTACCCTTGAATAATTTGTATTCTGTAATTGCTTCTTTACAAACATGCCTTGAAATCACTGACAGCAATACCAATGATGGAATTGTAATGTAGTAGAAATAACCCCAAATGCTGCAACAAAAATCCTGAACTTTGGCACTTACTAGCCTCACTAATGGTGTGACTGAGTAAATCATTAATTTCCTTTTGCTCATTTCTGAGATGTCTTTCATTTTTGTAATTCTATTAATTCTCTTACCAAGTAAGGAACACTTATATACGGATTTTCTTTTATAAAGAAAATGAAGCACTTTATAAATAATGAAGAATGCAAAATTTAGAAAATTTTTGCCTAAGGAATTACATGGTGAAAATAAACCTGATTAATTTATAATGGGAAGAATAGTTCAGTATTGACTGTACTTTGGGATAAAGTAGATAGATTTATATTATGATTCAATGTAACACCTACATTCATTAAACTATAATCTTAGCTTTGAATATGCTTTAGTTTTTCTTTAAAGAAAAACTTAAAAGAGGTAAATAAAACATAACTGGAGAAATTTCATTATGAAGAAATGGATTTTGTCTATATTCCTGTTTTTGTTGTGACCCTTTGTAAAGCCATTACATAAATTCTAAAGGACTGTAAGGTTATGAATTCAACTGATATTTAGAATTTAAAGTTATAATGAATGTAAAGTTTTAGTCTATTTTATATTGCTAGTGTTAGAAAATGAAATCAAGAAACAGAAAGTATCCACAAATCTGAGGAGGTCTAGTGGATATGTCCAAAGAATTTCAGGTGTAATTAGATAAAAATATAATTAGATAAAAAGACAGATATCTTTTATCTAATAAGCAGACATACTCATCAGTATTTTATGAAATGTGAAGATGGAAACTATATTATTCACTCCCAAATTTATTCAGAATTTACACTCTTCTTTATTAAAGGAAAGTATCAAATTTGATGTCTTTCAGGGTTGTAACAGAACATTGCCAGTTTTTTTTTTTTAATATTAAAACTGAGTATAGGCTGATTGAAACAAAAATGATTCCATGACGTATGGCAGGTCATTCTGCCTTAATGGGTAGAAGAAAAGCTTTGGAGAATTGGGTTTTATTCTCCCTTCTGTTGTACCCCAATTATACAACTGTGATAGTTAGTACATTGTCTTTGGGTTTTCCTTAACCAGTTTAAGGCAGAAAATAAAAATAGGCACTTAGATACCTGTTAGGTACATTGTCTTTTTCAGTGGTGGTTTATTGTAATATAGTTCTGATGTTAATCATCCAAAGTTAGCATCCGACACCGCAGGTTTAGGGACATGGTCCCCAATAAGACTGTCCTCACATGAGATGCCAGCTGAATATGTGGGGACTCCAGGCAGCTGCACATCTCACCAACTGACTTCAAATCCATGGGGTTCCTGGAACCCCGTTGAGATTCAATAATTCACTAGAATAACTCACAGGACTCATACACTTATGATTATAGTTTTATTACCAAGGATACAAATCAGGACCAGTCAAATGTAGAGATACATAGGGCTGCCTCTGGGAGGGTCTTGAATGCAGAACTTCCCTGGTCTCCCCCATGGGAGTAGGGGGCATCAAACTCCTGCACATCAGTGTATTCACCAGCCAGAAAGATGCCTCAAGCTTCAGTACCCAGAGTTTTTATTGGGGTTTCATTATGTAGGCATGGCTGATTGAATCATTGTCTACATAATTGAATTCAATCTTCAATCTCCAGAGGTTGGGAGGGCAGGCTGGTATCACAGATCAAAGCCCTGATCCTCCAAGAGCATGGTTAGCCTGCAAGCTGTCTATCACTTAGCATAAACTCAGGTATGAAACAAAAAGCTCATGAATATCAAAGACATTCCTTTTTCTTAGGAAATTCTAAGGACTTAGAGTCTCTTCCAAGGAACATGGACAGAGGCCAAATTCTTGTATATAACAAGTTAGTATGCTCCAAAGCCCTCTCTTTTTAAAACAAAAACAAAAACAACTTTGACTATGGTTGACACACAATGTTACATTATTTTCAGGTGTACAACATAGTGATTTAGCTTCTCTCTATGTTATGCTATGCTCACCACAAGTGTAGCTACCACCTGTCCACCACATAATACTATTACAGTACCACTGACTATATTCCCTATGCTGTGCCCTTTATTCCTGTGACTTATTCATTCCAGAACTGGAAGCCTCTACCTCCCTTTCACCCGTTTTGCCCATCCTCCCACTTCTGATCTCACTGGCAGCCATCAGTTTGTTCTTAAATTTATGGGTCAGATTCTGCTTTTTGTTTGTTTACTCACTTGTTTTTTAGGTTCCACACATGGGTGAAATCATACAGTATTCGTCTTTGTCAGTCTGATTTATTTCACTTAGTATGATACCTTCTTGGTCCACCCATGTTGTTACAAGTGGCAAAAAAATATTCATCCTTTTTTATGGCTGCATGATATTCTTCTCTTCTCTCTCTCTCTCCCTCTCTCTCTCTCTCTCTATGTGTGTGTGTGTGTGTGTGTGTGTGTATCACATCATTATCCATTCATCTATTGATGGACACTTGGGTTGCTTCCATATCTTGTCTATTATATATATAAGCAAAGCCCTTTCTTTAAAACATTAGTACAGATCTTCCTCAACCTGCAATGGGGTTATGTCCCAATAAACCTATCACAAATTGAAAATGTCTAAGTAAAAAATGCATTTAATACACCTAAATTACTGAGCATCAGAGCTTAGCCTAGCCTACCTTAAACGTGCTCAGAACACTTATATTATCTTACAGTTGGGCAAAATCAAATAACAGAAAACTTATTTTATACTGAAGCATTGAATATCTCATGTAATTTATTGAATACTGTACTGAAAGTGAAAAACAGAATGGTTGTATGGGCACAGAATGGTTATAAGTGTATTGGTTGTTTACCCTTGTGACTCCATGGCTGACTGGGAGCTTCTGCTGCTAACCAGCATAATGAGAATATTGTACAGCATATTGTATTTGGGGGTTTGGTTTCTACTGAATGCGTATCACTTTTATACCATCGTAAAGTCAAACAATCCTAAGTCGAGCCATCCTAAATTAGGGATTACTGTTTCTACTATGTACGCACCATAAACTAGTCATAAAGTCAGACATTCTGGTTGTTTTCTTCCAGGACTTCTGAAAGTATATAGCTTCCTTCTCTTCCAATCCATTCTTTCCAATCCTCTCATAGTCTGGTTGGAGTATGAAATAGTGTTCTAATATTGGTAACTTTTTTTCTGAGAAAACTATGTGAATCAAAATGGGTTTCTAGGCAAGGTCTAAAGGATTGAGGCTGAGAACAACTTCTAATTTTAATAAATATTAAAAATATCTGTTCTTGCTGGTCCCATGCTTCTTTTATATTCATTGACTTCAAATATTTGAAGTTGTAACATTTGTTTATGTACAACATAATTGTTGTAACTGCTACTGTAAATCATAGCAAAATGGTTTGTGGTCAGAGTGGATCTGATTTGGCTTTACCTATGCATGTGTTCTTATAATGAGAGAGGTATGGAAATAGACTCATCACTTCATTGTTAAAGTATATCAGAGGAACAGACTGCTAAAATCAAATGGTACTTTAGTTTGGTCCCAGCTCCACTAATAGGGCCTGTTGTATAGGATAACATTCAAAAATTACCAACAATTTTTTAAAGATTATTTATTTATTTTTTTGACAGAGAGCAAGCGAGAGAGAGAGAGAGAGAGAGAGAGAGAGAGAGGGAGAGAGAGAGAGAGAGAAAGCACAAGCGGGGGAGCGACAGAGGCAGAGGGAGAGGGAGAAGCAGACACTCTGCTAAGCAGGGTGCCCACGACCCTGGATCACGACCTGATCCAAAGGCAGACGCTCAACCAGCTGATCCACCCAGGTGCCCCACCAACAAATTTGATTGGCTGTTGAGTTAGGTTGGATTCCATGATGTGATTCATTTCATTAAATTTTGTTGCCTCAGGATTAGAGTTATTATTGTTTCCTTTTCGGGGAAACTTAAAAGAGGGAACACTATAGGAATAACTAAAAGTCCTAATTTCTCATGGAATTTTTAACCTTAATGGAACCAAATTAAGATTTAAAAATATGCAAAATATTCATTTTCTATTTTTGAAAATCATGTTCTAACTCAAACCATGTATTTCCTCTTGGTAGTTGTTGGTTGGCAATCATGTATGCTTTTATGGTTTGTGGAGTTCTTAGAAGTCTGAAATATGCCACAGGCTGAGTGTTGTAAGATGAAAATGCATCGACCTTGATGTTAGGCACAGGGGTGTTAAGTGTACTGGTCATGAAAAAGCCTCTTTAGATCAGGCAACAAATAGTAGGTATTATTACTACTATTATCCATGCAGGGTTTGTTGGGAGAGTAAGAGACAGATACTGTATATTGAAATAATTTATTTGTTGCTAATAACTAACATCATATCTGGTTTAGAATCATGGTTTATTTTGGCTAAGAAATTCCAATGAATCTCAAGGGAAAAAAGTGCACAGAGGAAAAACATGGATATCTCAAGGTTTGAGAACTGACTGATTCTTACTTTGTGTTGTGGGCAAGAAATTAATATTTAGGTTGGAAAATGATAGCAATTTGGAGGGAAGTACAGAACTGCATTTATTTTGTGTTTTGCGGCTATATTACTCAACACTGTGAGCATATTTTTTTTGTACGAAAATGAATGTTTCTTTTGTGGGAGGGTGCCATTTTATGTGATGTTGAAATTTCTCCCCTACAAACTGTATTTTATCTTGGGAAGTGATTGGTGTCAAAAGTATTGCTTGTATCAAGATATATGTACAGAGTGGCAGTTGCTCAGTAATATATAGTGCCCTGATGGTTTATGTTGATGGTGTACTGGCACAATTTACATCAGCCATTCTTTCTTACCTTGAACTGTAAGGTGCAATAACTTCTAGATTTATATTTGTAAGACTTTTAACCATTTAAGGAGTTATTTTTAACCAATTCACACATATTTATGATATTCTAGTTCTATCTGATTTGAAAATAAATATAGAACAGCACTGCCTGTAAGGCCATGAACAGGTAGGGAGCTCTTTGACACGTAGCACAGTTGATGCAAGTCATAAAAAAACAGCAACAAACAACAAGAACAACAACAACTATTATTATTTTTAATAGCTTACACTTAAGGGGGTGCCCTTTTGAAGTAGGTTGGTGTAATGATTAAGCACCTGGCTTCTGGAGTCCGACTGCCCAGGTTTGAATCCCAGATCTGCTAGGCATGTGACCTAGGCCAAGTTGCTTTACCTTTTTGTGCCTTAGTTTCCTGATTTTTAAAATCAGGAATTTTTAAAATTTTTAAAATTTTTAAAATTTTTAAAATTAAAAAAAGAATAGAAGGAGTGTTTGGGGGATTATATGAGATAATATATAGAAATACATAGAATGGTAAACTATTAATTTAATGATGATGCTTTGCAACATCTCTAGTCCTTACAGCAACCCTGACAAGTTATTTTTTCCTCCCAATTATAAATATGGAACTGAGTCTCAGAGAAGTTAAATGACTTGCCTTGAACACAGAGACTGAAAGTTAGGGGTGGTTGCCTGCGGTTCTTGAATTTGTTTCACTAAGTTTTATTGCTTTAGGATTCAAGCTTTATTATTCCTTTTTTAGTGAGACTTTAACAAGGGAGCTCTGTAGGGATATTTAAGTCCTAATTTTTCATGGAACGTTTTTAATGGTAATGGAACCAAATATCATAAAGTATACTGAAAGAAACCATTATCTAGCCTACAAACTGTTTTGGGGGGAGAGAGGATTAATATTATCACTGAGTCATAGTGTAAAATTTATGCAGTTTGGTTAAGTTGGAATTTATTTATAATTTAGAGAAAGTTAGAAGAAATTTTTGAGCATGGGTGTTGCACACAAACTGTCACACACACCCTAGAGCCCATTTAAATTACATGCACCTTGATTATCCAATTTGAGTACCAACCCTGGTAAATGTTACTTTAAGCTCCTATTAATATCAATACCTACTTTGCTTAAATAAATAATTTATGGAGATTATGAAAAAAAGTTTCTCTCTCTTTGACACTATTCCTCATACTCTCAAGATTTTTAGTGGCAAAAGCCATTGACATGCGAGTGCTGTCCCTCGCATAATTGTGACCCTCTTGCCATCTGGTTCAGTCTATGTGTATTGTAGAGGGTTAGTAGTTTGTTGAATGGTTTTGTCAAGATTATCTTTCGTATAGCCTTCACTGTCCTTAAACTTTTTAGAACCTGCCCTCTGGAGCTTTCAGCATGGTACCATGTAGCTGCAATTTGACATGTTGGAACATAATGTCAACACTAGTAGACTGTGCGAGGCCTGTGATATCAGAGGCAAGACAGAGTGAGATGTTCCCAATAGTTAAAATACCCCTGTTGTGGGAGTGGGGGCTAAAACCCAATGAGATGAAAAGAATCGGGTACAAAGCGGAGTGCTTATGTTTATATTTGAGAGCATTAGGTTAAGTTGTGATCTTATCATGTGTATTACTTAGTTCAGCCATGGTCTCTCCCACTCATGCCAACACCTGAGCCAGTGTCCTGGGAATAATCCCCCATATATCCCCATTTCCACACGCCCTTTTAGTGATCAGATCCTGTTTTATTACTGCGAATCTTAAATTGTTCTGTTCATCCCTTTTCCTCACTGCTCTTGCTGTTAAACTTTTTACACATTTGGAATGAGAAATGAGGATTTCTCAAATTATTAAATATCCTTCAAAAGATGATTTTTGTGTCTGTGTTCTACTTTATTATATGGTTCTACTCGATGAAAAAAATTATTTTTGTTTAGCTGATTTCTTTTTTTTTTTAGTTTTTATAAGTGATGTTTTTATGCAAATTATTTAGAAATGTATCTTGGGCTAGATTTCTAGATATAGAATTTCTGACCACAAGTTCTCATTATATTTTAAAGGCTCTAGAAATGTAGAGGTGTATTTCTTTTCAGAAAGGTTACCAGTTTATTCTCCCATAGTAGTAATATGGCTTCCGTCTCACCAACCTTGATTATTATTATCTAAAACAGTCTTGTCAATTCAGTAGATAAAAAATGTTATGATGTTAATTTAAATAGTATTTTTGAATGCTAGTGAGGTCGAGCAGTTTTTTGTATGTGTGTGTGACTTGCATCTCTAATTTTTATAGTTTGTAATGCTTGAATAGGCATTTTGCATATTAATATAGTAAAATCTGTTTTTCCATCATGTTTTCACTGGTTTTATACTGGTAAAATACTTTTATAAACTGAATATTGATCTCTGTTTTATAACATTTAAAAAATATTTAACTCTTTGATTCATCTGAAGTACATCTTGGTGTACTTTGTAAAATGAGTTTTCGATTTAATTTTTTCCAAATAGAAAATAATTTTTCCTTTGATTATTTAATGTGTTCTTTACTCTATATGCTACAGTCTGTTTTATGGCCATCTAATTAGTTCCATTGATCTGTCTGTTGATTTTTGCACAGATTCTCAATTTGTTTTAAATACTGAAGCTCTGAAACTACATTTTGATATTTAATGGAGTGAGTGCCCCTTCATTGTTCTTTTTTTTACCTCTTACGTTTGCGTTTCTATTGTCTGTTAATCCAGAGGAATTTTAGAATAAATTTATCATGCTTTTACCCAAAGTATCCCACTGGAAAGAACTGACACGTTTAAAGTATTTTGTGTCTCTTTATTTAATTAGATCTTATTTTACGTTTTCAGTAAAGTTGTCTAGTTTTAGTAATATAAATCCCACACATGTTTTTGTCATAATTATTTGTAGGCATTTTCTATTATTTTGTTGTTATTGTTATGTTAGTCACCATACAGTACATTATTAGTTTTTGATGTAGTGTTCCATGTCATTGTTTGCATATAATACCCAGTACTCCATGCAATATGTGCCCTCCTTAATACCCATCACCGGGCTAACCCATCCGGCATTTTCTATTCTTGATTGCTACTCTGAATGGGATCTTTTTTCTATGATATTTTCCAGCTCAATTTACTGTTATACATCTTTTAAATAGTTTTAATAGTTCCCACTGTTAAGTTGGGCACCAGAGGGAGCTGTGGTGTAGTGGAAAGAGACCTTGTGAGAAGGCCTGAGTCGAGTCCTGGCTCTGTAAATTATCATTTCCAGTGTAGCCTTGGCCAAATCTTCTATAAAATGGGAGAATTCCCTCCACCTTTCACAGTGTGTTGGGACAATTCATTCAGAAGTGTTGATGTACATGAGCCCCTTGGCAGATGATCTGGAGGGATTGAGTTTGGGAAACCTTGGGAGGCAAGTGTACTCACATTATATAATCTGGGCAGCTAATTACTTAGGTGTGAGGCAGTGCTTAATGGGAAACATGGTCTTATCTTGAGATGGGGAAGAAAGAAAAAAATCATTAGCAACATTTTTAGGATTTGGTAGTAAAGTCAATATCAGCTTCTGATTTTTATCTAATTATAGTATCACATGAATCAAGAGGGTAGAGTATTAGGATGGCAGCATGGTGTTGTGGAACTCAGGGAACATGGGTTCTAGTCCCCACTGTGCCACTTTGTAGGGTGATCCTGAGTGGTTCAGTCTTTTGGGACCTCAGTTTGCTAATACATAAAACAGAGAGTTTCAAGTACAGGAAAGCTTTTTTAAAAAAAATAAAACTAGAGTAAAAATGCTACAGTTTTTTAAATTTAAATATATTTTTAAAAAATCATCAAACTATTCATGTCTTTTAGTTTGTTAAAGTGTTGACAGACTCCTAACTAGAGCCTTGGGAGGAGCAACGCTGTAATCCAATGAATAATACCCACAAATCCAGGATCATGTTGGATATTATCATTCATTACCATTGTGAGAAAAGGATGATTAAACTAATAGTTACTGGGAGACATTTCTGGTGACAGGAGGCAATGATGAAAATAAACTGACTTCAATATACATTTAGAATCGGGAATAATGGGATGTGGCAGGAAGCCAATAAATGAACATGGCCCTCCGCTCTAATCAATGAATTACTTTTCCCTCTCTCTCCCTCCTCTTGAGAGCAGCACAGGAACCTTAATGAAAAATCAATAGCCCTCTGTAATTCAAAACTGGAATCAGTTGTTTGACCTGCCTTTCTTTTTTTTTCCCTCCCTCCCTCCCTCCTTCCTTCCTTCTTCCTTCCTTCCTTCCTTCCTTCCTTCCTTTCCTTCCTTCCTTCTTCCTTCCTTCCTTCTTCCTTCCTTCCTCTCTCTTTCTTTTTCCTTCCTAAGAGAGTATCTTAGCTCAAATCAGAGTTTAGTTGTAAATAGCTATTCTTTAAAAAGCCTGCAGAAGAAACCTAACATCAGTCCACAATTTATGCCTGCTATCAGTAAGGCTTTTCTTTTTTGGCATCTCAGGACATGTTGGGCTTTAGATTTGCTTCTCCCCATAGGTCTTCCTTCTAATCCAATCTTAAAAATTATATGCAACAATCATTTGTTTTGTTTTCTTGATGATTCTTATGGCAGTTACTGACACCAGTGCTATAGATATTTTTAAAACATAGGTTTCCAGTTCTGGATGCTATCTTTAGACCCATCTAGGACTGAATGAGAATCAATTTTTCTAGCAGCCCTCTCTGAATACCTTCTCTGGCATCTGTGAGCTGTTAAATCTGTTCTCAAAACAAGTCAGGGCCCACAAGCCCTTGACCTAAAAGCAATTAGGACAGGCTGAAAGGGAAAGTGGAATGTAGGTTTTAAAATTAGGTCTTTTGCTTTTATTTCAAATCTATCACAATATAGGACAGAGGTCTTCAGGGTCTCAAATAGCCCATATGAAATGATATGCTGGTAAATCTTCAACAACTAGCTCTCTTATTGGGGATAGCCCTTCTTTGTAGGATTTGCTAATTTCCTTGATATAAATACTCCCGCCATTGCTGCTTTCAAGCTACCAATGGGACTGTCCTTGTATATGGGGTTGGGAGGAGATGCACACAATGAGCTCAGCTTGACAGCTGGTGTGAGCTGTCCTACTACACACTTACCACTATAAGGTACCTTTGAACAAATTAGAAAACAGTATCCCTTCTGTGTGGATACAGCATGGCTTAGTGAATGGTGGAGGAGATGGATTCAGTTCCTACTTCACCCCTTGACCAAGCATGAGAGTGTAATAGATCAACCTGCACAACCATGTGTGACCTGTGGGAGTTCTTAGCTTGAGGTCTGCAAACACTGAAGGGCCCCTGGATTTGTTCCAGAGAATCTGTAACCTCCTAATCAGTCAGTGTGTGTGTGTGTGTGTGTGTGTGTGTGTGTGTGTATGTGTCTGTTTGTGTATGAATGGGCTTTTATCTGCGGAGAAGATCCATGGCTTTTATCAGATTTTCAAGAGTACCTTATCCAAAAAGTTAAATCCTTGAAAATTCTAATTACATTGGTATGAATGTGGGGATTTTGGAACTACTTTTAAATGCAATTTTATAAGCTATGGAGCCATAAGACCTAATGAGAGTCCTGAGTTTGCAGCTTTCTAGAAATTAAGATGGCAAGATTTGGCAAAATGGAGGCAAACTGGAATTTTGATAGGCCTATTCATTTTTGAATACCTCATAGATAGATGCAATATTCACATTCTGTATAATGATGCAGTCAGAAGG
Organism: Zalophus californianus; assembly: GCF_009762305.2. NCBI lineage: Eukaryota > Metazoa > Chordata > Mammalia > Carnivora > Otariidae > Zalophus > Zalophus californianus. Next base: position 63,488,242 of record NC_045596.1, read on the forward strand.
CAGCAGAATTTGGTTTTTCTGCATTCACACATACCAATCTCTACAACAGGCATCAAGAAAATAGGAGAATATTCATCCCTTTTGTCCTTTGTAAGTGACACAGGACTTTAAGAATCATTGATTCTTTTTCTGACTTTACTCCAGGGCTGGGCATACACTTAATTTATGGTCCTTTTGCTCAGGCTCATCCTGCACAATTTCTAGCATTTGGAAAATGTTTCTCATGGTAGCATCTACTATCTGTGACTGCTGTTGGAGGGCAAGGAGCGATAAAGGGAAGACACTGTTCTCCACTTATAGTTAAGGCTGGGTAAGCCAGACTTACAATCTAAGAGTGTCACATATATATATAGAGGTTTAAAAACAATGCATTTCTGGAATGCTTCAAATTTTCAGTTAATAACCCAATGGTGAGGTCCATAAGGTACATCTCATTATGACTATTTTGTAGAGATTCGGGAACTAAAATTCATAGGGCTTGAGAACATGCCCTAGGGAACTGAGAATTAGAAGCAGTCAGGTCCCAAACCCAAACCTTCTCAAATCTTGTCTATTGCTCTTTGCACTACCTCTGTTGTTGAGCTATCATCACACTCTTGATTGTTCCAAGGGTTGAAGGTGTCAGTCTAGCTATGGATGTGCTGAAGGTAAATCTCAGGACTGCTCATTGGAGTGTAGTTTTTAATACTCCTAATGACATTTCTTAAGGCAACATCTCCTATGAGCAAGGACTTTGAAGCCACACAAACCTGAGGGAGAATCCTGGTTCTGCCTCTTACTGATTCTACAGCCAATCTGAGTCTCAGTTTTCTCTTCTGCATAATGGGGGCAAAAGCACTTCCCTCAGGATTGTTGTGAAGATTAATGTCCATAAAGTACTTAGATAATGCCTGAAAGGCACATAGTAAGCATTCACTAAATGGTAACTATGGCAATTATTAAAACTGTATTCAATATATTGGTCCACTTACCACAAAGAAAACACTATTTAAATATTCAAGGTCATCATTTATTGGAAAGCATTGTATGGCAAGATTTATTTGAAAACAGCTGCACTAAGATATGTATAAAAATTCCAAATAGAACCACATGGCCCATCAAGCTTTGTTTCTACTCTCTAGACACCAGAGGAGTCTACCCAAAGGAGCCTAATGTAACAAAGAAAATAAATAAAGGGGGGAAAAAAGAAAATCGAACAAACCCTTGGCTCCTTCACACCACAAAATTCTCAGGCATCCACAGTAAGGTTTCTGATGGCTCTCATTTCCAGCTCTGCCTAGGTCCAAAAAAACAATGACTGGCGTCTGCTTATTTTTGTGGGCTACTCCTCCAAGCTTTCACTGAGTGACATATTTCTGTTCCCAGATAATATAATCCACGTTACTGCTGAGTTACAAGTACTTTCTCTTATCACAAAAATCCTGCTGCTATGGTCAGTGATAACCTATTCTTCTTATCTTCTCTCTTTTTCTCATAAATGCGTGGAAGGTTTCTCCTCTGCTGGACAGTTCCCTTCTGCTTCTGTGCCCCTGCTTCTGCTGTGTCGTCTGTTTGCTGAATGTCTGGGCTGATGGCAAGAAGGCAGGCTCCATTCCTTGGCATGAAGCTAAGCACACTCACTGTTGCCAAGTGACCATGCATCACTACGCTTATATTTTAGGTTTCTGGGTGTCTTATCACTTGACATCTTCTTAAGTCCAAGCAGGGAGGAGCAGTGTTTGAAATGCTCGGGATACTGGGGCAGATGGATGCATTCCTGGAGGGGAGGCCCTGAGAGCTGGCACAGACAGACTGAATCTGTAGTCATCTCTCCTCTGTCAAGGTCATGGTGGGGTTCAGTTGGCATCAAACCCCTCTCTTTTCCTCCCTTTTTTTTCCTCCAAAAAACCTGTTCCAGTTGTCAAAAAGACTTCTTTTAATTCCTCAAGAGCATTTTCCAGATTTCCCCATTGCATTATAAAGACAAACTTAGCCCCCTCCCTTTTTTTTGACTCAGTTTTTTAAAGCTTTCTTATTCCTCCCTCCCTCCCTTCATTCATCTCTCCATCCCTCCTTCTCTCTTTCTAGAGTTATCTTTATTCATAACTTTTAGTTTAAGAGCATAAATTTTGGAGCTAGACAGCTTGGTTTTGAATTCCAGCTTTACCACTTACTAGCTTTATATTGTAGGGCAGGTTATTTAACCTCTCTGTGACTCAGTTTACTCATCTGTAAAATCTGGATAATAGAAGAATTTAATTTATAGGATATTCTGATGATTAAATGAGTTAATATATGTGTGACTATCACATAGTGGGTCATAAGTTTTATCTATCTATCTATTTATTATTTTATAATCCAGAATTATGCCACATTGACTAGAGACATTTTAGGCTGCACTATGATGACATTTAAACTTAGAAATGAGAAATACAAATATATAAATAAATGCATTTTTTAAATTTCTGTGAATATTCACTCTATAAAAAAATAGAAAAAATATTTAAAGAATATTTTCCAGAACATACTTTGGTGTTGACATTTTTAGGAGCAAGAAAGCACAATTCTCCAACCCTGAACACTGTTGGCTTTGGTTGCATGCAACCGAATTAAAATACGTAGGTAACTAAATACAATCGTAGGTTTTCGTTGCAATCTGCTATATGTATTTTTTGGGTTTCAGTCCCAGCTGTTACATGTATATTTAGTTAAATAATGTAGCTATATAAGAACAAGTGTTATGCCTATTTTTAAAGACACATTGTTTTAACTGACTGCATATATATGTTTTATTTGAGTCTTTGTAGAAAGTACTCAGACTCAGGGCTCGTTCTGCATGGTTACCTACAGGACTTGTGAGCACCACTGGATACCAGAAAGTGCATTTTCTCTCAGACTTTCTCCAAAGACAAAAGCTTTGGTAAGACTTGGACTCAGTTTTTCTAACAATACAGGTGTTTTTTTTTTTTTTCCCCTTTTTGTGTACCACCATGTAGGTCTTCTTGGGGTTATAACTGATAGCTCTTTTGCATTCCAGGCAGTGGCTCCCCATACTTTATAAACATTACTTGATGATATTTCTCTATCCTTAATCTCTTAACTCATCAGTGTCCTGTTTGTAAAATTAAGATAGTGTACCAATACTACCTGCCTCACCAAAATTTGTTAAGGCATGACAAGCCATCTGTCATATGTCTTAAAACATTTTAAGGATTGTTGTTATTAGAGGATAATTTCAAATGCTATTTGTCACCATACTTAGGTTTCTAGGTAAGGTCCGTTTTTGTTGATATGCTGGGAGAAATGCATATTTAGATTCAAAATCAAATTATCAAGTGGAATATAAACAGAGAAAACATCAAAGTGTATTTTTAATACTTTGGCATTTTCACATGAGTTCTTGCCAATCAGTTTCCTTTTTATGGCTATAAGCTAATTTTCCTCCCCTGTTAAGAACAAATGCCCTTTATTTTAATCAGTTTCCACTTGCTGACAGCTTTCTTTTTATATGAATTTCAAGTGCACTATATTATGTGGAGTTCCTGTTTGCCAAACTGCGCCCACGTATAATCATATTGGTCCTGTCAACTGATAGACATAACTTACAAAAAGAAACTCTGGTTTGGAAGGCTCAAAAACTGAAAGCTGGCCATCAGTAAGATTTCATTTGCTTCCAAATCTGAATTCTGTTTTTGATGGAAGAATTAAGGATATGATTTGTGTTAAAAATTTTTTTTATGGGTATCAAAACATACACTGCATGCTTCATTAACATTCTGCTCCAAAGGGTAGAATTCCCAATGCCATTTGGGAACTGGGACTGGGGAAGGAGAGAAGACTAGATGGCCCTGGACATGGATATCAAGTGGAACAATTAAACCACCTGGAGAACTATAGACATGGAAATGGGACAGGGGGCCTTTCATTGCCAGTTTGCTGATTAAAATCTGGGCTGAGTCAGAAGTGATAGCAAGCCATTAGCATCTTACCCTTGGCCAAGGGCCTACTGAGAATAAAATAAGTACAAAATGGGCTTGTTCAGCCCCCCAGCCACAGCCCATTCAGATATTTCTCAATACTATACTCATTAGCAATGTCTTTGGAGATAGAAACTTAAGGAAAACTGAGTTCTCATCATCCCTTTTAATTCTGAATGAACTGAGTTGGCAGGGTGAGTCTTGTCTCTTGCTCCTAGGGACAGTCACATAAATGGAGGGTTCCGATGTCTAGACTTGTCAATCCATCACCTTTGGTGAGCACCATAAAACAAACAGTAATGTACTTAACAAGGCTGTTGACCTTTTGTGAACAGAAAGACAATGTGCTTGCAATTGGAGGGTGAGGTCCGGGGAAGAAGAATAATAAAGATCTCATCAATATACCAGATTTGGGTAACAATTGTAGTGAGTGTTATGGAGACAAAGGGAAGGGAACCAACCTATGTTGGAATCTCAGAGGGCTGGAGCTGTTAAGTGGTTGAAAGACCATTGGTTGTTCTGCAGGCATGCATGCACGGGGTTACTTGTGTGTGATATCCACACATATACATATGTGTACTATGTAAAATAAAATACTGTTCTGTGACATGGATGCAGTTATAAAAGTGTGACTATACTGAGGCTAACTCTACAATGTAAGAAAAAAGGTCTCATCCCTTTTAATGATCCTATCTTCTATAAGGCCATGAGCACTATAATATTAATTAAAAACCATTCCTGTCTGAGTTGAGATTTTGGTATTTGGAGGGCTGGTTAGTGGAATGGATAGAGCTCTGAACTGGTTAGCGGGGGACTTTTCTTTTAGACTCAGCTGTCTCACCCAAAAAGCTGTGTGATAGGAGGAAGCTTTTTAACTTCTTTAGTGTCCTTTGCTTGTGGGCAAATCGGGAGATAATCTCTGCTCTCCCTTTTTAAAATTTGGTGCTTCCCAAATAATAATTGTGGTGGTGATGTTGGTGAGCATCTTTACCTTGTTTTTTCCTGAATTGGTGTAATTTCTGACAGCCTTTCTTTGTCTTCTCTCTCCTAGGAAACCCTCTCACTTTTTGTTCCTTTGAGGTTTTTTTTTCCCCCTAAGAAAGGAAAAAGTGAGGAAAGTGATAAAAAGAGGTGAGAGGGAAGCAGAGAACTGGCCAGGGTGCCAAGCTGGCGTTCTGCACACCCAGCCAGGGCTCTGCCCTGCCAGGCCCACCTGGCAGCCAGACAGGAGCACCTCTCAACCTGGGCAAATGCTATGCGTCACAGTCAGGGAACAGCTCAGGGTTATAGCTTCACTTTATTTGTTAAACAAAAGGAAATAATTAAAGCAGCTATAAAAAATTCCCTCCAGAGCCTGTACTTGATCTGCACACTGGCTTGGTTTATTAATGGACACAGATTTCTGGTTCAGTTCACCTTGTGCCTGTTGTTGCACAATGATCTGTGTGGTCAGGGTCTGTGACTGCAGTGGTCTGGGGGGCTCAGGGCTGTGCACCATGTGAGGTATGGCTCCTCTTCCTGAGAAAATCAGCCCCCACGGCCGAAGACATGGATCCAGATATTCAGGGCATGCAGGAGAGAGCAAGGGAGGAAGCCAGTGTTGCTGATCCCACCTAATGTCCCTCTCTTGCCCTCCTTCTTCATGTTCCTGTTTTCCTGGTCCATTTTATTCCTCCTTTTTCTTCTCCCCCATTCCCTTAAGTAGAGGTGACACAGATCAATACCTTTGATGGAAAGTAATAATCAGGCCTATTAAGTGACAAAGGTTTACTCTGCAACAGCTGTGCTGGCGGGGGAGGAGAGCTTGTCTGACTAATGAATCATGAAACAATCAGGCAGTAGCCATTTGTGTTTAGATCTGTAAATATGGTGTGGTTCAAGTGCCAGACCATTGCCGGCGCTCCAGCTGGGGGCACAGATGGTCCGCATTCAGAGCAGCACGAGTGTGAAGAAAGGGTTTTTTCCCTGTCTCTGTCCAACACTGCACCTCTCGGAGCTTCGACTCAGCTATCTGCAAGAGGAACTTCAGAGAAAGAAAGGAGACTTCTTCCAGGAGAGGAAGGACCTCCAATGTGCATTTCAATGTAGGTTACCAAGCACTTGAGGCTTCTAAGTGTTCCACCTGAGAGGAAAAAAATGCTAATGGAATGTCACTGTTTTGTATTCCCATAAGAAGATTCGATAGGTATGTGCCTCTAAATGCCTATTTGCTTTGGCACTCCCAAATATATTTCTTTATACTTTTCTTACCCATTGCTATACTTGACCTCCTGCTTTGTTCTTAGCTATGAACTGAACAACTTGAGAGGAAAATATATATTCTAAGATGAGAAACTCACATTTATATATAAAACGAAAACTATTCTTTTAAAAATATGCTAGTAATGTCTGTTTGGATTCTGTTTCTCTTAGTTCTTGAAGTAAGGATTTTCATCTTCTTCAAGACATTGCAACATCAAGAGCTAGTCATCCTGACCTTAATCAAATGTGGTTTTGCACTTTTTTGTTACTATTGTTCACCTTAGCCAAGAAAGCTTTATTTCTTATTAGAGATGGATACTGAGGTTCAACTTTAAAAAAATCAACATTTAAATCATTATTGCTTGAATCATTTATTTATTGACTTAGTTGATGAATCCATTTGTAATTAAGTATTTTGTTCTGTAATTTCTTTTGGTGCTCCAAAAGCTTTGTTACTTACCAGTTTCTGGTGAGTTCCTTGCAGAACTTGCATTGCGGCATCGTTTTAACAATGGGAAACCTATTCTTCACCATTTTTTTCTTACCTTTAAAACAAGTAGTAAAAAAATGGTCACTAGGAGGGAAATTTATAAATGTCTAGGAATATTTAGGAAAGATATTTGGAAATATATTCTCGAATTTATATTTTTCTCTTTTTGGGAGGTCTTTTCTCTCTCTCTCTCTCTCTCTTGATCTGGAAAAACTAACAAAGAAGATATTTTTCAGGATGAACTGCAACTATTGAAATAAACCCTATCAATTTTTTAATTGAAGTGCTAAACTCTTTTGAAATTATAGATATGTATGAAATATATATGAGAAGACTGAGTTGTGATAAAATAGGTCGAATGTTGTCTCCAAATTGTTCTGCATAGCTGGCTGGAGCTGGCTGACTCTTTGTTCCTTATGGATTGGCTGGTATAAAGATGACTTAGATTTGGTTTACAGTTGTTGGTAATTTCAGTTTATTATTCGACCAGGTAAGAGGCAGTACAAAGGGCACGATAGAAATTAGAGGTATCAGTGTGTGGAAATGGCTCAGCCCCTGGCCTCCACATCTCCTTCAGAGCTTTGCCCAAGGTTGGGTGGTCAGGGCCACCTGGTGAAGGCAGGACCTCAGAAGGGTGTGCTCAGTACCATCTCTAATGTTCAGCATGTCATCACTCAAGGATCAATCTCATTGTCACCCAAGGAAACTCTTCCTGTACCACAACTACGTGTTTTTTTTTAAATTTTTTATTGTTATGTTAATCACCATACATTACATCATTAGTTTTTGATGTAGTATTTCACGATTCATTGTTTGTTCATAACACCCAGTGCTCCATGCAGAACGTGCCCTCTTTAATACCCATCACCAGGCTAACCCATCCTCCCACCCCCCTCCTCTCTAGAACCCTCAGTTTGTTTTTCAGAGTCCATCATCTCTCATGGTTCGTCTCCCCCTCCGATTTCCCCCCCTTCATTCTTCCCCTCCTGCTATCTTCTTCTTTTTTTTTTACTTAACATGTTTATAGCAGCAATGTCCACAATAGCCAAACTGTGGAAAGAGCCAAGATGTCCATCGACAGTTGAACGGATAAAGAAGATGTGGTATATATATACAATGGAATATTATGCAGCCATAAAAAGGAATGAGATCTTGCCATTTGCAACAACGTGGATGGAACTGGAGGGTGTTATGCTGAGCGAAATAAGTCAATCAGAGAAAGACGTGTATCATATGACCTCACTGATATGAGGAATTCTTAATCTCAGGAAATAAACTGAGGGTTGCTGGAGGGGGGTGGTGGGAGGGATGGGGTGGCTGGGTGATAGACACAGCTACGTGTTTTACATACTATCTGCATCTCTGTTTATCAGGTCCGGAGCAGATCTGGCTTGGCATAACACAAATCCACTCTGATGGGCCCCGGACTTGCCTTTATAGGTTTAGCTCAACACCTGTCCCCTCCACCTCAGATACTTTTGTTTTTAAGATTTATTTATTTATTTTAGAGGGCAGGGGGCAGAGGGAAAGGGAGAGAGAAACTCAAGCAGGCTCCACACTGTGTGCAGAGCCTGTCACGGGGCTTGATCTCATGACCCCGAGGCTACGACCCCAGCTGAAACCAAGAGTTGGACACTCAACCAACTGTGCTCCCCAGGCACCCCCTCCACCCCAGACAATTTTAAGTACAACATCATTTCAATGCTTGGCAAACTTGAGGTAGTGCCTTTATAGAGATACCATTTTCAGATGTTTTCAGTTGACTAATTGATATATCTCAGTCAGCAATACCTAAAAAATTTGAGGTCATAAATCTCTGAAAATCTGGTGGGAGACATAGACCCTCTTCTGAGTATCCATCTTTAATAAAAAATAAAGCTTGCTCTGATATATACATAATATTTTACCACACAGTTTTAGAGTGGAAGTTTTCAGGGTGTCCCAGAGCCTATCCAAAATACTTAACTGCAAATGGATTCATCAAATAAATTAATAGTTAAATAAAAAAATGATTCAAGCAATGACTTTAAATGTTGATTTTTTAAAGATGGAACTTCAGTGTCCATCTCTAATTTAAAAAAAAGCTTTCTCTGATACTTGTATATATAAAATTTTACCACGCAGTTTTAGAGGTTTCAGCGATCTCACAGCCCACCCATGGTCCCCAGGTCAAGAGCCTCTGCTTCTCTTCTATGCTTAGCAGCCGAATCAGTCCGGCCCTATTTTCCTTCACCTCCATCTCAAAACTATGTCACCTTCTTATTCTCTATAGTACCTGACTCCCAATTTTATTCCTATCCCCCTAATTTCTTCAAATCAACACTTTATTTTCTAATTTCAATTTTTGCTTTAATTTATGATCATTAACGACCACCCTACCCTTGAGAACCTGCTAAACATTGTACTTTCTAACCCCGATTACTAGTCATCACAGCAACCCTGAAGGGAGGTTGTATTGCATTGTATTAATAAGGAATTTGAGGATTCTTGAGATTAAGAACTTAGTATGTATTCTTTCCCTTAAACTGATTTTTAATTTTTTTCCTTAAATAAATGCATTTGAACAGGAAGACTTTATCTCACTCCTGGAAAAGCAAAACAAGCTAACCAATTTAATTGCCAAAAGATAACTATAAAACACACAATATGTAAGTATTTTTAAGAATCTGCATACCATCAAAAACCACCTACTGTACACCCTGTGACCTAACATTGCCCTTATGCCATACTCTTCTCTTAGTGTTTTCCCCCCCGTCCTTCCCTTCTCTTCCGACTTCTCTTGCCTCTTTTCTACCTTGCTTAATTATCCCTCTCCTCCTACTCCTACCTCCCAGTGACTTGTCTCTCTGAGGCCTTTGAGTCCCTCTTCCACAAATGGAACATGTATGCGATCCAGTCTTTCACTCTGAATCACCAGACTCTCTTAGGTTTGAAACGCAATAGTGTATTCCTTGTCCATGGTGTCTCCTCACTACAGATATTAGCAATGGAAAAGCATTATCTAGCTAGTCTTGCTCGCTCTAGCTCTAGGCAGATGGGGGAGGATGGTTCTAATTCAGAGGCAACACCCAGGTATGGGGGCTCCTGCTACCTGAGGTATTGGGCTCATTGTCTTGAGAGCCAGGGCGTTGGACAGATTCCAAGTGCTTCCTCTCTCAGACCTTTGAACATTCACAGGTTCTGTCCCCAGTCCTCCTTTTTACTTGGTGTATCCTTTTTCCTGAGGCGGTCTCAGGCAGTCCCGTGACTTTAAATAAACCTTTAAATGTGTTGTCTCTACAGCTTATGTTTCTGGCCTGGACTTCTCCCTCTTTCTACTCTTGTATCATTTCTCTCATGCAGCAGAGTGCTTTTTGTAAAGGGAAAAGATCACATCACTTGCTGCCTAAAGGCGCCCAGTGAGTTCTTTTGTCACTAGAAAAAAATCCAAGCTCATTAACACATGGGGCACTCTGGGCCCTGTGTCTTCTAGTCCTGTCTACCCCTCTGATGTCATCTCCCTCTGTGTCTGCCTTGTTTTAGAAGCTGCAGCTACACTGACTTTCTTTCTGGGTCTGGAACATGCCCAGCTCATTTCTACCTCAGAGACTTGTACTTGTACATTTTTCTTGGGAAGTTTTCTTCCCATATCTTCCCAAGTCTGCTTTCTTGTCATTCAGAACTCAACTCAAATGTCACCTCATTAGCCTTTAGCTGTTCATCCAGCCTTAATCTTACTGTTTTGTCTTCATAGAACTTGTACGTTCTCAAAATTCTTTCTTTATTAGTATAAACTTTTATTGCTGGCCTCCTCTACTTAGAATGTAAACTCTTTGAAGAGAGAGTCTTCTTGTTTTGCTCCCTGCAGAAGTCCCAGAGCTTTGAACAGTACCTGGCAATAAAAGGTCATCAATAATATTATTTGGCAGGCTGATTATTCCAGAAATCCTTCAGGAACTGTCATAGACCTTACTATGAAATGTTTAATAAAATACCACAAATGTTTAATAAAATACCACATTTCAGGAATATACCAGTGGCCTTCTAGTTTCAAGATGCTTTCGGTTGCCACGCTGGTTGAATAGCTGGTAGAGAGGTACAGTGGATAAGAGCTTACTGCTCCACTCAGTAAGAAGCCAGACAGTGGCACAGGGAAAGCTGTCAGAGGCTCTCAGGGGTTTTAAAGGGTAAAAGTGTGGATGATAGCTTTGGGTTGGGAGTTGGTGGTAGAGAAGGGTGTTGGGTGAGCTGAGTTTTCTTCGAGTCCTTCCTATTATAAGATACATTAGGAGTTTTCTAAGACCTATTCTAGAGGTTGGAATCTATTCAGTCCAGTGCCATAATACTTTTTTTTTTAAGATTTTATTTATTTATTTTTGAGAGTGAGAGAAAGAGAATGTGCCAGCACAGGAGCAGTGGGGAGTGGCAGAGGGAGAGGGAGAAGCAGACTCCCCACTGATCAGGGAGACCAACGCTGGCTGGATCCCAGGACCCTGGGATCATGACCTGAGCCGAAGGCAGACGCTTAACTGACTGAGCCACGCAGGAGCCCCAAGTACCATAATACTTTTATGTACTTTATATATATATATAACCTTATTACCTGGTTCCAGTTTTTATCTTTTGTTTAGTAAAATCCTTCTGTTAGTGATATGCCTCTCTTTTATTTTTATCTGTCTCCTATACCCACTTTTATTTTCTAGTTTTTGAAGCTTTCAATAAGAAGAACCAGCATTTAAGTCCTAGACTTGAAGTTTGCTATCCTTTTGTCTCAGGTCAAACGGAATCTTAATTTCTAATCTATAAAATGCGGAAACCTTGTGAAATTATTACTTCCCTTCCAGTTGAGTGGTATTTGAGTGGTTGTGGGTATTTGAGAGATGGCTAAGGGAAACTGAGTTGAGGATACATTTTATTTGGGTTTGAGTGGGATATAGGTATGTGGTTTGCAGTCACTTCTGAGGGTAGTTAAATTGTTGCTGGGTTTTTGGTGTAGACATTTCTTCTGGTGCTGTATTGATTGGCCTTCCATATGACACAAAATAACAGGGCCAGAGACCATATATTCTATGGTGTTCATCATTGGCCTATAAGGATAGTGGGGGAGAAACAGTTTGAAATGTATGGAGCCAGAAGCTGGTCTGGATTATTCTTTTATATTCTGTGATGTTTGTGGTATTTATCAGTTTTGTGAATTATATAATTTGCTTTGATTTCTTTTATGATTTAAATAAATATCAGAATATTAAACAAATACTTCATAGCTAATTTTTATTCACAATTCAGTGTTCTTTTTCTTAAAAATGGCCTTCCCAAATTGTATAAGCTTTAGGCCCCATTAAACCTGGATCTACTCCTGCCTGATGGTAAGAATTTTTAAGGCACCTAGGCCTTTGTTGAATTAAACTTACTTCATTAAAACCAATCTTGCGTTTGGAGGAAACAATCATATGGAGCCCCCAAAGCACTATAATTCCATGTATTTTGTGCTTTTGGTAGAAGAGGTTCTACATTTTTCTAAAAGTATTATTATTTTTTAGTTGAAAATAAGTGTTTGGCAGAGCAGGCTCTCTCTGTGTAGCTTCAGGGCAAAAGCAAGAGGATACAGGGGTTCCCACCACAGGAATCAAATCTTATATATGTCTTTGGCATCTGTACAACTCTAGTCTCTAATCTCACCTCCTTCTACTCCTACTGGGACTGAAGTAGGGCTTAAAGGCAGCATTCAAGATAACACAATGAGACCAGGAATTCAAAGAGCTGTTCATTGTAATCATTCTTACTACCTACTGCAGTCCCAATCTTCCTTCTCTAACTTAACTTTTTTCCAAGGTACTTATTACCATATGACCTTTTAATATTTTGTTTAGTGTCTATTTACCCCAACTGGAATGCAATTCAGTGATGATAGTAATATTTTACCTGTTTTATTCACTGCTATAGTCTCAGTGCCTAGGAAAATGCCTGGCATAATAGATATTCAAAAAAATTTGTTGGATGAATGAATGCTAATATTAGCAGATGTTATATGGTGAGATGGCATTACATTTCCTTTTAAGAAACACCATTTCTTTTTTCCACTTGTATAGGTTAAGTCAAAGTCCGGGTTAAAAGATATATATACTCCTCATTTCTCATATTGAAGAAAGATCTATAACTTTTTTTTATCTCCATCTCCATGTCCCATCCCACCATTTGTGCTATTGATTAATAAAGTGAGTGATAGTGTATATGAATTGGATCATTCAAGGTGAGCTTTAGTGTACCTCTTCATATCTTCCTTCTCTTTCCTTTAAAAGTTATTTTATTATGCTTTTATTATAAAAGAATACATAATTATCATTAAAAAAAACAAACAGTTCAGAATTATATAACATAGCTCCCCTCCTCTGACTACATTTCTGCAAAAACAACCATTGTTAGGAAGTTGTTCTATAGCCTTCGTAGATTTCTTTTCGTCTTTATAAACTGTCAGCTATTTTACTAAACTTTCACATTGAACAGAAAGAGCCTTGCTTTGGGGAAATGCAAAAAGTCAAGGAAAGACGTGACTCTTGACTTTCAGAAATCTAACACTTAAATATGGAGATAGGGCAAATATATGAAAAAGAATACTTCTGAAGAAATATACTTATAAGTACTAGTTAATTCTGTGAGAATGAGAAACAAGTGCTAGAGGACAAAGAACAGTAGCACAAATGTGGCCAAATGAGAAGAATTAAGGAAGAGTATCTATGGTCCCATAGGATGTCAAAATGGAAATAAGCAATTATTTCTTTCCATAGTGCTTTGCTCCCAAACTTATTAAAAAGTATCCTTAAAGGATATTCTTCTAATTTATTATATAGATAGATAGATAGATAGATAGATAGATAGATAGATGATAGATTTGTATCTACATCTATATATATACATAAATACATATTTGAACTTTGTGATTGGATACTTTTTTGGCAGTGGATTTAACTCATCTAATTTCTGCACGCGCGCTCTCTCTCTCTCTCTCTCGCTATATGTATATATCGTTTTAAAAATATATATATAAAGTTCAAAAGGCTATTTTCCTTTAAAGAAATGACCACATTGTTTTAAGCTATAAAATCCCTGGAATAACTATGCATTTCTGTCACACTGATAAATACACTATGAGCCTGTGTGTGAAAGGCGAATAAAATTCTGTTCATTTCTACGTAACTAGAAAAGAAAAAATAAATCCTTTTGGGTGGTGGCATGGATAAGGATAATCTACTTGCAGGTAGATTATAATTTAAAATTGACTTCTGAGTTTGACAAGCCTTTTGACCTGTATTCAGAACACTTTGAGAGGGCTCATGCCAGCAAGTTACAATACTGTATTTATCAGCCACCACCTGCAGAGCTTTAGTCTCCAGCTGCTGCCTTTTTTCCCCTCAATCCATTGGAACTTTTTATTTAAAATGGCTGTAGACCAAATAGCATTGACTAAGAAAAGAAAGCAAAAGGGTAGCATTTCCCTAAAACCATTATTTTATTGGGACAAAAGAGCAAGGTTTTCTGAATCAACCTTAAGAAGTACAGATATTGAACATGTTAACAATACTAGTGTTCTTCCAAAAAAACCACATTACACCCCACCTCACTGGGTCTTTTGAGTGGAATGTCATGCAAAATGAAAGGAAATAAAGAAACCCAAACTGTTTCTTCTAACAAGGTGCCATCAATAATGCCCACATGGGCGATCGTTCCCTGATTTAAGACCTTGTCTCCTTCATGCATCCACTTAAAACTCTTTGGATGGGGGAAAACGCCCTCCCTCCCCCCACCCCTTCTCCCAAACAGGATGTTAGATTAGGAAAGATTTGTCCAGTTCTGCTGCCCTGTCCCTTATCTGGCCGATTTCCTTGGGATTCGTTCTCTTGATTATTTGTAGTATTGAATTGCTGATGTACATTTGTACTCCTAAACTTAGATCCTGTGCATGTGTATTTACACATAATAGGAACTTTGTCCTAATTTTTAAATGGGAAAATTTTTGCTTTTTGAAGGCATTTTCTTACGAAGAGCAGTCAGGGGAGAACACAGCTGGCTTTTGAAAATTGAGTTTCTACTGAAAGTTTCCTGCTATTATCTTGGCAATCTTATTATTATCAAAGCATTTGAATATTAGATATGACAATGAACACTCACTGCAGGGAAGAGAGGAGCAAGGCCATAAGTGGGAGGGGGCCACTAACAATTGTACCCCCTATTGCAGCCATAATAATTTCATATTCTCATACTGGGAAGCTCCATTTTGCTTGGCCTGTATTGAGCTGCTCCATGTGTTGTTTCCCTTTGGCCAAACCATCAGGGTAGTCCCTTGAACAGCCTGTAAGATTTCAAATAAGAATCACGCTGATAATGGCCTAAGGGCAGGATTTTTGTTTTGCCTGGGAGTCAGTAATTTAACTGTTAACACTGAGGGAGGCTTCTGGGTTTTGAACAGAATTTATTTCTGTTGTATTAAGGTTGTATTAAAGTTGTTAGTAGATCGATAGTTTTTCTTCTTATTGACTATTTGTCTCTTCCCTAAAAATAGGAATGGCACATCCACTAAATGATAGAGACTAGATATATTGGAGTTGCCATGTGCAACTTGGTTTGTTTTGAACTTTGTAACTGGAGATATATATATATGTATGTATATGTAGTGGATTTAACTCTTTCATCTAAATTTCTGCTCAATGTCAGGTGGGACTTAAAGCTGTCATGTTGAAGATGCTAAATAGAAGAGAAAAATTATTCTTTCATGTAATTCCTACTCTTATATTTTTCCTGATATCAATGCAGAGGATAATTTCCAGAAGTCCTTAACGCATTATCATTTGAAAATAGATTCGTGAACTCTGCTCTATCTTGGCATAGTATGGTACAGAAGATCTGTAAAGAAAATTTGTCTTTGTCTGTATTACATGAAAGATTTTATTATATTTTTATGCCATAACATCCTACTATAACAAACGTTTGGAGGAAAGTGGTTACAGTGAGTTCTAGGGTATTTCTGAGAGGACAGGGGAAAAAAAGGATTAATACACTTTCTTCTTTGTAAAACTGATTTAGACTGGGAAATAGTGGCTTATCCAAGGTTATGGATGTAGCAGAGTATAGTGTTAAGTTAGGAAGACCTGATCACCATGTGGTTTTTGATTGTCATGGGTTGTCTCCAAGAAATACTTTTGAAAAGAAAGAGAAATAGTAAAGCTGTTAAACATTTGGTCCTTTGTTTTTATTCATTTCGATCCAAACAGTGGGAAGCTCTCACTGAAAATGGCCTAGTTTAAAATACCATATCACCATGGGAAAGTGGATATTGCAGTTACTTTTTTTTTCAACTGCTGAATTTATTTTAAGAATTTGAAGGCTTTACCTGTTGATAAAGGGATTTTTTTTTTTTGACCATACCTCAGAGCAGAGTTTAAGCTATGAGTTCATTAAGAAATGTCAGGTTGTGGTTTGAAATGTTCCTTTGAGATTCCAGTGACCACAGGGCTCTTATTTCTTGTTTTGGAGACCTCATACATGAAGGTCACAGGGCATTGTAGTATTCTGTGCACTTTTGTGTTTGCCTTTGCACTCAGGACAGTGAAAAGAGTTATCATTCCCAATCTTCATCTCATAATTGGCTTGATAGAGCATTTGTACGTGAATTATTATTATTGGCATATTTGTGTTAAAGTCCCCAAGGAGAATAAAGGTTCTTTAGGAGATAGGTTCTGACCAGTAATATGACCATTACCATGATAACAAAGAATGTGGTTTAAGTTAAGGAGTAGATCAGTAGATCATCAAGAATAATAGCCTACTCTTTCTTTATATGTATGTGTGTGTGTGTGTGTGTGTGTGTGTGTGTGTGTGTGTGTGTGTGTATAAAGTACTGAATAAGAGAACAACAGCTGAAGGAGAGCATAAGGAAAATTCTTCCTTTTCAATAAGAGCTATAAATGCTGTGGTGGATGTGTGTGTAGATGTCTGGATCTCTCTTTGAACACTGAAAGTTAGATATCTAATGATTAGTTTTGAAAATGAGATGTGAAATAGGGGCACCTGGGTGGCTCAGTCGGTTAAGCGTCTGCCTTCAGCTCAGGTCATAATCCCAGAGTCCTGGAATCAAGCCCCGCATCGCATTGGGCTCCCTTCTTGGCGGGGAGCCTGCTTCTCCCTCTCCCACTCCCCCTGCTTGTGTTCCTGCTCTCTCTCTCTCTCTCTTTCTGTCAAATAAATAAATAAAAACTTAAAAAAAATGAGATGTGAAATAAACACATGAGTATTCCATGTGATGTTTGCATTTTGAATTTTTAAAGGGCACAGCATTCTAAACTTGGGTCTAAAGAAAGTAAGAGATAAGAAAAAAGAACAGATGCAGAGAGACAATAATTAAATTAATTCAGACTCAAGATAATTTAAAAGTTCTAGTAGAGAATTTTATTGGGGAAAGTGTAAGATAAAATTTCCATAAGTTACATTTGCTAAGTCCTTGGTGGTAAGTGTATTAAAATTGTCCTCTAATGATTGATGCTGAATATGTATAGCAGGGCCATTGGCTCCTCCTGAGAAGCTCACATTTTCTTTAAAGTTTCACTTGGCACGCATCACATTTTATGGTGCTAACTTGGCACAGACCTTACAGCTAAAGGAGGCAGAATGGCATAGTTGTGAGGGGCATGGACTCTGGAGCACATTTCCCTGGACTCCATCCCAGCTCCACCAATTAGTAGTTGCATGATCCAAAGCAAGTTGTACCTTCTTGGGCCTAAGTTTCCTTCTTTATCGAATAAGGCTGATATGAAGATTAAATAAGTTAATAATATAGGGTGTTATAGTGCATGGCATGTAGTAGATTATTTTAGCTCTCTGTGCCTCAGTTTCCTACTTTAGGGATAGTAATTGTACTTCTTCAGGGTTATTGTTAGGATTTAATAAATTGATATAATACGTACAAATTGCTTAGAACAGTACCTGGCACTCATTTTAATGATTGTTAATATTCTACATAGTAATGATCAGATTTTCTGAACACACAGTTTAGCTCTTTCAGAAAACATGCTGACTTCATGAAGAATGTTGTTCCCTTCACATACAATTTTTTAAAAAAAAATCAAAAGTGCTAGTCAGAAGTTCTGGCACATGATCACACTTGTATCTACAAATTTTACAATCCTTTGTTGGAAATCACATACTGGTAGAAGAAATTAATTTCCGTGAAAACAACAATGAATCTCTTTAGGGGCCTACTCCTAAATTTTATTTATATTTTTATTCAGAAAAAAATGTTACAGAAAATGTTCATATTTTTTTAAAAGTCAATTTTAAGGACTCTCCCTTTGCCACCAGGATAGGCTTTCCTGAGAAGATTTTGTCTACTTGGAGAAGTGATTGACCTTGGTTTCCTGTTAAATTCTGAGTACATTCTGGTGCACCTGGTGAAAAGTAATAATCTGAACATCATGCAGTTGTTAAGGTTTTGTTTTGGCATAGAAATGCCCAATTTGAAGTCCTCATACTTTGGGCCTTATAAATAACTTCTAATTATTTTTATTCATTTGTTTGTTCACTCATTCATTCAACAAATAATATTAGGATTCCTATGTGCTTGGACTGGGCTAGGTGTTGGGTACCTTAATGAGAATGTTTGTTTGTTTGTTTTTTTTAAACTGTCTATGTGACCCTGCTTAATTGTTTCCATACTATAGGTTGTGGCCCATTAGTAGATTGTAAGATAAATTTAATGGATTGTGACCAGAATTTCTTAAAAGATGAAGTAGAATTGAAAATAGCAGAGTGCCCTGCACATTATATTGTTTTCAGAAACTTACTTAATACCTCTATTTCAGGATCTATGACATATATATTTGTCATGTGAAATGTGTTATTTTTCGATATTATCCAAAAAATTTGAAAAACTGTGCACTCAGCAGTAATCCGCATCTCTCTGAACTTCACCTCCCCTCCCCTATCTTCTCTCTTGTTCACTCTTCTCCAAAGTGGTCCCTTTTTGCCTCCCTTCAACTTGCCAAGCACACTTGCCTCTCAGGATCTTTGCATTTATGACCAGCTCTGCTTTGAAAGCAATTCTCTCAAATATATTTCCTTTGTTTCTGCTCAAAAGTCACCTTCTCAGAGATTCCTTGTCCTGACCACTCTGTCTAAAATAACTCACCATGCTGTCCATTCTCTCACTTCACACCCCTATCCTCTTTATTCAGCCTCACTTCATTTCTAGAGACTAGAGCTTAAATGGCCTCTGACATGTTACCTTTGCCTGATATGATTTGTCAGTGTTCTATTGTCTTTCTCTCCCCATCAAAATGAGCACACCATGAATTCAGGACTTGGTTCTGTTCATCACTGTACCATTGACACCTAGAACAGTGCCTGGCTTATAGTAAACGCTAAACACAACAAAACTTGCTGAATAACTAAAAGAACAAATAGATAATGAAATTAAAGTGTCATATTGGTTTTTACTTTATTGCGTATAAATGATGTTGGAAGGATTAGTGATTTAAATTTGTTACACAGCCCCCAAAGACTTGGACTTCCCCCAGCTCTCCAGTTTCATTACTTGCTTTTCCTTCCCTTTCTTGTTCCCCAAGTTTATGATCGCTGTGCTCTGACAACTTGGAGATCCCAGTGGTTCTATGAATACACAGAACTATGCCACACATCCCTGCCTTTGCTCACACTATTCCCTCAGTCTGGGATGCCTTCCCCCCACTCTTGCTTCTTCAACTGAGTAACTGTGCTGGCTCTTCAAGATTTGGTTTGAATCTCATCTTTCCTTAGAAGCCCTCAATGATCTCCCTAACTGGGGAAGATGCTTAGTCTCTGTGCTTTAATATCACCCTGTGTATTTTAAATACCTATTTTTGTGACTTCTTGTTTATGAGCTACTTGAGAGCAGAAATGAGTGATTTCTATTTTTATATTCCTAGAATCCCCCATTGGGCCTGGTATGTACTAGGAACTCAATAAACATTTCTTCCACTGAAAGGAAACATGTTTGAAATTTCGGACAGTTTATTTCTTAGTTTATCTGAATTATATTTTCTTGAAATTGACAATTAACCTCTGTTTGGTAAGTTTATAAGATCTTTAGTCCATTAATAAAGACAGGTGTTTTCATGGCTATTTTGCTGTTTTCCATTTCTTAAAAGAAAGCATTTCTTAAAAATTCTTTTGACTGAGGGGAGAAGTTAAATAGTTTGGATGAAGGAAAAGTAGAAGGGCACAGATGCAAATTGTACCCTGCATCATGCATCTTGTTTTTCTGTTGCACATCTCAGTTGTCTGAGGATATGTATTCAATGGGTGGGTTCTTGCTTTTGCTTTTTTTTTTTTTTTTTTTTTTTGTCCATTTACTTGTAAAGAACTGATCCCTGGAGATGAGAAAGGGATTTGAGTAAAATGTGAAGTTGTCTTTTTAGATCCTGAAAATATGCTGGTAAAAGATTCAGCCCAAATGAAGATTTTGGATTATGTGTGGTTTTCACTTCTATTTGATGCTTTGGGTCCTTTTTGCTGTGGAAAATTGAGAGTTGACTGAATATGTCAACTACCCAACTAAATATAACCTTCTGAGGAAAATTTATTCTTTGCACTCCTTTGACTTTTTATTGTGATGAAAAGAGAGGAAAAAAAAAAAAAAAACCCAGAGACTCAACGGGCTGTAACTTTAATAGGTCATTCCAGCCAGTGCTTACCTTCACAAAATTCTGATAATACAGGGAAGACAATACAGTGATCAAAAGCAGTGATGAGATTTTTTAGCAGCATTAACCGTCATGACCTAGCAAAATGAAAGAAAATGGTTTAACAGAACTGTCAGCTTCAATATAGCTAATAAAGGCATGGATAAATGTTTATTACATACCGGAGACAGATCATTTCTGTACAGAAATTGAGGATGACCTTTACTGATAACTCTTATCTGCCTGATATCCTGAGCGAGAGGGAGAGACAGAGGGGAGAGAAGCATATTTGCTGATATTTATGAAAGGAGAAATTATCATGTGCAAATAAAACATTTTAGCAATGATTATCTCAAGTCACCCTCTTGCCCTCACTTCCACCCCCACAGACATACCTCATGGAGGTATAATGTACATTCTTCTCTAGGAGACCAAATATGCTTCAAAGTAGCATTGGTAAATTCATGGAAATTCTTAAAAATGTAAAAAAGCAAAGAATAGGAGCACATGTATATGAATAGTTATATCAGTAACATTGACTTTTAATTTCTTCTAAGACATGACAAAGATATTGCAATTATAGGACATGGTCTTCTAATAAAATGGTCTCAATTGTAGCTAGGAATTTAAAAGAAATTAGTAATAACCAATCCATGTCCATTCTGTCATAAATTACTTTGTTGATATCCATAACAATGTTTAGTAGAACTTTTGAAAGACAATGCAATTTAAGTACCGTTACTTATTTATTTTTTTTAGTACCATTACTTATTGATATTAGTGTTTTTATTCATGAAATTACATAGTAGTTGTGATGATGGTGTAAATAATGGTGGAGGTATTTATTTATTTATTTATTATTTTTTATCCCAAAAGGAGATTTCTTTGTACTTCAGTTCAAACTATTTATAATTTAAGTTGAGCTGTCATCAAAAATATAAATGAACATTTGATGTGATAATTTGGGTAATTTAAGTAAGAAAAAGTAGATTTACCTGAAATATTTAAACCCTAAGCTTGTTTTTTGTTTGGAGACACATGTCAAATCTTGTTACATTGTTCCTGGAATAGTTCCATGCGTCTGGTGGCTGCCCAGGACATTTTAATTAATGACAGTATTTATGACAAAAAAGAAATCTTAGACACTTGGGGATTTTTCTACATATTCTTATTTTGAGATATGTTTATATATAGGACTAGTTTCACTCTGAACTTAAAGTTTTCTTCAGAAGGCATAAAACCCAACATGAATAGTAGATTACAAGTGGGAAGAACAGACATGCAGTGAATGGAACTCATTTGACATTGAAATCGACAGTTCTTGTTTTTAAAATAAATTTGATTTAGTAATAGAGGTGGAACTGGAAACCTCTTATCCCCTTAGCTCTATGGCTTAATTAATTGTCGTTTTTATCCTTCCCTTCAGAGGCTCACTTATTTTTTCTATTTTTTTTAAACAAGCCTACAGGCAACTGTTTTGCACACCTAATATGCAGAAGCTCTGCCAAAAGGGTTGGTTGTATTTAGGAGCCATAGTTGGCACTTGGTGCTTAGAAAAAGGGAAGTGACTCCTCTCTCTCCCTTTCTCTCTCTGTTTTGCAGCTGCAGCAGCCATGTGTTCCCCTTGGCCCATTTGGGCTGCTCTGAGCCGCCCGACTCTGCCACTATTAAGATAGGATGAGTTTTCCGGAATGTCACAGGGGGCTTGTTTGGCATTTAATATTGAATATAGACTCCACTGAGGCTGAAACAGGCAACACAAACAAAATCTTGCAGATGAGGTAAAACAACAGTTTGTGCCTTGTCATAAACATGTCATTTTGTGCCTCTGACCCAATCTCCACACCCAGTTTTCCTCTAAGCACTATTTCTCTGTTGACACACAGGAACTGTTGGTGAGACACACACACACTTACACACATTTACAAAGAGAGAGAGAGAGAGAGACAGAGAGAGGAGAGCAAGTGCAAGCATCAGACATGGAAATCTGTCACTTCTCTTTGATCTCAATAGCTGAATTAATTTAGAAATTATAAGTTTGCAAATACCTGATAGCAGAAAGGAACTAGAAAGAGGTCTTTTAATTATTTCTGTCTACAGTCTTAAACTATCATGTTGGAGCTATAAAGAACAGTAAAGTTGTAATTTGATGAAACAGTACTTTGATGAAGAATAATTAAATATTTACTCTAAAAGGTTTCTCATTAGAATAACACGGATTTTAGATTTATAGTTTTCTGCATTGTTCAGATTTGGTGTCTAAAACAAGTTAAAACAGGAATGAGGTTGACTATTTTTAGTGGTTGTATGAAAACTGAAAGCCTCAGAAATCTATTTGGATTAATTAATTTCTTAAAAATTTTTTTCCAGTGAATAATTATGAATACTTTATCTGACAAAAGATGAGGTGACTCACTGATTCTGCCATGTTTGATAAATACTAACCAAGAACTGTATCTGCTACATGTCCTGGGTAATAATAATCTTTATGTTTTTACTTTACCGGCACCATATGTAGACTTTATTATAGACTGTTTTAAGCACATGTCACATGTATTAACTCATTTAATGCTAATGATTACGTCCTTATTTTATACATAGGGAAACTGAGGCACAGAGAACTTAGGTAATTTGTTCAAGCTAATGGAGCTAGTGTTATAGCCAGCATTTACCTCAGGGAGTCTAACGCCAAAGAATTTCTCTGTTATCATGCTTTGCTGCCTCTTAATACCAAGGGATTGGAATTGAGAAGTTATAAAGCAGAGTCTGTATGACTTTGGGTAGTGTGGTCTGAGTACCAATTTTGTAAATAGTACTAAGTGATTGAAAGCATTAATTGGCTCTTTTTCTCATAAAGCTGGAGGGAGAAAAAGCAGGCAAACATAAATAATATATGTGTATATCCACCTGTGTTTGTCGGGTTAGTTAGGGTGGAGTAAAAAGGCATTTCTCTTACCCCACCTCTCTCCCAGGACCTCTTCATGTTTCCTGGATTGACTTTTATTTGTCTTTTCTGCAAGTCTTTTTCTACCGCTGAGCATACATGGGGAACCTCAGTGGGTAGGACATAGTCCTTTCCCTTGCAGCCTAGATGAGGAGACAGATTAGTATCCTGCCCAGGGTTCTGGGGAAGCAGATGGAGCAGATATTCATATGCTGGCTGAGCCCAGGAAGAATGCTTGGTGAAATCTTCTGACTAAAAGGAAGAGAAAAATTACTTTTATATTCATAAAGAGTAATTTCTGATTATCAAAGTAATTCTTAATATAGAAATTTAAGAAGTGTTAAGAAAAGATCAGTCCCCTTTAAGATTAGCAGGCAGAAAGAAATATATAAAATCTTGGTGTATGTCAAGGCTTTTTTTTTATGCCCTAGGCATATATTTTTATAAATTTGGAATCATACCAAATATAATATTTAATGTAATATTTGAATATTTTCATGAACATATGCTATTCTATAACATGACTTTGTTGGGTCTGCAAGTATTTATCATATTAGTGTATTATACTTATATTCTTATTGGATATCTAGGTTGTTTCCATTTATTCACTACTATAAATACAGGGATAATTAACATCCTTAAACAAAAATGTTGTACAAATCTGATTGAGCTAGAATATGTGGTTATTTATATTTTTTTAGTTCATATTGCTCAGTTGTCATCTTGAAGAATATACCGATTTAGATTCCCACCAGCATAGTATAAATATTAGCACAGTCTTACCAGTAGTGTTATTTTTTTAACAAAAATTCTATTTCTTAATTGATATAGTATTATTTGGATTCCATATTTCCCCTTGAGGGAGCTTTAGTAGGATGTGCCTTTCAAGGAATTTGTCCATTTAATATAAGATGTTAGATGCACTGGAATAAAGTTACTGTACTATTCCATTAGTATGCTTTCATACTGATCTATACTTCAGCTGCCTCTGTCACTCCTCTATATTGATAATTTGTGTTATCTCTTTTTTGTTCCTCATTAGTCTTGCTAGAGGTTTATTGATTTTATTGATCTTACTAAAGAAGCACTTTGAGAAGCATTGATTTTTTTTTGTTTTCTATTTAAATTGTTATATGATCTGATTTTTACTATTTTCCTTTAAATATTTGGGGTTTAATTATTCTTCTTTTCTGAGGAAGTTGGGGTAATTAAAATGAGACCTTCAACTTTAATAGAGATATTTAGTGCTATATATTTCCCTCTAAGTACTGCCTTAGAAACATTTCATAGATTCTGATATGTTGTATTTTTCATTTGCATGCAATTCAAAATACCTCTAGTTTCTCTTTTGATTTCTTCTTTGATCCATGCGTTCTTTAGAAGTTTGTTATTTGAGAATTTTTCAGACACTTTTCTTTTATAGATTTCTAATTTAGTTTGTGGTTAGACAATATACCTTATATGACTTGAAATCTTTTGAATTTATTATCCTTATTTTATGACCCAGAATATATTTCTGTCTAGGTAAATGATCCATGTGCACTTGAAAAGAATGCATATTCTGCTATTGTTGGGTTGAGTGTTCTACAAATGCCAAAGTGTATCAATTTTGTTGATAGAGTTGTTCTAGTCTTCTATATTCTTTTTTTTTAAATTTTATTTAATTGAGAGAGAGAGTGAGCGTGAGCCAGGGGTGGGGGCCAGAGGGAGAGAGAATCCTCAAGCAAACTCCCTGCTGAGCACTGAGCGGGAGCTCGGAGCCCCATTCAGGGCTCATCCCAGGACCCTGAGATCATGACCTGACCCAAAATCAAGAGTCTGCTGCTCAACCAACTGAACCACCCAGGTGCCCCCAAATCTTTTGTATTCTTTTTTTTTTTTTAAGATTTATTTATTTGAGAGAGAGAGTGAGCAAGAGAGAGTACAGGTGGGGGGGGGCAGAGGAAGAGGGAGAGAGAGAATATCCAGCAGACTACTGTCTGAGCATGTAGCTGGACATGGGGCTTAATCCCCCCACCTGAGATCAAGACCTGACTGGAATCAAGAGTCTGACACTTTAACTGACTGAGCCACCCGGGCCCCCAATAGAAATTTTTTTTTTTAATGATTCAATTTTATCTCCTTTTTTTTTATTGTTACTTATAACTCTTCACTCTTACTTTAGTAGTTGCATTGATGTTATTTACTTCATGCTTAGTACAAGTAATGTTTAGTACTAGTACTCTTGGATAGCTTTTTTTATTTGACTATATTTTCAATCTCATTAATCTTTTCTTCAGCAACAGTTACTCTGTTAATCCCATCAATTGTATGTTTCCCATTTCAGACATTGTTTTCAACTCTAGAAATTCAGTTTTGGTCCTTGTAAAGAATATATCTTCCATGTCTCTCCTTAGCATGTCATTTTTTTCTCTACCTTTTTAAACACGTTGAATACAGTTATCATAACTTTTTAATATATGTGTATATTTTGTCATCTCTGTCATTTTTGTTTTGAATTGAATTTGTTGATTTTTCTCATTATGATAATTCTTTGCATACCTTTTAACTTTTAATTTGATGCCAGACATTGTGAATTTTTACTTGTTGGATCCTGGATATCTTACCTTCCTATAAATATTCTTAATAATTTATATATTTATGTTGTGAAGTTACTTGGAAACAGTAACTTCCGTTTCTTGCTCTTAAGTTTTGTTGAGAATGCCCCTAACACAACTTAATCTATGGCTAATTACTCCACCACCTGAGAGAAAACATTTCTAAATAGCCTACCAAATGCCCCATGAGGTATGAGAACATTCTGGTTTGGTGAGAACACTCGATCTGGTGAGAACAGACATTAATTCTGGTTCTGTGTGTACTCCAGGGATTGTTCTTTCTAATGCTCTCAGATGTTTTTTCTCCAGTTTTTTTTGTAGTTTCTTCTCATAAATCCTGAATAGTTGGGGAAGACCTTCTTCAGATCTCTAGAGTTCTCTGTCTTTGTAGTTCTCTTCTCTTTGTTACTCTGCCTATAAGACTGGTTGTCTTAGCCTCCAAAGAATTTCAACTTTTTTTTCAACTCAAGAAGACTTTTGTGTCCCATCTGATTTCCCTCACTATATGCCATGCCTGGATATTTTCTCCAGGTGGTATGCTGGGGCAAATTTTAGGGCTAATCTTATTAGATTAGCTAATCTTTCATTGCTTGATTTCCCGTATATTGAAAACCATTGTTTTACATATTTATTCAGTTTTTCAGTTGTTCAGGCCTGAGAAAAAATCTTTTCTCCTATAACTCCATCTTGGCCAGAAGCATAAGTTGTGTTGAGCATATTTTCATGTCCTTATGGCCATTCATATATCTACTTACAAAATGTCAGTTTTTTGCCCTTATTAAAGAATTGGGTTACTCATTTTCTTAGTATTGTGTTATAAGAATTTTATTTATATTTTGGGAAACTTTTAATCCTCGCAGTTTTAGTATTAATGAAGTCCAGTTTATCAAGCTTTTCTTTAATACTATTTTAGGTCCTAGCTAAGAAACCTGGCTATAAAGTTCATGACAGTTTTCTCCTATACTTTCTTTTAGAAGTTTTATAGGTTTAATTAAACTTTTAAATTTACATCTAAGATATATTTTAGGTTAAAATTTGTGTGCATAAAGGGCGACGTTCACTTTTCCAACTTTTGCTGTTAAGCCGTTTTAGCATTATTTGTTAAATGGACTGTCCCTTTCTATCAAATTGCATAGACACTGTGATTGAAAATCATGTGTAATTATTTTTCTAGACTGACTATTCTATTCCATTGTACCCTATGTCAGTATCACTGTATTGATTCTTGATAGCTTTACAGTGAATCTTTAAATGAGGTAGTGTATGTCTTTCACTTTTGTTTTTTCAAAATTGTGTTGAGTGTTTTGGGTTCTTTGTATTTAAAATTTTAGAATATTTAAAAATTTAGAATTTTTAAAATTTCCACGAAGTAGTCCTGATGTGATTTTGTCTGGGATTCTATCAGATGTATAGATCAATGTGGGAAAGATTTATATCTTAAAATACTGAATCTTCCAACCCTTAATCATGGTGCATTTTCCTCTTTTCAAGGCTTTCCCTTAAATTTTCTTTAATTTCTCTCAGCAATGTTTTTGTTGTTGTCACTGTATAGGTAGTTCATATATTTTGTTAAATTTATCATTAAAATATGAAATATTTAATGCTATTGTAAAATGAATTTTTAAAATTCTTTTCCAGTTGTTTGCTGTAAGTATTTAGATATACAAATTATTTTTTGTATATAGTCTTTGTATATTGTAACTGTTAACATTGCTTGCTAGTTTTGTTAGTTTTTTTTCAGATTCTATAGGATTTTCTATGTACAAAATCACATGTGTGCAAATAGAGACAATTTCACCTTTTCCTTACCATGCTGTATGCTTTTTGTTTATGTGTCTTGCCTCAGTGTACTGAGTAGAGCCTCCAAACTCAGTATGAAATAGAAGTAGTGAAAGAGGATATCCTTGCCTTGTTTTCTGTTTTAGGGAGAAAGTGTTCAATCTGTCTCCACTAAGCATGATGTTATTTGTAGGTTTTTTATAGGTATCCTTTATTAGATTGAAGAAGTTTTTTCTATTCCTAGTTTGCTGATAGTTTTTAATGTGATTGTGATAGAATTTTTTCAAATTGATTTTCTGTATCTATTGAGATGACCATGTAATTTCTCTCCCTAATGCCCTAGTTCGGTTAAGTAAATTGATTAATTTTCAAATGTTAAACCAACTGTACATTCTTTGAATAAACCCTACTTCATCATTATGTATTAACTTTTTCAATGTTGCTGAATTTCATTTGTTAATATTACATTAAGATTTTTTGCATTTATATTCATCAGAGTTATTGGTCTGAGGCATCGTATTTTGTTACATTTTTGTCTGGTTTGGTGTCAAAGTAATGCTGGTCTTTCAAAATGAGTTTGGAAGTATTCTCTTCCTCCTCTATTTCCTAAGGTATTTCCCTATAGCATTAGAATTATTTCTTCCTTAACTGTTTGCTATAGATATCAACTAGTAAAGCTATTTGGGCTTGTAGTTTTTTTTGTGAGAAAGTTTTTATTTACAAACTCAATTTCTGTACTAGATATAGGGTTGTTTTATGTCAGTGTTGGTAATTTCTTTCAAGTAATTTGTTCATTTCATATAAATTGAATTTACTTGTGTGTTATCTCCTTTTTTTCTTGATTAGTCTAGTTGGAGGTTTTTCAATTTTTTTTCAGAGAACAGGTTTTGTTTTCTACTATTTGTCTATTGTTTTTCTGTTATGTGTTAATTGATTTAACATATCAATATTATTTCCTTTCTTTTTTCTAGTTAATATGCTATTGATTTTAGCTTCTTAAGGTAGAACTTCAGATCATCTATTTTAGATTCTTTTTTCCCCAACATAAACATTTAAACAAACAAATTTCCTTTAAGCACTGCTTTATTTTATCCCACAAATTTTGGTGGGCTGTATATTTTCCATCAGATCAAATAGTTTTTAATTTTCCTTTTTGTCTTCTTATTTGATCCATGGGTTATTCAGAAGAGTGTTGTTTAATTTCCAAATATTTGGGCATGTCCAGATTTTTTTTTATTGATTTCTAATTTAACATCATTATGATCAGAATACAGATTCTGTATGATTTCAATCCTTTTAAGTTAATTCAGGCTTGCTTTGTTGGAATGAGTATTTTATAATGTCAATTGTGTCAAATAGGTTGATGGTATTAGTCAAGTCTTGTATACTCTTATTTTTTGTGTGTGTCTTTGTATTCTATCAATTTATTGAAGCGAAGTGTTAAAATTTCTAGCTATAATTGTGGATTTGTCTCTTTTTCCTTTCAGTTCTTCTAGCTTTTAAGTATTTTGAAGCTCTGTTATCTAGCTATACACATTTAATATTGGTCTTCTTCTTCACTAATTGAGACTTTTGTCATATTGAAATATCCATTTTATATTCTGTCATATTCCTTTTCCTGAGGTGTAGTTTTCCTGATACTAATATAGCTTCTTCAGTTTTCTTTTAATTAGCATGTGTAGTTTTTTTTGTTATTGTTTTCCTGTCCTTTTACTTTTAATCTATATTTTTATATTTTAAGTTCTTTTTTTTGAGTAGTATATAGCTTAGTCCTGCTTTTTTGTTCCTTTGTATTTTACTGGAAACTTTAGACAATTTATATGTAATATAATTATTATTTTTTTTTAAGTTTTATTTATTTATTTTAGAGAGAGGGTAGAGAGAGAGAGATATTCCATGGCCCTGGAATCATAACCTGAGCTGAAATCAAGACTCGGCCACTTAACTGACTGAGCCACCCAGGTGTCCGTGTAATATAATTATAATATGGTCGAGTTTAGTTTTTACTATTATCCTATTTGTTTTCTTTTTGTCTTATATGTTTTCTTTTCCTCTTTCCTCTGTTTCTGTTTCCATCTGAATTAGTTTAGTTGAGTATTTTGTAGTGTTTTTTTAGCTGTATTTTTGTATTATTAGAAATGTATCTGTTTTGTTTTACTTTGTGCATTACTTACCTTATAATCTACTTTCAAATAATATTACACCTTTTTATGCATATTGTAATAATCTTAGAGTTGTATACTTCCATTTCCCTCCTCCAGTCCTTTGTTCTAGTATTGTTGTGCATATTTTCCCGTGTTTTAAACCTCAAAATACTGTTATTACTTTTAAATATTTGCTTGTTTTTTGAAGAAACTTTACAAATGACTAAAAACATTTGTTATGTTTGTCACATAATTACCATATTGCATGTATAGATTTCTTTGTGTATATTGAATTTTCTATATGGTTCTATTTTTCTTTAGCCTGAAGAATTACTTTTAACATTTCTTTAATGAATATTTGATGCAAAAAAATTCTCTGAGGGTTAGTTTTTTTTCTAAAATATACTTCTTTGCCTTCATTTTTGAAGATTTTTTTTTCCAGATATAGAATTCCACTTTTACCATTTTTTCTTTTAGCACTTTAAAAATGTCATTGCAGGGGCGCCTGGGTGGCTTAGTCGTTAAGCATCTGCCTTCGGCTCAGATCATGATCCCAGAGTCCTTGGATCGAGCCCTGCATCAGGCTCCCTGCTCAGTGGGAAGCCTGCTTCTCCCTCTCCCACACCCCCTGCTTGTGTTCCCTCTCTTGCTGTGTCTCTCTCTGTCAAATAAATAAAATCTTAAAAAAAAAGTCATTGCATTGTTTTTTGGATTGCATTGCTTTTTGACATTCTTATCTTTGTTTTCCTGTTTTATGTAACATGTCCTTTCTCATTGGTTGCATTTACAATTTTCTCTTTATTATTTCTTTTTAGCAATTTAATAATGCTATGCCTTGATGGGGTTTTATTTGTGTTTATTTTGTTTGTGTTTAAGTCTGTCAGAATGGAAAGTATATAATTTTTATAATTTTTGAAAAGTTTTGACCATTATTCTTTAAATATTTTATCCCATGTCCCCTCAGTTTTCTAGATTAGACACAAAGAAATATCTATGATATGTTATGATATATAGCTTGTTCTAAGAAATACTAATAGCAAAACAACTCCAATTTTAATACTGCTTTATAATTTAGCTAATTGTTTTGATCTAGACTTAATATATTCATTCAAACAATTATGAAAATTAGTTAATTTACTCTGTTACCTCATAATATAATTGAAGATGATAGACACAAAGAAAACATCTGTAATATGTTGTGATTGATTGCAATGGAGGTTTGCATTCTGCACAATGGGTAAGGGAAAAAAAAACAATAATAAAGCACTAACCGCCCTGTATTGGGGTGGCTGGACAGACAAGGATGGTGACACTTCAGCTGGGTATTAAAGAATGAATTTAAGTATACTAGCTGGAGAGGAAAGGAGGAACAGTATGTCATCTAGAGAGAAGAACATTTAAAAAGTCTTGGAGGTTTCAACAAGCTTGTTCTTTGGAGAATGATGAAGCATTTGTTGTTGCAGAAGCTAGAGTACAAGGGTTTATGAAAAAAGGCATGTTAAGTAGTTGGCTCCAGATTGTGAAGGTCCTTGAGGGCTATGTTAACAAATTTGGATTTTGAACTAGAGGTAGTATATTGTGCTTCCTTTTTATGGTGATTTGATCAAAACAGCAAGTAATAGTGGCATTTTTAGCAACTTTGATCCTGATGTAGTCACAGGGGCTCTCTCTTGCTCCCAAATCTGTCTCAATTTTATACAAACAAATAACAATGCACTAATCTTTCATTTACATACTTCAACAGTCCCCTAAGTGAGAAGCTGTGACAGATAAGTTAGAAAACTGCCTTAGTCTTACTCTCATGGGACAGAACTCTTCCCCAGCCTTTTGAGTTTGGGATGTTTGGGATGTTGGTAACTTTTTTTAGTTCAATGATTTAATTGACTAAGCTAGGAAGGAAATATCTGAAACTGACATGGACTCTTGTCAGAAGATTAGTGAGGGAAATATAAGATTTCCCAAATCCAGTCTCTATCCCTTTAAAGCAGATAATTTAGAGGAGAATAAAAAATCTCAAAAATTAATGGCAATTTTGAAATAGAATATTTTGTCAAAATCAAATTCATTTCATTAAATGCTTGAGGAGAATGTAAAGAGTAAATGAGGTATGAATAACTGTAAGATGGGACAATTACCACCTCAGAAACAATATATTTGTAAAGTTAATTCCTCTTGAACATGAACAATCCCCTTACACTTGACCCCTTTCTATTGCCTCTTCCATGCTTGAACTCTCCTTGAACTTTGAAGATCCATCTTGAGAGTATGATACGGCCATCTCTTTTGCATCTGGTTATTTTAGCTCCAATTTGCAGCCCTAAAATGGCAATTATGGTGATATATTGCTCAAGTCACCCGACATGGATTAGTATCGGGATCAGCACATTTATGCACAGGAGTAGTGAATGGAGACTGCAGCTATGATTTTAAATGACTTGATTAATTCTGAAACAACATTTCAGAGTCCATTAGGTCCAGCAGGTGTTGGGGTGCAGACTGCTTTTTCCCTAAGCAGCATATTTGATTAAAGTACCAAAGTATTTTGGATTCATATATTATCTTTCCCAGAATAGTTTCCTTTCACTCTGTTAAATCCCCTTAACACTCAACTATACTCCTGCTGAAAGAGATCTCTCTCCCTATTCTGCCTCTACCCAAGTTCTCTTGTGTCAGTTACTGATCACCAGTTCTGTTTGAGCAACTTGAACAATGTGTTCTGTTCACGTTCAGGAGAGCATTTACATGACAGAACTGCTGCTAAAAGCTCCTGCTGACTCAGGTCAAAATAAGGCCAATTGTGTTGTTTATCCTAAGGGCCATTTCATCAGCAACCCTCTTGTCAAGGTTAGAAATGTGTCTGGTTAATGCCTTGGTTCAATGCTTTCTTTTACTACTAAATATACATGTACATGACTTTATGTGTCTCCCCTCTGCCCTCTACCCCATCTGGATGTCACTGCTCTAATAAAAATGTGTAGGGCTGGGTTTTTCATTTGAGTTCTTTGGGGTTTCAAATTCCTGTATTCTTTGTTGATTTCACGGATTCTAAGGTATCTTTCTTTGAAAAATTCTGACAATGGGCCCTTCATGCTTCATTACTTCCAGTTCTTTTCTTTACAACATAAAGAACATTTCAATGGGTCTGTGGTACAACATTTGTAGAATAATCTCAATGTAGCACCATGAATTGTTCTGTCATCTGTTCCTCTAGTACAATGTACCTGTCTCTATTATTGCACGTATCAATATGTAGTCTAGCTATTTGTATGTTATTACATTTATCCTCCTTAGGGGTTACATCTTATTTTTCTATTTTCATGCCTATCACATATCTATCCCTCCATCCATCCACCCATCCATCCATTCATTCATCTATCCATTTCTTAACACATTTAGAACCTTCTATTATTATTATTGTTGGTATTTGCTAAACCATGTGCTGGATACTCAATAAATATATTTAATTATATTGAATTAATATGCTCTTAGAAGCCAAACAAAACAGATTATACAGTTTTAGTCATCTTTAATTAATACTGTCCTTGTAAGTGTGTAATATAATGAGAATATAATAAATATATAAGTAGCAGCCTGTTTACTACTGGCTGAGTAACCTCAAGTAGTTACATAATCTCTCTTTGTGAACTCTTTCATTGTTAAAATATAGATAAAACTATTTACCCTACCCAATATATGGTACTATTGAAGGGGTTGAATAGAATGTAAGTGAAAATATTTTGAAAACCATCCCCAAATACTATTTGATATGATAAAGAAGATGATAGTTGGAAGCATATGGTTATGATCAAGATGTGGTATGCTTGGGCAATAATGTCTCCCATAGCAAGAGAATTTAATATTCATTCTGAGGCTAGCTTAAATAAGCTGGTAAAACCATTCTGCTTTCCAAAGCCCCAAATTATAAATTTATGTATACAGTTAATGTACTGGCCAATACAAATTTCCTCCATAAAAATGGATACCAAGTTTAGGAATAGCAATTTAAATTTTTCTGTTTTACTAAAGAAACATAGTATAAAATGGAATACAGATGATTTTAATGTTGAAAATTTGGAGGCTGAGTTACCTAATGATTTTCTATATTGGTTTTAAAATCATTGTAAATTTCGAAGGAAAGCTTATAATTTAGAGTTATTTAATGCATGAGCTTAAAAATTGAGACTTTCTGTTCTGTTCATCTCCTTTTTGTTGCAAATTTTGAAACAACTGTGAGATAGGACACAGGAGCCAAGCAAATAGAAATCTTTATTACTCATAAGAGTTGAATTAATGAATTATATGTGGAATATAAGAAACAGTGCAGAGGATCATAGAGGAAGGGAGGGAAAACTGAATAGGAAGTCATCAGAGAAGGAGAAAAACCATGAGAGACTCTTAACTGTAGGAAACAAACTGAGGGTTGCTGGAGGAGAGGTGGGTGGGGGGATGGGGTAACTGGGTGATGGGCATTAAGGAGAGCATGTGATGTGATGAGCACTGGGTGTTATACGCAACTGATGAATTACTGAACTCTACATCTGAAACTAATAATGTACTATATGTTTAATTGAATTTAAATTTAAAAAGGTAGATGATAATAATCATACTTTGTAATTCTTTAAATTTCTTTTAACACTATTTAAATGCACATATGTATGTTTTAAATTATTTTGTGCTCTATTATTTTAATAAAATACATTTTATATGAAAAAAAAGAGTTGAATGAGTGAATATTACTTTACATTTATGGCCAAAAAGGGCTTGCTAATATATTATCTGATTTAAACCAGTCTCTTCTCAGAACTACAGGCTCCCCCTCGCAGAGGTAGGTCTTGATCTGCCAAGCAGATCATGGGAGAATAGGCCTAAAAGCTTGCATTCTTCAGGCAAGCTGGCTTTCAAAGTGAGGGACTCAGGATACTGAGCCAAATGTACTCAGTTACTTCTTCTGAATTCATCAATTGGATCATGAGAGGAATGAGTTGAGGAAGAGGCTGAGAAGTTCTTCCTGGATTTGCTCCCTGTGGAATAGAGTGGAAATGCCCTCTTCTAGATGGAAACATGAGGAGGAGGAGTAATGTCCTCCATACTTCAATACTGAAGTCCTCCACATTTCATTACATCTCTTACCCACTAAGTAAACTCTACCACAGAAACTCAGGCTGTGCCACTGGCAGTTCTCAACATCGACTAACATTTTGAGGAAGAGTAGAAAGGCCTTACTCTTCAATCCCTCTTCCCCAACTCCTGGGCCACCCACTCTCCCCCAGCTTTGCTTTTTAAAAATCTAGCCAAGAGTTTGGTCCCCTTGTTTAGAAACAAAACAAAACAAAACAAAACACCAAATCATTTCCTTAGCATACAATAATCTATCTTTTGCTTCAAGAAGTTGGAACCTGTTAGTTGCTAAGAACTCTTTCTGCTGAAAATATTTAGTGACTCAGCAATAATAGTGTTCATATAGGGAAATCATGAAGTTGCTAAAAAAACCAAATTTACTCTTTTCAGTCAGGCTTTCTTCTTTCCTTTTTCATTCCAGAAAACTGAGATTGTTGATTTTAAAGGGTAGATGATCAGGTACTTCAAATCTCTTAATAGATGTCAATAGTAAATTAGCCACTATTAAAATGAATGGAAAGTATCAAAAGATTATTTCAGTGCATGATATTTTGTAAATGTCATTATTTCAGCATTGTTTTACTTTTTTAGGCAATACTTTCTTAGGTAAAAAAAAAAAGACTAATTAAATTTCACATACCTTAGTTGAACATCTATCATGTGCAAGGCATTGTGCCAAGTGCTGTAGAAAATACAAAAAGACTGAAACATCAGTTCCTACTCACCATATATGAATAATTTCACCCACAAAATGCATTTTATTCTATTAGGAATTATATTTGTA
The DNA here is from genome assembly GCF_009762305.2 of Zalophus californianus. NCBI lineage: Eukaryota > Metazoa > Chordata > Mammalia > Carnivora > Otariidae > Zalophus > Zalophus californianus. The sequence continues at coordinate 63,523,980 of NC_045596.1, forward strand.
GAATAGAATTATTATTTATAGAATATAGATTATATTTATATTCTAGTAGAAATACGCTGAAATAAATCCCAATACTGCAGACCAAGAACATAATAGAGTGTTTAAAACAAAATAGAACAAACTCTGAGCTGCCTGGATTAAAAATAATGGAAAAGAGACTCTAACGCTAAAGATGTGCATTCCAGCTGGTGGGAGGTGTATTAGAACAGATTGAACCACAGAATTCACCAGAGTATTATATAGCTGGACAATAGCACAAAGCCCTAAGTGCCAGGGAGGGAGCTTTGAATAGCTCAGTTAGTCTTTCAGTTTGAATAGATAGTTTGGGACAGAAGCTTCTCAGGCCTTGGAAGAGTGGGAGGGAAGAGGAGAATATATTATGAATATCTTATCCCTGCACTTTAAAATGAGAACAATGGGCTTCTTATCCAAACTGAATTGACATGACCACCCTATTCCAAATAGCCAAGAAACTGCATAACTTAAACCTGGACATCTTAATGCCGCAGGGAGTTTGCATAAATGCAATCACTTTACAGAGTAGTACACTGTCATTTCTTGATTTTTTTTCAAGTTTCTTTAAACAAAATTACTTAAAGTTCATGAAATTAACGTTCACATCATCTTTCTGGTTAAAAGAGAGACACATGCCTTACTGAAAATGTCAAACAAGACTTAAGTTGGCCTTGAAGACGACATTAGTGGAATAAATAAATGTTTGTTAGATTTCTTGTTTGTTTGCTTACTTCACAAACTTTCCTAGCTTTTGGATTGTCATAGAGGTATAGAATTCTTAAAGTTTGAAGTAGTTTTAGAAAACATCTAAAAGTAATTTCTCACCCATTTCACCAATGCCTTCTCCTAAACATCTTTCATAGATGGTCATGGGGAGCACAGCACCTTCTGAGCAAGAAATAATTTGGTAGTTTTAGTGATATTTTGTTTTGTTTTGCTTTGTTGTTGTTGTTTTAGGTTGAGACAAAAATCTACTACTTTACAACTTCCACCCATTAATCCCATTTCTGACCTTTAGACATAAAGAGCAAATATACATTCCCAATCTGTAGCTGGCCTTCAAATGTTTGAGTGTAACTCTAATGTCTTTCTTTAGTTTCTCCTCTAAGCCAATCATACTCAGGTCCTTCGATTATTCATTGTGTGCCATCTTCTCCAGGAGGATATCTCAGGAATAATATTTCTCTGTATTTTTTATTTCATTACAAGTGAACGTAACACATCCTCTCCCTCTCCACTTTTTTTGGACCTTTTCCACATTTCTTTTCCCATACAAAATTGTTGCAAGGTGACTTGGGGGGCATAAACAAGGGTAGGCTTTTCATGAACAGATAGAATTTTCGAAGTCTGAGAGGGATTCAGAAGAGAAAACTGATTGCTTGCAAAAAATCGGTTCCTCTGCAGACCACTGCTGTGTGCGGGTTGCTCATTGGTCAACTTTTGAATGGGCAGGAAAATTGGTGGACCATTTTCTTAGCATTTAGTAATAAATTAGCGCAAAACAACTGGTCTGTTACATTCTACATGGCCATGAATGTGTACCACAGACCTTATGTCTACTTTTTATGGGCCAAAGCAGGAAAAAATATTACCAAATGATTGGAGATAAAAATTTCTCTCTGGAAAGGTGTTTTATTTTGGACCTAAGTTATCTAAGTTTTGTGACTGTGTTTATTCATTGCACAGAATAATTTCTCATTTGTTGATTGTTTTTGTCATTTTTTCTTTTTTTAAATTGAGATACAATTGACATATAACAGTATATTAGTTTCAGGTGTATTAACATAGTGATCCAATACTTGTATGTATTGGAAAATGTTCACCACAATAAGTCTAATTATTGTCCATCACCACACATTTTTCTCGTAATGAGAACTTTTAAGACCTACTCTCAGCAACTTTCAAAAATGTATACAGTATTGTTAGCTATAGTTACTATGCTCTATATTACATCCCCATGACTTACTTATTTTATAACTGGAAGTTTGTACCTTTTGATCATCTTTACCTGTTTCACTCACCTTCACCCCCCACCTCTGGCAGCTACCAGTCTGTTCTCTGTATCAATGAGCTCTTTTTCTTTTTCTTTTTTTTAAAGATCCCACATATAAGTGAGATCGTATGGCATTTGTCTTTCTCTGTCTGACTTAGCCTAATGCCCTCAAGGTCCACCCATCCATGTTGTCGCAAGTGGCAAAATTTTCTTCTTTGTTATGGCTAAGTAATATTCCATTGTGTATGGAATATTTTCTTTATGCATTCATTCATCAGTGGATACTTAGGTTGTTTCCATATCTTGGCTATTATAAATAATGCTGCAGTGAACATGGGGATGCATATATCTTTTTGAGTTAGTGTTTTTGTTTTCTTTGGGTAAATATTGAGAAATGGAATTGCTAAATCATATGGTAGTTCTATTTTTAAATTTTTGAGGAAACTCCATCATCTGTTTTCCATAGTGGCTGCATAAATTTACATTCCCACCAACAATGCCCAAAGGTTCCTTTGCTTTCATTTTTTTTTTGAATTGGTACTGCCTAAGAGTTGAAGTTCAAATACCAATTATTATCCAGAAATGGCCATTTAGTTTAATTTGGAGGAACCAAAACTTTGATTAGGAATATTTTCTCATTCAAAACTTCATTTCCTTGTGAGTTTCAAGTCAAAGCACTCCCCAGTTTTAAGGTAGAGGGCTATAGAAGTAAAAGTAAAAGTGGATGGGTATTCTAAATAGCTAGAGAAACTAATATGTGTATTGGGGTAATGCAGGAGTGATGCCACGGGTGGATAGTGGAATGTAAATTAGGTGAATTAGGGTGAGGAGCCTTGAGTAAGAAGGTGATGCACAGGACACTGGTCTTAGGTGACCATCCCTTATTAGAATGTCTATACCTGACATTTTTCCCAACCAACAGTTAACATGTTTTGCCTGAGAAAATGGGAAATCAAAACTTCACACCCTTCCAGAGACTGGAGAGTGGGCAGACTTCAGGACTTGATTCACTACAGAGAGACCCTTTCTTCAAGTCCACACTGAACTCCTTTGGAGCCTCATCCAACATTCTTCCCCACGCTCCAAAGCTTTGAGACATCAGCCTAACACCAGTTGTGTCTGTAATGAATGAGGAGGAGTGGCAACACCCCTTTCCCTGTTGCAGCCCTGAAAAATTCCACTGAAATATTTCATTTGAAGCAGAATCTGACTGCAGGCACACAGCATCCTTTGTTCACATTTCTCACTCTGCTCCCCACTAAAGTGGATTTTAACACTAGAAGCTCAAGAAAGATGTGCAAAATAGAGCACAGGGATATACAAATCTTCATTTTATTAACACTGTAAATTCCATTTTCTCAGAATGGCCAGTTTTTTTTTTTCCTGCTAAGCAGCAAAAAGACAGTTAAAGGGACTTTTGGTGACATTCCCTTTGTTTAATGAAGCTTGGAGTTATGGGCAAGTGCCTTGAACTGCCGTTATTATCTGCATGACTGAATAAGGGTCCAGATCTGTGCAAAGAGTTTTATTGCAAATAGGGACATTGATCATTCATAATCAGACCTACCAGGTCAGCAGTGCTCAGGGCCAGCAAGCCATGAAAAAGCTGACCAAAGGAGCACCAGTGCTCATAGGTTAAGGTAATATTCAAGCAGAATGAGATCTTTCTCTTCTTATATGCTTGTCTCTTGGCTTTCTTCTGACAGAGTGGAAATGAGAACCCAAACACATTTGAACTATATCCCATATAACCAATCACTGAGTTATCCTCTGTTCATCTGAGAGCTCTACATGTTTCCAGAGACTGTTTCCTTTAGAGGTATATTCCTCCTGTGTAAATGTTTGTGCTTTAGATCTATCATTATCATAACTACTTGAGGTATTATGGAGCTGCTTCATTGTAAAACACTGCTTTCTGATTACCAATATTTACTCACATTAGAGATCATATTCAGAAGAGAGCATTTCAAAGAGATCACTATTTGAAGATTCAGAGTGAATGTCAAACCACATGTTTGTTTCTTTATCATTCCTTTGGTTAGTAATCTTCTAAAATATACTTTTGTATACAAAAACATTCTATTTAAAAATTCAGCTTTGTGTAAGTTTTTGCACTTGTGAAAATGTGATGAACATATTACTATCATGATCAGTCAGATATTTATTTCACAGCAGTGTCTTCGTATATTGGATCACTGACACAATAACACAGGGACAGTTGAAAAGGGAGTGCCTTCTCCTAGATTACAAATTTGGAAGAACTAGAAGCACATACATTTTAGATTTTATGCCTCCCAATTCTGCTCAAAAGAGTAACAAAGTTAAGGAGGTATTAATCACTAAGGGGCACAACAGTAGGTGGCTGGGATGTAAAATTTGAAGAGAGTCTAAATCAAAGAGGAGGATTTTGAGATTAATAGCATATGGTGAAAGCACCAGAAACTTAATTTGACATCCTATGTTCACATAGGATGTGAACCAGAAACTTAATTTGACATCCTATGTCCACAGAAAAATGATGTTGCTAGCCCATTGCGAATTGGATCTGCTTTGTGAATTATTTTTCTATTGGTGATGAATTTGCAATGATATATCCACATGCGATCACTCAATTGACCTTGTGACCAATGACAAGCATATGTCTGATAGCTGGCAAGGGTGAGAGGTTTACTGAGTCATCTGAATGATGAACCCATGAGCTGTTAACTAATCAGCTATGCTTAGTGAACACAGAATGCACTAAAGGGTTAAGAAGGAAAATGTGACCAACTTGATAATCACCTCTTCGGAGACCTGATTCAGATTATTATTGGAATTCAGCTCAGGGCATGATTATTCCATCATGTGTTGAGAAACAAAGAAGAAATTTTTTTTTCTTGAGAGAGAGAGAGAGCACAAACATGCAAGCGGGGGTGGTTGGGGAAGGGAGAGGGAGAGAGAGAGAATCTTATGCAAGCTCCACACTCAGCCCGGAGCCCAACTCCGGGCTTGATCTCATGACCTGCACCGAAACCAAGAGTCAGATGCTTAACCAACTGAGCCATGCAGGCACCCTGAGAAACAAAGAACTTTTAATCTAAAACAACCAAATATATAAAGTTACATATGAAAGTATTTTTAGATTTTTTTCTATATTGTCAAAAAACTCAAGATCATCCCAAAATAGTAGTTCAACAAACTTTATCATTGATTTGTGTTTAGTGAAATACTTAGTCATTATTTGGGCACTAGTAGTTTGATTTAAACCATTAATTGGAGGAAGTTGAATCAGAATTTTAGAAATAAAAGGGACTTTATTGTTTAATCACTCACTTTATAACTAAGTAATCTTGAGGCTCAGGAAAGTGAATGACTATCCTGAGGCTATTAGGCTAGTGATTGTCAGACATCAGGGTTCCCAATTTCCAGCTCAATGCTCGTACCTTATGCTTTGTAATAATTTGTATTTTTTAGTTTTGCACAAATGAATATTCGTTTCTGATGCCAAAAAAACTTGAAAAATATGACCACTCTGGTAACCATGGTAATTTTGTATGAGACTTCTATTCTCATTTCTATGTCTTGTCATTTCTTTGGCTAGTAAGCTTTTACAATATATTTTTCAATACATTCAATATATACTATATCCTTTTAAAAATGTTTTATTTGGAATTTATTTCATACTTACAGAAAAATTGGAAGAAAAGCACAACAAACTCCCATATATCCTTTACCCAACTTTCATAAGTATTAACATTTTATCATATTTACCTCATTCTGTATAATATATATTTTTATTATATATTTCTAAGCCCTTTGAAATTGTTGCAGATATAGCCCCTTAGTATTTCAGTGTATATTTCTTTTTTTTTTAAGATTTTATTTATTTATTTGACAGAGAGAGACACAGTGAGAGAGGGAACACAAGCTGGGGGAGTGAGAGAGGGAGAAGCAGGCTTCCTGCGGAGCAGGAAGCCTGATGCAGGGCTCGATCCCAGGACCCTGGGATCATGACCTGAGCCGAAGGCAGATGCTTAATGACTGAGCCACCCAGGAGCCCCTCAGTGTATATTTCTTAAAAACAAGGACACTTTCCTACATGACCACAGTATAAGCATTAAAAAAAGCAGGAAATTAGCACTGACATAATTCCACCATTTAATCCACAGACCCCATTCAAATTTCACCTTTTGTTCCAATTGCATTTTTTAGAGGTTCAGGATCCAACTGAGAATTATGTGTTGCATTTAGTTTTCGTGTCTCTTAAGTCTTCTTCAGTCTGGAACAGTTCCTTAGTCTTTTCTTGTCTTTTATAACCTTGATGTTTGAAAAGTAGGGGCCAGTTACTTTGTAGAATGTCCTTCACTGGGGTTATTTTGAGATTTCATTATGATTAAGTTAAAGTTATGAATATTAAGCAGGAATGCAACAGAAATGAAGCTGTATTATTTTCAGCATATAATACCAAGAGGTACACTCTGCCAAGTTTTCCCACTACTGATGATACACACTTTGATCATTGGGCTAGAGTGTTATCTTCCAAGCTTCTCAATCATGAAAGTATTTTGCACTTATTAAAAAATAAGTAATTAATAAGTATTTGTGGGGAGATGTTTGAGACCATGTAAGTATCCTGTTCCTCATCAAATTTTCATCTATTGATATTAATATCTATTGATGATGGTTGTCTGAAACAATTATTTTTTTCATAGTTGCCAAATAACTATTTTCTAATTAAGATTTCTTCTTCATTGTTAGCTGGCATTTGACTAGGTAAGACTTTCCAATCTCCTTCATTTATTTATTTAATCATCTATTTATGTCAGTATGAATTCAAGGATATCAGTTTTATTTACTGGATTATATTTTTTATGATTATTATTTATTTTGTTACTGTATCTCACGTATTTGACCAGTGGGAGTTTCTTCAAACAGAAGCCTATGTCTTCTTAAAATATGCCCTTCATTTTTTGGATATTTCATTAATTTCTGGCAAGCCATGATATTCTAGACTTATCATACACTTTTTCTACCCCAGCCCAGAAATCAGCCAATTCTCTAAGGAACCCTGTTTTTTCAGTGGATAGTGGTATTTAGAAACCAAGATCTGTGTACTAGGTGTGTTCATTGCTATGGGGTATTATTGCTGCTAGGTCCTCTCAGCAGAAAAACCTAGGGGAACGTGTGTGTGTGTGTGTGTGTGTGTGTGTGTGTGTGTGTGTGTGTGTGTATGTGTGTATGTATATATATTCTTTCAAAAGAAACATGAATTTACACTGATATCCTCAATTCCAGTCTAAAAACCAACAGGTTTTTTTCAAGCCTTCTCCCTTTTTATACTTATAAATTCCTTTTCTGATAGCAAGAAAATTGGCTTTCACCAGCCACAGTATGTTTACTTATTTGTTTAATCCCCTTTCCAGTCTCAGAGACAGGTAAGCCACCTCCTTGGACTTGACACCATCGTCCTCAACCAAATGGGATTTATCCTTAGCCCTGGCCCCAGAGAATATAGTAGTTAAGTCTCTTAACATGTTAGGAGAATTCCCAGCTGGAATGTCATGCCTTGTCCTTCCCATCCCTTATCAGCCTTTGCAAAATTCTGGTGGAGTCCATGACCAAGCCCTCTCTGGCCCTGACCCTGGCTCAATGCAATATATATACCAGATGAATTCTTCTAAAAAAAAAAATCATTCTAGCAAAATACCCTTATAACTAATCCAAGTTCACTTTCAAATAACACTATACCATTTCACAGGTAGTGTAAGTTCCTTATAACAACAAAATAATAAAACAATTCTAATTTCTTCCTCTTATCTCTTGTGTCATTCATTCATTTCACCTATATGTAAGTTTTTATATATATGTAAATACATATATATGTAAATATATAAACATAAATAATAGAATACATTGTTGCTGTTACTATTTGGAACAAACTATTGTGTGTTAAATTAAAAAAAAGAATAAAAGTTTTTATTTTACCTTCATTTATTCCTTCTGAAGCTCTTTCTTAATGTATTTCCAACTTTCTTATATCGTTTTCCTTCTCTTATGGATCTCTTAATATTTCTTGCAAGGTAGATCTACTAGCAACAAATTCCCTCAATTTTTGTCTAAGAAAGTCGTTTTATCTTCATCACTTTTGAATGATAATTTTGCAGGGTATAGAATTCTAGTTGGTGATTTTTTTTTCTTTCAACACCTAGTAGTTCGCTTATCTCTCTTGTTTGCATTCTTTTTTTTAAGATTTTATTTATTTATTAGAGAAAGAGAATGAGAGAGAGAGACAGAGAGCATGAGAGCAGAGAGGGTCAGAGGGAGAAGCAGACTCCCCACCGAGCAGGGAGCCCAATGTAGGACTCAATCCCGAGATTCCAGGATCATCACCTGAGCTGAAGGCAATCGCTTAACCAACTGAGCCACCCAGGCGCCCCTGCATTGTTTCTGAGGAGTAGCTGGATATAATTCTTTCTTTTACTTCTCTATAGATAAGGTGATTTTTTTCCCTCTGCTTTCTTTAAAAAATTTTTTATCTTTTGACTTTTTTTTTTTTCAAAATGATATACTTAGGTGTAGGTTTTTGTTTGTTTGTTTGTTTGGTATTTATCCTGCTTGTTATTCTCTGAGCTTCTTGCCTCTGTGATTTGCTGTCTGACATTAATTTGGGAAAATTCTCAGTCATTATTATTTCAAATACTTCTTTATTTATTTATTTTTTATTGTTTTTTTTAAAGATTTTATTTATTTATTTGAGAGAGAGAGAATGAGAGACAGAGCGCACGAGAGGGAAGAGGGTCAGAGGGAGAAGCAGACTCCCTGCTGAGCAGGGAGCCCGATGCAGGACTCGATCCTGGGACTCCAGGATCATGACCTGAGCCGAAGGCAGTCGCTTAACCAACTGAGCCACCCAGGCACCCGTTTCAAATACTTCTATTCCTTTCTCTCTTTCTTCTCCTTCGGGTATTGCCCTTATGTGTATGTCTTCTCTTTGCAGTTATCCCACTGTTCTTGGATATTCTGTTTTGTTTTTGTTTTTTTCTTTTTCAGTTTTTGTGTGTGTGTGTGCTTTTCAGTTTTGCAGTTTCTGTTGAGATATGCTCAAGCTCAGAGATTCTTTCCTTAGCCATGTCTAATTTTCTAACAAAGCCCATCAAAGGCTTTCTTTATTTCTGTTACAGTGTTTTTGATCTCTGTCATTTTTTTTCTTTTGGCTTCTTTGAATATCCTTCTCTCTGCTTACATTGCCCATCTTTTCTTGTCTGCTGTTTACTTTATCCATTAGAGCCCTTAGCATAATAATCATATATTTTAAATTCTCAGTCTGAGAATTTCAATACCCCTACTACATCTGAGATTGATTCTGATGCTTGCTCTGTCTCTTCAAACTGCCTTTCAGTATGTCTTGTAATTTTTTCTTGATAGACAGGCATGATACCCAGGGTAAAAGGAAGTGCAATAAATAGATCTCTTTAATGTGGTGGTGAGGTTTGGGGAAGGGGAAGTGTTCTATAGTCTATGTTTAGCTCTCAGTCTTTTAGTGATCCTATGCCCCTGGACTGTGAACTTCACCAGTGCTTCTCATTTTCCTCACCCCAACCTTAGGTGAAACAAAATGGGAGAGTGGGCTGGTATTGGCTATTTCCCTTCCTCCAGGTCAGCTGGGCTCTGATAAAACCTCAGCTTATTAGGCTATAGCTAACTAGATTCTCCTGAGGGCAGGTCTTTTTAAGAACAGAGTGTTCTGATGTATTTCAAAATGGTTCCTTTCCCCCTTTACCTGCTTCAGTATTTGCTTTGAGGACGTGGTAGGGCTCCCAGGGGTACAACTCACAAAAGCATGCACCCTCACCATGATGACTTCCTCTGGAGTTTTTAATTGTCAGATTGAGCCTCCAGCAATTTGTCAATGATAGTTCAGCTTTCCATCTTCCAGCACTTGTTCCTGTGGAGATTTTAGCTCAGGGGTTCTGCTCTGGTTAGTTGCGATTCTCTGGGCTTGCCTGTTGGTCTCTCCAATTTGGGGTTTGTCCTGTGATCTCACTTTTATTAATCTAAGAGGAGTTGTTGATTTTTCAGTTTGTTTAGCTTTTTACTTGTTAGGAAAGAGTGGTGACTTCTAAACTTCTTAAAACCTGGGCTGAAAATCAGAAATCTGTATTTGGGCCTTTAAAACTTTCTCTTGGTGACGTTTTGTGGTTTTGAGTGGATAAGTCTTGGACTCATTTTGTTAAATTTATCTCAAAGTATTTCACATTTCTCAAAGGGCATTTTTTAATTTTAATTTATAATAGTTTATTGATACTATATGGAAGTATAATGATTTTTATATATTGAACTTGTATCCTGCATTCTTGCTCCTGTCAAAAATTCAGAAATAGCAAAATTAAAACCACCAAATCAATAAACAGTATTTAGAAAGAGTGTACTGTACATATAAGAACAGTTCATGAACTGGGAGCTTTTAAAAATAAAAACTGATATGAAGCTCAGAGGCATGAAGTTACAGGATAGCTTATGAAGTGAAAATGAGGAGGTTTTTTAACCTATACAATAATTGGTTATCACAGTGGTGGTTTCCACATGGCAGGGGATTGGTTTAAAGTGATTTTCTCACACCATTTTTAGGAAGGTGGTGTTTTAGGAAGGTAGTTTCTTTTTGACTGTCAGAGACACTTAAAAGAAATAACCTAAGTTAAGTTTTGTTTATGTTCATGAAATAAGATGTAGTTTTACTTAAGTAGTTTCGTCTTCTCAGGGAATTCTCAGGTCCAGTCTCCATTTTGCTTTTAATTTTAACACTAGCAAGTAGCTTTTTGTACATTCCTTAAGATTTTCTTCGTTGATGATCATATTATCTGAACAGAGACAAATTTTATTTTCTTCTTTTCCAATTCATATGTCTTTAATTTCTTTTTTCTTATTGTAGTAGCTAGTACCTCCAAAACAATGTTGAGAAGAATTGATGAAAGCAAACATCTTTGCCTTGTTCCTGATCTTAGGGGAAATAGTCTTTTATCCTTAATTTTGATGTTGGCTGTGGGTTTTTGTATATGCCCTTTAGATTGATGAAGTTGCCTTTTTTTCCTGGTTTCCTGAGAGATGTTAATCATGAATAGGTGTTCAATTTTAGCAGATGCTTTTTTTTTTTATCTCTTCTTAAATGTGGTAATATATTGATTTACATGAATAGATTTTCAAATGTTAACCCAACCCTGTTTTCTTGGGATAAACTCTTCATAGTCCTGATGTATTATCCATTTTATGCATTCCTGGGTTTGATTTGCTAAATTTTTAAAGGAATTTTTACATCTATTTTCATGAATATTGGATTATAATTTTCTTATAATGTCTTTGTCTGGTTTTGCTATCAGGATAATGCAGGCTTCATAAAATGAGTTCGGAAAAGCTCCTCCCCCCTTCTATTTTCTGGAAGAGTTTGTGTATGTTTGGTATGTTTAAAATATTTTTTTAAGTGTTAGGTAGAATTGATCCAGGAAGCTATGTATTTTCTGGAACAGTTTGAGTATGTTTGGTATGTTTATTTTTTTCTTAAGTTTTGTTAAAATTTACCCAGGAAGCTATGTGGGCCTATTGTTTTCACTGTGGAAAGGTTATTCAAATTTTTTATAGATCCACATGTCTCAGGTTATCTATTTATTCTTGAGTAAACTTTGACAGTTGGTTTTCAAACTATGTGTCCTTTTAATTTGTTGAATTTATTAGGATAAAGTTGACCTTAAAATTCCCTTATTATCCTGTTAATATTGATAAGGTATTTAGTGATGACCCATCTTTTATTTTTAATATTGATAAATTTTTTTCAGTCATTTATGGTCAGATGTTACAGTAGTTATGATCTAAATTACAAGATATTATCTCATATAAGCACAAGTATTTGATTAATACTTTTTTAACTGAAGTATAGTTCACACATTATATTAGTTTCAGGTGTACAACATAGTGATTTGACAATTACACATTATGAAATGCTCACCATAAGTGTAGTTACCATCTGTCCCCACACAAAATTATTACAATATTATTGACTATATTCCCTGTGCTCTACTTTTCATTCCTGTGACTTACTTATTTTCTAGCTGGAAGTCTGTACTTCTTAATCCCCTTCATCTATTTTGCCTATCCCCCACTCCCATCTCTTCTGGCAACCACTAGTTTGTTCTTTGTATTTATGAGTTATTTCTCTTTTGTTGTTGCTCTTGTTTCTTTGTTCACTTGTTTTGTTTTTTAGATCCTACATATAAGTGAAATCCTATAGTATTTGTCTTTGTCTGACTTATTTCACTTTAGCATAATACCTTCTGGGTCCATTCATGCTGTCACAAATGGCAAGATTTTCTTTTTTACAGCTGAGTAATATTTTGTTGTATATATACCCATCTTTATCCATTTATCTATTACTGGACATTTGGGTTGCTCCCATATCTTGGCTATTATAAATAATGCTGCAATGAATTAATGAATTTAGGGGTACATATATCTTTTTAATATTTCCATCTTTTAAATTATGTTGGGACTAATGTTATGGTCCAACATTTGATCAATCTTGGTTACTATTCCATGTGCACTTGAATACATGGTGTAATATGAAGTGGTGACATTATAGTGTTCTTTAAATGTCCAATAGATTAAGGTGGTTGACAGTGTTGTTCAGGTCTATATTATTATAGATGCTTTGGTCTGGTTGCTCTATTAATTTCAGAGAAAGGTTTTGTTAAAGTCTGCAACTGAGATTGTAGATTTGCCATTTTTTCCCAGTTTTTGCTTCATATATTTTGATGTTCTTTTATTGGGTCAAGTATATTTGTATTTGTTTTATCTTCTTGACACATTGACTTTTATAGCGATCAAATATCCCTCTTTATCTTTAAAATCCTCTTTTTTCAAGTTTATTTATTATATCAATATTCAATTATTCTTATTGTTAAAAAATAGACAACTTTTACTTTCAGTATTTGTGTTTTCTTTTTAAGATATTAGTTCAAAGCTTTTCTATTTAATGTAATTATTGACATGATTGCATTTTGATCTGCTTTTCTACTATTTTTATTAAATTTTTGGATTGAGTTTTTTCTTCTCTTTCATCTTTTCTGCCTTTAAAAATTTAATCAAATACATTTTCAAATGCTATTTTCATATCTGTGCTTGCTTTCTATATATATCGCTTATTTTAGTGGTTGCCACAGAGGTTAAAATAAGTAGTTTATACCTAGTCAGTCTACTTAGAGATAATTTTTAATTTTTGTAAAATATAGGAGCCTTGTAACAGTAAATTTCCTTTTTCTCCCCCTTCATTAGGCTACTACCTTGTGTATTGTACCTGTTTATCCTATAAAGCAACAAATAACATGATAATTTTTTGCCTTATGTACTCATATAACTTATAAAAAATCAGGAGAAAAGAAAAAAGTTTTTATACTTATACTTTTACCATTTCTGGTGCTCTTCCTTCTTTTCTGTAGTTCTGAGCTGTCATCTAGTGTCTTGCTTTAGGTTGAAGAACTCCCTTTGGCATTTCTTATAGCATATATCTGTTCCTGACAGTTTCTCTAATTTTTTGTTTCTCTGAAAATGTTCTTAATTTTCCTTCATTTTTAAGTATAGCTTTACTGTAAGTTTTTACCCTTCATTGCTTTGAACATGCCATTCCAGTGTCTTCTGGCTTCCATAGTTTCTGATGAGAAGTTGGCCTTTAAATTTTATGGTACCCTTACTTTCTCCAGATCTCTCGAAATATTTTACTCTGGCTTCTTTCAAGATTGTCTCTATCTTGGACTCATAAATTTTGTCTCTGATGTGGCCAGTTATAGATTTCTTTTTATTTATCTTGATTGGTATTTGTTAACCTTTCTGGATCTATAAATTAATGTATTTTACCAAATTTCTAAATTTTTAGTAATATTTTACCAAATTTCTAAATTTTTAGTTAATATTTTTCAATTTTTTTTTTTGCCTTTGTCTCTCCTTTTTTCCCCTGGAATTCCAATTACATGCATGTTGGACTGTTTCAGAGGTTTTTTTTTTTTTTCTTTTTTTTTCCTCTCTGTTCTTTAGATTGGAGAATTTATGTTGATTTACTTTAAGTTCACAGATTCTTTTTTTCAGCCGGTCAATGTCTGCTATTGAACTTAACTGGCTAATTTTAGGATTAAGGATTACTCCTTAATTTACAGCTGCTCTGCCATCCTGGGCTCTGTACTCTCACATTTTAAGCTTTCTGTGGCCAAACTATGCAAAGTTGTGGAACATACTCAGCTGGGAAAACCATGAGACTTGGATTCTGTATAGTTTCCAAGAGGTTATTTCTTTCTGGTCTCTTCCTGTGTTTCTAATCATATTAACAGCCAAGTATTTGGATAATCTCTGCTCTGACTTTTAACCTATTTCTTTTTTTGTTATTCTTTTACTCTCCAGATTTCTCCTTTACATTTCTAGTTGCTTTCTTTGCACTTCACTGTGGTACCTGGCACTGTACCCTGTATGCCTATGGTTTTCCCCTTTATCATTTTCTATAGCTGTATGGGTTAGTAGTGCTTTTGGGCCAAAAGTCACTAAGGTAAATTCATATATGTAATTTTTCAGTTATGGTTTTTAAAGACTAAACTCTTCCTGCTTCTATTTTCTTTTGATTGCTTTATAGTGTACTTAAATAATTGCTTGTTATTTTATTTTATCCAATTTTTATAAATATTATCTGTAGAGTATTTACATGACCACATCACTTCTCAACCATTTACCCTTTCTGGCATTGTTATAAATGGTGGTGTTCTATGGTGTTATCTCAACATTAATCCAGGGATATCTGCTTTTCATCTTTAAAATATTTAGGATTTCTTTCTCTTATAAAATCTTCTATTATTTTCCAGAAAGTTTTTATTCCTTTTCAAAAATTATTTTAGAAAACTTGGAATAGAAATAAAGATAGATACAAATATTAAGCTTCCCACATTCATTCTAATCTTAAAATTATGTGAAAATCATATGTCTCTTTAACATTTTATATTCATTTATCAGCTCATTCTATATAAACTAGAATATCTTGAATTATAATTCTTTCAAAAATAAGAGTAAAAAATTGATAATTGAAGAAAAAATATATTTGAATTTAGTTACTCAAGATTGAGTTCAGAGTGGCAAATCCCCCACTTTTTCTCAGATATATAGAGTTTAATATCTTTGGTCTTTATCTAAAATTTTCTCTACATTATTTAGTTTTTTCTACTATTTATTTCAAATATATTTATAAGCAGCCTCTTATTTTTATTTTTGTTCTTGGTTGCATTTCTAGTTCTCATTTATTCACCTAGATAGATATAAACTTCTTATGGGCAGGAACTTCACGTCAGGAGAAAAAACTTGAGGGCTTTGGCAATGTTGACTAAAAAAAATGTATACTTATTTTACCTTTCTCTAAGTTACTCTAGTTGCAATAGATGAAGAGAGGTCAATTCACCTAATATTCCTAAACCTGAGCATTTCATTTTATGTAAATTTTATAAGGAGACTGTTTAAAAAGGTATAGATATTTTATTTCTTTTACACCAGTTGGCTAGATATGTAATATCCACATTTTATTTCTGTTGTTTTTGAAGGAAATTAAGCACTATTGCTTGAAATCTTTCCCTTGTTTAAACATTTTTTTCTTTTTATATAAAAGCTTTTTAAGATATATATATAAAATATATATATATATATATATATACATATATATATATATTTTTAAGAAATTAAAAAGGGCTGGGAGGAGCAAGATGGTGGAGGAGTAAGAGACCTAAATTTCATCTGGTCCCAGGAATTCAGCTAGGGGTTCAGTGGTTCAAACCATTCTGAACACCTACGAGCTCAACAGGAGATCGAAGAAAAGAATAGCAGCAATTCTATGAACAGAAAAGTGACCACTTTCTGGAAGGTAGGATGTGTGGAGAAGTGAATCCAAGGAGATATTTGGGAAGATAGACCGTGGGGGAAGGGAGCCTCCCTCAGCTGGCTACTGGCAAGTGACAGAGCAGCAGAGCACAAATTTGGAACTTTTAGAAGTCTGCTCCGCCTACGGACATCACTCCAGTGGCTAAGTGGGGGGTAGAACCCTTGCTGGGACAGTGTGGTCTCAGACCCTCGGGGTCACAGAAAAACTGGGGGTGTCTGAGTGTGGCAGAGCTCCCAGGTATTGGAGTGGGGAAGCTGGCTGCAAAGATGGAGCCAAGGAGTGGGCTCTCCGCTCAGGGTTGCCTTAACTGTGATCCGTGGCATAGTTGGGCCACTACTCTTCCAGCAGGGACCCCAAAAGCGGCAGATCCAGGGAGACTCCCCTTCCTCCCCTGGGAGGAGTGGCATGGGCATGCACTGCAGGAATCTGCTGGGTTTGGAGACTCCAAATGGGGTCGTGTGCCAAAGATAGAGAGGCTCGGTCACAGGCGGGTGAGCACAGAGTGTGGCTGGAGACCAGGGAGAAAGGAGTGATTGACTGTTTTTCTCTGGGGGCTCACTGAGGAATGGGGCCCTGAGTTCTCAGCTCCTCCAGGGCTGGAGATTGGGAGGCCGCCATTTTCACTCTCATCCTCCAAAGCTGTATGGAAAGCTTTCAGGGAACAAAAACTACTGAGAGCAAACCCGAGCAGATTACTTAGCCTGGCCCCTGGCAAGGGTGGTGCAATTCCGCCTCAGGCAAAGACATTTGAGAATCACGGCAACAGGCCCCTCCCCCAGAAGATCAGCAAGAACAGCCACCAAGTTTACCAATCAGTGAAAACTGCAAAACTCTAGCTGTTAGGGGAATACAGCACAGAGAATTCATGGCTTTTTTCCCCATGATTCTTTAGCCTTTCAAAGTTAATTTTTTAAATATTCTTTTTTTCTTTTTCTATTTTTTAGTTGAATTTTTCTTCTTTCCTTTTTCAACCATCTTAATTCCTTTTTTAAAATCTTTTTTAATTTTCATTTTTATAGTCATATTCTACCCCTTCATTGTATTTAACCTTATTTTTTGTATATATATATATATGTTTTCTTTCTTTAAAATTTTGAGGTACAGTTTCTTCTAACAGACCAAAATATACCCTAGATCTAGTATATGACATTGTCCTAATCTCCCACCTGATCACATTCTCTTTTTTAATTTTTTTCCATTCTTTTTTCAACCAATTTCTTATCAATTCCTTTTTTAAAATCTTTTTAAATTTTCATCTTTACAGTCATATTCCATTCCTTCATCATATTTACCCTTATTTTTATATATATATAAGTTTTTCTTTCTTTAAAATTTTGGGAGGCTATTTCTTCTAACAGACCAAAATATACCCAAAATAAATCTAGTGTGTGGCTCTTTTCTATTCACCAGCCTGATCATATTTTTTTCCCCCCTTTCTTTTCCCCCTGGTTTCGAGTCTCTTCTGATATGTTTAGTGAATATTTTTCTCGGGTTGTTGTTACCCTTTTAGTATTTTGTTCTCTCATTCATCTATTCTTCTCTGGACAAAATGACAAGACAGAAAAACTCACCTCAAAAAAAGGATAAGAGGCAGTACCAACCGTATTGATTAGGTCAGTCAGTACAGACATTAGTAAGATGTAGGAACTAGAGTTCAGACAGACATTAGTAAGATATCGGAACTAGAGTTCAGAATGATGATTATAAAGATATTAGCTGGGCTTGAAAAAAGCATATAAGATACTAGAGAATCCCTTTCTGGATAAATAAAAGAACTAAAATCTAACCAAGTCAAAATCGAAAAGGCTATTAGTGAGGTGCAATAAAAAAATGGAGGCTCTAACTGCTAGGATAAATGAAGCAGAAGAGAGAATTAGTGATATAGAAGACCAAATGATGGAGAATAAAGAAGCTGAGAAGAAGAGATAAACAACTACTGGATCATGAGGGGAGAATTCAAGAGATAAGTGATACCATAAAGTGAAACAACATTAGAATAATTGGGATCCCAGAAGAAGAAGAAAGAGAGAGGGGGGCAGAAGGTATATTGGAGCAAATTATAGCAGAGAACTTCCCTAATTTGGTGAAGGAAACAGGCATCAAAATCCAGGAGGCGCAGAGAACCCCTCTCAAAATCAATAAAAATAGGTCAACACCCTGACATCTAATAGTAAATCTTATGAGTCTCAGAGACAAAGAGAAAATCCTGAAAGCAGCTTGGGAGAAGAGATCTATAACCTACAATGATAGAAACATTAGACTGTCAACAGACCTATCCTCAGAGACCTGGCAGGCCAGAAAGGACTGGCATGATATCTTCAGAGCACTAAATGAGAAAAATATGCAGCCAAGAATACTATATCCAGCTAGGCTGCCATTGAAAATGGAGAGATAAAATGCTTCCAGGACAAACAAAAACTGAAAAAATTTATGAACACCAAACTAGCTCTACAAGAAATATTGAAAGGGGTCCTCTAAGCAAAGAAATAGCTAAAAGTAACATAGACCAGAAAGGAACAGAGACAATATACAGTAATACTCACCTTACAGGCAATACAATGGCACTAAATTCATATCTTTCAATAGTTACCCCGAATGTAAATGGGCTAAATGCCCCAATCAAAAGACACAGGGTATCAGATTGAATAAAAAAAACCAAGACCCATCGAATGCTGTCTGCAAGAGACTCATTTTAGATGCAAAGACACCTCCAGATTTAAAGTGAGGGGGTGGAAAACCATTTACCATGCTAATGTACATTAAAAGGAAGCTGGAGTGGCAATCCTTATATCAGACAAACTAGATTTTTAAACCAAAGACTATAATAAGAATCGAGGAAGGACACTACATCATACTTAAAGGGACTATCCAACAAGAAGATCTAACAATTGTAAATATCTATGCCCCTAACATGGGAGCAGCCAATTATGTAACAAAAGCAAAGAAACACATTGACAATAATACAATAATAGTAGGGGACTTTAACACCCCCCTCACTGAAATGGACAGATCATCTAAGCAAAAGATCAACGAGGAAATAAAGACTTTAAATGACACACTGGATCAAATGGACCTTACAGATATATTCAGAGCATCCTATCCCAAAGCAACAGAACACACATTCTTCTCTACTGCACATGGAACATTCTCCAGAATAGATCACAAATCCTTTCCTGAGTCACAAATCGGGTCTCAACTGGTATCAAAAGACTGGGATCATTCCCTGCATATTTTCAGACCACAGTGCTTTGAAACTAGAACTCAATCACAGGAGGAAAGTCGGAAAGAACTCAAATACATGGAGGCTAAAGAGCATCCTACTAAAGAATAAATGGGTCAACCAGGAAATTAAAGAAGAATTAAAAAAATTCATGGAAACCAATGAAAATGAAAACACAACTGTTCAAAATCTTTGGGATACAGCAAAGGCGGTCCTAAGAGGAAAGTATATAGCAATACAAGCCTCTCTCAAGAAACAAGAAAGGTCTCAAATACACAACCTAACCTAACACCTAAAGGAGCTGGAGAAAGAACAGCAAAGAAAGCCTAAACCCAGCATGAGAAGAGAAATAAAGATCAGAGCAGAAATCAATGAAATAGAAACCAAAAGAACAGTAGAACAGATCAATGAAACTAGGAGCTGGTTCTTTGGAAGAACTAATAAGATTGATAAACCCCTGGCCACACTTACAAAAAGAAAAGAGAAAGGACCCAAATAAATAAAATCATGAATGAAAGAAGAGAGATCACAACCAACACCAAAGACATACAAACAATTATAAGAACATAATATGAGCAACCATATGCCAGCATATTAAATAATCTGGAAGAAATGGATGCATTCCTAGAGACATATAAACTACCAAAACTGAACCAGGAAAAAATAGAAAATCTGAACAGACCCATAACCAGTAAGGAAATTGAAACAGCAATCAAAAATCTCCCAACAAACAAGAGCCCAGGGCCAGATGGCTTCTCAGGGGAATTCTACCAGACATTTAAAGAAGAAGGGCACCTGGGTGGCTCAGATGGTTAAGCATCTGCCTTCCGCTCAGGTCATGGTCCCAGAGTCCTGGGATCAAGCC
This sequence comes from Zalophus californianus, assembly GCF_009762305.2. Classification (NCBI taxonomy): domain Eukaryota; kingdom Metazoa; phylum Chordata; class Mammalia; order Carnivora; family Otariidae; genus Zalophus; species Zalophus californianus. The sequence continues at coordinate 63,544,000 of NC_045596.1, forward strand.
CTGCATTGGGCTCCTGGCTCAGTGGGGAGCCTGCTTCTCCCTCTCCCTCTGCCTCTCCCCCTGCTCATGCTTTCTCTCTCTCTCTATATATATCTATCTATCTATCTATCTATATATATATATATATATCTGTGTTTCAAATGAATAAATAAAATCTTTAAAAAAAGTTTAAAGAAGAATTAATACCTATTTTTCTGAAACTGTTCCAAAAACTAGAAGTGGAAGGAAAACTTCCAAACTCATTTTATGAAGCCAGCATTACCTTGATCCCAAAACCAGACAAATACCCCATCAAAAAGGAAAACTACAGACCAATATCCCTGATGAACATGGATGCAAAAAAATTCACGAAAATACTAGCTAATAGGATCCAACAGTACATTAAAAGGATTATTCACCATGACCAAGTGGTCATGGTGGGATTTATTCCTGGGCTGCAAGGTTGGTTCAACATCTGCAAATCAATCAATGTGATACATTAGTAAAAGAACAAGAACCATATGATCCTCTCAATAGATGCAGAAAAAGCATTTGACAAAGTGTAGCATCCTTTCTTGATTAAAACTCTTCCCAGTGTAGGAATAGAGGGTACATACCTCAATATCATAAAAGCCATCTATGAAAAACCCACAGAAAATATCATAATCAATGGGGAAAAACAGCTTTTCCCCTAAGTTCAGGGATATGGCAGGGATGTCCACTATCACCACTGTTATTCAACATAGTACTAGAAATCCTAGCTTTAGCAATCAGACAACAGAAAGAAATAAAAGTCACCTGAATGGGCAAAGAAGAAGTCAAACTCTCACTGTTTGCAGATGATATGATACTTTATGTGGAAAACCCAAAAGACTTCACCACAAAACTGCTAGAACTCATACAGGAATTCAGTAAAGTGGCAGGATATAAAATCAATGTACAGAAATCAGCTGCATTTCTATATAATGAGAGAGAAGAAAGGAGAAATTAAGGACTCGATCCCATTTACAATCACTGTCAAAACTGTAATACACCTTGGAATAAACCTAACCAAAGAGGCAAAGGATCTGTACTCAGAAAACTATAGAATACTTATGAAAGAAATTGAGGAAGACACAAAGAAATGGAAAAACATTCCATGCTCATGGATTGAAAGAACAAATATTGTGAAAATGTCTATGCTACCTAGAGCAATCTACACATTTAATGCAATCTCTATCAAAATACCATCAACTTTTTTCACACAACTGGAACAAATAATCCTAAAATTTGTATGGAACCAGATAAGACCCTGAATAGCCAGAGGTATGTTGAAAAAGAAAACCAAAGCTGGTGGCATCACAATTCTGGACTTCAAGCTCTATTACAAAGCTGTAATCATCAAGACAGTATGGTACTGGCACAACAACAGACACATAGATCAATGGAACAGAATAGACAGCCCAGAAATGGACCCTCAACTTTATGGTCAACCAATCTTTGACAAAGCAGGAAAGAATGTCCAGTGGAAAAAAGACAGTCTCTTCAACAAATGGTGTTGGGAAAATTGGACAGCCACATGCAGAAGAATGAAACTGGACCATTTCCTTACACCACACACAAAAATACACTCAAAATGGATGAATGACCTAAATGTGAGACAGGAGTCCATCAAAATCCTTGAGGGGAAAACAGGCAGCAACCTCTTCGACCTCAGCTGCAGCAACTTCTTCCTAGACACTTTGCCAAAGGCAAGGGAAGCAAGGGCAAATATGAACTATTGGGACTTCATCAAGATAAAAAGCTTTTGCACAGCAAAAGAAATAGTCAACAAAACCAAAGGACAACTAACAGAATGGGAGAAGATACTTGCAAATGACATATCAGATAAAGGGCTAGTATCCAAAATCTATGAAGAACTTATCAAACTCAACATCCAAAGGACAAATAATCCAATCAAGAAATGGGCAGAAGACATGAACAGACATTTCTGCAAAGAAGACATCCAAATGGCCAATAGACACATGAAAAAGTGCTCAACATCGCTCGGCATCAGGGAAATCCAAATCAAAACCTCAATGAGATACCACCTCACACCAGTCAGAATGGCTAAAATTAACAAGTCAGGAAATGACAGATGTTAGCAAGGATGCAGAGAAAGGGAACCCTCCTACACTGTTGGTGGGAATGCAAGCTGATGCAGCCACTCTGGAAAACAGTATGGAGGTTCCTCTAAAAGTTGAAAATAGAGCTACCCTCTGATCCAGCAATTGCACTACTGGGTATTTACCCCAAAGACACAAATGTAGTGATCCGAAGGGGCATGTGCCTCCCAATGTTTATAGCAACAATGTCCACAGTAGCCAAACCATGGAAAGAGCCTAGATGTCCGTCAATAGATGAATGGATAAAGATGTGGTACACACACACACACACACACACACACACACACACACACACACACACACTGGAATATTATACAGCCATCAAAAAATGAAATCTTGCCATTTGCAACAACATGGATAGAACTAGAAAGTATTATGCTAAGTGAAATAAGTCAGTCAGAGAAAGACTATGATCTCACTGATATGAGGATTTTGAGAAAGAAGATAGAGGATCATAGGGGAAGGGAGGGAAAAATGAAACAAGATGAAACCAGAGAGGGAGACATACCATAAGATACTCTTAATCTCAGAAAACTAACAGGGTTGCTGGAGTTGAGGGGGGTAGGAGGGATGAGGGGGCTGGGTGATGGACATTGGGGAGGGTATGTACTATGGTGAGCACTGTGAATTGTTTAAGACTGATGAATCCCAGACCTGTACCCTTGAAACAAATAATACAATATATATTAATAAAAAATGAAGAAAAATTAGAAAGGGCTTTAATATATTTATTTTTTAAAAGTTTTTATTTAAATTTCAGCTAGTTAACATACAGTATAATATTAATTTCAGGTGTACAATTAAGATATTATTATACCTCTTACAGAGGTCCTGTTCTTTAATTGTAATTTTTTTAGAATTTCAAGATATTTTTTCAAGAAAGACTTGTAAGATATAGTAATGTATGATTTTTTTTAAAAATTTAATTTTTAGAAATGTATTTCATGTAGGTATGGTATGCTTCCTTGTTTTGAAGTCCAGTAGTTCCAATAGGTAAATGATTTATTTAACATTTATTGTTAAATGATTTTAACATCCATTAAAAATAACACAATGAGGACCCCTCAAAAATTTGAGATTAATTAGTTGCACACTTTGCTTTGTGTGTGAATTATAATCACAGAAATAGATAAAAGATATATAGAAGCAATTACTACCTTGTACAGTATTTTATTTATGAAAACATTAAAGAATATGCCTATATATTTTTAATTTACTGATTGAATGCTGTGTAAATGGTAATATATTATCTGAAGGTTTTCTAAATAAAAAGTGTTTGAAAGAATTATATAGAAACAATCCACCTCATCTTTGTTCAGCAAATAATGATACATTTTATCATTAGCTATCATTATGTTTTAGAGCTGAAAGGACATATTAATAATTTAAAAAACCCTTGATATTAAGTTTTCTGTTCATTGCCTTGAATTTGTGATTTGATCTGACAATTCAAGTTAATAACTTAAGCTTTTTACACTAGATATACATACCTTTTCTTGAGGAATTTGGTATTTTTTTGCCATTTTACCTCTTTTATATTCACATCATTTGTATTACAAGCATTAGCAAAATTACAATAATAAAGGAAGAAAACAGTTTTTTAATGCTGCCCTCCTTTCCCCCCCATGGAAATTTTTGTTTATCACCAAATATTTCTAGCTCCCTTCTTCCTGCTTGCATACTAAGAAAGCACTTACCTGCCCCCTTGGATATGAGGTATGACCTAATATCTTGCTCTAGGATAGTGATATGTATCATTTCCTTGTGAAAACCTTGAGAACCCTTACGTGTGTTGCCATGTTACTTTTTCCCTGCTGCAGAAGTCTTAAAAGTATATGTCAAGAATAAATCTCTATCATTCTGGGTCCTTGAGAGACCCAGAGCACAGCTATTGCTGACCCACCTTGGACAGGAAATAGACATTTATGTGATAAGCCATGAGATTTTTGTTTGTTATTGTGGTGTATTCCAGCTTATTCTGACAGATTAAAAAATTACCAAAGGGAGATGTCATAAAATATAAAATATGTTACATTGGCTTAGCTTTCTGGTGAGAGGCAATGAAGAAACTATTTCTGGATGCTGGAAGGATGGCAATCTATGTTATGTGGTGGCAGAATATTTGGTAAAATTGTGAAGATATGAAAATAAGATAATGTATCTAATGAACTTGTAGCTCTAGGGTAGGAGGTTAAAAAACAGCCTTGTTAGTATGTGTCACTTGATGGTGGCTGCATTTGATGAGGAATTATATGAAATAGACAAGATCAGAAAAGAATTTGCTTGAAAGTAGAAATGAATGGAAGTAGAGTGCTTGAACTCAAGGTGTTGTAGAATTGAAGAAGCAACTGTTTCTGAACTCCAATTAGTAAAACCTAAAACTGAGAAGGATGTTGAGTCACAAAGGCTTACTGAAACTCAGTTTAGTGACAACAATCAAATTAAGGTATATGGTTTACATTGTTTAGAACCTCTGGATAAGATGTCTCAGAGTAAACTTCCAACTGAGGATGCAATAATCTTTAATTAGAAATGGACAAAATATTTCAGGGGTATGGATAGTTTTATTATTTCAGGATTCGCATAGCTACTAATCTACAACTCTGGTTGCTGATCTAGTCCTAGAAATCATGTCCTCTGTGACAGTTGTAAAAATTAAGTATAACTTTTAATTATTCTCAAGTGAGGTTGATTCAACCAAGGGCCAGAGTTTTATGCACTAACCAATAAAATGTGTCCCTAACAAAATGTGCTTCTGTGGTCCTTCTAAAAACATTATCTGGAATCTAAAAGTATTTTCACTCTGGTAGTCTCCATTATAAATGTTTTTAAGAACCATATTGAACCAAATAAAAGAGTGGATATGTTTACTTTTATTTATTTGATTCCCTCCTTCCCTTCCTCCCCATCTTTTCTTCTGCTATTCCATGATCTTCCTCCTCCTTCATGATTAAAAAAAATTAGGCAACATTTGCAAATCAAATAATAGCACTTATCCCATAATTACTGAAAACAAGTCTATAATCTTTTTAAAAATTATGATCAGAGATGTTAAGACAAAAAAGGTCATAATAATTGTGTAATAAAAGCATTTCCTTCATGAAGAATAAAAGGCTTTCATGTGAAATAATGCTGGGGTCTAGTTCCACAAGTCAAAGGAAATTTAGACAACATTTGAACTCTGTCTCTGACATGCTGTTATGAACACACATGTATGTGTCTGGTGGTAAACACTATGACTAATAGGTTTCTAATAGACCCCAGTCTTAATAAAAACATTTTAAAAATACGTGTGTGTGTGTGTGTGTGTGTGTGTGTGTGTGTGTAACAGCCTTCAAGTAACAATTAATGAACTCCAAGTCCAACAAAGTTTATAAGGTAAGATATTGCCATGTGGGTACAGAGAAGGGGAAGAATATAGTTAAGAGTCAGTAAAGGTAGGTTCTGTCTCATTATTCTAACACAGTTATAACAATAAGACAACCTCAAACTTCTCAGATGAAACATCAGCAGAGGTCAACTAAGGAAAGAGTAGATGTGATCAAGGGCAAATCATCCAAGAATGTTCAAACTGACCAATAATCATATAAAAATAGTGGATTATTCATAATAACCCAAAACTGGAACTAACCTGAATGTTCATCAGCTGATGAATATATAAACAAAATGTGGTATTTATAAATATTTTTACAATGAAATATTATTCAGCCATAAAAATGAATGATTCATGTTACAACATGGATAGATTTTGAAAACTTTATGCTAAGTGAAGGAAGTCAGCAAAAGGCCATACATTGCATGATTTCATTTATAAGCAGAGTCCACAAAAGGTGAATCCTTATAAACGAAATAGAATAATGGTTGCCAGAATCTAGGAAGAGGGGAAATAGTAAGTGAGTGCTAACATGTACAGGATTTCTTTTTAGGTTAATGAAAATGTTCTAAAATTAAATAACAGTGATGGTTGTATATGTTTGCAAATATATTAAAAACCACTGAATTGTACACTTTAAAATGTAAATTTTGTAGAATGTAAAGTATATCTCAAAAAAAAAAAGAGAAAGGAATGGGATGAATGTGAGCCCTCATTGAGCAGGTAATCCTTGAGCCAACAATCTGGAGGTGACTATCTTTTAAGCATCTGTTCAAGTACTATAGGCATCAGTCTCAATGGTTTGTGGGTTTGTTTTGGTGCTTTACTTTTTCCCTTTTAAACAGTCATATTGATGTATTTATGGTAAGACTGGATTACTGAAATAAAACTATTACCAGTGGTAGATTTTGTGATAGTCAGAAATGACTTAAAAACTTTTTAATCTTCTTTCAGATGCAGTTCTATCATGTTTAACTTGATTCTATACACTAACTGTAGGTACTGAGGAGAGATTTGTGGTTCGGACAGTAGTGGTTTACACCCTGAAGGATACAAAAAGGAATAAAGAGTAGCTGAGCATACATCGAGGAGTCATGGAATTACACAAGAGAATCAAGTCAGGGCCCCCGCATTATAGGTTTCCGCATCATCATCATCATCAACAATAACAACAGCAACAACAACAAAAACAATAACTGCTGTAAGTACATAGTCTAACCTCTAACAAAATTAGTGTGGGATGGGCAAAGGCTGTCTTAGTTATCTGGTCTGATACGAGCACTAGAGCTAGTCAAGAAGTAAGGATTAGAGAAATGGAAAAAACAATTGTCAATGACCACAGTGTCTATATAGAAAAGTGGAAAATTTGGCATGTAAGAAGGCCAAGAGACTGCTAAAATTGTCTTAAAGCTGACATTTAAGTGGCCCCAGGCAAAGGAACAAGTTGAACTGGGTTCCTACTGAATTGTTGATTTTATTGACAAAACCCCATAAATTTTGACTAAAAAAAAAATCTATGACTACTTGATACCTAAGATAACCCTGGCTCTCTCAGCTTTCAGGAACCATCTGAAAAACTGTCTTAAACTCCAAAGAGGAAATATTCTCCAATGCTTACTTTATATAGGACCTAGTAGCGTAATTGAAAAGGAAGGACCTCTCATTGAATAGAAGCAGAAGTCACAGAGAACAGTGGACTGTGGAGACCCTCTGTTTGCACAGGATTGGAGCCTAGTCCAGAAATATTTCCTAGTTTAAGGGAGGGGACATACAAAATCTCTAGATCTTCTGATCATCTGAATGGCCATATTTATTTGATGACCAGAGGGCAGAACATGAGTAGTCATTTTGCTTTTCATTAAATATTTCCTTCTCTTTTACTTTTGGGCACATAAAATTATACTTCCTGTCCACTTTAGATAGGCAGAGTCATCCAATTTTCTTTGGCTAATAAAATGACAGTAGAAGTGATATATGTAACTTCCAGGTAGAAATTTTATAAACCAGTATGTGATTTTTATCAATATGCCAGTGTGTGATTTTTTAAATATAGAACTTCAGTGTCCATAATTTTAGTAACTGCCTATTGTGACTTCTGGATTAATTTTCTAAAATATGTAGGTAATGTTTCCAACATAATTAATTCACCCTTTACTGACAAGAGCTATTTGTTTGGCTTTTTCCTAGAAACAATTTGCTATGGTCTGAAGATGTCCCCTTAAAATGAATATGCTAAAATTCTAACAACCAAGGTGATGGTATAAGGAGGTGGGGCCTTTGGGAGGTGATTAGGTCATGATAGAGCAGTCATGAATGGCATCCTTACATGTAAGAGATCTAAGAGAGCTCCCTTGCCCCTTCTGCCATGTAAGGATATGAGAAGTCTACAGCCCAGAAGAGGGCCCTCCCTCGACCATGCTAACATGCAGATTTCAGACTTCCAGCCTCCAGAACTGTGAGAAATAAATTTCTGTACCAAAATCTGTGTTAGTTTTCTTCAGAGACATAGTTCAGAGACTAGTAGGTATACCTGTGGATACCTATAAGAGGAGATTTATTATAGGAATTGACTCATGTCATTATGGAGGCTCAGGAGTCCCATGATCTGCTGTGTACACTGGAGAACCAGAAAAGCCAGTGGTATTATTCAGTTTGTCTGAAGGGCTCACCTAATAAAAGTAAAAACTATAAGATTTATTAAAATAGTAAAATTTATCTGAGTTATTTACAAAAGATACAACCAAGAGAAAAAATACTGAAGGGGTAGAAAAATTGTACTATGCAAAAGAAAGTTAGGCAATATTATATCAAACAAAATAATTTAAGGTAAAAGTTTTAGTAGGAATTAAAAAAATGCAACATAATGATGAAAAAGAAAATCCATGATGAAAAAGTAATTGGGAATTTGCATGTCTCCAAGTACCTAAGAGGTAAACTCAAAATATGCAAAACAACAACTGATAGAATAAAAATTTGACATGAAAGGATCAACATCACAGTGGGATATTTCCACAAACTTGTTTTGGAATTTGATAGATTGGGAAAAAAGTGAGAAAGAATACAGAAGATATAAGCAACAATAACAAAAAACCTGCACCAAATACGGAATATACATTGATTTCAAGTCTATATGGTATATTTACTAAAGAAAAAAAATGACTAAGAGATTGTAAGGAACTCTCACTCCCAAGTAACCAATAGGTTAATGAAAAAAATCCAGTGCATCTAATGAGAATGAAAATACCATGAATCAAATTTGTGATTTGAAGCTAAATAAAGTACTTGTAAATTTATAGCTTTATGTACATTTCTTAAAATCTGAGAAAGACTGAAAATAAATAAGTTCAGGTTTCAAGCCAGGAAGCAAAGCAGGGGAAAATGGAATAATCTTCAAGAAAGTTGAAGGGACTAAATTATAAACAAAATGGCAGAAATTAATTAAATAGAAACCAAGGAAATTAACTAGCTTTATGTGTCAAAAAGCTCTTTAAAAAATTGCAATGAGAAACAACTTAGCACAATATGCATGGTCTATTATTTATGTTAATTTAAACATCAAATATAATATATACCATTTATTGTTACATATGTAATATAGTCAGGAAAAAAGGATGCTAGTACAACTTAATGAAGGTAGTGGTCATCAATGAGAGAGAAAGAAAGGAATGAGACTGTGAAGGGAAGTAAACAGGCCTTAACTTTATCTATATTGCTATATTCCTTCAAGCAAGAATGGAATGATATTAACAATAATTAATTTGGGGCAGTGGGTTTGTCATATTTTCTATGTAAGTTTTATATAAATCTTTACGTAAAAATTTATATTTTGAAATACTGAATATATGTAAAGCATATATTAAAATTTTACATATGTATAAAACTGCAAAATAAAAAAAGAAAAGCAATGCAACCTAAGATCACTCTAGAGATGTTGTAACAGAAGAACTAGGAAGACTTAAATTTATAAGTAATGTTTTGAATGCCAATATTAATGAGAATGGGAATAAGAAGATAGGGGATGTTGTTACTGACTCTGTCTCATACCCCATATCGAACCAACTCATATCTCCAAATCTCATTGATTCTGTTGTATTCTTTTCCATTGATTTTACTACCGTTTAACAAACTATTATTTTACTTTTTTCCTCCAATAACCCATCTCATTCATTTAGAATGTCCTCCTTGAGGGAGGGGGTTTTTGTCTGTTTGGTAACTATTGTAATCTCCAGCAATAGAACAATTCAGAAACATGGCAGGTATCAGTAAATATCTGGAGATTGAATGAATTTTCAAAGTCAAATCCTGAACGCTGATGACTGAGTTGAGAAGGGAGAGGAGAGGGATAGAGAAGATGAATTGATAACTTGAAATTTCAAGCTTGGGTAACCATGGTAAAATAGTAGACCATCATTGAAATAGGGAGCTGACTCTTCTTTACAATACTTTTCTTCTGATGATGTAACTAATATTCGCTCATTGTAGGATATTCAGGAGAGTGTAAGAAAAGAAAAAAAATAATCGTCACTGAGATGCTCATAGATCTTTGGTGTATTGCAGTAAGATTGAGACTATATGTATTCATTTTATGTTTTTATTTTTGGCTTAACAATCTACCCTAAATACTTTTTCATACAATTATTTCTGAGGTTCTATTAATAGTGGCAACATATTTTCCACTTTGTAAAATTTATTTATACACTTTTTTAGTAGAAATGTATTGTGTCTATTTTTCCGCTATCCCAACTAATATTACACTGAATATCTCTGTGAATAAATCTTTGTTTCTATATAATTAATTTTTTATTCTTAGAAATAAAATTAGTACTGAGAAGATAAAAATATTTCTAAGGCTCTTGAAGTAGGTTGTCAAACTATTTTCCAGAAAAGTTTTATTTCACTCTGACAGAATACCTTTTTCATTTCATAATCTATGACTATTATTCTTTAAATCTTTACTAACTTGATAGTTATATGAATGATATCTCAATTATGTTTGCATTTTTGATAAAGAAATTAACATTTTTTGATAGTTTTCTGATGAATACATAGTTTTTTTTAAGATTTTTAAAAATTTATTTACCTGAGAAAGAGAGTGAGCAAGCATGAGCAAGGGGAGGGCCAGAGGGAAAAGCAGACTCCCCTGCTGAGCAGGGAGCCCAACGCGGGGCTCAATCCCAGGACCCTGGGATCATGACCTGAGCCAAAGGCAGATGCTTAACTGACTGAGCCACCCAGGCACCCCTGAATAAAGTGCTCGTCCTGTTCTTTTTTTTGCATTTGTATACCATATTGCATATAGGAAGTTTTTACCCTTTTGTATTTTCCCAGTTTTATGGTTCTCTTGATTTTTAATATGATGTGTTTGCTGGAGAATACTTTGATTTTTATGTAGTTAAACCAAGATATGTCTTTCTTTGTTTTCCTCTACTCTGTTACACTTGGAATTTTTTTCCCATGGAGAGTTAAATATTAGCCTATATTTCTTCTATATGGATATTTTGATTTTTTTATTAATTAAAATCAGCTAAAATTTAATTTTACCTATTACATGAAATGATACCTCAGTATGTTTTCCCACCTTGCTTATATCTGATTGCAAAACCATTGCTTAACAATTGCTCACTGTCTGTATTGCCACATTTCCCACATGCACAGAATACTTCTCAGCCATTGTTTTATTTCATTGATTTATTTGTCCATTCCTTTGTCAGTATCACATTAACTTAATTGTTATTGTGACTTCATGGTTTTACACTTGGTGAGCTTATTAAATCTTCAGTACCTTTTCAATAGTTTTTAAGTTTGGTCTTTGGGATGCCTGGGTGGCTCAGTTGTTAAGCATTTGCCTTCGGCTCAGGTCATGATCCCAGGGTCCTGGGATCGAGTCCCACATTGGGCTCCTTGCTGAGTGAGGAGCCTGCTTCTCCCTCTCCCTCTGCTGCTCCCCCTGCCTGTCCTCTCTTTCTCTCTCTCTGACAAATAAATAAATAAAAATCTTAAAAAAAAGTTTGTTCTTTAACACAATTTTGTCATTTTCTTGAAAAAATACATAAATCCCATTGGCATTTTGACCAAGAATGCATTAATTGCATAGATCACTCTGAGTACCATTAACAACTTTGTAGGCTTAGTCTTCCTGTTTAGGAAAGTATTAACTATCTTCTGTACTTCTCTGTCTTCACATAAGTTCTACATGTTTCCTGATAACATTATTCTAATGTTTTTTGTGATTTCTTTCCCTATAATACCACATTGCATTTTTACTAATGCAATGTCATAATATAGTTTCTTATTTTTATAAGTTACTATTCTAAAAATAAAAATAATTTGACTGATGTTAATACATGTCAATTTAGAACCACTATTGAAAAATATATTATTTAGAATAGAATTTATTTAAAATGGCATTTTTTAAAAAAAATATTTATTTATTATTTTAGAGAGAGTGTGAGCTGGGGGAGGAGTAGAGTGGGAGGAGAAAAGGGGGAATGAGACGGAAGAGGAAAGAATTTCAAGCAGACTCCTTGCTGAGTGCAGGGCCAGATATGGGACTCTACCTCATGACCGTGAGATCATGACCTGAACCAAAACCAAGTCAGATGCTTAACTGACTGAGCCCAAGCTCCTCTACAATAGTATTTTTAACTATTATCAGTCATTTTATATAAAATTCACTCATCCTAAAAATATTCTGGAGCCCAAAATCTATTGACATTGAGCCCAAAAGCTGGATTTAACATGTTGGGCCCCATAACTACTTGATGCTTTACCATTCTCAGTAGCTTCTATTTGGCCCTTTGTCTTCTTCTATTTCCCAGTATTCCTGCTCAGAGAAAAGGCTTCAATATATCTTTTTCTAGGTGAGGAAATAGCAAGACAAATGGCTTTACCCCTAGCTGCAGGAATATTCTGGGAGAGAAACAGGTAAGAATTCTTTTTTTTTCATTTTAGCTCACTGATTAAGCAATGAATTGAGACACCATTGTTTCCTTTAAAAACATCTTGTTAGACATGAAACTAACACATTGAAACATGAATGCATTGTATCTTCTTTTATCTTCTTGCATCATTCTGATGTATCTTGCATCTTAAATATCCTTTATAAAATGATCCATGTTGACACAAGACACATGGTTAGGAAAATAACAATGTGAGACAGTATGAGACCCATGTGCTCACCTTCAATTAAAGCTGTAGACCATTTTTATGTGTGGTATTTTTAATATATAAGCATGGGTATCCAGAATTCTAATCCAACTATAATGCTATCCCCTAGGAAGACCAGGCCTAAAGAACTCATCTGTCCTAAATGTAAGGCCCAACAAGTGTGTAGGCATAAAGTAATTTCTATGTACTGTTTGTGGAATCACTTTATTTATTTATAATTATATATCATTTATGTTGGTTGCCACTTAAAAAAAATACAGACCTCCACTGGGGAAAGAGGAACTGATAGGTTGGAAAAGGAAAGTGGAAAAAACTCTGAAATGTTTTAACAGCTGTAGAGGTAGATATATTAATCTAGGGAGAAGTTTAAAATAAGAAATAAGGGTTCAAATTTTAATATTTCCCTCTAAGGCTACTCCACACAATTTATTTGGATATCTAACCCTATACTTCATGCTGTAGTCTTAACTTATATAGAAATTTTTGGTGTATTCAAAGAATGAGGGTTTTATAAGTAATATAAAAAATTGTCAATAAAATGGTTTTTAAAACTCTGCTAGTGATGGTGTGATTGACAGGCACACAGGCCCTGTCCATGTTTCTTGGAATCCCTCTTATTTGAAGAGCTGTTTCTTCAGAATTTTCTCATTATCAGAATTGTCTTACAGTAATTCTTGAGGTGTTTGTGTATCTAAAGCTGCACATATGCTTCCACTACTAATAAGAAAGTTAAAATCTCTATTAAAAAATCATATTTAAAAAAAACAACAAAAAACTTATTTTTTAGTGATTAGGTGGTTTATGGTTCTGGATTAGAATGGAAGAGTGAGATGTTGCAATTTTCCATCCCTACTCAAATTCCTAAAAATGGCAGTTATAAACAAAAAGTAAACCAAACAATATGCTACTTGACTTTAACTGAATGTTACCAATATTATAAAAAATTTTGATAAAGAAATATTAGATGTTTCCTTTATTTTATTTTTTTCACCCATTTAACCCATCCCCCCACTCACCTTTCCTCCAGTAACCCTCAGTTTGTTCTCTATAGTTGAGTCTGTCTCCTGGTTTGCCTCTCTTTTTTCTTTTTTTCCCCTATGTTCATCTGTTTTATTTCTTAAATTCCACATATGAGTGAAATCATATGGTATTATGTCTTTTTCTGACTTGTTTCACTTAGCACAATACACTCTAGCTCCAACCACATCATTGCAAATGGCAAGATTTCATTCTTTTTGATGGCTGAGTAATATTCCATTATATGTATATACCACCTCTTCTTTATCCATTCATCAGTTGATGGGCTTTTTCCATAATTTGGCTATTGTAGATAATGCTGCTATAAACATTGGGGTGCATGTATCCCTTTGAATCAGTATTTTTGTATCCTTTGGGTAAATACCTAGTTGTGCAATTGCCGGGTTGTAGGGTAGTTCTATTTTCAAATTTTGAGGAACCTCCATAGTGTTTTCCACAGTGGTTCCACCAGTTTGCATTCCCACCAAGAGCATGAGAGGTTCCCCTTTCTCCACATCCTCACCAACACCTGTTGTTTCCTGTGTTATTAATTTTAGCTACTCTGACAGGTGTGAGGTGGTATCTCATCATGGTTTTGATTTGTATTTCTCTGATGAGCCATGATGTTGAGCATCTTTTTATGTGTCTTAGCCATCTGGATGTCTTCCTTGAAAAAAAAGTCTATTCATGTCCTTTGCCTATTTTTTAACTGGATTATTATTATTATTATTTTGCATGTTCAGTTTTATAAGTTCTTTAATATTTTGGATCCCAACCCTTTATTGGCTATGCCATTTGCAAATATCTTTTCCTATACCATAGGCTGCCTTTTAGTTTTGGTAATTGTTTCCTTCACTGTGCAGAAGGTTTTTATCTTGATGAAGTCCCTATAGTTTATTTTTGCTTTTGTTTTTCTTGCCTCGGGAGACATATTTAGAAAGAAGTTGTTATGGCCCATGTTAAAGAAGTTTCTGACTGTGCTCTCCTCTAGGATTTTGATGGATTCCTGTCTCACATTTAGGTCTTTCACCACTTTGAATTTATTTTTGTGTATAGTATAAGAAAGTGATCCAGTTTCATTCTTCTGCATGTTGCTGTCCATTTTTCTCATCACTGTTTGTTGAAGAAACTGTCTTTTTTCCATTGGATATTCTTTTCTTTCCTGTTTTGTTGAAGATTAGTTGACCATATGGTTGTGGGTCCATTCCGGGGTTTTCTATTCTGTTCCATTGATCTATGTGTCTGTTTTTGTGCCAGTACCATACTGTCTTGATGACTACAGCTTTGTAATATAACTTGAAGTCTGGAATTGTGATGCCTCCAGCTTTGCTTTTCTTTTTCAAGGTTGCTTTGGTTATTCAGGGTCTTTTGTGGTTCCATACAAATTTAGGATTGTTTGTTCTAGCACTGTGAAAAATGCTGGTAGTATTTCAATAGGGATTGCATTAAATGTGTAGATTGCTTTGGGTAGTATAGACATTTAAAATATTTATTCTTCCAATCAATGAACATGGAATGGTTTTCCATTTCTTTATGTCATCTTCAATTTCTTTCATCAGTGTTTTATAATTTTCAAAATATAGATCTTTTCTCTCTTTAGTTAGGTTTGTTCCTAGGTATCTTATGGTTTTTGGTGCAAAAACCATAATAAATGGGATTGATTCCTCAATTTCTCTTTCTGCTGCTTCATTATTGGTTTATATAAATGCAACTGATTTCTGTACAATTGATTTTGTAATTCTGCAACTTTACTGAATTTGTGTGTCAATTCTAGCAATTTTTTTGCTGGAGTCTTTTGGATTTATTATAATGGAGTATCATGTCATCTGCAAATAGTGAAAGTTTGACTTCTTCCCTACCATTTGGATGCCTTTTATTTCTTTTTATTGTCTGATTGCTGAGGCTAGGACTTCCAGTACTATATAAGTAACAGTGGTGAAAGTGGAAATCCCTGTCTTGAACAGAGTAAAAGCTCTGTTTTTCCCCATTGAGGATGATATTAGCTGTGGGTTTTTGTATATGGCCTTTATTATGTTGAGGTATGTTCCCTCTATCCATACTTTATTGAGGGTTTTTATCATGAACGGATGTTGTACTTTGTCAAATGCATCTATTGAGAGGATCGTATGGTTCTTATACTTGCTTTTATTAATGCGGTTGTATCATGTTGATTGATTGTGAATATTGAACCACCCTTGAAGCCCAGGAATAAGTCCCAGTTGATCATGGTGAATGATTCTTTTAATATACTGTTGGATTTAGTTTGCTAGTATTTTAGTGAGAATTTTTGCATCCATGTTCATCAGGGATATTGGCCTGTAGTTTTCTTTTTTAGTGGAGTCTTTGTCTGGTTTTGGAATCAGGGTAATGCTGGCTTCATAGAATGAGTTTGGAAGTTTTCCTCCCATTTCTATTTTTTGGGATAGTTTGAGAAGAATAGGTATCAACTCTTTTTAAATGTTTGATAGAATTCCCCTGTGAAGCTAAATGTTTCCTTTAAAGTTCATTTTATCTGACTTCTGAATTTTGTATTTTTTTCCCCTCTATTTACTTGGAACTGAAGAATATACTTTATTGAGCTCAAAGTTTCATTGAACACGATTTTCTTATGGCTTATTAACATCCAAACATAAAACTGTTGACAGTTGTATATTTTTGGAGGAACTTTCACATATGTTTTTTCTAATACTTCAGTAATCATATATAAACATTAGTGATGATAAGTCACTAATACCGTCACAGCTCCTGGATCTTTCTCCATCTCTTCTTTCTCCCTGTTATCCCACTGTTTTCCTTAGCATGGTCACTATTTCCCAGATGCAAATGGTAAATATAACACTGGAAACTTTTCAAAGTTTGCTTCAATTCTAATTACAGAACATTTACAGAAAATGGGTCTTATTGATTATTCAGTTAAGCTTGTTTTAAACTTTTTTTTTGGTTGTTTAATTTTAGAGTGGTATTATTTTCCACAGATATTTTAAATTAATGTAGTCTGGTAATTCAATGCAACTATACTAATGGGAATTCAACCCCATGAACATGGAGGAGAGATATTAAGAATAAATTTGAAGAATATTGCTCTTAGAGTGGATCATAATAAGTTAAGAGAGGGGAATTCAAGCAGTGGCACATTGTATTTCCATGATAACTACATGTGTATTTATAATGAGTTAAGCAATAACAAAATTTAGGTCATTGATAAGTTTCAGTGATGTTTTATGATTTCTTCTTTCCACTATTAGGCTGGAAGGAATTTTGAACGACTAGTGGTGTAGCTAAAGATATCGTAGCTTGAAGTCCTTTGATTAAGAAGTGCTTATTGTGGAGAAATATTCTGTCTGACAAGAAGCATTTGTTTGGCCATTTCCCTTCTCAGTTCTTTTCCCTGTGTGTCAATACAACCTCTCCCCTGTTCCCTCCCTCACTTATGTCTTCTTATTTTTTACATCAATGCTGGAAGACCCTTCTGCCTGTAACAGAGGCAAACTGGGCAGGCAGTCAGCTCCAGAGGGCCTGGCCAGCTGCATCACCTCTAGCCTCCCTCATCTGCTTATCTGTGAACTTTGGATAGGGTTCTGCTGCATCACACTGAGTTCTGTTGACTGTCATCCCATAAGAGCATCCACTGAGGAAACCAAGCTGAGAAAGGCACTTATTGTATAGCACAAATTAATGTACCACCTCTCTGCTCTTGGCAATGATGCTTTAAATGGCAGATGGTCTCTACCAAAGTATCATCATCAGATTACTGGTAAATCTTTTATTAACATGAAGACAATACATATAAGATTTAAATATTTTTGTCATTTATGAATCTCTATGGTGGGGAGGAGTCAAGTGATTAACTCTATGAAAGTTTCATCTAATCCCATATATCTGATTAAGGAAATAAGTGTAGCTATAACCTTTTTTTTTAAAGATGAAATTATGATTTCTAAAGCATTGGATTAGTCTGAGTTATGCGTTGTAAGCATAATTACAAACAGGAAGTATAGTTTAGAATTGTAATTTGTCTGCCAACTTTCTGCTTCTCAGCTCATTCCTGTATCCCCTTAAATTTCCTGAAGTATGGGAAAATCTTTCCTCAGAAGATGTTAGAATCAGATTTGCTGGAAGGACAAGAAGGGATGTGGACCTTGAAGTTAACGTTGGTTGTAGCAGGAGAGGAGAAAAAAAGAACAGAAAATAAGTAAACCTATAGCTTAACTAAAATTTTGAGGGGCAGTTGGGACCCAAACTACTTGAACTGGGTTATATGATTATACTTCCTATGTTCATTAAAATTTGTGTTTTTTGGCTAATATTGCAGTGTATCTAGAACAGTGAATATGTCTCACAATTTTCCATCCCTCTTAAGGTACTGTTAGAGTGATAAGTTTAGGGATTTTTTGATAGTTGCAAGGGCTGCAAATCTCCTGCCCAACATGCAGTTCTTGTGATAAGGAAGAGTGACTCTCTCCTATCTGTACTTGGTCCTTCTAAAGTATTTACATCAGAGTGTTACAGAGTTAGAGAGACAGCTTCATTTGGCAAATATCCTCAGTTCTCAACAACCTCAACCATAGCATTAGAGGACAAATTCACAATTTTCACAGTTACATAATTAAAAAAATATATAACCTTTTCTTATTCTAGGGAAGTGAGGTTGTTAGTCATAAAGAACTTAAAATCTTTTAATATTCTGGTATAACTAAAAGTATACTGTGACCGAGTACCTTTTAATGTTAATACTCATGAAGAAAAACTGTGTACGGTAGGATAATTTTGAAGATAAAAAATTGTCATGGGGACTTATACATTTATATAAATGTACAATTATGAAGCATAATACCTGAGTACACTGCATCCTAATGACTCAATTATTTCATTTGTTACTCTGTCCTGCTTTTAGTTACATTCAGAGAACTAAACTGAGCTGTGCTCTGACAGGCATTTTACTCTCACTAAAGAAAGACATGAATCCAACTGATCTGCTCTATAGTACAGGGGTGATTTTAAACATAGAATTCCACTCTCTAGTTATATTTTATTTGTATAATTAGATAGTTTTGATGATTTGCTCCAGTTCTTCATTCTGCTATTTTATATAATTGCTGGGTGGCAATGATTATATAATGTATAATAGTGAAAATAATGACACTAAATCTGGTATGTTCCTGAGGATTCTCTTTTTCCATCAAGGGGGAGGGGGACCATATTTCCTGACAATTATGACAGTATGAATGACCAAGTAGAGAAGATGACTCTCCTACATTTACCCATATTATAAAGTCATAATTAAGTTTGGTTATAAATTTGTCAATGGCAAATTATCAAATTGAAAATCCATTTGCTTTTAATCTAAACTTTGGAAGTAGACAGGTGGCATTGCTCCAAGATGTAATCCCTGGGACTTTCTATAATTTATTTTTAAGGTGTCCTGTGTTTCTGGATTACCTCCTCCCAAATCTCTTTAACTTTCTGATAGAAATAGTGAACAGAAGTATCTTCTAGAATTAGATCACGTGGTCTTGAGATATTGTGTATTGTCAGTGAAAACATAGTAAAAATACTAAATTCTTTTTTTTAAAGATTTTATTTATTTATTTGACAGAGAGAGACACAACAAGAGAGGGAACACAAGCAGGTGGAGTGGGAGAGGGAGAGGAAGGCTTCCGGCTGAGCAGGGAGTCTGATGCAGGGCTCGATCCCAGGACCCTGGGATCATGACCTGAGCCAAAGGCAGATGCTTAACAACTGAGCCACCCAGGTGCCCCAAAATACTAAATTCTTTACAAATAATTCAATATACAGTTTCCTTTTTAAAATGTTTATTTTAAATTATGAAATATTTAAAAAGTGTTCCCCAGGTGTTTTGAGATCATCTATAAGCACACAACCTTGATGAAACAAATATCAGCATTTTACTATAACTACTCAGATTCCTATTTATTTTTATTCAAATATAATTAACACAGTGTTATATTAGTTTCAGGTGTACAACATAATGATTCAACAACTGCATACATTTCTCAATGTTTCACCAAGATACATGTACTCTTAATCCCCCCTTTTTTATAAAGATTTTTTTTTTTTTTTATTAGAGAGAGAAAGAAAGCACAAGCAGAGGGAATGGCAGGCAGAGGGAGAGGGAGAAGGCTTCCGGCTGAGCAGGGAGTCTGATGCGGGCTCGATCCCAGGACCCCAGGATCATGACCTGAACCGAAGGCAGATGCTTAACCATCTGAGTCACCCAGGTGCCCCTCTTAATCCCCTTTTTAAAGCCACCCTCTCCGTGTGACCTGGGATTCCTCACAACATAGCTACCTCTTCATTGTTAGACGTCATATATCACGACTAGGCTCCAAAAGTGAGTGTCCAGGCAGAATCCAGTTAAAGCTGTATCACCTTTTATGTCCTACTTTCAGAAGTTATACAACTTCTTTCTGTTGGTTACAAGTGAGTCACAAGCCTTCCCAGGATCAAGAGACCACATCTCTCTATAAGAAGACATTGTTCCCTTTGGCCAAAGATTAAGTACACTCTTTTCATATGCAAAATACATTCGACTACTCTCCAAGACTCCCAAAACCTCTCATCTCATTATAGCGTCAGGTTTAGGCTTAAGATGAGGATTGCATCACCTAAATCAAGTTCAGGTGTGGTTAAGATTTTTCAAGTGTTGTTCCTTTGGTACAGCTCCTTTACTGAAGCCCTTCTTGATCCAAAGACATGTGAACTAAAGAGACAAGAGTATCTGCCATCCATACATCCAACATACAGTGGTTACAGAAGTATAAGATGATTGTAATACTCTTGTTCAAAAAGGTATGATGCACATAGCAATCTTGGTCCAGAGCAATTGTGAAATTTATGTAAACACATTTTCCAGTTTCTGGGCTAGGGCTCAGTCCTACTCTCTGTGAGGTTTTTTTTCTGCAGTTATTGGCCCCGTATTCTAAGTCATCCTTTTTCTATAATAAATGGTCCTGTGATTACAACTTGGATATCCTTCTTAGCCTGCTTTCTGCAGAAAAAGTCTAGGAGTCCAAAGCCTTCTTTGCATTTTGTACTGTTTGTATTCACATAGTTGAATTTGATAATATTTATGCTAATACAATTCTTGTAAAATTTTGTGACTCTTACTGGATATTCATTTGATTTTTTCCCCCTGAGGACTAGCTTTGGAATACATTACCCATTCTACTGTTTTTGTTTTCTAATTCATTAATTTATGCTTTTATCTTTATTAAGTCCCTTATTTGCTTTCCCCTAGGTTTATTTTATAGTTCCTTTTCTTTTTTTCAACCTAAAGTACTTTAGGATATATATTTTCCTTGGATCATTGGTTTAGCTGTAGTCTTTATATTGTCTATTTCATATACATGCTGCAATTTTTTGGTTTGTATTTCCTCTTTGATGTATTATTTGCATAAGGTACACTTATTTTTTTAAACTTTTCTTTTTTGAAATTTCCAGAAATAGAAGTTTTCCTGATTTTGTAATTGTCAATTGTTAACTCCCTAGAAGTCCACCAGAAAACCCAAAGTTTGTATGACCTACTGTAGTAAGAGAGAACACCACCTTGATTTAAACTTTGTACTGTATTAGAAGGGGGAGATCACATCTGTATAAGTTTTCAGTTCTGGGCTCTAGTGGTATAATAAGGTAGGTATTTCAAGGTGGGGAAATGATTGGAATTGGTCAAAGTTCAGAGCATAATGGTTTAATATTGGTGGGTACAATGAACTGAGAGTCATGAAGAGAGTCTTGGTTAAGTAAAACTATTGTTTGATAGGTAAGATATTTGTCTATATAAGTATTCTGTTGTAATGATACACAAGTTATTTGCCCAGATGAGTTAACTAGTTTTCTAGACAAATTGGTTTGCTAGGATTTCTGAATTACTGGAATTACTGAAGCAAAAAGTAAGGTAATTTTTGATTTATAGCTTTATCTTGCTGGTCAATAATTTCCTGGTACAAATAGTGAAGTCATGTCAAACATAGGTGGCCTCTGTTTCAGATTTGATAATTAAGATATGTGGAAATAGGTAGTCTCAGTTTTTTATTATTGACATCTAATTTTATCACATTTTTTTCAAAAAATATCATCTATGTTATTTCCATATTGTTGGCATTTACCTACCATTGTCTGTTTTTTTTCTGTCTACATGATATTTCTTAGACATTTCATCTATTATTTCAAATTCTATTTATATTTGGACTACACTGCAACAATCTCCAAAGTGTGTCTTTTGACTTAATTTACTTACTCATTCACTGGCAATCATTTATTAAGTGCTTAGTAGGGTCATTTTACTACTGATTGAATTATGAACTTGTATCTCCAAGTTAGACATTTCTATTCTAACTGGATTTTAAAATGGATTCTTTTCCTAAGTTAGTTTTTTTTAAGTTAATGGTACGCTATATCACTCAGATTCGAACACTTAAGTTATCTTTGATTCATCTTTGTTCTCTTTATTATTAAAAATATTAATTATTCCTTCCAAATACCAGTTTACTCTCTTCAGTCCTAGTGCCACAATTCTTGATCAGCATTTATTATCTTGTACGTAGACTTTCCATAATAGTCTTCTAATTGAGCCACTTGACTCTAAAGACTTTTTAGTCTCTCTAACTTGATGATTTACACCAAAGTCCATATTCATCAGCCTTTTCATTGTCTACAAGATAAAAGGTCAAGATAGTTTGGCTTTGGTTCCTTTTCAAATGTCAGTCTCCTACATAAAGTCACTATTTCATATTAATGGGTCTGATCACCAGCTCTCAAATAATCTGAGTCTTTCCAATCTTCTTTGCTCATCCTTAGGGGAATGCAGTAAAAGCTGGCTACTAATGATAACTTGAAAAATTAAAAATAGAGGTACCCTATGACCCAGCAATTGCACTCCTGGGTATTTACCCCAAAGACACAGATGTAGTGAAAAGAAGGGCCATATTCACCCCAATGTTCATAGCAGCAATGTCTGCAATAGCCAAACTGTGGAATGAGCTGAAATGCCCTTCAACAGTTGGATGGATAAAGAAGATGCGGTCCATATATACAATGCATTATTACTCAGCCCTCAGAAAGGATGAATACCCAACTTTTACATCAACATGGATGGGACTGGAGGAGATATGCTAAGTGAAGTAAGTCAAGCAGAGAAAATCAATTATCATATGGTTTCACTTATTTGTGGAACATAAGGAATAGCATGGAGGACATTAGGAGAAGGAAGGGAAAAATGAAGGGGGGGAAATCAGAGGGAGAGATGAACCATGAGAGACTATGGACTCTGAGAAACAAACTGAGGGTTCTAGAGGGGAGGGGTTGGGGGTTGCGTTAGCCCAGTGATGGGCATTAAGGAGGGCATGTACTGCATGGAGCACTGGGTGTTATACAAAAACAACAAGTCATGGATCATTACATCAAAAACTAATGATGTATCGTATGGTGACTAACATAACATAATGAGTAAAATTAAATAAAAAAAAGAAAACCATCCTTTCATACTCTTCTTTGAATTCTATTTATAGTTTGGTTATAACCTAATATTGTTTTATTTGTTGCATAAATTGTTATGCAATGGCCAGTGGGAGCGCATGTTCCTCTTTGATATATCCCCATCAATATTTGTGTGTGTTGTGCATGTGCATGCACGTGCACACTTCCTTACTTTCTGGTACTAAAAGATGCTTCATCTTATCTTGTATACCCCCTGCCCCAGTCACAGAATCAGCATTTCTTTAAGGAGTCATGGTTTATGTTATTGGAGAATAGTATTAGAATCAAGGTCTGGGTGCAAGGTGTGCTTGATGTTACTGGGATGTCATTTCTTTTACATCCTTTGAGTGGACAGAACAAAGAAATTTGTAGCTATAAATACTTATATATGTAACCATCTGTATATATATTAAACTAAATGTGAGTTCTTTTGTCTCCAATAGTAATCTATGACACATGAATCATTATTGGCTTTTCTGTTTTCTTATCTATATATTTCCATTCCAACAGTTAGAAACCTGCCTCCTATCATCAGCCATCCATTTAATTAAATATTAAATTCTAGTATACATGTATAGCAGTTTTAGTATTTTTTTAAAAGACTTTATTTATTTATTTGACAAAGAGACAGGGAGAGAGGGAATACAAACAGGGGGAGTGTGAGAGGGAGAAGCAGGCTTCCCGCTGAGCAGGGAGGCCAACATGGGGCTCAATCTCAGGACCTTGGGATCATGACCTGAGCCAAAGGCAGACGCTTAAGGACTGAGCCACCCAGGTGCCCCATCAGTTTCAGAATTGTTAACCCCATATGTGTGTGAAACAACTTTATCAATTAGACTACAGTGATTATGTGGTTTCTTTTGCCTTTAGTTGTACAGACTCT
Organism: Zalophus californianus; assembly: GCF_009762305.2. Lineage (NCBI taxonomy): Eukaryota > Metazoa > Chordata > Mammalia > Carnivora > Otariidae > Zalophus > Zalophus californianus. Next base: position 63,568,058 of record NC_045596.1, read on the forward strand.
GTTAACTTCCACAGCTACTTAAGGGTCAGTATCTTTTCTGCTAACCCCTTCAGAGAGATTGTTTCATACACTTGTAATACCGTTAGATTCTCCTGTCATTCCTTCTTGGAATCTCCTGACCTCTGATTTTTTCCAAAATTTGCGTAACTTAAGCTTCACTCTTTGTGCTGTCAAGTTCAATGGATTTTGACAAACAGTCATATATCCACCATTGCGGAATCATACAGAATATTTTCACTCCCCTAAGATATCCCTTGTGCTTTATCTCTTCAACCCACCTTCCTTCCCTGAACCCCCTACAAATATTGGTCTTTTTATTGTCTATAGTTTTTCATTTTCTGTAATGTCATATAATTATAATTGGAGTCACAAGTATATAGCTTTTTCAGATTGACTTCTTTCACTTAGCAGTATGCTTTTTTTTTTTTAAAGATTTTATTTATTTATTTGACACACAGAGAGAGATAGCAAGAGCAGAAACACAAGCAGGGGGAGTGGAAGAGGGAGAAGCAGGCTTCCCACTGAGCAGGGAGCCCAATGCGGGGCTCGATCCCAGGACCGTGGTATCATGACCTGAGCCGAAGGCAGACACTTAATGACTGAGCCACCCAGGAGCCGCAGCAATATGTTTTTAAAATTAATTTATATCTTTTTGTTACTTGATAGCTCATTTCTTTTTATTACTGAATAATATTGAGTCGTTAGGATGTGCCACAGTTGTTTATCCATTCACCTACTGAAGGATATCTTAGTTGTTTCTAGTATTTGGCAGGGTTTTGTATGAGATAAAATTTCAAACCGGATGGGTAAATATCTAGGAGTGAGTGTTGGGTTTTATGGTAAGACTATGTTTAGCTATGTAAGAAACTGTCAAATTGTCTTCTAAAGTGGCTGCATGTACTTCACATGTTTTTAGAAAATAAATTCTTTCAACAATTTTTCCAAATTACCTTTGTGACAGAATAAGTCATAGAATTATTATGGTATAGTGGTTAATTGCACAGGCTCTGGAACTACAATGTTTGCATTCAAGTCTTGATTCTACCATTAAGTGTATGACTTTAATCATATTTTCTTCCCTATAAACTGAGAATTATCTCCTAGGTATTGTTGGGATTAATTAGATGACATGAGTTTGGCAAGAGTAAGATGTTAATTGTTGTCTTTTTTCTTTCAGTGCTTTGCTTTAGATTTATTGGAAGCACTTCTGGACTCTTCCTCATTTCCTTCCTCCCTAACCACTCAGGAGGACAACTAGGTCTTTATTCCTAAAGTTGAGCTCCTCCTTATAGGTGGTAGCAGAAAAGGCAAAATGACTTTTTGTTTCAGAGCCATTAAGGGAATTAAATGGATTGTTCAGAGTGGAATCCACTCTAGAGGAGGTTGAGGGGAGAGTGGCCTAAATTCAGAATGGTGTCAGATCTGAGGGCAGGCCCACTACTGACTGACCTATACAAGGTGTCTGTGTAAATTAGAAAAAGACCCTCCGAGAAAGATGTAGCCCAGAGCCAAGACATGATGCTTAGCCAGAGGAGCGGAGCTGGATTTCAGCTCTTCCACATACCACCTAAGCTGGGTTCTTTTGTGCAGTTCACACACTACACAACTTAAGTGTTGGCTCTGCCTGGAGGATGGGAGAGAGGATTGTGGGTTCCATGTAGGGTAAGCACATGGACCAAGTCCACTGGAGTGCAGCATCTCAGAAGTTCTTAGACATCCATCCCAGGGAATTCTGTAAAATAACAAGAAAGGGTGAGTCACTAACACTGGGTTTGGGAATAATTATGCTACCATCAAAAGCTATCAGTCAACATAAGGATCACATGTTGTCCTAGCAAAAAAACTAAGCACATGAGAAACATGGCAGACAGAATCACAAAGGGAACAGATAGTGGAAAACCAGTGTCTGAACAAGCATTGAGTCACCATGTACAGAAAAGGTAAAAGGTAAAGTTGGTTATAGACTGAGAGACTTCTGTGATACATGTAAGTCTTAAGACTTTCCTAAAAAAAAAAAAGGTCCCCCAAGGAGTGGTTGATTGGAATTCCTGTAGGCATTAGAGGGTGAAAGTATATGATTTGGGAAACAAAAATAAATGGGAAGTTTCTAAAATAAAAATAAATGGGAATATTTCTAAATAAAAATAGATGTACATATTTTAAGCAGGCTGTAGAAATCAAATTGTACAGACAAGTTGAGTTCTATTTGAATTCTCATTTGGCGTCCTCCAAAGTATTATAATTCTAAGTTACTAGAATTCTTCCTTTAGGCTTCTTGTTCAGTGAGAAGTGTAATGCAAATACTTTCAGATGAGTCACCTCCCTTTATGAGTGATTTCTTAATATTTTGACTTTTGGTTGGGAGTCTGTCAAAACAAGGGGTGTCTCATGGATTGTCAGAAGATGAAGAGGGTGCACATAGAACACATAGGGTATTTTTTCTATAAAATTATCAGACACCCAACTTTAGCTGAAAGGGTCAGGTATCCTATTATTCCCATAACCAATTTTTAGTTCTATTATTAGCTTTATTTTTTAAAATTTTTTATTGTTATGTTAATCACCATAAATTACATCATTAGTTTTTGATGTAGTGTTCCATGATTCATTGTTTGTGTATAACACCCAGTGCTCCATGCAGAACGTGCCCTCTTTAATACCCATCACCAGGCTAACCCATCCTCCCACCCCCCCCTCTAGAACCCTCCGTTTATTTTTCAGAGTCCATCATCTCTCATGGTTCGTCTCCCCCTCCGATTTCCCCCCCTTCATTCTTCCCCTCCTACTCTCTTCTTTTTTTTTTTTTTTAACATATATTGTGTTATTTGTTTCAGAGGTACAGATCTGTGATTCAACAGGCTTGCACAGTTCACAGCACTCACCATAGCACATACCTTCCCCAATGTCTATCACCCAGCCACCCCATCCCTCCCACCCCCCACCAATCCAGCAACCCTGTTTGTTTGGGAGATTAAGAATTCCTCATATCAGTGAGGTCATATGATACATGTCCTTCTCTGATTGACTTATTTCACTCTGCATAACACCCTCCAGTTCCATCCACGTCGTTGCAAATGGCAAGATCTCATTCCTTTTAATGGATGCATAATATTCCATTGTATATATATACCACTTCTTCTTTATCCATTCATCTGTCGATGGACATCTTGGCTCTTTCTACAGTTTAGCTATTGTGAACATTGCTGCTATAAACATTGGAGTGCACATACCCCTTCGGATCCCTACATTTTTATCTTTGGGGTAAATACCCAGTAGTGCAATTGCTGGATCAGAGGATAGCTCTATTTTTAACTTTTTGAGAAACCTTCAAACTGTTTTCCAGAGTGGCTGTACCAGCTTGCTTTCCCACCAACGGTGTAGGAGGGTTCCCCTTTCTCCACATCCCCGCCAACATCTGTCGTTTCCTGACTTGTTAATTTTAGCCATTCTGACTGGTGTGAGGTGGTATCTCATTGAGGTTTTGATTTGGATATCCCTGATGCCGAGCGATGTTGAGCACTATTTCGTGTGTCTGTTGGCCATTTGGATGTCTTCTTTGGAAAAATGTCTGTTCATGTCTTCTGCCCATTTCTTGATTGGATCATTTGTTCTTTGGGTGTTGAGTTTAAGAAGTTCTTTGTAGATTTTGGATACTAGCCCTTTATCTGATATGTCATTTGCAAATATCTTCTCCCATTCTGTCAGTTGTCTTTTGGTTTTGTGGACTGTTTCTTTTGCTGTGCAAAAGCTTTTTATCTTGATGAAGTCCCAATAGTTCATTTTTGCCCTTGCTTCCCTTGCCTTTGGCGATGTGTCTAGGAAGTTGCTGCAGCTGAGGTCGAAGAGGTTGCTGCCTGTGTTCCTCCCAAGGATTTTGATGGACTCCTGTCTCACATTTAGGTCCTTCATCTATTTTGAGTCTATTTTTGTGTGTAGTGTAAGGAAATGGTCCAGTTTCATTCTTCTGCATGTGGCTGTCCAATTTTCCCAACACCATTTGTTGAAAAGACTGTCTTTTTTCCACTGGACATTCTTTCCTGCTTTGTCAAAGATTGGTTGACCATAGAGTTGAGGGTCCATTTCTGGGCTCTCTATTCTGTTCCATTGATTTATGTGTCTGTTGTTGTGCCAGTACCATACTGTCTTGATGATTACAGCTTTGTAATAGAGCTTGAAGTCCGGAATTGTGATGCCGCCAGCTTTGCTTTTCTTTTTCAACATACCTCTGGCTATTCAGGGTCTTTTCTGGTTCCATACAAATTTTAGGATTATTTGTTCCATTTCTTTGAAAAAAGTTGATGATATTTTGATGGGGATTGCATTGAATGTGTAGATTGCTCTAGGTAGCATTGAAATCTTCACCATATTTGTTCTTCCAATCCATGAGCATGGAACTTTTTTCCATTTCTTTGTGTCTTCCTCAGTTTCTTTCATGAGTATTTTATAGTTTTCTGAGTACAGATCCTTTGCCTCTTTGGTTAGATTTATTCCTAGGTATCTTATGGTTTTGGGTGCAATTGTAAATGGGATCGACTCCTCAATTTCTCTTTCTTTCTTTTTTTTTTTTAAAGATTTATCTATCTGAGAGAGCGAGAATGTGAGAGAGTACATGAGAGGGGGGAGGGTCAGAGGGAGAAGCAGGCTCCCCGCCAAGCAGGGAGCCCGATGTGGAACTCGATCCCGGGACTGCAGGACCATGACCTGAGCCAAAGGCAGTCTCTTTAACCAACTGAGCCATCCAGGTGCCCTGTCTTCTGTCTTGTTATTGGTGTATAGGAATGCCACTGATTTCTGTGCATTGATTTTATATCCTGCCACTTTACTGAATTCCTGTATGTGTTCTAACAGTTTTGGGGTGGTAGAGTCTTTTGTATCATATCATCTGCAAAGAGTGAGGGTTTGACTTCTTCTTTGCCAATTCGGATGCCTTTTATTTCTTTTTGTTGTCTGATTGCTCTGGTTAGGACTTCTAATACTATGTTGACTAGCAGTGGTGATAGTGGACATCCCTGCCATGTTCCTGACCTTAGGGGGAAAGCTCTCAGTTTTTCCCCATTGAGAATGATATTTGCTGTGGGTTTTACATAGATGGCTTTTATGATATTGAGGTGTGTACTCTCTGTGCCATTACTCTGAAGAGTTTTGATCAAGAAAGGATGCTACACTTTGTCAAATGCTTTTTCTGCATCTATTGAGAGGATCATATGATTCTTGTTCTTTCTTTTGTTAACGTATTGTATCACGTTGATTGATTTGTGGATGTTGAACCAACCTTGCAGCCCAGGGATAAGTCCCACTGGGTCGTGGTGAATAATCCTTTAATGTACTGTTGGATTTTATTGGCTAGTATTTTGGTGAGAATTTTTGCATCCATGTTCAGCAAGGATATTGGTCTGTAATTCTCCTTTTTGATGGGGTCTTTGTCTGGTTTGGGGATCAAGGTAATGGTGGCCTCATAAAATGAGTTTGGAAGTTTTCCTTCCATTTCTATTTTTTGGAACAGTTTCAGAAGAATAGGTATTAATTCTTCTTGAAATGTTTGGTAGAATTCCCCTGGGAAGCCATCTGGCCCCGGGCTTTTGTTTGTTAGGAGATTTTTGATGACTGCTTCAATTTCCTTAGTGGTTATAGGTCTGTTCAGGTTTTCTATTTCTTCCTGGTTCAATTTTGGTAGTTGATACATCTCTAGGAATGCATCCATTTCTTCCAGGTTCTCTAATTTGCTGGCATAGAGTTGCTCATAATATGTTCTTATAATTGTTTGTATTTCTTTGGTGTTGGTTGTGATCTCTCCTCTTTCATTCATGATTTTGTTGATTTGGGTCATTTCTCTTTTCTTTTTGATAAGTCTGGCCAGGGGTTTATTAATTTTGTTAATTCTTTCAAAGAACCAGCTCCTAGTTTTGTTGATCTGTTCTACTGTTCTTTTGGTTTCTATTTCATTGATTTCTGCTCTGATCTTTATTATTTCTCTTCTCTTGCTGGGTTTAGGCTTTATTTGCTGTTCTTTCTCCAGCTCCTTTAGGGGTAGGGTTAGGTTGTATATTTGAGACCTTTCTTGTTTCTTGAGAGAGGCTTGTATTGCTATATACTTTCCTCTTAGGACCGCCTTTGCTGTATCCCAAAGATTTTGAACAGTTGTGTTTTCATTTTCATTAGTTTCCATGAATTTTTTTAATTCTTCTTTAATTTCCTGGTTGACCCATTCATTCTTTAGTAGGATGCTCTTTAGCCTCCATGTATTTGAGTTCTTTCCGACTTTCCTCCTGTGATTGAGTTCTAGTTTCAAAGCATTGTGGTCTGAAAATATGCAGGGACGATCCCAATCTTTTGGTACCAGTTGAGACCTGATTTGTGACCTAGGATGTGATCAATTCTGGAGAATGTTCCATGGGCACTAGAGAAGAATGTGTATTCTGTTGCTTTGGGATGGAATGTTCTGAATACATCTGTGAAGTGCATTTGGTCCAGTGTGTCATTTAAAGTCTTTATTTCCTTTTTGATCTTTTGCTCAGATGATCTGTCCATTTCAGTCAGGGGGGTATTAAAGTCCCCCACCAGTATTGTATTGTTGTTGATGTGTTTCTTTGCTTTTGTTATTAATTGGCTTATATAATTGGCTGCTCCCATGTTCGGGGCATAGATATTTATAATTGTTAGATCTTCTTGTTGGATAGACCCTTTGAGTAGGATATAGTGTCTTTCCTCTCTCTTATTACAGTGTTTGGTTTGAAATCTAATTTGTCTGATATAAGGATTGCCACCCCAGCTTTCTTTTGGTGTCCATTAGCATGGGAAATTGTTTTCCACCCCCTCAGTTTCAATCTGGGGGTGTCTTTGGGTCTAAAATGAGTCTCTTGCAGACAGCATATTGATGGGTCTTGTTTTTAATCCAATCTGATACCCTGTGTCTTTTGATTGGGGCATTTAGCCCATTTACATTCAGGGTAAGTATTGAAAGATATGAATTTAGTGCCATTGTATTGCCTGTAAGGTGACTGTTACTGTATACTGTCTGTGTTCCTTTCTGGTCTATGTTGCTTTTATGCTCTTTCTTTGCTTAGAGGACCCCTTTCAATATTTCTTGTAGGGCTGGTTTCGTGTTTGCAAATTCCTTTAGTTGTTGTTTGTCCTGGAAGCTTTTTATCTCTTCTTCTATTTTCAATGACAGCCTGGCTGGATATAGTATTCTTGGCTGCATATTTTTCTCATTTAGTGCTCTGAATATATCATGCCAGTCCTTTCTGGCCTGCCAGGTCTCTGTGGATAGGTCTGTTGCCAATCTAATGTTTCCACCATTGTCAGTTACATATCTCTTCTCCCAAGCTGCTTTCAGGATTTTCTCTTTGTGTCTGAGACTCATAAGTTTTACTATTAGATGTCGGGGTGTTGACCTATTTTTATTGATTTTGAGAGGAGTTCTCTGTGCCTCCTGGATTTTGATGCCTGTTTCCTTCCTCACATTAGGGAAGTTCTCTGCTACTATTTGCTCCAATATACCTTCTGCCCCTCTCTCTCTTTCTTCTTCTTCTGGGATCCCAATTATTCTAATGTTGTTTCGTCTTATGATATCGCTTATCTCTCGAATTCTGCCCTCGTGATCCAGTAGTTGTTTATCTCTCTTTTTCTCAGCTTCTTTATTCTCCATCATTTGGTCTTCTATATCACTAATTCTCTCTTCTGCCTCATTTATCCTAGCAGTTAGTGCCCCCATTTTTTATTGCACCTCAATAGCCTTTTTAATTTCGACTTGGTTAGCTTTTAGTTCTTTCTCCAATAAAGCGTTTCTCTAATAACTTCCATGCTTTTTCAAGCCCATGTAGTATCTTTAAAATCATCATTCTGAACTCTAGTTCCAACATCATACTAATGTCCATATTGAGTAGGTCTCTGGCAGTCGGTACTGCTTCTTGTTCTTTTTTTTTTTTTTTGAGGTGATTTTTTTCCATCTCATAATTTTGTCCAGAGGAGAATAGATGAATGAAAGAACAAAATGCTAACAGGGTAACAATGTCCCCAGAAAATATTCTCTAAAAAAATCAGAAAAGACCTGAAACCGGGGGAAAAGAAAAGGAATGAAAGAAAAAATAAAAAGAAAAAGAAAGAGATAAAAACAAACAAAAACAGAACAAAAGAAAAAAAAAACCAGAATATGATCAAATATGATCAGGCTGGTGCATAGATCAGTGCCACACACTAGATTTTGGGTGTATTTTGGTCTGTTAGAAGAGAGTCCCTCCCAAAATTTTAAAGAAAGAAAAACTTATATATGTGCAAAAATAAGGGTTAATACGATGAAAGGATGGAATATGTTTGTAAAAGTGAAAATTATAAAAAATTTTATAAAATGAATTGATAAGAAGTTGTTTGAAAAAAGAAAGAAGAGGATTTAAAAAAAAGAAAAAAAAACGGAGAGAATGTGATCAGGCAGGAGACAAGAACAAAGCCGTACACTAGAGATTTAGGGTATATTTTGATCTGTTAGAAGAAACTGTGTCTCAAAATTTTAAAGAGTGAACAACTTATATGTATATGCCAAAAATAAGGGTAACTACTATGAAGGGATAGAATATGACTCTAAAAATGAAAAATAAAAATGTTTTTTAAAAAAGGGATTGATAAGATGTTCGTTGAAAAAGGGAAAAAGAAAAATGCAAAAAGAAAAAAAGGACAGTTAAAAAAAATTAACTTTGAAAGACTAAAGAATCATGGTAAAAAGGCCATGAATTCTATGTGCAGTATTCCCCTAGCGCTGGCGTTCTGCCGTTCTCATTGATCAGCAAACTTGGTCTTGGCTGGCTGTTCTTGCTGATCTTCTGGGGGAGGGGCCTGTTGCTGTGGTTCCCAAATGTCTTTGCCGAGGGAGAATTGCCCTGCCCTTGCTAGGTCTGGGCTAAATAATCTGCTCCGGTTTGCTCTCTGGAGCTTGTGTTCCCTGCAAGCTTTCCATACAGCTTTGGAGGACGAGAGTGAAATGGCAGCCTCCCAATCTCCGCCCTGAAGGAGCCGAGAACTCGGGGCCCCACTCCTCAGTGCGCCCCCAGAGAAAAGTAGTCAATTACTCCCATCTCCCCAGTCTCCAGCCTCACTCCATGCTCACCTGGCCTGTGACCAAGCATTTCTATCTCTGGCACCCGACCCCGTGTGGAGTCTCCATACCCAGCAGTTCCCTGCGGTGTGCTCCCACACCTCCCCTCCCAGGGGAGGAAGGGGAGTCTCCCCGGATCTGCCGCTTGTTGGGTCCCTGCTGGAGGAGCAGTGGCCCCACTGTGCCGCGGATCACGGTTTATGGCAACCCCAAGCTGAGAGCCCATTCCTTGGCTCTGTCTCTGCAGCCGGCTTCTCCAGTCCGATCCCCACACTCAGGCAGCCCCGGTCTTTCTGTGACCCCGAGGGTCCTGAGACCACACTGTCCCGCGAGGGTACCATCCCCCGCTTAGCCATTGGAGCGACGTCCCTCAGCAGGACAGACCTCTAAAAGTTCTGATTTTGTGCTCTGCTGCTCTATCACTTGCCAGAATTGGCGGACAGAGGCCCCCTCCCCCACCGTTTATCGTCCTGAATATCGCCTCAGATTCACTTCTCCACAAGTCCTACCTTCCAGAAAGTGGTCACTTTTCTGTTCAGAGTTGTTGCTATTCTTTTCTTTGATCTGTTGAATTTGTAGGTGTTCAGAATGTTTTGATCCCTATCCAGCTGAATTCCTGGGACCAGATGAAATCCAGGTCTCCTACTCCTCCCCTATTATTAGCTTTTTTTTATGGGAAAACTTTTGTTTCATTTTAGTCAAAGACACTTAAATTTTTAAAAAAAATTTTTATTTTGGTGTATTTATTCCCCATTACACTGTCAGGCCAAACATCTGTCATTATATTCACAAATTATTGCTCTTTTGGACAGTAGATGTGTAATAGTCTAGCTTGTTATTGGTACCATATAGCTTTTTGCATAAATATTTAAATATACCCCTTTGGGAAGACATAAATTTGGACCATCCAGGAGCCCTGACATTCTGTGGATAACTCTGTAGCAGGGACATAAAATCTTGTTAAAGCTGTGCAGTTTTCTCCTTTTGTTTGATTCACATCTTTGGGGCAAGAGCATAACCCTCTTATAGTCTACAATCTAGACATATCATCGAATGATACATAAATACTGTAAATTAAATTAAAAATTAGTTTGGTTGCTATGAATTCTCTCATCACTGAAAAATTATATCCTCTTACAGGGAGGTTTTGACATTAGATTTGATTTCTCACCACAATACACAGATTCAAGCCTTCTATGTGAAAATGCTGCTTAACACATACCAGGCTTTATGTTCATGTTATACTCTGAATGTAGCTTGTGATTTATACAGCATCTAATGAGCATGTGAGATGTGGGACATTTTCAGATAATCCTGTAATATAAATGTAAGGAGGTAATACTTACTGAGCAGGGACTGATTCCCAAACAGTCCTGTTTGGGGAACATTACAGAGAAAACGCTTTGTACACAATTTCTAAAACTTAATCATTCAGTGCTGACCAAATTATACTGGAGATTGATTATATTTGTTTGAAAACCCATCTGTTCTTATCAGATAACACTGTATCTTAATGGATGTGCTTTGAAACAGACTGAAAAGAATGAAAGTTTCACTTACTATCTTTTATCTGCTCACAACTTCACTTTAATTCACCCATATGAAGCTCGGTTACACATACAAAACAGGTCTCTTTTCCACAATACTAATAATTCATACAAGTAGATGCCTGTGAACTTTTAGGATAAGTGGGAATTAGCTAGTCTAGGAGGATGCAGAAGTGTATATACAGCTGAAATAACATGTAGGCACAGAATGAGCAAGAAGAACAGTGTATATTCAAGAAGCACACATTTTATTCTCACTTCAAAAATCTTTTATAAAGGAAATTGGGAGTCAGTTCAATATAGTGGTAGAGTCCTGGATTAGAAGAAACAATTTTCAGTTCTAATATCATCTACAATTCATTTAGTCAATAATTTTGTGATGAACATATAGTATGTATCACACATTGTACCAAATTCTAGGAACCCCATAGTGAATAAGGAACAGTTAGTCCCAACTCTCAAGAAATCACAATGTAGTAGGGGATATTGACAGAATTCCCACATGACTTGGGGATCTCCATTCTCCTTCTAAGGCTCCTGAGTTACCTGAGAGTCATGTTACCAGCATGCTGTAACACTTGTCTGATTAGGGAGAAAATTCAAATCAATTGTAAGTTAAATCCATTATCATAAGAGTATGTATAGGAAACATGACATAAACAGAATAAGAACACTCAATCTACCTAATGGAAAGCAGGAATGGATGAAAGAAAATCAAAGAAAGTACAGAAAAGTGGAAAAAATTTAAATGATAGCAGTATTAGATCCTCAAATAATAGAAATTGCAATAAGTATAAATGGGTTAATTTAGCCTATTAAAGTCAGAGGCAATAAGATTTTATTTAAAATAGTCAACAACATTCTCTGTGAGTCCCAATTTTAAGAAATATTAAGAGAATGTTGAAAATAAAAGTATGGGGGGGTACATAGATCAATTTGAGCGAGGGAGAAGTGGGGTAACAACCTTAAATTTTGACAAAATAGAATTTAAGGCAAAAATATAAGTGACTAAGAAGCATACTGTATATTTAGAAAGAATATACTAAGAAGAATAGATATGTATCTATCTATAAAGCCTACAGGCTATGTATATAAATATAAAAAAAAGAGCACATTAACTATAGCTTTGAAATCCACCTTCACTGATTACATCCCATTCCCTACCCCCCAAAGGTAACTACTACTCCAAATTTTCTATTTACTATCTCTATATTAGTTTTTTTTAAATTACTTTGTAACAAATTACCACACTTAGTGGCTTAAAACAACACACATTTATTATCTTATAGTTTGTGTGGGTCAGGGGGCAGGCATGGATTAGCTGGGTCCTCTGCTCAGATTCTCACAAGTCTGCAATTAAGGAGTCAGGAGACTGCATTCTCAACAGAGGCTCAACTGGAGAAAGATCCACTTCTAGCTCCCTCAATTTGTTGGCAGAATTAATTTTCTTGTGGTTATAGGACTGAGGTTCCTGTTTTCTTGCTGACTATTGGCTTGGGGTCATGCAGTTATTGAGTATTCTTTGCTATGTAGGCTTTGTACATGGGCCTTCTCAGCATGTCAGCTTACTTCGGGGCCAGTGGGAGAATGTTGCACTTCAGCTGCTATTATAGAGTCTTATATAATGCAATGCAATCACTGGAATGGCATCTCATTACCTTTGCCTTAGTCACAGATTCCATTCATACTGCAGGAGAAGAGCTATACAATGGTGTTATTCATTAGGGGACACCTTAGGGTATGTCCACACTTTGCATTGACTCACTCTATTTTCTCACCATATATGTATATATCCAAAAATATATATTGTCTAGTTTGTGTATGCTTCTGAATTTGAAAGTGGAACCATTCTGTATTCTGTAATTTGCTTTTCTACTCACATTTTTTGATGCACTCATGTTGATGTTTATTACTGTAGTTTGTCATTTTCATTAATATATAGTAGTCCATAATAAGACTGTCACAAATTGATTTATTATTATACTGTTGAAGAGAGTTTGGTCTATTTCCAGTTTTTGCTAGTAAGAACAATATTGCTATGAGTATTCTTGTTCATGTTTTTGCTGTAAATATGTAAGAATTTCTCAAGGATTATAATCCATTCTTCATTAATGACCAGTGTAAGAAGTCTTTTAAAAACATAAATCACCTTAAACCCTTCCAGGTCTAAGTGACATCTCACTGTACTTTGAACAAAATCCAAACTTGTTTATTGTAATTTACAAGATCTTATATGCTCTGGCCTGTGTCCATGTCTATGACCTCTTCTTGGACTAGTATTACCCTTGCCCACTACATTCCACAATGGCTTTTTTCTCAAACATGCAAAAGTTTTCATTCTTTCTTGCTCTTGATCTTTTGTACCCTCTTACTAGAATGCTCTTCCTTGTGACCTTTGAATGTTGACTCCATCTCGTCATGCATGACTCATCTCTGAGAGCATTAGAATGCCCTTTCCTAGTTACCAAATTTGAAGTATCTTCCCATTCACTCAATCTCCTATTTTAATTATTTCCCTAAAATCTATCACTATGAGAGTCTTCTTTCATTTACTGATTATCCCTCTATCTGTGTATCTCCCTGTTTTGAATGTAACTCCTTTGAGAGCAGGACTCTTCCTGCCACTTAACTGTATATCCCCAATACCTAGCCAAATGTCTGGCACATATAAACTACTCAAAAATGTCATAGTAAATGAGTGAAATAATAACTGCAGTATCAGAACTTGTGAAAACCAATGGCATAGAGATAAAGGTAAAAATGATTGTAAAACAACTTTTCTACAGACTGCAGGTGGGCTCAGAGTATCTGTCTGTCCAGTATTCTTCTTACTTGTTAAGGAATGTTGCCAGAAACCAAAATAAAGCATTTTCTTTCAGACACTTTCAATTCTGAACTAGGAAGAAATGACATACAGTGCTGGATGACTGCATCTGGGGAAGTGTTGGGAAATACTGTCTTTCCAGTCCTATCATTGGGCTTTTTAGTTGTTGACAGCCTTCCTGGCTCACTAATTAGAACTGTAAAATTTCAGGTGAGTGACAGTAGCTTATACGCTAATTCTGCTTTTTGCAGCTGCAAGTGCTGGGCAGCTAATGCTATAATTGATGGATGCTGCCAGTTGCTGAGATGGATGGAAATTAATACTTAAATTACCATTGTTAGAGGTCATAATCACATTTTCAGTTGCATCCCCAAAGTGGTGTATTTACATTGCCTCTATTAATAAAACTATAATTTGGGGGAATAAAGATGCCATATATACATTGGATGTTGAATATTATAAATATAGATATAAATATTTACATTAACTTCTAAATTTCAATATGTAATGTATGCAAGTTCTATCCTACCCCCAACTAATAGTTCTTTAAGAAAAATACAAAAATAAAATAGATAAATAGATAAATCCTCAAGAAGAAAATTATTTGTTCCAAAAGGGACTTTGATTTTGTCTTGGAGCTCTTAAAATTATTTAACATATCTGATTAGTTAAAATCATATATGCTTCACCATGTTTTAAAGGAAATGAAACTCTTGGGAATACATTTTCTATAATAGGGTATAGCCAGCTAATGATTCTATATTGGTAAAATAAAACTTGAACTCTTGAAATGGGATGCTATTGTGGTGGTCAAGGATTTCTGAAATGATAGTACATCACAGTATTAACTTTTAAAACAATGATTATGTCATATTCACTCTGTTCTAGTGAATACAATTAGGAGTATGAAGGTAGTGTCAGATTCTCTTTTTTCTGGTTCTCTTTATATGTTTCTGACCATTTCTTTCTTCTTTTTTATTTATTATTATTTTTTAAGATTTTATTTATTTATTTGACAGAGAGAGACACAGCGAGAGAAGGAACACAAGCAAGGAGAGTGAAAGAGAGAAAAGCAGGCTTCTTGCAGAGCAGGGAGCCTGATGTGGGGCTCAATCCCAGGACCCTGGGATCATGACTTGAGCCGAAGGCGGACACTTAATGACTGGGCCACCCAGGCACCCCTCTTCTTCTTTTTTTTTTTTTTAAGATATTATTTATTTGAGAGAGAGAGAGAGCAGGAGGAGGAGCAGAAGGAGAGGGACAAGCAGGACTCCATCCTGAGGACAGAGCCAGATGTAGGACTTGATCCCAGGACCCTGAGGTCATGACCTGAGCCAAAATCAAGAGTTGGATGCCCCACTGACTGAGCCACCCAGATGCCCCTCTGACCGTATCTCTTTAGTTTTCTTCATGGGCTTACAATCTTGGGCTTCTCCTTATTTTCACCTACCCAGTAATTCCAGACCAAGGCTACATTTCTGTAAGTTTGATTAAAGTGGTTTGGGTGATACTTGGGCATAAGTATCATTTCAGTTGATTCTAATATGCAGTCGGAGTTGAGAACCAGTGTTTTTATACTATCTTATTGGGTAGTTCATTCACTCGCATAATTTGAACTACTGTGCTGATGATTCTCACATGTGTATCTTCAGCTCTAATCTGAATTTCACTTGAACATGAAAATACATGCTTGTCTTCTCTCCTTCGGTGGTCTCAACATGCCAATACTGAACTCATCAACCACCGTGTCCCCTCCACTTGTTCCTTGTTCTGTTGCTTATCTGAAATCCTAAAAATCATTATAGTCTTCTTTCCCTGTGCCTTTCCTACTATATTCAACAATTCTGACAAATTTTCTTCCAAATGTTTCTCAAGGCTTTCCCATTTTCCTTACCTAAACTTTCTGTTTAGCTTAGACCTTCCCATCTTAGCTTTCTTAATAGCTTAAACAGATTTTCCTTGTTTAGATCGTCTTCCCTACTATTCAAACCCACCCATCCTATTATAAAAACACACCATTCACAGTTACAGTTCTACAGTGGCTTCTCATCATTTACTGGATCCAGCTGAAGTTCAAGCTTCTTAGCAAAGGTAATAAAGGTAATTCCATGACTGGCTATGTCTCCTTTCTCATTGCCTGATTCTACTTGATTCACACTTTAGGATCTAGGATATGAAACTGCTTGTCATTGTCTCTAAACGTCAAGTGTTCCTAACACTCCATTTTTTTGTTCATGTTCTTATTTTTGTCTAAAATTACCTTTCCCTTCCCTTATACTAACTTTTAACGATCCCTTACTGCTTAACTTAGATATCACCTCCTGCAAAATGACTTCTTGGACTTGCTAGACTTGGGTAAATGTCCCTCTGTCCTCTCCTAGCATTCTGGAAATTCCCTTATCATAGAGTTAGCTAAATTAAACTCAAATAATTTATTTACTTATCTACCTGTCCATTAAAATGTAAGCAGGAGCTGTGTCTTACCATCTGCATATCTTCAGTGCCCATGTGGAACTTATATCTGGAATTTAACAGCCTTTAATTACACATTTCTTGAATGGAATGATTCCTGATGGCTCTGCTAAGTTACCATATATCCTTTAGGCACTGCAACTCAATGAATGTGTTTCCCCACTATGAAATGGGTTGATGAATTACTGTTAACGTTTGTTTGTGATCATTTCTATTAAGACGTTTCAGTAATCATCAGATAGTATTAATAAGAAAATGTCATCTTACTTCACAATTGTTCTTCTTTACTTGCTACTTCCTTTAAGGCATTCCTAGTGATTTTATGTGTGAAGCTTTCCTTACCTAATGCCTAGTTGCATTCTCTGCTTTTTGCCCAGTCAATTCTTGATTATCCATGGTCACAGTAGAAAGGGAGAGCGTGACAAATCTAAAAATCTCATTTGCATCAACTGCCTCTCTCACCACATCTTTTGCCAGAGATAGTAATGAGTGTAGCAAAGCTGGTGGAGGTGCAAACGAGCTGTGAAATGGCAAAAACTCCTGTTGCCAGATAAATAGAAAATGAAAAGCTCTGAATAATACACATCTGGATAGTCACAGAATAACATAGAATTGGCTATATTAAAAAAATTAGAATTTAGTGTGTGATTGGTGAAGACTAATGTCTTTGGCTTCTGTAAGGGTATCTGGGTTTGTTTTACTCATAGACAAAGTGGTTGCATACATACTATTGTGTCAGGTGTTCTGGGTTGATGCTATTTCTCCAAATGTTACATTAATTCTCTTGCCTCAGTATCTGAATTTCCTCCATTAAAATATGTAAAGCATGCTAATTAAAAAATAAAGTAAAATAAAATATGTAAAGCATGCTGAAAATAGGGAGACTGGATGTACCAAAAATAAAATAAACTCTAACTACAGCTAGTTTTCTTAAGTCTGGCTATCCTTAAGCCATATAAACACTTGCTTTCATATTCTGATCACATAGACTTTTAGGAACCATTTTATTCCATTTCCAGTTTTAGAGGACAGCTAGGAGGCAGATGAATGAATGAAAGTACTATTTCTGTAGATACTTTTCTCAGTGGAATTGATAAAATCAGTTGGAACTTCCAAAATGTTCTGTAAGCTCCTGCAACTTTTAATACCCATATGGTTTTGAATGTTGTTATTGATGGAGGAAGAAAGACCTTCAGTTATTAAATAAAGGAATTGGTGCATGTGATTATGGAGAATGGAAAGTCCAGGATCTGCAGAGTGGGCTGGCAGGCTGGAGACCTAGGAAGAGCTGATGTTGAACTTCAAGTCCAAAGGACATGTGCTGGCAGAATTCCTTTTTGTTTGGGGGAGATCAGTCTTTCATTTTATTCATACCTCCAAATGATTGGAAGTCCATTCACATTATGGAGGGCAATCTGCCTTATTTAAAGTTCACTTATTTAAATGTTAATCTCATCTTCAAACACCCTCACAGAAGTATCCAGAATAATAATGACCACATAACTGGACACCATGGCCCAGCTGAGTTGACAGATAAAATTAATGATCACACTCTTCACCTGTTAGATGATGAAAGGGGCTCAGGGAAGTGAAATAACTTGCTTGAGCGTCTGGTAGTTGAGTTCAGACTAGTATCCAAATCTTTTGATTTCTTAATTGGCACCTTTTCTACCATAGCACACCGATTTTTTTACAACTGTGATAATGAGAAAAAAAGCAACAGAATTTAGCTCAGAAATAAATATCAGTAGTGTTTCATTAAAAAAAAAGTCTATTGAACAAGACTCTCATGATATTTCAAAATGTCTAGCATACTTTGTCCTGCCTAAATTGCCAGTAGTAGGTTCTTAATTTTTTTGAAATAATAGCTTTTTATTGAGATATAATTCATATACCATAAATGTCACCCTTTTAAAATACATAATTCAGTGTATTTTAGTATATTCACAAAGTTCTGCAACCATCACCACTCTCTGTTTCTAGAACATTCTCCCTCTCTCCATTCCTTTGAAACCACTAATTTCTGTCTCTATAGATTTGCATTTTCTGGACATTTCTTATAAATGGAGCCATATAATATGTGGCCTTTATGACTGCTTCTTTCACTTAGCATAATGTTTTCAGGGTTCACCTAAATATATATATATATATATATATATATATATATATTTTTTTTTTTTTTTTTTTTACCCCTCAGGGCCATAATTAGGACGAGCTTGATTCATTTCACAGAATCTGCCCTATGCTTTTAAGAGATTACTCATCTTTGCTTTTCATGTTTCATAATATATATATATAATGGGATATTACTCAGCCATCAAAAAGAATGAAATCTTTCCACTTGCAACAATATGAATGGAGCTAGAGTGTATTATGCTAAACAAAATAAGTCAATCAGAGAAAGACAAATACCATATGCTTTCACTCATATGTGGTATTTAAGAAACAAAACAGATGAACATATGGGAAGGATTAAAAGAGAGAGAGGGAAATAAACCATGAGAGACTTTTAACAATAGAGAACAAACTGAGGGTTGATGGATAGATGTTGGTGGAGGATGGGCTAAATGGGTCATGGGTATTAAGGAGGGCACTTGTTATGATGGGCACTGGGTGTTATATGTGTAATGAATCACTAAATTCTACTCCTGAAACCAATATTACACTGTATGTTAACTAACTAGAATTTAAATAAAATTTGGGAAAAGAAAGAAAAATCACTATAAAAAAACAAAAACAAAGCCTTTCCTATTTCTACTATATTGCACTGCTTTTTAGGGCAGCTGTGTTGCTCAACTGCAGGAGTGCTGTTCACATAATACAATGTGAATGGTGCCAGCTAGAGTTGGCAACACAGTTCCCTGAAAAGGAAAGAAAATTCTGGTCCTAGTTCTGCGACCTGGGAAAGTCATTTGCCCTTTCTGAGTCTTAGTTTCTATAGCTGTACAGTAGTGATCCTAATATCATCTCTCGATGACTACACTGGACTTTGTTGTGAACCAGAAGAGAAAATGTAAAAGGCCTTTGTAAAGATATAAAGGTAGATAGAAATAAGGAATGAAGAAGATGCAGAATTCATGTCAGTCTCTTAACCTGTCATCAGGTCCTCATGACAAACATTATTTATCATAATACTAGAGGTGTGTGTTGGCGCCAGCATCTGAAGACTTTTAGTTAACAGAATGCTGACTGACAGAGGGTTTGCCACCGGGTATTTTCCGTGGAATGAAAGACTCCATGAGTGCAAGGCTGCCCAGCTATATCCAGACTCTGTATTTAAAGGTGTATACTTGGAAGACAGCTGGAGAGGCTGTGCTTGACTGGGAGTCTGGCAAGCTGCTTAGCATCTTCCTGAAGAAATGAAAAGATCTTGTAGCATGTTCTGTCAGGGGTCTGCAGAAAATGGGAAAGATCGCCCTATTTGTTATATTTATTGGAGATATTATTATTTGTTTTATGCTGTGTGGAAGGAGGGCCAGAGCTATAATCTATTGATCATTTAGTTTTATGAAGTTCTCAAATGGGTGATCTGGTATTTTTCTGACAGAGAGGCTATGGTTCCTGAACACCAGTAATAAGATTGTCACGTCATTTTCTTCTCATTGGTCTTTTATTGCTTTTTATCTCTTTGCTGATATTGCCTCTCCCCAACCTCACCTCCTCCCCCTTGCCAACTGTATTTTTTTTTTTTTACCCCTCAGGGCCATAGTTAGGACGAGCTTGATTCATTTCACAGAATCTGCCCTATGCTTTTAAGAGATTACTCATCTTTGCTTTTCATGTTTCATCCTCTGAAACAGCCTGCCCACTGCAGTCACTGTTGTAAAGTCTTCATAGTAAACACTGGAATGTAACTTGGGAAGAAATAGGTCAGGGAAGCAGAGACCAAATGTTCATTTTGCAGCCACAGTGTGAGCAGATGGATAACAGAATGAGGTGGCTCTCTCTGTGGACCTCAATTTTCTGTAAACTCTTTCAGGATCTCCTAGGATTCATGCTCCTTCAAGATCCCTGAGAGTTTTGAGCAGACAAACATTGAGAATATTTTCCTAATATGACGCCAAGTTTATTACTTTCCTTTCGGTTCTATTATTATACCAAGAATAAATTTGATGAGATACATCCTTTCTCCCCCTTATCATCTAGGAATGCACCAAAGAATACAAAATCTCTTCGGGAAACAGCTTGGCTCTCAACTGGTGACAAATGAGGGGCATTGCCCCCAGGTGGTCACCAGTGGCCACAACATGGATGAAACTCAATTCTTCCCTCATGCCAGGCAGTCAGCCTGATGAGGCAGTTCCAAATCAGCCATAGGCTGGCTGTGCCTTTGATCCCAAGGAACACAGAGTTTAAAAGCAGAAACTGTTAAAAACAAAGACAAAACAGAGTATGCCTTTAAGGAATAGACTGGAATGAATACAAAGATAGCAGAAAGATTAGCACCAGCAGGCAGCTGGTGTCCAGGCTTGTGAAGAGTTAAACTCTGAATGACTGTGGGAGGCTGGTGTTATGGCTGGGGAACAACTGCCTAATGTCTTTCAACTGGACTGTTTAGCAAAGCTTCATTATAAATGTAATTGTGTGCTTGCGCAGGCACACCACACGGAGCGAATGCTCACAGTAAAGGTATGATTGTATTGCCCGCTGCCATGCCAATTACTGGATATTAATGGCAGGATGGCATGCATATGCCGGAGCTGGGAAGCAGAAGGTTAATAGACGAACAGCACCAGAAGAGCCCATTTATCAGTTTCTATTTATCTCTCCTTGGGAGGTGGCAGGTTTACAGTAAATACCTTCTGTCCTCCTAATTTCCTAATGATGGGGATAATGATGGAGAATGGTGAAGTCATTAACTGGGACAGGCTCTGTGCATCACTCTGTCAACCACATCTCCCCAAGACTGGCTATGAGAAGTGATGGGCCCCAGCTGTTCACCAGAATCTGAGCCCCTCCTCCCATCCCTTTCACCCTAATCTGCAGGCTTGGGAAATGGCTTCCCAGATGAAGAAGATGGAGGCCCTGGGTGGGTGGAGAAGCATGAGGAAAAGAGAGCAAGGCTCTTCAGACAGGAGTATAGCTTTACCCGCTATTCCCCCTTTGCACAGAACTTGGAGGAAGCACTGTTGACACATGCTGGAATGCTTCTCCAGTGATGCCAAAGCTACTAAGAATTATATGTGGAATTGGATAATGAATCAGTAATTGAAGTGAGTATGTTGGGGGATGGTGGAGAAGCAGATTTCACTAAATGTTCTTTTCAAAAACCGAGAGAAATTAATAATTCATTTTCTCACCTCACCTCTAAATGGACTGGATATACTGGAAGAAAATTTCTTTTGCAAAAGTCAAGTTTTTCTTTAAAATTCTGAAGGCAGACTAAAAGAGCTTAGATCGATTGGCTTGGACATGCTTTTTTTTCCCTCATAGTGATCACAAGGTATCTATTCCACCTAATTATTGTACATAGAATCTTTCAACCTTTAGTTATTGCCTGAAAGTAAGTTGGATTTGCCCCCATAGTTTATAGAGCCCTTGAAAAACTATGAGCTTATTTTTTTTATCTTTTTATTTGGTAAGTCCATTGGCTGTTTGTAGAATTTGTTCTCTGTTGGCTGAAGCAAGCTATCTTTTTTTATTTTTATTTTTATTTTTATTTTTTACCTATATGTGTTAGGATTATTTTGCTAGTAAATAATGGAGAATGACTTAGGCCAACAATAGCAAAACATGAAGGTGTATCTTTTAAAAACATTTTTTTAAAGATTTTATTTATTTATTTGTCAGAGAGAGAGAGAGCACAAGCAGGAGGAGTGACAGGCAGAGGGAGAAGCAGGCTCCCTGCTCAGGATCCTTGGATCATGACCTGACCCGAAGGCAGCTGCTTAACCAACTGAGCCACCCAGGCATCCCATGAAGGTGTATCCTAATGATATGTAATTATCCCAGGATAAGGGATATAGTTGGGCCTCAAGAATGAACTGAGAAAATATATGAATATTAGTACTCTCTTTCTCTTGTGTGTCTTATTGCTCTCTACCTGCTTAATTATTTGTTCTTTCTATAAATCTATTCCCCTGAGAACACAGAATGGAAAATAGAGCTGCATACAGTGCCCAGATTTATATATTTCGGGTTCAGACCTTGAAGATAGACCAAATCAACTGATCTTTATCTGTATCTATCTCTCTTTCTGCCTTCTATTCCAGGGGTGAGTCTCTGTTCTAGTTATTTTCCTGGATAGCCAGGCCATTGGAATCAGTCACGTGAACACGTGTGCTGTGAGGATGGAGGGATGGGGAGTCACCAGAGAAAGAGAAATTATGAGCTATGATGACAACTTTTTAGGTTACCACTATAGTTAAACCTTATAGAATGACCTGGGGGTAGGAAATGGGGAGAGCACAGTTCATCGCATTTGTTTCTTGGGAAATTTACTTCAAAACACTGAACAGTGATAAGCACTCTTAGCATCAGATCAGATAAATTCCCTGTTCTGTTACTTTTTGGCTGTATGAGCTCTTTCCATCTGTGATATCAGCTCTGTAACAGGGATAATAGCACCATACCTACTAAATGTCACAGGGTTAAACGACGTGATGTCTCTGAAGTGGTCAGTAGCACCCCACATAGAAAGTTCCTAATATATGATGTGGATATTATAGTTGTCAGTATGAATTTTCCAAGTTTGACATGTTTTTGTTCTCCAGAAACAAACTAGCCATTTATAGCAAACATGTGGCAGACTGTATTTTCAGAAATGACCACAGTGATTATTCACAACCCTACATGCTCTTCCAGGTCATGGTCACTCCCAATAAGATGTGGAGTTATTTCTCTTCCTCTTAAAATTGGGTGGACCTAGATGACTACCTCAATGAACAGAATGCAACAGAAATGATGCAGAGAGATTCTAGATCATAAAATACAATATGGCTCCTTCACCCGGCCAGCATCATGGACATGTGACCTGTGCAATGGTACAGGGCCCTGCATTCAGAAGGGCTCCAACCTTGGTTTAATGCTCTGTTGTCATCATCTTGAAATTCTTACCAATTTTTGAACAAGGATCCCTACATTTTCAATTTGCACTGGGCCTCACAAATTGTGTTGCTAGTCCTGCTTTCATAAGGCTCTCTATCTCTTGGGACGCACGCCTTGGTATGCCTAAACTGAAGAGTAAGACAAGCTATGCTGAAGACATTATGCTGGAGAGGCCACATGGAGATTACATTGGGTTAGAGAGAGATGCCCAAGGAGTTCCAGTTCCTCTAGCCCGGAGCTATTTGAATCTTCTCAGCCTAGGTGTTAGATATGTGAATGAACAAGTCTTAAGATATTTCAGAACCAGACTTAAAGTCACCCAGCTGACACTGAGTGGAGCAAAGACAAGCTATTCTGGTCTATGCCTACTTAGATTGCAGATTTGTGAACAAAATAATGTTGTCTTAAGATGCTTGGTTTTTGGGTCATCAGTTGTACAGCCACAGATAACAGGAACGAAACAATTTCTTACTAGAGAGGTATTAGTTTTTCTAATTTCTGATCTGTACATTAACACATACTAATGTTACTATTATATGAAATATCATTTTCATTTTCATCTTAAAAAGTTTTCAAAACCTTTTGTATCACAATATTATTATTATTACCAGCATTAGTTTATATTGTTCTATGAATGTGAAGACATAATTTAGCAAGGGCAATATAGAATATTAAAAACTAAAATCACAAATGCCTAGAATCACTATGAAATAAATATAATATGAGTAATACTATTATGACTGTCTTTTTATATAATTCAGATCTTTCTGAATGTTTTATAAATTGGGTATTGCATTGGGTGCTGGAGATCCAAAGATAAATAAGACAAATGTCCCTATCATCATAGAAGTATATTCAGGTGTGGTGGGGAAAATAAATATACACATTAATGAATTTATAATTATAAATAATATGTGCTATGAATAAAAAGAAATCAGTGAGGGACCAACTGAGAGAGAACATTCAGGAAGGGCCTTTCTAAGGAGACACATTTACACTGAGACATGAAGAATGAAAAGGAGCCAATCACGTGAATGCTGGGAGAGGGATGTCCCTGGCAGACACTAGAATGTTCAGGGCCTCTGAGATCAGAAAAGACTTTGCATTTTGGCTCAGTGCCAGGGATTGTGTTGAAGGAGTCTCTTCGTAATTGGTAGGAAGTTTGAATATAAAGGCCTACAAAAACATCGAGAAAATTTATTTATCCTTCAAGAAAATAAGGTATGGAACTTTGGTTTTATGATTACCAGTCTCTCTCTCCTTTTCCTCTCTTCTTCCTTCTCAAAATTTTTACAGCTGTAATCTATGAGACTTCTAGTAGGGGGTATTTTTTTTTTTTTTATTCTAACTTAAAAAAAGTAGTTCTGAATACTAGAGGGGAAAAATGTGTTGTTTTGGATATGTACAAGAAAAGCATACCATTGACTAATTTTGATTGTTCTGTGAAGTAATATTTAAATAGTATAGCATTCACTAAAACCTAAGCTGTGAAACATTCTTTTAAAGTTGGCTCATTGATTTAGTCAATACATCCTCTAGGCTCCTGTGCTGTGGCTGGTGTGATGCTTGGCACTGGAAACAGTGTCTGTATTCTTGACATCTAAATATCTAGATATGTACAATCTAGAAACTAGACTGTAGATAAAATATGAGCAATTAAACAAGCAGTAATTTTATAGTTATCATATAGTAAAGGCTATGAAGGGGGAGTTACAGGTGCTGAAGCATATAATATGAATTTGGGATGAAATCAGGATTATGTTAATGTGAACATAGCACCATTATTGGATAAAGTAACATTGATCTTATAATTTTAGTAAAAGTGTTCATGGATTATTTACTTTATAGTTTATCCATGATCAGTGTTTAATCTTAGATGGCCTCTCTCTTGATTCTGGGATGTGTATTTAGGAATACTTAGCAAATGATGATTAAAAGGACAAATCTATAAATACTGTTAGCCAAAATGAACGACCAAAAGTAATACAAATAACATTTGGTTGATCTGTGGTTTGGAGATTCTATGTGGGAACATGCCTAGCATAAAGTCTAGTAAATATGCATTAATTATTAGTTTCCTTATTTATTTGTATTGTTTTTCCTTTATGGGTATAGAAAGTTGAGCAGGTTCAGAAACTTTGGACACTAAGCAGAATTCAAACACTATGAAAGGCAGAAGGTAGTAAAATTAGCAGAGAAAGGTGTGAAATCAGGAGCTTGGCAGTTTTGCCTTGAGTTTAAATTCCTTCCTTCTGAATCATAATTGGTGGTTTAATCATTTAAGCATTGGGAAAGTTGTGTTTTCAATGATTTCATGACTGCACTATAAAATATAAAAAACAAATTAGTGGGAAAATGCTCTCTTAATAATACATAATTCCCTTACAAAAGCCATATTCTGACATTGCAACAATGTCTTTGAATCACTCTTGAAACTATCTTCTTAAAAAAAATAGTAAGATCCCTGGGGCACCTGGGTGGCTCAGTCTTTAAGTGTCTGCCTTCAGCTCAGGTCATGATCCTAGGATCCAGGGATGGAGCCCCACATCGAGCCCCTCATCGAGCCCCGCATCGGGCTCCCTGCTCGATGGGAAGCCTGCTTCTCCCTCTCCCCTCCCCCTGCTTGTGTTCCCTCTTTCGCTGTCTCTCTGTCAAATAAATAAATAAAATCTTTAAAAAAAAAAGTAAGATCCCTAGTTGTGTTGCAAAACTACATATTAACTTATTTTAGGAGGAAAAAAGTTTTACCTTAGAATACTTTCAACTGTTTAATTACAGGCTTTAAACACTTCTCTACAGAGGTCAAGCACCTATTTATTTTGTGGATTTATTTTTCAAGTTTCTGGTTGTCCACACAAAAGAGCTTTATTTAAATACCTGATGAAAATCAACAATACTCAAAACTTATTTCAAGAATGTTTCCTTGACAGCTTCTCCTTCCTCTACACAAGGGATTCTCAACTCTGTGAGGGACAAATGTTATTAGACTTACCTGTGACACTTTTTTCCAGTCCTCCATGTACTTTGAGCTACCCTATATTTAGAAGCACGGATGTACACTAGTGAAGAGTAACCCCTGACTCTTCCAGCTTCCCCCAACCCTGTATTAATTTCAGGATGAAAGCTAGAAACTGTCTCTATGTGGCTAGTTTTTAGGTATTCCTAAATAGTAGTTAGGGGCGTGGGTTCTGAATCAGACTGCCGCCTGGGCTCCAAAGTCAGGTTATGACTTATTAGCATTCTAATCAAGTGATGAAGAATTGCGGTGATAGACTGCACAAATCCTCTTTTGGAAATTAAGGACTGCATCCCCCAGAAGGGCTCCTGGCAGGCAGCTCTCAGAAATAAAAAGCGCACATGCTAGAGTAGTCTTATGTAAGACTGGAAAACCTACCAGAAGACTGTGTTCCATGGGAGAGACTGATGCTATACTAATGAGAGGGGTACCAGCATCACTTAGAAATTCAACCATGGCTGCCTTTTGTAGCACAGGGCTGAAAAGTAGGAGATGCCATCGTGAAATGGACCCAGTAGTGACCGTGGGGATAATAGGATTCCAAAACAACAGAGGCCAGGTAGTAGTGCATAATAATCAGAAGTTGACTGGACGTAATTACTGTAGTGATTGGGAAGGTTAAAGGACACTTGAAGGCTGCCCAGTGACTTAATCCAGCAGCTGGTGCAGGAAATTTTTCTTTGAAGGGTGTCTAGGAGCTATCTCTGTGTTCACCACGGTGTCCACAAGAGAAGAATAAGTGGGCACTTTACAAGGGTACTACTTAATTTATATAAATCAAAGATATGAGAGATACATGACCAAGAGACTGAGAGCAGTTACTCCAATCAAAAGGCACAATTCTTTGCCAGTTTCTATACCTGAGCCTATTTACAGACCCAGAATGCATTGACTGAAGGAGAAGCCATATCCCCAAAGAGAAGTATGGTAATGATTCCCCCATTGCTTCTCAAAGGAGACCCATGGCAATTTACTTGAGTAACTATATACTGGGTAAATGGGAGTACTCAGATGTCTTAAGGATTGTTACTTACAAGATTTGAGTTGACATTAATACCTGGAAACCTGAAACATCACTATAAGCCAACTGTTAGACTGATAGCAACATTTTTGGGCCAAAAGTAGATAGAGAAGTTACATGATATAATTTATATTTTTAATAGATCACTGTCTGTGGGTTGAGACCAGACCCTAAGGGTACAAGACTAGAAGTAAGGCAAGGAGGGTATGGCAATAATCCAGATGAGAAATTATTGTGGTTTGGGTCATGGTGGCAACAGTGGAGGTGGTCCGAGGTGGTCAGAGTCTGAGTGTGGAGGGTAGAACCATTAGAATTTGCTGATGGGTTGTGTGAGGGGTAGAGATAAAGAGGAGTCAAACATGACTCCCGAGTTCTCCCCATTTGGCCTTCCTTACTCCAAATGCCAAGGTTGGGACATCAGTTACTACCACTTATTCAGACCAAATAAATTTCGAAGTATCAATGAATCCAAGCATATAAGCTAATGCAAGCATAGTAACTGTGATGGTTTTTATGTGTCAGCTTGACTGGGCTAGAAGATGCCCAGATAGCTGGTCAAATATTATTTTGGGGTGTGTCTGTGAGGGTGTTTCCAGAAGAGATGAGTATTTCAAATGATAGACTGAGCAAAGAAGATAACCCTCACCAATGTGGATGGGTGTGATCCAAATCACTGAGGGCCTGAATAAAAGGAAAAAGCAGAGGAAGGGCTAATTTGCTCTCTGCTTGAGGTGAGACATCCATCTTCTGCCCTTCCTTCTGTCCTGGTCCACAGGCCAGAGAAACAGGATGTCAGTGCTCTGTTTCTCTGGCCTATGGACTCTGCATTATACCACTGGTTTTCCCAATTTTCCAGCTTGCCCACAGCAGACTGTGGGACTTCTCAGCCTCTGTAATCCTGCAAGAAATTCCCCCCCACCCCGCCCTCCTATTGGTTTTGTTTCTCTGGAGAGCCCTAACACAGTCATCAACATAATTACTGGTTCATATTTATTACGTTTTTATTGGGAAGTGGTATTCAATTATTTAGTAAAGGTATTTTGGGGTGCCTGGGTGGCTCAGTTAGTTAAATGTCTGCCTTCGGCTCAGGTCATGATCTCAGGGTCCTGGGATCGAGTGCTGCATCAGGCTCCCTGCTCAGCGGGGAGGCTGCTTCTCCCTCTCCCTCTGCCTGCCGCTCCCCCCTGAACTCTCTCTCTCTCTCTCTCAAAAATAAATAAATAAATAAATAAAATAAAAAGATATTTAGAGGCATATGCAAAGCCAAAACAAGCAAACAAACATACTATCTCACTCTTAATTCCCAAGATTGAAAACTGTAAATCAGAATGAGTTGGGCAGTTTCATGATAATAACAGAGAAATTGAGTATCAATCATAGAGTAATTACTGTACTGACAGGTTTGGAAGGGGAATTTAAGGCAATCGTATTCAACCCTTATTTTACAATTAAGAAAGCTGAGGCATAGGAAGCTTACATAACTCAAGTTTGGCTGAAATTCAAGCAGAACTCCTGTCTCTTGACTCCACATTTTGTTCCTCTGTCCACATGACCTTAATCCCTGCTCTCTTAGCTCCCATAAGATAGTGCAAACTGGACCATATGGGAACTTGAGTAAGCCAAAGTGGATATACTTTTGTGGATGAAAAGAATGGGAGACTTTGAAGACAACTTTTTTTTTTTTCCCCAAGAAGAGAAAAATGTGTTGTGTCTTTGGTCGGTGTAATTCTGTGAGTCTGGGGGTTAGATCAAGAGGCACGGTGAGAGCTGCTGCGAAGAATGGGACAGCAAGTATGAGGAGCACAAGCAGTGCTGGCCCACTACAGCACCAGTCCAACCATTCAGGCAACTGTGTGCCGAGCTGAACTCCGTAGGGGCTAATCAAAGATCGTGCATACTCCTTGAGTGGTATCACATTGTATAATCTCACTGGGAGGTAGATAAACACAAATGAGGTACACTGCAACTGGATGAGCTTGTCTGTCTTCTTCACCATTTATGTCTATGACATAGAACAGTGCCTGGTACATAGTAGATGTTCAGTAAATATTTATCTAATAAACTATTGCATATATGATTAAGAACCCAGACAAGTAGAACAGAAAATAAAGTTTCTAAGAGTTTGGAAGGGAGTAGTCACTGTAGGCTGCAGTCATTTGGGAAGGTATCACAGAAAATGAGAGCTTGAGGTAATCAAGAAGAATGAGAAAGCTGAGAATATCTGGAAAGAAGGAGAAGGTATCCGAGTTGGGCAGGATAAAGAGGAGGGAACACAGACAAAGGCGTGGAGGTAGGCATTAGTAAGGCATGTTCTCAGGACAATAAGAAGGCAAGTTTAGCTTTATTTATTTTTACTTGTAATAATACAAATTGTTATTTATAAGGTCAAGTGAGATTTTTGCAGAGTCTTTATGCCTAGGCTGCCCCTGGAACTAGAAAGAGCCATTGAAGTTTAGAAGATTGGTAATGACAATGATGTTCTTGGGCTACAGTGGAGCTGGGCTCCTAGGGCCATGGCACTTGGAGGAAATAAGAGGGTAGAGGAGGCCTAAGGCACACAGGAGGAAGGAGATTCCCCACCCATTCACCTGTCTGGCCAGTCCTGGGCACTTGTGCTGTCCACCTCTTGCTACCTCTGATTCCTTCTCAGCATTTAAGCAGGTGCTTGTGTGAAGAACACATTCTTTAGAAATTGAAGGAAGCTTGGATAATCACTATAGATTAGAGAGAATGTGATTTTGAGATAAAATCATCAGGTTTTAAGGAAAAGTTCCAGGGAGTCTTTTCAAAGAAGATGAAGAAATGGGCAATTTCTCTGAGAATTAGACATTCTGAAACAATATATTTATATTTGCTTACATGTTCCTTAAATGCAACACATTCCTGATGCTGAGGCATTTGTTACAGGGGTAAAGTGGGAGAGGGTGGGAAAAGTTTCCTAATGCTCTTCAGATGCTCCTTGTGTTCACATTTTTGAGAGGCTATGGAAGAATCCTATGTTGTGGACCACTGGGAACAATTTAAGGTCTCAGTATGAAGTGTGTCCCCTGCTGTGGTCCCCTTTCTTTAGAATTTACCAACCAGTGCTAACACAGACACCAGAGGTAGCAGTGGGAACGTTTGTACCTAAAAACTCCAGACTGCATTGGAGCAAAATCACCATGACTCAGTTACAACCGGATGCAGCCGCTCATTTAGCAGTTGCCTCCTTAGCTTTGGAACATCAAGTATGACATGAATCAAGATGTATATTAAAAAAGATGGTATAAAACATCTGTGGATTCTAAATAAGGGAAGAATCACATTAGTCACCATGCAAACAATGTGTGTGATAATTTCCATAAAAGCAGAAGGTATCCAGAAACTCAAACAGACGAAAGAGCTGAAGTAGATCTTTTATCCCAATGCAAGTAATATACAAAAGGAACAAGCTTTTGTTCCGGAAAGAAGGTAAGGGATTTTAAACAAATAGAATGCTTCCATTTCTTTAAGACAAATAGATTCTTTTTAAAAGAGAGGGAAAATGGTTTCTTCTTGAAGCACCTAATTGCTGGCAAATGATCCTCTGAGTGTCTAAGTCACATACGGCCCACTAGGAACAGTTTGCTGGAACAGTTTGCTGCTAACTTCCAGACACAAGTTCTGCCTTTAAAATTCTTGGCTACGGTCAGTTTTAAAGAAAGGAGAGCCCTGAACACCCCATACAAAAAGACATGGGTATTCATATCTAGGCATGGCCTTTGTAAATATTTTTTTTGGCATCAGATAACTTATGTGCCCAATTACATAATGTTCTCAACTAATATATTTCTACTAGCATCAAAAAGAACCAATGGTTGATTGTGTGCATCATGAAGCATTAAGAGAAATTCCCAAGTTACCATGCCCTTTCCTTTTCCCTGGATAATGACACCTGACATTAATCAAGTAGCCTTAGAAATTACAGAAAGACAGTTGTAGGGATAAGAGGCAGGTCTCCTTCTTCCTTTGTCCTTAAAATCATAAAACTTCTCATTTCAACAACCATTGTACCTGAAGTTAGCAGTTTGTTTTATCTGTAATTTGTGCTGTGTAACAATGAGAATGATGTTTTCATTATTCGTGGTATATCAGTCTGTTCCTTTCCTTGCCCCCACTAACAATAAAAACCCATGCAGTTTTCAGCCATTATCATTTTTCTCCTGATAAACCATCTGTGACATGGAGACCTTGAAGCTGGGAGTTCTGGCCACAATGCTCAATAGACTGTGCACACAGCTTGTTCAGAGGTAACTGCTGTAAAAAATCAGCTCCACTGTTCTTCCTTTCTGTTATGATTTTTCTCTCTCTCCTTTTTATATATCTAATGTAATGTGAGTTCACATGAATTCAGCCAACAGTGTTTTGCCTGATAACAGAAATTACATTTAAGGCTCCTCCTGGGTGCTAGAGTTGTCCTTTCCCTTAATCCTAGCTCTTACTGCTATATTTAACTGAGGGGCTAGAAGGAAAATGTTCTCACTACAGAGCTACTTTGTGCATCTTTTATAGAGTCTTTTCTTACAGAGTTCAGGAGCTATGTGCCTTTTGAATAGACTAGGTTCACCTGAACTGACCTAGCCACAAGTAAAATGAAAAAGAATCAGATGACAAAGTCTTGTCCCCAACCAATTGGTTTCATAAATAAATAAGCATATTTAGCTTTAGCTCTCCAGAGGCTGCTAGTTTTAACTTTAAGTCTTTATGAAGTTTAAGTGATAATGGTAATATGAAGATAATGTTTAAAAATCAACTATAAAAGTAGATTTAAAATAGGTGTTAATGAATCAGTTTTTGTGTCTGTGTATGTATTAGGGTTCTCCAGAGAAACAGAACCAAAAGGAAATATATATATATATAGGGAGAGAGAGGGAGAGAGAAATTAAGGAATTGGCACACACGACTGTGGAGGCTTAGCAAATCCAAAATCTGATGGCAAAGGCTAGAGACTAAGGAAAGAGTTTCAGTTTGAGTCCAAAGGCAATCTGCTGGCAGAATTCCCTCTTTGTTGGGAGAAGTCAGCCTTCGTTCTGTTAAGGCCTCTAACTGATTGTGTGAGGCCTGCCCACATTATAGAGAGTAATCTGCTTGACTCAAATCCACCATCTTAAAGATTTATCTCATCCAAAAATACTATCATGGAACTATCTGGGATAACGTTTGACCAAATATCTGGGTACCATGGCCCAGTCAAGTTGACACATAAAATTAACCATCACCATACACATAATAGTGTTATATGGGCGATACCCATAATTAGATATCACTTGGGAACTCAGTCATTTGGACAAGATAGTGCTTTTATTTCCCATGAATATCCAAAGGACAAGAGATTACAGTTTTTATTTTAGTCATAGACACCACGTGTAACTATATGTATGTATAGATACTGTATGTAGTTCTGTAATTACTGTACATGTACAATCAGGAAGTTCTCTGCTGAGTCTATGCTAGTTTGTGGTACCTGGTATTCTGTTGTCTTTGGGGGAAGCTCTCCTGTGTTAATGGACATATGTAAGGCCATTATAAACTCACTTAAATAGTAATTTTAATCTCTATTCAAGCAAGAAATTAGGTTGTTGCCTCATAGAAATTGTTTCATATATATTTTTGGAATTATAAAATATGGATGGACATTGTATATGTATGTGTGTGTGTGTGTCTGTGTGTGTGTGTGCTTGTGTGTATGAATTTTTCTTTTTTAGCAAGTCATTGAGTGTCTGTAATTGGAAGAAACTTTGTGTTCAGCTCATAATGCTTTGGGGGGTGAACCACATTTTAGCTTTTTGATTGAATTTTATTTTTTTCTGAGAGCGTCTGAACCAGTGATGGAATTGGGTCCAGAGAGGGGGTCTCACCAGTCACCTCCTGGGCCCTCCTCTGTTCTCTTCTTCCTTAACTGAGCTGTAGAACCCTTGCCCTTTCCTTCTTTACCTCAAAAGAAAAATGACACAAACACAGAGAGAAATATCAAACTGAAGAAGGAAATGTGCATTTTGGGGGAAGAAATGTCCTGTCATACATTAGTTGAAAATGAAAGCCCAGTGCTCTACTGTTCTTAGAGAATGGGTAGCCATCAGCTCATGTCAGGAATAGAATTCATATTAATGGTATGTAAATGAAGTTTACATAATTGTTTCTCCTAAGTGGGTTTGTAACAGCTCTAATTTTGTTTTGTATCCCATGAGACTTTTATATTTTTAGTGATGATAAGAACAGGTCAGATTATATTGTACAAAGCTGAGAGTTTAGGATATATCTTTTTAGTAAGTAAACTATTTCTTTGAAGTAAATTATCTCTTATAGGCAGTTTACCTTCCTGGTAAAAAAAAATTTCTCTCAAATGAGGTAAGAGGAAAAGTTTATTACTTGCCTTATTCTACTTGAGACTAGATTTCATAATAACTATGCTAATAACCAGATAAAAACATCACAGAGAGGTAGAGGGTAATATCATGTGGGGAGGGTTAATAACTTTTGGAGACATTTCTCATCTAGTCTGAGCTGACTTTATAGATGGGAGATATTATCAGCCTCTGAATTGGACATGAAAAGTAAAACTGAGCACAATTAGAGACAAATAATCAGTCTTTTGAACAACAATACTTAGAAATATTTCTAATTTAAAGTTTACAGTGAATTTTAAATCTCATTTGTTAGTTGCCATGGCCCAGAAACTTGACTATACTCAAAGCTGGTTTTATTCTTCGTTTTCTCCCTATTAAATGGTTAGGCATCTCTTTGAATCCCAGACATTTTTCATTTGCAAAATAAATGATATGAATCTGGCATATGTATTAGGGAACTGGAAAATACTGTTTCAATTGTGTGATTTGGGAAAACATATCATGATACAGATATTAAATTCAGGATATTTAACTTCTTCACAGAATATGAGTATTACTAAGTCAGTTACTAGATATTTTCAAATATTTAATTAGTTAATTTGATACAAGGCCTAGAGATTGATTCAAATGATGATCTATCTCAAATATTCAGGAAAAGTATATTAGGAAGGATAATCATAGGTCATGAGAGCTTCTATTCATCCCACAAGTATTTACTGAATGTTTAACATGTGTGATCAGGTGCTGTGGTAGGTGCTGGGCATATTGTTTTTATACAGCAGAAGCATGGTCCCTGCTCTTAAGGGACTTCAAGTCTAGCAGTGAGGTTGTACAGTAGACAATACACACAAACACACACATGCATCTACTTTGTGATGAATTCTATAAAACAAAAGAACTGATGCTGAGACAAAGAATAACCTTTGTGGTAGTGGTGGTGATGGAGGTCTACCTTAGACTGGCAGGTCAGGAAAGACATCTCTAATTTGACATTTATGCTAACGTGTTCAGGATGAGGAGACCGCTGTGCATAGAACGACAGAAAGCCTTACAGAAAGAAAGAGAAGCATGTGTGAAAGCCCGAAGGCAGGAAAGACCCTGGGGAATTCCTGAAATTGAAAGAAGGCCAATGAGACTAGAGCCCAGAGAGCAAGAGGGACAGGGGTGGGTGTGGCGAGAGAGGGGAGAGTGCGGGGAGAGCTTGGGCTCACACTACCCAGACTGTCATGACCATTGCAGGCATGAGGGTCTTAGGCACGTGGAAGCCACCGACAGGTTTTGTATAAAGGTAAGTTTGATATGATCATTCAAACAGATTTGAAACCTCGTGATATTTATTTCATGATTTTAAAAGTATAGGATTTTAACCTTTTTTCACATATCATCTTCCACATTTTTGGGTTTTGTTTTTGTTTGTCCGAGAGTTATTTTCAGTAGAGAAGTAGCAGTCATCTATAATAATTAGATAATATCTAGGAGAGAGGAAAACTTCTGTAGCTTGACATTGGGAAAGTTGTTTAGCCCCTCTCTTCCATGCTAGAACTCTGAACGTTAAAAATAAAATATGGCAAAGTAATTTTAAGGCAGCGATCTAAGAAAATTTGCTTCAAAGTATATTTACATTTTGTCATGTTACTATATTCTTTTAAAAACTCTAGTAAGGGGTGTTATTTTTCAAAGATAGTCCAGAAATACACACAATGGTTTTCAAATACCATTTTAGCAAAACTATTGTCTACTACTCCCTGAGTGACCTCACAGTGGTATAAATCCTTTCGAGCCTCCTGGGTCAGCCCGGAGAATGAGAGAAAATACTGAGGCTTTTGTGATCAAATAATGCTTTCTCAGGAAACAAAAGGAAACATTTCTTTCAATCCGGACCAAGCAGAAACCCAGGGCAAATGCAATAAAGAGAGCATGCTATTTCCCCAGAAAAGATGATGAGATATTTCATGATGATTTTGAGTGTGTATATGTTCTTCAACTTGTTGAAAATGAAAGAATGGAGTTTGTTGCTTCAGGTGAAAGAATAAAAATACCAAGCTCTATGCTTAACAAAAAGATGTGTCATACTAATAAAAGGAATTATCAAATATAAGGAAATACATATGAGCCTCATGTTTTCTCTAAAAGTGCAAAATATTTATGAGTTCACAAATGTATAGTTTATATAACCAGCTATTCCCCCCAGATTGTAGGTGAATGAAGTCAGAACTCTTCTCTGCTTGCCTGCAACGTATTCCTACTTGCTGTGGAAGTATTCTGTCTGTGCTAACCTGTGCCCATTTCTCTAGTCCTCAGTTTTCTCCTAGGTAAAAGCAAAGACGAAGTGGCCAGGGTGCCACCTGCCATCTGTGCACTTGCCCTGAGTGTGCTTTGTGGCTGGTGCCACCACCCCACCACCCCGTGCTGCTGTCCAGCTGCTAGGGACTCCATGCCCTACTGTGGTTAAGTCTGGTTCCCAGAGATTTTCCTTCACTCCTTAGAAAGTTCTAGGAAGAAATTACACACGCTGTGGTCATGATTGATTACACTGAATGGGAAGGAGGCTGAAAGACCATAAGGTGGTTTACATTAAGGAGGAATTTTACTCCAGGGGCACATTATAGTTAAGTTTCTTGGTTAACAGTCCTGTAGTTTATTAGTCTCTGACCTTGTGCTGCTGATCTGAAGCTCTGTAACATGCTCCTGATTCTGTGTTCTCTTGTCTTGCCTGCTTTTGAAAGAGGAAAAAGGTTAAAATACTTAACTTAGGATGATACTAATGTTACACTAAAATGTGGAGTTGAAGTTGGTGTGTGGGTGGTTTGGCCACTTCAGTCTGTGCCTAGTATAGGATTCACTTACTAAAATGTAGCCCTTTTGTTAAGGCTCATGTGCTGATACTCTCATAATTTTATCACATACTTCAGATAAAGCATCTGAATGGGAATACTAAGACATATCTTCAGTAAAGTCATTTCATATATGTCCTGAATTAATCCATAAAGAAATTCTATAATCTATATTTATTCCAGTTTTAGAGACAAAACCAAGGATCAGAAAAATTAAATAACGCATCCAGAATCACAAGTGATAACTGCTGGGACAGAAATTGTCCTTTGGGTGAAGGAGATTAGTAATCTCGGACCTATTGGTTTTTCCCTTGCTTCACCAGCATGCTAAATCCATCATTTCTGCAATATTAAATATGAAGATAACGAGGGCACAACACAATCAGAATTGTAGCATCAATGTTTATTTTTAAGGTATTTAAAAATCTCTATTGTGTATTCATGGCAACAATTAAGCTCCTGGTAAGGCCAAAGGGTGCGAATGTTTAAATGAATCTTTTTCTGCCATCCATTATCAAATTGGAAAATCAATACTAACAGGAGAAGCACAAGAGCAATGACTAAGTTCGTTACACGTGATCAGAAAATGAAACACATCTACCATGTTAGTGTCGCTTTCAATTTATAGTGACATTTACGGAAAATACTCTGCAATATTTGGCAAAGTTAAAAGAGAGATTGCTCCCCAATTAACCAGAGGATCAAAGAGGGAAGATTAGGGAGGGAAGTGTTGTCTATTTTTTTTTTTTTTAAGAAGCAAATGTTTGGAAAGGTCAGGCTTTGAGTGAGCTAACCTCCACCACTTTTAGTATTCAGGTTGACTAATGAGCACTTCACTCATCATTCTAATGGATGCATTTATGCCGAGAAAGAATAATAAAGTGCTTTTCAATATCTGGTGCCAATGGACCTCTATACACAAAAGTTAAATAATTTCTCTATTATCTACTTAACGTCTAAAAAATCTGAGAGCTGAATATAAACTATAATTTTATACTATAGTATTTTGTATTAAGTACTTAAGAATCATTAATCAATCATCCAACCAATATTTATTGAGCTTCTGCTATGTGCTAAGCCCTGTTCTAGGCTTTGTAGAAACAGTGGTATACAAAGTCCCTAACCTCTTGCAGTTTTTACTCTAGAATGTCTTTGTAGGAATTATTTAGGTATAGTTAAGAAAAGTTGGTCTTGCGATGATAACATTTTTCCCTCTCTGAGATTTGGAATGTTTTAA
Organism: Zalophus californianus; assembly: GCF_009762305.2. Lineage (NCBI taxonomy): Eukaryota > Metazoa > Chordata > Mammalia > Carnivora > Otariidae > Zalophus > Zalophus californianus. The sequence continues at coordinate 63,605,509 of NC_045596.1, forward strand.
AGGATCTGCACAGATCTCAGCACCATCTCAAATAATGTGTGAGTCCTCTTTGTATGAGGAAAACTAATAGTTGTAAAACTTTAAATCTCAAGGTGGTTGCTGGTTGCCAGGATATATAATATCTACTCTCTCCTCTACTTTCTCCTTAAACATTATGTCACTTTGAGAAACAAATTCCTGTTTTGCTATTGCCTGCAATTGCAGGGATCTAAAGTGGAAGAAACAAAATCCTTGCAAAAGGAAACTATCTATAACATTAATGCTTTGGGGCACCTGGGTGGCTCAGTCATTAAGCATCTGCCTTCAGCTCAGGTCATGATCCCAAGGTCCTGGAATCAAGCCCCGCATCAGGCTCCCTGTTCCGCGGGAAGCCTGCGTCTCCCTCTCCTACTCCCCTGTTTGTGTTCCCTCTCTCACTGTGTCTCTCTCTGTCAAATAAATAAATAAAATCTTTAAAAAAAAAGAAAAGAAACCTTTAATGTTTTTAAGTGATTTCTATTCAGGTGGTAAATAAATTTTAGTTAGAAATAGTGGGGCCTATGGGTGCCTTGGGTAGCTCAGTCAGTTAAGTGTCTGACTCTTGGTTTCCGCTCAGGTCATGATCCTCAGTGTCTTGGGATGGAGCCCTGTGTCCAGGCTCCCTGCTCAGTGGGGAACCTGCTTCTCCCTCTCCCTCTGCAGCTCCCCCTGCTTGTGCTATCTCACTCTCTCTCTCAAATAAATAAATAAAATAAAATAAAATAGTGAGGCCTAAGAAATTACAGTTGTAATAACTGCCATTTTCAATGATTTCTGTGGAACATTAATGCTCACGCTGGGTTAAAAGTATTTTGTGGTCAAATACTTGGAAATTCAAAGTAGAAGCCTCTTGCTGGGAGATTTAATTTGCAAATGAATATGTTACGCTTTATGAAGTCCTGCAATTGAGAAACCTCTTTAACTCAGTGATTCTTAACCATATTTGGCCAGGGAAATATTTTCATGTATCAATAATTAGCAGTTTGAAAAACTCTTCTCAAATAAAAGATGAGCTCTTAACCATTGCAGAAAGAGGATTCCTTTAAGATTTCACTAAGCTGCTGTCTTGCTATATATTCTAAAACCCTGAGTAAGTACATAATTATAATATAGGGTACTTCAGAGATACTATGGGTTTGGTTCCAGACCACTGCCACAATGTGATAACAATAAAGCGGTCAAATGAATTTTTCGTTTCCTAGAGCATATAAAAGTTATGATTACACTATACTGTACTCTCTTAAATGTGCATAGCATTATGTCTAAAAAAACAATGTACATATGTTAATTAAATACTTTATAGTTAAAAAGTATTAACCGATGTGGGGAACAAAGGCAGAAGAAAAAAATTAAATTTCCTTACAACTTACAGCCCATTGACAAGTCTTTCTTTGAGACAGGTAGAGTGCCCTTCCTCTAGGAACTCAACTGCCTCAATGTTAATACTTTGCTAAGAGCAAAAGGCCATCTTAGCTTAACATTATCCCAACATCCAGGATTCTGTAAGTCTACTTTAACATATAAAAATTCCTTTGGAAACTTCCTTTATCTCTAACCCCCCAAGATATATGTTAGCAATCATCCCCCAAGCATATGGCCCACTGATTATATCTGAAGGGTCTCACGACTAAGGTTTTCCTAGACAGTAATAAATGGACCTTTCCTAACAGTAGCTAGTCCCCTCAAAGTCCTGGAAGCCTTACTTCCAAAATTCCTTAAAAACTTAACCCCCTTCCAACTTGAAAGTATATAATCAGTTGCTCTTCACAATCTCAGCGCAGCCCTTTCTGCCCATGGATCCTGTTCCTGTGCTTTAATACCACCTATTTGCACCAAAGACATCTCAAGAGTTCTTTCTTGACAGTTCACTCCAAACCCCAACATTTCCACATCAGTTACCATCATCTGAGCTTTTGGCAAGTTTTAATCACTGATCACAGGTCACCATAACAAATACAATAATAATGAAAAATTACCAAGATATAACACAAAGACACAAAGTGAGCAAATGTTGGAAAAATGGTGGTAACAGACTTGCTCAAAGCAGAGTTGCTACAAATCTTCAATTTGGAAAAGTGCAGTGTCTAGGAAGCATGGTAAGCCAAAACTCAATAAAATGAGATATGCCTATACTGCCCATCTCCAATGTCTGTAATTGGCTTTTATTCTAGTATGGCTGCCATCTTTTTCTGGCCTTGCAAATATAAATCTGTTCAGCCTCCCCTTGCTACTGAACCAACTGCTTTCTTCTTTCTAAGTAAAATACAATCCATTGTACCCTGCTGAGTTCTGTCTTTTTTGTTTTGTTTTGTTTTTTCAGTATACCTGTTCCTTTAGCATTACAGGTTGTTTTAAATTTCTGATTGTGGTATGCAATATTTATGATTTCTGGTTTTCATCAAAAAATAATTTTAAATGAGGATTAAGTTGTATCACATGCTGAGTGTTGTTTTTCACAGTTTAAAACCTGCTCTACCTGGACAACAATATTTATTGTAAGCATTCAAAATACTGACTTTCATATTCTTTATGCCATCTACATTTCTATTAAGAGCCATGTAAATCAGAGATGGTTTCTGTCTTTTATTTAAAGATCTGATGATACTTTAACAATCAAAACATACCCAAAGTTGCCCCTCCTGGCAAATTAATGTCTGCAGAGCACTTTTCCAATAGTAAGTGAAATGTTGCAATTTGTTTTGATGAAGTCCATGTTGTATTAAGATAAATGCTAATTTTCAGGTAATCCTATAGTCATTCCCTCAAATAGTAGAGGAAGATTGAAGAAACAGCCCTTTTTAAATGGCATTTTAAAATATGATGAACAGCTACAAGAATACTGCCTGGGATTCTTATGCAAAGATGCAAAGTAGCCTAGAAGAAACAAAGTCACTAAAAAGAATTCCTAAAATAAAAGATAATCAGATGGAAATATCAGATAACAAGGGGATGGGTGAAATAGGGTGAAAAAGGGGATTAAGAGTACACTTATGATGAGCAGTGAGTAATGATGTAAGAATTACTGAATCACTATACGTACGCTTGAAACTAATTGCAAATTCAGAGAAGCAGCTTCAGTTCTGCTGGGGCTATAACATTGTATGATAACTATGCTGGAATTAAAATAAAAAACTTAATAAAAAATACAGATGAATTAGTGCAAATTCATCATCATTAAAATAAAACTTCTCCAAAGATTAATACTTTTACAGAGAGAAAACCTACATTGTAAGAAATATCTAGATCAGGGGCGCCTGAGTGGCTCAGGCTGTTTGGCTCAGGTCATGATCCCAGGGTCCTGTGGTCGAGCAAGTCAGGCTCCCTGCTCTCAGGGAACCTGCTTCTCCCTCTCCTTCTTGCTCATGCTCTCTCTTGCTAGCTCTCTCTCTCTCAAATAGATAAAATCTTTAAAAAAGAGAGAAATATTTAGATCAAGTAGCATGCCTTTTTTTTTCCTATTAAGACAAATGTAACAGAGACATTAAATTTTTTTTAAAATCACTGATTTTGTCCCTATAACAAAACTATTTTTATTTTGACATCTTATATCCAGACTTTGTTGTCTTTCTCCTTAATAAGTATACATTTAAAAATCACTGCAATTAAAAAAAAATAACAAGGCCAGTTCTTATAGAAATTGAAATCATAGGTGAATTGTTCATTGAGTAGTATAGAACTTTTGATTTAGTCTGTTCCATTCACTCAGATCTCTGTGGGTCTGGAACACCTTAGAACCCCTGCTTTAACTGCCTGGTGCCAAGTAGAGAGGAGAAAGATCTATTGTTTTATTTAGGGTCTTAATTTATGCATTGGTTAGAACTCACTCAGGCTCCGTGAGTCTGGGAGAGCAGAACAGTATTCTGGAAGAACAGCTGTTTCCTAGCAAATGTTGTGCATAGGTTTTTTTGGCTAAGAGCTTTCCTCCCCCACCTCTGGAAGGGAAAAATGTCTTTTGTGGAAATAACATATATTTCTAGAAGAGAAATAGAAGCAGATATATAAGTTCACTTCCTCTATGTAACATAGACACTTAAATTTACCTGAAAACAGCAATTGTATCAAGTCAGATCAGTTAATTGACAAAAAGTGAAAACAATTTCTTTTGTGTTTTGTTGACCAACATAATTATTTTATTGACTACATCTTTTTTCTTTTCTTTATTTACTCTTGGACTTCTGAGTGGATATTTACTACATTAAAAAGCTAGATAAAAATTCTTTGTAGATAAATAAAATTTCTTTGTAGAATTGTTTTTGTATTGAATCTTACATGCTTAAGTTTGTCTTTAATTGTAGTTTGGGTAATATATTCCATTTGATAAGGTTAATATAAGAGCATTTCCTTTCATTTTGTGTTCTCTCTTTTTACTTCTTTTTCTCCAGTAGGCAGTATTGTATACATTTCATGCTTTTATACATGGGCTACCATGTTTAACAAAACATTGGTTCAATTTCCTTTCTCATTAAAAAAACCAGCTAAACATCTAACAAAGTCACAAACTTTCACAGAATGCACAATGCCAAGACAGATGGTCTTCTCTGCATTTTCTATCAGTACCTTTCTTCCCATAATTCACATATAGGTGTCTTTCTTTGGGGTTTTGAAATTTAATGGCTAGTGAAGTCATGATGGGAAGACAGTATATCTTTAGAAGGCAGATAATGTGGCACACTGATATTTTTCAAAAAACTGATTGCAAGGGTACTAAGATGTTTGGGGGTTGAGTTTGGAATCAGGAATTTCCTAGATGATCCTCAAACTCTTTGGGGGAAGTTGCTATTTGAATGGATAAATAATTCTCTTGTAAAAAACAGACTTGCTGTTTCTTTAAAAAGCTGTTTCTATGTCTTTTCTTCCAATTAAAAATCTCTCATTGTGTAGATATGGCTTTAATTTGAAGCAATATGGTATTCTCTTTTTTCCCCCATTCTAACTAAACAAACTCTGTAAGAATTAGCTTTGAGTTATTCCATCTGTGGACTTTTAATTTTGTCATAAAAACACAGAAGCCTGGCAGGGAACTCTTTCCAACTGGCTACATGTATCATCTTGTCTGAAAGCTGGTTAAGTAAGTATGGCATTTAAAATGAAATAAAAAAACTTCACTTATGGAACTAGTTCACACGAAGTGTTTGCCCACTTCTTTGACCATCTGTTTATGTTGACAACCACCGCCCCACATTGTGCCAAAGTGCCCTTGGCTATTAAAAACAGTGTTTTGTGTGTGAGTGGTGTGTGTGTCCTCACACATGTATGTGTTTCTGGGGTGCCATTTTCTTCAGAAATGTCTTGTTAAAGGTTTCATATGATCCATGTGGAGATATTTCAGGTCATTTGCTGTTCAGGAAACATTGCACTGAAAATGCTACAATCCCATTTATTTTTAAAGAAGCTCCCATTCCCTTCTCCCCATCCCTCCCCCCTCCCTTAGATATTGAAATGTCTTCTAAAAGACTATGAATATATTATCAAAATACCTGTTGAGTTTGGCTAGCATGGTAATGATGTTATGTGTTGAAGGTGAATTCAAATAGGAATCTAAACATTTCTGAGTACAGAAATATTTTGGGAATGACTCAGGAATCCTAAGCTCTTGGCAAGATTCTTTTTGCCAACAGGAATCTGAGTTGATATTTTAATTCACCAGACACCAGGGTAACCTTTCTTTTACATTTAACAGTGTAAATAAAGCCTTTGGGGGCAAGATGGCCACGTTGAAGAACTGTGGACACGGGAATTGCCAGTCTGGCATCATTATTGTTTTTCATCCTTTGAACAGCTACTTATCAAAGGTTTTAAGCAACGACTTATTAAAAGTCAATCAGTGCAGAACACTGTTTTAAGCTGAGCTGGAGAAAAAAATGACATGTTCTCAGTTGTACCAAAATTGCAATTCTAGTGGGAAGGAGGAGACATGGTTGAAAAGAAAGATTAGACAACTAAGAGATTTTGTTAAGTGGGGATCAAAATTTTACAAGTTCCAAGAATGGAGAGGTTTTGGTGGGCTGCTGAATGTAAGTGACAGGTCAGCTTCTATGCTGGAAGGGCTTTATCTTCTCTTTCCTCAAAGACCCTAAATTATATGGAATGTACGTGGGAGCAACTGAGAAGCTCCTAACATCCCCTGAGCATTAAAATGCATGTGATAACACCAGAGGAGCATCATGAGAGCAGTGATATTTATATACTTGAGTAACTCACAGGGATACAGTGCAGGGTTAGAAACAAATGTATGATTTGGGAACTAGTATAATAAACTGTCACAGAACTCTTTTAGATAAGGTTGAGTGGGTATCCTTTGTCTGGCTCTAATCTGTAATTATTTTTATTATTACATTTTAATCCTCTAAGATGAAGTGATGATTTTATTTTATTTTATTTTATTTTTACCATTTGGTTTTTAAATAAGTTTGCTTTTTCTCAAATAATTTTCCATGTGTTACCACCATTGGTTGCCTTAGAATTCTTTCTCAGAGCCTGGGTTGAGCTGAATAACAGATATCATTTCTGACAGCTGTAAAGTGAGGCTAACGAACATCCCAATGAGGATGTACGGTGCCAGGCTCATCCATCCAGCTGAATTTGCATTGTGAGTGCAAATAGCTGCATGTCATGGCCCACTGCTGCCCAGGGCTGGAGTCATTTATTTAATAACTCAGTTCACAAGCATTATAGGGTAACTGCAGCAGTTTATATTATTGAAGACAAATAAGAAATCAAAAAATGCTGCATAGGAAAAAGTAATGTTTTAGTTGTTCTTCTCACTGACTGCTGCTGTTAAATGCTGAGCATTACAATTACACCTGAGGAGTAAAATGTGAACGATTTCTACTAATTATGGAAACTCTGTATTTCCAGCTGTGTCATTTGATGGCATGCATTTTTCTCTTTGTGTTTGTTGGGAAGGATTTTTAAGATGTGTTTATTTTTGTAACCTTCAGTATTTAAAGTGCAGACCATTTATGCATTTTAGTAAATTGAACTTGCTTGTAATAGTTGATACTTAGAAACATTTGTGAGAAAATGCATTAACAACAACAACAAAACAAAACAAAACAAATCCAGTGTTATATATGGATTGTTTGTTTTACTTGTAATGAATTTTCTCTCCTTTTTTGGGATCTCTTCCCATCCCCCTTTTCTTCATCTATAACTAGTCTAGGTATTCAGCCTTACTTTGAATATTACAAAGTTATCATTGAAACAGCAAGCTACAAGTAAAACAAAATGAACTAATTTTTAAGGGGAGGCAAAAAGAGTGCTAAAATAGCAATGTAAAGTTACAAACTTTAATTTAAAATATATAATCAGGGGCACCTGGTTGGCTCAGTTAGTTAAGCATCTCCCTTTGGCTCAGGTCATGATCTCAGGGTCCTGGGATCAAGCCTTATGTCAGGCTCCCTGCTCAGCTGGGAGTCTGCTTCTCTCCCTCTACCCTCCCCTTGCTCATGCTCTCTCTCTCTCTCAAATAAAATCTTTAAAAAATAAAATAAAATATATATTCATAATGTTAAGGGTGAAAAATTTTACCCCTTGGAGATGTAAATGTGGTAAAAACCTAACCTCCTATTGTTTCTACAGTTTGTCTCTTGGCGCATCTTATTTTGCATAGTAGATTCTCAAGACATATTGAAATGAATGAGTGAATAAAATATATACGTTTGTGATGAAATAACACTGACAGAAATAATGAAAAACCTTGGATATATTAAGTAAGTCTTAGTGAGTACCCATAAACATCATGTCAAGACAACTAAATCCTTTAATTTGTTTTTCCTGAATATAGATATTTTCTTCCAAAGAGAGGATTTTTGAGTATTTAAGAGCAAGTCAAAATTGGAAAAGTCCAATATAAGGTACAATTTGTTTTCTCTTCCTACTATGAACTCTTACACCTGTGTAACTATCTCATTTAATCAAATGTATAACTCTACACCTGGCTTTAAAGTTATCTATTCATACTGAGGGGAGCAGAATATGCCATGCAAAATGTGTCCTTTTCACATGTGGATTATTTTGAGCTGAAAACAATTCCAGGCTCAGCAAACTCATCAGAGTCTCCTTTAACCACCTAAAAGAATTTAGATAGGGGGCCTGTACCAGGAAGAGAGCTATTACCAGAGATAACTTTTTATATCAGAAAGACTTATCTGCATGGCATGGAAAACATTTGTTTACCAAACACTTGCTCTTCTTGTTTTCCTGTGTATTGTCTTTTTCCCTTCTGAAGCCCCAGATGCTTATCCCCTTCTCCTTAGGAGCTCAAGATGGTGTAACAAGCCTCAATTACCAGACTGTTGAGGGGAGTCATATTTTTTATGGCACTCCCTTAAGTATGAAATTTGTTTTTCTTCTGTTAACCTGTCTTATGTCAATTTAATTCTTAGACCAGACAAAGAACCTAGAAGGGAAGGAGGGGAAAGTTTTCTGCCCCCACAATATGTTCCTTCTAAAATAAAAGCTCCTTGAGACAGTTCTGTGCCTTCTTCATTCCCATAGTTTTGTACATGCAGTAGCTCAGTAATTGTTAAATAACTGAAAGCTTGTTTTCTTGGAGTCTTTCACAATATTGAAGTTGGGAGCTACACACTACTCCTATAGGGATTCCTTAATCTATCAGATTAAACAGGTGAGATAGACCTGCAAACAACGACAGTACAATGGGTTTGGGTTTAGACATGGCTTATTAGGGAACACCCATACAGCTAGATGAGAAAATAGCAGGAAGCATACCTGTGGAGGTATGGATGGACATGTGGAGGCAGGATGGAAAGGGTCATTCATAACAGCTTGGTTGTTTTGAGCAGGGTATGATTAAACATTTTAGAAAGATTACTCTGGTAGTAATGAGAATAATGACTGGGAGGGGGTCAAGGCCAGAAGCAGGAAGATCAATTGTGGTCTCCACTATAAAAAGGGTCACATTGGCATTCCCCTCCCTGTTTCCTAGCATTGCCTTCCAAATAAAATGCTCGTATCTGACCTCTTCTCTAAGGGTTTTCCTGTAAGGATCCCAAACTAAGACAAAATTTGTTGAGGGCAGGAGTAATGGAAAGGGTAAGTTTGAAGATACAGAAAAGAGAAAATCAATGGGGTGAGAACTTCCCAAGTTGAGGAGTGGTGGTTGATAAAGGAGTCTTGTTGACAGCAATAAACATAGCAATAATTGGGGGGAGAAAAGTGTAGAACACTTGCAGAAAATTAAAAACGTTTTAAGTGAAATGGATGCTGAAACTGACCTTGGGTAGCAAAAAGACACAGTTATACATGAAGCACATAAAACAAAGAATAAAGACACTTAAACATAAAGTAAAACAAAGCATTTATCATTTGTTGTATTGATATTAGTATTTTATAATTTGGAAGAAAATCCAGATTCAAACAATAGAAATATGAAATTTATTCCTCTATGAATTGCAAAACTAAAAAAGAAAGAAAGAAGGAAAGAAACACAAAAAAAACAAACTGAATGTGTTTATAAGGAAAAAAAGTTCTTATTCTTCTTGGATTGTTTTTACAAAGATGAGATTTCACAAAAGTTATTTTAAAGTAAACATCTTATTTCTATTTGGCCTAATATGTGAAACTATTAAAAAAACAACAACCAGGGGTGCCTGGGTAGCACAGTAAGTTAATTGTCCAGCTCTTGTTTTTGGCTCGAGTTGTGATTTCAGGGCCATCAGATCGAGCCCTGCATCAAGCTCTGTGCTCAGCTGGGAGTCTGCTTGAGATTCTCTCTCCATCTCCCTCGGCCCCTCCCCGCCGCTCATGTGCATGCAGTACACTCTCTCTCTAAAAGAAATCTTTAAAAAAAATAAAAGCATAGATTAAACTGTTAATAACTTTTCTTCATGTCCTGATGGCAAGAATAAGAATAGTGATTCCTTTATTCATTTAACTTTTCCTGATAACTTAATCATGATGAACAGTTGCTGTGCCAGACCCTGAAGATAAGCCAAAAGAAAAGAGCCAGTTCTTCCCCTGGAAGAATTGTTTGCACTTTAGTAAAAGGAGCATACACGTAATGAAATAATTACAACATGGTCTGAGGAGCAAGAGGTCAGAAAGTCATTCTGCGTGATGTAATATTGAAGATTCAGTGTGGGTCTTTAAGGATGAATGGAAGGTTTAATAGTGTGACTGCAAAATAGGGCAGAGGGAGTGGAAGGAGGGATGAGGAATGAGGTTAGAAAGGAAGTGAAAGGCCAGGTTTTGAAAGACCTTAGGTAGCACAGGTATCAGGATTATGTTCTGCTGTAAGGATCAGAAAATCCTCCTCTAAAGGATTAAGCAAGTATAAGGTTGATCTTTCTCACATACCTGGCAGTCTGGCGTGCTTATTTTATAAACACTTCCATGATGCCTATTTTCTAAGCACATTATAGATATGAACTCATGTGATGCTGAATAACAACCTTGTGAAGTATGTTTTTATTTTTATCCCTATTTTACAGATGTAGAAACTAAGATGGAGAGTAGTTAAGTAACGTGCTCAATGTTGTATGAAGTGGTGGAGTCAGGTTTGAATCCAGTTTGTCTTAAGCGTGCCCTGAGTGACTCCACCATGGCCCACCCGGCCCACTCTGCTGTCAGATAGGAGAGGCTCCCCACAACACAGCAGGGCAAACAGCCAGAGACTGCCATGTCCCCAAACTACAAGAAGTAGAGACAAGGGGGTCTGGAAGGAAAAAAAGAATCCTATCTTATCTGAACATGTCTTTGTTACGTAAGAGTGGGAGGAAATTCAATAGGAATAACACAGTCTCATCATTCAAGATCTTGTGCTTCTGATAAGAATGAGATAATATTACTTGACAATTAAATACCCCAGAGCTTTGGATTCTGCTTATAGCAGAGAATAGACCAGCACATATATGATTGGACTCTCAAAGAAACACTTGACAGTAAGAGGTGGATGAATATAGCAGGTGGTCACTTAGAGTGAGGTTGAATGTAATTTGGGGCTGAAAGTTTATTTAATCTCTAAAATGTATTTATATGGATGACCTTACTGAGCTAATAATTCTGTTTTAAAAAGTGAGTTTGAAATATGTTTTTATTCTAAATAAATGGATATTTTATATACAAAAACAATAAGCTTAGATGCAAAAATGCTTTATATTTATTTATTTTGGCTTTTTAGATCTTTAAAAAACCTATTTTATGGTATCTGACAAGCTATTTTAATGACGCCCTACTAGCTAGAATGTTAAATAGACTAAAGGTAAAAAGAACTTCTTTCATTATTCCTGCAATATCTTTATAAAACATACAAGGCCTATTATATCAGTCCTTTGCTTAGTAAAAAAAAATAGTGTGTTTCCTTTGCCTACAGAAGGTACCACAATTTGGTCTTACTCTACACTTTCAGCTTCTTCTCCTGCATCTTTATGCTCTGTCCACATAGAATTTCTCTCTATTCTCTACATGGCTGATGCCCTTACATAACAGATGCCCTTTCAATCCCTATGCCCTTTGCACTGGTTCCCATAACCAGAATGCTTTTGCCCTTACACCCTTGGGGCATGTAAGCCTAGCTCTCATCTCCTCCATGAAGCCCCTATAGCCACCTAGAGAGAATTATTAATGACACTCCTCTGTGTTTCCATAACACTGCTAAGCTTTTACCTCATTCTTTTTTGATGATGAATTAGTCTTTAATCTCTTCTCACACTAAGGCTTAATTGGATGTACTATATTCATAAAATCAAGGGAATTTGAGTTGGAAGGAGCCTTAGAGATCAGCTAGGACAACTGTTTCATTCACCAGAAACAACTGAAATTTGAAAGGACTGTCCAATTTACTATTTCTTGTTAGTTCTAAGACTCAAACTAAAACGATTTCCTGGATCTGTGCTTTTTCCATCATATATGTATAGCCGTGTGGTAGAATAATTGTTCTAACCTCCCACCTGCCCCCACCTTAAGATGTTCACATTCTACTCCATGGAATTTGTGAATATGTTAGGTTATATGGCAAAGGGAAATTAAGGTTGTCAGTGGAATTAAGATTGCTAAGTAGCTGAAATTAAAATAAGGAGATTATCTTGGTTTATCTGGCTGTGCCCAGTGTAATCACAAGGGTCCTTTAAAAGTGGAAGAGGAAGGTGGAAGAGTGATGTGACATGAGAAAGACTTGACAGGCATTCGCTGGCTTTGAAGATGGAAAGGGCCATGAGCCAAAGAATGTGGACAACCTTTAGAAGCTCAAAAGGCAAGGAAATGAGTTCTTCACCAAAGCTTCCAAAAGGAATACAGTCTTGCTGACACGTTGATTCCAACCCGGGGAGATCCTTTTCAGACTTCCAACCTCCACAACTGTAAATCATATATTTGTATTGTTTTAAGTCACAAAGTCTGTGCTAGTCAATTACAGCAGCAATAGGAAAATACATGCATTTTAAAAAGGCTTATTGTATTTTTACAACTTTGGCTTTATTCTGAAGATTTTTGGTTTTATTTATTCATCCAACAAATCACTATTGAATGAGTGACACTTGCTGTGTCAGAACTGAGGTAGATCGAATTATGAGCCCTAATGTGTTCTCTTCCTCCCTGTATCCATGTCCTTCCCATGACTTCATTATAGATGAGGTGTACTTTTTTTATCCTTTGGCTTTAGACTTGGCTATCTGACTTACTTTGGCCAATGATATGTGGGCAGAAGTGACAATGTGCCAGTTTTGATCCAAAGCTGACAAGGCTGCACATAATTCTGCTTGCTTTTGCATGCTTTTGCCATTCCATTGCTTTAAGTAGAGCTTCCCCTTGTCTTTTCCTATTTAACTTGAACAACACATGAAAAAACCTTGGAACAGAGTACCAACCTGACCCACAGACCTCTGAGTAAAAATAAATGCTTATTGTTCTATGCCACTGATATCGCTGAGTTTGTTATACTGCCTTGTTATGGCAGTGGTTGACTGGTACTATTATTTAACAAATGATCTATATACACTTGTATAAAGGTTTTAATAGTAGAATATGCAGCGTGGTATAGGTATATTTCAGTATGATTTCAGAGTATAAAAGAGCTATATCAAAGCACCTAACTCTGAGTCAAGACAGACTTCATACTGAAGTGACATTTGAGCTGAGTCAGAAAAGATAAATACAATTCCTTTAGGCTGATAAAGGGTGTAGGTGGGTATATAGGAAGGATTATGCATAGTAATTAATTAATACTTTTAAGCAGATTTAACGGGAATTTAGAGTTTTAGCTGAAGAGGCTGGTAAATATGCCCCTGATTTACTATGGTTTTGCCTTTTAAATCATTTTTCCATAGACTCTACAAAGTAGTATTTCTCAGGTAGTTTGTTAAGCAGATATCATATCTGCTTTCTGTGATGGTCATCACAAGATTATGGTGTACCTCTTTAAGAGAGTAGGAGAGCAGAAGGAACAAGAAATGAAAACGGACTGGTTTTAAGAGGCTCCCCTTGATCCAGGTTGAGTCTATACCTTCTTCATGGGGATGGGGGTTGTTTCCCTGTCTCTTTTCTTATGCCCCAGAGAACACTACCAAAATCATGCTTTTTTTTCTGAGACTATTTTTAATGCTGAATTGTTCTTTCCAGCTGAATTGCTCTTGGCTCACTTGAAGTGTCAAGTGGTCTCAATTAAGCATGGAAGTCAATAACTAGCAAGAAGAATTAATGGATTATGAGAAGATTATGACTATTATCTTTAAACTATGTCATGAGTGATACTAATGAGACCACAGCCATTGTTTAATGTCCTCATTTTTGGTTTCTACTAAACTCTGGGGCTTCCTGCTACACCTTAACCCTAGTTAGCCATTTCCCAAACACACATTTGAAGCCACAAGGGAAAAGAAGTGCAGAGTCCTCCCCGTCTAGGAAGAAGAGCATAATTTTCCAAATGATCCTTCATCAGTAGTATTTTTGTCCAACAAGACACATATATGGTCGTGATTACTATTTCAACAGAGATTTTGAATTCATTCAAGAGCAATCTTGGGAATACTTAAAAGCATGTGCACATTGCAATGTCTGTTGAACTTCCCTCTATCATATCTGAAATTTACAATTTTAATTCACATGTAATATATTTTTGCTACTTAACAAATTTCATATTTCCATACTCAAATTCTATGCAACCTGCAGGAAAACATGCATACTCTTTCTCTATGGGAAATGACACGCAATTCTAGCATAGGCAGAATTGAAGATGTTAATGCAGGGGGATCTGCAAGTGTAACTAATATGAGCTTATATTTAAACAATTCACAAATAAATACTACGGTTGGATTTAGATACCAGATGTCAAACTACATAGTAATGCAGATACAGTTGCTTGCCTCCCTGTCACTGGTCGCCAGGAAGAAACAGATGGTTAAAAAGATATGTAGCTGAGGCAAGGCATGGAAATAGGAAACCACAGAGCAGAAATTCTGCCATTTAAGCAACAGTAATTTTCTAGTCTGGAAAACCTGGCTGTTTTATACCTCCACTTATGCACTTAAGCAGTTTAAATGTGAAACATAGCAAAAATAGTCCAAGCAAGGTTGGCAACATGCAAATTTTGCAATGCATAATTACATCTCAAAAATCTTGGAGGCAGACGCACAGCAGTAAAAAGTAAACACTTGTATGCAGTTGAACACAATTATGTGGTGGTTATTACCTAAGCTCATTATAGCTTCAGAAGGAGCTCTGTGAACTTGTGCTCTAACTAGCAGGTCAGGCAAAATGCAAATAAGTACCAAATTTGAAAGCAAGTGATAAAAAAACCAGATACAATTTAGACTGGGAGTCTATAATTTGGCTTTTAAAAATAATCCTCAGCAAGAATCACCCTCATTACAATAATGGCTTGTTTATTCTGCACAACTTGTTTGCAATTACAGACCCTCTTTCAAAGCTGATTTCAACAGGAAATAAGAGCATGCAAAAAAAGGGAGAGCTTTGTGGTTGGTCAGTTGTTGTAATTAGAGTGGATGCATATATGTATCATAAAACTGTTTATGCCTTTACTCCAAATATTTTAATTTCAGATTCCTGTCATTGAAATTGAAAGCCTCAAACAGTCTATTATTCTAAAGAAATCATTATAATTGAATTTCTAATGAGGGTGTCTATGGAGCTTTGTTCTTGGTATTTCCATTATAGGACTGGAGTCCTATGCATCTATTATGATCAGGTGACCATGAAATGATGAGCTACAGCTGTTACAAGACATGTCTTTTCTGGTGCTTAATTCATGGCAAATACACATTTTATTGCTAATGTATTTCCTCATTCATTTCTCCAAATATTCATTCAAATTCATGGGGTACCTATAACAAGGAGGCTTAGGTCATGATTTAAGATGCCAGGCTGCCTGAGTTTGAATCCTGGCCCCAATACTTATTATAGTTCTATGACCTTGGCCTTAAAATGAGGATGATTTTGGTATCTTCCTTGTAGGATTGTTGTGAAGATTAACCAAGTTAATACACCTAGAGAGCTTAGAAGGGTACCTGGCATATAGTAATATGAAACCTATTAGTATATTTGCTGGGCCTTGGGGACAGGGTGGTGAACAAGATGGAGATGGTCCCTACTTCGATAGAACATATGTTCCGCGTAAGAAGAAAGAAGGCATTAAGGGACTAATCATCCACTTTTTATTTATTTAATTTATTCACTATTTAGTCATCCACTATTTAATTTATTAATTACATTTGTGATAAGTATGATAATGAACTGTAAAAGTATGAAGCTATTGTATAAACTGGGAACTTGACTTGTTCTGGTCAGATGTTTGGTTTCCAGAAGGAAGTAACTTTGAAGACCTAAATGATAAGTAGGAGTTATTCAGGAGAATAGATATCAGGAGAATATTAGGAAAGTTGTTCTCTATATAGAAGCCATAGGAGAGATGAAGTTTCATGTGAGAAAGTACATGAAATTCATAATTAGAGATCCTATCACTGGAAGCAACTCAAACAATTATAAAAATGGTTTGCCCTTAAATTGAATTTCTTATCATTGATTCCTCTTGTTCTTCTAGTTAGACTCTGATCCTTTGCAAATCATTATCCATGCAACTCACTGTGAAATCCTTGTTTTTCATTGATATCGGTACTTTCATTTTCTAACTAGTTCATGACAATGTTGTTCTCCACTGTACTTTGTTGCTTTCAGGAAGTCAAAGTCCCAATTCAAAAATTCATGAAAATAGATGTGTAATAAGCTATAATATAAATATTTGCATGTGTGTATATAATTTTATATCAAATTTATAACTTTGTTTTTACAAATTGGCTTCAGGCCATATGTAAAATTTCACATTCTGCTTTTTTCTTAAGATTTTCCATGAAATTTTTTGGAAGTTTTATGGTATACCTTGAAAATAAGATTTTTTAAATAGTTTTAAATACAGTGTATGGTTCTTCTTTAATTTATTAGACATTAGACATTTACAGTGTTTGCCAGTTTTCATCATAATAATGCTGTAAAAGTATCTTTTTAGAACTCTTTGGGCAAATCTTAGATTCTTAGTAATAGTATTACTATATTAAGGCCTATGGACTTCTTTTTAAGGTTCTTTGTACATGTAGCAAAATTGCTTTATGGAAACATCAAATTTACCAGCAGTGAATGAGATCACTGATTTCAATACTTTTTCAATAGTCCTGAGTATTGACAAATAAAATATGGACTCTTGTTTTAATTTACAATGATTTAAACATCATTGTTTGCTGTGTTCATATTTATTTTGCTTTCTCCATGAATCATCAGATTTTGTTTTTTGCTTTTTCCTACTAGGGATACTAATTTTTTTATACTGGTTTATTAGAGATCTTTCTGTATTAAAGGTAATAATCCTTTGCTTGGTATATATGTGGAAGTTTCTAACTATTCCAGTGATATTATTTAACAATGATAGTTTTAAGAGCTTTGCTTTCAGAATTACTTTAAACCACTTTGTAAACCATGGAAGAATATCGAGGTCTCAAAAAAGAAAAGGAAAAGTTTATAACTGAGTTGATTTCCTCTCATTCATTAGGTTTGATCAAATAATGAATATCTGATTCAAAGTAGTCAAACAGATGTATCCTAAACTTTGAGGTCATTTGAAGCATCTTGCAATACACACATACACACACACACTATTAAAGTCTCATAAATATTTAAGGAAACTTTGATGAGTGGAAATAAATATAAGAAAATAGTGAAGGACTATATAATCCTACAGAAGTGCACATACTTAAGAGCTTTCTGACGTTGTTAGAGGTAGATTATAAATTTGTTTCTAAGCTTACTTGTGGTCAGAGGAAAGAAAGAAAATCAGTTATAAAATGCACAGTGCCCATAAGACAAAACACACTATTGTCCTGGAAAACTGTGCTTTTTCTGATACTGTGACCTAAGTATTTAAAATATCAAAATATACATCTCTAATAAAAAGCAAATAAATTGGGAAAATATTGGAATAGATGTGACACTCAAAGAGTTAATGGTTCTCATGTATATTAATGACAAAAAGATGAACCCTCTAATAGAAAAAGATAAGGGGCATGAACAAGACATCCTCAAAAAAAGAAATGCATATGACTAAAAAATATTTTTTAAACCCTGTTCTTATTAGAAATAATAGAAATACAAATTGAAACATCAAACAGAAGTCAGTTTTTACTTACCGTATTGACATAAATTAAAAAAATGTTCATTTTTGTGAGGATTCAGGAAATCAGCAGTTGTAAGCACTACTGTTGGGTATGTAAGTTGATATGATTTTCTGAAAGGCATTTTTACAATGCATAAAAGGTCTTAATAATCTATTTACTATTTGATTCAGCAGTTCTACTAGATTGTATCATCAGGAAATCTCAGGTACAGACAAAGATTTGGTGGCTGCAAAAAAGCTCATAGCAATATTGCTTATAATAAGGAAAATTCAAACATTCTCAAGATTCAACAATTAAGATTTTGTTTTAATAAATTACAGGTCATCTCTTATAAATACATATTAGCATAAGAAATTGGCCAAGAAAGTTACCCTCCAGAGAGTTATCATTAGTGATCACTTGGTAGTGGGGATTCTGAGTGTTTTAAAACAGCTTCTTCATCTTTTATACCGTCTTCTGTTTTTTCTACAAAGACTAATATTGTTTGGTAAAGAAAAAAATTGCTTTTTTGTTTAAAAAACAAAGAAGGGACTCTCTCTAGTGGGGATGATGATGTCGTCAGCAACCTTTATATAATACAATTTTGAATTTTATATGCTTGCAATGATCCTCAGTGTAGGTTGGTGTCTAACACTGAAGCATAATTCTTTTTCAAGCAATTGTACCAAGGTGAAATTATGGCTTTTAAGCATGGCAATTCTGATCGAGTTTGAACTAAGAATATTTAAAGAATTATGAGAACTGCCTGACCTTCAGACAATCTTCAACAGATACATTTCACAAAATTTGGCTTCCAGTAAGAAACGGATAGGAGTGGCAGACATCAAGGTGAACAAAGGCTCCAGTTTTGCAATTAGACATCCAGGTTCTTATTCCCATTTGGCCTCAGTTACTAAGACATTTCTAGAAAGACATTTAAACTCTGTAAGCCTCAGTTTTCTCTTCTAAAAACTAGTATAATACTTGCTCTCACATAGGACTGTTGTCAGAATTAAGTGTGATAATTCATTAAGAACCTACCATAGGACTTAGCTGTTGGGGTAAAATATGGTAAATAATAATGTTAGTTATAAAATTGTATGACTAATTGAGATTTCAAGATTGTGCTTTCCATGAAGGAACTATTCTGTGAATGAATTCAAATGCAACTATTTTCTGTTTCTGACTGAAGCGGATGTAGATGATTTTTCATTATTGTTTTTAGCTCACATATAAAATAAAACTTCTAAGCCAAACTGATTCTTGAATAGATGGTCACTTTGCCTCATAAAAAAGATTAAGACTAGGAAGTAGTTCTAGACTACTTTTTAAACTCAGTTTTGTTCCTAGGTTAATATCTACAGTTTTATAACTTAATATTTTATAATTAAAAAACAGTCACATCTGCATAGGGTTACATATATTTCACATATTATTTTGACTATATGGGTAATACCTCTTGATAGAAATTCCTTCTTGATTGTGAGCTTTAAAAAATGAAAGAATCATACATAAAACTAATAATTTGGATTTTAAACAGCAACAATAAAAAGCCCCCCAAATCTAGGGATCAGTAAATTGTCAGTGACCTTAACAAATTATCTATATAACTGCTGCAAAACTGTCCTTTGCTTCTGGAACATAATTTTCAAGCTTGCATAAATTTTTCTTGATAATACCATACTTCATTTAATTGCAGGAATTATGTACTAAATGCCTATAAGCCTTACTTCCTAAAATTTGTAAATAGACAAGCTGGTAAGAAGTTTGTGGGCTGAACAACTTTTTGAAAATGTTGCCTGAATGAACCCTTTCTCTGAAATATATTTTACAAATCTCAACAGCACCAAGTGACCTAAATGAGTTAGGATCCCTCCCCCAAACCCTAAATTATCAAGAAGCAATTTAGACACCAAGGAGAATTAAGCTCAATGTGTTGGTGAGATGAATAATTGAAGCTTTTGAAGTGGGTAATAGATCTTACTAAGTGATTACTTTCTTATAAATTCCTAAACAAGAAGTCTTTATTGAGATATGGTTGGGATAGCTGCCATTTGTCACTTGGCCTATGCACGCTTAATCACCTGCATTTTCAGGCCACTAAAGCCATATTCAATACATTGTAGCAGCCAAAAATAGTTGATACATCCCCTGAATACCCAATCTAAAATCCCTTAGGAGAGCAACATAAACACTGGGAAGGAATTCGGCTTATTGTTGTCTTTCTGAGCCAATAAACCATTATTGTCCCAATAAAATTCAGTAAAAGTTAATATATCACTAGGAAAAAAAACAGTTTTTTTTTTTTGCTCTTTTAATGCTCAAATTTACATTGGAATTATTGGAAATTTTTTAAAATTAAGTGAAATTTTACGTCCGACTTATTGTAACTGGAGTTGTAATAACCCAGTTTAGATACATTGATTGGTCAGACAGTGCATCATGAAATGTATTAACTGCTTCCAATAAAGGAATGGTACAAAGAATCTAAAAGGAGAATTTAACTTCCACCACCCAGACCAGTGTCACAAGCTTTCTGTACTATAATGGGTAATATGTATATATATATATATATATATATATAAGAGCTGTTTTAATTTACCCTGAGCAAGAGGCAGCCTAAAGTGGTAGTTGAAAAGACAGGCTGTGGAGGGGTGCGCCTGGGTGGCTCAGTCAGTTAAGCCACTGACTGTTGCTTTCACCTCAGGTGGTGTCTCAGTGTGGTTATTTTAGGGGCTTGAGATCAAACCCTGCCTCTTACCCGGGTTGGGCCTCTGCCTTCAGTGCAGAGTCCGCACAAGATTCTCTCTCCCTCTCTACCCTTCTCCGCCTCTTCCCTCTCATTCCCCTGTTCTCTCTCTTTCTAAAATAAAAAAAAAAAAGACCACAGGCTGTGGAGACAGACATGTCTGGCTAGATCCTGACTCCTGGGGTCAGTTGGTTCAACCTCTCTGTAAAATGGCAAGAGTAATGTAGTAGAACCAAGCACACAGCGGCATGCTGAGGATTAAAGGACACAGTAGGTACAGGGGCCTTTGTGTAGTGATGTGCACATAGTTGTCATTTCATACATTTGTCTCTTATTGAATCTGCTCATCTGTTTATCTGCTCACACAATGCTGTGCTTTTTTGTGCATTCCAGTACCTACAACCACCATCCTATAAGCATTAAGTGTTAATTTGGCTTCTTTAAGCCTTCTGACTACATTAGTTGTCAGTCCAGAACCAGCTCAGTGATGCTGGCTGAGGGGTATAAAACATGAGATTTAGGAAAAAGAGGTCTTTTTATATTCATGAACTATGAAATGCTAGATATTTTCTTAAGGTGCATGGGCATGTTTTAATAAAGGTAAGTGGCAGATGAGAAGAATTTATAATAGCTAAATTCCATATATTCTTGATTCTGCTTGATAATTTGTCTTTGGTAAGTATGTTTTTTTTTCACAGTAGTTATTCCCAGCTGCATATGTGTGCTGCAGAAAGAAAGAGCATATGGAATATATACTGTGTATATATACATATTGAGATATTCTGGCACTGGGCGTGTGGATTCACAAGCATATACATGCACACACTCACATTATCAGTCTATGTATGTCTATATGTAGAGAGAGACAAATATATGTATAGACATACATCCTTCTGCTCTTTTCATTGTGTTACACATATCAGAGGCAGGAAGAGTCCTGTTCTCTTCCCTGTTCCCCACCCCCCACAAGCTGGAGGGCCAGAAGGTGGGGCGGTACCCTCAGGATAACGGCAGCAGAAGGCAAAGGGAGCAGACAGCTGGCAAGCTTTGCCCCAATATGCTTTCCCTGAAAGAGGCGAGGAAATTTCAGAAGATGCAATGCCTGAATGGCTCACTTTGCAGAAAAACAGAGCAGCAAGGTAAAAATTCCTTAGAATGCCCTCTATTTCAGTGGGTCTAGAATTGACCATCTCTTTTCACCACTTGGTAACTTCCCCTAAAACATGAGTTTATAACACTTCATCTTAGGAAATATTCTAGAAAGAAATGTCAACTTTTTTTTTTTTTTTTCCTCTTGAGAGCTCTTCTCATGAGCCTAAAAAGACTGTCAATGCCAGGTGTCTCACTGGAATTTTCTAGAAGTGTATAGTGAAGCCTCTGTACTGTGGGAGTGTAAGAATTCTGGATAGTAGATCTCCTGTCATAAACACTACAATTTAAACTATTTTGAATGAAACATTTTCAAAGCTAATTTTATATGCCTCCTTGCCATCTTAAGCAGATTATTCTAATTCACACTTTCTTGATGATTCAGGGTCATCATTATGAACACTGTTTAAAACATAGTGCTCTTAGGGGTCATTGAGATATGTAGGATTATTGCTCTATTATTAAAGTTTTTCTTCTTTTTGCTCTGGGCCATTATTTCTCTCAAGGTCTATTTTGTAACTTCTAAATCAATTGTCCACTTGAATTATATAGCCTAGTTTTTTAGGATATAGTAAAAAAGAGGAAATAATCACCAGGCAAGGGCTCAAGCTCCCCTTCCTATAAAGACTTGAAATGTAAAACATGATATAAGCTTTTTTTGTGCTTGCTTCCTGGGCTATCAGAGGTAAAGTGGATTATAGGCTGAATTCTGGGTAGAAAAGGAATTTCTGACTTTCTTGAATATTATAATTTGTATAGTGCCTTTTAATTTGTCCAAAAATGTTAATCTTATCTTCACAATTAAACTGTAAAATTTTTGGGACAGGGACCATATTGTATACTATTTTCTTCATTCTTTATTGTATTATACATAATACTCTACACATAAACCAGTCACTCACTTATATTGGTTCCAGGGAGTTAAAAAAAAAAAGTATACTGGTTAATTATTATCACAGTTACAGAGGTTTTGAATGGGGCTCTCAAGTTAACAAGTTAATTTCAGCAACTGCCAAAAGTACAGGGAGACAACTGTACAGTTGACCCTTGAACAACACAGGGTTTTAGGGGTGTTAACTCCTCACACAGTTGAAAAATCTGTGTATAACTTTTGACTCTTCAAAAACTTAACTACTAATAACCTACTGTTGACTGGAAGCTTTGCTGATAACATAGAGCAGTCTATTAACACATAATTTATATGTGTATCCTATACTGTATTCTTAGAAGGTAAGCTAGAAAAAAAATGTTACTAAGAAAATCAGAGGGAAGAAAAATACATTTATCTATACTGTACTTATTGAAAAAAAAATCCACATGTAAGTCTACCCACACAGTTCAAACCCATGTTGTTCAAGGGTCCACTGTGTTTGTGGGACAGATAGGAGTATGAATAAAGTAAGAGCTTTGGAGTTCAGTTATTAGCTACATGCTGCAAATATTCAGAGACAGGCAAATAGGAATAGGTGAGAAATGTAGAAGGTAGAATTGACTGGTAGATGTGATTTGTGGCAAGATTTAGCTTTCTTTGGTATACTAATGGTCTTTGCTAATCTAATGATTTGGGAGTACAATTTGGTCTGACTTCCATTTTGAAATTATTTATAAATTCAGATTTGCAAAAGCCCTTTGTCCTAAGGTCAATATGTGAAGTTTCATCAGCTTAATCTATCCCAGTCTATGCATACTATGGTAAGGAAAGCAAGATTCAGGGTTAGATTTTATATGGCTTTATTTTATATACCAGAACTTTGTAAGATGAAAACATATTTTAACTCGGACTTATTTGTATGTTTTCAACATAGTTGAATATTTTATAGCTGAAATTTATCTGCTTATCTTTCTAAACACTATCTAAACAAAAATAAAATATTTATTTTCTATGTCATGTTGGTTTTAAATTAGGTAACAGTCAGTGCATAACTTGCGTGCCTCACTTCTTCACGTGTTGTTTTTGATAGGCTTGCAGTAAGTAACCCCACCCAGTTCCAACTGCTGTCTTCACAGGCAGTATTCCTTAGGCAAGAGTTAACTTCCCACTATTTCTTACCATTGTTGTCCTCCTTTAAAGGTGTTTTACATTCATTCTTCTCTAGGTGCCTCTCCTTGATTGTGAGAAGGAAGATAATACTGTGTTCCATCCACCTCTATCTCATTTAATGCTCTTTTCACAAGACTGCTTTGGCACCCAAACCAGAAAGTGTAAATTTTGTAGCCAGCTTTAAGGATTTATATACAGGTAGGCAAGCCTGGCTTGAGCTCATAATTAGGTGTATCATACAGTTTATTGTATCCTCTCTAAGTTAAAGCCTGTATCAGTTGAGATGCTTTCGGCCTCCAAGTAAAAAGAAAGCTCCACTCCACCTGCTTAGAAAATGATGGCATTGATAGTCTCACATGAGATTTAGTGTACATGAGTGGCTCAGAGGTATTATCAAAGACTCCTACTGTCTTGTTTTTCTTTGTTCCCTTCGCCTCAGCTTCATCCTAAAACTGGTTCCACTCCTGGTTGCAAGCTTACTTGCTTTAGCCATCAGACAAGTCATTACATGCTTCTCTGTTCACAAACAGTAGGAGCATTAGAAATGTGCTTCTCAAAGTATGGAGTATATATTCTTCTCTTTAGTCTGTTCAGGCTGGGGTAAGTCATGTGCCCAGTTTTTGACCAATAATAGCATCAGGCCAAGGCTGAGGCTCTTCTTCATGTAGATGTATCAGAGTGCTCCCTCTGGAGTAGAAGGAGTGGACAACATGCAAAAATGAAGTTCTTTAGGAGAGAGAAATGGGAGAAAATAGGGGTGGCTATTGACAACAGCGTCCACCACAACATACATATTGATGGCATCATTTTAGAAACAGAGCTGTTGATGTTTCTGCTTATTCGTGGCATGCCCAGCTCTATAAAACATGCAGTTAGGCCCTTAATAAATAGTGATGTGCTGGAGCTGGCTTGTACTGGTTTTTGTGAGCTGATTGTTACATTTTCAGGAATTTTGCAATCTGCTTGATAAATCATTGGTAGCTTTAAATTAACCATAGTGGGATTATTTATAGTAACAGTCCCTGATTCACAGGATTATTGAATGAGGGTTAAATGAATCCATACATGTAAATTAGAACAATATCTGGCAAAGAGGAAGTATTATACACCTTAGCTATTAGTATCATTAAAAAAATACATTTAAAAAAATCACAGACTTTGATAAACAATAATTATCCATTCATAGTTGTCAATGGAAATATACATGAATCACATGCTCTTAACTGCCCTGTTTTACTATTTCTTTATGTTATTTATACACACAAAACACCTGTTAACTCAATTATTTTCGCTTTTTTTTTAAAGATTTTATTTATTTATTTGACAGAGAGAGACACAGCGAGAGAGGGAACAACACAAGCAGGGGGAGTGGGAGAGGGAGAAGCAGGCTTCCCACTGATCAGGGAGCCTGATGCGGGGCTTGATGCGGGGCTCAATCCCAGGACTCTGGGATCATGACCTGAGCTGAAGGCAGACGCTTAATGACTGAGCCACCCAGGTGTCCCAATTATTTTCACTTTTTAAGCTATGTCCAATCCTCTGGGGAGCAAAGTAAGAGAGAAATGAGCAAATAATTGTTACAGAAAAGTTGGGAAATATGAATCAGAATAATAAAGGGAAAAGATTATCCAGAATCCTATTATCTACAATATTCATTAATTCTATTTTAGTTTACTTATTTCTAATATTTCCCTGAATATTTTATATTTGAGATCATAGTATATTTCCCTTATTCATTTAATATTACATTGTAAGCATGTGACCTAGAATTTTTCCTATATTACTTGAAGAACTCAATGATTTTTGAAAGTTTTTTTAAGGGGGGGATATAGTTTATTTTTTAAATAATATCAATTAGCAAAACTTCTACTTGGTAAATTCATCAAATAATTGAAATGGTATTGTATATTCTTGATGTCTGTGTAGAAGGATTCAGTGACTTTTCGATGCCTCAGGGTGAAGTTCTTTAAATGTATTTTAGAAAATAAATATGATATTTTCTAGCTTTATCCTCTTAAATGACATTACCGATCATTGAAAGCATACTATTATAAATTGGAAGCAAAACAGAAGAAAATCTGTGTCTGTTATTAGTTTTTGATACCTTCTTGTGTTTCTTACCAGACCTTAACTTCGTGTTTCCTATTCACCTAAGGCTTGGTGGATGGCTGGTAAAATTGATAGTATGCCCATGCCAGCATTGATGGAACAGAATGGCTCAAAAAAAGGCTTCTATTAAAATGTATGCTGTTTTTCTTGCAAATTTGTGGGTTTTTTCCTCTAAACATATGCATATCTGAAATTCAAATTGAGTACTCCTTACCTCTTGCTCTCCTCTGTACCTCTAATGAGGTGGAAAAATGTACATTAATGATGGAAAGTTATTTAGTGCTGAACAGAGTTAATTGCTTCTAATCACTGCTTACATCCATCTGGTTTTATGGTAGACAACAAACCTCTTCATTGGGCTTGCACATTAGACATATTGTAAATCACAGAGATGTACTGGCATCTCACATATTGTGCTTCTATTAGTGAGGCTGCATTTTCATATAGCCCCAATGGCAGGCATTGGGATGCAGATCAACTTATCCATGTTCTGGTAGAACTGCAGGGAGCCCTGGTGAACTGGCCTCTCCAGGCTCACTTGGAAAGCAATGGAAAGCTACTGCCTGTCAAACTTTGGATGAAAAGCTGTGAAAGAGTGCCAGAGATTGCATAGCATGGTGCCTTTGTCATAAAGTTGGAGTTGAGGTGGTAATATTGGTGATTGTCTATTTTTTCCCCCAAAAGCATGGGGTTAAAGACATCTTCTATATAAGTTGGTATGATAAACAGGGAAGATATTGTATAAAAAAAGAATCAAGGTTTAAAACTAAGCTAGATACAATCTTTTATCTTGTGTCTAATGCTAATAGCTTCTTAAAGTTTGAAGACTTAAACAGTATTTTATTAGAACTTTAGGATCATCAAAGGAAATCCATAAGCAAAAGAATTATGATAAGGAACAGCTTTATTATAGTATAATAATATTTAAGCTAGAACTAATTTAGGATGTTATTAGTACAGTGATGCCATTGGCTAATATCTATTGATACGAAGAGATTTAGGAAATTAATATGAGAAATATGACCTGCAAATTCAGTGACAATCTAGAAATTTGATAGGATATTATAATTACCATAATGTCCTATACTGTAGGTGATTTTATCAGTTAAATGAGGAATAACATCCAAATCTTAAAAAAGAAAAGGAAGGAAGGAAGAAAAAGTAGGAGAGGAAGAAGGTATATTTCCAAGAATCTGATATCACTTTTTGCTCTCTTTGTACCTGCCTAATTCCTTCCTATTAAAGGTGAATGACTTAGAAAGTGGTAACTAAGTCATAAAGGTCCAGAATTTAAAGCTGAGTAGTAATTTAAGTATTACCTGGTGATATATGCTCTCCTTATTTTATAAATGATAAAACTGAGGCCCAGAAAGATTAAATGACTTTTCAAAGACAGGTCAAAGAGTCACTTGCAGGGCAGCCTCAGGGTCAGAGAACAGATCAATATCATACATCTTCACTCAGACATCCATTAGTTTGTAATCCAGATTACCAGTGACATACAAATAAACACAATGTGCTCCCTACCTCCACATTCCCTATTTTTGTATTCTATTTTTATGAAAGAAAAAGAAAGGACAAGCTCTTATCAGCTTTTTTGTTGAAGAAACAACTTAGACAATATAGTGTATGATAACTACCTATTCAGCTCAATTTCTATACATAAAACTCTCAAGTACTAAAAAGCTCTCTGAGTCATGAAAGAATGATTATATAGGTTGGAGCAATAATTAAGTCTAATTTAATATTAATAAAACCAAGTTTTATTAAAATTGGTATTCCATGTAGCGTACATGGTATTTCATGTAGCATACATGATAACTATTGTTCCACACACCTCATTATCTATCAGGGGTATCTAAATAGAATTTCACCATAGTTCAATCTTTTGGAATAATTATACCAACCTTACTCCTGCTATTTTCTAATATTTTAATGCTTAGACTAAATTGGATTTCTGTATCTTCCATGCTTCCTCTGTTACTTTTACAACTGAGCTGAAACTGAATAAATTCAACCTGATTTAAAATTACTTTGGAAAGATTTTCAACACAACCGCAATTTTGGTCTCAAGATTTTGCTTAGACTCTTCAAGGCTCAGGGGCACTATGTATTCAATTCATGTCTGCTTAAAATGCTCTTTCTTTAATTCTAGACTACCTAGGCAAAATTTTTGCACTCTAGTAAAATATGCACAGACTCATCTTTATTCTTCCCTCTCTTTTGGGGAGATGTGTGTGTGTGTGTGTGTGTGTGTGTGTGTGTGTGTGCGTGCATCATATGTAAAATATATATAGAATTAAGTTATTAAGGAACATATTTATAAAAGAATTATGTTCTCTTTTTTAGTCTCTACACTGATATTTCAGTGTATTTTAGTTGTAACTCATCACCTCACTAATGATTTGATTTGATTTGTTGATTGAAACGAGATTTTAAAAACTCTGTTTTGGCAGTATCTTTTCCCTCCTTCCACATCTTTAGCATTCAACATGAGTGGAAGACCGATATGGGCTTGGTTGATTGGATGAGGGTTAAATGAAGAGTAGCCATTATTTCCATTGCTTTAATTACGCCATCCTCACGCCATGATGGACCTTGCTCCATTTCCCTCCGGTAGACCTGACAGACTATAACTGATCTAATTGATACCAGATGACAGCTCAAATAAGGCCTAATAAAGAAGTAATCACACTAATCTAATGAGCAAGCTGTTATGATATTGGCTTATAAGAAGCTGTTTTTTAATCCCTCCATTTTTCTTTTATTCTCTATAAACACTACTCAACAATCTCCTTTTCTGTTACTATAGAATCAGAGGACTAAAATGGACCTTGTGGGGGAATGTCAGCTCCAGTTCCTGTTCTTTGCTCTATTAGATGTGCATTGATAAAATTTTTCCACCTTTTAAATATGTATATCCAAGCATACTGAAAAGTTGGACTAGTACAAAGATCATTGTACCCACCATTCATCTTCAATTACTGTAATTATTATTTTTGCCATGTTTGCTTCATTTGTATGTGTATATATATATATGATATGATATATATTTTCTGAATCATTTGAAAATAAGCCCCATGCATTATAACATTCTGTCTCTGAATATTTCAGCATATATTTCTAAAAAATAAGGCATTCTCCTACATATGCACAGTATCATTAGCAAATTAACAATAATATCCAGTCTATATTCATATTTTTTCATTTGTCCCCAAATACTTTTTCTTAAAAAAAAAAACATTTTGCTTTCAAACGATATCTAATCAAATTCTTTTAGTTTTTGAATATTTCTTTGCCTTCTGGCATAATAAAATGTCTTAGGCTCACCTTGTACTTTCCTTGTCCTAAATCTGAAACCAGCCATTGTTTGAAGGAACTCAGGATCAAGATCTGGACTATTTTGAGGCACCTGGGTGGCTCAGATGGTTAAGCATCTGCCTTCGGCTCAGGTCATGATCCCAGGGTCCTGGGATCGAGTCCCTCATCGGGCTCCCTGCTCCTTGGGAGCCTGCTTCTCCCTCTGCTTCTCTCTCTCTCTCTCTCTCCCTCTGTCTCTCCCTCTGTCTCTCATGAATAAATAAATAAAATCTTTAAAAAAAAAGACCTGGACTATTTCACTCATTGCTATAGGAACATTATTAATTCTGTAACTTTTCATTGGAATAGCTAGTGTGTGTATGTGTGTGCACATGCGTGTGTGTGGGGGGGGTGGTATGTATTGAATTCCAATTAATATTTCCATTTCAATTTTAATATTATAATGTTTCTTAACTTTTTGGACTATTATATAAATGATATACATATATAATATTTATGCAGAAGGTGTCGGTACCTAATAGCATTAACATTTATTTACTTTTTTGTATAGTCATAAAACAGTTTCTAAATTATGGTACCAATATTGCATCTAAATCAAATTAAAGATTTCTCAGTGAGTGGCTCTTTTTTGTTTTTTGTTTTTTTTAGACTGTATTCCACTCAGTTGGTATAACCAAAATATTGTACTCAAAAGTCACTTGGAATAATATTTTCCCACGTGATTAGGTTATTCATTTGAGTATATGATCAGTTGCTTCCAATTTTGGAGTTTGTTTTTTATTTATATTTATGTTTTGATTATGTAAAATTTATAGGGCTTAGAAGTCTATATATAAAGTAATATCCTTGGAATTGTTGCTTCTATTCTTATATGTCTTACTGTGTTTCTCCCAACTCCACCCCATATAGATAACAATTTAATTTCTGTTTTATCTATGTTTTCTTTTGTAACAATAAGTGAACAGCTGACCACAGGGTGTCAATTCTTCTGCACTTTGAAGTTGCACATGCATATATGAGAGGCAGAGCTCCCTATCTGGAAGTCTAGAAGACCACAGGGCAGTAGTCAAGAAGGGCTAGGTGTAGGTGTGAGATGAGAGGCAAAGCATGGCCAGGAGGCAAGCCTGAAAGATTGTGGCCCCAGGTGGCACAAGGCCTGCGGTGCTACTGCTGTAGATGCCCACTGTGTTGATACCAGTGTTGCTTTTGTCAAAAGGCAAGTCACAAAATGCAATCTACTACCAACTTCAAAAATCTTCAGTATAGACAACTAAGCTCTTTTTCTGTTCACTTGTTTTCTTCATTTGAATCCCTTTATTTTCATTCACACAAAGGTTTGAAGATCTCTTCCCAATAAGTATAATTTTTCAAATCTAATTATTATTGCTATCATTTGAATCTTTTCCTTATTTATTTTCACTTGACAAGCTAAATTGATACACTTTAATAAGTATAAAACCTCAATACTCATTTTTGATATTTCTCTAACTTTTGAAGAAAGAATATTTATTCCTGATTTATGTTCAACACATGTGGAATATCTCCCAGATTCTTTTTAATTCTATTCTTAGAAATGAGATATTTGAGTAATTTTTATTTATTCTATAAATTACTACTTTTATGTTTCTTAATTTGCTGTTTTTAAATTTTATCTCCACTTTTAAAAATATTCCCTTATTACACAAATACTACCTATAGTTTGTGTAAATTCAAAAGAAGATGTAAAAAGGAAGAAAATTGCTCTCCCCGTTATAACCCTGTCCTTCTGAGATATCTGTTGTAAACTCTTTATGTTCCCGTATTTTTATCTGCTTACAGAAACATACACACACATATATAGGAAAATTTACCTTCCTGTTAAAAAAATGGGATAAGGTTTTACACATCTCCTGATAATTTTTTTTTTACTTAATAGTAACATCTTTCCTGGTCAACAAATTCAGATGTAGATGATTATATTTAAATAGCTGTATAACATTCAGTATTATGGATATATAATTTTATCAAACATTCTATTTTGTTGGCCTATCAGGTTACTTCCAGGTTTTGTGATTTTAAATAATTTTACAAGAACTCTTATACATATATCCTACACACTCACACTCTTATTTCTGTCAGGTGGATTCCTAAGATTGAGAATGGTGGGTCCAAGGATATATACATGTAATGTTTTAATAGATACTCCCAGATTACCTTCTGTTTTGATTTCTAAGATGGCATGAACACATGAATGTTGTCTTAGTTCCCCTGAAAAGAAACCTTGAGATAAAGAATTGGGTACAAGTAGTTTATTTGGCACATTAACCCAGGAAACTGAAGTGAGGGAGATGTTAACTCAATCTACTTCACATCCACCATCGCTGGGTTGTATACTGCGCTCTCAATATCAGCTCCAGATATGGCTTCCCATGCAACTGCAAGGTTGCATGGAACTTTCACCAAAACTGCATTAAAATCGGTGAGGCCAAGAAACTGTGACATGGTATATTATAAATGCCTGCTATAAATGTTGACAGGGGTCTTATAATATTTCTCCTATTACTAGATCAATCCAAATATTTAAGAAAGCGTTACATTGTTTCATTAATATTTTATTCAACAACTGTTTCTTGAGGATCCATTCTGTGCCAGGCACTACATTCACTATCAGGGATACTCAATTGGGTATAACACAAGCAAACATAAAACATAGTCCTTTCTCACATGGAGTTTATAATTTAGTGGTAAATGCACTAAAGAAAAGGAACATGATTCTGCAAAAGTGTAATACAAAAAAACCCCAAGCCTGACTTGAACTGGGAGTTCTGAGAAATATTTGCTGAGAGAGTACCTTGAGCATAGATCTGAATTGTGAGCAGGTGCTCATCATATGGAAATGGAGAGTGAAAGTGACAAATGAGTGTTCCAGAGAGAGAGAGAGAGCAGTAGTTTTGAAGGGACCATGGAAAAACATAAGATAAATCCAAATTGAGAGGTGTTCTACAAAATACCTGACTATACACCTCAAAACTGTCAAGATAATCAGAAACATGAGAAGTCTGACAAAACATCATATGGGGACACCATGACTAAATGTAATGTGATATCCTGGATGGGATCCTGGAACAACAACCAAAAGATATTAAATAAAAATTAAGGAA
The DNA here is from genome assembly GCF_009762305.2 of Zalophus californianus. NCBI lineage: Eukaryota > Metazoa > Chordata > Mammalia > Carnivora > Otariidae > Zalophus > Zalophus californianus. The sequence continues at coordinate 63,637,651 of NC_045596.1, forward strand.
CTCTAAATAAAGTATAGAACTTAGTTAATAATAATGGTATTAGTATTAGTTCATCAGTTGTAACAAATGTACAATATTACTATTAATAATAATAGGGGAAACAGCTTGGGGTTATATGAGAACTATATATTTGCAATCTTTCTGTAAATATAAAACTATTCTAAAAATAAGTTTATTTTAAAAATGTTTGGAGAGGTAATAGTTGGGTGTTAGACTGTAGGGCCTCATAGACCATTTAAGGTTTTGGTCTTTTTTCTAATATACTTGAAGAACTATGGTCTTTTAAACATATGTACCATGATTAAATTTACTTTATTTAAAATATCACTATAGCTGTGATGCCAAGCACTGAATGACAAATGTGGAACAGGAAATGCAGTTTTAAGTCTGTCTTAGTATTCCTGGAAAGTTATGATGATAACATGGGTGGGACAGTGGAGACAGCATGAAATGCACAGAATTGATACCATTTTGTGGATAAAAAATCACAGCATCAGATGGCTAACTTGACATCATCAGAAATAACAGTCTTGAGAGAGGACATAATGCACTTAATCTTATGTCTGCCCCTGGGCTGGCTCCCATTTTCTGGTGTAGAGGACCTACATGGGTTTAATGGAGGAAGCTTGAAAGAGGCCTAGAGTCTTACTTCCTCCTCTTTGGTGTGTAGTATCTGGCTTTTCCAACTCTACAAGGTTCCAAGTTAATGGATCCTACTTAATATAGCTTCAGGCATAGGGGCTCTCCCTACAAAGAGCTGCATTTAAACAGTTGTCAGTTCATATCTCTCTTACAGTGTCATTAAAAATGTCAAGGTGCAGTCAACATACACTTACATTCTGGCTCTTTCCAAGTGCTTGCCCTCATGATATAGGTTTTATAAAATAGTGGTATCCCTTCCAGGTTAGGTCAGGTGACAGTCTGACAAAACATTTTTTTCCGTGGTATAAAGAGGCTTTCCAGCTTCCAAGCCTACAAAATCTGTGTGTGTGTGGGGGGGGGTGGGGGTGGGGGTGGGTGTGTGTGTTGTGGCACTGACTTCCTGACTATACTAAGTGAAAGCCACATTTTTAAATTTTTTTTCAGCAAAACCCTATATTGGGGTGCCTGTGGCTCAGTTGGTTAAGTGTCCGAGTGGTGATTTTGGCTCAGGTCATGATCTCATGGATCATGAGATCAAGCTCCGTATCTGGCTCCGCACTCAGCAGGGAGTCTGCTTGAGATTCTCTCCCTCTTCTCTCCCCCCACTCATGTGTGCTCACTCTATCTCTCTCTCTCTTTCAAACAAATAAATAAATCTTAAGAAAAAAACCCTACTATTAAGTATCAGAGCTTTTCTTTATTAGGTGTGGGGTAAACTGACTATAAAGAATGACCAAAAAATACGATGGCTGAAACAAGACAGAAGTGAATTTCTTTGTACAAACTGTCTGAGGAAAGCAGGCAATCAGGATGAGTAAGCAGCTCTGCTCCATGGGATCAGTCACGGACCCAGGGTCTATACTGTAGCCCCACTGCTCCTTCAGGAGTGCTATCTCAGCTCTTCACCAGTTTTCATTCACAGAAGGAGAAAGAAAGGGAGTAGAGGTCAGAGTTTCTTTTTAAGAAAGTGATATGAAAATTGCACATATCTCTTTTGCTTGACTTAAGCACAGACTAGCTCTCGTGGAGGTTTTAGTGGCCATGTGCCAAACTTAAATTTGAAATCTATTGAAGAAGTAGAGAATGGATTTTGGGAGCCAACCATCAGCCAAAGGAGACAGAGAAGGACAAGAGAGTTATGAAGAGAGTGAATATCACAGAAACCAAAGGTAGAGAATGTATGAAAAATGAGATGTTGAGTGCTGCCTAGAGCTCACTTGAAAAGAACTGAGTATCATCAGCCATGGATGGCAACAGATGGCAACATGTATTTCACTGGTGACTTTAGAGAGCACTCTTTCTTTTTTCTTTTTTCATTCTTCCTTCCTTCCTTCCTTCCTTCCTTCCTTCCTTCCTTCCTTCCTTCCTTCCTTCCTTTCTCTCTTTTTTTCTTTTTAAGAGAGAGCAGGGGAGGGGCAGAAAGGGAGGGAGAAAGAGAGACAGTCTTAAGCAGACTCCAGCGCTGAGTGTGGAGCCTGATGCAGAGCTTGATCTCATGACCCTGAAATCATGACCTGAGCGGAAATCAAGAGTTGGACACTTAAATGACTGAGGACCTAGGCACCCTGAAAGCATTATTTCAATGAAGTGACAAGGGTTAGATTTAGAGTGGGAAGAAAGAATATAAGCAATTTTTCAATGAGAGAAAAAGTGTAGGTGGAGAGGGACTATTTGTGTATTTTAAATAGGAGATAATTGAGAATGTTTTGATGTTGGTGGGAAGGATAGAACAAGCCCATAGAAGTCAATTTCAGAATTGCTCTGGTATTTGACATAAATTAATTTGAGAGTGTGAGTGGATCTTTCAAGAAACAATTTGAGTTCAAACTAACAAGTTGGGTGTGGAATTCTTAAATGAGACAGATACTGTGCCATGGGTAGGAGTGGATATAGACCCACTGACTATTCAGACAGAGCACCACCAGGTCCCTCAACTCTTATACAACAAGGTTTCACTTTGGTTACACTCATACGGGTGACAAGTACAACTTGTCAGTGCCCCTCCTAAAGTGTGGTGTCCTGAGGTGGAAACTATTTTTCAGGTGAGCATGGGCCAAGGCCATGGACTGTCTTTCCCTTGAATTGGTTACTATGTTTCAAATAATGCAGCCTGCATTTTCCTTTGGCAACAGTGCTACACCACCAAGTCACCTTGAGCTAGTTGTCAGCAAAATTCCATCCTCTTTCTTATATTAACTGCTGGTTAAGTTGCTTCTGCTAAGCATTTGATCAATTGATTTAAGAAAATGTGTAGATACTTCTATTTGTTTTAAGTAAATTTCTGCCAGTTTATTTTAGTCCATAGTTTGAAGTCCCTCAGTATTTCTGGAACTGTATTCTATCTGCCTTAGTCATCTTTTCCATTTGGGAGCTTATTGTAAAATTAACAAAAGACCCTAAGCATGAGATAAAATATCTTTTAGCAATGACAAGAATAATAATAATTGCCATTTACTGGGAGTCCATTGTCCACTGCCTATTGAATAGAGCTGTGCAATGAGGTGTGCATATGCCTTCTCATTTAATCTTTGTACAAACCTATAAAATTGATTTTTGTTTGTTTTCTGGCCTGAGCTTTGTATTAATTACCTAAAATAAAACACTTTGGGGGAATATTAGTAATTTTTGACAGGATTTTCCTATACTAGTACTAGTACTATTATCGTAGCTACCACACAATTAAACACCTTTTTTTGTTTAAGAATTTGGAGTTCTTTTATTTAATTATTTTATTTTGCTATGATTTACATATATATTGAAATTTACTCTTTTTGGTGTACTGTTCTTTTCATTTTGATAAGCTTGTACAGTCTCAGGTGTACAATTTAGTGATTCAGCACTTACATACAACACTTGGTGCTCATCATAAGTGCCCTCCTTAATCCCCATCACCTATTTAATCCACCCTCCCACCCACCTCTCCTCTGATAACCATCAATTTTTCTCTATAGTTAAGAGTCCGTTTCTTGGTTTGCCTCTCTCTTTTTTCCCTATGTTCATCAGTTGTTTTTCTTAAATTCCACATATGAGTGAAATCATATGGTATTTGTCTTCCTCTGACTGACTTATTTCACTTAGCATCATATACTCTAGCTCCATCCGCTTCATTGTAAATGGCAAGATTTCACTCTTTAGTATTTAGTATTTCACTCAGTAGTATTCCATTGTGCATATACCACATCTTCTTTATTCGTTTATCAGTCAGTGGACTTTCCATTATTTGGCTATTGTAGCTGTTGCTGAGCTTGTACAGTCACGGGGCCACCACCACAATCAGGTTTTAATATTTTCTTAAGCCATTTATAGTTATTCCCTTCCCCATCCCCACTCCCTGTCCCTATCATTTTGCCTGTACCAGAATGGATTATATGGTTGAATAATGTAGTATATAAACTTTTGAGTCTGGAATCTTTCAGTTAGAATACATTGAAGTTTATTCATGTTATTGTGTGTATCAGTAGTTCATTCCTTTGTATTGCTGACTAGTACTTCATTGCATAGATGTACCACAGTTGTTTTATCCATTCACCATTCAGAGGACATTGCGGTTGTATTCAAGTTTTGGGCAATTATGAATGAAGTTACTATAAGTGTTCATGTATAGGTTTTTGTGTGAACATAAGTTTCCATTTCTCTAGGGTAAATAGGAGTGAGATTACTGCGTTATATGTTAAGTATGTGTTTGATTAACCAAATAAGAAACTACCAAACTGTTTTCCAAAATGGCTGCATCATTCTGCAGTCTCACCATCAATGTATGAGAGTTCTAGTTACTTTACATCCCTATCAGCACTTGGTATTATTTAGATTTTAGACATTCTAGTGGATGTGGAATACCGTATCACTGTGGTTTCAATTTGCATTTCCCTAATGGTTAATGATTTTGAACATCTTTTCATGTGCTTGTCATGTGCTTAATTGCCATCTTTATATATTTTTCAGTGAACTCTCTTCTTAAATCATCTACCCATATTTTGTTTTGGATGTTACTTTTCTTAATAAGTTTTGAGACTTCTTTATATAGTCTGAATACAAGTCTTTTTTAATCAGACAAATGATTTACAAACATTTTCTCCTAGTCTTTGGATTGTCTTTTTCTTCTATTAACAGTGTCTTTCATAGAACAGATATTTTATTTTTTATGAAATCCAATATGTCAGTATTTCCTAAATGGATTGTACTTTTGGTAATGTATGTAAGAAATCTTTGCCTTACCTAAGATCACAATGAGTTTCTCCTAGTGTATAGTGTGAAAAATGGATTGATACACTGTTTTTTTGCCTATAGATATCCAATTGTTACAGCACCATTTGTTCACAAGACTCTCCCCATCGAATTACCTTTACTGTTTCGTAAAAAATTCAATTGAGTATATATGTATAGATTGATTTCTGAATTATTAGATCTATGTGTCTATCCTTTAAAGTAGATCCTAAATTATCTCTTATATGAGGAAATGAAGCTCAAAGAGGTTACCTGCTCAACATTATTGTAAAGACACACAAAAGTTAGAATTATTCAATGAACTTTTAATAAAAATGCTGTTCAGTATTAGACCAAATATGGAATTCTGCTTTCACTCACCATTAGACCTGGCCTTCAGGGTTTAAAAAAAAATCTATCAGTGCACATTTATTAGTAATAAAAATAGCTAATATTTAATAATTTTTTCCCATGTTCCTGCTATGATACTAAGTTTTTAGATGCATCATCTCATCCAAGCCTCACTAGAACTCTTTGGAAAAGCTATAATTATTATGCCTTGTCGTAAGAATTGGGCCATAGATAAATATCATGTAACTGCCTCAAGGTTATAGAGCTTGTAAAGAGTAGAGCTGAAATTTGGAGTTAATTCCTTTTACTTGCTCTTAACCATTACATTGTTTTGTCAAAATGAAAGTCTGTGCAACAAATCAAGATTCTATCTACATTTACTGGTATCCGATCTGTATTTTCTATTATATCTTTATAGATTTTTCAAGAGATTGTGTAGAAAAATCTTCCAATTTATATCTACAGTTTTTTCCTGATCTTTGCTATCTACAGTGCATAACGCTGTACTAATTGCTTACAAAGGATTGTTAAAAATGAGGTTGGCTTTTTTTGAGAAGAAGCTATCAGAGAGACCAAAATATCATTTTGGAATATATGACAGGGACTGATGCCCTGACATTATCATTGTATATAATAAATTTTATGTGCAAAAAAAAAAAAAAAAACACCAACAAAAACCAGAGGGTTTTTGGGTTTCTTACTTCTGGACTTGAATATTAGGGCCATGGGATATGATAATTTTAATAGAACAATTGCTCAAGAACTTTGGGACTCACTTGGAGTTGGAAAAATTATTTAATAGTACCAGATCCACAGTTCTACTCTTCCTTCTGGATTAGATTTCCCAAAAAAATCCTCCCTGACACCCAAATTGTAGCAGATTCCCATGGTGTATAGCACTCTCTACTTTCTTAGCAACACTTTGCACATTCTAAGTCTTTATTTAATTTCTTATTAATATGTATATTCTCTGAAACACTTTGTGAGGGTAGGATTGTGCCTGTTTTATCACAGCCTCGCACAGTGCACAATGTGTATTACATGTTCCAGAAATGCTTTCAACAGACTGATTTGTTCTTGAGGATAACATCTGTTAGAGAGACTTTTGTGTAATATCTGACAGCCTCGAGATTTCTTTGGATGCTCAACAACTGCCATGGATCGATAACGGAGCATAGCAGCAGAATAATCAACACTGGATTGATTAGTTCTCTGTTCACCTCACCATGAATTATTTTTTGTTTTTCCCAGGGAAGACAGAGTCACTTGTGTCATTGAGAGGGAGCATGGATTGAGGTGCTAGTTCTACTGCTGTAATTTTTATGGCCAAAGCAAGTTCCTTGTCTTCTTTGAGCTTCATCTGTTTAATGGTGATAATAATACCTACCTCTCACAGTTGATGGTGAGGATTAAATGAGATAAGAATATATAAAGTAACTAGAACAGTGTGTGCCCTGTTTCTAAGCCATCATTACCTGCTCTTAGCCATTATCAGGCAAGAAGCTTCTTTCCTTGTTTTTTTTTTTTTTTGTTCTTGTTTTTTGTTTTTTTAACTTGTATGCTTTAATACCACCTTGGATGAATTGGATTCAAGTGTTTCTCTTTCTCTATAGCCTACCTTGAAAAAAAGAAAGTTAAGCATCCTTCCATGTATATATGGAATGGTAACAGTGTCTTTAATTAAGGTGACTTTAGAAGGTAATTCTAAAAGATTAAATATTGGGGTTTTTTTTTTGTTTGTTTTTTAAGACACCTTCTAAAATCTACCTGATCAATTCAACTCACTAATTTATGTGGGAATATTTTGTAACCAGTTTATCTTGGTGGTATAGTATTGGTTTTGCCTGGCCAGCAGATATAAACTGGGATAGATATATTCCTTGTTTTTCTTTTGAGAACTCCTCCTTCCCATTTTCTGGTCCATGTGAGGAGTCAGCAGACATTTTCTTAAAGGGTCCAATAGTAAATAGTTAGGTTTTGCAGACTATATGGTCTCTGTTGCAATTACTCAATTCTGCCTTTGTAGTATGAAAGCAGATATGGACCATACATGAACAAGTAGGCAGGACTATATTCCAATAAAACTTTATTCACAAAACCAGGTAGCTGACTTGTGGGCCATAGTTTGCTGACCCCTGGTAGATGACATTCAGATGAAACTACCTTTTCCCTCTCTATTTCAAGTCTAGGGACATGAGCTGGAACTGGCTAATAAGTACATTTTATCCATCTGAATTTTGTGATAGGCTCATGATGGGCATTGGATTTAACTGGACCAATAAGATTTAAGCCCAGGACTTTTGCTATTACTATTAAGGAAGAGGTATACTCTTTTAATTGGGAGAATATATTCCTGGGGTTACTGGTGGGCGTCTTGTCATTAGAATGAGGAAGTTCATTCAAGGGTAATGCCAACACAGAAGAACACAAAGCAGAGAAACAGTGAGAACTGAAACCTGTGTCAACAAGAGTTAGTTTGTTTCAAGAAAACTTTTCCAGAGAAGATAAGATTGCAAAACCAATAAATTACTGTTTGTGTCAAATGATGGTTTCTTTAAAATCTTTCCAGAACGAAATTATTTTCAGGTTTACCTTTTGCTGTAGAAAGTCGGGAATTTGATTACAAGTGTGTGTGTGTGTGTGTGTGTGTGTGTGTGTGTGTATCTGGATTTTATATCTATCTATCTATCTATCTATCTATCTATCTATCTATCTATCTATCTATATATCTGGATTAGACCCAGAATTTTCATTATTTTACAAAAGTTTTGGTCTTTTAAGGGGCTATTTCCTTGCCCCACGGCTCACTCCCAAGAAATTCAGTAGCTTTCTGTTTAAGCACATGTCCTGTTAGTCATCACATTTCCTAAAATGATGTCAACCCTGATTACTCCCAGGATGGATGGTTATCCAGGCATATGGGTCTATATTTAATTGTCCAAGAAAAAGAGCTATATAGTCCAGATACTTTCTAGGCACTATAAATTCAAACTCACTGACACTTTTATTTTGGGGTTAATGCAGACAATAGAAAACTGTGAATTTAGTTCACAGGGTTTTGCTTTTGTTGAACTGTATCTCAAAGCTTTGCTATTAGTTTACTGAAGGTCATTATTAGAAGTAGCCCCATGGAATTTGTTGCAGTTACTGGATGGATATCATTAAGGATTTACTCTCTGTATCAGGTGCAGTGTCTTTTTAATGAGAACCCAATGGAAAAAATTTCTTTCAAATCTCAGTGCCAGGAATGTCTGATTTTTTTCAAATCGATTGCGTAGTTTTTTTTTTTTAAATCTTATGAATACCATTTATCAACTTTTTTCTCTCTGAGCCAGCTACTAATGTACTCAGTGTTCAGTTTATGACTCACCTCTAGTAAAAGTATAGGATCTTACAGCATATGTTTTTGAGAAATACCTTTCAGTCATCTTTTTTCCTAGCCATTGTTTTTCTTTTATCTCTGTTTTCTAAGTTAAATTTATCACATAGCACTGTGAAACAGCATGTCAGCATTACATTGCATTAGTGAATAGTGAAATGTTAACCATGAAAGGAGAAACAAGGAAAGGAGAAGTGGGAGGCACCAAGGCTGACTTCATACAATCAGTTTAATTCAGTGTTTTGCCTGAACTACTAGGTATCTTTTCTGATATAGGAGAAGCAATGAATATGTTCAGATTGTATTGCTTCTAAACATTTGCCAATTCTCAAAGAGACCCCATCTCTTTGGGGACATAAGCCTTAGAGTTGAGAGCACCCATAAGATTCACGCTTCTCTGACTCTGGGGTTCTCTTTAGGGCTTTACCAGATGGAAAACTAGCACCTCAGAGCCAGTGAGGTGGTGAGCTAACAGGCTTTATCGACAGATGGAGGACCCCAAGTGTGAATGAAAACAGCTTCAGCTTGAAAAGAAAAAAAAAAAATCTGAATCCAGTCTATGTAAGCAAATACCCATATCAAACCAATTATCTGAAGGAATTGATCCAATGGCTACTTCCATGATTACACATAAGAGAGATTTACCTGTCCCTATTTTGTTAATGCTTTTAAATGGATTATTCTAGGTTGACAAAGAATGGTGTTTTCCTCTTTTAAATATGAACCTAATATAGGGTGAAGAGTTCCCTTTTGTTGTTGGTGGTGATAGGATAGTTTTTGACTCTTTGGGGCAAACAATTCTAGGCTATTAGGTATATCCCTATATTCATGATTTATCTGAATGTAAAGAAATAAATGTATAATTGGATCAGATAAATAGATCAGAGTCCCATCATTCAGGAATAGGACTGAAGTTATGAAGTGCTTGTTTCAAGTAAGAAGTCCCTAGGTTGATCCCTATTCAACACTTCTAACCATGTAAAGTTTTCCTGTTTCCAGAAATACTAACACTTATACAAAGAGGAATACTTCTAGTATCATAGTTTTTATCTAGTTTTATTCTTGTTGTTAAATAACTTTTATAGATTAATTTCACAACGTATTTTTTTAGGATTTATTTATTTATTTGTCAGAGGGAGAGAGAGAACAATCAGGGAAGTAGCAGTCAGAGAGAGAAGCAGGCTCCCCGCTGAGCAAGGAGCTAGATGTGGGGCTCAATCGTGGGTCCCTGGGATCATGACCTGAGCCAAAGGCAGATGCTTAACCAACTAAGCCACCCAGGCGTCCCAAATTTCACAATGTATTTGTCATAACTACAAATCTTATAAAAATGGATCTTTCCTTGGTTAACATTTTGTATTTGTTCTATCCAATGCAAAGGGAAAGCATTGACAAAATTCTTGTAGGTATTTTAACATTTTCTTACTAAGCTTCTATTTGTTTCTCAGCTTAAAAAGAAGTCCAGATATAAATATTGCATTCTACTGACCACCATTTCACATGTTTTTGGGTTTTTAAGTGTCATATAAATTGAAAAGTATGTATTTTGGGGACTGTAGTCTACGAATGTAAATATACTTAAGATAAACATTAGGGGCACCTGGGTGGTGCAGTTGGTTGAGCACTCTCCTCTTGGTTTTGGCTCAGATCGTGATCTCAGGGTTGTGAGATCAAGTGGGTTGTCAGGCTCCGCACTCAGTGCAGAGTCTGCTTAAGACTCTCCCTCTTACTTTGCCTCTCCCCACCTCTCTAAAGTAAATACATAGATCTTTTTTTAAAAAATATAATCATAAATCTCCACCTAACTTTAAAAGGCTCTCAAAAAAAAAGAAAAAGAGGGGGGTGCACCTGCCTGGCTCAGTTGATAGAGCCTGTAACTCTTGATGCTGTGGTTGTAAATTTGAGCCCTGCATTGGGTGTAGATTACTGAAAAAAATTGAAATCTTAAAAAAAATTGTAAGTAAGTAAATAAAAGACTCTCTACCAGTTATAATCATTGGCAAAATGCATTTTTATTCCCTCAGGGTCAGACAATCTAAATTTCATTTTAAAACTGATTTTTAAATTCTGAAGAAATTATGCATCAATCTGAAGGGTAATATGTATTTTAAATATTTAAATTTGAAGAACATTTTATGATTCAATGGAAATTTTAACTGTATCATTGCTGCCAGTAACCCTAGCAAGCCTTTGGTAGGTCAGAATTCTTTTGTTCAAGCTGAATGAAAGTATTCAAAAACCCTATTGAAGTTCCCTGACGATGTTCCCTTCCTGCCATTGGGAACATAGAATCTATGCAGCAGAGTTGTAAAGGACCGCACAAACAGAGCCTTGTCTGAGGGAGTAGAGGAGCTTAACAGTCATGGGACCCTTCTGCACGAGTGGCAACACTGTATTGGTCATAATGGTTGATGGTCTACCATCTGTCTGATAAAACAGCTCAGCGTGCTAAGTGTTACTGACAGGAAGATGGGCAAACTGCCTCCTTTTCGGGGGCTCTGGCTGACCCTTCCTCAAAGCCTGGCAAACATTCAAAGGTCTGTTTCTTCAATATAAAATACCATCAATCTGCTTGCCTCAGTATTTCCATTTTGTTAGGGTACATGCAACATTTTTATGAAAGGAATGACTGTTAGTATATTCTACTGATCTAAAATGATGAGACTTAGGTGCCTAAATAGGGTAATGTAAATATGCCTTTTACTTAGGATAAAATTTACCAGATATCAGAGGGACATCTGATCAGCAATGGAGGTTAATAGCATGATGGTTCTAGTGATTACTTCCAAGTTATAAGGATGGTAAGGTAAGCAGTAAGTAGGCTGAACACAGTCATATCCAGCTGCTCATCCAACTATGCAAATGTAGTTAGATTTCTGGAGACAGCCAATTTTAAGTGATTAGGGAACAGATGTAGGATTTCAGGGCTTCAGAGGATGGTACTCTTTTCTTGACAATCACCTGTCATTTTTTTCTTTTCTAAAAAACAGCTGTATTGAGGTATATTTTATATACTATATACCATATACCATATAATATATATACACACATATATATACCATATACCATATACTTTATGAATTATATATATATATATAATTTATAATTCACCCATTTTGAGTTTAGTATTCAATGATTAAAACATTATCACCTATCACTTAACTAGACAATCCTCTTCATTTTGACAGGTAGTATTTGTTTGGTAATATATTTTACCTAGGATTGTGTTACTTTGCTTTCTATTTGCTTGTTAAACTACTAGCAATTACTGAAGGAAGTTTTACAATCATTGAAGATTAGTGAAAACAGAAACTTAGGTCTAAGTATTGCATAAAAGCTGGTTCAAGGGTGATTCTCAAATCTTTACTTCTAAATTTCATATATAGGTCTCATTTTCCTCATCATAACAAAATATGTGTAGTTCATTAGTGCTATAATTTGGATTATTTATTATATGCCATGTTTCCACAGATCAGCAAATCAGTTTGTCATATATATGTTGGAAAGAAGCTATATTGTCAATCTCATGTCTATATGGGCTTTATACTTAAAAAAAATGAACATTTTTAAAGACTCTACAGAATCACACTTTATGAAGTCTGTATCCCAGGCAACTTCAAATCTTTCTAAGGAATATGCCAAATAGACAGCTGCTATAGCTACTACCAAAGAACAAATCTTTGTTCACCTTGGCGTCTGGGTTTTCCATTTGTTGGCCAAAAGAAGCACACTTTCAGCATTGTCTTTAGCCATCCAATAAACACCAGTGGGTAAAGCCACTGGGAATACTGATGAAGAGCAGTTGTTTGTTAAATGCCATAAAAGCCAATATTTGGGGTGTTAAACTCAGTTTTCTGAGTAAAAAAAAATATGATAATCCATGTTATTTAACTGAGATTTTCTGAATTCCTTCCTCTTCTTATAGCCCACTAAACCTCAGATGGAAAGGTATGCTATAATTTAAAAATTATTGTAACTTAAAACTTGAAATAAATTATGGAATGAGATTCCAAAGTAACTTGGATGACCATACATTAAATAAAATTGATTTATGGAACTTCAATACAGCAAACAGAGAAAAGGGGAAAGATACATTAAGAACGTTACAAAAGACTCATCAGGATTTCCCTTTAAAAAATCCCTTACAGGGCGCCTGGGTGGCTCAGTTGGTTAAGCGACTGCCTTCGGCTCAGGTCATGATCCTGGAGTCCCGGGATCGAGTCCCACATCGGGCTCCCTGCTCGGCAGGGAGTCTGCTTCTCCCTCTGACCCTCTTCCCTCTCGTGCTCTCTATCTCTCATTCTCTCTCTCTCTCTCTCTCAAATAAATAAATAAATAATCTTTAAAAAAATTAAAAAATAAAAAATCCCTTACAGTATTATGATGGATATTAGCCCGCTTTACCTAGAAAACAGAGCTTGAGACAAAGCTGATGTGCTAATGCTTTACACGGGAATACAATCCCAGGTAATAAGAGTGAAGGAAAATGGGAAATGAGATTGGGGGAGGGGAAGGAAAGCAGATAAAAATCATTTGTTAACTACTCAATTACAGATTCACAGAAAACATGGCCAGCTGCTCAGTTATAAGGAATGTCTCCTGAGATGATGTCTGGAATTCCTGTGCCTTAGAATAATCATCAGGAGGAGGAAAGAAATAGATTTGTTTGTCAGTTCCTACTTGTTCCTATATCTCTCTTGGTCAAAATTCTTGCCATGGACACTAGTGCCATTATACTTCTGGGTTATGTTACCTGGCCATTTGGGCATCTGCTGGGGATATCCAGGTCATACATCTCATAGTGTGATCTGGTTGAGTTGGACACTGGAAGAGGTAAATTGCTGTGCTTTTCCCCGTGACAGGAGCTTACAGGTGTGTCTAAGTCCAGACCTCACTGTGGGAAAGATTAAGAGAATTGCATTAAGTGAAAAGTGACAACGGCAGCTGCCAGGATTCTATTGATGAAGTATACAAGGCCTGGGGGTCAGGTAGGACTAAATGAATCTAGGAAGTCTCCTAGGTGTATTCAGTATGGAATGTTATTTGCTTTATAGAAATTCAGTTTGTATGCATCATTAACATTTCATGAACTTAACTATTTTGGTTGTCTACTATGTTCTGAGTGAGAGAGCCTGAAATACAAACACAGTGATTCAGTTGTTAATTGTTTGGCTAGATGATCAGGACTTACAAGCTATGGGAAAGGAAGACTGATAATAAGGAAGTCTAACAGACTTCTTAAAATGGGAACAAACTGTGAAGATATTTGCTTCCAATGTTAATATCCACCAAAGGGCATCCATCTTAATAGCCAGGTGGACAAGATGACGTGTTCTCTAGAGGTCAGTCAGCTTATTTTCCCAGCTACCCCACTGCTTGTTTTTTTTAATTTTAAAAAATTTTTATTTTATTTTTTTAAGTAGACTCCATGCCCAGTGTGGAGAGTCCAATGTTAGCCTCGAGCTCATGACCCCAAGATCAAGACCTGAGCTGAAATCAAGAGTGAGATGCTCAACAAATTGAGCCACCTCGGTGTCTTGTTTAATGGGTTCATGAAAAAAGTAGCCATGTTATCAGAGATGGAGGCTATGCATGGGCTTAACATCATGGTGTACCCTTACTAGGGCTGACCTGGTTGATACTACAGCTGGGTGCCTACTCTCTGACAACAGAGACCAATACTGAGCCCTTGATATGATACCGGTTCTCATGGTTTCCAGTTAGACCCCTGGTAGCAGATTAATTACATTGGATGTCTTTCATCATGAAGGATGAATAGATTTGTCTCTTGGAATAGACATATTTTGGATATAGACTTGCCTTTCTTCTGCCAATGTTGAACTAACAGAATGACTTGATTTCTTCATGGTATTATATCAAGGTTAAGTCTGGTTAAAGGACTCATTTGAAAGCAAAAGAAATGTAGCAATGGGCTCATGCTGATGGAATTATACCACATCCTCCATTACTCAGAAGTGGCTGGCTTAACTAAAAGGTGAAATGGCTTACTAGAACAGTCAGTTACGATATAAGTTGGGAGACACTTCCCTGAAAGGATGGGGTTCTCTTTTTACAGGTTGCAGTGTATATGTTGAATCAGAGACCATTATATGAGGGTGTTTCTTCTATAGCCAGAATACATGGGTATGGGAAGCAAGGGATGGATTTGCAGTGCTCTTCTCAAAATAGCACATAATAACCTACTCACAGAAGTTTTGCTTCCTGTCCCTGAAAGTTTGAGCTATCTCCTTTGTAGATCTTAGTCCTAAGGGGGTGGGAGGCAAGAAGTCAGGGGTGGAGAATGCTTCCATTTGGAGGCATAATGATGATTCCATTGAATCGGAAGAAGAGACTTCCACCTTGTCATTTTGGGTTTCTTATTCCACTGAAAAAATAGGTCAAAAGCAAAATGGGGGCTACTTTTCTTGTTGAGCTGATTGATTCCAATTATCAAGGGGAAATTGGGTTGCTACTACACAGTAGGGATAAGGAGGGCAATGTCTGAAATCCGGTGGATTCTCTGGGGTGCCTCATAATACTTTTGTGTTCAATAGTAAAATTCATTGGAAAAATACAGGAATCACAGAGGCAGGGTTATTGAGGACTCAGACCCTTTGGGAATAAAAGTTTGGATGACTCTACCAGCTAAAGAACCCTAACCAGCTAAGGTTCTGGCTGAGGGCAGGACAAATATGGAATGGATAGTGAAAGAAATCATAGACATCAACTGTAGCCTAATGGCCAAATGCAGAAACAAGGACCACAGTAGTTTTATATATTCCCTTTACTTGTAATATTTAAAAATACTAACCATTTTCCTCTTTCTTCTTATCTAATTTTATATACTAGTTGGTAGAAGTTAACTTTACAATCTAGTTTTTAGGTAATGGCATATTCAGTTTGAATTATGACAGAACTTGAGGAATTACTGATATAGCCAGCAATGGATACAATGACTGCTAGGATTATGTCTCTCCTCATTTTGGGGAAAGGGTACAAACTTCATCACTTGTAAGTAGGATAGCTGAATTTTGCTAGGTGGAAATATAGAGCTGTTGTATGGACTTTCAAATATATTAGAAGGGTACATATGGAAACCAAGTAGCCAAAGACATGCTCTGATGGTCTGTGATATTATCAGTTTATTGCTTCCCACCTCCAAATCTACCATTCATTGCCTGCTTTGCAATAATTTAGATGGACCCTAAAAGCATTTCTCTTTTGCATTAAACATGATGTTAAAGTTTGTCAGTAGAGGGCACTAGAGGAACTTTGCAATAAGAAGGAGATTCCTTCCCTGGTTCCAGTGTGCTCCCAGATGCTTTTTCTTGCTCCTCAGGCCCGGCTGTCAGTGATACATGTGGGAGATGTCTAGTGGTACTTATTCCCATTAAGTTTCATTGGCAATCTTGTGGATGGCTTCCCATCAAGTTTTTGTTTGTTTGTTTTGTTTTAGAGGGGGCAGAGGGACAGAGGGAGAGGGAGAGAGGGAATCTTAAGCAGGCTCCATGTCCAGTGTGAAGCCAGGCATAGGGCTTAATCTCACGACCTTAAGATCATGATCTGAGCCAAAATCAAGAGTTGGACACTTAACCAACTGAGCCACGCAGGTGCCCCTTCCTGTCAAGTTTTATAGGCATCCCCATGAGTGGATTCCTAGTGAGTTTTGTAGACCCTCCAGTAGTCAGCTTCACAGCAGTGGTCTACCTGTGCCTTGGGAGGGGTATTTCCAGCTGTTAGTTCCAACTATAGTGCCCTGCCTGCTAGCCTCAGCTTCCCTGCACCTGGAAGGTATTTCTGGCTTAGCAGTTCTGGCTACAATTCCCTATCCACCAACTTCAGCTCAATTGTGCTCTAAAGGAGTATTTCTTGATTACCCAGCAATTATGGATCAATCTGGCCTGGGGAAACTCAGTGAACCTCTCTGCCATTCAATGGTTTCTAACAATACATTCTCCAATGAGTTCTGGAGTTAGAGGATCCTCTTCCAAATATATTCCTTCTTTGGGTGTATCCCCTCAGCCCTAGAGTATTCTTCAGCATTCTTTTTTATCCCACTATAGTAAATTATGTTTAAAATCCTTGTATTAAACTTTCCCTCTTCAAATTACTTTGAATACTAGTAATAGAGTTTTCTGCCTCAGTCTAGAGTAATTGATATACTTACTACCTATCTATGAAATTTGAAAGGAATCTTGTGTGAGATTTCTTTCTCTTTGAAAGAAATTTTTATGCATAGGAGATTTTATTCTAAATATCTCAGTGGATGTTATCCACTTTGGGGCTTAATTCTTACTCTGGAATACAAAGCATATGTCAGGGATGTGGTAGACCTATTGACTACATGGTAATTAGAGTATTCATATCATAGGAGCCATGAGGATAGGTCATCACTGACCTGTGTGATGGTTTCCAGGATGGAGAAAAGATTAGAGTTCCCTTGAACCACTTCTAATTATAGATAAGAATTAGGCTTTCACTAGCTTAAGTAATCTCACTGCTTAGTGGACCTACTCAAAGAACAGATCCCTCTAGTCATAAACCAACCTCAGGGGTCAAATTTTTTTTAGGTTACCCAAATCATTTTATGGGACTGGATCAAATTGGAAATCTTGGGGTAGTGGTCTGAGATCAATGCAGGACTCTTTCAGATGTTTAAGTAGTTGAGAGAAAACCCTGGAGCACAACCCACTAAGAAAGATGTTCTCAGGTTCTGGAAGACCTCAAGACCCCTCCTTGACTTTCATATCATGGTCTTAGTTGGAAAATGGCTGCCTTGATAGTTATTAATAGTTATTAATACCTAGAGAAGCCTCAAATAAGGTGAAGAAATCATGGAGATGGTGCTCTCTCTACTCAATTATCTTAAAAAGATCTTGACAAAATTGTCAGTTTTAGCAAAAAGGAAACTAAGGAAATATGGGATTCAGGTCCTTCCCCCTCACAAAAACACTACACCAATAAAGCTTGAATAAGTAATTGGAAAATAATTTAATCTTTCAAATGATCTCATTCATTTTTTGTTTATTTTTTTAATTGTATGTTCTCTGCCCTTTCCCCCACCATTATCTATAAGCTCCATAAGAGCAAATATATTTTCTGTCCTGTTTACCACTGCATTGCTTGCATCTTATGTGTTCTCTGTGAGACAAATTCACTGATATCCCACCAGTCCTGCTTCATTAGACTACTTCCAGTAGTATTAAATCACGAGACATCAGTATATGTCTGTTGAACGAATGGCAGATATATTGTCTAACTTTTCATTTAGCACATTGCCTGTTATCTTTTACACTTAGTATTTATCTATTATCTAATTCCTAGTAAAGCAATATTTGGTGTATTGAAGTTGGGATAATGTTCCCCCCCCCTTTTTTTTCAAGATAAAATTTAAAAGTTAATAATTTTATGACTCCATTTAAACATTCTGTTGTAGCTCCTGAAAAAGAACTTAAGCAGTTTCCTAATAGAAATGCTCTAAATACTAATTTAGAAGAATCTTTTAAAGTATAATTAAGTGATCAACACCAATGAGGTAATCTGTCACATGGGCCCTCCTCACCCACCAAGGGAAAATGAGGTTATCTACCTAATAAGACCCCCTGCCCTTCCACTTAAGGGAAGATGACCTTGCCTGGAACAATCTTTTCTTTTACTAACAACTTTCTTGCCCCACCCACCTTCCTATAAAAACTTTTCATACCCTACAACCCAGCAATTGCACTACTAGGTATTTACCCAAAGGATACAAAAACACTGATTCAAAGCAGTACATGCACCCCAATGTCCATAGCAGCATTATCAACAATAGCCAAATTATGGAAAGAGCCTAAATATCCACCTACTGATGAATGGATAAAGAAGATGTGGTGTGTGTGTGTGTGTGTGTGTGTGTGTGTGTGTGTATGCAATGGAATATTACTTAGCCATCGAAAGGATGAAATCTTGCCATTTGCAATGACGTGGATGGAGTTAGAGTGTATTATGCTAAGTGAAATAAGTCAGTCAGAGAAAGACAAATTATGCTAAGTGAAATAAGTCAATCAGAGAAAGACAAATACCATATGATTTCACTCATATGTGGAATTTAAGAAACAAAACAGATGAACATAAGGGAAGGGTGAAAAAAGAGGGGGAAGCAAGAGATTCTTAGCTATAGAAAACAAACTGTTGATGGAGGGAGGTGGGCAGGGGATGGGCTAAATGGGTATTAAGGAGGGCACTTGATATAATGAGCGTATAACTAATGAGTTATATGCAACTGATGAATCAGTAATTCTACTCCAATATTACCCTATATGTTAACTAACTAGAATTTAAATAAAAACTTGAAAGAACAACAAAAGATAAAATATTTGATAAATAGTAAATAATGAGCAAATGAAAAAAAAATTTCATTTTGTACAACTCCTTAGATCTCCCCTCTACTAGCTCAATTGGATACTGCTCAGTTCATGAATCATTTACTAAAATCAATTAGATCTTCAAAAAATAATATAGTTAAGTATTTAAGGTAAAAAGGCATTTAAAAAGAAAAATCTAGTGATACCTTCAGGAAAAAAAGAGAGTAATCCATTTATGAAAAGTAAGTAGTAATTAGATCTTTAATACAGACTTATTTAACACACTTCAAAAAATGTGATTAAATTCATCAATTGAACCTGCTTACTTCTGTTCCTAAGGCAGTTTACTAAAGTGTACTAATCATCACAGCATGTGCCAAATAGTGAACTAAACACTTAACATGCATTATTTCACTTAATTAATTAGTATATGTGTAAAGAATGCAAAAAGACCTTGAATGTGACTAAATCTACTGATCATTGGTTTATAAACTCATTATAGAGTTTCACTTAGAATTCAAGTTTGTTTGATTTAGAAATTTGTTCCCCACCCTCCCTGATCTGTCAGAATTTTTCTCTCTCAAAACAATCATGGCTGGTCCAGTGAGTGCCACCTTAGTGACTAGGGCCCAGTTTTGGTTTCTTAAAGTGGAGAAGACTCCCACAAAGTCATGGGCTCCAGAGGTCTAGAATCATAGGTTAAGTCAGGGGTGTGAGCTGGTGGTGGGGCATTTAAACACCAACTGTGATGCAGCAAAAGTAAGATTTGAGGCTCTGGTTCTAAAACTAGAAGTTCAGAGGTGGGTATGGTTTAGAGACAATAAACAACAGATTGTGAAAAAGCTCAGGACTGGAGGGGTTTGGTTTGATTATTGCAACTATCCATAGATATTTTGATACCTCATCCTCATTGGTCCAGGGGAGGATGGTGTGTTTATCTGGTTTAGAAAACTATATATAAGGAAGATCATTACTAGTTCTGTATCATAAACATTTGATTGTTCACTTGGAAGCCCCTTATTTTTCCTAGATGTGTTCTATCACCACTGAATTTCAGAGAACTTTATACCCCTCCCCACTTCTTGCATTCCAGTTTTCCCTGGAGTGGCTTCCTCACAATCTATTCACCCCCAATTCCTTCTTCATTTACCCATATTCTCCCAAACATCCACTTTATGAAAAATTAAAGCCCAGCAGTAGTTCTGATAAGAGACAATGCTTAATGACTTGGAACCAAAGGATCTGGAAGAAGACAACTTATTACTAGATTATTTATTCCAATTCTTTAATTTTAAAAATATACTCATTCAGTATTTTTTATTGAGCACCTAAAATGCACTGGGCACTGTTTTAGAACTGAGGAAATAAAGGTGAATAAAAGAGATTAAATACTTGTCTTCATGGAACATACATTTTATTAGGGAGATAGATAATAAACAAATACATATAGAAATGTAATATAAATTGTAGGTAAAAGCTATAAAGAAAAATAGAGCATGATAATGGCATAGAGAATGATAGAAGGAAGAAAAGTGAGATCTTCTAAAAAGTGAAATTTGATCAGATAATTAAATAAAATGAGGTGAAAAGATCCACATTGGTGCTATGAAAAAAATGTGTCTAAGGAAAACACAAGAACCCCACAATGTTCTAGGGTGGAAAAACATTTGAGGATCAGGAAGAAGGCCAGTGAGGCTGAAAAGGAGTGGGGAAGAATGGAAAGAGATGTTACAGAGACAGACAGGCCAGGTCACACAAAGGCCTTGAAGGCTGTGGTGAAGAATTTGGAATTGATTCTAACACAGTAGGTAACCATTAAAGTATGTTAAGCAAGAGAAAGAGATGACATATATTCTTTAAAAGTATATTGAAGAATATATTGAAGAAGAGCAAGAGAGAATGCAAGGAAACCAGTCAGGGGCTCTTGAAGTTGTCAAAGTGAAACATGATGATAGTTGGGATGAAGGCAGTCATAAGGGATGTGGTAAGAAGTAGTCAGGCTTGGGATATATTTTTTGAAGTTAAAGTCTACAGCACTTTTGGTTGATTGCATAGGGACTGTAGTGAGGATAAGAGAGGGGTCAAAAGTGACTGCAAGGTTTTGGATGTGAGTGGCTGTGTACATCACGTTTAATGAGATGGGAAAGGCTAGGAGATAATCATGTTTTGGGGGGCAACCAATAGTTTAGATGTTTTAAACTTGGATACTTCTTAGGCATTCAAGTGGAATCATCAAACAGGCAGTGAATATAAAAATACAGAATTTGGGAGAGGTACAGAATGGAGTTATCAAATTGTGGAATCTGTTGCATGTTAATGGTATTTTAAGCCGTTGGACAGGATGAGATGCCCTGTGGAGGAGGTATAGAGAAAAGAGACTGAGGACTAAGTTCTGGAGCACATCAATGTTTAGCAGTTAAAAAGAAGAGAAACCAGCAAAGGAGATTTGGAAGGAGTGTTCAATAGAGTGGGAGAAAAACCAGTGGTTTTTTAGAAGCAAAGTGAATAAAATGTTTGAGAAAGGAAGAGCTAAAGTTTAGTTATTGAGCATGCAAGAGCTATGTTGTTGGTGACACTGACATAAGTAATTTCAATGGAGTAATGAAAGTCTGACTAGAGAATATTCAAGAAGAACTGGGAAATGAAGAAACATTTTTTAAAAATAGGGGTCAGAGAAATGGGACGGTAGCTATAGGGGATGTCAGCTCTAATAAGGATTTTATTTTTTTAATGAGAGATATTAGAAAATGTGCATATGCTGACAAGAATGATCTGTCATGCCTAGACTTCTGAGTTTGAGAGGAGGACACATTGTCAGACTTTTATTTGTCAAAACAATGTGTCGGGAGAGGAGGTAGTTTTTGTTGACATCTTCATTAGAATCAATAGCATTGTATATGAATAGCTTCAGATTTGCTCTTTTAAGACAAACATAAATAACTTCTCAGGGTTTGCTCTTCCTTACACAGATTCCCAGGCATCCAGGCATGTGGCAGGTGTGGCAGACCTGCCAAGCAGTGTGTCTGATCTCGTGTGATGGATTGGTGGGTTTTGATGAATGGCCCATGCCCCACAGCACCATTAGAGCTGACTGACTCTGGCAAGATTAATTGTTTTAGATTGTACAGACATCTTTCAAGAGGGAAGTATTTCTGTATATCTATCTGCTGTCCATCACAAAGGGGTCCCTTGGAGCTTGTCATAATCTATAAATAGGAACAAAACATTTTCATACCTATGAAGGATGCTTTCAAATATTTCTTCAGTACTTTTATATTCTCAGGGCCAATACAAATATATTGGTTTTCTTTTGTAGTTGTTAAACCCTTCTTGTAAGTTAATTTATCCCTAGCACCATTTAGGAGTGAAAATTAAAATTGAAAGGTCTAAAGAGCTTAATATGATGGCTTAATCTAGTTTGTGGCACATAGCAATTATCATATTATAAAAATTTGTCTACATGTCATAGTTCCCTTGAGAGATACCATAGGGCCTGGAATATATCAAGTATTCAATAAATGTTTGTTAAGTGAATTAATTTATGAGTGAGATACATAACCCTATTTTAGAGGTAATGGTACTTTAAAGAAATATTTTAAAGGCTTTGACCTTTTCCTTAGAAGGAACAAACTGATAAAGAAAAGGTATTTCCAAGTGACATATATACTATTTATTTTTAGTCAAACATTTCTATAGAGCTTATTATATGGCAGAGACTATAATAATTGCTTTACAAATATTAACTGAGGTAATTTCTTAAGTCAGTATTATTATCAGCATTTTACACATAGGGAAACTGAGGCATGGAGAAATTAAGGAAGGTTACACAGCTAACAAAGGGCAGAGCTGATACTCAAACCCAAACATCTAACTTCAAAACTCTAACCATATGGTTTGCCAAACCATAATGTTTGGCAATTGATTTAATGGAAATTATTTTTCAGAATCAATTACTGTTGACCAGGAATCCACTATAATCAGAATGCTGCACTTGGAACTGCTTTGAAGTTTGAGAGATTCATGGTTTGGGATCCACCAGACTAATAGTTACTGCTCATTATATACTTACTATTGCCAGATATCATACCAGGTTTTTGTTTTGTTTTGTTTTAAAGATTTCTTTACTTATTTTAGAGAGAGGGCAAGTGAGGGGAGGGGCAGAAGGAGAAGGAGAAACTTCAGCAGACTCCGTGCTGAGTGTGGAGCCAGTGTGTGGCCCAACCTCGACCCTGAGATCAGGGCCCAAACTGAAACCAAGTCAGATGTGCAAACAACTGCACCAGCTGGGGGCTCCACACTAGGTTCTTTGTATGTACTACCTCAATTCTGAAATGGTGAATCTGAGCAACAGGAGTTTTTACCCTATTTGACAGATAAGGAAACTAAAGTGTGAATGGAAGAACTGGAAATCAAACCCACACATGTCTTATTTCAAAGTCAGGGCTCTATAGAGTGACTCAACAGGGAAAATAAAAGGACCTATTTAAATAAGTCAACTTTGTAGAGAAGATAGAATGAGCTGGGTTGAACTACAGTGTTTTTTGAAGTTGGAATTGAGTTTAAGGTTGTTTTGTGTAAAAATTCCATTTCATAACATCTGAAAATAAAAATTTCCACTGTTTTTAGTTTTATGTTTTGATTAATAATTTTGTTTTAATTCCAGTGGAAAACCATGGAGAAACAAAGAAAAGAAGTGATCAGTATCAATAATAAAAATGAAAGTACCTATTCTTGGCACAAAAATAATTCATTGTTTTTGTCTTCTTAAAGAAATTTACTGTTACTAGGAATCAGTTTTGGGCTTCATCTTCTCTTGTTCACCTATAGTTCGATCAAAGTTATGAGAAAATAATAACTGACCTTTAATCTACCTTGACCAGCTGCCATATAAAGTACTTTACATCCACTGCCTAATTTAATCTTCAGAATAACCCTATTAGTTAGATACTATTATTATTTCACTGATTAGGAAACTGAACTAGAGAAGTAATCACTTGCCTAAATTCACTCAGATAATAAGTAGCAGAGGTGAGATGTTAATTATGGTCTATGTGATTCTAAAGTTCATTAAGCATATTTGTTGTTAATTACAGCATTCAGGGACACTTGTGTGGCTCAGTTCGTTGAGCATCTGCCTTCAGCTCAGGATATGATACCAGGGTCCTGGGATCGAGTCCTGCATTGGGCTCCTTGCTCAGCAGGGAGTCTGCTTCTCCCTCTCCCTCTGCCTGCCGCTCCCCCTGCTTGTACTCTCTCTCTCTCTTTCTGACAAATAAATAAATAAAATCTTTAAAAAATTACAGCATCCAATAATAACAGCTTAACTATTTAGAAAGCACTTCTATATCCCTTATCACATTTAATTTGAACAATTTGGGGAGGTGGGAAAGTCAGATAAAAGAAAGACCAGAAAGATCTTGAGTTAAGAAAAGCTTTTTTAAACAAATGAACAAAATGCTGTATTAAAGTTAAGTACCACTGTTCATCAAAAGATATCTTTAAAAGAAAGAAAATGTAAGCCACAGAACGGGATAAAATAATCTCAAAACTTATACCCAACAAAGAAAAAAGACTCTTTAAAATTAATGGGAAAAAAGGCAGATAACCTCATAGAAAAATGAGAAAAGACTTTGACAGGAACTTCACTGAGGATATCCACAGACGAATAAACATGAAAAGGTGCTCAACTTGATTTTCATCAAGAAATGCAAATTAAATTCACAATACAATACCATTTTGGCTAAAACAAAAAGGTGTTTTTGAAGGTATGGAGTGATGAGAACCCTTATATACTGCTGGTGGGAGGATAAATTTCAGATACTTTGGAAAGCTATTTGGCAATTATTTACTAAAGTTGAATATATACATTCGTACCCCATGACCCAAGAATGCCACTCTTAAGGGCATACTCAACAAAAATGCATATATAGGCACCTAAAGACATACAATTATGGTCTATAGAAACATTATTTGTAATACTCTAAAATTGTAAACTCTCCAAATGTTTATTGACTGTCAAATGGATAAATATGTGTGATGTATTCACATAATGAAATGCTATACAGAAATTACAATAAACTGCAATTGTACACAATAACATGGAAGAATCTCCCAAACAAAAAGACAGATACAAAATAATACATGCTATATAGTTCTGTTTATATACATTTCAAAAACAGAGAGAACTAATCTATACAGTTAGAAGTAATAATAGTGATCACAATTGGGGATGGTAGTGATTGGAAAAGAGCATGAGAAGAGCATGTGTTAAAACAATGTATTCTGTTGTTGATGGATGTTGGTGTTGTTTTCCATTTTTGGCTGTTATGAATAGAGCTGCTTTGAAAATTTTTATATACATCTTTTGATGGACATACATGTTTTATTAATATTTCTTGCTTTATACTCTACTGATATTAACATAGTCATACCAATTTCCTTTTTGTTAATGTTTGTATGGTATATCTTTTTCATTCTAACTATGTCCTTAGAAGACTGTCTTGTGGGAACAACCTAAGTGTCCATCAATGGATGAATGAATAAAGAGGCTATGAGATATATCTATATACTTACATATAGATATATATGGATATATGCAATGGAATATTATTCAGCCACAAAAAACACAAGGGAATCCTACCATTTGTGACACTATGGATAGAACTTGAAAGGCATTATGCTAAGTGAAATAAGTCAGAGAAAGAAATACTGTTTGATCTCACTTGTATTGGCATCTATTTAAAAACACACATATATACAAAACTCACAGAAAAAGAGATAGGATTTATAGTTATCAGAAGTATGAGGTGGGGGAAAGGGAAATTGGAGGAAGATGTTTAAAAGGTACAAACTTCCAGTTATAAGATAAAATAAGTATACTAAAGATGTAGTGTACAATATGATGGGTATAACACTGCTATATGATATGTAGAAAACTTAAGAGAATAGATTTGAAAACTTCTGATCACAAGGTGACTTTTTTTCTTTTCTCCTTATTGTTTCTATGTGAGATGATTGATGTTAAATAAACCTACTGTGGTAATCATTTCACAATATATGTAAATCAAACCATCATGCTATACACATTAAATTTATATACTAATGTATGTCAATTTCACTTGACCCTTGAACAACACAGGGGTTAGGGGTACCGACCCCCAGGCAGTTGAATATCCACATTTAACTTTTGGCTCTGCTAAAACTTAACTACTAATACCTAACTGTGGACTGGAAGCCTTACTGATAGCACAAACAGTCGATTAACACATATTGTGTGTGTTATATGTATTCTATACTGTATTCTTACAACAGAGTAAGCTAGAGAAAAGACAATGTTATTAAAATTATATGATAAGATACAATTACAGTCTTACTGTATTTATTTCAAAAATCCATATTTAAGGGGACCCATACAGTTCGAACTCATGTTGTTCAAGGCTCAACTGTATTTCTCAATCTGAAAAAAGTTCTAAAAAAGACTGTCTCTTGTAAACTGAATTTAAAAGACAAGGTTAGTCTTTTATTTGAAGTGTTTAGTTCATTTATATTTAATGGTTAGTCTTTTATTTGAAGTGTTTAGTTCATTTATATTTAAAAATATTTTAAAGATTTTATTTATTTGACAGAGAAAGAGAGCACAAGCAGGGTGGACAGCAGGCAGAGGGAGAAGCAGGCTCCCCATTGAGCAGGGAGCCCGAGGCGGGACTCGAACCCAGGACCCTGGGATCCTGACCTGAGCTGAAGGCAGATGCTTAACGACTGAGCCACCCAGGAGTCCCTAGTTCATTTATATTTAATGTATTATTGGTAGTTGGTTTATTTCTATCATCTTGCTATTTACTTTCAATTTGTCCCAGCTGTTGTTTTTTATTCTTCTTTTTTGCCTTATTTTGGAATAATCAGATATTTTTGTAATTCATTTTCTCTTGTATATTTATTACACTTTCTTGTATTGCTTGTGTACTTTTAGAACTACAGTAATTTCTCTTGTCTGGAAAATGGGTTGAGGGGTAGAAATGATCCCCATACTCCTCAGTGTTGCACTTATGACCATGAGCGCCAGGTCACTCATAGTTCAGTTCAACATATTCCTCTGTTCTCTGAATTTCCTGAAAACAGGTGTCTGGATTTAAGGATTTGACCAGACTCTGGTTGCATCTCTTTGGCAAGACAACAAATGATGTTGTATTCTTTCATCAGGGGACATGTAATGTCTGAACTTCATTCTGTCTTTATGTTAGCAGCTGTTGATGTTTGTGACTAGATCCATTAAGTCTGAGGATGCCAAAATGGTGATATTCTAATTTGGTGTCATCCAATAGAAATGATGTGATCCACCGAAGTGAATGACATACGTAATTATAAATATTCTTGTGGCCATGTCAAAAAAGTTAAAAGGAACTTTTAAAATTAATTTTGATATTTTTAACACAATATATAAAATTATCATTTCAACATGTATTCAATATAAAAATCATTGAGATATTTTACATTCTCTTTTTTTGTACTAAATCTTTGAAATCTGTTATGTATTTCATATTTATATCACATTTTAATTTGTACTAGCCAAATTTCCTGTGCTCTACAGACATGTGACTGTGAACTATCATATTAGATTGCACAATTTTAACTCCTTTATGTTTGTAATTAGCTGGAGTAATTTTATAAGGAGATGCTTCTTTCCAATCATAATTTTCAAGTTCACAGGGGAAGATAGAGATAGAATATCCAAAAATTACTGATTTGCTTTATTCAACTCTATATACATGGCAGTTTCAGAAAACAGTACTATTACTATCATCCCACTGTAATTATTTAAAAGAGTTAAAATTTCTTTTGCATATTCCCTCCCATTTTGCCTCATGTTTTACTATTTCTATATTGACAGAACATATATTCATTACCATATATACTCTTTCTTTTACTTATTTAATCTTCATTCTGCTAGTAACTGTATATTTAATGCTCAAAAGTGTTTGTGCTGTTTCTCTAGTCATTTTGGTTGTCTAAATGAAGCTTTGTTTTCCAGAAGATTCCTCAGGTAGAGTCCTGGGAACAATATTTTTTGAGTACTTGAATGTTTCTGGCAAATATTCCAGGCTCTTTCTCTTTGAAAGTAAGCTTTTCTGGAAGTGAAATTCTCAGCTCACATTTTCTTTCCTTGAGAATGTTTGTTACTCCTTTGTTTTATTTTTGGCATTCAGTGTTGCTGTAAGAAAATATGGTAATAGTTAAATTTTGTTCTCTATATGTCACTTGTTCTTTTTTCTAGCTGTGCAAAGGATGTTTTTCACATATGTGTAATAATTTATATTGTCTATAAATATAAATACATATAATAAATATATATATAATCTTTATTTATATATGTATTTTGATCATTCTGTATATATGGTATAGATCATTCTGTATCAGTATTCTTGGATATACAGTGTGATGTTTCAGTGTATAGTTTCAAATTTTAAAAATTATTTTAGAGAAATTTTCTTGAATTTTGCTTTTATTTTTTTTTTTTTTAGTTTAGTATTTAGTTCCCTTGCTTTGGTTTTCTTCTTTAAGTCTCTTATTACCTATACTTTTGCATTAATCTACATAGATTAATATGCATAGATCTTCTTTGCATATCTTCAATATGTGCCACTTTCAAGACCTTTTTATCTCTTTTTTCATTTCTTTTTGATTCTGACTTTTCCCTCTTTTTAGTTTACATTTCTCTTAAGCCATTTTTTGCTGTGTTTATATACTTTTGTGTTACTTCTAGTTTGATCTTCATTTCTAAAAATTTTTTATTTCTAATTCTTTGAAGTCTGTCACATCATTTCTGAGCTTTTCTAACTCTAATTTGTGCTGTTATTTAATATCTTATATCATCTTATTAATGGCTTTTAGCTAATTTTGGAATGTATGCTGCTACTTTTTTTTATATTTGAGCATGTTTTTGTGGCATGCTTTCACTGTCTACAGAGATGTTATCCTGGCTTTGTTTCTCTCTTTGCCTTACATCCATACATTTACATCAGATATCCCTGTTCTCATTTTTTATTTCACTCCCAGAAATTTCTTCTCAGTATGGGGACTTATCTTGGAAAGAGACCCTAATGGGTCACTTTTGAGAGTTCATAGGGCCCAGAGTGCAACAGATACTTTATGCCTTACTGCAGCCTTATTAATTTCACCCTCTATTGGATTGGGCAAAACCCTTTGCAGTTTTAGATGCTCTGTCAGCTGGCACTCATTGCACCTGTTTGGTATTTTGGGGTTATCTTAATCTGAGGTCCATCAGACATCCTATTATTTCCTTCTGCTTTCTTCTGCACAGATGCCAGTAACACACAAATCTTGCAGCTGTTGGTGGTTTGTCCTTGTCCACTTACTTTGAGGTTAATTGGGATACTTTGTCATTTAGTTTTGTTGTAAATGTCCTTTGGTTTTTGTTTTACCATCTATTTTGATGTGGAGATTTTGGAAAATGCAAAAACTATGCTGCCATCACAGTTACCATCTTTCTGGAATATGGTGCTGTTTTAAATTAGCTTCCTGAATATTCAAATTCCCAAAGTGAACACTTCATTGACACCTGACTAGGCCATTCTTGTACTCTCTGTAGGGTATGGTAGGATGAATTTGGACATTATAGTATATATTGAGTTTTGGCTTATGAACATCTATCATCCACCATCTGGACTAAGAAAGCATATTCAGGATTACAGAAAGCTGAATTCTATTTTTGATGAATAGTGACTGAGACTAAGGAAGAGCACCATTTCAACACAAAAGGTCTGGAAAGAACCCCTAACAAGAAGGAAATGGAAACTCAACTCCATCTAGAAAACTTGAATTAAAATCCTCATGATGCACTTACTATCTCTTTGACTTTGGGGAAGTCATTTATATTAATTGAAATTTAGGGTTATTTTTTAATTTCTAAAACACTTTCTTTACTTGGCTAGGAATATTGGGTGGGAAAAGCAAAAGATGCGATGTTTTAGAGAGATCCTTTAAAGCTAGCAAGTCACTCGTTTAAATTATTTTTGTTACATCTTTTCTAGATATTACTTCTGTGGTCTTATAAAAACCAATTGTGGATCCTCTTTAGCCTTAGGGCTATATGCCACTTATTGGAACTGTACCAGCAGGCCCTGAAGTGAAGATGAAAAGGAGAGGTTAAGAATTGCATTACTAAGCACATTGATATATGATATAAATAAATACCTTTTGAAAGTGATGAAATGACATCACTGAGACTTTTGAGGGTTCCCTAAGAAAACATTAATAAATAGCCTAGATACAACATTTTTTTTAATGCAACCCTTTGTTGATAACACTGGTAAATTTTGGCTTCTGCATTCAGTCTGGCTGGACACCTTGGGCCAGGCAACCATCTGCCTTGGATGCTTCAGGTGTTGTTGTGGCTAAGTGTGAGACCAAATGACCTTTGAAACACCTTCCATGATTCTATTATTTCATTAGAAAGCAATGTATATCTTTACAAGTTGCATTATACTATGTTCACTATATTTTCCAAGTAAACTATATATATATATAAAATAAAGTTGAAGAATTAGTGAAATGGAAAAGCTCAGGTGATCATGACTTTCACATTAATTTGTATCAGTGATGTAGGATAGAGGTAGGGATAGGATAGAGATACAGTGTGCCTATGTCCTGGACTAGAGGTAAAAGTTTGTATATGGATCAACTGGGGAATAGATAATCACTCAGAAGTTCAACTTTGAAGAATATAGCTTTGGAGAAAAATACAGGGTCATGAGGTAGAACCCAGGTGATACAATTGTGTTTTTATAATTTTAAGTCATTTAAGGTCCAGAGTCTGTAGGTCTTGAACAGAAATAGGCATCCAAGTGTCTAAAAATATCTAGACCAGCATTATGAAAGATTTTTCCCTTCAAATATTGTCTCTACAAAATGCTCTCTGGAAAAATAAATCATGCTAAATGTTAATAAATAAATCATGCTAAAAATATTAAAAAGCACAGCTTGTTATATGCCCCTTTGGGAGAGTTGACAGGATATTAGCATATTAAAACACTGAAAAAGACCAAAGTTTAGAAACCTATTTATCCATCTGTAATCTAGTATTTCCAGGTGACACCCCTCCCTCTCTTTTTTCAAAAAGCTATTAATACATTGGAGACAAGTGGATATCTGAGGCAAACCTAAAATCTTTGGATCTAATAGTATGGACTGAAAGTTGGTGGGGATAGAAGTGTCATGGATTCATTTCCAGGCTTTAAGCAATCCTAATAATATTCAAGTGCCTGAAATTGGATGTGACCAAAAGTACAATTTCCAATTATATTAGTGGATACAAGGAAGAGCTGGAACCCCCACTGAAAATTATGGAAGGGCAGACTTGTTAAACATGAGGAGCAAAGGAGTTCCCACATATGGGAGTTGTCGGTTCTGTCTCTAATAGACATTTTCCTTCATGTCTTTGCACCATTCCAATAAGAGTTATCCACACCACTTCAAAATACCTGATTTTGTCATGCTCATCAGTGATCTTCACATGGCCAAAACCAAGTTTAGTTCTTATTCCTTATGTTTCTTCATCTGTCATCAGCATTTGGCACAGTTATTCACCCCTCCTCTTTGAAATAGTTTCTCTGTTTAGTGGAGCAGCATTCTTCTTATATTTCGTACCTCACTGACCACTTCTTTTCAGTCTCCTTTAATAGACCATTTTTACCTTTGTTTAAGTGCCTAGTTGTTTGAGGACTCGGCCCTTGAATTTTTTCTAATCTACATCTACTTCCTAGGTGATCTCATCGAGCTCCGTGACTTTGATGACCATCTCTTGCCTGATGAGATTCCAGCCACAACTTCCTTCCTATTGCTACATTCCACTGCTAGAGCCTCTCTGAAGTCTAAATTTCATAGGCACATATCTAACTGCCTACTCAGCTTCTCTGTTTGAATATCTAAATTGGCATTTCAAACTTAATATATCTAAAATAGACTTCTTAATTTTCTCCCCAAACTCTTTCCTCCCCTAGTCTTCCAGATCTCAATAAATGTAATCCCATCTTTGGGATCCCATCCACTCGCTTGGGTTAAAATCTCTGGAATCATCTTCATTCTTCTCCTTTTCTTAAACCCTGTATCCAATTTATTAGCAAATCCTGTTGCTTTACCTTCAAATTATAGTTCATGTCTGACCATTTTACTCCACTTTTGCCAACCTCAGTCCAACCCATCATCATTTCTCTTCTGGATTTCTTCAAAAACCTCCAAACTGGTATTCCTGCTTCTATTCTTGCTTCCCTAGGGTGTTTACCACACAGCAACAGAGTTTTTTTTTTTTTTTTCTTAAACTAGGTCAGGTCAGGTCAAGTCTCTGTTCAAGACCCTCCTTTGGTACCCCTCTTATTCAAATTATTATTATGGGGGACCACTGTTCCCAATAAGACTCTCTTATCCCCTCCCTCTGGCTTACTCCCCTTTACCCACAGAGGTGTCTTGCTGTTCTTTGAATACACTGAGCTGTTTATTATTTGAGAGCCTTTGCATTTTACTCTTCCTTCTGTCTGAGATGCTTCCTCCAGTTATATGCAGGGCTTACTTACTCTCTCATCTCATCAGATTGAGCTCAGAGAGGCATTTATCAGAGAGGCATTTCCTGACTGAGTTTTACAAAATAATGCTAATCTCCTCTGTACCACTCATTTAACCGCACTTTATTTTTCTTTAGAGCACTTTTCTCCCACCTATTAAAATGTTATATGTGTTTGTTTGTTGTTTGTTTCTCTCCTCTGGAATTATTATGATCAGAATCCTTGTAAAAATTATCTTTATTCTTTTATATTAGTTGGGTCCATGCTTAGTCTTTTTGCCTGTTGGGCCACCTCAGTCAAAACTCATGTTCCTCTCCTCTCCCTCTCCAGTGTTATTGTCCATGCCTTTTAGACATGACTCTCTCCCACCCACCTGCCCTCACATCCCCACTTCTCCTGGAGCGTCCATTACACGGGCATTCAGTTTTATAACAGAGTGTGGGACTTGCAGGGCCTCTGCCAA
This sequence comes from Zalophus californianus, assembly GCF_009762305.2. Classification (NCBI taxonomy): domain Eukaryota; kingdom Metazoa; phylum Chordata; class Mammalia; order Carnivora; family Otariidae; genus Zalophus; species Zalophus californianus. The sequence goes on from NC_045596.1 coordinate 63,670,606, forward strand.
AGCCCTGCTCACCCAAAGTCATTTAGTGAAGGAGTCCATTATGATTAGCACTTGCCGAGCAAAATCCCTCGCGATGGGGGCAGCCCACTCACAGCAGACACACTCTCCTTCTAATGGCATTCTGCTCTGTCTGGCATGCTTCCTGATGGGGACTCTGCCCCCCCTGGAAGAGCACCAAAGCACATAGAAACATCCAATAATGACAACAGCCACAGCAATAAAAAACAAATATTCACGGGATTGCCTGAAGAGAGACAAAAGAAACCAAGCTTTTCAGTCGCTGTGATTGTTCAGGTTTTCACCCCTCAGCATGATGGCACTGCTACGTCAGGCACCCGACGTCCTGTACTCTCTTGAAGTTTGGCGTGCTTGCTCCTCTAGAAGCCAGGTTCTTATAGAAGCTGAAAGTTTTATACTCCCAATCTCAAGAATCCTTTCATATGGGGAAAGAACTTTAAAAAAGGTCTTTCAGTTAAAGGCACCTGGGAAACTCTTCCAATAACCAGGGCAAGGAGTTTTTATTTTCAGGATATAATCACACCACAGAAGATTCCTCTTTTCCTATTCTCTGTTAGCATTATTGAGTCACCACTTCATTTGGGAACAAAAAGCAGGGACCAAGAGGAAGGAAAGTGTACATTTATTAAGAGTGTAATTAGGGCTTCACTCTTTCAATGAAGAATATTATATTAAGTCAGTAAAGTTTTTGGAATAGCATATTCTACCAAAAGATGAATTTCAAACTGTTTGTTCAAATAAAAAGTACATTAAGGGACAAAAAGCATGTTTTATTAAATTATCTTTATATGGCAGAATTTCTAGAACAGGGATAATTCAGTCACATATTATCCAGGTTATATATTTAAGCAAACAGGAATGCTTTGAGTAGATATAAATAATCAAAAGCATAGACCTAAATTGCAACCTTCTTCCTGAAGCAACTTCATTTATATGTTTTAACTAAGGAAAAGCTGAGAGAAAATTCCTAATAGTCTTCAAGAAGGTACAAGCATATTACATACTAAATGTGTTTATTTCCATGGAGAATACAATAAAGAAAATGAATTTCAGTGGGGGAGATTTAGGTAAAAGTTAGGTAAATTTTCAGAATGAATATTATTACACTTGGAGAGAGACTGATAATGAAGGAGGAACCACCTTAGCAGTGGAATTCTAGAAACTCTGACAACTTCAAACATTCATCCAGACTCTGAACATTTGGACAAGTCCTAGAATGTTTCTGTTTTTTTAATCATAAAATGAAGAGGTAGATCCTTCCAGGTCCTTCTCTCTATAAGGACATACTTGCTTGGAGGCAAAGGGCTACACTATTTGAATGGTTGAGGTCTTCCCAGGGAGAAGTTTCTTTATAATGAAATCTCATGACTGCAAATAGAAAGCCTGAGACTGTACTCTGACACAGCAGCTTCAGGGAGAACTTCTGGTTCTTTGTCCTCCTCTTCTGGAGGAAACAGACTTTCCCCACCTGTGGTTGCTGGCATGACACCACAGGAAGAGTTTATTTCCCCATCCTGATGACTGGGAAATGGCATGTGCACTAAGCCCTCAACAGCACTGAGGAGTTTTGGGGTGTGTGTCTTCAATACTGTGGGAGCTGACGTTCCCATTGCTGTTTCCTAGGAGGAAACAGCAGCTTCTGCCTGCCATATGTTCATATAACACTGCATGCCAACTTGCATGCCATATCATGCCAGCCTGGAAGCAAGTATGTTCACCAGGACTATATTAGCATCATTGTACTTGCAATCTAATTAATAATTAGCTATCTTCCTGCAGCCCTTGAAGACAAATGTGAGAGCAACTTTGTCATGTTTATTAAGAATACACTTATCTTCTGGTGTTTTAATATGGACAGTGGAAAAGGGAAATTTCAAAATCTTGGAGCATTGGTGAATCTGAGTGAAAGGTTCAAAGGACCCTTTGTACTTTTTCTTTGAAACTTCCAGGGAGTCTATAATCATTTCAAAATAAAAAGTTAAAAAAAATCTGTGACACAAACTCAAGGCTGACCTCATGTATCAATAGAGTAAGCAATAACTTAGATAGTATCATTCTAGGCATTTATAAAGTCTATATTTACAAAGTCCATGTCAAAGGCTAAAACTCTGATTCCATTCAATCTTTTGCAGCTCCCTTTAGTGTGAAAGAATGATTGAGGGAGAAATTATGAGAGGGTGTGTGATAGAAGATCAAGGAGGCTGACCTTTCTTGCTTTATAACCCTGCCCCAGGTGACCCTTGAGGACAGTTCTTCATTATGTTCTAGGATTGGGCTGCTGGCTAGGGAAGGCTCTGTGTTCTACCAGAGTACAAATAATTGAGAACCATTTTACAATTTTAAAGGAAAAACTTAAATGACTATGTATCTTGGACATCTTTACTTTGAAGACCTCTCAAGATAGTGGCAAGTAATTGCATACAGAATCTTTTATTCCTCTAAATAGAACTATATTTATGAATAAGGACAGTATGTGTATTTCTTTATGTAAAAAGGATCATAAAACATTTCTCTTGGGGCACCTGGATGGCTCAGTCAGTTAAGTGTCTGCCTTTGGCTCAGGTCATGATCTCAGGGTCTTGGGATCTAGTCCCTCATTGGTCCCTGTTCAGTGGGATGTCTGCTTCTCTCTCTCTCCCTCTGCCCCTCCCCACTGCTCACACTCTCTCTCTCTCAAATAAATAAATAAATAAATAAAATCTTTGAAAAAAACATTTGTTGCTCTCTGCACACTACATGGTGTGATTTTGTGATAGTTTAAGAAAACTTACATAATTGCTAAATAATTAAATATGTTTAGGGGAAATATTCCCTTTCAACTTAGAGAGTGAGTTACTGTTGGTACCTCATATTGTAAAGTTATTATTAATAGGGAAGTAGCTAGCTGTTTTCTAATTTTGTCACAAAAATTGAACTAAAATAAGAGCAATTTTTATTTAAGTAATGTTCAAATGTTAAATTCTTATTAAAAATGTTGTGAAATAGGAATTAGGCTGTATAAATTCATTTGGTTAATGTGTAAGCAGTAAGGCAAGAAAAAACCAGTAAAACTATATTAGAATAATACATTTTACACATAAAAGTCAACTCACAGTGTTGTTGCCAGTCTTCTGAAAATTAGGTAGAGGATGTGGTAGGGAGGCTGGAATGGTGAGCTAGAATCCAGAGCATCTGTGTTCTAATGCAGTGCTTTTTTTCTAACCATTAAACAAATGTAAAGTAACTGAAATAATGCCATATGCTTATTAGCGTATAACTATTCCTCACTAAAATTCATATATACTTGTGTATAAAATACACACATACATAATATATGTCATATACACAAATAAGGCTGTATTGTAAAAGTCATATCTTTGCAAGTAGTAAAAGCACTCCTTAAGACTTCAAAACTTGTACTTTTCCCAATAGCATCTACATATTTATAATTGATGTTGTCAAAAGAGAATTTGTACAATTTCCCAAACTTGTTGGAATTTTATTAAAAGAACCAAATTTCCTGGAAGGAAGTGATGATTTTATTCTAATTCAAACCAGACTGTTGGATATATATTTAGACAGGAAAAACTAAGTACAGTGGTTTGAATTGATATCTTGTGCAATAGCAGAAACCTAAAATATCTAATTGCTTATTTTATGGGCAAAGCAAGGGAGTAAACCCTTCACAGACGATGGAGTGAGACATGGAATAGAAGAAAAGAGGAGTAAAATGGGTTTTGAGCACTTACCTTTCTTCTTTCCTTTTGCTTTCTTTTAACTAGAAACTACAGTGATATTTACTGTATGAATTATATTTCAGAGGGAGATTTTTCTCTTGTAGGTTGTAACATCAGTGTTGCAGAATGATGCTAAAGAAGTAACAGATTCATAGGGAGTGGGTGGGGGCTTTCTTCTAGTTACCGACTGCTGCATAACATTAAAAAAATCATTTTACTATGCTCACAATTCTATAGGTCAATAATTCAAGGACAGTCTTCTCCATTATATTTAGAGCCTCAGCTTGGATGGTATGAACAGCTAGAGATGGCTGGGATGGCTGGGACCCTGGAATGTCCCAGTTGCTCCTTCTCTCATGTGTCCGGCACCTGGGCTATGATAGCTGGAACAGCTGGGGTATGGCTCTTATCCCTGGTTCTCCAAACAATTCCGCCACGTGGCTTCATTACAGCACAGAAATCCCAGAGTATTAAGCGTTCTTACATGGCACTTGGTTTCCCTTAGAGCAAGAGTTTCAAGATACAGGAAACAGAAACTGATGATCCTCTTAAAAATTAGATCCAGAACTGGCAAAGTATCACTTCTCGTGTGTTTGCTTGGTCAAAGCAATCAGTGGCCAGTCCAGATTCAAAGGACTCCATAGATTCCACCTTTTGATGGGGCAATGGCATATAAGTTCAAGGAAGGGAGGAGTTGAAAGTGGGCTCTTTGGAGATAAGCTACCATAAACCATAAGGAAAATTTTCAGTTTATGTAGTTTTGTAGATACTCATGTAATTTTTTGTTTTTTTAAAGATTTTATTTTTTTGTCGAGAGAGAGAGAGAGAGAGAGAGAACAGCAGAGGGAGAAGCAGGCTCCCTGCTGAGGAACCCAACATGGGACTCGATTCCAAGACTCCGGGACCATGACCTGAACCAAAGGCAGATGCTCAACAGACTGAGCCACCTAGGTGTCCTGATACTCATGTAGATGATACACTATTTTTATAGGTTAAAAAAAAAATCCATGGGTTAAAAGAGTATGTATGGAAAGTCAATTTCAGACATAAATTCAGAGGAAGCTGGAACACAGTAAGTTTTATTAGACTCTGGAATAGTCTCCACAGGGGGGAATATTAGGAGAGACCAATTGCCTGAGTCACTTTAAATTAGGCTGGAAAAAAATATGCTGTAAGGGATCAGTGTTGTTTTGGCAAGGAAGTACTATTGGTCTTTTTAACTCCAAATATCTATGATGTGTTGCAATATATGTATTCTTTTGTGGCCGATAAAACTATGTCATAAAGTTCACTGAACTGTTAACATTGTCTGTCCATTTTGAGGATTATATCCAAGCATGTGACCAGGTCCCGGGGATGCTATTGAACTGCGTAATCAATCACCCAATGCAATTTGTTGGTGTGTTAAAGGATGTTAAGTACATTGCTGCTGTGAAACTCCGCTACCCACAACTCTTCTTCCTCTTCTGTGAAAACAAAAAAGTGCAGGAATTCTTTTATCAGGCTATTTGCAAGTCCCTTGCTCCTCCACGTCAGCTGCCCTTGGCTGCAAGATAACCATAAAACATTTACTGCAAAGCCATGAAGAATCCATATGTCCATTTGATGTGTCAGGCCACCAAGAAGCCAGAGCTTGTGGGGTAGCATAAGGATATCTGAAGGTGACACATGCTGTCAGTTGATGAACAGAGATGCAGAAGGGGATTCTGGCAGCCTCTGTCTTGGCCTTGACAACTTGTGATGGTGACCAGGTGGGGTGTGTTATCTTAATAGTCTGGAGCTCTTGTGAATTATTTGCTGATAGATGTAAACAGCTGTTATTCTTGGTAATGGAAAGCAATTAGAAACATCTGTACTCTTGGCTATGAGTAATGCCTCCTATCCTCACTGCTCCCAAGTGCCAATTGGAAATAACTACATCATTGAGATGGTGTTGGCAATTCTACACTGCATTATGGGCTGATGATTAGTACTGAGCTGTGAAGAACAAGAGGTGAAGTGCGGGAGAAAGAGCCGTTACCTGGGATTTATGAGGCAGAGGGGAAACACTGCTTTATCTGTGCAACAGAAAGCAAGCATTATGGCTTTGGGAAAGGCACATTTGTATTAATCTCAGAGATACCTCAGTATAAAAAGTTACCAGTTCCTAGAAGAAACTGGTTCATTGACAAGTCTAACCTAGTGATTAAGCATGGGCCACAGAAGTTGGGACTGTTCAGGTTTGCCTCCCAGGCCTGCTACCTGTGTGACTTTGGGCAAGTTGCTTAACCTCTCTTAGCTTTAGTTTCCTCATCTATAAAATGGATATGACACCTACCCTATAGCACAGCTATGAGAGTCAAATGAATTTGTATATGAAAAGTGCTTAAAACAATGCATGGCAAATAATAAGTACCCAGACAATCTTAGCTGTTGTTGTTATTAAACACCTACTGTGTATTTGTTCCTGCTAGCCTGAGGAACATTCAAGGTGGCTACTCTCATGGTGATCATTATTAGTGTAATGTTCATAAAAGCGTCTAATCTAGAGGCAAGTACATACAAGAAACTTAACATTAGTTTATTTCTCTTTTCTTTTGCTTTCCAGGGAAGGAGTTATATGTTAGTTTCCTAAAGACTGGAAACTAGGACCTATGATGGGTCCTAGACAGTACCACTGGTCCTAGTTGTTGATGGCTTGAAGGAAATATGAATCTGTAAGTGGATACTTTCAGGGTGGATAATAATTAATTAGAAGAGCTGTTGTTAGATTTAAGTAATTATATTCTAATACTGTCTCATCCCAGAGATTGCCATAGATTTTTTTTTCTTTCTGATGCCCGTTAAGTACACAGCACACACATATTGCCAAATTGAAATATACTGCCACCTATATGCCTCATCATTTGGAAAAAAATAGAGATCAAGTTCTGTTTCTGGGTGCAATTGTCATAGTACATAGTTTCATGATGGAGATTTCCGAGGAAGACAAATCATAGGGAGAGGTGATGGAGAATTTGAGTGAATTCTGTCGTAAGAAAGGGAAAAATTGAGGCATTTTTCCCCCTACAAGTTGAGTATCATTTTAGGAATGATAGTCTACCAGAAAGAGACTTTGTCTTAGGGTAAGATAATAATTTTCACTCATTTATTCAACCAATATTGGTTGAATATTGGTTGAAAAAATACATATGGAAATATATATATTAGGGAAATAAATAAGAGTAGGACACAGACCTGGCAGGTTACGTTGATTTTTATGTATGTTCTGTTGACTTAGAACTTATATCTGATGTTTGTGTGAAGATAGGAGATTATCCTGAAGTCTAAGTGTGCAATCAAAATCTAGAATTATGAAAAATAGAGCAGGGTTCTAGTTTACTATGGACAAGGAAGAAAACAAAATGCTTGAAAACTAATGAAAAGGAGAAGTAAAAGGGTTTCTCATTCAAAATGAAAAGATCCTCAAAGTTAGGTGAGTTAAGACTTAGAAGGATAGGCTGCATGCAACATGCTAAATTTACAGTGAGTCTAGCATTCTGTTGGATATTAACAAATGTTCATTAATTTAACTATGTTTAAGAACTTTACAGTGTAGGAGGAGGAGACCTTAAACTGATGCTTCATCTGTTGACAGTACATTTGATATTTTAAAAGGACTGGAATATTTTAATGCTTTTTCTTCTGTTGCTAAAAGTCCTTACAGGTCTTGCTCAACTGCTCACATAAAGGGAAGGTGTGGATTCTGCTATTCCCATTCATCAGCTATAGAGACAGACGTAGAGCATCGAATCCTTCTTATAATAATATAAACGAAAATGACTTTCAGTCTCCTGGTTCCTACTTGGAAATCTTGCTCTTTTGATCTTGTTCTTGTTTGCTAGGAGAATGCATTTAAAATGCAAAGGTTGACTAGAAAAGACAGTTAAAGCCAACGGAGACTGGTGAGTCCTCACTGCTATGAAGAAAGATCGGCATGTGACACCATCAGAGTAGCTGAAAATGAAGTCTGGCTTACCACATATCCTGGAGTGATTTATTTGCAAACTTCTTTGGAGAAAAACTGGCCAGTAGAAGCTTCCCTTTCTTGTTTCCATTTCTTGGGCTCCCATTACTATCTCCCCTACTAACCATAACCCCATCCAACCCCATCCAATTAACCAGTTCTAGGGCTTCCGATTTTTTTTGCCTCTTCTCTCCTCTCCACTGTTTTATTTTCATACCTTGTTGTCTCCCACTTGGACTCTTACAGTAACCCTGTTCCTATTCTTGTCCTCCTCAAATTCATCTTCCACTCAGTTGCCAGTGATCTAGCCAATGGACATTTGATCATACCGTATTATTTCTTGAACCCATTCTATTAGTTCACATTGCCAAGAGAAGAAGGCTTAAGTTTCCTAACATGTCATACGATGCCATGAATTACCCAGCTCCCACATCTTCGGTCCCATCTCTCACTTTCTCTACTTTGAAATTTGTTCTTGAAACTGCTTATAATCACTTTGCACATATGCCTTTGTTCATAGTGTTCTCTTTGATGACAATGCCCTGTCCATATTTTTTTTTTTTTTTTTTGCCTGAAAAACCCCTAGATCCTCCCGTGGGATATCTCTCCACAGTTATCTCTGCCAAGAAGCTCTCTGGACCACTCAGGGCATAATAGTTGCATTTTCCTTGTGCTGTTTCTTGGGCTTAGCTCTACCATTCATATCTCATTGTTTTTATCTGTTTGAGGTCTAGACTCTGAGATACTTGAAAGGTGAAAATTGCATCTTATTGATATTTGCACACTTAACATCTTTTATAGTGGGTTCTTGATAAATATTTGTTCAATGATTAAAATACCAATGATGACTATTATAATAGTAATGCATATTGGTTACTTACCATGTGCTAGGCACTGAACTAAGTGCTTTTCCAGAATTTTCTCACTTAATTTTCCTAGCAAATCTAAGAGATGTGTACTACATTTATTCTCATTTGACAGTTGAGAAACTGAGGCTTAGAGTGAATACATAACTGTCTTTAGGTCACAGCTGGTGAGTGGTGGAGCCAGGGTTATAATGCAGGTCTAACTGGCTCTCTGAAGTGTACTTTTGAACTAAACTAAATTTTGCCTAGATCCTGGTTTCTCAAGTTAGCCCTGCAATTTGCTTACTGTGGAACCTGGGAAATAAGATTCCTCCAACTTTATTTCCTCACCTAGAGAGGGGAACAATAATGTTTTCTCTGAGTACACAAAATGGTTGTTATTGTCCCAATTAGCTCAACGTCCATAATCCCTTCCCACCATGCACAAAGCCAGACGGGCCCTATAAACTGTTCCCCTCCTCTCAATTCCAAGAGCTCACAAAACCTTTCCTGGCTTTACCTTTTCATTGCCTACTCCAATTGGACTTGATGCTATAGACTTTTCTGGCAGTTGCTGAACCTACTGAACCTTAGGATGCTCTTTTGTATTTCTTATCTGTTCATTCTTTCAACAAATCTGTATCAAGTACTTGCTAGCCACCAGACACTGTTGTAGAAATCTGGGGCACATCAGAGAACAAAAAGTAAAAATCTCTGATCTTGAGGAGTGTATATTTTAGTGAGAATTTCAGCCAATAAAAAACAACATAGTAACTAAGTTAGCTGTATAGTTGATTAGAAGGTGATCTCAATTATCTCAATTCCAGGTCATCACTTTGCTATGCTAGGCCCAATCTTGGCTCTAAGGACCCAATGCTGGCCAGAGGTTCTGTACCTCTCTATGTCTGAGACAAATAAATGCATAAATTTTGGATAAGTGACATTATCAAGTGAGGAAATAAATGTGAAAATGTATTGTAAACCTGTTTTATGTCTAATCATCTCAGAATCACATTGCTCCCAAAGGGTGAGCAGGATGGCAAGGTCTCAGAGGACATAACCTAGGACTTCTCTGGTAATCAGAAATACCCTGGCCTTCCAGCCTAAACTGAACCCCTAGTGATGTTTGTTGGGTGCAGTTGAAGAAGTGAATAGACATAAGAGACATGTTCCGGGAGATATGTCCATTTCCTGGCAGACAACCAGTATCAGCAAACATTCATGGGCCTTTTTCACCCTTGAATACATTAAGAGAAGTTCAAGGGTATAACAGAGGCTACAACTGAGTAATTTTCTTGAGGGTGTAGAACATTTATATAAAAATATACAAACTACAATGCAAGAAGGCAATGCTAAGTGCCAAACGTCAGGTATAAATAACTTCTGTAGAAGTTCCTGGAAAGAAGTGATGGTTAAATGCTGGGACAGCTTATAAAGTCTCCAGAGAGGCAGTCAGGCTTGACCTGTCCCTGAAAGGGATGAGGACTTAGCAAGTGAAATGACAGGGAAAGAAAGCTGGGAGGAAAGAATGGACAACTAAGGTGAAGATGAAACAATCTTGGACCTGGAGCTACACTTATTTCTGAGTTTCAACGCTCCTACCTGCTAACTGCCAGACAGTGTACAAACCTCTTAACATTTCTGAGCATTGAATTCATACTCTTTATTTTACAATGCGATTGTGAGGAACAAATGAGACCAGGGGGTATAAAAATTATTTAATTATAAAGAATTATACAAATATAAACTATTACTTTTATAATGGTTATCAATAGCTTTTGCTTTTCCAGCCTGCAGGCTTGTCTTTCTTTGTAAGAACATTCCAATTTTGTTTTGGGGAGTTACCCTTTCTTCTCTAGATACTGTGCTTTCCCCTGGCCAAAGGATGGGTATGCAGCCCAGGCCAACTTAATTATGTTATTTCCATGGAATGTGACTCTTGAGAAGAATGACACAAGGCTGAAATTGTTGCCACTGACTCTCCTGGTTAGGATCCTGAAGACACTATCCTTCAGTTCCTGTAACTTAAGACCTACTTGATTCTTATCCTTTCTGAATCTTTTTTTCCCTTTCCATCTTTTCCTTGGCTTCTGTAAGATGTTCCATATTCTTTCAATAAATTTATTTTCTCTACTGAAGTTTTCCAAGGTCCATTTCTGTTTCTTGTATTTGGAAAACCCTAACTGATAAGTGGCTTTAGGAGACTGAAGAATTTGAGGGAAAAGGTGGTATCTTTCATTTATGTATATATCTAGCAACAATGGTGGGTCCAATACATGTGCTTAGTAAATATTAGCTGAAATAAAACATGTGCATATGGGCTGGACTGAAGGGAAGTGTTCATATGATGAAAAGAAGGAAGTTAATTAATATAAAGAAAGGTATAGGTACTACAACGAGGAAGGCCTTGAAGGACAAATCAAATTCTTAATTATTTCAGAATCGAGAGGGCTTGAAAGGTTTTTACTCAGAGTTGCAGGGTAGATGGGTAAGGGAGTGATGAAGGAAACATAGTGTTTTAGAAAGGTTAATTGGATAAGCAGGGAAGAAACTAACCCTCATCAGTGCTTTCTAAGCTCTGGCCCAAATGTTTCCCATGGATCACCATGAAAATTAACCAAGTCCTCACAACAGTCTATGGGATGCATATCCATTTTATAGATGAGGAAACAGAATCACAGACTGGCCAAATAATTTACTCAAGGTCAAATATCTAGTAAGTGGTAGAGTTGGGATTGAAACCTGGGCAGTCTGACTGAAGAGTCCATGCTTTAACTATTGCATTGCTCTGCCTCCATAGTATGGCTATGCAGATGGTGAGAAGAGTTTTCTTTTTATTATTTTATTTTATTTTTATGTAATGTTATGTTATGATGTTAGTCACCATACAGTACATCATTAGTTTTTGATGTAGTGTTCCATGATTCATTGTTTGCGTATAACACCCAGCACTCCATGTGCTCCTTAATACCCATCACTGGGCTAACCCATCCCTCCCACCCCTCTCCCCTCTAGAACCCTCAGTTTGTTTCTCGGATTCCATAGTCTCTCATGGTTCATCTTCCCCTCCGATTTTCCCCCCCCCCATTCGTTTTTCCCTTCCTTCTCCTAATATCCTCCATTCTATTCCTTATGTTCCACAAGTAAGTAAAACCAAGGATAATTGACTTTCTCTGCTTGACTTATTTCACTTAGCATAATCTCCTCTAGTCCCATCCATGTAGACGTAAAAGTTGGGTATTCATCCTTTCCGATGGCTGAATAATATTCCATAGTATATATGGACCACATCTTCTTTATCCATTCTTCTGTTGAAGGGCATCTCGGCTCTTTCCACAGTTTGGCTATTGTGGACATTGCTGCTATGAACATTGGGGTGATTATGGCCCTTTTCACTACATCTGTGTCTTTGGGGTAAATACCCAGGAGTGCAATTGCTGGGTCATAGGGTAGCTCTATTTTTAATTTTTTGAGGAACCTCCACATTGTTTTCCAAAGTGGCTGTACCAACTTGCATTCCCACGAACAGTGTAAGAGGGTTCCCCTTTCTCCACAACCTCTCCAACATTTGTTGTTTCTTGCCTTGTCAATTTTTGCCATTCTAACTGGTGTAAGGTAGTATCTCAATGTGGTTTTGATTTGAATTTCCCTGATGGCTAATGATGATGAACATTTTTTCATGTGTCTGTTAGCCATTTGTATGTCTTCATTAGAGAAGTGTCTGTTCATGTCTTCTGCCCATTTTTTTGACTTGATTATTTGTTTTTTGGGTGTTGAGTTTGAGAAGTTCTTTATAGATCTTGGATATCAGCCCTTTGTCTGTAGTGTCAATTGCAAATATCTTCTTCCATTCTGTGGGTTGCCTCTTTGTTTTGTTGACTGTTCCTTTGCTGTGCAGAAGCTTTTTATCTTGATGAAGTCCCAAAAGTTCATTTTTGCTTTTGTTTCACTTGCCTTTGGAGATGTATCTTGAAAGAAGTTGCTGTGGCTGATGTCGAAGAGGTTACTGCTTATATTATCCTCTAGGATTTTGATGGATTCCTGTCTCATGTTGAGGTCTTTCATCAATTTTGAGTTTATCTTTGTATAGGGTGTTAGAGAATGGTCGAGATTCATTCTTCTGCATGTGGCTGTCCAATTTTCCCAGCACCATTTATTGAAGAGACTGTCTTTTTTCCATTGCATATTTTTTCCTGCTTTGTCAAAGATTATTCGACCATAGAGTTGAGGGTCCATATCTGGGCTCTCTATTCGGTTCCATTGGTCTATATGTCTGTTTTTGTGCCAGAACCATGCTGTCTTGGTGATCACGGCTTTGTAATACAGATTGAAATCAGGCAGCATGATGCCCCCAGCTTTGTTTTTCTTTTTCAACATTTCCTTGGCAATTTGGGGCCTTTTCTTTTTTTTTTTTAAAGATTTTATTTATTTATTTGACAGAGAGAGACAGTGAGAGCAGGAACACAAGCAGGGGGAGTGGGACCGGGAGAAGCAGGCTTCCCGCTGAGCAGGGAGCCCGATGTGGGACTCGATCCCAGGACCCTGGGATCAGGACCTGAGCTGAAGGCAGACGCTTAACGACTGAGCCACCCAGGCGCCCAGGGGCCTTTTCTGATTCCATACAAATTTTATGAAAACTTGTTCCAGCTCTTTGAAAAATGTCATTGGGATTTTGATCAGGATGGTGTTGAAGTTATAGATTGCTCTGGGCAGCATAGACATTTTAACAATGTTTATTCTTCTGATCCATGAGCATGGAATATTTTTCCATCTTTTTGTGTCTTCTTCAATTTCTTTCATCAGTGTTCTGTAATTCCTAGAGTATATATCCTTTACCTCTTTGGTTAGGTTTAGTCCAAGGTATCTTATAGTTTATGGTGCTATTGTAAATGGAATCAATTCTCCAATTTCTCTTTCTACAGTTGCATTGTTAGTGTATAAGCAAGCAACTGATTTCTGTGCATTGATTTTGTATCCTGCCACATTACTGAATTGCTCTATGAGTTCTAGTAATTTGGGGGTAGAGTCTTGGATTTTCCACATAAAGTATCATGTCATCTGCGAAGAGAAAGAGTTTGACTTCTTCTTTGACAATCTGAATACCTTTTATTTCTTTTTGTTGTCTGATTGCTGTTGCTAGGACTTCTAGTACTATGTTGAACAACAGTGGCAAAAGTGGGCACCCTTGTCATGTTCCTGATCTTAAGGGAAAGGCTCTCAGCTTTTCCCCATTGAGGATGATATTCACCATGGGTTTTTCATAGATGGACTTTATGAACTTGAGGAATGTTCCCTCTATCCTTATACTCTGAAGAGTTTTAATCAGGAAAGGATGCTGTATTTTGTCAAATGCTTTTTCTGCATCAATTGAGAGGACCATATGTTTCTTCTCTCTCCTCTTATTAATGTGTTCTATCACAGTGATTGATTTGTGAATGTTGAACCACCCTTGCATCCTGGGGATAAATCCCACTTGGTCATGGTAGATGATCCTTTTGATATATTGTTGGATCCTATTAGCTAGAATTTTGTTGAGGATTTTGGAATCCATGTTCATCAGGGATATCGGTCTGAAATTCTCCTTTTTGATGGGGTCTTTGCCTGGTTTGGGGATTAAGGTAATGCCAGCCTCATAGAATGAGTCTGGAAGCTTTCCTTCTGTTTCTATTGTTTGAAACAGCTTCAGGAGAATAGGTATTATTTCTCGTTTGAATGTTTGGTAGAATTCCCCAGGGAATCCATCAGGCCCTCAACTCTTGTTTTTCGGGAGGATTTTGATCACTGCTTCAATCTCATTACTGGTTATTGGCCTATTCAGGTTGTCAATTTCTTCCTGTTTCAGTCTTGGGAGTTTATTGGTTTCCAGGAAGGCATCCATTTCATCCAGATTGCTCAGTTTATTGGCATATAGTTGTTGATAATAATTTCTAATAATTGTTTCTATTTCCTTGGTGTTAGTCGTGATCTCTCCCCTTTCATTCATAATTTTATTAATTTGGGTCCTTTCTCTTTTCTTTTGGATAAGTCTGGCCAGTGGTTTATCGATCTTATTCTTTCAAAGAACCAGCTTCTAGCTTCGTTGATCTGATCTGCTGTGTTTCTGGTTTTAATTCATTGATTTCTGCTCTAATCTTAATTATTTCTCCTCTAATGTGTGGCTTAGGCATCATTTGTTGCTTTTTCTCCAGTTCTTTAAGGTGTAAAGAATTTTGGATCTTTCCTTTTTTTTTTTTTTTTTTTTTTTTGTGAATTTGGGATCTTTCTATTTTTTTGAGTGAGGCTTGGATGGCTACATATTTCCCCCTTAAGACTGCCTTCACAGTATCCCATAGGTTTTGGACTGATGTGTTTTCCTTCTCATTGGTTTCCATGAATTGTTTAAGTTCTTCTTTGATTTCCCGGTTGACCCAAACATTCTTGAGCAGAGTGGTCTTTAGCTTCCAAGTGTTTAAATTTCTTCCAAATTTTTTCTTGTGATTGAGTTCCAGTTTTAAAGCATTATGGTCTGAGAATATGCAGGGAATAATCTCAGTCTTTTGGTATCAGTTGAGACCCGATTTGTGACCCAGTATGTGGTCTATTCTGGAGAAAGTCCCATGTGTGCTCGAGAAGAATGAGTATTCTGTTGTTTTAGGGTGGAATGTTCTGTATGTATCTATGAGGTCCATCTGGTCCAGTGTGTCATTCAAAGCTCTTGTTTCTTTGTTGATTTTTCTGCTTAGATGATCTGTCTATTGCTGAGAGTGGAGTATTGAGGTCTTTACAATTAACGTATTATTATCAATATGACTCTTTATTTTGGTTAACAGTTGGCTTATGTAGATGGCTGCTCCCATGTTGGGGGCATAGATATTTACAATTGTTAGATCTTCTTGTTGGATAGACCCTTTAAGAATGATATAGTGTCCTTCTGTGTCTCTAACTACAGTCTTCAGTTTAAAATCTAATTTGTCTCATACAAGATTTGCTACCCCAGCTTTCTTTTGAGGTCCTTTGGCATGGAAGATGGATCTCCATCCCTTCACTTTCAGTCTGGATGTATCTTTAGGTTTAAAATGAGTCTCTTGTACACAGCCTATGGATGGGTCCTGTCTTTTTATCCAAACTGCAACCCTGTGCCATTTTATGGGAGCATTTAGGTCATTCACATTGAGAGTGATTATTGAAAGATATGAATTTATTGTCATCATGTTGCTTGTGAAGTCCTTGTTTCTATAGACTGTCTCTGTAAATTTCTGTTCTATATCACTCTTGGGGTCTTTCTCCTTTTATAGACCCCCCCCCTTAATATTTCTTGCAGGGCTGGCTTAGTAGTCACATATTCTTTCAGTTTCTGCTGGTCTTGGAAGCTCTGCATCTCTCCATCCATTCTAAATGACAGCCTTCCTGGATAAAGTATTCTTGGCTGCATGTTCTTCTCATTTAGTACCTGAATATGTCTTGCCAGCCCTTTTCGGCTTGCCAGATCTCTGTGGATAGGTCTGATATTATTCTGATGTTCCTCCCTCCATACATAAGGAATCTCTTCCCCCTAACTGCCTTTAAGATGGTTTCCTTGGTTCTAAGATTTGTGAGTTTTACTATTACATGCCGCAACATTGGTCTGTTTTCCTTGATCTTGGGAGGGGTCCTCTCTGCTTCTAGGACACGAATGTTTGTTTCATTCCCCAGATTAGGGAAGTTCTCAGCCACAATTTGCTCAAATACATCTTCTAGTCCTCTCTCTCTCTCTCTCCAGCCCCTCAAGGATCCCAAATAATTCTGACATTGGAACGTTTCATGGCATCATTTATTTCTCTAATTCTGTTTTCATGGATTTTAAGCTGTTTCTCCCTGGCCTCCTCTTTTTCCTTTTTTTCTATCAATTGGTCTTCTAGATCACTAATTCGTTTTTCTGCCTCATTTACCCTAGCTGTTAGATTATCTAGATTAGATTGGATCTCATTGATAGCATTTTTAAGTTCTGCCAGTTCAGTGTTCATTTCTGCCCTTAGAGACTCTGTGTTGCCATTAATCGATTTCTCCATTCTAGCTATCGTCTTCATAACTGTTACCCTGAAGTTCATTTCCGACATCTTGGTTATATCTGTATCCATTTGTAAATCTGTGGCAGAAGTCACAGTCTCTGAGTCTTTCCTATTTTGGGGGTTCCTCCTCCTAGTCATTCTGTTGAGGGGTGGTTGAGGGAATGTACAGAGTCCAAATTATTGACCACAACCCAAGCAAGATGCACCTGTTTTATAGGGACCTTAGGGTTGCTGGCCTCTTGTTCTCCCAGCCTGTCTTCTGGGGGAGGGATCTGCCATACTGTTACTCAGGCAACCCTGTTTGGGCAGAGTTGCCCTACCCCCTGTGGGGGGGGAATGGGCTCAGTGAAAACCATTTTTGGGGGGCTTTTGTTCTCTGCTGGCTTTCCCTGGCAGCTTTCGGGGTCTCTTTCGAGAGTCAGAGCAGAAGAGATTGTGTCCGACCCTCTGCCTCAGAGCAGAGAGATTGCAGTCCGTTCTTCAGTGAGCTCTCCAGGCCACACTGTCCCTGTTTTTGTCTGTGATGCTAAAAACTGCAGTGTCCTGGGTTGTGTGCCCCTCAGCTTCCAGGTCCAGGCACGTCTCTGCCCTTTGTACTTCTAAAACTGCCAGCCGCCCCCAGTTCACACGTGCAGCCCTGCCACTCCAGGTTTCAGTCCAGGGGGCTGCCCTAAAGTCCTTCCCCTGCCGGTACTGGTCTGCGAGTCTGTGCCCCATCCCCAGCAGGGGAGGCTTTCATGCTCCCATGGTGCAGGATCCCTACAGCTCCCTCCCCCTTCTGTTTATCTTCCAATATCTGCCAGTGGAATCACGGCTCCCTGCTTCATACCTTGAAACCAACTGCTTGTGATATTCTGTTTGTAGAGATCCAGATATATCTTCTTACATCTCAGGCTGATTTCGTGGGTGTTCAGAGTGGTCTGGTAGATATATAGCTCAATTCATGGGACCGGTTGGAATAGGGTCCTCTACTCCTCTGCCATCTTTTCCTCTCCTGAGAAGAAAGAGTTTTCAAGGAAGCAGTAAAGAATCCAAGTCATAAGGATCTGGGCTAAAGTGGTGGCTGTCAGAATAAAGAGTTGTCAGGACTTGGCCTCACTGGATATGGGCTGATATTTGGGAAAAATCAAGGGCCAAAATTAATTAGTCAGTAATTTATCCATTAATTCCATAAACATTTATTGAGCATCTACCAAATGTCATGCACAGTTTTATCTCATCATGCCATGGTGAGCAAGGCAAGCAAGTTCTTTGTTGTCATAAAGTACAGATATTCTGAGAGAGAACTGACCACAAAACAATTAAGTTAAAAAAAACTCAAGTAGCAATAAATGCTATGATGAAAATAAAAGAGTAAAGTGATGGAGAGGGATTAGGGTCTGTTTATACAGACTGAAAAGTCTCTTTGAGGAATTGATGTGTACATACAGATCTGAATCATGGGAAGGAACCAATCATTTAAAGATCCGCAAGCAAGTGTCCCAATAGAGAGACCAGCAAGTACAAAAACCCCAAGTTAAGAATGATCTGGGAATGCTTGAAGAACCCAAATAAGGCAAGTATGTCTGGGGTATAGTGGGTAAAGAGTATAAAGAGATGAAGAAACAAACTGAGGGTTTTAGAGGGGAGGGGGTTGGGGGGATGGGTTAGCCCGGTGATGGGTATTAAGGAGGGCACATATTGCATGGAGCACTGGGTGTTATATGCAAACAATGAATCATGGAACACTACATCATAAACTAATGATGTAATGTATGGTGACTAACATAACATAATAAAATAAAATTAATAAAAAAAAGAGATGAAGACACTGTAGTGAACAGAGCCTGCTTTATATAAGGCACTGGTGGATTAGGGGTTTTAATTTGGGAGGTTTATTTATTTATTTTTAAAGATTTTATATATATATTTATTTATTTATTTGAGATGGAGAGCATGAGCAGGAGGGGCAGAGGGAGAGGGAGAGAGAATCTCAGGCAGACTCTGTGCTGAGCATGGAGCCCAACATGGAGCCCAATGTGGAGCTTGACATGGAGCTCCATCTCAGGATCCTGAGATTATGACCTGAGCAGAAACCAAGAGTCAGATACTTAACCAACTGAGCCACCCAGATGCCCCAATTTGGAAGGTTTAAGTAGAGCAATTACCTGATACAAATTATGTTTTAAAGAAAGTCACTGGCTAATGTGTGAAAAAGGAATAACGGTGGAACAAAAGTAGAAGCCAAGTACCATGTTAGGAGACAATAACAGCAGTCCACTTTGTAGTGATAGAGATGGGCTTCATGGATTCAGGAGATATTGAGGAGGTAGAATTGACAAGATTTACTTGTCAATCAGGTTGATTGTGGTGCTTTGTACTGACATGTTAAAAAATCAAGGGGAAAGCAGGTTTTACAGGTCTTGGAAATTTTGTTTGGGGTGTGGTAAGGAGATGCATATTAGAAATTCAACTGGAAATATCAAGAGGTCAATTGGATCGAAAAGCCAATTTTGGGTAAATTTCAAGGCTAGAGAACTAAAACTCAGAATCACTAAAAATATGGATATTCTTTAAAGCCACGGGATTGGATGACATCACCTAGCGAGAAGGTGTAGATAAATAAGAGAAAGAGCCCCAATTCCATGCTAGGAGCCAGCAAAGGAATGGCTAATAAGGACAGAAGAAAAGCTAGCAGTGGAGTATCTTTAAGCCAAAACCAGAGAGGCTTTCTAGGAGGACAGAATGGGCCAATGCTAAGTCTATACAGATGAGAACAGAAATATTACTGTGGGATGTGGAAACAGGCAAATCATTGCTGATGTTAGTGTGCAGTCTTAGTGGATGGAGGGTCAGAAAACCTGTTGAAATGGGATGAGGAGAAAATAGGAGTGATGTAATAGAGGCAGAGACTATAGACAACTTTTTCAAGAAATTTTGCTCTGAATGGGGATAATATAATGGGGTAGTAGAGAGCAAAATGTTATAGAAATTTTTTTAATGCACAAAACTAAAAGTTCTTTGTTAACAAGAATGATCAATGGAGAGGGGAAAATTGATAATGCAGTATAAAGAGAATCCTCTTTGCAGGAGAAAATTTTTTCAGGATCCAGAAGCTGATGTGTGTAGGGTGCAGTGAAAACCTGATTTGTTAGGAGGAGCCTGTCTTCCATTAAAACAGGCAGGAAGGCAGGAGGGCAGAAATTACAGTTAGAAGTTCAGGTAAACTGGTAGATTTCTTGCTGGGAAGATGAGGGAGTTTCTGTCTCATTGCGTTTATTTTAATTGGAAAAACTGAGGCAAGATTTCAAGTCTAGGTAACTTGGAAAATGATGGAACAAATCACATGCACAACAAAAGAAAATCACCATGGGTGCATGGAGACTTCACAGCGTATAGAGAGATGAGCAGAGAACTTAGAAGTAGATAGTCACTTCATCTGTCTCTGTTGAAAGTGTCCTCACTAGCTATGCATGTCTTTCACATGGTAGAGGTTGGGGAAGGGGGGAAACATAATTTTGCACATTCCTAAAAGTAATTTTTAATATCAGTACTTAAAAATCATTTGCAGTGATATATTTCATGCCTTTGAGGAAACCAGTGAGCATAGAAATAAATATATATATAAACCTCAGTTATGTTAATTGGAATTATGCTTTTTACTTACATGTTGTTTTTTTTTAAGATTTTATTATTTATTTGACAGAGAGACAGCAAGGGGGAGGGAATACAAGGAGGGGGAGCGGGAGAAGCAGACTCCCCACTGAGCAGGGAGCCCGATGAGGGGCTCGATCCCGGGACCCTGGGATCATGACCTGAGCTGGAGGCAGATGCTTAATGACTGAGCCACCCAGGTGCCCTTACATACTGTTTTTTTTTTAATTTAAATTTAATAAGCCAACTTATAGTACATCATTAGTTTCAGATGTAGTATTCAATAATTTATCAATTTCATATAACACCCAGGGCTCATCACATCACTTGCCCTCCTTAATGCCCATCACCCAATTATCCCCTCCCCCACCCACCTCCCCTCCAGCAATCCTCAGTTTGTTTCCTAGAGTTAAGAGTCTTTCATGGTTTTTCTTCCTCTCTGATGACTTCCCATTCAGTTTTCCCTCCCTTCCCCTGTGGTCCTCTGCCCTGTTTCTTATATTCCACATATGAGTGAAACCATATGATAATTCTTTCTCTGATTGACTTATTTCACTCAACATAATCCCCTCCAATTCTACATCGATGTAAATGGTAAGTATTCATCCTTTCTGATGGCTGCATAATATTCCATTGTGTATATATATATATATATATATATATATATATATATACCACATCTTCTTTATCCATTCATCTGTTGATGGGCATCTCAGCTCTTTCCACAGTTTGGTTATTGTGGACATTGCTGCTATGAACATTGGAGTACAGGTGCCCCTTTGGATCACTGCATTTGTATCTTTGGGGTAATTACTTACCTATTGTTAAAAAAAATTCAACGGAGTAAATCTGAAGATCTAATTGGTTTCATCAAACAATTCATGAATCCCATCTAGCAAGCAGAAGGGAACTCCAAAGGGCTACAGAAAGGGAAAGGTTTATAAAGGCAGGACAAGGAAGTTATAAACAGAAAAAAAAGGATTATTTCAGATGCAATCTCCTTCATTTGGGTTTTAGTAGATGGATTACCTCATCTTCCTTTGGGGGATAAAGAGGGCTCATGACAGATTACCTTATTGGTGCTGACCAGAAAATTCCCTAACTGATTGGTTAAGACTCCCTTTCTGTGGTGTTGAAACTGAGTTAAGGTAGGTATTAAACCTTGGCTTACTGACTTGGGATCTTAACCTAAGTGAAACATTTTAGGCCTATGGTTTTCTTTTTAACACTATATATATATATATATCCCCATTAACTGCCACAGAGTCCAGGGCCCTAATAAATATTTATTGAATGAATGAATGAATGAATGAAGTGATTTGAAGAACTTGGAAAGCAAGGAACTACACTTTTCCAGGAGAGGTGAAATAGTACATGAAAGGAACAATGCTTTCATAAATGTAATGCTTTATCTCTAAATTTAAAACAAAAGAGTTCAGTTGAGAGGAAGCAGAGCTAAGGTAGAAACTCTTAGGAAATGTAACTCAAATTTATGTAGTTCTAGAAATGACTAATCAGAGTAATTTAAAAGGCTCCAGAGAAGGTTGTGACCCTAGATTACAATTATGTCCCCTTTCTGACAGTAGTATCCCACCATGGTTCTTAAGGAATTAAAGGCAATATGAATTAGTGTAAAGAAGCCTCATTAACAAAGTGTCCTATTTAGTTCCTAAATAGAATCCTGACTGTCACAGAGTATCTTCTGTGGCAGGGCATAAATTTGATATCCCTGCCTATCAATCAAGTCTGATTCAAGAGTGTCAGGTTTATTACATGAAAAAAAATCTGCAGTTAATCATCATAGGTAGCAACATCTAACAACAGATTCTAATTATTGCATTTTCTTGAAGAATGGTGAATGCCTTTAAGAATGTGCAAACTGAATATTACAGTGTTGGTTAGGAGGTAAGTTACCAGTTTAGTAAATTCTTTAAAAGGCAGTTTGTAGACTTTTTGGTAGGGTGCATTTAAAATCAGTTGGAGATTACACTGATAGCTTTTGCAGCATTGGGCAGAGCCAGTAGATGGTGGTCTTAAGTTGCAAGTTGCTATTACAGTAACACCTGTCAGCATGTGAAGTAAGTACTTTCCACAAAATGTCAAAATTCACTTTTCCATTCGTTGGATGCTGTAAATTGGAAGATGATGGCACAAGAGAGCATTCTGAGATGACATGTTAGCTGTTATTTTTCAAAAAAAACATAGGAAATTTATAACACAGCATTTAAAATCATGCAATGCTTGTATCAGAATGTGATATAAATGGCTTTGTCTATTGTTTATCTTTTCTTCAAGAATGAAAGAGATTTTTAATTTCCTAAATAGAATGCTCTCTGTTTGAATTCTCAAAAACCAAGACCAACGCTAAGCTGTACTACCTAAATAAGATATCCACTTAACATTCTCTATTGTTAAATGCACTTCAGAGATTCAGTTGCAAGAGTATTACAATACCTGGTAATTATGCAGACTGAGTAGAATTAAAGACTTTGGAAATTAATTTTGAGTTGAAATATTAAATTACGTACAATGTTTTATCATAATGGCATAATTTAAAACTAACTAAAAATAGCATTAATAATAATCATGATCACTCTCCTTTCATTAAAAGAAGAGATTTAGCACTAAATTATTAAATGATCAAATTTATGGTGCCCAAGTTAGTAAAGATTTTGTAGTAGTGTAAATCATGCTACATGATTTCTGTCCAGTGACTATAGCAAATTAGTCACTCTAGTAAATTTTAGAGGATTTTAATAATACAAACACTTCAGTGTTGGAAGCTTTGGTAGAATGATACTGTATACATCCTTGGGCATTCAAATATTCTTTTTTTTTTTCTTCCAACAATGTATTATCTAACTGCCATTGGTAGTAGCAGGGATGGACAATTACACCTTGAACAAAAGAAAAGGGTAAGCCTTTTATTTTTATAAGCCAACGATTTATGAGAAGTGATTTCTGCTTTCCAACATTAACCTTTGGCCTCCTTCTATTCAACAGTCTTCTGATTTTACTCTGAAATTGTACTGTCTGTGTTCTAAGCAGAACATATGTTGCTCATTTTCTTTAATGATTCTCAGATCAACTCAATTTTACTCTACAAGCCCCCCAAAAAAGGCAAGAAATGATTTGCTTTTTAGCTTATTTAAAATCATCCTAATATACACACATGATTTTCCCCCATAACTGAATTAGCTTTACCAACATATGAGTTATAAAACGGGCAAGCAACCTAAAATAGAAGGCAAACACACATCAACCTCTTGAGTGATGAAGATGGGGTTGGTGTTAAGGTAAAGGGAGATTTGCTTTGTTTTATATGTTTCTTAAGGGAAGTTTTTATAGATGTTCTAATGTACACATATGCTATGCATTTGTCTATATTTAATACCTTTAAATGTTTCCTTCCTCTTTAGCCATGGATATGGTTTTTGGTATCTGATCTATATTTTAGAAAATTATCAGATCTGAGAATCCCAAAAGTCATGTAATATTGCAACAGATTAGTACATGTATAAAAATATTATGAATCATCCAAATCACTCCTTAGAACTTTGTCTTTCAGGGTTGAAATATCAGTGTCTGTGGAGGTTCTGTACTACAAAGATTATATGTTACATACCTGTTAATTCATAATGCAACTTTTAGAAAATTGTGAGGAAATAAGTCACCTAACCAAACTTACCGTTATGGGTTAATTTCTGAGAATGTTAGAATTATTTTGAGCCAAGAATGCTAATTTAGAGCAAACCAGTCACTTGTTACTTTTCTTTTACTTAGTAACATTTTGGCCATGAGTTTATCCTGTGCCTTTAGCATTACCCAAATCATTTTGGCAAAATACATTTTGCAGCAGAAGAATCTCATTTAAAACATGGATTGAAGATGGTATGGTGCAAAACCCAGGTAGTGCATTCTCCTTCACAGAGCTTTGGGGCGTCATTAACAAGAAGCTAGTTATTAATGATCACACATTCATTTATTTAGCATATTCATTGTACTTTATGAAGTGATGTGTGAATAAAATCAACACAATTGGTATATCTATAGTATCAAAGTCACTATAGCTTAAGATAATTTTCTTAAAATATTAGTTCAACAGCTGGGATATTCAGTAGAGAACTACATACATCATATTGAGACATTTAACTAGACTCAGGAGTCAAACACACATCTGAAAATATCTATCGACTCATTAGTATTGTTTCAGTAACTGCTTTGGCTTTTATATAACTCAGGAAATAGGAAACCATAACATCGTAAATAGTGTTAAACTGAACCTATCCATGTAGCCAGAGCAATTTTAAGCCAATCATTTCTCATTAGGCTAATGCTAGTAAAGTTACCTATTCAGATAATTTTTTTTCTTTTTTCTTCTTTTGGCTATTCAGTGGCCAATGAGGTGTAATAAGTTTTAGCAAATTGGGGCTGAGGTCTCTTAGGTTAGCTTTATTCTTTCCTGTAAATTACAGCAGCTTTATAACTGCTTAACACAGCTCTTGAATCAAGAAATGTCACACCTGAATTTTCTTGTTCAGGCTGAATGACTGGCATTAGGGGGAGAGAGAGAGAGAGAGAGAGAAAGTGCATACATTCCTAGAATTCAGGATTAAACCTGCTTTCAGACTGTCAAACTGATTTATATTTTAACTGTTGAGCAGCTGAAGTGGCAACTAAATAGAATTTTAATATATGAGCATCTTCCCATATAGTTTCTCTTTGCAGATTACAATTTGGCAAATCGTTAAATTTGTCAATGCACTCTGTGTACCTCCTGTTGACTTTGACTTGGATTGTATTTTGGACTTTATTTTTTATTTCAGGCTCAAAACCATGAGGTATGATTTAGATTACTTGCTTCTTGGACTTCACATCTGTTTTTTAAGCATAAGAAAGCCAGTCACTGCTATAAGGACCCTCGCTGATTAAGCATCAGAACTTACATAAGAAGATTGTATGACAATAAAAAGGGTACTAGTGTAGAAGTCTCTCTTCTCTTAGCAGGTTTTAAAAGGTCAGCAAATGTGACTTGTTGGCTGTTTTCCTGTTTTTCTCATTGACAGTTCATTACAAAATGAGGTAGGTTATTTTTTCTCCTGACTAGATTAGCAAAAACAGAAAAGTAATTAATACGTAAAGTACCAAATATGAAATATTACTCTGCACAGAGGCATTTCACACTTCATTGATTTCATGAGTAGGCCAGAGGTGCCAGAACAATAATTAATATGTTGTAAGGGAAAAATTATTATGCAAGTTCAGCAGCATTTGAAGACTTTACAAAGAAGCGGCATGAAAAGATATTCTGAAACTGATTCTTAAATAGGGCTTAAAATTGGATTTTAAATGAATATTTGAAGAAATACATGGTTTTTCTATGAGAAATTAGTAGGGGTTTTTCATTTATCACTGAAAGTATGCCCCTTTTGTAAGCATAATGTAAATCAATATATTGGTATTTGGGGAAAAACTGAATAAATATGTGTGGGTATTTGTAGACTTATGGATATCATTATTTACATTTCCAAACTGTCAATGAAATAGAAAAAAATTTAAAATTCAAGGAAATTCATTTATATTATTTTTAAATTACTAACCAATACATGTTTTGCAAAAAGTAACAATCTCAAAAAAGCTAAATAAAAACACCAACATCAAATCAGCCATAATCCCACTGTGCTGGTATGAAGATGTTAATATTTTGGGGGTGCCTGGGAGGCTCTGTCGGTTAAGCATCTGCCTTCAGCTCAGGTCATGCGGGGTCCTGGGATCGAGCCCACGTCAAGCTCCCTGCTCAGTGGAGAGTCTGCTTCTCCCTCTCCCCCTGCCCCTCCAGCCCGCTTGTGCTCTCTCACTCTCTCTCTCTCAAATAAATAATTAAATCTTTAAAAAATAAAGATGTTAATATTTTGGTGTATATCCTTTCAATATTTTCTCTCTAGGAAATATGTATTTTTAATGGGATACTGCAGTGTTGTTTTTCAGTGTGCTTTTTCATTTGTTATATGGTTATTCCCTTATGTCATTCAGTAGTTTTCTACGACTTTTAGTGGCTACCTAATGTCTCACTGGATATAACATAACATATTTAAGCAGTCTTCTGTGGATGGGCATACAGTGGTTTCCAATTCCTAACAAATTACAACATTCATCCTTAGAGTCATATCGTGATCAAGACTAGAAATGGGAGTTCTGATTGCTTCACAGGTATTGCCAAATAGTCCTCCATAAAGGTCATCTCAGTTTGCCCCCAACACAGTGTTCATTTCAAAATCACGCTCGGTTGTGATTTTAAAGCTCTTCTTTATTCTGATGTCATGTAGTAAGTAATGGATTTTCCAGGATTAATTGAAGATGATTGAGAGAAAATCTCTTGAAAGACTTTCAGAAGCAAAATGTTCCTAGTGATTATCTTAAGACCAAAATAAGTAAGATCATTTAATATATTTTTAAGTCCCCAATTGAAAACTACTAATAGCTATCATTTACTGAGTGCTTACCATGTATCAGTGATAACTTGGCAACAATTCTGTGTGCTTTACATCAATTATTTTAAATTTTATCCTCACAGTTATCCTGTGAAGTAAGTTTATTATGCTCCTTTTAAAAATGAGGAAGCCAAAATTCAGACAGTTTATGAACAAACTGCCTAAGGTCACACAGCTAGTTGGTGGGGAGCTGGGGATTTGAATCCAGAAGCACCTGATTCAGAAGTTCATCTTTCAGCTACTGTAAAAAACAGGAAAGATCTTAAACTTGTGATTCTGGAAGTACTGTACCTTCAAATATCACATATTTTAGCTTATTTGTATATTTACAACAACCACCATTTCCTCAATCTACTATCATTTTGGTATCATGATTGAAGGTGTCTGCTTGGATCAACTATGGATTTCTACCACCTGGACCTGTGCTAAGAAACAGTGGGTCTCATTTCTCAAACATGAGGTGCTAGGAAGGCTGGCGCCAGGTTGGCAGAGCAGGTTCCCATCTTTTCTTAGTGCATATGGCTCTCTGGTGTAGGAAACTACCACTAGTCCCCCAATTTTCTCTCCTCTACTCACAAACTGGAGTCCATATGATAGTGTGACTTTCTTGTTAACCTCCTTTCTGTGAATCTGAGATGATATAAAGAAGGAAAAAGCCAGAAAATTGGGAGCAGGGGCAGTGTTGAGTCTTCCTTGGGAAACTTTCCTTTAGGCACCAGAACATTGTTCTGAAATTGAACCAGTGGGGAGGGGCCTCTCTGAAAGGATGCCTCTCTGGTGACACAGTTCTGGGAGGGCCAGGATGGGGAGACAGGAAGATGACATGTTCCAGACAATATTCAACCCCAGATACAGTGAGAGTTCATAAAGGGAAGGAAGAAAGTATTCTCTATTCTGGATATGGAGCTCAACAAAGTAACGTAATTAGGACCAGGAATTGTCCTGTTGTGGCGTTCCAAATGCATACTTGAGCCTCGTTATGAATCTGTATCCTTGCCTCTCCCTCTGCTCCCTCTCTCATCAGCAGGCTAAAGAGAGGATACATCTCTAGCTTAAGCTTGGGGCTTTTTGGCACGATGCTTGATTGTCTCGGTTTCCTCTTGGCAGATTTAAATTGCTAGAGAAATGAAACTCGTTTGAAAACAGTAGGCCCTGGCAGGCACTCTCCCAGGCATTGCCCAGGACTCCAGGAACAGTTGTCAACTTGCATGGCATTTGTCTAGGTTGGGTTTGATCTTATTCTCAGATCCCATATGGTAAGAAATAATTCAATTTTAAAGTTTTGTGTGTCTTGTGATTGTGCGGATTGAGGTCAGAAGAGGGAGAGAGGTTGCTGCATATGGAGTTTGTAGATTTTTTTTATATTAAAACTAATCTTAATGAAGATGGGAGATTAAGGAAAAAATTATCTTATTTGCATGAACATGAGACAAAACTGAACAGGATTATTTTTACTTTCTCTAAATAAAAATCTTTATTTAATTATGATACCCTTAATTGTAAGGTATGGAAATATAATAATACTGACAACTAATATGCATACATGGTAGTTTAGAGATTAAAAACCATTCATGGTCCTTAGCTTAAAAAATTAGTATATAAATGAAGAAACAAAAGAAAATAGTACCATTTCTAGTAGTATTAGTTCTAACATAATCAGTTACCCAATGTTTAATTTATTTTCAAGAGCATGTGCAGCACTATACAAAGAATCCTGTGGTAGACAATAATATGCTTAGTGTTACTGGTGAGATATTTTCCAGCCTATTTACAAGTTTTTTTTAATTATAATAGAACAGAATAATTAAATAATTAGAGTAAAAACACCCCCCAAAATACTGGGGATAAGTTTGTAGATATGCATAACTTTTATAACAAATTTCTAGTAAAACCAATACTGCTTTTGATTATGTAATTACAAATTTCATCTTCCTTCCTCTATCTTCATACAACCATTTGGGAAAAGAAATGAGCCCTTAGCAGCTGGATCTGTGAACACAGAATGGGTTTCAGAGCAACTAAATGTGCATGCTGCTCCAAAGAACATTTTAGGCATCATAAATAGCCAGTGTTTTAAACCACTAAATCCCTTGTCTCCTACCTTTGTTTAGTTTGGCCCCTCTACCACCATTATTCCTCTTTGACACACAGTTTCTTTCTCTTATTTCAGAACCTCAAAGGGGCAAATACTAGGTCCATTTCACAGACTCAGTTTAACATAGACTAATATGCACAATGATACACACAAGAGTATCAGTGAAAACTTTCTGTATTTGGTGGTTTATGGAGTTAAAATGAGTTATCATCTGACACCTCAAACCTGACTTTTGACCTGGATTTCTTCTTTACATATCCAACCATCAGCCCGTTAAATGGAAGCTAACGCAAGAAGACTAAACTAGGGGTAGAGGACCAATCTGATTAAATCTAACAATTTGTACATCTGTGTCTGACTTTCATCACTTCTTATGATTGTACATAAAGTACCTGCTGTTGAATGGGGGATTAAGCCCATTCCAATTATTGATGCTTTTTAACTTTACAGATGTCAAAGGCATTTCTTCAAACCTGTTCATTTCCAGAGCAAGGCTTTTCCAGATGGGAATTAGAAAGCAAGATTTGATAAAATCTGCTTCTCTATTACTCAATACAAAGGAACATTACAGTAGCACTCCTGTTTCTGCTAATCCGTTCATTTCAGGTTTGATTTACCTTTTTTGCCTTGATCTAAAATCCATGTGGCTTTATAGGATTTATATTGCTATATTCAGGTTTTGAATGAATCACAGAGTATGCATTTTAATATGATTTCTCTGATTCCAAAGCCAGGATTAACCTGTTGTTTTTTATTAATAAGATTTTATGTTTAGATTTTAGAGGAAGAGTGTTAAATTTCTCTAGTTATTTATAAATAGACAAAAGAAATTATATTTGTTGGCCATATTGATGAAAGAAAGGAAAAAAAGGAAGCATAATTTTATAGACAACTTAAAATATTGATACTTAATATCAACTGTTACTTAAATAAGAGTGGAAGTTTCCTTATTACCGAGCCTTCTATTTCCTATGTTGACATCTTGTGAAGTTGAGACCACTGAAGTAGACCTCATTTGAATCATAGTAAAGAGAAATATTGATACTGGTTAGGTCTTAGAAATTAGATACTAAAAAAACAGTTATTTTAGTGCTTAAAAAACAGAAGGAGACACTCTACTCTTTTCTCCTGTGGTGCTTTTATTTTTATTTTTCTGCTGAAGTGCTTATGGGAGTAGAAAGATGCAGTAGGGGTTTCTGATATTATTTTAAGGAACAATAATTTTGTAATAGCAAAACCTTAGAGATGCTTAGAATGTGACATGCAGTATTCTAAATCCTTTACGTATATCAATGCAGTTAATCCTCACAGTAGCCTCATAAGTTTGGTATCATTAGCTCCCTGATATAGAGAAGGAACTAAGACACAGAGAGGTGACAAAAATTGTGCAAGCTTATATGACTGGTGGGTGACAGAACCAGGGTCCAAACCTGGGAAACCTGGCTCCAGCCCATGCTTTTATCCACTACCCTAATTATGCTGACAGGGTCAGACCACTAGTTTCCGGTCCACCCAAAAAGTATGTAAAATAAATTACACTCAATCTAATGGGAATAAGGTAAAGTCCAAGTGAGAAATTGAATAAACTGGTATATTTTTATTTTTTCCAAACTCCCCTTTTTAATGTAGAAATTCCAGATATGGGCTCCACATCTGTAGATTTCAAAAACTGCTCATGTGCAAGTCACTCTGGATTTAGCCTGTGACCCATATGCTCTTTGGACTCATTACTATGTAGTTTCTTTCCCTTTGGTCTCATCCTACACTTGGGGAACAGAGATATAAAGAGGAATTTAGTTGTGAAAACTTGACTCAAACAATTGATCAATGTTTGTGGAGGGCAGATGCTGATTTTCCTAAGTTGGTGATGAAGGAAGGATTGAAGCTTACATACATATTGCTAAATAAAGGTAGAGACACTACACACCAAATTGAATTTTGGCAATTTGAAAAAGAGAATGTTTACAAACATGTCTAAATGCAAACTAGCAAGTAACATAACCACTGTTTATTAAAATAAATTTCATTTAATCTTTGAAATTTCTGATATTTATAGGCAAACACCATTTTATTGGGCTTTGCAGATATTGCATTTTTTTTTTTTTTTAAGTTGAAGGCTTGTGGCAATCCTTTGTCCAGCAAATCTATTGGTACCATTTTTCCAGCAGTGTTTGCTTACTTCATGTCTCTGTGTCACATTTTGATAATTCTTGCAATACTTCCAATTTTTCCATTATTATTGTATTTGTTATGGTGATCAGTAATTAGTTATCTTTGATGTTACTACTGTAATTGTGTTGGGGCACCATGAATACGCCAACGTAAGACAGTCAACTTAATCGATAAATGTGTGTGTTCTGACTGCTCCACTGACCTGCTATTCCCCAGTCTCTCTCCCTCTCCTGGGATATCGCTATTCCCTGAGACACAACAATATTGACATTAGACCATGTAATAACCCTGCCTTCTAAGTCCTGAGTGGAAAGAAGAGTTGCACATCCCTCACTTTAAATAAAAAAACTAGAAATGATTAAGCTTAGTGAAGAAGGCACACCCACAGATGAGACAGGCTGAAACCTAGGTCCCTTATGCCAAACAGCTAAGTTGTAAATGCACAGGAAAAGTTCTCAGAAGTTCAAAGTGCTACTCCAGTGAATGCATGAATGGTAAGAAACAAAACAGCCATATTGCTGATGTGGAGAAAGTTTTAGTGGTCCGTATAGAAGATCAAGCCAGCTACAACATTCCCTTAACACAAAGCCTAATCCAGAGCAAGGCCCTAACTCTCTTCAATTCTAGGAAGGCTCAGAGAGGTGAGGAAGCTACAAAAAAGTTTGAGGCTAGCAGACACTGGTTCATGAGGTTTAAGGAAAGAAGCCAGCTCCACAGTATGAAAAGTGCAAGGTGAAGCAGCAAGTGCTGACGTAGAAGCTGCAGCAAGTGATCCACAAGGTCTAGCTAAGCTAATTAATGAAGGTGGCTACATTAAGCAGATTTTCAATGTAGGGAAAAACAGCCTTGTATTGGAAAAAGATGACATCTAGGACTTTTATGGCCAGGAGGGAGAAGTCAATGCCTGGTTTCAAAGCTTCACTGGGTGTTATACTGAACTGATGAATCACTGAACATTATGTGAAAAAACAATGATGTACTATACCTTGGCTAATTGAATTTAAATTAAAAAAATTAAATTATATATATATATAATATTAAGAATAGGCTCCATATCCTGTGGCAACCGATAAAGAAATTCATTCCAATTTACTATTTTGCTACTTGCCTTATACTGATTTTACTATTATATCTGCATCTATCTGTTATGCAAGGATGTATTTTTTCATTTATCTATTGCCATAGTAATGCTGCCTAACAATCACAAAACATCAGTGCTTACAACAATAAACATTTATTTTTTGCTCACACACAAAAAATATGTTATTCATTAAAAAAAAAAAGCTTCAAAGGACAGGACAACTCTTGTTAGGGGCTAATGCAGCTGGTGACTTTAAGTTGAAGACAATGTTGTGTCCCATTCTGAAAATCCTAGGGCCCTTAAGAATTATTCTAAATCTACTCTGCCTTTGTAAATGGAATGACAAAGCCTGGACAGCATGTCTGTTTACAACATGGTTTACTGAATATTTTAAGCCCACTGTTGATACCTACTGCTCAGACAAAAAGATTCCTTTCAAAATGTCACTGCTCATTGACAATGCACTTGGTCATCCAAGAGCCCTGATGGAGATGCACAATGAGATTAATGTTGTTTTCAGGCCGCTAACGTAACATTCATTCTGCAGACCATGGGTCAAAGAATAATTTCAACTTTCAAGATTATTATTATTTAAGAAATACATTTCATAAGGTTGTAGCTGCCAAAGACAGTGATTTCTCTGTTGAATCTGGGCAAAGTAAATTGAAAACCTTCTGGAAAGGATTCACCATTCTAGATGCCATTAAGAACATTTCTGATTCATGGGAAGAGGTCAAAATATGAACATTAACAGGAGTCTGGAAGAAGTTGATTCCAACCCTCATGTGGTAGAAACAGCAAAAGAGGGGTGCCTGAGTGGCTCAGTCAGTTAAGCATCCGCTTCTTGGTTTCAGTTCATGTTGTGATCTTATGGGTGGTGAGATCAAGCCCCGCATAGGGCTCCACACTCAGCAGCTCAGCAGGGAGTCTGCTTGAAGATTCTCTCCCTCTGCTCCTACCCCCACTTGTTCTCTCTCTCTTTCTAAATAAATGAATAAATAAATAAATCTTAAAAAATAAATAGCAAGAGAACTAGAATTAAGAGTGGAGCCTAAAGATGTGACTGAATTGCTGCAATCTCATGACAAAACTTTTGTGAGTTGCTGCTTATGGATGAGCAAAGAAAATGGTTTCGTGAGATAGAATCTACATGAAGATGTTGTGAAGATTGTTGCAGTGACAACAAAGGATTTAGAATGCTGCATAAACTTAGCAGGGTTTGAGAGAACTGACTCCAGTTTTGAAGGAAGTTCTACTGTGGGCACAATGCTGTCAAAAGCCCCATATGCTCCAGAGACATCATTCTTGAAAGGAAGAGTCATTCAATGCAGCAAACTTCATTGTTAGAAATGGCCACAGCTCTCTTTAACAAATGGTGTTGGGAAAACTGGAAAACTACATGCAAAATAATGAAACACTTTCTTACATCACACATAAAAATAAACTCAAAACAGATTAAGGGCCTACATGTTAGACCTGAGACCGTAAAAATCCTAGAAGAGAGCACAAGCAGTAATTTCTCTGACATTGGCCATAGAAACATCTTTCTAGATATGTCTCCTGAGGCAAGGAAAACAAAAGCAAAAAGAAACTATCAGGACTACATCAAAATAAAAAGCTTTTGCACAGCAAAGGAAACAACAAAACTAAAAGACAACCTACTCAACGGGAGAAGATATTTGCAAAAGATGTATCTGATAAAGGGTTAGCATCCAAAATATATAAAGAACTTATACAACTCAACAAAAAAAAAAAACAAAAAACCACAAAACCAAAAAACAAATAATCCAATTTAAAAATGGGGCAGAAGACATGAACAGACATTTCTCCAAAGAAGACAAACAGATGGCCAACAGACCCAACAGATCTTTTCAACATGTTGAAAAGATGTTCAACACCACTCATCATCAGGGAAGTGCAAATCAAAACCACAATATCACCTCACAACTGCCAGAATGGCTAAATCAAAAATATAAGAAACAAGGGTTGGCAAGGATGTGGAGAAAAAGGAATCTTTTTTGCATTATTGGTGGGAATGCAAACTGATGCAGCCAGTGTGGAAAACAGTATGGGGGGGGTTCCTCAAAAAATTAAAAACAGAACTACCCTACAATCCAGTAATTGCACTATTGGGTATTTACCCAAAGACAAAAATACTAATTTGAAGGGATATATGCACCCCTATGTTTTATTGGCATTTTTTGGCATTTTATTGGCATTTTATTTGGCATTATTTACAATTGCGAAATTATGGAAACAGTCTAGGTATCCATTGGTTTATGAATAGATGAGGAAGAACTAGTGTGTACACACACACACACACATGCACATGCACACACTGGAATATTATTCAGCCATAAAAAAAGAATGAAATCTTGCCATTTGCAACAACATGGATAGATCTAGAGAGTATAATGCTAAAGGAAATAAGCCAGTCAGAGAAAGACAAATAGTGGATGATTTCACTCATATGTGGAAATTAAGAAACAAAGGAAAAAAGAGGCAAACCAAAAACAGACTATTAACTATAGAGAACTGATGATCACTGGGGGGAGGTGGGTGGGTGGTGAAATAGGTGAAGGGGATTGACAGTACACTTATCTTGATGAGCACTGAGTAATATATGGAATTGTTGAGTCACTGAAACTAATAAAATAATGTATGTTAACTACACTGGAATTAAAATTGAAAAAAAAATTGCTATAGCTACCCCACCCTTCGGGAACCACCACCCTAATCAGTCAGCAGTCATCAACATCAAGGAAAGATCCTCCACTAGCAAGAAGATTGTGACTTGTTGAAAGCTCAGGTCATGGTTAGCATTTTTTAGCAATAAAGTATTTTTAAATTAAGGTATGGACATAGTTTCTTAGAAATTGCTATTTCATACTTAATAGACTATAGTATAGTGTAAATATAAATTTCACATGCACTGGGAAACCAGAAACTTCATTTGACTTGCTTTATTGCACTATTTGCCTTATTGCAGTGGTCTGGCACCAAACCTACAATATCTCCAAGGTATGCCTGTACTAGGACAGATCCCTTTCTTTTGCTTGTATCTGGTGGCTTCATTCAGATCACTTTCTATGGTCTTTTTACCCAGTTTCTTATAAAGAAATCAAGCATTACTCTCTATCCTTAATGAAAGATGATTTTAAATTTAAGCATTTCAGTGTATCTGAAAAATAAAAATGAATCTGATGTGAAAAATTGTGATCCATAATTTTCTAGGGATGCATAGTTCATGTACTCTTGTTTGTATTTTCAACTAGATTCTGAACTCCTCAAAAAAAGCTTCTTATTTACTATTTTTGTATAATCTACTCAACTCCCCCTTCCCCATGCTCTCACCCCATTCTATATCCATAACAGTGATGTGCACATAGTAGATGTTTAATAAATACATGTTGTGTAAATAAACTGCTTTCCATCACTGAAGCCATTTGGGAGATTATTTTTTAAACAATAAAAGGG
Source organism: Zalophus californianus (assembly GCF_009762305.2). Lineage (NCBI taxonomy): Eukaryota > Metazoa > Chordata > Mammalia > Carnivora > Otariidae > Zalophus > Zalophus californianus. The sequence goes on from NC_045596.1 coordinate 63,706,146, forward strand.
CTTATAAAGAATATAATAAACAAGGTTCAAAACTGGGTTTGGGGCACCTGGGTGGCTCAGTCGGTTAAGTGTCTGCCTTCAGCTCAGGTCATGATCCCAAGGTCCTGGGATTGAGCCGCCAGAGTTGGGCTCTCTGCTCAGCAGGGAGTCTGCTTCTCCATCTCCCTCTGCCCTTCCCCCTGCTCATGCTCTCTCTCTTGCTCTCTCTCTCTCTTGCTCTCTATCAAATAAATTTTTTTTAAAAACGGGTTTGAATGTAAATCAAGCATCTGTCTCCAGGTCTCTGATTTTGACCTCCAAACAGTGCTTGACTGTAAAGCAAACAGGTATATCAATACATCTTCCTTTGTCGAAGGGGCTCAAAAAGGTGTAATGAAAAACAAGAGGTGATGTTGGAATTTGCTTTCTGGCTGCATGCTTTGCCTTTCAAGCACTAACTGAGCTGCAGCATAAGGTGTGAAATTAGGACAAATGTTCCAAATCCTAGAAAATGAGTATTATATTTAACGCCATCCTGTTTAAGAAATGTTTCAGCATTGTAGGTTTCCAGGAGAGAGTGTTGACTAAGGAGTGCTCAGGTTGAATTGGATAATCTTTGACAATGAAAGCTAAAATAAATGCTGGCACAGTGGAATGGCTTTGATAATGATGCTCACAGCAGTATATTAGTAGTTTCAGACACAAAGGAAGAATTAAGTGTAAACTCTTAGCTAGTTTATTGTTTAAAATCATAATAGCCCAATTTAAACACTGGGAATCCACATTACTCCAATATTCTAGGTTCTCTGGGTAAATTTGAAGTTTTCAAGGATTGGCAAAGAGGTAGCCCAGTCACATAGGGTAGAGAGGGGAGCAAGAGAAAAAAATGCTTGAAATGTTAAATATCCAATAAATAGTATATATATATAAGCTTCAGTTGTGAAAGGTCTTGTTCAGTGAGAAAAGACAGCTTAAGAAAACTAGATGGTTGAAGATAAAGTATTCTTCTTATAGTATTTTCTATTTCTATCATTGATAAAGTAATGCAGAACAGATTGAATTATTATAACCATGAACTCTCCTTATTGATTTAATATAAAATACATAATTTGTCCTTCTGCCTTGAGAGTTCTGTTCCTCTGAGAGATAACACGTCTTTAAATTATTGGATTAGATGAAACCTCTAGTTGCTTGTATTCAGTCTTGAGCTGAGCTAATATTAATAACTGGATTCTTAAAAACCACTTTTAAAGGAGATCCTTTTCTCTTTTTTGATATTTGAAATTTCTTTCCTTCATTTAACCAAAATTCTCCCTTCTAAAATTAATTCATTTTGTGTAATTTTATGTGGAAGTAGAACTCTTACTTATATGACAATGTTTTGAGTCATTTATATTTATGCACTTAATCTTCATAATAGTGCTATCAGGAATGTTACTAACTATCCCCATTTTACAGATGAGGAAACTAAGGCACAGAGAAATGAGGAAACTAAGGCACAGAGAAGCAACCTGCCTAGGGTCACACAGCTTATTAGCTAAGTAGCTAGGCTTCACCTTCCAGAGGCCATCTTTTGAACCAATAAGCAACACTCCATTCTTTTAGAGAGAGGACATCTTGTTCATATTTGTATCCCACACATTGGTCCCAGTGCCTAGTACTTGGTAAGCATTTATAAGAAATTTGTAAAACTGAACACTTTTGAGCTCTAGAATGTCCCTCCTTTCATTTCTTTTCAGTTCTTATCTCTGCAGCCAGATCTACGTCTTGTTCCTTCTCATCTGGGTAAGAGCTCCTCATTAATTTCTCCCATTTGACCTTCAACTGATAGCAGTTTTAAAGTATAGTTTTAAACTTTTCATTTCATTCCCTTGTTCAAAATTCTACCATAGATCCTCATTACTTCTGAGCTGTTGTGTCTGGCATTCAGGGCTCTCTATTCTTTGCCCTAGCCTATCTTAATTCTTACCTACCACAGCCTGGAACACACGTTCAGTATGCCTAACTGTACCACTCAGTTTTGTCGTAGAATACCCTGTGATTTCACATTTATTCTCATCCATAGACTACCAAGTGCTTTTCCTTTGCTGTTGTGTGCTCCTGAGATTTTCAGACCCTCATCTAATCTCCATCTATGATTAAGGCTATTGATTCTTCAAGCTTCAAATCCTATGTTAACACTTTAGTAACATGTTATCCACTGATTTCACTTGATTATATTTTCTCCCTCTTTTGAACCCCTAATAGTACTTTACCACATTCTGCTTGATAGTAAACGCTTTTATCTTTTCCTTCTTATTAGGATATAAACCTCTTGAGACCAGGGATTTTATCATATTCATTAAGAACTGACAATGAAACAAACAAAATACATGTGTGTAACTATGAGACTATCACCAAGTATCCATCATTTTTCTTTCTTGAGGTCTGTTTTTGAGAAATTTGCTATCACAAAATCATTATACTTCCTGGCAGGAAGAGACTCCTGCAATGAATTCAGTACCTGCCTTATTTACCAATAAAAATCTGAGACATGGAGAAATTAGGAGACTTCCTGAACACCAATGCCTAATCCTCGTAATAGCTTATGCTCAATCCTGAGCCCTATTTGCTATCCAGTGTTGTCTCACTACATTTTTAAAAGATAAAAAAAAATGTTATAACAACAAGTTAAAGGACTTTAGAAGTTTCCAGATGGCATTGGACTATCCTTTCACAGGCTCTGCACTGATTTGGCCAGCAGAAAGAAACTAAAAAGGGTGGTAGGGGTATTAAGACCTTAATGTTGGAACTGTGGTTTGAATTGTCAAGAAAACTCTGACCAATAGTTTTTGTAGATTGGTTATTTAAAAAAAAAAATCAGTTCCTTATGTTGAATCTTGGTTTATACTTCAACCTTTTTTTTTTTGGTATCTGTTATATTTGTTGATACTTCCTCCCTCCCAAAACAAAAAACAAAACAAAAACTGGCAGATATCTTAGATAGGTATTGTTTCGCATTTTATGGGTAAAGAATCTCAAAGAAGTGACTGCCAATATTAGGATTGTGACCTTAGCCAGGACATTAGAAAGGAGGGATACTGCTCTCAGATGGTAGATACCAGGGCATCCTGCTTCCTCAAGAGAGGGTAAATCGGAGGGGGAGAAGAACCATGAGAGACTATGGACTCTGAGAAGCAAACTGAGGTTCTAGAGGGGAGGGGGTGGGGGGATAGGTTAGCCTGGTGATGGGTATTAAAGAGGGCACGTATTGAATGGAACACTGGCTGTTATACGCAAACAATGAATCATGGAACACTACACCAAAACAAATGATGTAATATATGGTGATTAACATAACAATAAAAAATTAAAAAAAAACTAATGATGTAAGGTATGGTGATTAACATAACATAATAAAATAAAATTTTAAAAAAGAGAGGGTAACTCTAACCTCTTAATGTGGCTCTATGATATCCTAGGTATAATTTCATTAGCAATGGAGACTGCAAGTGACAGGTGCTAATAAGTCTGAAGTCAATGCTGCAGAACCAGCCACCACTGCCAACGAGCCGTGGCTTGGTTCAGCTTGGTTTCCCCATGCACTTTCAGGTGATGGAGATGTCATGCTTTAACATATCCAGTTATGCTACTAACAGCAATCTGCTGTACCTTCCTAAATGAGGCACTGATGCCCATAGGAGCAAGCACTTCCAGACACTGGAAGAGTAGACCAATTTGGGAAGTTGTGATAATGACATGGAATGACATTGAGAACTACCTCTCCTGAATGATGCAGCCACATAATTTTGTAGGGTGTTGTGCAAAATGCTTGCCCACGTTTGTATGAGGAAAAAAGAATTGGTGCAGAGGGAGCAATACAATGAACTTTGTTTTTATACCTTGCTGTATACTTCAAAACATATTTCAGCACAAAAAGCATTTCAGGTTAAAATCCAAACTTCTCACACTGGTATTCAAGGTGCCCCCACAATCTGGTCTGCCTATCTTGCCACTTCTGTCACTTTTTCCCTTCACATCCCACCTGCTCCAGTCAACACGCGCTGCTCTCTGTGCTCACAACATGCTGATTCAGCAAAATTCAATGCCCACCATATGCTTGGAATTTTACTAGAAACTAAAGAAGAAAGGAGGAAAAGTCATTGCTTCTGTCCTTAAGTAACTGGAAATCTAGTGGGAAAGATGCAAGTACATAAATGAATCTGATATGAAGCAGAATTAGCAATGGGAAGGGCAAAGTGTAGAAAGGTAAAGTGGAGTTATGAGGACATTAGAGAATTTAATTTGTGTGTGTGTGTGTGTGTGTGTGTGTGTGTGTGTGTGTGTGTGTGTTTAAAGCAGTGGAAGTCTCTGAGAGGTTTTGAACAGGGAGTGAATGACCAGAATATGGGGTGGACATTATGAAGAATAAAATGGATTAAAATTAGGGAAGCCATATTTTACATAAGCTGTAATAGCAGTTCATGTGGGGTATGATTACTCAAAGGTAATCACTGGCAGTAGAAGTGAGATGGAAGGGGTGAAGTCCAATAACATTGCAAAAATACTGTTATATTACAGTGATTAAGCATGTGAATTCCAGAGTCAGACATGGTTTGCATTCTGTCTCTGCCATTTATTAGCTTTGTTGCCTTAAATGAATTAATAAACTGGTTTATGTATCAGTAGCCTCATCAATAGAATTACCTTGGCATCCATATTAGAAGTGTGTTTTGAATTCACAGGAAATAATCTTTGTAGAATGCCTGGTAGAAAGTAAGCATTCAGTAAATGTTAACTGACATTATGATCATTGTGGATGAGTTTTAAGGAAGATGGCTGAAGAATTTGATCAGAATATCCTCCCCACCCAACTTTTTTTCAAAAAATTTCTTTCCACTTTCCTCTCTGCCTTGTTGGAATCTGCCCATCTCAATTGCATTTCCACTATGAAGAATCCCTTGAATGGTCCTGGGCACAGTTATCTTTCCTGGGTCTGAGTTCCTAAAGTAGCTTACACCCCATTATGCTATGAAGTATTTTGCTCCCTTCCTTATGTCAATTAATTTGTAAATTCCTTAAGGGTTGGTGCTATTTTTTAGATTACTTTGAATTCTCCATTCTTCTATTTCTTTGTATTCTCACCTGCACCAGCTTGCACATTTGACCATGATAAAAATTTGTTGATTGCTTATTATTTCTAAATATGTCAATTCCTATTTACCAGAACTCAGAGAAATTGTAACACAGGTTAGCCATAGAAAGCAATTTCACTTGGGCTCTAGTCTTGGTTCTGAGCCCACTTCTAGATCCTCTCCTCGAGGTCTTTAAGAGGACAATAAATTCAGTTAAAACTATTCCTGCACAGAGTGGTGATGAAGGCTGGGCACCAGTGGAAAAGCAGAAGAGCTCCAACCTGGGGTTGAGCAGGCACAAGGGCTCCAGCTGGCTAAGGAAGCAAGCAGGAAGCAGTTGATTCTAGGGACCATTCTATAACAACCAACGATGAATATTTGAATTTGATTCTAACTTTTTAGGGCAAAGATACCCTTTCCAATAGTAGCTAATCTTTATTCCACAACTTACCGTATTTTCAAAGAGGATTACAATTAATTTGTTTGGAATGGGGACCGTCTCAAGGAATCTCTCTTTTTTTTTTTAATGGCAGATGCTAAGATGCTTCTCTAGCAGAACTAGAGAAAAATTAAAGATTGGCTGAATTAATTTCCTCTCAATCCATTGAGTTGGTTTATTTGGCCTCATATTAGTAGAACTACATATGTAATTTTACAAAACAACATATGGAGTATGTTGAGAGTATGAATGTGTTATGTGGGCTACAAGGGCATCAGAGGAATTTTGCTTTGAAATGTGCACTTTAATATAGATTGATACAGTAGAGTAGAATGTCTTGAAATTGTATTGTAGATGTCTGCCAGTAATGACTTTATATATTTTTCATAAAAGATTTAAGCAGCATACTTAACAAATTATCTATGATTTCTTTTTGTTCAATGTAGTATTTTCTAGTTCATTTAGTATAAATATTTTCAAACTCATCTGTGATTGTGTAAGGAAAGGTATCACATAAAAGGAATTCCAGGTAAAATTGAACTGGCAGGGCTGACAGAATCCTGAAATAGCTCTTTCCATCCTTCTATCCACTCTTATTATTAGTCTCCCCTGATTTTTTATTCTGTGAGAAGTACTCTTAGTACTCCTATGCAACAAGATGGTTACTCAAAGAAAACATGACTTATCAGATCAACGAAACTAGGAGCTGGTTCTTTGAAAGAATTAACAAGATTGATAAACCCCTGGCCAGACTGATCAAAAAGAAAAGAGAAATGACCCAAATCAACAAAATCATGAATGAAAGAGGAGAGATCACAACCAACACCAAAGAAATCCAAACAATTATAAGAACATATTATGAGCAACTCTATGCCAGCAAATTAGATAACCTGGAAGAAATGGGTGCATTCCTAGAGATGTATCAACTACCAAAATTGAACCAGGAAGAAATAGAAAACCTGAACAGACCTATAACCACTAAGGAAATTGAAACAGTCATCAAAAATCTCCCAAGAAACAAAAGCCCAGGGCCAGATGGCTTCCCAGGGGAATTCTATCAGACATTTCAAGAAGAATTAATACCTATTCTCCTGAAACTGTTCCAAAAAATAGAAATGGAAGGGAAACTTCCAAACTCATTTTATGAGGCCAGCATTACCTTGATCCCAAAACCAGACAAAGACCCCATCAAAAAGGAGAATTACAGACCAATATCCCTGATGAACATGGATGCAAAAATTCTCACCAAAATACTAGCCAATAGGATCCAACAGTACATTAAAAGGATTATTCACCATGACCAAGTGGGATTTATTCCTGGGCTGCAAGGCTGGTTCAACATCCGCAAATCAATCAACGTGATACAATACATTAACAAAAGAAAGAGCAAGAATCATATGATCCTCTCAATAGATGCAGAAAAAGCATTTGACAAAGTACAACATCCTTTCTTGATCAAAACTCTTCAGAGTATAGGGATAGAGGGTACATACCTCAATATCATAAAAGCCATCTACGAAAAACCTACAGCGAATATCATTCTCAATGGGGAAAGGCTGAGAGCTTTTCCCCTAAGGTCAGGAACGCGGCAGGGATGTCCACTCTCACCACTGCTATTCAACATAGTATTAGAAGTCCTAGCCACAGCAATCAGACAACAAAAAGAAATCAAAGGCATCCAAATCGGCAAAGAGGAAGTCAAACTCTCACTCTTTGCAGATGATATGATACTGTATCTGGAAAACCCAAAAGACTCCACCCCAAAACTGCTAGAACTCATACAGGAATTCAGTAAAGTAGCAGGATATAAAATCAATGCACAGAAATCAGTGGCATTCCTATACACCAACAACAAGACAGAAGAGAGACAAATCAAGGAGTCTATCCCATTTACAATTGCACCCAAAACCATTAGATACCTAGGAATAAATCTAACCAAAGAGGCAAAGGATCTGTACTCAGAAAACTATAAAATACTCATGAAAGAAATTGAAGAAGACACAAAGAAATGGAAAAACGTTCCATGCTCATGGATTGGGAGAATAAACATTGTGAAGATGTCAATGCTACCTAGAGCAATCTACACATTCAATGCAATCCCCATCAAAATACCATCCACTTTTTTCAAAGAAATGGAACAAATAATCCTAAAATTTGTATGGAACCAGAAGAGACCCAGAATAGCCAGAGGAATACTGAAAAAGAAAAGCAAAGCTGGCGGCATCACAATTCCGGACTTCCAGCTCTATTACAAAGCTGTCATCATCAAGACAGTATGGTACTGGCACAAAAACAGACACAGATCAATGGAACAGAATCGAGAGCCCAGAAATGGACCCTCAACTCTATGGTCAACTTATTTTTGACAAAGCAGGAAAGAATGTCCAATGGCAAAAAGACAGTCTCTTCAACAAATGGTGTTGGGAAAATTGGACAGCCACATGCAGAAGAATGAAACTGGACCATTTCCTTACACCACACACAAAAATAGACTCCAAATGGTTGAAAGACCTAAACGTGAGACAGGAGTCCATCCAAATCCTAAAGGAGAACACAGGTAGCAACCTTTTCGACCTTAGCCGCAACAACTTCTTCCTAGAAACATCGCCAAAGGCACGGGAAGCCAGGGCAAAAATGAACTATTGGGATTTCATCAAGATAAAAAGCTTTTGCCAGCAAAAGAAACAGTCCACAAAACCAAAAGACAACCGACAGAATGGGAGAAAATATTTGCAAATGACATATCAGATAAAGGGCTAGTATCCAAAATCTATAAAGAACTTATCAAACTCAACACCCCAAGAACAAATAATCCAATCAAGAAATGGGCAGAAGACATGAACAGACATTTCTCCAAAGAAGACATCCAAATGGCCAACAGGCACATGAAAAAGTGCTCAACATCGCTCGGCATCAGGGAAATCCAAATCAAAACCTCAATGAGATACCACCTCACACCCGTCAGAATGGCTAAAATCAACAAGTCAGGGAATGACAGATGTTGGCGGGGATGTGGAGAAAGGGGAACCCTCCTACACTGTTGGTGGGAATGCAAGCTGGTGCAACCACTCTGGAAAACAGTATGGAGGTTCCTCAAACAGTTGAAATTAGAGCTACCGTTCGATCCAGCAATTGCACTACTGGGTATTTACCACAAAGATACAAATGTAGGGACCCGAAGGTGTACGTGTACCCCAATGTTTATAGCAGCAATGTCCACAATAGCCAAACTGTGGAAAGAGCCAAGATGCCCATCGACAGATGAATGGATAAAGAAGATGTGGTATATATACACAATGGAATATTATGCAGCCATCAAAAGGAATGAGATCTTGCCATTTGCAACGACGTGGATGGAACTGGAGGGTGTTATGCTGAGTGAAATAAGTCAATCAGAGAAAGACATGTATCACATGACCTCACTGATATGAGGAATTCTTAATCTCAGGAAACAAACTGAGTGTTACTGGAGTGGTTGGGGGTGGGAGGGATGGGGTGGCTGGGTGATAGACAATGGGGAGGGTATGTGCTACGGTGAGCACTGTGAATTGTGCAAGACTCTTGAATCACAGATCTGTACTTCTGAAACAAATAACGCAACATATTTTAAGAAAAAAAAAAGAAGAAGATAACAGGAGAGGAAGAAAAGGGGAGTATGTCAGAGGGGGAGACGAACCATGAGAGATGACGGACTCTGAAAAACAAACTGAGGGTTCTAGAGGGGAGGGGGTAGGGGATGGGTTAGCCTGGTGATGGGTATTGAGGAGGGCACGTTCTGCATGGAGCACTGGGTGTTATGAACAAACAATGAATCATGGAACACTGCACCAAAAAACTAATGATGTAATATATGGTGATTAACATAACAATAAAAAAATAAAAAAAAAAAAGAAAACATGACTTATTCCTGTTCAATTTGGTTTGCAATGGTAAAAATCTGTAAAACAATCAAAATGGTGGTAGGCCAAAATAAGAAGGGAGAGGCAGTTGCTGACTAATGTTAATCTGACAGATTTTAAGTATATTTTCTATAAAAACCCTCAAATTCTTTGCAACAGTCTCATTTTAGTTGTGGCATTGCATTGTCTGAGAATATATAAATATATGTATATATAATATATTTATCTTTATTGCATATTTAGTGTATTATTTGTATTGTATATATGTAAATGTGTTTATATGTATATACATATATGTTATTTGCCATTACTTGTGGCATTAACTATCTCATAATGAAAGTGTTAAGTGCAACTTCCAAGTAACATGATTTCAAGAAGAAATTGCCTGCCTGTGCTTCATCTCTTTCTCCATTCTTACAAGATGGAACTTGGACTAGATCCAACCTTATCTAATGCAGACATCCAAGGTAATGGAAGAGTAACAAGAAATCTCTAGGGAAAGAGTTTCCTTCCTCAAAGGTTTTTTTTCATATGGACCTCCCAACATAAATATTTTTTGAAAGCATGCAAAATAATCCCTAATTTTGGAAGAAACAACAAAAGAAGTAAATTTACAGGTTAGTTTTTACTGCTGACACAGATATTTGAAAAAATATTGCCAAGTCACTCATTTTTTTCTCAAACTTTATTGTCAGATGCAAATCTGATAATTTCTTCTTGACTGTTATTATCACAGTGATGGTTCTAAAGATAACAGTGGGGGTGTTAGGTGAGGTAGGACTTAATCTAGGGAGGGAAAATGAGAGGAAAATTGAAAGTAGCTAACTGTTCTATCTCTACCAGTGAACTTGGGAAAGTTTCTTGTAGCAGACAGATTTTGGTCTATCTTTTGGCTTGGATAATGCATCCCTTTTATACTCCTTGGTTGGTATAAAAGTTACTGGGGATAAGTTGGAAGACCAAGTGGCCTTGTAGGAGTAAGAGTATAATAACCTAGACCTTTTCACTTTAAGGATCAAAATGATTAGAATGTCTCTGATGAACCTAGATGGCCCAGACTATGAAAGAAATCTCCATGTCTTCTCCAAGCTCTTTTATCTCCACATTATGCTTTTGTTTTCAAGATATGATTGTTTTATTAATTTTTAAAAACTCATGTTGACATATTTGGTCATAATTTTCTTCTGCTCCACGGAATCTTTTTCTTAGATTTCTTCATCTGCCATTTATTTTTCCTGTTCTTGAGCCTCTTTTGTCTTTTAATCAGTAAAATACTTGGACTGAAATATTTACATATTTCAATACAATTAGAATTAAGAATATCCTCTATTTAGCAGAATTTCTCTGGTCTTATCAATAGCCTCAGTACCTACAGATAGTATTTCTCAACTAAAAAAGTAGTCTACACAGGAGAGTCAATGTTAATCTTATTAATCAAGAATGTAATTTTAAAGAAACTTACAGGCAACTTTATTTAAAAATTAAAAATAAAATAATATTACAAAGTATATTCTTCAGAAAAATTATTCAAATAACACAGATACAGCTAAGAATATGTATATGAACCAAGAATAATAATTATCTTTGTTTTTTGTTTTTTTTTAATGTTTTTTTGATCATTTTCACCCATTTCTCCCAACCTCTGCCTCTGGCAACAACCAATATGTTCTCTGTTTCTATGAGTTCAGATTTTTTAGATTCCACATATAAATGAAATCATACAGTATTTGTATTTCTTTGTCTGATTCATTTCACTTAGCATAATGCCCTTAACGCCCAACTATGTTGTTGCAAATGTCAGGATATACTATTTATTTTTCAATGTTTCTTATATATAAAGGCATTTTTATGTTTGTTTAACATATGCAGATATCTTTATATTTTTAGCAAGATATTTTTTTGAAACGAGCTTTTGAATAGAAATATTTCATTTGGATAGCCAATTAATAAAACCAAATTGTATGTCAGCATGTGTATTTTGAAGAAATTATATAATTTTAGAGTGGCTGCGTCAGCTTGCATTCCCACCAACAGTGTAGAAAGGTTCCCCTTTCTCCACATCCTCGCCAACATCTGTTGTTTCCTGACTTGTTAATTTTAGCCATTCTGACTGGTGTGAGGTGGTATCTCATTGATGTTTTGATTTGTATTTCCCTGATGCCAAGTGAGGTTCCTCAAAAAGTTGAAAATAGAGCTGCCCTCCGACCCAACAATTGCACTACTGGGTATTTACCCCAAAGATACAAATGTAGTGATCCAAAGGGGCACATGCACCCCAATGTTTATAGCAGCAATGTCCACAATAGCCAAACTATGGAAAGAGCTTAGATGTTCATCAACAGATGAATGGATAAAGAAGATGTGCGCGCACACACACACACACACACACACACACACACACACACACACACAATGGAATATTACACAGCCATCAAAAAATGAAATCTTGCCATTTGCAATGATGTGGATGGAATTAGAGGGTATTATGCTAAGCGAAGTAAGTCAATCAGAAAGACGAACATCATATGATCTCACTGATATGAGGAATTTGAGAAACAAGACAGAGGATCATAGGGGAAGGGAGGGAAAAATGAAACAAGACGAAACCAGAGAGGGAGACAAACCATAAGAGACTCTTAATCTCAGGAAACAAACTGAAGTTTGCTGGAGTGGAGGGTGGTAGGAGGGTTGGGGTGGCTGGGTGATAGACATTAGGGAGGGTATGTGCTATGGTGAGTGCTGTGAATTGTGTAAGACTGATGAATCACAGACCTGTACCCCTGAAACAAGTAATACATTATATGTTAAAAATAAAAATAAAAATAAAAAAATAAAAACTAGGTGTTGGGAAAAAAAAGAAATTATAAAATTTTAACTACTTTTAGTGCCCTATTTCATTCTCAAAAATATCCTGGTTTGGGATTCTTATATGGTCCTACACCCTAGGAGGTTTGTGATGAGGGACTTGAACTCAGCACAACACTGAAACCTAGGGAGTGACCAAAGAAAGCTGGCTTCAGCAAACCAAATGATTTAGGAACCCATTCTGAGCCTTTCACTGTAATACAACCTGCTTGGGTGCAAATTGAAAGCACTGTCAATAAAAAGGTGAACACTTACAGCCCAGGCCTCAGGTGGCAAGAAACAGACATAGTGTAGAAGCAGGAATAAAGAGCCTACTTTTCTTTCTCCCTCTGCTAGCTCACATCTCCCATTTGCTGCACTAAGAAACAGCCACCACACCAGCAGTGGTACCTCATCTCTGTCATAGCAGGAGTGGCCTCTCCTTGTGGGCTGAATTCTTTCTTTCTCAGGACATTCTTTGGTTCTTTATGTAGAGACTACTACTGGGACTGACCCATGTCTTCTCTGGATAACATTGGACACGTGACCAGATGGGTCCACGCTACCAGCTGTGGTTTATCTTCAAATAGAAACCCCCTCCCCCAACATGAATGAAGTGAAGTGGTGAAATGAAGTGGTGCTTAATAACTGGGAAAAATGCTTTACATGAATCTTAAAGATTCAATAAGAAATCTTGGGAAAAAAAGCCATTGTTATCAAACTGCTTTTTTTTTCATTTTTTAAGATTTTATTTATTTGCCAGAGAGAGAGAGAGAGTGAGAGTATAAGCAGGGGGAATGGCAGGCAGAGGGAGAAGAAGGCTCCCTGCTGAGCAAGGAGGCTGATGCATGCGGGACTTGATTCCAGGACCCCAGGATCATGACCTGAGCTGAAGGCAGTCGCTTAACTGACTAAGCCACCCAGGCATTCCATCAAACTGCTCTTTAAAAAATTCTGTTTATATTCCATATATTTCCCAAAGTAAAACATTACCACTGCTATACTCACATGGTCATTAGTTCATTTTGAGTGTTCTGAGATCTAGATTTAGTAGAGTTTGTACCTAAAATAATTTGAAAATTGCTCACATGCCCCAGAAAGGCCAGCATGGTTCAAGTGAACAGAGCTTTCTTCCTAAGGTGTGCACCTGAGTATGATGCCAACATATGTTTGTTTCATGTGAGTGATGTTGTGGTCCCCAAAGGCTTTATTTCACATCCTGCTCTCATTGATAGGAAGCATTTACTTATTCGCTATAAGGACCCTTAAAGGGATAGAATATATGGGGTAGAAAAAAAATCTCACCTTAATAAGAAACCTCAAACTAGGCTTCTGTTGCTCATTTTGTAGGTACTATTAAAATAATCTGAAATAGTTTAACTCTATAATCCTTGAAAAGCTATTTTTCATCATTTTCCCCCTACTAATTTACAAATATTTCTTCTTTATACCCACTCTGAAATCAATTCGCAGATACTACTTATATGTTTACTTCTTCAGAGTTAACTCACTTGTAAAAACGGATGTTTCTATGGGGATTATGCTTTCATGCTTTCTTTATGCAGCTCTGGCAAGCCCCTTTCCAACTAGTTATGTGACACTTCACTCTTAACAGAGATGATGTTATAGAATATTCACAAACCAAAGTTTAGGCAATTAAGGGAACACTGATTTCTATAAGTAACCATTGAAAACCTGATGTTGGAGCACCTGGGTGGCTCAGCCAGTTAAGTGACTGCCTTTGGCTCAGGTCATGATCTTGGGGTCCTGGGATTGAGCCCCAGGTCAGGTTCCCCGCCCGGCGGGGAGTCTGCTTCTCCCTCTTCCCTCCCCAACTCTGCTCCTGCTCACTCTCTCTCTCTCTCTCTCAAATAAATAAATAAAATCTTTTAAAAAAGAAGAAAACCTGGATGTTTACACCAAGTGTCAGAATTTTGTCTAAGCAAGGTGGAAATGACTTAACTTTGAGCCTTTCTATCTTCATTTCCTTATTTGCCTTTAAAAGAGAAAGAGAACTGTACTAGTTTGCTAGGGCTGCCATAACAAAGTACCACAGACTGGGTAGCTTAAACAACACAGATTTATTTTCTCACAATTCTGGAGGCCAGAGAAGATCGAGGTATTGGCAGCACTAGTTTGTTCTAAGGTCTCTCCTTGGCTTGTGGATGGGTATCTTCACATTGTCTTCCCTCTGTGTTTGCCCATGTTCTCATCTTCTTATAAGGGTTAGGGCTCAGTCATATTGATTAGAGCCAACTCTCATTTTAACTTAATTACCTCCTTAAAGATCCTGCGTCTAAATAGAGTCACATTCGAAGGTACTATAGATTAGAACGTCAAAATATGAATTCTGGGGGGACATAATTCAGTCCATAATAGGAACCATGCCTATTTACTTTTATTTCAATAACAGTACTTTAAAAAATGACATTGTTTCTCCTTCTTGCACTGTAAAAGTAATGGAACATGTTTAAGACCACGGGACATCTACATAGGTAAGTATAAATCTTGTTGGCATTTTAATTTTCTCACTGGAAATCTTGTTTCCATGTGCAAGTACTGAAGGTTCTGGGAGATTTTTTTCATTATTGCTCTCCTTATGAAAGCAGCTGTTCAATGAACACGGCATATTTTGTTACCTCATCAAGAAGCAGAGGAAGATTATGTTGTGATCAGGTTTTGTATGGCTATAGTCAATGCTTTTCTGATTGTCTGAGCCCCAGTGATTGATTTAATAGGTCTACTCCAGGGCAGTTACTCATCCCTGATATTTGTCCAACTCAAAGCTCCATGTTATTTATGTAAACGATGCTTTATATGCCTTCCATGAAGATAAATCCAAGTTGACAGAACTGTTTAAGAGATGAGTGTGCCAACCAATTGGGATTATGATCCACAGAATATATCTATATCAACTTTCATGTTACTTCACTGGCAAATTGGGAGCTTTGGAGGATAAGAGGATAAGATATGATTGGAAGAATCTATTTTCTACTCTGAAGGTAGTATTTTGACATTTTGGAGGACTGCGCATCTAGGAAGACTTCCGAACACAAACAAAGAAAAACAGGCTTGGGAACAGATTATTTGTCTTTGAAAAATGAAAACACCTCTAAACCATGGGGAAAATAAACCAGAGTCATTTAGACATACCCAGCATTTGGAAAATGTTCTTGTGTGTAATGAGTTATGCATTTTTAGCTTTGGCCAGGGATTTTTTTCTTTTACATGGTAGAATATGAGCCTTATGTGTTCTTTATACATGTGGTTATTAGGAGATCAAAAGGTTGTATGTGATTTCTTCTTTGAGCATGACGGAGTGAGGTCTATGAATTGTCCCCTTCTTTTATAAGAAATAATCCAAAAGCCAAAAAAGAATAAGGAGATCAAACTTGATCTCTGATAGAACTGGGAGATACATGAAATCTCAAAACAATAACAATAAAGTAGGAAAAAATTAACAGCTAAAAACAATAAAAGGCCAACTGGGACAGATAAACACGTGAAAAGAGGACTTGCATAGTGACAGAGCTCAACAAAAGCTCAACACAAATCTCTCAAGTATGTTACACTGAAATATAAAATAATAGACATTTTATTTGCAACAATGGGAATAGAGAATATCTTTGGATGCCTGAAAGTCAGGGTTGATGGAGGAATCATGTGAACAATCCATGATTGCAGAAAGTAACTCTGGTTGTAGGAAAGAGGAGGATACTTTATATTACTAACAGTGCTGCAGTCTGTTAGCAGGGAAGATGTAAAACCTAAAATAGCTTACACCGGCAACTCTGTCATAAGCAGAACTGCTGGGAGCCTACAACACAGCTTTAACCATTCTTCCACCAAAACCTTCCTCAGAGGGCTAATGGGAAGGGTACTCATCTGAAAGGTGAATGATAATGCTAACAGGAACCAGCACAGACTCCAAATGATAATGCTAACAGGAACCAGCGCAGACTCCAAATAAAGCTGTTACAAAGGGAAAAAAGAGGTAAAGAAACAGGAAAAACAAATAACAGGTGAAGAACATTCACCAAGAAAAATATACCATGGAGGAGGTAAAAATGATAACCACATAGGTCATCAAGAATTAGTAAAAAAAACAAAGCAAAACAAAAAAAACTCTTAATGAGACAATCATAACTGAAAAAATAAAAGGACATAGTAGAGATATAAGAGCTCAGGAAAAATGCCCCTCCAGATATACTTCCCACGCTTGTCCACCCCTCTGTGCCCCAGGAAGCTGAGCTCTGAACTACCTCAAAAGGTTTCCTTTTCTAGCTTTTAGTTGGGCGTGGCCAACAGGGGGTACTGCACTAATCTTTGACGGTTCCCCACATTCTGCCTTCACCTTTGTAAAAGTCTCTTTAGTAATTTTCTTCAATTTGACTGTGCCATCTCTTTTCTGCAAAAATCCTAACTGATAAGATGATGAAAAATGGCAAAGCTAAGCCATGAAATAGAAGGGGAAAAAATTAAATACTATAGAAATGAGCCAGATTGGAGGCAGCACAAAGGAAAATTGTGCCTTCTGAACAGAGGCACAATTAAGGATGAGAATTAGAAAATATGTAAAATGTAATTAAAATAGTTTGAAAAGGCAAGGGAGAAAATAATGGATATGGAAGATAGGCAAATCAGTATCATGGACAAAGAGAACCAAAATAATATAACCAAACAAATACTTAAAGATATAATTCAGTATAGCTTACCAAAAATAAAAGACTTGAATCTACAGATGGGATGCATATGGCATATCTAAGAAAAAAAATAACACAGAATGATCAAAACAAAAATTCATCCTAGTAAAATTTCATAGTTTCAATATATATTTATATATATTCTACATCCAGATAGAAAGACTAAGACACTTAAGGAGAAAAAAAAATGCAGGATAGCCTCAGACTTCTATCAATACTCAAAGTTAACTGTGGAACAATCAATGCCAACTAAGTCCTTGAAAAAAGACTGATTCAAGAATCTTTATACCCAAACTGCAACTCAACATAAAGGCAACATTTTTGAACATAGAGAAACTCAGAATATAGTTTTTAGAGTTCTTTTTAACTTCAGCCTTCCTTTGATGAATGGAGAAACTGGCAAAAAGATTGATGTGTGAATTGAATCCCTGGAACTAAGATCAAAACTAGTATGAGAATTATTGTAAAAATTAGAATGTAAATCTTAAAAACCTAGAGAAATAGAAATTATATATCCAACCCAAAAGCTGAGATGAGCAGCAAGAGGTGGAATAAATGTGCTGACCTCTTTTTTTCACAAATGGATAGATATTATTTAAAGCAGGTAAGTAAATTAATAGAGATATACAGATATCTGGAGATGTAAAGGTGGATTGATTTTGGTACTATCGGGAAACAGATGGCACACTCAAAAAGGGTGATTTAAGAGGGTTTAATGAAGGTCTGTTTATAGAGGCCTGGGAAGAAAAAAAAGAGATCAATAAGGGATGAGGTAGCAAACATCAGGAAGACATTAATTACCATCTCTGTGTCTGAAGGGGAAAGTGGAGAGAACTATGACCAGAATATGAAGAAAGAAGCACTCATGGCAGAGTGTCTGCTGGACAAGAGTTGGAGCCATAGATAGAGGAAATCAAATTTAAAAATTGTGGCTGAAGAAGGGGTGCTGAGGAGTAGGTATCTTGTTCAATTTTTCTCTTTCTACTTGGTTTCATTGACTCATCCTAACTAGAAACCAGAAGGGGGGAGGGAATCTCGTTAAGGGAATTCATAGAGGTCAGCCTTCCATAGAATAGAGCAGGGTATCACAGCCATACAAAAACACACTTATTCTATGTTCTCCTTTCCCTCTGCTGACCCTCGCTGATGAGTGCTTTACCTAGTAAGATAAACAAACCTTAATGCTTGTAGGATCTGAGTTATTAGGTTATGGCAGGTTTTGGCCACTACTTTTAAACAAGAGAGTACTATGATATGTCTTGGTGAAACTCCTGGATTCCAGACATAGTCTTCTTTGTGCAAGTGTATAACAACAACACAAGTTTCCTTCCAGGAAATGGCATCAATTATCCTGGTCAAAATGGTTTGCCGGTTCAGAAGCATGAGGAACCAAAAATGGCCAGGCACAGTCATAGCTTCCAATGTAATAGACCTGATAAAAGTATTCCTCTCTAGAATACCAGGACGACTAAACCCACTGAACCAAGATTATCGAGTTGGGAAGCAAAAATTAAGTAGGTTATTAGGTATAGTATAAGGACCACTACCACCTCCACCCTTGGCTCTCAAACCAATATATTCTGACTATTGGAGTCCTAACACTATACACTGGCACCTGGTTTAAGGTATACGCTGCTCCTTATAGAAAGTTTCCCAAACTCTCAAGGTTGAATGCCACTGAACTTTCAGTTCCACTGTTTTATACCAGCCATTTCTAGAAGATGGGACATAGGGTAAAACCAGTGATTCCATGAGCATGAGCCCATTGCTACATTTCCTTAGCTATAAAATAGGTTTCTTGCCCAAGGTTCCTTGCTTGTGCAGCATTACAGGGCAATGAAAAAGGTGTTCTTAAAGTTCACAAATAATGGTATTGGAGGAGTGTTGTAGACTGAGAGGGAAATCCATATCCAGAGTAAGTTTATTTTTCTGTAAAGGCAAACTGTTATATCCTCCATGAGAGAAGGGATCCAGTGTGGACTTGCAACCATGTTGGCACTCAGCAGTGGTGGTAGTCAGACCAGCCTTGCTGAGAGAAAAAATTATGTTGAGCCCATACATACATAGCTTCCATCCTTGACAATATGGACACTCAGTACAAGAAACTACTGAGCAAGTATTGGGGTTACTAGAGAAATAGACTTTACAACACATAGTTTAGATATGTTTCCTGTAAGCAATATATGGCCAAAAATTTTTATGTGTATGAATTCAGTCTGATCATCCGATTCTATTTATTATGCTATTTTATATATTTGTATTTTTTTCTAGAGGAAATTCAAGTTCTGTTTGTTACTCTTGTTGTTTATATTAAATTTTTGTTTATTCTTGTCTTCCTAATGATCTGATAGTAATGAAGCTGCCTCCACACAGATCCATAGTCCACAAGACTGCAGCCTGGCCTACTCCTTTCTGCTGCCAGGGCCTTCGTACACGTCAACTGGCTAGGCTTAGTTCTAGGCATTAGACTATATCCTTCCCCACAACTCAACTCCCTATAAATCTGTTATCTGAACCACCAAGTTGGCAACACTTTTTTTTTGACCTTTTAGTTTTTTTTTTTTTTTTAATGATTTTATTTATTTATTTAGTTGAGAGAATGAGCACACAAGCAGGGAGGAGAGATAGAGGGAGAGGGAGAGAGAAATCCAAGCAGACTCCATGCTGAGTGCAAGCCCGATTCAGGGCTCGATCTCATGACCCTGAGAGCATGACTTGAGCTGAAATCAAGAGTCTGATGCTAAACTGACTGAGCCACCCCTGTGTCCCCTTTTCAGCCTTTTATTAAGAGATACTAACTCCAGTTTACTGATTTCCCTGGGACCTTTTAATTTCCTATCATCCCACCGGATGCTTGTCTATTACTACCTGCTTCCATACCTGTGGCTCATGATACTCATGTCCTTTGAGTTTCTGGTCCACAAAGATGTTCATCTTACTCTTGAGCCTGGCTAAGTTGTTTTGGTTATTGTTCCTTATATTTTATACATCTTTGCTATATATATTGAAAAAGAGTATGCCAATGAATAAACCTACTTTTAATTCTGAATGGCTCTACCCACTATCTACTACTTAGTGGTTAAGGAATAAAGAGAAATATCTGAATATTTAAATATTTGTACTTATTGAACTTAAGAGCTACTTTACTCTGTTTATATTCATGGGGTATTGTATGTCTTCAATCCCTTGTGTTTAATTACTAATAAATTATTGTTAACAATAATAATATTCTATTCACCTATTTTGGCAAATTTTATACTGTAGCATAGGTAAGACTTCTTGGTACTTGTTATATGGGGAGGGATGAATTAGAGTAATGAACTTAAATAGGGATATAAGTAATACTCTGGATTTTTCTTTAAAAACCGATTATAGTAACAGAGCACAGCAGAGATGTGACTTAAATGGGAGCAGACATGGCAAGGACTTTAGCACTTTAGTTGAATAAAAGTTCTGTATAATAATTATTAATATAAGTTTGCTCAAAAAATTTCATTCATTCTAGGAATAATAATAGAAATACAGTGATGAGAAAAAGGTTGTTGGATATTGCCTCTCTGCTCTCTACGGGTCATGCTAAACACAGACTATTACTTTCAGTCCCAGCTGCCACACTTTAAAAGGAACAAATCTGGAGCTTATTTGGAGAAGAGAAATAAAAATGTTAAAAGTTGTGAAAACTATTACAGATAAGGAACATTTTAAGCAACCAACCATTGAAGGACTCCATAAGCGTCTTCAAAAATTTCAAGGATATTAATATGAAAGGAAGATTAATCATAGCCCATGTGGTTCAAGAACTAGAATGGATAGCTATATATGTTTTCTAATTCTATAAAATTAGAAAATATTGAGAATTTCCTAAATATTAGAATTTTGCAAATAAATTCAGCTATCTTTATTGCAATGAGTTTCCAATCATTGGAGTTATTCACATAAATGCCAATGGATATTAAAGATTAATACCTTCATTGTATCAATATCTTTTCCTTTGAGGTTCTACCATTTATCAAGTTATACCTCACTAAACGCATACATTTTTGTAAACCCTTGTCAACTTCACTCTTGCATTATGTGCCAAATTCTCTTTCATGTGCTCTGCCTTTACAAATGTTATTCTACCCCATTTTTTATCTCCATCACTATTTTTGCTTAGCTAACCTCTTTTTGTCTTTAAGTCTCAGTTCCAATATCACTTCTTCCTGGAAGACTTCTTGGGGTTTTCTGATTTTAAGTCTAACTCCCAGTAAGTCATGAACTTCTTTAAGTAAAACACTGTGTACCGTCTGAGTATAACTGCCACTCTCTATGGTTCTTGACACAGTGGATAAATGGGTGGATGGATTAATTACCTGATTAAGATTTGTAGTACCATTCCAGCCTAAACAGAAACAAGACTTAAGTGTCAGCATTTCTGCAAAAGAAGGCATATAGAAAGTGGTCAGTGGCAAGACATATTAATTTTGGAAAAGGAATTAAAATAGAAAAATAACAAAAGGCCAACAGGAAAAATTTAAATTGGAAAGCTATAGAAGCATTATTTGAAAGGGAGAGAGAAAATATGTGCTTGTGAAGAAATCATTTCACCTCTGTATATTGTTTTCTATGGTTGATTCAACTCAAATGTTCTTGATTAGGATGATTTTTCATGAAGATTCAATTTTACTTATGTAAGAAGCTAAAACAATCTAGAGAAAAAATTATATTTTATCGATATGTTTCTAAAATATTCCATTCACTGGCAATTACCTTCTTTTACAATGTGAAGGGCATCTGCATTCTATATTGGGAATACATGGGCCAGGTTGTTATATGACCAAATAAATCACTACTGTGTTCTAGTTTGATAACTTTGCCCCTCTGTAATCCTATGGATATAAAAGTATATATGGGAGACACCATGATAATTGTTTTATGATGGGAAACTAGTATATTCTCAAGTCCTATAGCCTTTAAAAAGATAAAAAGGAGGGGGAAAAAGCCCTTACGAATTCATACTTGCAAAACAATTGCAGTCATTTTCTCGGGTGAAGACTAAATTATTTTACATTATAGTGTGCACGTCTATGATAAGTAGATTACTATAGATCATTCCAAGAGGAGGTGGAGGGAAGATTGCACTAACATTAGCTTCTCTGGTATTTGCAGGCTGTAAATTTCTTTAAATGATAGATGTAAAGATGGAAGACAGATGGATAGAGGAAAAGACAGAATCAGATACTGGATGAGTTAGTGCTGCAGCTTGTGCTTCAGCACTGTCTTATTACCACAAGGCTAGCAAGCGTCAAAGGCCCCCCCATATCCCCCACTCCCTCCCCCTGAAATGTACCGATTTATATGAAAATTAAGATTACAAATTAAAGCCTGGCTATCCTGGAGTTTTCCAGTTCATCAGCCATCCAATAAAAATGATGTCAAGCCTGTATGCATAATTCCCAGAAGATTACTTTGTCCTTACAGCTAAGCCCTGTCCCTGATATGAAAGATCTCTATCCACTTTTATTGAAATAAAGAACTAACATCATAATCCCAATATTGAGGTATAATCTTCATTATCTCCTGACCCTCTTGAGGTTCCCCCAATCTATATTACTTCAGATTTGTTTATTTATAATCCTTATGTATTTACCTTTGTTGAGATAGGATTAAAAACTGGGGGGAGGGAAGCTCCAAAAAATCCTTATGATCTCATGATTGAGTTTCAATTCACCAACAATCAACTAATGTGTTAGACTGAGGGTTTTTTTTTTTTTTTTTACTGGTTCTTATAGTTGTATAGTCTAAGCTTGAAAAGGCATTAATTGGTCCCCTGAGTGTCCTCATTTCACTAAATGAATTATTTCCAATCCAACCTGGTTTGTGAAATGATGGCAGCATCCTCTTTTCTTATTTATTAAAATAGGTGGGGGAGGAGTTAATGAAAAGATAAACACTGATAGAATCATCCAAAGTAACTTTTATCTCTTTTCTTAGGAAGTTTGGATTCATACCTATAGTTAATTACTGGTAAACCACAATCCCCCAACCTCCCCGCCCCCCTCAAGAGCCTTAGTGGCCTCTGGCTATGCCTCAGGCTGTTAACTACCAAACTAGTCATTAATGCTGGTCAAGATGATTTCTTGGAAATCATTGCTCATTTATTTTTATTTTTAATAGACAAAACAGACTTTGTTCTGCACAAAGAATGAAATAGTACTTTAGTCATTTTTTTCCCTTTCAAAAGCATAAAGAAACACCTATGAAAAACATTTTACTGTGGTATTTTAAAAACATTTCAAATATTAACTTAATTTTACTTCTAAAGTGCAAATCGGGTTTGCAATGTCCTGGTTTTCACTGATAATCATGTTTTCTTACTTTAAATGAATTTTTGCTATTGTATTTGGAAAAACACATCTTGATTAAGAGATTTAGTAAGTGTCCTTAGTCATTTGTACCTATTATTTTTATGTTTTGTGCAAGGAAATGTTAGAATAATATTATTTGGCTTTTAGATTTGAAAATAGTATTGGCATAAAACTGCACTGGAGTGTTTTCTTCTTAAAATAAGATTTATTAATTGTAAAGGACTCTTGTTCTACCATTATTTGATATAAAGTGGGATTTGTTATAATTTTTTCATTGGCTCAATTATTCCTCATCTGTGAACCCTTCCTTTTCATTCGATCATGCTTTTACTTGAGCACCTGCTATTGCCTGGGCACACTCAGAGATATATAAGAAGAGAATGGAAAAGAAAGACCGGGCAGACAGAAACAGCTTTTTGCATAAAATGATATTCAAACATATAATCCTATGTTAGAATTATCAGTCTTATTAAAATGTTTACTTACTAATTGGAAGGGAAGTAGCTGGAACCAGTATTTATTATGCATCTAATATTTTCTGAATATTGAGCTGGGTAATTTACATGAATTTTCTGATTTAACCCCTACAACAATTTTGCAGTCCTTACAGAAATCCTACAATTATTCCTATTTTATGGATGTAGAAATTGCGACTTTATTGAAGATAATGGGAAAAAGAATAGAAAGAACTAGAGGAAAGATGTAGAAAAAAAGTTTTGGAGCTTCAAAAACAAACATCGCTTACTTAGTACCCTATCCCTTCATTTGCTCATAGACAGGAAATGCATTCTCCCTTTCTTTTGAAAACTGTGGCCCAAGACGGCAGGACACCCCCCCCTTGGAGTCCCAATTTAGATCTTTCAATGACCAGATGAGAATGATACTGACAAAGCAGGTTTATCCCACCAATCAGAGATTCATTTGAATTAAATACGTGTATATTCTTTAAAGGATCAAGCCTGCCAGTTATTAATAATTTAGTGATTTTTTTAAAAAAAAAACTGCTTATTACCAGCTATGATGTGGGATCTGCAACTATCTATTTGCTTATTTATTTATGGGAAGTAGGGACAGAAGGGGAAAAAAATTGAAAATACTATCTAAGAATGTGAATTATTTTGAAGGAATTCTAGTCTACGCAAGGGGTGTATAATTTAAGCCCAGAAAAGAATAATAGAATACTGAGTATCAGGGCTGGAAGAAGAATTCAGGGCAAAGAAGTGAAAATTCATTTATGCCCTTGGCTTAGCCTAGCCCTATCTGACATAAGACGGTGTGTACCATGTCCTGGAAAAGGTTTATAATTTATAAAGCTTTGAATTCCCAGGGATAAGCCATGAATTACAGGGTGATTCTAAAAGCTTTACATTCTAAGATAAGCCCCTATTTATGCTTTTTCCTCATCAAAAACAGGAACTTCTGTTTTTTAGCGAAACTGACCCAAATGTTTTCCAACTAGAATTTTGCTGGTATACAAAAATTTAAATTGTAAATACAGCCTTCTTTCTTTATTCTGAAACTCCTCCTTTTCATTGTGCAAATAGGATTGCAATCAGTTATTAAAAAATGATCTCTCTATATATATATATTTTTTGGACCAGGATAATAGAGGACTTAAAACAAATTTCATGAAGAATCTTGGACTTTCTAACGGCTGACAATTTCTTCCATTATTATACACTATTACTCTTAAACTGATTTTCTCTGAATTTTGATATTTATCATTAGCTGACAAATTATTATTTCAGGTTATTTCAGGTGCCTGGGAAGGGTTTAGTGTTTGATAGGGTTGCCATCCTTACAAAACAGGGTATACGGAATTATTTAAATACTTCTAAAGCAGATGCCTCAGAGTATAACTCCAGGCGTAACCCACAATATGTGAGCCTAAGCACTATACACTACTACCACTACACATTAACTTAAGGCAGCTGAGATAAAGATACTAATCAATTAGACTCACAAAAGCTGTGACACTTTAGCCGAAGATGCTTCCTGGATATAAATTAACTGAACCCTTGCCCCAGACCCCCAATTTTAAGGAAGAAAATAAAATTAAGAACATGTATGAAGTGCTGGAAAATATACCACAAATCATTGCTTTTCATGTTGAGGAGTGCTTCACAAGGGATACACAGGCAAGGGGAATTTTAAGGGACTTAAAATCTGTATCCTCAACTTCCAATGTACATCTTCCTAGACCGATCTGCCTAAAAGCACTCCTGTGGTGTTGGTTCTCTCTTACCTTTCCTTCACACTAATCTTTCTTCTATTTTACAAAAAGAAAGGTTTACCCCTCACTCATCAGGAATCTTGTAAGTAGGGTACACTGTTCCAGGACACAAAATGTCTTGGATGCCAAGGGGAAATTAGAAATATTTGCTTCCTAGAAACCTCCTTATATGAGGGAGTCCATAATTTTCAAGATTCTTTATAACATCTATTATTTAACAAACTTTAGCTTTTGTATCTGCTTTCAGTAAAAAAGTAGGGACTGTGGGACTTAATACCTTGCTTAGGGCTCTGGCATGGAAAATCAACCAGATGCTTGCCCTAATGAACTACTGGTTTACTGAAGCTTTTGAGTATGTGAAAACTTTGGTCACTGTGTGTATGTATGTGTGTGTGTGTCTCTTTTCCTCAAAACCATGCAAATGGGAGGCAAGTACAGTTTGATTTACATGAATAATCTTACTACATATGAATGCTTAGGTCATAGAGAACAAGAGATAAACAATTTTATTAAGCCCCTTTTGTTTTTAAATGAATATACAGTTGATTTCCTACATTTATAAGAATCCACTCCCTTCTTCACCCCTTGAAATATCACATACATTACACATTCATCATTGCCAAAGCACTGATTTTTTTCTGGATGGCTAGGAAGGAAAAAGAAAATGAGTGATCAATGTTATTTTGCACCAGTTTGAACGTGGGGATAAAAATCTCTGGAAGTAGAAGTGTTAGTTAGCAATAGCATTTACATGTGTAAACAAATTACAATGCAGTTTTTCTTATACTACCTCATTACACAATAACCCTGAGGGCATGGAAGTTATTTTTATCTCTATTTTACAAATGAGAGAATTGACATGCCAGAGGATATCCAGGTAGTAATAAGCCAAACTAGGATTAAAAGTTAAGCCTTTGGACTCCGAGGTCTGTGATTTCCCACTCTATTAAACCATCTCTTATGAAAATTGTTCAACTTGCTAAAGACTATGTTCTCTAGGTAAGCTTTTATAATATGCAGTTGAGGTGATTTTGCAACTAAAGTGCAAAATCTATCTAAATTTGGGTAGGAAAGCAATATATGTATGATTTATAATGAAAGAACTTTTTCCCCCCAGAAATTCACAAAAAGTAATTCCTATGTCCATATAAGGAAACATGGTATTTAAATAACACTTCAAGTGTGCTTCAAGGAAATGAACTGTATCTTTTAAGATTTCAAAGAAGCATTCATGTCTAAAAAAAGTATAAAGAAGGATCTTGGTAAGTCACTTGGTCTGTTTCATTGGTTTTTGGCTGAGTACTGTTAATACAAGTTCTAACTCAGAACACCCAGATGATGATGGGATATGAGGAACTAATGAAACATGAGTAGAAGACTGGCCTGGTATCTGGTTCTTAACTGCACATTGCATTATTTGAGCTTTTTGTTTTAGAAACAAATTAAGAACACTTCAGTGTGATTTGTGAGCTTTCTCACTCTTCAAGCTTGTGCTATACATCACAACTGCTAAATTGTAGCTATTGTTTGCTTTAAAAAACTTGGGAGGAAAATACAGGATAAAACTATGTTAGCATGCTAGGGAAAGGAATGTGGATGGACGGGGAAAGGACTGGGGGGGCAATTAACGACAAAAAACACCCTAAAAATAACATACATGACATAATCACATTTATGTAAAATATATGTATAATCATCTACATATACCAAATGACCACACATGTAAAATTCAGTGTATACATTTTATTTTCTAATTAATGGCCATTTTAGAGCAGTTTTGTTTACAGAAAAATGAGAACATACAGAGTTCCCATATACAACCTCAATCATTCCCATATGTTTTATAATAAACAAAAATGTGTTATAACTTCTCTGAGTTTTCTACTTATGACAAATTAATTTAAGTCTGCAGAGTATCACCACGGCAAAAGTGCTCTTCAAATTACCTTTATAAGGAATTCAACACCTTCTACTAGTCAGTGATTTTCAGATAGCAGTATGTGAAAAAATCTGAGCTGGAGTCAATCTGAGCTGCATCTTTAACATAGCACCTGGGTGACTTGGATGCATAGGTTGAGAACTCCTGGGCTAGAAATTCTTATCCTTGGACAAAAAAACCTCTCTTGAAAGGGTTTCCCACACCACCTCCACAGAAAGATCTGATGTCTGATGCTCCAATTTAAAACAAAACAAAAGGTGTTCATTTTCAAATTCTGTGTCAGATGTCAGCATGGAAAAAATTATTAGTGTCTGGGGTAATCTGTGGACCAATGAACACAATAAATTGAATGATAATGAAAAGTGAAATTTTTAAAAATCTCATATACTGTTTACTTGTTTGGCTATCAAAGGTAAGGAAATATTAACATAAAACACTAATAGAAGATGTAATGTCAATTATTATCAACACATTTCATATACTGTATATATAAATTTTTTGGTTGTATACATTTTGATGAAATATATCTGGAATTTTTATTGAAATTATTAGGTCATCAGCCCTATGTAACAAAATTCCAAAAACAAACAGGATTTGTGTGACTTTGTATTTAAGAATGGGCTTCTGAATTATTCAGTACTTAATCCAAACTGACCCAAGGGCTAGTCACAGGTGTTTTGGACTTAGTTACAGGGTTGGAGATGAGCTTTAAGAACCTTACTAGGCAAAGTGTGGTTCCTAGACCAGCAACATCAGTGTTGTTTAGGAATGGTTAGAAATGCAGACACTCAGGCCCCACCCCAGATCCACTGAAACAAAATCTGCATTTTTAACATGATCCCCAAGATGACTCACCTGCACGTAAAAATTTGAGAAAACCTCCCTTCAGCTATTTCAGAGTCCTGATCCTTTCCAAATTTTCCCAGCTTTGAACTAACTTCCAGCACCACTCCCTACTTTTCCCACACATCCACACACCCCATTATTTTTATTTTAGATGATCATCTCCTGCCCCTTGTTCTCATTTCCAGAGGGAAAATCACACAAATTCCAACTAGGTAACTCACAGGCTTCATTCACAAGTTTCTCTCTCCAGCCAAAGAAAACTCTTCATCTTGATAATTAATATTTCTGATTAATTTTCTGACAGTCCTGAGCCCACCCAACAGTTTCTTTAAAGCTGCAAGGAGAGGGTGTGGGTCCTTCTCTCAGCTAGTACAAGGTTGTTCACCATTACTATCCTACATCCTCACTTCAAAGCCTTGCTTTAGCCTTTCCAGGATTGTACTTCAGTAAAAAGCAGGCAGCCCATTAAAAAAACAAAAAACAAAAAAACCCCAATAATTTGTCCTATGTAAAAAGAACAATGTTATTTCAAACAGCAGTGTCACAGGTTCCCACAATTTCAGTGTTACAGAAAGCTACTGCTGCTGCTAAATCACCGTTATTACTCTGGAATCACTTGGGAACATGTTAATTTATGCCTAAAGCAATATTAGTATTATTGTTTATTTTACTTTCATTATCTGAAGTGGTACAGTCCAAACTAGAGGGGTTGCTGTAATTCTGCCTTCTCCTGGTAGGAGACTGGGAAAAAGGATATAATGGTAACAAAGAAAAGCAGCCAATAGTTTTAGTAAACAACACTGCAAAAGTCAGATATCATTTCTTATTTTCCAATTACTCCAATTCCTATCATCAAGTTACTACAGACAGTAATGTGCCTGGTGCTGGAGAGCAATCATTCAGGTAAGCTGAGGCTACTCCTTCTGTTTCTCCATCTGCTAAGCTGTTAACACGAAGACATATTGACAAGGGCTCAAGGAAAACATGGAATATTTCATCAGTAAGATTATGCTGCCCTAGAGACAGATGTTAGAAAGCTGCAATATTTAAAAATAAAGAGATAAACACATGCTTGAGGGGAAGGAATAAAATAGTTTTAGAGCTGGGAGAGAAAATTAAAAAGAAAAAAAGGAAAAATGGAAAGATAGATGAGAGGTGTGTATTACCACAGGAAATAGCAAATCCTTATTGTGTGGGGGAAAAACTTTTATATCTGCCTCAGGCAATCATTTACTATTAGGTAGGCATTCTTAGAGTGCATTGGGGGAGATTTGTAAGAAGTGCTTAGCAGGGCTGATTATGATTACAGAGAACAGATTTATTTCTTGTCATCAGATGGTTAATGTCAAGGCTTTGACTTAAAACCATATACACTAGTTTTCACAAAAATTTAAACATGAGAAATGTTATATACTATGGTAATTCACATTCAGTGAATATAAAAACAACGTTAAGTAATGATAACTCTGGATTTATCTGGTGACACACTGCAGAGGTCAAAGCACTTTGTCTTCACTTATCTTTACTGGAGAAAAACAGTAAAACAGGATTATAATGGTGGGTTATACAGAAATACTTACAAGTGACATAGAGTTGCCATGTATTAAGTCAACAGAACATTTTAAACTGTAGATTTTCCTTTTTTTTGCTATAGTTTTCACACCTTTATGAATAAAATGCAAAGAGTGGCAATGGGAAAGTGAACGAAGCTTTGGCCTTGAATTCAAATAGACTCGGGTTCAGATCCCAGATATTTACTTTGCTTCTTTGAGCTTCAGTTTTGTCACGAATAAAACAGGAATCCTAACGCCTACCTTTTAGGGGTACTGAGAGAGTTAAATATATCATTAATAAAAGTCCTACATTGTACCTGAATATCATAGGTACTCAATAAATGGCAAGTTGTGTCATTAACAACAACAAAAAAAACAAAAAAACAAATTGACACAAATAAGGAGATTAAATCCTGCAATTTAATCACTGGTTGTCCTTTTCTTAAAATCTCCACGTTCTGATTGCGTAGTAGAAGCCCTTACTCGTGACTTCCTCCAACTGGGAAAGAGGAGGAGAATACCGCCTCAAGAAAGGGGAGGGTAAGACAAACAATGAGTTCCCAGAGAAAGGAAGAGAAAATAGAATACTTCCTCCAGAAAAGAAGAAGAGGAGGAAGGAGGGCATGAGGTCTGACTTGATGGTCCTGACTACACCCTCAAGAATGAAAACCCGATAAATAATGGCAAAACCTGAAAGCGGAGGAGCTTCAGGAGTTTGCCCTGCTTCCTGTTCAGCATTCTAGGAGGAGACAACTTGCAAGACAACCACACCCAACACAGGACTACTACAGAGTAAAATCGTGGCATGGTGTGAGCAGGCCAAAGAAGGTTCTGTGATGGCAGGCCTCAAAGTTTCTTGGCTCTTGTGCAGGAGGCTCTTGTATCCAGGTATTCCTTTATAATCCCAGTGGGATATGTAGACGGTTCCTGTTGAGAGTGAGAAGCCATTGGGGCCATTGTGAGATGATCCCAGGAAAGGTGCTGCAGAGCAGACAGGCTAAGCCAGGGCTTAGAGGGCAGACGTGGCTGAGATGCGAGGAACTGCAATGCTGTTGAGAAGTGAGAAGAGGGCAAGTGAGCAAGAGAGGGCTACAGGTTCTAAACTCTAAAAGAACACAATATTGGCTTAACCAATGACAGACTTCAGCAGCAGATAAGCAAGGTACCAGTAACCAGTTTAGAGTAGCTCTATCTCCATAGACGCCAGTGAGAATTCGGATGACAGCACGAAGACCCACACGTGGATCTGGGGCTCTCTTCCCTCCCAGCCATGAGGGCACACGAACTTTTCCTGGTACCTAAAATCCACTTCTGCCAGGAGAAGGGGGAGGAGGGAGCATACTGAAACACCCCCAAAAATCCCATTTTAAACCTAGAGAAACCAAGATACTTTTGCTTGCCATCTTCAAATTCTAGCCCATCCTACTCCATTCAAAAAGAAATTTATTTCAATTCTAAAGAAATGAAAGGTCTTTTTAGCTCTTGATAAGCTAGATACAATGTGTCCAATTCTATAAGTCATATTTTCTGAGAGAGCTGGAGATGAAACAAAAATATCCATTATGTCTCTTTATTCATAATTTTAAAGTGTTCTAATTACATTAGGTAATAGGAAGTAGTGCCCTATATACATTTTCCCTACTTTCCTTTTTAAAATTACTGCATAGGTAATTTGGGAGTTTCCTTTCTTCTTTCATTCACTCAATGAATATTTACTGAGTACCTACAATGAATGAATAATGTGCGAGGAGTTTAGGAAACAGATAAATGAGACATGGACCCTATCCTTAATAAGGTAGTTTGGTTTATAATGATATGTGAATGGAATATATAAGTTAAAGAAAAGCTAGTCGAGTATTGCTGCCCATTGCTAAGTAACTGCAAACAAAACAACAGAACCTTACAACTATAAAGATGCATTTTTCTCATCTATCAAGTGCACATAAAAATAAGATAAAGGTTGATTATTATGCACAGAGTGGTTAAAAAGCATTTTTTCCCACAAAATCATAATGATAGAAAAGTCAGTTTCTAGAATAACAACAGTAAATCAAGTTGCGGGACAATCAGAAGCATACAATACAAAATCTTATTTTTTTTTAAAGTGTATTTGCTATAATAGAAGAGTAATAAGATATGAGAAAGACTATCATCATTACCTTTTTCAATTTGTTTCAAATATTAAGATAGGCTGGCAAAAGTAGTTATATAAAAACCAAATATTATATATTGTTTTAATTTTCTCAGTAAATACTGCTTGATAATTTTAAGACATTAAATTTTTAATTAACATAAAGTATTATTTGTTTCAGGGGTACAGGTCTGTGATTCATCAGTCTTACACAATTCACAGCACTCACCATAGTTAAGACATTAAATTTTAAAAGTCAAATAACAATGTAATAAAAGCCCTAGGACAGTTTACTGTTTAAGGGTACAGAAACTTTTTATAGTCATTCTTTTTAAAATATGAATATTAAAGCGCTTAATTAATTAGCTTATTAAGTTCAAATTTTTACATTACCAGGATTTCTGTTTTTTTTTTTTTTTTCTTTTTTTCATTACCAGGATTTCTTAAGGGTAGGCAATGGAAGCTTGAGAATTTTTTTTTTTTTTTGGCATGGAGCCCAACACAGGGCTTGAACTCACCACCCTGAGATCAAGACCTGAGCTGAGATCAAGAGTCAGACACTTAACTGACTGAGCCACCCAGGCGCCCCTGGCCTGAGAAATATTTTAATTGTTAACACGAGTTTATGAACACAAAACAGAATTTTATGCTTTATTTTAAAAGAAAAGAAAACCTATGATGTTTTGAGGATGTCAGTCTATAGAAACAGCATTGCAGAATGTTTTCAAGGTTTTTTCCTCTGGCTCCTTGAACCACTGCCATTCACATAATTTTTAATATCCTCTCTTCCTTGTATCTTCTACCATAATGCTCATATTCGAATTTATATACTGCAGCACAGATAGAGTATACAATTTAGAAAGAACCTCTGCTTTTATCAGTTACCCCTGTCAAAGTTGGTATTTCATTCATCCTAACTGTACAGCATACACTGATTGAAAAGTGACATTGTTAGAGATTATAAATAATTCAACAAATGGTATCCATCTGATTAGTATTTCAAAACAATATTTTATCTCTTCCCAACCCCCTCTTTATCTTCACAGAGTGGTGCATTTACATTTGAAATCTATGGTTTCTGGCATATCTGGGGTAAGGTTATACTAGGAATTTACCAGACCTGTCAGTCTCTAACTTTCTTCCATATTTCATTATATCATTCCAGTTATAATTAGTTGTCTGGTAAAATTAAGAACAGTCTATTTCAGTGAATGCTCATGTGAACATTTAACAACTTTTTGTTAGGATGACAGCTTAGCGACAGAAAGAACCAGAAAGGAGAGTCACTGAAGTAACCCTGGCTAACTCAATATTGCCAGCTCAATGGAAAATTTTGAGATTTTGCATTTTTTTTTCTTTTTTGTCATTAATCATCAAGCACATATTTCTTGTCAGGAGATAAGCGTCAGTTTGATGGCATTCCCTGCCTCAACTAGCAGGTTTTGAACTGACCTGTCTTCATTGCTATGGCTCCCTAGAAACTTTGCTGTTGATTAGCATTGATTCAGCTGAATGCTTTGACATTCAGCTTGTCAGTGAAAGCTATTTTAATCATTAAGATGCATCTCCCTTCCAAGATTGCAAACTGTTGCTGCTCATACACAACATTCTATCATCTGATTACTGTGCAGAAGAAAAGGAAAGAAGCTGAATGGTTACTATTACTATAGATTATATTAAGAGCTAAAATTTACAGAGTATTTGTGTGTGAGGTAGTGTGCTAAACAATTTACAGGGATTGTCTCATTTGATTCTCACCATCACGGAGTCTCACTACCATAGTGTGCATCCCTGTTCTCCATTTATTATCTATAAGTCATGCAGCCCTCATCTGTAAAATGGAGTGACAGTACCTACTTCAGGGGCTATTATGAAAGATTAAATGAGATTATTCACAGACAGTCCCTAGAACAGTATCTGTAACATAGTGAGTTCTCATATTCTCAGTAGTAATTTTTATTACTTTGTAGATGAAGATAATCTCCTTCACCAACTGCCCTACTCACTATCACCTCTAACTAACTGTCTCTGTTGCCCAGACCCAAAGGAGGAGATAAAAGAAAATGGAAAGTTAGTATTTCAGGACTTTTTTCTGTAGGTATTTGAACTCTAGCTCCAAGGAGGGTGTGCCTTAATTGTGGCAGGATAATTAACCTTTAAAATCCTTTCTTCCTACTCTTTCTTGTCCTCACAAGTAGGCTGTTCCCATTCAGGCAACTAAGCATGTATACTAGTGAAACCCTGTTGAGTGGGGTGGAGGTGAGGGATGATAACTGAAACTTCATAGGCACTTTGGGGGAATTCAGAATAAAGGGGTCATTTCTTCCAGGCTTTAATGAGAGGCATAAAGACAGCAAGGTGGCAGAATCCCAGTTTCCCATACCCGAGTTTGTAAAGAGAAGAAAACATGTGTCACGTGACTAAGCAGATAGCTCTGGGTAGCCTCACAGAGTTTCCCCGTGCCACGTTATGAAGAGGGAGCGGCAGAAGAATCCTAAGCTCTTAGCTGGGCAGGGAAGCAGAATTTCTCCTGGTCCACAGCACCACTGGGATGTTTCCCACTGTTGCAGAAACTACACGGTCTGGTTACCAGAACTCATTCTTTTTCCTCCTGGGCAAAAAGCTAAACTACATTTCCTAGCTTCCCCTGCAATTAGTTGGAAAAAATGGTACTGACTTTTAAAAACTGCATAAACCTCCATATGCAGTCTCTTCTCTTATCTGCATGTTGTGAATGTATATGAACCAGTAGGGGACATACGATTCTAAAAAATGCAGAGTCATTGAATCAGGGGTTCTTACCCTGAGAGTTAATAAGAGAATTCAGGAGATTATGACCTTGGATTTGGAACAAAAAAAATCTGTATTTTCATTAACCTCTAACTGAAATTTAGCATTTCCTTCAATTATGAATATAGACACCAATGCACAGGAGTACTAGCATGACTTGTGGCTTTGTCACCAACAAAAATACCTAAACCATAGGTATTTTCATATTATGTTATAGCTGTTGAAGGTATCTCAAAATATCATTTACAACCAAATTTTCCTTGAAGTAACAGTAATTACTAGACCCACTGCTTGATTTTTAAATTTCATATGATAATGAAGAGGCATATACATAACAAATTTATTTTAAAATAGCTTGATAACTATATTTCAATAAAACTGATTTCCTTTGAAATCCTGTATGATTTGTCTGCCGTATAAAAACAATTTTCTTAGAAGGGATCCTTAGGCTTCACGAGGTTGCCAGAGGGGTTATGGAACAAAACAAGTTCAAACAACTGTTCTAGATGGATTCCTGAGTGACTTTATGGAGCTGGGCCCTGCTTTTCTTCTCCCTTGCATATCCCCACCACACTGCTAACCCACACTGGACTGTGATGTCAGAAATAAGCTGGTATTTTGTTAACTTACTGAGATTGGGGGTTATTTTTTAAGAACAGTTAGCCTACGTAGACTAATCCCCTTGCTACCAAAATGGCCCAAACATGGCAGAGTATAGAGACCTTACGAGGCCTCTGGGTAGAAAGGACGCAGAAGTGAAGAGTGAGACCAAAGATTAGATGAGGCCAATGATGATGACTCAGCAGATATTGACCTGGAAGGACAGTGATGCTAAGTACAGGAATCATCTCCTTCAACTTAGAAATAAACTTCAATAATAGTAATATAAAGAAATACTTCAATTATCCCTGAGTTTGGACTCTGAGATTTATAACTGTCACACAATAATTTTCTTATTTCATATTATTTATTATTTTCTCTTCCCCTATTAGGGTGGCAATCATTTTTGTTTCTCATAGCAGGTATTAAGCGCTTTTGAATTCATCAAAATATATATACATATATATAACATATATGTAAATATATAAAATATATAAATAACAAAATATGTGAGTATATATAATTTATTCATTATTTTAAAGCAATCTTCAATTAGCTCTGTTCTACTTAAGATCCTTCTTAGCTACAGTGTAACAACTGAAGAGGAGCCAGTAACCACAAAGATGAGATCAATATTACATAAGTCCTTCTATATGGGGATTTGAAAATTGGTAATTTTTTTAAAGCCTTGTTGATTTAAATCAAATAGTCTTGACAGAGCCTCTCAAGATTTTTTTTCCTGCCTTTAAGTTTTTATTTTAATTTATATTTATTTTATTTTAATTTAATTTAATTTATATTTAATTCCAGTTAGTTCACATACAGTATTATATGGGTTTCAAGTGTACAGTTTCAACACTTCCATACATCACTCTGTGACCATCAGGGTAAGTGCACTCCTTAATTCCCATCACATATTTAACCAAGCCCCCACCCCTCTTCAGGGTTTTTAAGGCAGATGTAAATTTGACAACACTTCTCTTAAGACATTAAGTTTTGTTTAATTTTACCTTCCTTTTAGATTGTTTTGTTGCCTTTAACTTAACCTTTGACTAAATGAATCAGTCATTTTGAAATGTTCAGGTTGTTAAAAACCAGATGCAAGGACTCCTCTGAGGTCACACTCTTTCTAACCTTCATGAAATTACTATACCTAAATTTTTATAACCTATGGAACTATACTTGAATGAGAAAATAGGGTTAGTGTGCAATACAGTTTGGGCTTCAGCATTAAAAGGTGTAAAAAATATAGTACATTTATTCTTAAGTGTTATATAATGGGGGCGCCTGGGTGGCTCAGTTGGTTAAGCATCTGCCTTCGGCTCAGGTCATGATCCCAGGGTCCTGGGATCAAGCTCCACATCAGGCTCCTTGCTCACTGGGGAGTCTGCTTCTCCCTCTCCCTCTGCCTACTGCTTCCCCGGCTTGTGAGCTCTCTCTCTCTTAAATAAATAAAATCTTTAAGTATTATATAATGTTAACATCAACCTGTCCAGATCACGATTATATACCAACTCCAAGGCTCATGCTTGGCAAGTAAAAATTTTTAAGAATCAGTAAATCAAACAGCATTTATTTTAACTATATACAGTGTCTATCACTCACGACTGGCCTTTGTTATGAGACAGTTCCCTTTTTCATATGTAAGGGTAAAAGTTTCTAAATTGTTTAGAAGTTAAAGTTTCTAAATTGACAGTAGCTCGTTGATCCTTGAAATTCTTAGGGTGTTAGGAAGTCCTGTATTTAAATAGTCTTTAAAACTACTTTTTAGGGGCGCCTGGGTGGCTCAGTCGGTTAAGCAGCTGCCTTCGGCTCGGGTCATGATCCCAAGGTCCTCAGATCGAGCCCCGCCCTGGGCTCCCTGCTCAGCGGAGAGCCTACTTCTCCCTCTGCCTCTGCCTGCCTCTCTGCCTACTTGTGCTCTCTATCTCTCTGTCAAAGAGATGCATAAAATCTTTAAAAAAATACAAAAAAAACCCAACTACTTTTTAGTGGCTGCTTAGTATTAGCATTAATGCGTACTAGGAAGTATAATAATTGTTTTTGTTGACTTTTCATGTTAACTTTCACACATTCAAAAGAGTAAAGAATAGCATAATGAAACCCCCAAGTTCCAAATTAAAACCCCCCATTGCCAACTTCAACAATTTTCATCTGTTGCCATTCTTATTTTATACATTTCTCGCTCTCCAACTTTTTTCCCTCTCTTTTGCTGGAATATTTTAAAGTGGATCTGAGACCTCATATTCTTTCACCTCTAATTATTTCAGTAAGTATCTCTAACAGATAAGGACTTAAAAAAATACAATACCATTTCACTCACCAAACAAAATCACTGACAATTCATAGACTGTGTTCACAAATTTTCTTGGCTGTCTCAAAATGTCTTGCATTTGATTAGTTTAAATCAGGACCCAAACAATGTCCACAATGGTTGCATTTGGCTAATATACCTCTGAAGTTTATTTTAATAAACTTCCTCCCTTTTTTAAAATGACATTTGTTTGTTGAAGAAATCAGGTCATTTGTTCTGTACAAATTCTCTCATTGTGTATTTGGCTGATTGCATCATGGCATGGCACAGTTTAATATGTCCCTGTGTTGTTGCTGTTGTTTTTTTATAGAAATGGTAGTAAGATCTAAAGCCTTGTTTGGATTCAAGATTAATTTCACACACACAGACATACAGTTTTCTTTTGGCAAGAATATTTCTAGGTGTTACTGTGCACTTCATATTGCATTAGGAGGCACGTGACATTTGTCTCCCTTTTAGTGACATTACTCTTGCCCAGTGACTTCAAGTGTTGTCAATCTGATCGTAATTACAAAGTGCTTCAATTTTCATCTAGTAATTATTAGCCACTGATAACAGTTGGCTAAATCTATGATTTAATCAGGAGTTGCAAAATAGTGATCTTAAAGTTCTATCATTCTCTTGCATTTATTAGCTGTAATTCTATAAAGAAAAAATTTCTTTCGCCAACTACATGGATACCCTAAAATACAATTCACACTAAAAAAGTTGGATAAATGCTGGTTTCTTTTACTGAATTTAATCTACTTTTAGCATATGAGTGGGAGTCCTATTAACTTCCACTAGTGAGCGATGAGTTTCCTCCAACCCACTCAACACACCTCCCCGCAAGGTCACCAGTGGTCCAGCAGGACTAGAATGGGAAGGGATAGGATGGGATTGGGCACGTCAATGTATGATGCAGAGATTTAGGGTAGGAAGGGACTGAATTAGGACAGAATACCTTAAACAGGTTCTAGGAGGTGGAATCTGAATCTTCTGAGCTGTTCTGGACATCAGTGCTCTCCTCGGACTCTCTGGGTTCCTTGCTGTCACTGCCACTATCATCAGCGGCGGGGTTCTCCTCCTTCTGACCATCCTCTTCGGAACTAGGAAGTGTGCTTCCCTGGGTTTCCTGGTTTTCCCTGGAGCCCAGCACCACAAACCTACCCTTCTTCAGCTCCAGCTGCCTTAGCTCATCTGCCATCTGTGAGAGATCCCGTTTCATGGCATAGGCATCTTCGCCATCTGCATAGTATTTGGGTTCCACCTCACTAACCTGAAAGTTGAGGGTGTTAGAATAGAGGTGCAAAGCTGCTCGGTTACTCTTCCTGACGTGCAGGGACACGTACTTGGCGCTAAAGTTCTCTATCATGGCCCGGGAGGCCTGGTCCATCAGCTTCTGGGCCAGGCCGAGGCGCCGGTGTGAACGCTTCACCGCCAGTGAGGTGATATGTCCGTGGGGGACGTCATCTGGGTCCTCCTCCATTTTGGCCAGGACGTAGCCCACAATCTTCCCGCCCTCGTCCTCAGCAATGTAAGAAAGCTGCGGCCAGGAAAGCCCATGGTAGAAATAGTATTTCATCTGGTAGTTCTCAGGAAGGCAGAGAAGGTTGCAGTGTTGCATGTTAATCAGGTCATCTGGCCGAGCACTGCGGATGTTCATAATGGCGGCGGGTAGCAAATGGGATCGGATGGTGGTGACCGGGAAAGAGGCTGCCACCAAGCACAAGAGTCACTTTTTGCCTGGAGGACTTGGTCCAAGGGGCCAAAGTCGTGAGGCCACACGCTCTAGACGCGGGAAGGTCGGACGACCAGGAGGCGGAAGGGGCGGTGCTAAGATGCGGCTTTCGGAAGTGCGTCACCTACTCCCAGCCAATGAGGTTTTCATGTTTTTGTGTGGGTGCGCGCGCAAGGTTTAGGGGGTGGGGATATGGAGTTTATTATGAGCTCCTTGGTTTTAAATGTACTGTTTCGTCTGTTGCTGTCACTATTCTTTTGTTTCAATTATAACTTCTTAATTTGGATACATCTGGGTAAAATTTCACAAACTGAATAAATCCATATAACCAGAATGTAGACCAAGAATCAGAATATTGCACACGCCCCAGGAATACCCACTCAGATCCCCTTCCAGTAACCATCACCCAGATTTCTCTGGTTACTCCAGTAACCATCACCCAGGTTTATAACAGTCTCTGTATAAATGGAATCATGGTGCATACACTCTCTCTGTTGAGGTTTTTCCCACTTTATTTGTTTAAGCTACCTTGTGTGTAGTTGGGAGTTCTTCATTCTCTTTCCTGTTTGATATTCTGTTGCCTGAATATGTCACAATTTATACATCCATTCTACTGTGGTGGTTTGTATTATTTCCAGTTTGCGAATACAGTGAGTAGTGTAGCTAAATGTTCTAGAACATGCCTTTTGTAGAAACATGCATATTTACCCAGGATTAGAATTACATAATATCAGAAGATATTATGATGTTCAACTGTTTAAATACTTTCAAGCAGTTTTCCAAAGTGATTGCTCTGTAACCGAGCCCAAATCTGTCTGACCCATGTGCAGCAACGCCAATCACTGAGACATCAGGTATGCAGCAAGAAAGTTTATCGGAGAAGCCGCTGAATAAGGAGATGGGAGGACAATCCTCAAATTTGCCTTCCCAGGGAGGAAAGAACAAGTTTTTTGTAATCATAGGGATTGAGATTTATGCATATTGAGGAAAAAGGCAGGGAAACAGGAGGAAAGATGGAACATGTGCATTGAACAAACATATATGTAACATGTTCACTTTGGGCCTGGAGACAACATCAAAAGGAGGCTAAATTCAGCTCCTGAGATCGGGAGGTTATCTTAAGACAAGGAGAAGGGGCTATGGGCATGCTCCGAGAGCAGCTGTAAACTAGATGATTCTTGGGCTTGTTATTTCAGATAAGAAATGCAGGGCCTTGCTTGTTCCTAGGCTGGACCTAGTTGACCTTGAGTCCAGGCTTCCTTAGAGACGGCTAATGGATTTGTTAGTGGAGTCTGAAAAGACACAATAGCTGATTAGGGAGAAACGGTTCTCTGAAAAACAAGCTTTAAACTTTCCGCTAGTTTCAACCTTGTTAACCCAGTGGGGCATGGTTTTAGTTCCACATTCTCATCAGCATTTGGTATTTCCCCTCTTTTTCATTTTAGCCGTTCTTGTGTGTGGGTAGTGGTTTTATTTTGCATTTCCCTAATGACTAAAGAAGTTGAACACTTTTTTACATCCTTCTTAGCCATTCTCTGTTCTTTTTTGTGAAATGGTTATTTAAGTCTTTTGTTCATGTTTCTATTAGGTGTGTGTCTTTATCTCATTAATATTTAATAGTTTTTTTATGTTAAATTCCAGTTAGTTAACATACAGTATTATATTAGTCTCAGGTGTACAGTATAGTGATTTAACAATTCCATACAACACCCTGTGCTCATCACAAGTGCCCTCCTTAATCCTCAACACCTATTTAACCCATCCCCCCACTGACCCCCTCTCAGCTAACCATCAGTTTGTTCTCTATAGTTGAGTCTGTTCCTTGGTTTGCCTCTATTTTTTTTTCTCATTTGTTTTATTTCTTAAATACCACATATGAATGAAAATCATATGATGTTTATCTTTCTCTGATTGACTTATTTCACTTACTATTACACTCTCTATCTCCATCCATGTTGTTGCGAGATTTCATTCTTTTTTTATGTCTGAATAATATTCCATTGTGTATATATACCACATCTTCTTTATCTAATCTGTCAATGGATACTTGGGCTGCTACCATAATTTGGCTATTGTAAATAATGCTGCTATAAACAAAGGGATGTGGGGTGCCTGGGTGATGCAGTTGGTTAAGCATCCAACTTGATTTTGGCTCAGGGTGATCTCATTCGATCCTCAAATTGAACCCTGCGTCAGGCTCTGTGCTCAGCACGGAGTCTGCTCAAGATTCTCTCTCCTTCTGCCCCTTCCACTTGTGCTCTCTCTCTCAAATAAGTAACTCTTTAAAAACAAAAACAAACATAGGGGTGCATGTATACCTTTGAATTAATGTTTTTATATTTTGGGGGTAAATACCCAGTAGTTCAATTACTGGATCGTAGGGTAGTTCTGTTTTTAATTTTTTGAGGAAACTCCATGCTGTTTTCCACAGTGGCTGCCCCAGTTTGCATCCCCATATCTTCACCAACACTTGCTATTATGTTTAATGGTTTTTAAAAATATATATTCTGGATAAGAATCCTTTGTCAGATACATTATGGTGAATAGCATCCTACTCTATTTGTTGATTTTTCACTCTCTTAATTGTGATTTTTGATACCAAGCAGGACTTTTAATATAGTCCATTTTGTCCAGTTTTTAGATTTTATGGTTAGTGCTTTTTGTGTCCTGTTTAAGAAATCTCTGCCTACTCTAAGGCCACAGAGATGTTTTTCTATGTTTTCTTCTGAAAGCCTTACTGTTTTTACATTTTATATTTAGATATGCAGTCCACTGGAATTTATTTTTGTGTACTTTGTGAGGTAGAGATTCAGCTATTTTTTGCTGTATGGATATTCTGTTCATCTAGCACCATTTTTGGAAAAAAAAAAATCATACTTCCTCCACTGGATTGCATTGTTGCCTTTGTCACAATGTAACTGAACCCAAGTCCATCTGCTAGATGCACAACAAAGATAATCATTGCAACATTGAGCTGTGTACCAGGGAAAGGGTTTATTTGAGAGGCAGACAAATAAGGAGATAGGAGAGCAAGCCTCAAATCTGGCTCTCTGGAGGAGCAAGAGGAGGAGAATCTGGAAAATTTAAAGGCAAATGAAAAGGTCTGAGTAAAAGTTGCATCTGGTTTAGCAGTCTGCAACTGAGATTAGTCCCATTAACCTTTCGGTTACTGGTTTCAATAAATCCTAAGTTGCATTTCTAGATAATTAAGAAATTTTTATGCCATCCTGATAAAGCAAGATTTGGGGTATTTCTTTGATAGGGTAAGCGAGTCACATTTTATTAGCACCACTTGTACATAAGCTGGTTATAAGCCCTAGAATTATCTATATATTTTGTACAACTTTCCTTTCTAATTTTCTATCATATCATTACTTGGGGACTCAAACACCAAAGTTTATTCCGTTGTAATTAGGTAGTCTCTTTTCTTATGTCATTAGCCAGGTCCTACTTATATTTAACTCATCTGCAATATGTATGTGGCATTTCTTCCAGTGAAGGTATACAGGTCTTTCCTAGAGCCATGTGATTTGTGAAACATAGCTTGAGTAGCAACTACTTTTGGTTGTAATTTAGCAGTTAGCTCTGTTTTTACTAAAAAGTTTTTAAGATTTAAGATAAGATTTTAGTTTCTTGATGTTTTGATCAACTGTATACATTATTTCCCAGTATTATTCCCATCCAGAAATTTTTGTTTTATGTTATCCCTCATTCTGTGGACAGGGATATGTGCTTTGAGATGATATAGCTCTAAAAACAATCCAGAAGAGTCAGTTGGTTGATTGTTTCATAATAGGTTCTTCTGAGAAGGGCATGAACTACCAAAATGTGAGTACATTGTGTTCTTCTGTAGGAACATTGTGTCTTTACTGGACTTCCTAAAATATAAGCTTGACAAGTGGGGTAAGTGTGACAAAATAGACCAACTCACACAGAATTAAACTCACACATAAATTATTTATCTATCATTGGTACTGTCATCTCTTTTGTTTATTCTCCTCATTCCATGGGCCAGGAAAGCAAAATGAAGAAGACCCTTGAACTTGTACCTTTGGGAAGAAGAGGCACCTTATTAATGAGTAGGTCTTGTGTGTTTGATTGATTCTGTTTAATCCCGAATCTGAGGCCTAATCTTAGAGTAAGGCAATAACAAAAAGAGTCTTCAGAGGCAACTAGGTGGACACAGAAAGGGGAAATGACTGTTACTTTGGTTGCAGTTTGAACAAAGCATTTTCCTGCCTGAGTTGTTTAGAGAGCAACACAGTTTATAACAGCTATATTATAAAGGAATTGTATGACATATAATAGATCATCAGTGAATGAACAAATACGTATTTTTTATACTCACTGAGGTGATAAAGTCCCATTGTTTCTTCCACTGTCCACGATCATAAACAACACTAAAGATTATAGATTCAGTCATATAGGTGAGCAAGAATCAATAGCAAAGAAAAATGTTCTACTTTCTCATGTTACTACATATTCCAAACCCACCTTTCTTCTGGCTAGTGACAGTGTATATCTACATAAGATATGAGATTAACAATTTTGAAAAAAACGTTTTTGAAGTTAGCATTGAGTCTGTGGGCAATGGGCAGTGGCCGTAAGACAGTCATGAAACTCCCCTTGCCTTGAAGCAGAAGCAAAGAGGCTGGGTTGAATATAAGCCCAGCCTTCTCTGTTGGCAAAGAAAAATAAAATATATTTTTTAGGCTGGCATTAG
The DNA here is from genome assembly GCF_009762305.2 of Zalophus californianus. NCBI lineage: Eukaryota > Metazoa > Chordata > Mammalia > Carnivora > Otariidae > Zalophus > Zalophus californianus. Next base: position 63,750,320 of record NC_045596.1, read on the forward strand.
AATGTGATTGTGTCTTTAGGAATTCTGTGACTATGTGGGGAATAGCTCGAGTCAGAGAGGTGCTTTAGACCAAAGGAGAGGAAGCCTCTCCTTTGAGAACAGCAGCTGCAGACAGGAACCGGGTCAGGGCAGAACTGACTCACAGTAAGCAATGGGCCATTCTTTGTCTTCATGAATCTGTGGTCACACCTAAACCGGTCTCTTTTTCCTCGTGGCATAAAAACATATGGGCTTAGGATTACCAAGAAGATTTCAGGCTGAGATTCTCTACAAGGTTTTTGTTGTTGTTAAAGGAGAACAAAGCCTCTTTGGCTTCTTGTGACGAAGGTCATGGATCTGGAAGGTTAGTTTAAACTGGATGCAATAGAAGCTTTGGGTTAGAAGCTATGCTATGTGATGTGCTCTGTGTGCAACAGCTGGCTGTCCCCAAAAGAGCAAGCACTTGTGGAATTTGAAACTGGTTTTTACCCCAGAAGATGACCTCGCTCCTGGCAGTATAGGCATGCAGTGTCCCAAGTAATCGATCTGAGATAGGCATCACCATATAGTTTTAGAGTCTTTGTAACACAGAAGGTCTACACAAGCAGTAAGATTTAGGTATCACATCCTCCAGTAAGCAAGTGGCTAACCAGTTCATCAATGTCCTGTGTAGAGTTTCCAGTATACGAAATGTTATCTGAATCCCTTTGCAAATGTGGAGAACAAAAAAAATCTTTCATTACAGCCTCAAGGAATTGGGGTCAATGTGAATTGCAGATCTGTATGACTCTTGGGTTGTACTGGGAAAGAAAACAAGTTACAACAAAGATCCACTGCCGTAAAATATTCGGTAGTATGTAGGAAGCAGGATAGCAAGGGGACAGGGTTTGGAATGACAGAAAAAGGAGTCAATGCTGTAGCATATACTGCTTAAAGACCTTTAAAATTGTGAATATCTCTGCTAGGTTTCTTGCACTTCCAAGTGGGTAGAAATGTGAGGGGTTATTTTCATGCATTTTCTTGAAGTAAGCAGATGATTCAGCATTATAATTGGTATATAAGCGATCATTGTAAGATTATTTTGTGTATGGGAAGGCTTCAGAGAGACATAGCATTTGCTTTGATTTTTCCTATATTTTCAGATTAGGTTCAAAGATCCTCTCTTCTGTGCAGTCTTTTTTGACTCCTTTTCCCCTGGAAAAATGAATTATTTCCTTATTTGTGTGCTCCTCTCTATGTATCTCTTTATGTAGTATGTATATTATTTACTTTATTCTTAATTCCTATCCTCTATTTTTTGAGGACATGACCCAGTCTGATTAAAAAGACTTGCTTTTCTAGGGACTAGCAAATTGTACACCACATAGTAGGTCTTGAGTGAGTGCTTATATAATGAATATGTAATTGGAGGTATGAATATATTGACAGGCTAAGTAAATCCTTTCTTTATACAGTCCAAATAAATTGTATGATTATAGTACATATTTTTGTGTAATGATATCCATTATTGTTGCTTAAAGTGTATAATGTGAAAATATAATGGTACTTATGCTACATCACTTTCTACACTGTGCCTGATTTTCACTAACCAACTGCATTATGTACCAAATGCTACAATGTCTAGGCTACAATGTCTATTCTGCAAATCAGAGATTTGCAGATGATTTTTATTGTATAAAAGAAAAGTAAATTGAACATAACTTAGCAATCAGTTTGCAGCTCTAAATTTCTCTCTTATGCCTTGGGAAGTGGGTTGGTCATCATCTACTAATATTCATTTCTGATGCTTCACCCACAAAATGTTTTTCAGACTTAACTTGCCAAGTGGCTTTGAGATAAATTTAGTATATGCAAGGCCTGGGGTTGAAGTGGAGACGGGAGAGAAGAAAGTTGAGAGAAGCCGGGATATTTGTCCTCTACTAGCTTATTGTTGGGAGGGCACCTTCCTGCCATGGCTGGTGTCCTCTGTGTTTTTTTATTTTCCTCACTAGACAGCCTTTGCTGAGTTCTAGTGTTCCCCACCAGTCATGGTGTCCAGTCTCTGATAATAAGATTTTTCCCCTTTGTCCTTCAAGTGCCAGAAGTGGCAGTAGCTTCTTGTGATTGCTTCACCATCCCCTACTGGCTTCTCAGCAATTCCATCACTCATTACTTATGTATTAAATTTCCTCAATTTAACTTACCTATAGTAATTTCCTGGCTGTTCTCTGACTGAGAGGAATGATAGTAATTGACTATATTTTTAATGTAAATTTAAATTGTATATGATTTTCCCAGACTGGCATATAGAACCTAAATACTCCAGCCACTGAGGAATGATAATAAGGCAAAATATTTAGAGACAGTCATGGATTCACTGTTTTCAGAAAGGAGGGGAGAACCTCTTTAAATTTACAGACTCACTGCTAGCAAAGGCACCAGAAACCTGTTTCATCAGCTCCATACTCTTTCCACTTGAGTGTCTTAGTTGGAACTCGGTGCCACTGAGAATTCAGGCACCGCAAGGCCTGTGGAGATTGCCAGAAGTCCCTTGTAATTAGTATTGTGTCCACAGCAGTTTGGAGGCAAGCTCATAAACATTGTTGCATGGAAATAGATGTGGGAGTGAAGAGGTTGAAGAGAGAAGGAGCGATGAGCAGGGATGAGCTGATGCATCTAAAGAGAAGAGGTGGCTTTAAGAAATCCTGCTGGGCATTGTGAGAAGAAACTTCACTTCTGTTCCTGTTCAATCATTTATTTAGCTGGGATGTTGGGCAGGCCACTTCACTTTTCTGAGCTTTCTCTTTTCTCCTCTACAGGATGAAAATCTATATATCAACCCTGCTACTTTGTTTTGAGAATGAAGTGGGATAATGTATATTAGAGCTTCATGCAAGGATTATTATTATTATCAAATGTATTTTTCCTATGGAAGAAGTTAACTTGAAACCCTGAAGGGGCTGACTGGTACGTATAGTTGATGAGAAGAAAAACTGGGGGCAAAGGCAATACAGCAGGTGCAGAATAGCAGAAATTATGAATGGGTTCCAAAATAATTAGATTAAGAAAAGTAGTCCTGGGGTGCTTAGGTGGCTCAGTCAGTTAGGTGTCTGACTTTGCCTCAGGTCATGATCTTGGGGTCCTGGGATCCTTCCCCGAGTCGGGCTCCCTGCTCAGCGGGGGTTCTGCTTGTCACTCTCCTCCCCCCCACTACTCGTTCTCTCTCTCAAGTAAATAAATAAATAAAATCTTTAAAAAAATAAAAAAATAAAAGTAGTCCTAGAGTGACAAAAAGGCAAGAGAATAATAGTCTTTTGAAATAGTATCCTTTTGAAAGGATACAAGAAGAGAAAACAAATTTATCTCACATTTTTCCATTAAATCTTATAAGTTTTTCCATTGCTAATTATACAACCAGCCTTTTATTCCGTGATCCCTCTGGAGCATTGGATGCAACCAAATGCTCTCATCTATATTTTGAAGTAGGAAGTAGAGTGATTAAGTACGAGACATGAAACCGCTTGAGAAATTAGTCATAGATTTTAGAGAGAATTTAGGATGCCAAACTCCCACATAAATTGCTTTTGGTTTCCTGGTGTACAACTGGCTGCCAACATTTGTAAATGTTGTTCCTTTATAATCTCCATGCTGCAAGGTCCTGTCCCCCTTGAAAATAGTTGACTTAATTATTATTATTCTGGGAACGTATGCCAAAATCCAGCTGTTTAAAGTGAATTCTTTCTCAAACTCAGGGAGCTAATAAACCTTCTCGGTGATGGTCTATGGGAAAAATTCAGTTTTATTTTTCTAGTGTTTCTTTCAAGAAGACATTTTGTTTAACTAACATGTCAAATACAGTGTTATTGTTCAGTTGAACGACAGATCTTGAGTCTTCTCTGGTTCTAAAACTCTGTGACTGTTAGTCTAGCACAGATGGATTTTCTTGTTGTTGGAGTGGGCTCCTGGGAGTCAAAGAGGACAGACAGGGATGATGAGGTGTCATCATACTTAAATATTAAGTTGTAATTCACTAAAGGAAAATCATTTCCTCTAACCTAACAGCAAATGATTATTAAAACTTTTTTGTGCTAAAAGGGGAAAATTGGTGGATTCTCTTTTCCTTATTTTTAGTGATTATTTTTAATGGTAAATCAGCCCTTCACTCTTTTGTAAGCCACAGCAATAACATGTATGTACAGCAGCACCCCCTTTATTCCCATTCCTACTGTTCCAGGCTAGAATTTGTATGCAAAGTAGAATGTGTTAAAAGTGCCCAGTGATTTAGAGATACACGGTGATCCTTGCTAGCTGGTTGTGAGAATTAAGCTTTGTGAAATCTGAATTAGCATCCCTTTGTTATAAGTGATGAGAGTTCAAGAAACATTCGGTACATCTAAACAAAGTCTTATTTATTGCAAGGTGTTCCTGACACACATGTAGGTCAGATAACGTACTTACCCACAGTGGTAACTGCTATTAAGGAAGTAGAATTCGATTTGGAAACTTAGTGTAAAAACGGAGAACTAGGGGCGCCTGGGTGGCTCAGTCCGTTAAGCGTCTGCCTTCGGCTCAGGTCATGATCCTGGGTTCTGGGATCGAGTCCCGCATCGGGTTCCCTGCTCCGTGGGGAGTCTGCTTCTCCCTCTGCCTCTATCCCTCCCCCCACTCTTGCTCTCTCCCTCACTCTCTCTCTCTCTCTCGCTCACGCTCTCTCTCTCAAATAAAGAAATAAAATCTTTAAAAAAATAAAAGCAGAAAACTGGCTGACCTTTCAAGATTTCATCAGGAAGATTCACGAGCTCGGGTGTCATGGAGTTTCTCAGGGCCCTTCCCAAGATAATTCCCCTCATTCACCATTGAAAATGTATAAGCAGAACAGTCCAATATTGTGAACATAGGTTGTGTGTTTCAACTGAATAAATAATTCATCCACAGTCGTGTTGCCAGTTGAACACTGGTTTATGATTCACACTCTAATTAATCCAAAAAATGTGAAGCATATTTTAAAATTTTTCGCTTCCTGTTTTCAGCCTTTGTGCCTTTCTCTTTCTCTTTTTCTCTCTCCCCGTTATTAGTGCTTGGGTTTTCTCTCGGCTTCACTTTCCCAACACAGCACACATTGAACATGCAAAGCATACAACACAGAAGAAGAAAGATGACACCTGGGTCACCAGTCTCCTGGCTCACTTTGCTAATCTGCCTCAACTGCCATCAATAATTAGGGTGAAGGGATGACTACTACCAGGGCTGCTACTACCATTACCGTATTTCAATGCACTTGGAGAGCCACACGTAATTGTTTTCCACTTAATGAACTTATTACTCGACTTCTAATCTAAGAAGACAAGAAATTAACTTTCTAGAGTTTGGGGACTTTTTTTTGGTAACAGGATTATGTACTCTTAATGGTAAATCCTCTACATATCAAAGACTATTTATAACATATATGCAGAATTTTAAAATAATAAACCCCTACACACTCACCACTGAGCCTCAGAAGGAGGCTAGTGACAATATCTTTGAAGCCACTTTAATAACCCTCTCAAATATCTTCCACCACCAAAGGTAATCTCAGTCTTGACATTGTATATTAACTATTTCTCATTGATGCGTGTCTCTAAATGCTGTATCATTTTTAATTTTTCCTGTTTTAATAATTATATAAATTGAGTCATAGTGTGTATACTTTTATGATTTGCATGGTTTTGCTCAATAGGTTTTTGAGATCCATTCATGCTGGTGTAGTTTATGTAAGAATTTTATCAGGGTTTAGCCCATTTTATGACTATAATGAAGTAATTCATTAATTCATTTGCCACTTGTAGACAGGTGGGTTATTCTTGGCTTCGTTTTGTTTTTGTTTTTTGTTTTCTGTTTTTTGTTTTGCCATTAAAATTGTTGTTTTTCTATTGCCGCATAACAACTCCACAAACTTAGAGGCTTAAAACATCACAAATTAGTTATTTTATAGTTTTGTGGGTCAGGAGTCTGGGCACAGCATGGCTCAGCTGGTTTTCTCTACTGAGGATCTCCTAAGACCAAAATAAAGATGTTAGTTGGAGTCTCTTCGGAGGCTCAGGGTCTTCTTCCAAGCCGTTGGTGGAATTTAGTTTTTTTGTAGTGTTAGACTGAGGTCTCTACTTTCTTCTTGCATGCCAACTGCAGACTTTCTCAGTTTCAGGGGCCACTGACCTTTCCCTGGCATATGACCTATTCAGCAACATGGCAGTTTGCTTATTCAAAGCCAGCAAAAGAAATATGTTTAGCTTTGAATGTCTTCTTCTTTTCATGGTCCCCTGATTGGGTCAGGCCCACCAAGAGTGGTATTTCTTTTGATTAACTCCAAGTCAACTAATCATAGATCTTAATTCCACAAAATCTTTTCTGCCACAGAATCTAAAATAATCATGGAGGCGATATCTCATCAGGTTCACAAGTCCTGCTCACACTCAAGGTGAGGGCATTTTACAGGGTATATATACTAGAGGGTGGAAATCTTAGGGCCCATTTTAGAATTCTGCTTACCACATTAACATTTCTATAAATAAATATTTTTGGATATGTCTTTTTTTTTTTTTTTTTGCAATTTCAGGAATTCTTTTTATGTTTTCCAACTCAGTACTAAGTTTGGCTGAATTTTTTCAAATGTTTGTACCATTCATAGCCACCATTAAGATAAAAGAATTTCTCTTGTATACATCCTCACCATAACTAGAATTTGTATTTCAATTAATTTTTTATAATTTCTTTTATTTTAAAGATGTTGTTTATTTATTTATTTGACAGAGAAAGACAGTGAGAGAGGGAACACAAGCAGGGGGAGTGGGAGAGGGAGAAGCAGTCCTCCCGCTGAGCAGGGAGCCTGATGCGGGACTCGATCCTGGGATTCCAGGATCATGACCTGAGCCACCCAGGCGCCCCAATTTCTATAAATTCTTCATTGAAGTTTTATTCATTGTTTATTAGACTTATTCCTAGATTTTTTACTTTTTATTGGTATTGTAAGTTTTAAGTTTACTAAATATTTCTGAAAACTTTTGTATATTAATCTTACGTTCGGTAAACTCACTAAATTATCTTATTATTTTTAGTAATTTATTTGTAGGGTTTTTTCTTTTTTTTTTTCTTTTTGGATTTTCTATGTGGACAAATGCATCATTTAATTAATAATGACAACTTTTCCCCCTTTTCTACTCTTATATTTGATATTGCCTTTTTAAGTCTCATTAAGCTGGCTAGGTCCTTCAGTACAATATTGAGTAGAAGTAGTAATAAACATTATCTTTAACCACTTTCTGACTTCAGGGGTGAAGTTTTTAATGTTTAGCTATTGAATATAGAGCTTACTATATGTTCTGAGCAGATATCCTTTATCAGGTTCTTGTCCCTGCCTTCACAAATTGATGTGAAATTTCAAAGAAATTCTAATGAAACCTCACTAGGGACTTTGGGAAACTTTACAAGATGATTTTTAAATGTATATGAAAAAAATGTATATGAAAGAGCAAAGGGCTTATAATAACCAAGATACCACTGAAGAAAAAGAAAAATATGTGGGGACGTGATCTACCAGTTGTCAAAACTTGCTGTCAATGATAAAGATGGTTATTTCATAATGATAAAAGATTCAACAGGACAGAACAATTTGAAAGATTTTTGACTTAGTAAGAGAGCTTCAAAATACATGAAGTAAAAACTGATAGAAATGAAATAGACAAATCTTAAATTATTGCCAGAAATTTCAATATTTTGCTCTCAATAACTCAATAACAAGCAGACAGCAGATCAGTAAGTATACAGAACACTTAAACAATGCTATCAACTAATTTGACCTAATTGAATTTATAGAACAGCAGAAGCTACAGTGCACATGACAAAGTTACCAATATAGAACATATTCTGGGCCATAAAACAAGTCAATAAATTTAAAAGGATTTAAATCATACAATGTATGTGTTCTGACCATAATGGAATTAAATTAGAAATGAGTAACAGAAGATAATAGAAAATACCCAAGTATTTGGAGACTATGCAGTTTATTTTTAAATATCCTGAAGGGTCAAAGAAGAAATCACAAAGGCAATTAGATAGTATTTTGAACTGAATATGGTAAAACTTAAAAAAATAGACATGTCGGGCACCTGGGTGGCTCAGTTGGTTAGGCGACTGCCTTCGGCTCAGGTCATGATCCTGGAGTCCTGGGATCGAGTCCCACATCGGGCTCCCTGCTCAGCAGGGAATCTGCTTCTCCCTCTGACCCTCCCCCCCTCATGCTCTCTCTCTATCTCATTCTATCTCTCAAATAAATAAAATCTTTAAAAAAAATTAAAAAAAAATAGACATGTCAATGATATTTATCATGTTAACATTATTAAATTGGGTGGTGGGTTCATAGGTGTTTTCTTTGTTATTCTGCTTTATAGCTTTCTTATATATTATATATATACTTCAGTTCGTAACAAAAGTATACAATTAAAAGAAAATGGAAATCTATCTAAAATAAACACATGGAAAATACTCCCTTAAGAAAGACTATGTAGGCATAATTCAAAGTGGATTTGGGCTAGATATATTCTGATAGATTTCAGGCTTTAAATAAAATAGGACATTAAATCTTAGACTACAATACATGAAATCACTTGGTTAATTGTTGCTGTTTTTACTTCTAAGAACATTTGACCTTGAATAACACTTAAGAATATACCACATCCCATGCTTGTTGCAAGTTCAGGTTCTCTGTAGCCTTTGTCAGAGAATAGAAAATGAACATATGTGCTCCATGCAGTTGCTTGTATCATTAGGCATAAAAAAAAAAAAAATCCACAGCATCTGCAATTTCTTGTTTTAATTAGATCGTGAAGCAATGGCTACAGCTGAGCCATTTATTGCTTCGGTAAACCAGAGCCAATAGAGGGAAGATATTTGTCCTAACGTTACTTTTGAAAGGTGAATATAGTGGCAACAGCATAGATGGGACAACTCAGAATGAGCAACTTAGACTGACCTCTGGTGTAATGGAAACAACTGAACAGAGGCAGCATGTTCATCATCTAGGAGCAAGGGACTGGGGACAGGCGATAGAAATGTACTTGTGACATAAAAGCAGGAAAGATCCAGATTTTACTAGGGGTAGCAACCAAAGGATAAAAATCAGTAAAATGTCAACTTCTAGTTCAGTTTTTATCTTAATAAAATGAGTAAATACTTTCATTCTTAAATCGTTTTTTATTTTTTGAAGATTTTATTTATTTATTTGAGAGAGAGGGAGAAAGCACGAGTGTGCGCATGCACGTGCACACACGTGGGGGGGGAGGGGCAGAGGAAGAGAAAAAGAGATAATCCCAAGCAGACTCCTTGCTAAGCATGGAGCCTGATGTGGGTCTCAATCCCACTAGCCTGAGATCGTGACCTGAGCCAAAATCAAGAGTCGGAGGCTTAACCAACTGAGCCATCCAGGTGCTCCAGGTCATATTTTAATTTAATATGAAATTTTTTTTGGAATTGTGGGTGTGTGTGCAGAAAACTTTCCTGAGATATGCTCCTTAATACAATCACAAATTCAATCACTGTTAACTTATTTGATGTTTCTCTGAAATTAATAGTTACATGTTTTTTATTATTGATAATTTAAAATTAGTATTAGATAAAAAAATATATATAGTCTTCACATAACTATAATTTCCCCTGGTGACCATGTACCATGACAAAATGTTGGTTGCTGAAAGTTATTATGTGTATTTTCCTAGTTTTTGAAGATTAAAGTGTAAATAATCCTTCCTTCCTTCCCAATATTGACAAACTTGTTTTTTAGATTCTAAACTTGCTTCTTAAAAAAGATCACATCATAAAGATTGCACAGAATATTTTTACTATTGGCTATAAAATATATCTTTAAAAACTTCTAATATTGACTGTAGCTCAGAAAAATGACATTTTCATAATATTAAAATGGGACCAGAAAAGCATGTCAGATTTATAAAACTATTTGTTCCTGCAATACTAGGAGTAGAAGGCTTTAGAAGAGGGTTGGCTTGAAGCACTTCATTATTTTGAATGCCCGATTAATGTTCATGGTTTTTCCTTGCTCTCTTTTATGTGGGGGTTGGTCTGAAACGCAGTATATTATGCAATGGTTTTGTCATGTATCAGTGATGATATTAACAGTCTAATGCTAAACAGGTTCTGAGGAAATGAAGAGGGAAAAAAATGACTTACTATATTTACTCTGAAACAAGATTCAATCTGCCAGCGTATTTAATGCTATATTTTTCATTATCTTACAAGCATATGTTGAAACCGCTACAGATGATGAAGTTAGCTGCTGGGCAGAGTTATCATCAATGCTTTCCATCTTTATTTTAATAAGAAGAGCGAGCAAATTGTTTGTGACCTTTGTCAAGGGCTTCCTGGAAGACAAGAAACCTAACCACAAAATCACTAGCCTGGAGCCCTACTGAATATTCAAAACCACCTTTCCTAGAATAAAATGTCTTATAACACAGCGATTGTTTCTGATAGAGCCTTATCTTGAACAAAAGGTCCAGAAGCTAAGGGTAAAATATTTTTTTTTTCTTTAAAAATATTATACTTCTGGAATTTGTTAGTGGTCATGTTGGGTCTGTAGGGAAAACATATTTCCTTAAGCGCAATACATCCTTAAAAATAATAATGCCTGCTACCACTTAGGACACTGGAATCTAAGGTAATCTTGACACATTTGTAAAACCAGGCCTCCTGGGTTATGTGAAATCACCATATCTAAATAGCAATAGTAGTGTCTCTTGAGTGCTTACCACTGTTGCTGTGCTAAGCTCTTTACTTGGTTATCTCATATAATCCTGACTCTAGAGATAAATCCTGTGATTATCTCTGCTTTATAAATTGGTAAACTGGACAGAGAAAGCCCAAGTAACTTGCCTAAGGTTACCCAATCAGTGTTGGAGCTCTCATGATGAGCCATGGACCGAGGGCATCTGATTCTGGGCGCCTAGTTGCTGTTCTAAATTGAAGTGATCTGAACTTCACAAATTGCTATCTTTTGGAATGATCTCAGTTATTATATAAATGATGTACCTGTTTTTTTTCTGTCAATCAAAAGGATAAGAGAATGTGAGAAGTGTTTGGTTTCTGTGGCACACTCTCAATTATCCTACTAAGTTATCAGAACAATGGATAGTCTGTGTTTCCCTGTAGGAAGATTGCATTTCCATTCTAGAGTTACCCTAACCTATCTCTATTTCAAAAATATTTTAAACACATTTTTGGTCTTATCTGGAGAGCAATATATTTAAATGACATTCACTTTATTGTTATGGGCTGTTTCCCCACAAAATTTATATGTTAACACCCTAATGTGATGGTATTTGGAGGTGGGGCCTTGGGGAGCTAATTAAGTTTAGATGAGGTCTTGAGGGTGGATTCCTCAGGATGGGATTAGTGTTCTTCTAAGAAGAGACCAGAGGCCCTCCCTCTCTGAGGACACAGAGAGAAGAAGGAAGCTGCCTGGAAACCAGGAAAATGACTCTCGTGAGATGCTGAACTTGCCAGGATCTTGATCTTGGACTTCTCAGACCCCAGAACTGTGAGAGATAAGTGTTTCTTATTTGAGCCATTCATTTCATGGTATTCTGTTACAGCATCCCAAACTGAATAAGACAGATGTCATTAAGAAAGCCTAAGCTAATATAAGCAGATGCTCACAAGATAAAGTTCCTCATTCCTAAGTGGAAAATGGCCAACACTCCTTGACCTGTAACCCCAGGTATAAAATGGTTCAATCTACAAGGGCACCTGGGTGGCTCACTCGGTTAAGCGTCTGCCTTCAGCTCCGGTTCATGATCCTGGGGTCCTGAGATAGAGCCCTCATCAGGCTCCCTGCTCAGTGGAGAACCTGCTTCTCCCTCTGCCTGCTGCTCCCCCTGCTTGTGCTCTCTCTCTCTGTCAAATAAAATCTTTAAAATAAATAAATAAATTAATTAATTAAACAAACATACAAATAAAATGGTTCAATCTACAATAAAAGAGAAAATAAATATTACCCCTACCCTGTGCCTATCGGTTATGGGAAGATTACTGAAAACAGTACATGTAAACTTCTGATCTTTTGTTGTTCATTTCCTAAATTTTATTTTCCTACAGTTTTCTCATAACAGTAGTATATTTTTCTAAAACTCTCCTGTAGTTACTTATGTATGTAAAAATAGAATTGGTTTGAGAAAAATCACTTTCCTATTTTAAAGCCCTACTTTATTCACACGTGATTTTAAAATCTTGACTAGAAACAAATATTTAACAGTGACAATGCATTGAAATCATCTTTTCTTGGACAAACGCTACGTAAAGTGTGGTTAGGCAACTGGTGACAGTATCTAAACAGTCTAGTCCATCATGAACTAGGGAGCTGGCCTCTGCATGGAAATCGTCACATTGCTTCCTTTATTGAGAATGTCTTGTAGTGAAAAAAAAATGTAGCTGAGTTAAAAACTGTGCTTCTGATAAAGTTGATTTATATTCTCTGACTGGCACTTTGAGTAAGACTGCATTGGACCACTTTCAAGCTAGACTTCACAATTGAAAACTCTTTTCCTTACTGGATTGTCTTTGCTAAAAGCATGTATCTCTTGCCTTTTATTAAGGTCATTTAGTCTCTATATTTCTCAAAATCTCGATAAGAACATGAAGCATACCTTATCAGTAGTTCTCAGTGTCCTCATTGTTTTCATTAAGTATTAGCTAATAGTTCTAATATTTCTGAATTAGTAAAAACATTATCAATTGTTGAAGTTTTAGGATGAAGAACTCTGGACCAGAAGTCCTTATACAAGGCTTGGTTTCTTCTTTCACTGAATAGACATATATTGTTCACTCAATTTCCTCATAAATTGATTTCTTACAAACAAACAAAAAAAAAACAAAGAAAATCGTTTTTGATTTAAGAAATAAATCATATTAATTTTCTTTTTAAAATATTCACATAAACTACCATTTTAAATTCAATAAACACTTCCATATCATCATTTTGTAGAAATCCCACTCTCATTATTAGAGATATTTCAATAGCTATATTATGAACCAATGTCTTGAGTTTGCCCAAATTAAATGACTAAAGCCCCTGACACTGAATTTCAATCATATAATTTTATGTGCATGCATCTGTTAGTTGAAGAATTGAATATACACTGTCAAAAATTTTTAAACTGAAAGCTGTTTTGTAACATATTTTAAATGGAAAAATGGAATACAGTGTTATTCTCTTAGCTTGTTTCATTCTTGTTTGTTTTTTTTTTTTAGCTTCAGCAAAGAATTCCTGTCACAACATTAAAGAAATATGGACAGTCTTCAGTGATGAAATTGATAATGAACAAAAATGAAAATAAAACCATGGTTAATCAAAAAAGACACAGGAAGAAGAACAAATTAGGGTTTAGAAGTGAGGAAAATCTATTAAGTAGTCACTTATATAAGAGTTATATAGTTGGCACTATGTTGTGGAGTCCAACTTGACAGTCCTTCAGGCAATGACATACAAATGACTAACCTCCCCCAGGCCCCAACCCCGAGCCCAGCACATGTCCTCTCTATGGGATTAGCCCTGAATGAATGGCCTTACCTAATTTAAACATGATACTTCCTTTCAGCTCTTAAATTTCTCTCATCAATTTGTACTGATTAATTTTTGGGTTTGATCTGGCCTAGTGTTTTAGGGACTACACATGGATCTTTCTCAGTGACTTCACTCCTAGAAACACATTCACAGAAATACAGGAAAAATAGCTATCTTGATGCGAACTGGCTTTCAGGGTGGAATGTCCGCCAGATTTGTCTTAGGCTAGCAGTCAGGACTCTTGAACTGGTGTGGTAAAGTCTTACCACTGTTTTATCAGTTAATGCTGATTGACTTAATACTGTAGTGACTGCTACAAGAAGCTAAAGGAAAACACACGTCTTGAGAATAATAGTATTGATATCCTTTAGACTTGCGTAAAGAAATTTTAAAAGAAGAAATATTACCTAAAAGTAGCTCTACTTATGTCTTCTTATGCGCTCATAGACTTGGCTAACTCTGTCTTTTGCTATTGGGGTAGTAGTCTGTTTACACTAAAATGGAAACCATTATTAAAGGAGTAAATGTGATAATTGGCTTTCTCTGCTTGACTTATCTCACTTAGCATAATCTCCTCCAGTTCCATCCACATTGATGCAAAAGTTGGGTATTCATCCTTTCTGATGGCTGAATAATATTCCATAGTATATATGGACCACATCTTCTTTATCCATTCTTCTGTTGAAGGGCATCTTGGCTCTTTCCACAGTTTAGCTATTGGGGACACTGCTGCTATGAACATTGGGGTGCATGTGGCCCTTCTTTTTACTACATCTGTATCTTTGGGGTAAATGTCCAGTAATGCAATTGCTGGGTCATAGGGTAGAGCTCTATTTTTAACGTCTTGAGGAAACTCCACACTGTTTTCCAGAGTGGTTGTACCAACTTGCATTCCCACAAACAGTGTAAGAGGGTTCCCCTTTCTCCACAACCTCTCCAACATTTGTTGTTTCCTGCCTTGTCAATTTTTGCCATTCTAACTGGTGTAAGGTAGTATCTCAATGTGGTTTTGATTTGAATTTCCCTGATGGCTAATGATGATGAACATTTTTTCATGTGTTTGTTAGCCATTTGTATGTCTTCTTTGGAGAAGTGTCTGTTCATGTCTTCTGCCCATTTTTTGACTTGATTATTTGTTTTTTGGGTGTTGAGTTTGAGAAGTTCTTTATAGATCTTGGATATCAGCCCTTTATCTGTAGTGTCACAATTATCATGTGGTTTCACTTATTTATGGAACATAAGGAATAGCACGGAGGACATTAGGAGAGGGAAGGGAAAAATGAAGGGGGGAAATCGGAGGGAGAGAGGAACCATGAGAGACTATGGCCTCTGAGAAACAAACTGAGAGTTCTAGAGGGGAGGGCAGTTGGGAGATGTGTTAGCCCAGTGATGGATATTAAGGAGGGCACATATTGCATGCAGCACTGGATGTTATATGCAAACAATGAATCATGGAGCACTACACCAAAAGCTAATGATGTACTGTATGGTGACTAACATAACATAATAAAAATTGTTACAACATAAAGTCTAATGATTATAACATATAATACTAATCAAATATCAAAACCTGTAAAAAGAAAAGGAATAAATGTCATATGAAAGAAAAGGAGTGGAATTTGGAGTCAGGAAGGCTCATTCTAGAGAACCCATTGGGAGAGCCCAGATAAGTCTCTCTCTGAGACATCTGCAAAACAGAGCTCTTAATTCTTACTTCAGAAGATATGTTTGTAATATAAGAAGAAGAAGATACATTAAAGACTGTGTAGACCTAATAGGTAGTAAGTAATCAATTAATATGTAAATGTTGTCTTCTAGGTGCAAATAGATTCATTCTTGTTTTTAAGATCTATTTATTTATTTGAGGGGGGAGGGGCAGAGGGAGAGACAATCTTAAGCAGACTCCTCGCTGAGCACAAAGCCCCTCGGGCTTGATCTCTCCATCCCAGCTGAAACCAAGAGTCAGATGCCCAGTTGACTGCACCACCCAGGTGTCCCCATTTTTGTTTTATAAATGTAATTCTGACTTTCTATAACAAACTGAAACCATTGCTTGATCCTCATCTGAGGGTCATTCACTCATTTATTCATTCATTTTGCATATTCAGTGTATATGTGTGTGCACATAGAAAATTATACATATACACACCCACACCTGCACCCACATTTGCCTCTAAATTCAGATGGTTTGTGGACTCTTTGAAGCCCATTTAGATTTTTTCTCTATGTCCGTGAATCCAAGGATAAGAAATTTTGATTCAGAATCTCTATATCATGACATTTGTTTGTATGATTAAATTGATATAGCAGCCACTAATAATGCTATCTGCCAAGTGTTTCTGCATTCCTTTGTCTTCTTTGAATATGCCCTTGTTGGCTAAAGAATCAGGGAAGAAACTTCTAAATTTGTAAAATCAAATTGTAAAAGCTGATTGGCTATCTTCCAAGGGAGCAAAGCCAGATTGTCCTTGGAAATTGAAACTAAAACCCTTCATTTATGATCAGAGACCTTAGTGCTGCCATTTATTAATGCCACTTTGATATCCAGCCCTTGAAAAATACTCTGTATGAACAATTGGGGAGTCTAGCAAAATAGTTTTGACATTTTGCTAACATTAGTGCTTCAACACTGAACCATCTGCTAGAGAGTTCCGAGTCTGAATGAAAGGTGTAAACCTGGATTAGCATCGATACGGTTTTCTATCGTTTGGCTTATTCTCATCTCGCTGGATGTTTTCCAAGTCCCTTTGGAAGCCAAGATTGCCATTGTAGAGTGTAATGCCATATGTTAAGATTCATATGACATATTACCTAAAAGTCATGAATTATTATACCGTGTCTCTTTATGGAGCTGTGATTAGAAATGTTTATGTAAATGCACCTCCAAAGAAAAATGGTACCCACTGTTAGGCAACACTATGCATGGTAGCACTGAAGAGATTCCCAGACTTACATGTATCTTGATAACAGTCTAATCCTGGGAAAATGGAAAATCAGTGCCTTTTTCTAAATGTACTGACTTGAGGGGGGGTAGGGGAGGATCAGAAGAGTCATTAAGAATAAGCCAGAAACTGCCTCTCTAAAACAATAAAATCACCAAGAAAAGTGACTCTAAAAGCCGAACAAAATGCTGCATGTCTAAGGGGAAGTCAAAAATGGCAAAAGAACATATTACTAGAAAACATAAATATGAATTTTTGTTCTGTTGAATATTTTAAAATATAATATATATACACATGTACATATACATATACCCACACACATACTTACACACGTGGCATTTTCTAGCTGTTAATCAGGGATTTTGTAGGTTATAAGTAAAACTTGACACTTCTCTAACGTTATTCAAGAAACAGATAAATAGGAGTTCATTTGGGGGGTCCGAAAATATTAGGCAACATTTTGCCTTTAAAAGGCTTTGAAACTAATAGCTCTGTATATCTTCCTGCACACATGGAAGGTAAGTATATTGAGCAACTGTTTTAATAGAATAGACTTGCACAGCTCCAGCTACCTTCTCCTATTCTGGTCCTTTGCTATGAAAGTTGTTATGGGTTAATGCATAAGGATTAGACTAACATTGGGCAGGGGTAATGTTTCTATAATGTAATCAATTTTCTATATGCTATAATCTAATGTTCACAGACACTTACTGACAGATGTACATTTATGCTTTTCTTAGAGAATCTGGAATAAGATCATTTTTTAATTCTAATGTTAAAAGAAAATACCAATCATTGTGAGAAACAAAGATAAGTCTTTGAAAGCAAAACTTCAGTGTCCTGGCTTCTTTGATCTTCTGGGTATGCAACATTTGTTCTGTACATGAATTAGTAATAAAAGATTAATCAAGACTGGTAATTCTGTAAATCACCTGTAAGAGACATATACATTTTTATACCTAACAATAAATCATTGATTTTGTCATTAACATATTCTATGTATATTTTAAGTCATCTAATAAATATGACATTCAAATGTAAGGAATGTTCCCACATATAACTAGTACAGATTAGAAAGATTTCCAAATCTTTAGGGAATTGTATGGAAGTAAGGCATTCTATACATACATGCATATAAATATGTACATTTCATAGCTTTATGAAATGAATAGCTACACCCAAACTTGCTGGCCTGTATAATGTTAGCTCCAATCAGACTCACTGGGCATATACTCAAGGCTCAGTGTCACTGTGGGATCAGCATGATCGGCTGTCACTGGTTTCACTGACATCTGTCCCCACAGTGAGACAAGCTGCAACATGAATTATTGAAGACATACACATGCAGATCTGTGTCATGATTACGCCAAATAATACATTTTGCCACACTCTAGAGAACTGAAAAAAGTCATGGCCGACGACGTCTTTAACCCTTTTTGACAATCTGCTACTGTGTTACAGATTTAAAAAAGAAACAACACCATTACACTTTGTGATCTGCTTTTGTTTCAGGTAAAAAAAATAAATAAAAATCTCCCAAAAGAGTTATTATCTGTTCTCTTTAGCACATACTTGCCAAGTGATTTGAACATGCTCATTTTGTTAAATCTTTCTGTTTCATCAGATGATTAATATCCTATAGTTAAATGATAAAAACAAAATTATCCTCCTCATTTGTAAAGTGATTTTAACTTGGCAAATTAGTTACTTCACTAAAAAAGCATCTCTGAGGGAGATTGAAGAAGCTTACAAAAAATAATAAATGCTTACATCAGTAATCTTTTCTAAAGTTATTACAGAATTTAAACAACTTTGTTAATATTCTTATCAAATAGGAAATACACTCCAGAGTCATCATTCTAGGGTCTATTATTTGAATATTTTACAGTACTCTGCAGTATTATAATACGAAGCTCCAGAACCTCTCACTCAGTTTATCTATTATGCATTTTTATAGTTTTTTTGTTTATCAATTAAGGGTTGAATGATATATACATATTTATTTATAATTCTAGGGCAAATTATATTCCTATTTACTGGTGATGTTATTATTTAATTGAACACAAGTTGCTTAACCTCTCTGTGTTTCAGTTTTATTTTGTTATTAAATGGCATAACAGTTACATACTTGCCTGTCATGCAGGGTTGTTGTGTAGATAGAATAAACCAGTAAATGTAAAAATGTTTAACAGATTCAGAGCACTACTATTTAATATCCATGTCCATAATAGCTGTTTCATAAGCTAATAGCTGTTATAATGACATTCCTCCAAAGATATTTGCATTTTAACAAAAAGATCTAGGAAATTTCCCAGTAATTTTAGCTACCCTGTCTTATTTTCTGCCCCATTCTTATTTCTATTTCTAAGGTGACAGTCAAACACCCAGGAACCTGAATGGTGTCTGTGGCTCTTAGGAATAAATTTTTCTTGGACACCTGGGTGGCTCAGTCAGTTAAGCGTCTGCCTTAGGCTCAGGTCATGATCCCAAGGTCCTGGGACGGAGCCCACATGGGGCTCCCTGCTCAGTGGGGAGCCTGCTTCTCCCTCTGCCTACTGCTCCCCCTGCTTGTGCTCTCTCTCCCTGACAAATGAATAAATAAAACCTTAAAAAAGAAAGAAAGAAAGAAAGAAAGAAGAAAGAAAGAAAGAAAGAAGAAAGAAAGAAAGAAGAAAGAAAGAAAGAAAGAAAGAAAGAAAGAAAGAAAGAAAGAAAGAAAGAAAGAAAGAAAGAAAGAAAGAAAGAAAGAAAGAAAGAAAGAAAGAAAGAAAGAAAAAAATTTTTCCAAAATGCTTGGAAGAATGCAGTTGGATATTGTTGGCAGACACTTCTTGTTTCTCTCCATGTTGTTATGTATGAACAACTGTTTTTGTTCTGGACTATTATTTTAAGGGCATTTCCATAGCGAACAGCCTTGGAAGATAAGATAACATCTTTCTCCAGAACAATGGGTATGTATGCTTACTGTCCGGTAAAGATTTGGGTTTTCCAAGCTCAGTTTTTCTATGTAATGCTACCCACTGCACACGCAGGTATCATCCAGCCCTTTTTGCATGGCCCTGTGGGATCCAAGGCTCAGCACAGATGCTGATTCTCTGACCACTGCTCTTGCTGTAAATAATAAACTGTCCTTTGTCTTTGATCTAGGAGTCTTATGTCGTTTGTCAGCATTCATTAAACTGTGGTGGGCTAACTTGTTAGATTGCAAGTATGGTAAAAATCAAAGACCCATCCCAGTTCTTCATAGATATTTCCAGAAAAAAAAAAACCCACTATGTCACTATTCACAAGTAGTTAACCCTTTCCCGAAAAGAGATTGGAGGTGGGGTGGGGGGCTGTGGGGAGAGTTACTTTGAAATAAAAGAATTACAAAGTAAGAAAGAATGGAGAGGAGTCTAAGCTCACTATTTATTCTTGTTGATGCCAGGTTATCGATAAAAGAAGGTTTAAAGGTAGTGCAAACCTAATGGTACTGGTAATAGCAGTTTGTGGACATATATGGGTAATAAATTCTCAATTCTATACCAACCACACAGTAAATGCCTTCTGACCGTAAACCAAAGCACCTCCAATATGGCTTATAGCCCTTGCCCAGAAAACCATTTGTTTCCCCCCGACCTGCTCCTATCTTCTATCTCCACCTAGCAACTAGATATTGCCATTATTATCTGGTTAATGTCCTGTTTCTTCATTTTGAACCTGGTATCTGGCTATCAACATCAACACACTTTGGCTAAGAGGTGTCCTTTCATTTCTTTCTTGGATAATATGGTAGAAAATTGTTGTTTGACAGCTGGTATATATTTCTCCTTTTCTTTTCTTTCCCTTTCCTTTCTTTTTTTCTTTTTCTTTTTTTCTCTTCTCTCCTCTCTCTCTCTCTTTTTGTAAAAATACCACAAACTTCCTTTGGACAGATTATTCTTCCCTTCCCTCAACCACATGCTTAGATCAGATCAATTCCATCCTAAGCTTCAGGAGTGGGATATAATTGCTTAAGCTAATAAGTATACTTTACCCCTCCCCTCTACAATGATTCCAAGATGGACATATTATTTAACCAATCCATTAAGACTGTATTTCAGGTATTTTGCTGATTATGCTGACTCAGATCTTGATGAATTTGAACAAGTTCTGGTTAGTGCAGCACCCATTAACAGACCTAAGGAAATGGAGGAGACAAATAGAGAAATGGAAACAAGTTTCTGGTCACGTAATTTTTCATGCTGGATCAAGACCTAAAACCTGAAGTTATTGATGGGCTTTTCATTCAATAATACCATAAATTTCCTTGACTTTGTTGGATTTTCTGTTACAAGCAAAAAAAATATTCTAATTAATAGAGAAAATAGATACTGCCCCAAATTCAGTCCTTTAGGACTCAATTCTTGGTATTGGCCCAATCATTGCTCTGGTTGAATTTACACAGATCCTTCTAAAGTGTTGTTTACCATATTCCGGAATCTGTGAACTCCCTTGGCAATATGTCAAAATCTATGAGTCCTTTTTCTCCAAATATTCACACAAATGAATATAAACAAAAATTTGCATATGGTTTAAGAGGGTTTATTATTTCCCTAAATTCTATCTACTGTTCCTAGGTCCCAGGTTAAGAACCTATTCATTAAGTTATAAATGACAGATAATAGCTTTATGTGTTAATCCCTCCGCCAAAATATTTTTATTTAAGCAACTGTTAGAATCTTAAATAAAAGATAAAATTCTAATTGTGTAACTTTGTACACTCTCCGGTGGTTGTATAAGGTAATTCCTATGTTCCCTGAATCCTCACTGGTCAAGTCCTTACCTACTATATTCTCATCAGCCAGGGCATTGACGGGAATCAGGGAAGTAGTTCTTAGTATTACATTAGAATAATAATCTTCTGTACTAATGTACTATTGTATTACATTAATAATATAATAATGCTGACTCTGTAGCAAGCTGACTTGACAGTTGTTTATATGGACTAATTTTCCCATTATGCTCCATTATCGCCAGGCTAGTGTGGAACCAGAATAAACTCTGGAGAAGGTAAGTTTCCTTTTCAAACTCAAAGAGTTGAAGGCTCACAATGAACCAAATATAAGAATCACGATGCACTTCTTAGTACTTGACTGAGGTGTGTAAATTACTAAGATTGCATGAGTATGAATTTGTTTTGTGTCAGGAAAAGAAAAAAAAGATGCAGATCTACCTTATCCCATATGTCTCATAATCCAGAGTATGCATATGTTACTATAAAATTCCATTTTAGACCTTATCATATACACCACACTTTAAATATTATTTGCTGACAGCTACAATATATTTTGCTTCTGAATATTGAAGCAAATTGAGCTACCTTTGGATTTCTGAGGATGGTAGGGAAAATTAGGAGGGTGAAATCCTTATAAAGAATTCAGTCTCATTTAAAAGGTGATTGAGTGAGAGAAAAATCATTTTTCAAAAAATCTGTAGTTCTCTGTTCTAAGTCAATTGTTAAAAGGATATATGAAAAATACTAGGCTTTTTTGCATTTGATATACTGCCCCCCCATGTTAACTTATTTATGAGTATGCAAATTTTATGCAAAAATAGGAGACTCCCTGGGGGTATAGCATTCTACTGTCAGCAAGATATTCCAAAAACAGATGTTTTAATATAGTCTTTAGGATTTGATGAGGGAAATTATGGAGTGCTACATGAAGCCAGTTTTTTGTAATTTGAAAAAATTTCAAAAGTATATTGATGCACTCTTCCTTAGAATACATATACAAACCCTCTTTTACTAGAAGTCAGAACACAAAAAGATTTAGTGTGGCAAAAAATAATAATAACAATGTGCCATCTTAAAGGACTTTTCAGAATTCAGACACTTATTTCCTTTTACAACCATGATTATAATCTGGCCTTTTGGGTGTTCTGTATCAAAAGCCTGCACTAATTTGTACTTTGTAAAAATGGGTTGTTTATTAAAATATACTCCAAACAATCATTTAGCTTCTATAAAAAAAAGGTTAGGATTACAGATTCTTCACAATTTTCAGATATTGAGAAGCTTTATACAATTACTGTAAGTTTATGGAATAAAATTATTTCTTCAAAATGGAACAGAAAAGCCCACTGATCTGCTATCTCTTTCTCTAGACTTTATTTAATAATGAAAACAAACAAAGAGCTTTCTTCTTTTCATCTCACAGGAATTTGTGAATTAGTGGCTTGACACATGCCATGCCAGGTGTGAGAGAGAGTAGCCCCTTCACCTCCTATTCTCATTTCTTACTCAGTCATCTCCTACTTCCCTACTTCCTCAGTTAACTTCTTAAAGCTACAAAAACATGTTTGTTCAATAAGAATTAGATCAAATATCAAAGTTGCTAACTCTTTGAGCTTCTTTAATATTAATATTATATAGAGTTGTATTCATTTTGTTTATAGTCATAAACTCTGATTAAACAATGAAGACTCTTCTAAAGAGCTAAAGCACAGTCGGCCTGTGAGAAGAACCTTTTTTTTTTCAATGATATATTCCTGTTGGGAAAAAAAAAAAAGCTGGGGTTTTGGCTCTCCATACCAATTTGCATTCTATTTTGCATATATTTGCATATGACATTCCTAAGCCCCTAATTCCAAATATGCAAAATAAAATAAAATTAATTAAATAGGGAAGATGACTACAGTTGAATTCCAACCCGATGGGAAGGGCATGGCACACACAAAATACCTAACAGATTTAAGAACCAATCATTCCAATTGCATCCTAGAGGAAAAGCCAGTAACCCTGAAGCTGAAGAGGGCCGTGCCTCAACTTTTCTTGGCAGAGGGCTTGCCAGGGACTCCTTTGGCATATCCTGCTTTTCTGACTCTCCTACTCACATCTATTAGAGGTCACACCATCATCATCATCATTATCATTAGCCTACATTTTTACACTTGCACATTTACATACATGATCTCATTTGATTTTCACATCAACCCTCTGAGGGAAGCAAAAGGAAATTATTTTCCTTAATTCAGAAATGCAGAACCTGAGGGCAAGAGAGGTTAAAGGATTTCCCCAGAATTATATTTATAGCAAGCAGCAGAGTTGGAAAAAAAAAAAAGCTGGGATAGTTTACTCCAAATTTGATTTAATCTACTCCAATGTACCTCCCATCTCCCCTCCATTCTAGCTTTGTAAATAAGATAATCACCAATCAGTTTTATGTATTTATTACCCCAATTCCCAAGCTCTCCTGGGGCTCCCTTATGTACCTCTTTTCTTGATCACTTCAGATTCTTCGTGTTTTAATTTTTTCTCCATTTTCCTTCTTTGACTTGTTTTAAGAAAAAAGATCTTATAAACTCATTTGTGTGCCAATGTTTATGATTTTATGTATTACAAAATAATCTTGCTTCAGCAAACCTAATGAACACCTGTTTATGAATTTATTTATTTATTTTTAAAGATTTTATTTATTTATTTGACAGAGAGAGAGAGACAGCGAGAGAGAGAACACAAGCAGGGGGAGTGGGAGAGGGAGAAGCAGGCTTCCTGCCGATCAGGGAGCCCGATGCGGGGCTCGATCCCAGGACCCTGGGATCACGACCTGAGCAGAAGGCAGACGCTTAACGACTGAGCCACCCAGGCGCCCCCTGTTTTTGAATTTATTGAGAATCTATTATGTGCCAAGCACTTCTCTAGTTTATGGGTATAATAGCACAGAACATAACACTTAAAAATATTGCTCTCATGGAACTTAAATTTTAGGGCCAGGAGAGGTAGAGATAGGCAATAAATGAATTGTGAAGGATACTTAAACGATTGTAGATGGTATGGAAAAAAAGAAAAGAAAAGGATAAGGAGCACCAAATTTTGGCTGGGAGAGTGGTTCAATTTTAAATAAGGTATTCAAGGAAGGCCATAATGAGACAGTAACATTTGAACAAAGATGTGAGGAGGTAGGAATCAAGGCATCTCAAAAGCCATCTTGGACTTACCAGTTCCCATTGGGAACCAGAAGCATGTGCTCAGCCATATTTCAGATTGCTACAAATGAGGACTGTTGTGGACTTTCTGTTATGCTCCTCAATGAAGAGGAACATCTAATGCAGTTCTTTTGTCTCCAGCTCATCAGCATATGGTGAGTGTATGGGGGGCACAGATCTTAATGGTTTGACTAACATGTCTTTTTAGTAAACAGCTCTCTGGGTGAAAAGGAATGCAGCTAAGGAGTTATGTTTATATCTGGATCAGATGCAGATTGTGAGATAGAGAGGTTTGAGCCTGATGCTATATTGGGTTGAGTTGGAGGAGAGGGGTGAGCAATATTTTGCATGTGTTAGGAATGGAGATATTTGTAATCAGAGGGTAGATTGTGGTAGATTGAAGAGCATGGCTGCATTATTGGGCATCTCCTTTTATCAAAAAGTGTGTTTTAGCTGATTTAGGCTACTGGAGGGTGAAGGCTTATATAGAGGACTGAGTTTCTCCAGCCAACAGCCACATCAACTGCCAAAACTGTGAGTGAGGCTATCTTGGATCTTCCAGCCCAGTACAGCCTCCAGCTGCATGCGTAAGCCCAAAACAATCAGAGGAATAGCCCAGCCAACCCACAGAATTATGAGAAATAATAAATCATTGTTGTTTTAAGTTATTAAGTTTGGGGATGGTTTGACTCACAATGGCAACAAATAAACACCCTTTTAGTAGGGTCATTCTAGTTATTTTGTTCCAGATAGTCTATAATGGATAGGGCTGGTAGGACTGGAGAAGTTAGGGAAGCATAATGATAAATCAAATATAATACCTTCCCTCAAGCTTCAGAGAAATAAGAAATTAAGAAATTGGAAGTTAAGTAACATACTCAGGTTGCATAGCTAGTAAGAGCTGGAACTGGAATTCAAACCCAGGCAGACCTGAAATTCTAGTTTGTGTTCTGAACCACTCACTACACGGCAATTCAAAGCCAAAGAATTTGGAGGAAGGTCTTTGTTAAGTAACTGACATTTATTGCATTTTTACCTTTCCTGGATTCCTATTATGTATATTATATTATTGGATCCCTAATGCGTACTTATAGGTTATTTTTTGTTCTTAAAATTCTTAAAATCACCACATTTTATACTTAAATTTGAGGCTCAATCTATCTATGTTAGTGGGTAGAAAAGAGTGAGGCAATATTTTCCAGAACAGATGATACTTGAGTTATGTATTGAAGAAAGAACAAAAGAAAAACAAGAAAAACTATTTTCCAAACCTCTCTGCACATTCAAATCTTATCTAGCTTTCAAATCCCAATATAGGGGCTGTTTTCTATAAAAGCATGTCTGATTTTTCCTAGCCTGAAATGTTTGCTTTTTCTCCAAATTTCCTGAACAACAAATATATCTCTAAGAATGTATTTTCTATCATGCCTAATATTTACTTATAAAAATGTTGTATGTCCTTTCAGATGGAATCCACGTCTGATTTATGTTTATACTCTTTTTGTTGCCAGTGGGATAAGATGGGTGGAAGAATGAATGGATGATTAGAAGGATGAATGGATGGATGGATGGATGGATGGATGGATGGATGGATGAATCTCTTGCCTTTGAGCTAATTCAAACCCCTAACCCATGTTTTCAACATTCCTAAGGGAACATTTTCTGTAAAAATGTTTTGCTGATGTGCTAAGATAAATTAATGAGAAATCACTGAAACATATAATAGAATCGAATATATCATAGAATTAGGTAGGATGGATATGCCATCCTGTTTGGCCTGTTTGCCTATCTTTCCACATTACTACCTAATAATTGTTCTCTTCCATCCCCAAATTAGCATTACTTATCCCAGTAATATGCTTTAAATGTCTTTTATTAATTCTTTTTTGTGCATCTATTTGAATGTACATATGTAAGTCACTGTTTTACTGAACTGGTAGGTCTTTCTTATTTCTTAACAAAATCTCTCCTATAAAAATGTAAGCTTACTTCTTAATTGCTGAATTTAGAGACCACCTCAGATACTTAAAAGAGGTAAGTTACCCAGGATGGGGCATAATTTACAGGACCCAGTGCAAAATGAAAGAACAGGCCCCTTGTTCAAAAATTATCAAGAATTTCAAGATGGTGACAGCAGAGCACTCAAACAAGCACAGGGATCTTCTATGCAGAGAACTCTGTGTGAATGCACTGGTTGCTCACCCATGAAGTGGGTCCTAGAGTTCCATTAGCCTTTTTATTTGTAGCCTCGACAAGGAGCTCTTTTACCATGTAGGCAGAGAGAAAGACCTACCTACTCCATTTTTTGGTGAGGGGGGAAAAAACATTCAATGATAACCATGAAGTTGTCACTGAACATACATATTGGGGGAGGGTGTATATATCTGCTCTGCTTGTTGAGATATTAGGACTACATTGCAGTACAGTTTAATGCAAGTTAAGTGCATATATTACAAGTGTACCGCCTGATGAATTTTCACAAATTAAACACTCATAAGTAACCAGAAACAAATAAAGAAACAGAAAATTATCCACATCCAGAGTCTCCTTCTTGTGTCCTCTTTGATTTCTTATATTCTGCCACCCCAAGTTAAGTCTTATCCTGACTTTTGACAGCATAGATTAGTTTTGTATGTTTTTATATGAACGCAATAATATGATATGTACTCTTTTATTTCCAGCTTTTTTCTCTCAAAACAATGTTTGTGAGAATCATACCTGTCACTGCATTCAGTTGCAGTTCACTCAATCTTGTTGCTGTATAAGACTGCATTGTGTGAATATACTATAGTTTTAAATTTTCCATTGCTGGTGGTTATGTGGACAATCTCCAGTGTTTTGGATATTACAAATAAACGCTGCTATGAAATAATGTGGCCATGAACATTCTAGTAACGTATTTTTGTGAATATATGTATGACTCTATTACTACTGAGTATATACCTCAATTGGAATTGCTAAATCATAGGTATGCATATGTTCAGTTTTAATGGATACCGTCAAACAGATTTTCGAAGTTGTTATACAAATTTATACTCATCAGCAGTCCATGAGAGTTTCTCCACATCCTTGCTAAAACTTGATGACAAATAAATTGAACGCTTTTCCACATATTTATTGGATTTTGGGTTATCCCTTTTATGGTGTCTGTTCAAGGGTTTTAACCATTTTTCTATTGGGTTGCTTTTTTTTCTTATTTATAGGAATTTTTAATATTTTCTGGATATGGGTCCTTTGTTGGATGTATGTGTTAAGAATATCCTCTCTCTCTGTGGTTTTTCATTTTTTAATGGTGTTTTTGATGAGTACTGGGTGCATATTTTTAAAACACATCTTTTAATGGACCATTATAGAAAAAAAGAACTTAAAAGGACAAAAAAGACTATGAAATATATGCCTTAGC
The DNA here is from genome assembly GCF_009762305.2 of Zalophus californianus. Classification (NCBI taxonomy): domain Eukaryota; kingdom Metazoa; phylum Chordata; class Mammalia; order Carnivora; family Otariidae; genus Zalophus; species Zalophus californianus. The sequence goes on from NC_045596.1 coordinate 63,778,173, forward strand.
ATTTATGCAAATTACACTAAATTGATAATGATAAACTTTAAAATAATATAAATTGATAGTTAAACAGCAAGAATAATATTACCATGCATTAGAAGCAAAATCAAGGAATTCTCCACGGAAATTGTGAGGGCTCCAACTCTCTGTGTGTGTATGCGTAGTAGGAGCTTTGTGATATTGCCAAATGTGGTGTGGCAGCCAGACTTCTTAGCAGAATACCAGAAGTTTAGTAAATTCTAATAATTCTAATTTTAATTCATGAATACTAAAGTTTAATAACACTTCTTAATTAAGTGGGTTATTGGTATTTAGTATTTAGGCCTTTTTCACACTTAAAATAAGAGTCTCTATCATAGGTCTGATTAATTTCGAATAATGAATAACAAATGTAAATTACTTTCTGGCTTTTATTTGCATTTAAATTTGCCTGCAGTCATCTATAACTTTCAGACTTTTTCCTTCTATAAAAACTAATGTTAACCAGTCTCTCCCAAATATATTTGTATTATTGCTTTTTGCCCCCTGAACTAACATAAAATCACTTACGATATACATCTTTCATAGATAATTTACATTTTGTCATCAAAGGGTATAATTTTGTTTGCTGGCTATTTGTGTTCATTCCTTTATTCTTTATCCATCCATTCATTTATACACTTAACAAATATGAATTGTACATCTACTAGACACTTAGGAAAACAGCAGTGAACCGAACAGACAAAAATCCCCACTTACATGAAGATAGCATTTCAGTGGATGAGACAGATAATAAACAAGATCTATCTATCTATAGCTATATCATCTAATCTCTATAATGTCAGCTATGAGAATTGCCATGGGGGGAAAATAATGCAGGGAATAGGGATGGGGGTCAGCAATACTAACTACTGTGGTCAGGAAAGGGCTCACTGAGAAGGAAATTGAGCAGAGACCTGAAGAGGTGAGGAAGGAGCCCTGGCTATGTGGGGAAGAGCACACCAGGCAGGGGGAGGAACCGAGAGTGCCCAGGTCTGGGGGCCACAGAATGCTCATATGGAGCCAACTTCAGTGTTATTGTTATTGATGATGACTTCAGTTTGACACTTACCGAGATATAGTATCCTTTAATCAAAGTCACAACTTGGCAATGAGCAGGCTTGACCCAGGAACTTTAACCGGAAATAGGTCTGAAAACAAAATTGTTTACCTGAAAGATATACCGTGCAGCTCTGATAATTAGAAATTAGAAACACTACATTCATCATATGTTGAAAGAGTTCTATGGCAATTTTGAGGCAATTTGAAATCACAGACAAAGTTGTGACTTGTGATTTTTATGATCCAGAATGAGCAATAAAATGTTTCTACACTTTTACAAAAAAAAAAAAAAAGAAAAAAGGTGGGGTTTACTTATATTTCCTAGGCATTGAATTATTCATAGTTTAAAATTTAAAAAAAACAGTAATTTTATCAGAGTCTGATAGGAATTCAGTGTGTTAGTATTCTAAAGTTCACAAAAAATGAGGAAAAGTCATGTGCCTGATAATGGTGACCTATCCACAGTCAGATGGGTGATTACCAGATATATTAAATTCCAGTGTTCTTCTTATCTTGTCTTATTTTCCACATCTTTATTATTTGGGTCAATGGATAAACTATTAGCAAAATTAGGTATTTATACAATTAGGATAATTGAGAGTGTTAATACTTGTGATATAAAGAGAGAAGCAGTAAGACTGTTGGTTAGGACCCTATAAGCCACTTTCATCACTTTGAAGTTGAGTTTTTGAAAATTATCCTGTCCGTGAGATTGATTTTAACCCGTCTCAGATCAACTCTTCACTCTCTCTCTAAAAGAGTAATATTTTTTGATAATTCTAATAAAAATATTTTCATAAACATTTTGCAAGAGTGAAATGTTGGAAGAACTGCAGTGATTACTTAAATATAGCATGATTAAAATTGGTCAGCAAGAATTACTAGAACAGTTTTTATTATTTTTTTAAAGACTTTTTATTTATTTATTTGACAGAGAGAGAGAGACACAGCGAGAGAGGGAACACGAGCAGGGGGAGTGGGAGAGGGAGAAGCAGGCTCCCCGCCGAGCAGGGAGCCCGATGCGGGGCTCGATCCCAGGACCCTGGGATCATGGCCTGAGCCAAAGGCAGACAAGCTTAAGAAGCCACCCAGGTGCCCCGGAACAGTTTTTAAAATATCCATGTGCCTAAACAGAAAGACAAGGTATTAGATTCACTGAAATCATTATTCTTTTTTGTTGAATTCATTGAATATTGAATTCTTAGTTCAGTAATTCTCAACAAATTGTAAATGACATAATTTACTTGCAAATATATTTTTCTTACTGCATTAGTATAATTCTAGAGCCTCCCTTTCTCCCTCCCTCCCTCCCTCCATCCCTTCTTCCTTCCTTCCTTCCTTCCTTCCCTCCCTATATCCTGCCTTTTCTCTTTCTTTTATGTCGTTTTATTTTTATCCATGCATCATACTGATTTGTCTAACTTTTAGGCAAAAGACAAAAAAATCTCATGACTAACATATACTCCAACATTGCGTATGTAGCCATATTATATGATGTTCCTAGAGCAGTATCCCAAAGGAAGTGGTAGGCAGTCAGTACCCATTAGCCAACTGATAATTATATAAGCAATAAATTTTACTTTTTTTTCCATCCGAAGCAATAAATTTACCTTTCTACTTGGTTAAATATGATAGCTTCTTTTCTCTATAAGCTGCTATAAACCTCCTCAAAGTTAAAATAGGTCTCTGAGTTTTGATGGTATTTAGTTTGTAGAACATGACAAAATATCTTGCTGACCAGAATAATACTATACAGTGTACGATGATGTATTGTAAGGTGACTAACATAACATAATAAAATAAAGTTTAAAAAAACAGTTTTAAAAGTGATTCTCTTTTCACGTTCTTCATTATTTACATACAATCTAATTATTTGAAGTTACGTTTGAAAATGAGATTACCTTCCCATTATGTTTATTTGGTAAAATTAGATTTGTTGAGATATCCCTAATACTTTATATGGAAAGAAAAACAGGGATTTGGATGCTTGTATATTAACGGAAAATAAGTAGATTTAGCTGTCTAACTCATGCAGCAAATTTTTATTGTGCCCCTACGGGCATGGCTCTTGTCCTCCTTGAACTTAGAATAGCATGTGAAGAGACAGACTATGACCTGAGCAAAGACACAAATATGTAATCACAAACTGTGATGTGTGGTGTGACAGAAAAGAAATAGGTGCTCTGAAGGAGAATGGGTTGGGGATGACTTATTTTAAATCGCATGTCTAAGACAGGTCTTGTAAGAGTTGACATTGAATCTGAGACCTGAAACCAGTCACTCAGGAGAATAATCCAGGTGTAGGACCAGGATGTGGAAAGGCCCCAAGACAAGAGTCTTAAAGCTTTTTTGCTTCATTTCCAAGGAAGATTCACATTTCCATTTTTATTTCACCCATGATGTGAGACATACCTTGAGTAGCTGAAGAACTAATTTGCCTTCATTAATCCTTTTTTCATGGCCTATCCTATTTAAAATGTCAGTGTGGGGAAGGCCTGGGTGGCTCAGTTGTTAAGCATCTGCCTTCAGCTCAGGTCATGATCCCAGGGTCCTGAGACCGAGCCCCACATCCCCACACTGGTCTCCCTGCTCAGCAGGGTGTCTGCTTCTCCCTCTGCTTCTCCCCCTGCTCATGTTCCCTCGCACGGGCACGCACGCTCTCTCTCTCTCCCCCTCTCTAATAAATAAATAAAAATCTTAAAAAAAAATTATAAAATGTCAGTGTGGCCTCCAATGTCAGCAATTCTAGTTCAGGACTCAATACGTAGGTTTAGGTATTTTCCACTACTGATATTAGGTTGAATGTAATGAAATCACCAGTGTTTTTTTGTGGGTCCAAAACAGACGACTGCTGGCAATTTCACTTGGTTCAGTCTACATATTGCCAATAGCTTCTGTGGATTCTGGAAGATCCTCTAGTACTAACTAGATTACTGGGATGTTTTTGGAGGATAAATTGGAGAGCATAGACCTATTTTGAATGTTACTCCCCACCTCACTTTCTGAAGGTGTTGATGCAGAGAGAAGTTGGCTCCATGAAAATACTTTTACCAAATTATAGATCATCAAATTATGGAAGGGAATTATGCATACTTTTTACTTTTTTAATTTTTGTTACACTAGTGCATAAAAATTCCAATATTAAGACAGTTTTTAAAAACATGAAGAGCATTTTGAAATATTTTTAATACCTCAGGATATTATGTTTTCTTTTTTATGTGATGTAAAATATTTTGGAAGTTTTATTGTATTGACTGGCTCCATGTTATTATTTTTCCTTTATTTTACCATGTTTCTAAATTTATTGTTATTGTTATTATAATTCCTTTATTTATACTCTAGAAATCATATCTCTATCGTTCTATCATAATCATGTAGAGAACTATTAAAATGTAGATTACTGATTCCAGTTTATGCACAACTGATACCCACTGAATCAGAATCTTTGGGAAGCTACATTTTTCGTAAACATCATAGGTAATTCTTATGCCTTCAAGTTTGAGAAAAACTTCTCCAACCAAATAAAATCATAGATAATTGTATTTTGGCTTTTCTTTGTTCGTCTTAAGTACTTCTGTTGTGTCACTAAAGAATATATGTAGGTGAAGATTAGGTACAAGAGCAGTTATAGAGGACAGCAAAAAAGTTTCAAAATGCAAATGTGTATATGTTTGTATTCAGAAAATAAAAATATGATCTGTTGTAGCATGTATATTTCTAAGTGAAATTTTCAAAAGAAAGGAATAATTCTTCCCAAACATAGAGAAAATCTCTGTGGTCACTTTTACTGTTATAAACCAAGCATAAAAACAAACTGGAACACCATTCTAGCAATTACTGTAGCAACTTGCAGTGTATACACTTTGCAAAGTGCTTTCAATTACATTATTGGACTTTTCCCCCCATTATTTGCACCCAATCCAATCCCTTATATTCAGTTTACTTTCTTACTTGCTTGTAAAATCATTCATGGTTTTATTAAATTTGTGTTTCTATTAAATCTCCTTGGCTAATTTAGACATAGTTAACCTATGACCAAGTCTCCACTGAGAAAAGAAGCTTTCAGTTAAAGTGGATAAATGTTCCTGTGATTTCTGCTTCTGACTCTTTTGGAAGTTTTACTTTTATTCGTGGTATCTGTATCTGGCTGGAGAAAGCCATATGGCCAATGAAAATGTGCAGAGGTCACCAGAAACGAAGCCACAGGAAGCTGGTAAACCATGACTTTGGACGGTGTGGTGATACATAAACCCTGGGTACAGGCCTCATTGGTCCTCCCAAAACATAACAATAAGCAATTCCACCTCACCAACTTTTTCTTAGGACAGTATCTTTCCTTTCACTTAGGTGGTCATGTGTAGTGGTAGTTGGATCCATCATGCAGGTCAGGCTTATGACTTCCTTGATTCTGCAGCGTTGAGATTTTATTCAAAAGGTCCTCAAGACTTGCACTGTCTTCCAAATGTCTTGCCTTGAGTTAGTTGCTTAGACTGCAGGCTATCTTAGTGAGAATATCTTTTCCTTGTAATAGTTATTCACTTAAAAAGCCTTCAAAATATTAACCAGTCGCTGAAGGTTCTTTGAAGAAAAATATGACTGCTCGTGTAAACAATTAATGGTTGTTAAGCATGGCAGTGTATATTATGACAAACAACACATGCTACATTATACCAGCTGGTGTAATGATGTGATAATGGCTGACTCATTAACTCTGGCACACAGTTTACGATGCCCTTCTATGACAGGATTAATTGATTCACACATACATTAAAACAAAAATAACTACACTGAAATTCAGCTGGAAGCCTGGCTCCTCATTTGTCATAAACCCTGCTGTTGGTGATAGCTGACAAAGACCCTAATGCTGAATGGGTTGAGGTTCTCTTACTGACCTCATCTTTGTTTCTGAGAACAAGAGCCTTGGAAACCTACTGGAATGCTTTAAGGTAAAGGCTTTCCCTGAAGAAGAATTCACACAGGAGCAAAATGTATACACACATAGGGTTTCACAGTAAAATGACTCAATATGTTTTTTAAAACCAAGTCCAGGAGCAAAACAACCATTATAAAGTGCCCACTAGAAATATAGCTTCCCCCAAATAAGTAGATATTTAAAGAATTTCTTTCAGATAACTAATCAAATACTTCTCAGAGCGCTTTTTGGAACTACAGTGAATTCTGACTTACCTTAGGCATAGTAATAAACAGAGGACTCAGCAGAGTGCTCATTTTTTCTCCTTTGCCTCGATTGCAATTTTGTCTCTTTTCATTGTGTGGATTGGTAATGCTTAAAATTTGAACCTAGGCAACTTTTCTTCACCTAAAGCCTGTAAATATAATAATAGTTGTATTAAATTGGGGGGCGCCTGGGTGACTCAGTCGTTAAGCAGCTGCCTTCAGCTCAGGTCATGATCCCAGGGTCCTGGGATCGAGTCTTGCATCAGGCTCCCTGCTCGGCGGGAAGCCTGCTTCTCCCTCTCCCACTCCCCCTGCTTGTGTTTCCTCTCTCGCTGTGTTTCTCTCTGTCAAATAAATAAATAAAATCTTTTTTAAAAAATTGGAAGGCTCACTCATTTTAATATAAAATCCCTTTTATTGTTATCCTAGGGCACTTTCAACTAAGAACTAAATTATTTCTTTACTAAATATCCTTTGTTTCATTTGAGATCATAGATATTATATTTAACAATTTCTAGTTGTTTTGTTGAATAAAAACTGAATCATATAATATGATTATCGTCTCAAAAGTGCTATACACTTACTGTTTTTTTGTATTATTATTGTTACTAGCAATTATGGCATAAATGTTAGAGGATGTAGAAAACCTGAGAGTTTACCAGAGTGTATTTTTTTCAACATACTGAAGGAAAGAAAGTACTAATTTTTTAAAAAATTAGAGTTCCTTTAATTATTTTCATTAATTTTATTCATTTTACCATTTTTGTTTTTAGAATTTAAGGATGCACGTCACATCTCTTCTTTTTTGGAGGCAGGGGAGAGAGAGGGAGAGAGTGTGAGCTGGGAGGGACAGAGGTGGAGGGAGAGGGAATCTTAAGCAGACTCCCCCGCTGAGCACAGAGACACCACGGGGCTATAACTCTTGATCCTAATTGTGACCTGAGCCGAAATCATGAGTTGATGCTTCACTGACTGAGCTACCCAAGCTCCCCTCACATCCCCTTTCCATTGAGACTGAACATTGTTTAGGCTGGTCAAGTAACCAAGAGATCATTTTAGGTTAATGAGAGTTAAAGCTTGAAGGGAAGCTCTAGAGTCATCTCGGAAGAAAGAAATAAAATAATTAATTTACCTCTCTTTTTATCTTGCTAATTTCCACTACAGCATAAGGTAGTAATTCCAAACTTTTTCATTACTGAGGGCTATTCTTCGATTTTTTCTTCTATAGATTGCTTTTAAAATTTTATTTGTCCTTATCATAAAACCCATGTCTAATGGAGACAATTTAGAAAATTCAATGAAAATATGAAGGAAAAATAAGGAATCATTCATAATTTCATGACCCAAAGAAATCACAATTAATAGTCTATTCCCTGTCATATTACTTTATATATATTATATTTTTTCAAAACCGAGACAATGTAAATATGATTTTGTATCCATTTTTCCATAACCATTTTAATGGTTATTTAACATTTACTTCCATACTTCAAAATTGCTGGACATATATATTGATTTTAAACTTTCATTTATTATAATAAGATACAGTATCATGAAAATGAGTCTTATGTTTTGAAAAGTTCAGTCTATAAAATAAATTGAATTTGTCAACAAATAATTCAGATGCCACACCATTTAAAAGTTAAAATGACAGTAACTGCCAACCAGATTTTCAGATCAACATTAGAAATTAGTCTTGTTGCTCTGATTAGTAATATTGCATCTCAAGTGGAAAGAAAAAGTTATGTTTATTTGTTTCTGTGCAATTTGTCATGAAAGCTTATAATCTACCTTTGATGTTTTGACATATGAGAAACTGCTTTAAGAGTTCCAAATTGACAACTACCACATTAGCAGATAACAGTTGCACTTTATGAGGATAAGTAGGATTAAATGGCTGCTAGCTTTATTCTCCCTACCGTAAGAAAGGAAATAATGTTTTTCCAAAGAGATGAGTGTGACTATGTAAACCACAGCAACAGGAAGAGTAAGCCCTGAAGAATTTTTAAAAAGGTAGATAGATCGATAGATCGATAGAATTATTGGATATGGCTTTCAGGATGGGGATATTTATTTTGTGGGAAGAAGTGTGTCTTCTTCAAGGTCAGAAGTGTGAGGTATTGCTTCTTTGAATGCTGTCTCTGCTTCCTGAAGCCTTCTCAGTGTTTGCTTGTGCACTTAATGGTCTGTGCTTTGGCACTGTGTTAGCTTCCTTATTTCATTGAGGTCAGCACATTGTGTCTATTCCTCATACTTTTATTTTTTGGCTTTGTGTGTGTATTTTATCTTTTTGTTTGTAACTCTTTTTTAAATTATGTTCAGTTAGCCAACATATAGTACATCATTAGTTTTTGATGTAGTGTTCAACGATTCATTAGTTGCGTATAACACCCAGCGCTCATCACAACACATGCCCTCCTAACTTTTTTGTTTTTAGTGGAGTTTGACTAAGGAAATTGAGAAAAATGTTTGTATTTAATCTTTAAAAGACTTTTCCTTTTAATGTAAAAAATAGACTGGCTTATCAAAGCTGGTGTACTTATAATGTCTATATATTGGGTCCTTGTAGGCACTCAAGTTTGCAATTCCTGGTCTAGAATTAAGCTCGCTTGAGCAAAGAAAGGTGAGTCGTGACTTTGCCACTGGTGGAAGTGGAATAAAGTGAAGGAGAAAGAAGAAATGGTAAGGGCCAGGTTGCAATGGATATCAAGTGCTTCTCTGTCTGCAACATCAGCTATAAGAACACAGAGGGAAAATGTCTCAACGGTATAAAAAGACTGTATATTTTGGAAGGAGGTGTTGGAGACATAAGCCCAGTAGAGTCTTTTGACAAGACTTCAACTTATTCTGCAATTCTGTCATGGCCATGCTGCTTTATAATCTCCAATAAATAACTCGTCGCATGCCTTCAAACTCCACTAAGAACCAAAAAGAAATGTTCAAAAAAAAAGTAGAATAGCATATGCAAAACAATGAAGCAGTTACATCTAATGAGATAATGAGCATAAAGGGCTTAGAAGTGTGTCTGCAAATAGCAAATACTCAATAAGTGTTAGACATACATAATGAAAGTAATCATCCAAAGAGACATAGACAATTGCATGACAAATAATTGTCCAATTCTGTCAAAGAAATTAAAATTCTCTCTTCTTTCTCTCTCTCTCTCTCTCTATATATATATCTATGGTCTGAATGTTTGTGTCCCCCCAAAATTCATATATTGAAATCTTAGTACCCCATGTGATAGTTATAGGAGGCAGGGCCTTTGGGAGGTGCTTAGGTCATAGCGTCAGGCTCTCCTGAATGGGATTAATGTCTTATAAAAGGAACACCAGAGAGCTCTCCTGCTCCTTCTCCTTCTGCCAGGTGAGGATACAGAGAGAGTTGGCAGTCTGCAACCCAGAAGAGGGCCCTTACCTGACCATGCTGGCACCCTGATCTGGGACTCCCAGCCTCCAGAGCTGTAAGAAATAAATTTCTGTTATTTATAAGCTACTCAGTTTGTGGTATTTTTTATAGCAGCCCTAACAGATACACACACACACACACACACACACACACACACACACACACATCCACCCACGCAGAGAGAGAGAGAGCTGAGAAGGGAAACACAAGGACACAAAGATTATAAAGCAACAAAAAGATTAAAAGTTATGAGCTAGAGCTTAAAATAGAAATGGAAGACAAAAATACACATGAATAGAGACATGAAACAACGCTGGAAAAACCAAAAACCAAAATAAATGTGAATTAAAGAAAGTTAGGGACACAATGCATGGATAGGCTTGAAGAAATCATTCAAAACAAAATTGGGAGAAGAAAATTGAATGACACATAGGTTATATTAGATCCCCCCCTCAAACTAGAATAAACATGAATAACATTATGTCAGGGACACCCAGTACAAATAGGCTTGAAGAAATCACTCAAAAAAAAAAAAAAAAAAGGAAAGAACAAGAATATGAAAATGAACTTAGAGTTGATAATAGGAATACAGATTCATCAAGGATCCAACAAAGGTATAGCTGATACTCTAAAAGAAGAGAACAAAAGAGAATAAAAGCAAACAAACAAGTAAAGTTCTTTAAAAAATTTTACTTTGAAAATCAAAACAGCATATAGATATCTATTATCTAATTTTTTAAAAAGATTTTATTTATTTATTTGAGAGAAAGAGAGCACAAGCAGGGGGCGTGGCAGGGAGAGGGAGAGGGAGAAGCAGGTTCCCCGCTGAAAAGCACTCACAGATGTGCTAAATTCCATCTCTCCTAACATCAAGTCAAAAAGTTACTGTTTAAAACTCAACCCTAGAGTTTTAACAAACAAACAAAAAAAAAACCCCATGAACTCTGACCTCTTACAGAATAGTCTTTACATTAAGGAAATCTTTTGGAAATTGAACTGTTTCTTGTGCAGAAATATCTCAATTTCTTCAGTTTCTTGTAATTATTTTTTCCACTGAAATTCAAATCAAATGAATTCCATACTGACCAAGTGTTCACAATTGCCCATTTCTTACATCTACCTTGTCTTGATTAGGCTTTAGTCAGGCTTCTTTCCTTCCTGTGAGTTCTGATTACCTCCCAGCCTGAGCAAGCACTAAAAAGGACAAGCCCCCTGTATCAGTTTATTCCAAGAACAGGCTGAGCACAGCAGGGCACTTTTCCCATCAGACTCTATTGGTCATTTCTCCTTGCTTGCCCAATTTCCTCTTAAAGTTTCTGCTAATCTTTACTTACCCCTTGTGTTAGTTTCCTAGGCCTGCTGTAACAAATTACCATAAACCGGGTGGCTTAAAACAACAGAACTTAATTCTCTTATGGCTGTGGAGGGCTAGAAGTCTGAAAAGTTTTCAAGGTATCAGCAGAGCCATGTTCCCTCTGAGTCACTGGTTACAATCCTCCTTTGCATCTTCCTAGCTTCTGGTGGCTGTTAATCATTAGTGCTCCTTGGTTGGCAGCTACATCACTCCAGTATCCGGCTGCATGGTATTTTTCCTTTGTATCTTCACATGATCTTATCCACAATGACTATTTCCAAACAGCGTCACATTCTGAGATATTGGGGTTTGGGACTTCAACATATCTCTCTGGGAGACACAATTCAACCTGTAACAATGCTCCTTACCCTGCACATGAAAAGGCTTTTTCCTGTCTGATTTTTGAGATGCTTGGAGATTTCTGAGATTGGAAGTTTCCCCCCGTTACAATGGTCTTTCTTCTGGTAAGTCTCTCCTTATCTAAGTTTGAATTTATTTTTGACATTACTTTATTGTAATATAGTATGATTCCATGTTTAAATAAAATCTATTCTCTCCATCACCTATTAATTGACACAGGATTTATGCTCAATAAAAGATGATTTGAGAGGTTTTTTTTTAATTCAATTACTTAATATATAATATATTATTTGTTTCAGGGGTACAGGTCTATGATTCATCAGTCTTACATAAAACCCGGTGCTCATTACAACACATACCCTCCCCAATGTCCATCATCCCGTTACCTCATCCCTCCATCTCCCTCCCCTCCAACAACTCTCAGTTTGTTTCCTATGATTAAGAATCTCTTATGGTTTTTCTCCCTCTCTGGTTTCATCTTGTTTCATTTTTTTTCCTCTCTTCCCCTATGAGCCTCTGCCTTGTTTCTTGAATTCCACATATCAGCGAGATCATATAATTTTCTTTCTCTGACTGACTTATTTCGCTTAGCATAATACCCTCTAGTTCCATCTACGTCGTTGCAAATGGCAAGATTTCATTTTTGGTGGCTGCATAATATTCCTGTGTGTGTGTGTGTGTGTGTGTGTGTGTGTGTGTGTGTGTGTGTGTGTATCATGTCTTCTTTATCCATTCATCTGTCAATGGATATCTGGGCTCTTTCCATAGTTTGGCTATTGTGGACAATGCTGCTATAAACATTGGGGTGCAGGTGCCCCTTCAGATCAAATCTTGATATTTTCGCAGCAAATACTCAGTAGTGCAATTTCTGGGTCATACAGTAGCTCTATTTTCAACTTTTTGAGGAACCTCCATACTGTTTTCCAGAGTGGCTGCACCAGTTTGCATTCCCACCAACAGTGTAGGAGGGTTCCCCTTTCTCTGCATCCTCGCCAACATCTGTCGTTTCCTGACTTATTAATTTTAGCCATTCTGACTGGTGTGAGGTGGTATCTCATTGTGATTTTGATTTGTATTTCCCTGATGCCGAGTGATGTTGAGCACTTTTTCATCTATCTGTTGGCCATTTGGATGTCTTCTTTGGAGAAATGTCTGTTCATATCTTCTGCCCATTTCTTGATTAGATTATTTGTTCTTTGAGTGTTGAGTTTGACAAGTTCTTTATAGATTTTGGATACTAGCCCTTTATCTGATATGTCATTTGCAAATATCTTCTCCTATTCCATTGGCTGTCTTTTAGTTTTGTTGACTGTTTCCTTTGCTGTGCAAAAGCTTTTTATCATGATGAAGTCCCAATACTTCATTTTTGCCCTTGCTTCTCTTGACTTTGGAGACGTGTCTAGCAAGAAGTTGCTTCGGCCGAGGTCGAACAGGTTGCTGCCTGTGTTCTTCTCCAGGATTTTGCTGGATTCCTGTCTCACATTTAGGTCTTTCAACCATTTTGAGTCTATTTTTGTGTGTGGTATAAGGGAATGGTCCAGTTTCATTCTTCTGCATGTGGCTGTCTAATTTTCCCAACACCATTTGTTGAAGAGACTGTCTTTTTTCCATTGGATATTCTTTCCTGCTTTGTCGAAGATTAATTGACCATAGAATTGAGGGTCCATTTCTGGGTTCTCTATTCTGTTCCATTGATCTATGTGTCTGTTTTTGTGGCTGTACCATACTGTCTTGATGATTACAGCTTTGTAATAGAGCTTGAAGTCTGGAATTGTGATGCCACCAGCTTTGCTTTTCTTTTTTAACATAAATGTTAACAAATTTGTTAACATAAATGTTAACAAATGTTAACATTTAACATTTTAACATTTTTAACATTTAACATTGGATATTTGGGATCTTTTCCGGTTCCATACAAATTTTAGGATTATTTGTTCCAGTTCTGTGAAAAAAAGTCGATGGTATTTTGATAGGGATTGCCTTAAATGTATAGATTGCTCTAGATAGCATAGACATTTTCACAATATTTGTTTTTTCAGTCCATGAGCATGGAACATTTTTCCATTTCTTTGTGTCTTCCTCAATTTCTTTCATGAGTATTTTATAGTTTTCTGAGTACAGATTCTTTGCCTCTTTGGTTAGATTTATTCCTAGGTATCTTATGGTTTTGGGTGCAATTGTAAATGGGATCGACTCCTTAATTTCTTTTTCTTCTGTCTCATTGTTGGTGTATAGAAATGCAACTGATTTCTGTGCATTGATTTTATATCCTGCCACTTTACTGAATTCCTGTATGTGTTCTAGCAGTTTTGGGGTGGATTCTTTGGGGTTTTCACATAGAGTATCATGTCATCTGCAAAGAGTGAGAGTTTGACTACTTCTTTACTGATTCGGATGCCTTTCATTTCTTTTTGTTGTCTGATTGCTGTGGCTAGGACTTCTAATACTATGTTGAATAGCAGTGGTGATAGTGGACATCCCTGCCATGTTCCTGACCTTAGGGGGAAATCTCTCAGTTTTTCCCCATTGAGAATGATATTCGCTGTGGGTTTTTCATAGATGGCTTTTATGATATTGAGGTATGTGCCCTCTATTCCTATAGGATGCTGTACTTTGTCAAATGGAGTTTTTTGTTTCCTGACATGTACCATTTTTACAAAAATGTAAAAGTCATTTTTTGGACTAAAACCTTCATGAAAAAACAAGTACTTTTTTCCCCCTGTCTTACGGAAAAGATAGAAAGAAAGACAGCTGGCAGTGAAATGCTTAGCAAGTTACTGGCAATATAAAACTGGAGCCTGCATCTTAATTGGTTAATTCAAACAGGGCTGCCTTAGAAATTAGAGATAATTCATATGAAAATTAAAAATCCAGCCAATCATCTCTGTGATTGACTTTGATTTTATAACATTAAACCAAAATCTGTGAGTCTGATAATCTACACTGTTTAGAAGACATCAGAGCATTTTAGTCTTTGTCCAAATATTTGTTATTATAACCTTTTGGTTTTAAAATGATTACCTTTAGAATTTATAATACAATGTGAGAAGTCCGAATAGAATACAGGAAACTTGGTGAGTATCCCAGAAATGAGCCTTTAACATACAGGCTTTAGAGAGAGGTTATATTAAACCTATAATTAAAAGGTCACTGAAGATGTACAGGAGTATTTTTGCAACAAATGCATTTGAGGAAACCAGGATCCTCAAGTTTCAACATTTTCTATTCAGATAAATGACAATAAATTGTCAAAAGGAAAAAAGAGTTTTAAGCCAATGATTGATCTTTAATGAATCTTCTCATACAGAGAATGGTAGAAATGAAAATCATGAAGCCATCAAGACAGCACTAAAGTACATTTCATAACTAGAGTGAGGAGTAACTTGGAGTAACAATAGTAACTGTTGGAGTATCCGAGTTCAGTCACTTGGAAATCTATATAGAAAAATAATCCCAGAAGGTAAGAAGGGCCTGTGGTGGTGACTGAGGAGGAATAATAAGAAGGGGAGCTCTGCAATTAATCACAAGAAATCAAGAGATGGCTTTGGAGTCAGACAAATACTACATGTGCCCTTTAATATCTGTGTAACTTCCCAGGCTCTGTTTCCTAGCAGTAAACTGGAGAAAATGGCAGGTAACCCTCCACGTTGTTGTAAGGATTAAGAGAGAGTATCTATTAAATGCTCATTACATTGTGTACTTCATAGTAAATATTAATCTTCTCCTAATTTTCCCTCCTCCACACAACTGAGTTTCTATCTGCTGAATCATAGGGTAGATTGACCCGATTAGATTACAGCTCCCAGTTCAGAAGCAATTCAGCAACCCCATTCAGAAAATAGCCTGAACCACACTTTTATTTTAAAATTGTATTCTTTCAAAGAAATTGCTGTTGAAGTTATTTTTACTCTGAAAAGCATCTGTGACTTTCTCAGTCAAAATGTGAGTTTTTCTGTGTGTATGAATTTATTATTTAACATCTTCAGAAGAGATATTTTCTGTGGGTTAAAACTATGAATGAGTGATATTTTAATTAATGCATATGATAAATAAAGTAGCCTTTGGATTCCCAATCATAGTGCAGGTGAATATCTCTTGTCATGGAAATCAAGGAAAAAACTATTGCTTTGAGTTATAACCTTTGTTCTTTACATATTATGCAATAGTGTTGACAGTGGTTTATTTGTGAAGAAAACAAAATATGTATTATGCATGACAGAGCAGAAGTTCTAGAACTACATATCTGCTCAGTATGACATCATCCTGCAACATTATACTTCATTCATTCCTGCATTCATTCATTCATTCATCCTGTGCATTCATCAAGATATTTATTGCCTCTACCCTATGCCAGGTGCTGTGCTAGATATAGATTCACTATAGACATATGCCATTAAAGTAAGATCATGTGTTCCAGAAATTAAAGTAAGATCATGTGTCTAGAGCACAGAGAACGAGGGGGCTCTTGGTGGGAGATGAGGCAGGATCAGACCACATGGAGCCGAGAAGCTCATGTTGAAGGTTTTGGTATTTATCCTAAGAATAGTGCAAAAGAAGATGAGAAACATGAATAAATTTGCATTTTAACATACAAATCACTCTGGTTCTAAAGTGCAGAAGAACCTGGAGAAGACCAGGAAGGATAAGAAGAGCAGAGTTAGGATGCTAGTGAATACATCTGATGAGAAACAGTGGCAGTCTGAACTAGGGTTAGTAGCAGAGCTGGACAAATGTGAATGGACTTAAGAAATGTTTATGATCTAAGATTGGTAGGATTTTGTGAGAATTTGGATATGCTCTAGACAGCAATGAGCTATGTGGGAGAGACATGTCAAACAGAACTGCCAGGTTTCTGGATTCCAAGACTGGCTAGTGACACCCTTGACTGAGGCAGATAGAAAGCACTGCAAGGCAATGTCCACAAGAGCCAAACTATGGAAAGAGCCAAGATGTCCATCGACAGATGAATGGATAAAGAAGATGTGGTATATATATACAATGGAATATTATGCAGCCATCAAAAAGAATGAAATCTTGCCATTTGCAACGATGTGGATGGAACTGGAGGGTGTTATACTGAGCAAAATAAGTCAATCAGAGAAAGACATGTATCATATGACCTCACTGATATGAGGAATTCTTAATCTCAGGAAACAAACTGAGGGTTGCTGGAGTGGTGGAGGGTGGGAAGGAGGGGGTGGCTGGGTGATAGACATTGGGGAGGGTATGTGCTATGGTGAGCGCTGTGAATTGTCCAAGACTGTTGAATCACAGATCTGTACCTCTGAAACAATTAATACAATATATGTTAAAAAAAAAAAAAGAAGAAGATGATGATGATAGCAGGAGGGGAAGAATAAAGGGGGGAAATCGGAGGGGGAGACGAACCATGAGAAATGATGGGCTCTGAAAAACAAACTGAGGGTTCTAGAGGGGAAGGGGGTGGGGGGATGGGTTAGCCTGGTGATGGGTATTAAAGAGGGCATGTACTGAATGGAGCACTGGGTGTTATACACAAACAATGAATCATGGAACACGACATCAAAAACTAATGATGTAATGTATGGTGATTAACATAACATAATAATAATTAAAAAAAAGAAGGAAAACACTGCAAGAAGATCATGTTAAGGACTAAAACCTTTAGGATGGGTCTAATCTCTTTGTCTTCTTCACATATCCAAAGTTTATAATACCATATTCCTTCCATAATTTTTTTGCTAGATTTTTGCCTTACTATAAAAGTAATCCAGTCCATTGCTTTGGGAAAAAAAAAAGAAAGAAAGAAAGGGAATGACAGAAAAAGACTAAAAAATCATCTGTTGGTCTATCAATTTTAATAAAGCAGTTATAACCAAAAAATTGGCTAGCTGGTATATGGATATTTTACTTTACTTGAGACTTAAGTTATTACAAGAGTATATTTGTTTTCAATTTAACATTTTGACAAGAGTCTGAAGTGTGAATCCAAGATAAATTTAAGATGTAATTACTAAAAGTTATAAAGAAAACTTTTAGTTAAACTTAAAATTGTCTAACACTCATTATATTGGAATTTCCTGCTCATTTGGAACAAAAATGGACTACCTTGAATTATTTTCACAGCTTCCCTATTTATTCAGTTCATTGTTCACATCATATATTAATACATCTGGCATTCTGAGAGCTTGTCATGATCGCCTCAGAAGAGTGATGACGTTTTCGGACACACAAAGATTTTTTTCTAGTTTATATAATGAGAGAATTTACACTTTGGGATTTTAAATTGCAAACAAGACTCTGGCTAATGTTCCACTGCTCAATAGCTCTATATTTATTATTCAATATTGATTTTTTTTCCAAGACATGTTTCCCCCTCTATCTGAAAGTGTAGAACATTCCTATGAAACATTTTGTAAGCTGAAATGACATAAACCAAAGAAGAAATTACCATTTCATAAAAGGTCTGGTAGCTCTTCAGAGTCTGTTAGCAAATACAGATATTAAAGTAGTACTTTCTTAAAAGCAAAGTGGTGTAAAGTGAACTTTCAGATCGTGGGGGAAACCTGTATGGTATTTCATACACAGTTGTTCTTTAGAATAATCACGAAGTGTGTCATTTAGGAAATGTACTACATCTTGAGTAAATGAAATCAGACAAAAATAAATACAGGTGAAACAAAGCATACGATCAAATTTCTTCTGTTTGACAGCTAGCCATAGTTGGAGTAATTTCATTGACCCTTTAGCTTCCAATGAAGAAAGACTAACAAAATTCATTTTTTTAAAGATTTTATTTATTTATTTGATAGAGAGAGCGAGAGAGCACAAGCAGGGGGAACAGTAGAGGGAGAGGGAGAGGCAGGTTCCCCGCCAAGCAGGGAGCCCGATGCGGGGCTCGATCCCAGGACCCTGGGATCACGACCTGAGCCGAAGGCAGACGCTTAACCATCTGAGCCACCCAGGCGCCCCAAGAGACTAACAAAATTTATTCAGTGGTAGATTGAATTCTTCAGAACACGCAGTTTTTACAGTAGATAAAATTTAGTGCCTGGGGAATTCTAGGTTTAGATTTTTTGTTTTTTTTTTTTACTCTGTCTCATACCTGACTTAAAATACCACCAGCTTTCTGACAGATACTCAGTTCTAGAATGTGGTGAAAGGCATAGGGGGATGGAAGAGCTAAGTGATGTTTAAGATCTGTTGTTGATGTGCTGAGAAATAGTAATATTATGTAACTTTTAAAAAAAATTAAAACAGAATTTCTTTGGTGCCAGTTTAGAGTTCTGGATATTATTTCTGCTAAAGAAAGAATATAGAAATTTAATTATGAGGAAAAATTCATTTTTTACTTATCTGTCATGTTTTCTCTTTCTTTCTTTTCTTCTTCTTCTTTTTTTAATTGAACACCTATTCTCTACCAAACTCTACCACAGGAGAACAAAAAAGAAAGAAGGGAGCCCCTACCTTAAAGAAGCTTGTAGTCTAGCAGGCAAAAGAAATAATCAAACACATAATTAAGATGTAATTTAATGTATATTCCTAGAGGAGTGTACCTCATTTTATGGAACTCTGAACAGGTAGCCCAAATTTCAGCCTGGGAAGGAGGTTATGCTACCTAGGAATATTTTCCATTGCATATGATAGAATTCTAGTTCTGACTTAGCCAAATCTGGATTTATTTGTTCGCATAACTGAGCAACTGCCTTTCTATCTACTTGGAATGGACTACTCTGACTGAGTACAAGAAACTGTGGCAAGATAGGGGTAATGAGTTTTAGTAGACTTGAGAGATGGCCAAGCTTCTCACCTCAGTCTCTTTTCCTGCTCTGTTGAGAAGCAATTTCGGAGCCCAGAAGCAAGGAATGGAAAAACCAAGAACCAAGAGTCCTTTCAACAATTTGAAGCCCAAAAAGCAGTGTTGTTTGTATACTGGCTTGGTTGTTTTGAGTCAAGGAATTTATTATAGTTGGAAGTCACTTAGGATAGCAGTTCTCAAACCTGCTGCAGGTTAGAATAATTTCCATAACAATAACAACAATAATAATAACAACAATAAAGTTAACAAATTAAATAAAATTTCTGATGATGGGGCTCTGGCATGGATATTTTTAAATGTTCTTTGGATATGGAAAGGAAAAGGAACCTTGTGGCTGTTCTAGTCCCAGATGGTGGTGAGACTGCTTGCTTACAGAGGAAAGGGTACAGGCAGGATTGCATAAAGAACAGGAAGCAAAGAAAATGGCATTCTTGTGAATGTGATGCTCCTCATTGTTTTTGCTCTAAGGTAGTGATCTCAGCATGTAGGTTGGAGCATCTCTCAATGACGAGAGGCTAACTGCTTGGAAAGATGGCATTTTACAAGACACCTTTAAGAAATAACACTTATTATGATCTTACCTTTAGTTTTATCTCCAGTATAATGTAGTCAGGCGAAAATAGCTATCACATTTGCACATTTGTTTGCTCACACCATGAAAGAGTACATTCTTCAAAGGTAAAGTATCTTACTCATCTTTGGATTCCCATCACTTAGCTGACACAATAATGGGCATATACTGGACAGTCAGTAAATGACAATGATGAATGAATCTAGTGATGTCATAGCACTATCTCAGGTTTTCTATCCTGTAGTTATATGGATTTATCAGAAAACCTGTGGAATTTTCTATTTATGAGAATAGAAGACTTCCCCAAAAATGAACTTCTATGCTTCTTTATTCAGTGGTAGCAACTCAGAATCAAGTTATACTTCAAGACTGACCAGAAAATCTGGAATGGAAACAATAACATTCATGTCCATGCTTATTCATTAAAAAAAAAAAAAAATCAAAGAACCTCCAGCTCAACAAATTTTTCTGTTGCATTTTTAATTAGCCCTGTGAATTTTACCCTAGAAGAGAATAAACAGGAATTATACCTTTCCATTTAGCTTATATATTCTGTTAAAAACTTTCAGGAAACATAATAACCTCTAAAATACTAGCCCATTAGGAACAGTCAAGTTTAAAATGCCACAATTTGTTGGACATTTGACATGTTTTGTTTTCCATTGCTTAGTATTCATCTTTAAAATTCATTTTAATAGTAGGTCTAATACCAAATACATTTTTTTCCTGCTGAGTATTCCACATTCTCTCTAGTAATAAACGTTCTAGATTCAGGCAAGGGCAATTCTTTTGAGGACACATAAGGTAATAGCTTATAGCGCAGTTTACTTGTCCAAAAAGTTCTTGGCTCTGTAGGGTTGACAATAACAGAAATGTATTTGGACATCCCAAACCCAGTCAGATATGACTAGGAAGACAATGAAAGGAACAGATGGATATCTTTACAAAGCAAAAATTTCAGAGCCAAACTGGGGTCAGGCCACTGTGTTCAGGAGATGTGAGAAAGGGAGCAGAAAAGGGTCAGGGGAAGGACTTATGGATCTCTGTGTGAAAGATCCCTCTGCAGAGTCTTAAAGATGCTGGAAACTAAAATGCATATTATTTCAGGTTTATTATACAGAGAATACTGAAATTTGGAACTATTTCCAAATTGGATAATAAGGCAAACAAAGTAACCAACTTTAGAGAGTCTATGTCAGCAAGTTCTTCATTATTAGGATATGTTTTCCTTGAAAAGAAGACAAGAATAATTGAACTAGCAAGATAAACCCTATGTCCTAAGACTTTTTTTTTTTTTTTAGAGAGGGAGAGGAGGGGGGTAGGACAGAAGGAGAGGGAGAGAGAGAATCTTAAGCAAGACCCATGAGAAGCTCAATCTCACAAACCTTAAATCATGACCTGAGCCAAAATCAAGAGTTGGATGCTTAACCAACTGAGTCACCCAGATGCCCCTCTTTTGGGACATTTTAATAAGAATTCTATCATGGATCATGCAATCTTCCTCTTTTGTTTTCTGATTGTTCATAATCAATGATACTTTCATATCAATGCAATTAAACTGGTATGCCAATATAACATAGAAGTAGAGAAAGAGTTTCATGTGCACTAATTTTTTAAATTGTGGTAAAATAACATACATACAATAAAATAAAATAAAATAAAATACATAACATAAAAATTACCATTTTAGCCATTTTTAAGTGTACAATTCAGTGGCATTAAGTACATTTACATTGTTGTACAACTGTCACTACCGTCCATCTCCAGAACTTTCTCATCATCCCAAACTGAAACTCTGGATCCATTAGACAATAACTGTTCATCACTCCCTTTCCCCAGCCCCTAGTAATCACTTTTCTACTGTCTCTAGGAGTGTGACTATTCTAGTACCTCATAAGTAGAATCACATAATATCTGTCTCTAACTTATTTCACTTAGCATGGTATCTTCAGGGTTCAGCTATATTGTAGCATGTTTCGGAATTTCATCTCTTTTTATGGTTGAATAATATTCTACTATCTGTACATGCCGTATTTTGTTCATCCATTTATCTGTCAATGGGCATTTGGACTATTTCTACCTTTTGGCTACTGTGACTATCGCTGCTATGAACATTGGTGTACACATATCGGTTTGAGTCTCTGCTTTCAATTCTTCAGGGCATATACCTAGAAGTGCCATTGCCAGATTATATGGTAACTCTAAGTTTAATGTTTTGAGGAAGCATGATACTGTCTTCCATAGTGGCTGCACCATTTTGCATTCCCACCAGCAGTGCCCAAGAGTCCCAATTTCTTTGCATCTTTGCCAACACTTTTCCCCATTGCCTTTCCCTTCCTTCCTTTCCCTCCCTCTCTCCCTTCTTTCTTTGTCTTTGTGTCTTCCTTTCTCTTTTTCTTCTTTATCTTTCTTTTGATAATAGCCATCCTAATGGGTATGAAGTGGTCTCTTTTTGTGGCTTTGATTTTTGTTTCCTTAATGACTAGTGATGTTGAGTATCTTTTCATGTGCTTAATGGCCTTTATGTATCTTCTTTGGAGAAATGTCTATTACACCCATTTTTTTACTGGGTTGTTTTTCCTGTTGTTGGTTACTGAGTAGCAGCATTTATTTATGTGTTGTGGATATTAATCCCTTATCACGTATTATTTGCAAATATTTCCTTTCATTCTGTGCATTGCCTTTTCGCTCCCTTAATAGTGTCTTTTCTTGCACAAAAGTGTTTACTTTTGATAAAGCCTAATAAACCTATTTTTCCTCTGTTGCCTGTGCTTTTGGTATTATATCCAAGAAATCCTTATCAAATCCAGTGTAAGAGTGTTTTTAAAATGTGTTTCTATAGTCCAGAAGAAAGCTGATTAACATTCTCTTTCCGTTCTTTAGTTACACTTTTCACATCCTCTCAATCACACAAGGGATTACCAGGACTCTTATGCAGGTTACCAAATAATGTCCTCGTTTATAAGCCAGGCTTATACAGTAATTAAACCTGTACTGGTCCGTGATTGTTCTTTCTCTTTTTTAGTGCCTCTTTTGAGATTCAATTTTAAAAGTAGAGAAAGTGAAGAATCACCCAACTCTTCTAAGTGCTTACAGTAACAGGCAGGAAGAATAGCAAGGTAGTAACCCAAGCACTTTACACACATTAACTCATTTGCACCTCGGCTGATCCATTTGTTTCTTGCAATTATTGTTATCATCATCATTGCTATCTACCTCATCATCTTTATTTTAGAATTGAACAAACTGAGGCACAGACAGTTTAAGTCACTTAGCAGAGGTCACACAGTAAATGGTGGAGCCCAGATCTCAAGCAAGTTATGTCCTTACTGTTGCTCCATGCTCTCTTCTCTCAATAATGGAACTGGCTGTCAAAGAGGCACAGACATGAGATGTTTTTATCACGTTACTCACCTCAGCATAAAACTTTCATGGAGCTCTGGTCCCTATAGGAAAAAATAAGACCTATGTTCTTAGGCTGACATTCAAGATTCTTCAAAATCTGGCTCCAATTTTTATTACCCACTTCCTTCCAACATCGTTTGCTCTGATTAAGCTGATAGGCTTAAACAATAGAACTTGTCTCTGATGCTATTGCTCATATCATTTCCTACAGCTAAGTTTATTTTCATCTCCCCAACTTTATCAATTGATACCTTATCCATCGTAGAAATCTGGTTCACATCTTAGGAATCTGGTTCTGCCATTATAATATTTTTCTTCTAAATCCAGATACAGGTGTCCTTTACCTCTGTTTTACTTACTGCATATGCAATCCACTCATTTACACATGCATTCTTTCATTCATTCACTAAATAGTACTTTTCAAATACCAGCTTACTTCAAGGTCATTTATGTATATGATGCATTGCCACTACTAGATTATAAAGTCCTAGAAAGCAGGCACCATGTAGTCTCCACTTTTATATTTCCCAGGGTGACTCACATAAGGGAGAATTTAATGAATATTATGGATTGATTCATTGATAAGCTGAATTATATACCCAAAGTAAGCCTGGCAATTTGATTGTTATGAGAGGTTATCACTGTGAGGCTAAACCCTCTTTCTTCAGAAACTTCTATCATGATCAGTGAGAAACTAAAGACAGAAAAGGAAACTCATAAATGAACTGACTACTCTCTACCACCATAAGCATCAATCTAATCAGAAGAGAAAAAGATACAAGAAAAAAAGATCCTGATTTTGGAATAAATGGTAGGCATTGTGGGCATTACAGACTGGATGCAAAAACTTTTTTTAAAAAATAAAAATATTTGATTAATCTAACTGATGTGGTTAGAGTTATCTTTAGAGTAATGTAGCAGGGTTAAGTGTAAAGAATTAATGAAAAGCAACACAAAGAATGAGAAATATTAAAAACTGAAGTAACTTGGTATTGAAAAGGTTTTTGAAAAACTATAATACAATAACTGATTTCTAAAACAGGTTAGTGATCAAACTTTACAGATCATTAAATCTTCCCAAGAATCCCACTTATTCACCCCTAAATAACAAAGATAACATTTACTTTTTAGGATGAAAGAATGATATTTATCCTATGAAAGGGAAAGTACCATCAACAAAGTTTCATTTTATGTCTCTAATTTTGGCTCCCTAGAAAAAGTGACTTCTCTTTAATTTGACAACTTCCAGGAAGAGCTAGCTGCATGGTGAGTGAAAAGAGCACACGACTTTCAGTCATGGGAGCTGAGCTGCAATAAGAGATCATCAGGCACTCAGATATTTTATTAGAGGACCAGACAACCGGGAAGGTATGGTGGAGGCCAGGTTGGTGGTGAAACAGTAGGTGAAGCGAACCTAGAAGAATAGGTCGAAGGGGTGCCTGGGTGGCTCAGTCAGTTAAGCGTTTGCCTTCAGCTCAGGGCATGATCCCAGGGTCCTGGGATGGAGCCCGCATGGGACTCCCTGCTCAGCGGGGAGCCTGCGTCTCCCTCTCCTTCTGCCCCTCCACCTGCTTGTGCTTGCAACTCTCTCTCTCTCAGATAAATAAGTAAAAATCTTACTAAAAAAAAAAGAAGTCAAAGGCTGACTACACATACATGGAGCTGAAATGCTATGCTAATTAGCTTATCTGGGAAATGGTGAAATTAACCCAAACTTTAAAGCTGTAACATAAAATGATCATACCTCTCTTTTCAAGAAAGAAGTAGGGCTGTGCCTGGACTGAGCCCACACGATGGCGCCTGAGTAACCCTGTTGGCTGCAGAGGTCGCCCCGTGGGTCCTGCAGGCTAAGAGCCACCAGGCAGCACCCAGCTGAGGGCTTGGAGTTCCAGACCCACTCGGGCACTGGCCCAGAGTCCGGTCCACCCACACACCCAGCAAGAAGGATGACCCTCCTTCCGCGCCTCCTCAAAACCACCAGAACGCCTCTGGAATGAGAGGATTCAAATGGCAGGAAAAGACTCTCATCACGGAGATGACAAAAGGAAGACGGCTGAAAATCAGGTATGAGCAGGAAATGAACAAGGTCGGGCAGATCCCGAGAACACCATCTTCTGGAGGTTCGAATTATTGCCTTGACCACCCAGATCTGCAATTACCAAGAACATCTGTGGCAAGATCCAAAAGGTCAGAACCCATAAATACTCTCTCATTTTGAGCAACGACTAGAAGAAGATGCTCAAGAAACGTTCATAGGACCAACTAAGAGGGCTTTAAGAGATTGAGGACCCGGAGATAGGTACCTCCTTTTCCCACTGTGCCTCTGAACAGCTCCCACAGCTGAAAGGTCTGTAAGCTTCTGCGTGGGGGTAAGAGCCCAGGACTCCCTTGGGTACTTTCCAAGCCAGATCTGCGGTGCTGGAAAAAAATAAATAAATAAAATAAAAATAAAAATAAATAAATAGATAGATAGATAGATAGATAAATAAAATAAATAAAATAAAATCAGAGAGAGACAGAGATGGAAAGGGGATGGAACTGGAAGGCAGGGAGAACCATGGTGGAAATGTAGAAGACAAATCTGAAACGTGGGACAGAAGTTAGGTTACTATAGTATATCAAGCACCTGAACTGAAGGAGTGAATGAAGGGGAAGAAACAGAGAAGAGACATTTTGTTTTATTTGGTTGTCTAGTTAAATTATTGAACTAAATTGAACAATTATCATTGATATGCATATTAAAGCTTATTTTCTTTTTTCCTCATTTTTTTAATTTTGTCTCATTTTCTAAATTTTTTTTTTTTAATTCAAGTATAGTTGACACACAGTGTTACATTAGTTCCAGGGGTATAACATAGTCATTCTACAAGTCTATACATTATGCTGTACTCACTGCAAGTGTAGCTTTAGAGAACAGACATTTTATATTCAGTTCCCCTAAGACTCTTACCTCAGACTAAAAACAATTTTAATGTTGAGGGGAAAGAAATCCCATGCTCCCACTAAATGTCTAAATACTATTCTTAAAATTGAAATCCTCTAAGAAAACTTGGTGTATGGTGTAGAATAAAGTTCCTCTAGGTTCTAATCCCAGCATTTCCAGGTACAACCTAGCCCTGAAACCTTGGCCCATCATCTCCTTTGGACCCTGGCTTCTAAGTATTTGAAATAAGGGGCCTAACATATAAGATCTCTAATTTCTAGCTGAAATCCATTAGAAATCTGTTTTAAATTTGAAGTTCTATTTTTCTAAGTCTTAGGTTACCTTCTTGTCGCAGTCTCTACATCTGGAAAGTGAGAAGTAAATGCCTCAGTTCTCTAATAGTATCTACCTTACATGGCAAAAATAAGACATCATGAGATGCTACGGAAACTAGTTTGTAAAAGATTTATACTCTTTTCATCCATGTTCTTCTTATTTGTAGGCATAGCATGATTCTCATTATATACATCGGGACTGGTATAGGTAGGTGACATGGGAGCGAAGTCACACAAAGCAGTGGGAGAGGAGCATACCCATAAACAGGCAAAGTATTGACAGTGATAGAGCTGCACACAGAAGCTGCGAGGGGATGAATGAAAGATAGATAAATGATCGTTCAAGTACTTATTGAGGCAAACATTTGGTATATAATTTGTTTTTGATACAATTGTAATGAATGTCATTCTTCTCTATGGAGCAACACGCCAGATCTTTAGCACATCGCTGCTTGGTGCCCAGTGGGCAGCAAGTGCCCGATTGCCAATGCCACTTTTTAGCGCATGTTCATCTGCAGGATATTAAACAGATTGCCGTCCTTTTGATGTTTGTGAATATGAGTAGTAAATACCATATGATAGGACTCAATGGATCTGTTTCAAGAAAAAGAAAAAGACAAAGAGGAGGACAAAGAATGGAAGGAAGAAGAGGAAGAGAAAGAAATGTGTATCTCTCCCTGACATGAAGGCATCCACTGAGGAAGTCTGAAAGGGTATCATCGTTATGGGAGGTGAGTAGCAAGACTTGTATCTAGAAAAGAACGGTACAGCTTCTAGTGTGCCCCTAAATTTCTGTTGTCCTTCATGACTAAGGAAATGGCTCCCCAAAGAGTCTATAAACATTATATTTTTCAGGAATAGAAAATCACTGGAGAATAGAGAATGGTTTTATTGTAGTTCAGAATCTTCTAGGATGTGCCTAGTTTAAGTGGCCATAAAAATTGTCTGCATGTATGAGTGTGTGAGTGTACACCAACCCTTAACTCTTAATTCTTAACTTTCATAAAAAATTCACAAATTATCCCCTTTGCTTGTTAAAGTAAAGTACATCTTGTTAAAAGTCAGAGTTGTTTGAGGTAAACAAAGTCCAAGAAAAACTGTATCAGGTGAGTGAAGCTAAAGGAACATTAGAATATAAAAACTTAGATTTTAATTTTGCTCCCAACATGTTTATGCTTTACAGTTTTCACTTCTTTGTTTTAGACGATGTTGGACTAGATGGTCTCTCAAGCCCTGTCCAACTCCGGGCTCTTCTAACATTGTCAAAGTGGTCTTGGAGTTTTCTTTGAAAACATTCTTTTTCAAAAATACTAAATTCTATGCAAGTAATCATATTCTCCAGATGAATCTTCTCTTAAAATTTAAAACTATATCTTTTTTTGGATTGGGAAGGTGATTTTCTTGTTTTTTCCTCAATGTTCTCGACTGTGAAACTGAGCTGATAGTAGATATCCATGGCCTATTGAAATAGAGTTAGGGAGAAGTGATTAGTTTATTCGGTGAAATACACCTGAGGCCAGACAAAAATTATGACCAGAAAGAGAGAGAGTGAGAGAGCCTAATCACAGCTTCCTTCTCCAAAATGTCTTCCCATCCTCTGCTCTGGTCACTTAGCTAAATCCACATGAAAGTGGCACCAGGAAGGTGCAGTTAAGTAGTACACCTACCTCAGTTCAGAGAAAAACCTAGACCAATCAGTTATCCTTATCTGTGATCACTAGAAGATTTTTGTCCTGGTTTTGCCACCTCATTTTTGAAGCTACTAGTCTAGACATATACTAAGTGTCTCTGTACTATTTTGGGCTTTGTAAATGTTTTCCAAACTTGGATTTCCTCTGACACTTGAAAAACATATTTTAATAACTGAATATAAGAAAGATTTGTGGATAGCTTACAATAAAATGAATTTCATAGTTTAATAAAAGATTAACACAGTCTTATCACTCTGCACTTTTTTCCCACCAAAGGTCAAGTTTTTCTTTTCTTTTTTTCTTTTTGTAAAATAAATCAGTTTGTTGAGGGCTGAAATGATAATGAACTGTAATGTATGCCAAACACACAGAGGACAAGGATCACATGCAATTTCTCCAAGGCTCAAATAAATTGGGCTGTAAAGGTTGTTGATGGAAACTCTGGGGGAATATTTAAACATTAAGTTTATTAAGTTTATTCATTTTGTTTTGATTGAAACAATCAGAATAGAGTAGAGAGCTGTCATTTTAGTGGAAGGTTAAAGTAGGTGACTGACTGAGATTATATTGTATTTACTCCAGACTTTGCTGGAAGATTACACTAGGGGATCTTATTAGTTCATATGATTAAAAAAAAAAAAAAGGGGGCATGGAAACAAATTTTCCATATCTACCAGTCATAGAGTTGGTACATAATGTTCCATCTAAATGGGGATTGTTTAATGTAGCATTTATACTTAGGCATTGAGAACCCGGGCTTACCAGTGAGGGAAACAATCAATTTCCTGTAAGATTATGGATATTAATATCAAAGTGATAATATAAGCACCAGAAATTAGGCACAAACAGATAATAATTTAGAATTCTCTATGGGGCGAGGAGGGAAAGTTACTTATCCTTCTAAGTCTGATATATATGGTTGCCTGTCCTAGAGCGAAGCCAGAAATGATTTAGCTGTTTAGTGCTGCTTCTATGTGGATGCTACATAGGGCGTCTTTAATTACACTTAATAGTACAGCTTGTTTCAGGGCCTTCTTTCTTTTCTTTCTCTTTCTCCATTCTTACTCCGCACCTCTGACCTGCGTGACTGACTTTAACTCACAAACTGTAATCTTTGGAAAATAGTATTAGAAATAAATTCTTTTCTTTCTCCTGGTTAGTGTTTGAGCTCATGCTCTCTCACTTACACATATGCCTGACATTAATGATGATTTGCTGTTCCATAACATGTATGCAAGGAGAACTGATCACCATAATTTAACTATGTAGTTCTGCTTAGTGGCAATATAGAGAAATTATTAATTAGCTAATTTTATAATAGAATATACAGAAGCTCCTTTATAGCCTTGGGGCAAAGTGCTGTAATTTACCAATATCATATAAGTTAAATTATGAAAATGAGACTTATAAAGGCAAAGATATAAAAAAAGGAAAGCTGATAATCACAGGATTATAATATTGAAAAGGTGAGAACGAGACACTGAATTTGAGAACTTTTAGCCTTATTTTCTTATGATATTTTTGTTTGTGACTCTTTATAAGGTCATTTGCAATGGGTCCCAGACTGAGAATTATGGCCAGATAAATGAAATGGGAAATTAATTTGTTTTAAATGACACTAGACATTATCATGTACTTCTCCAGCCCAATCACACAAATGACTTCGAATAAAGCTCACAGACCTTCTAGAGATAGAAACTGGCACACCCCATGTTAACAGACTGTAGACTCAGTCAGGCTACATCAATATGCATAATAGAGAAGAGCAAAGATTAACTTACTTGAACAAACTTTGGTTATATTCCTTCTGAATTTGAAGATAAATTTTTTTTCTCTTTCTAAAATGTTTTATTGAGTTATAATTGACATGTAAAAATTGCACAGTGTTCAGTTTGATTAATTTTGACATATATATTCACCCTTGAAACCATCACCATAATTAATATAGTGCACATATCCATCTCCCCACTGCACAGATTTTCTTTATGCCCCTTTGTAATCATGCTTCATATACTTTCCTGCCAACTCCTCATCCTCCCATTTCCCAGGCAGCCCACTGAACTGCTTTCTGTCATTATTCAATAGCTTGCATTTTCTAGAATTGTATATAAATGGAATCGAACACTATGTATATACTTTATTTTTGTCTGGCTTATTTCACTCAGCTTAATTATTTTGAAATTCATCTATATTATAGTGTGTATGAAGAGTTGCTGGGTAGTATTCCATTGTGTGGGTATACCATGGTTTATTTATTCATTCACCTGTTGGTGGACACTTGAGTTGTGTCCAGTTTTTGGCTATAACAAGTAAAGGGATATGAACAAATCTTTATATGAACATATGTTTTCATGTCTCCTGGGTAAATACCTAGGATAATATGATAGATGTGTATTTAATTTAAAAAAAAACTGTTAAACTATTTTCTAAAATATTTGC
The DNA here is from genome assembly GCF_009762305.2 of Zalophus californianus. NCBI lineage: Eukaryota > Metazoa > Chordata > Mammalia > Carnivora > Otariidae > Zalophus > Zalophus californianus. Next base: position 63,808,709 of record NC_045596.1, read on the forward strand.
GCCATTTTACATCTCTGCAGACTCATGTGAGAAATTCAGGTTCTATATCTTTATCAACACTTGCTTGTGGTTATCTTTTTAATTTTAGGCATTCTAACCAGTGGGTCGTTGTGTCTCGTGATTTTTCTTTGTTAATATGGTGAAGTACATTGAGTTTTCTAATTGCACTGATTCATTATTTTGGCTTTATAATCCCCTTTGTCGTGATATATATATAATTTTGTTGATATTCTAAAAGAACCAACTTTTGGTTATATTGAGTTTTGCTATTTTCTGTATCATTGATTATTACTCTAATCTTTTTTTCCTACCTACTTTGTATTTAATTTATATTCTATTTCCAGTTTCTTAAGATAGAAGCTGAGATCATTAATTTTAAACCTTTTCTCTCTTCTAATAGAGGTTTTTAGACTTATAAATGTCTCCCTAAATACTGCTTTAGTATAAATTTGATATGTTGTGTTTTTATTTTCATTGTGTTCCAAATATTTTGTTTTCCCTCTTTATCTCTTTAAACTCCGGGATTATTTAAAAGTTTGTTATTTAGTTTCCAAATATTTGGAGAATTTCTAGAAATCTTTTTTTTATTTAAATTCAATTAATTAACGTATAGTGTATTATTAGTTTCAGAGGTAGAGGTCAGTGATCCATCAGTCGTATATAACACCCAGTGCTCATTACATCACGTGCCCTCCTTAATGCCCATCACCCAGTTACCCCATCCCCCCACCCACTCCCCTCCAGCAACCCTGTTTGTTTCCTATGGTTAAGAGTCTCTTATTGTGGTTTGTCTTCCTGTCTGATTATGTCTTGTTTTATTTTTCCCTCCCTTTCTCTATGCTTCTCTGTTTTATTTCTTAAATTCCACATGAGTGCAATCATATGATACTTGTCTTTCTCTGATTGACTTCCTTCACTTAGCATAATACCCTCTAGTTCCATCCATGTTGTTCCAGACGGCAAGATTTCATTTTTTTTGATGGCTGAGTAATATGCTCTCTGAACACATTGGAATTATAAATCAATTAGAAATATTTTTTAACTGATATATAATTTCAATGTGTTCAGACAGCATCTTTGCATAAAATTCTTTTAAATTAAAACTTAGTTAATGGCCTAAGTGAGGTCTATATTGGCAAATGTTTCATATGAACTTGAAAAGAGTATGTATTCTATTGTTGGGTGGTATGTTCTATGAATGTTAATCCCGTTGTTTGATAGTATTGTTCAAATCTTCTCTGTCTTATTAAATGTCTACTTGTTCTAGCAAATGTTGAGGAAGAGATGTTGGAATCTCCCACTGTAATTGTAGACTTGCTTTTCCTTTCTGTTCTATCAGATTTTGCTTTATATATTTTGAAGCTCTGTTATTAGGTTATATATTTAGGATTGTTATGTCTCCTTGATGAACTGACCCCTTTATCATTGCAAGTGACCTTATCACTGGTAACATTACTTGCTATAAAATTTACTTTCTGATATTAATACAGTCACTCTTTCTTTTGATTAACAGCACAGTATTTTTTTTATCCCGTTTCTTAACTATTTTTTCTTTATATCTAAAATGTGTTTCTTGGAGGCAGTGTATATTTGAGTCTTTCTTTTTTATCTAATATGATAATCTTTCTTTTTAATTGAGGTATTTCTTTATATTAATATGCTTATTGGTATGGTTAGGTTTAAATATATTTTCCTGCTATTGTTTTCTATTTTTTATCCTTTTTCATCTCTTTTCTGCCTTCTTTTGGATCAACTGAATATTTTTATAGTTCTAGCTTACATGCTTAATTTGCTTATTAATCATACCTTTTTGTTGCATTATTTTAGGATGTAGAATATGCATCTTTAGTTATCAGTATAACTTCAAATGATGTTATACCACTTCCCATATGGTATGTGAACCTTACAATATTACACTGCCATTTTTCCACTTCCAAATTTGTTGCTATTTTTGTTTTCTTTTACATATGTTTAAAATCCATATTATAATACTATTTTTATTTGAGCAGTCAATTCTTTTCTTTCTTTTTGAAAATAATATTTACCATAGTATTCCACAGTTTTTTTTCCTCCAGCATATATCCAGCTAAGGCAATTAAATAAAAAGGTAATGTGTAAGAAATATAGTTGAAATCATAAGATACTTCTTTGTGTCATCATAAAACACACTTAAATTTTAAAAATACTGTCTCTTTAAGAAAAAGGTTTTCCTGGTAAATAATATGCTTAGTCACTGCCCAAAATTATATACAAATGTTTATCCTAAAATATTTATGTATGTAATGATACATTTAAGACTACCTTTCTTATACATTTAATTTATAACCGGGTTACTCCATATGAAGTATATAAGAATATATGTTATACATGCCAAATAAAGTAAATAAAATGGAGAGATTTTTTTTAAAAGGAAAAGTCCTCTACTTATAAGCTCTACACAGAAAATCAGTGTAATTAGTGAGATCATGTAAAATGTCTGAAGAATTTTAATTTGGCAAATATTTTCCAGGACAATATCTAAGCTATGAGAATACTAAATGCCTATTGTAAGAACTCGTGTTTCCATTAAACATTCAGCAAGATACTGTGGTCTCCTTAACGTATACAAAAGAGGATTTGGGGGGTTTCTAAAAACAACAACAACAAGTCCCTCAGTTTTAGCAAGTTAGTTACATCTTTTAATCAAGTGTGTGTAGCACAGAGAACCAAATCTTGTTCCATAAGTGTTAGAAAATATTTGATGAAAGATTTCACAGACAGAATCTGACTATCCTATATTTGAAAGGGCACAGAGCAGAATTTTATGAAAATAGAGGGGGTTAGCTCCCAGAGTGGCTGGCCCAACCTGTTAAAAAAAAAAAAAACATCACATTTTCTAGGGTTTTTTACTGTAATTTATTTATTTCAAGCCACAGGTCTACTTTTGGGGTTCCCATCAGTCATGCAGCAAGTGGTTTATAAATAAAATCAGAGTCTATGATATCATCATCATATTAAGAGGCAGACTTGCTGGATTCTTTCATTATGTAAAAAGTTCACATGTTGGGAATCCATCTTGGTATTATTATGGTATACCTGAGATATATCTTGCTCCAATTAACATTATCATGCTACTCACTATAAAAAAGCCCAAGGGCAGACTAGAGAAGATGGTAGGATCACCATTTTCAGACTGAGTTATAACCCAGCCCATTGACTTCATCACAGCTTTCTTCCACGTAGCATAACGAATTTCACTTTCTGTCACCTTGATCTGTGGCTCGAACCGTTCCATAATGATGACTGACAAATCCTCGGGTTTAAGACTCCAAATGCCCACACCTTCTGCAGCTCCTGCAACCATGGCAGCTCCCAGTGCAGTTGTTTCAGTCATAGAGGGCTTCATTACTGGAATATGCAGAATGTCTGCTTGTAGTTGCATAAGAATTTTGTTGTTGGTCATTCCTCCATCTACCTGCAAATGAGTGAAGGGAACTCCACAGTCACGGTTCATGGCATCCAAAATCTCTCGGGTTTGGAAACAAACAGATTCTAATGCAGCAAAAGCAATATGATTTTTACTGGTAAACTGAGTGAGACCACAGATTATTCCTCTTGCACTGGGCTCCCAATACGGTGCATATAACCCTGAAAAGGCTGGCACAAAATAGCAGCCGTAAGAAGTACCTACGTCTTTAGCAAGTGTTTCAATTTCTTCTGAGGTCTTTATAATTCCAAGATTGTCTCTTAACCAGCGAATAACAGCACCAGCTATAGCAACAGAACCTTCCAATGCATAACATACTGGCTGGTCTCTGCCTAGTTTATAAGCCACTGTGGTCAGAAGGCCATGTTCAGAAAATACACATTTATGACCTGTATTACATAGTAAGAAACAGCCTGTCCCATACGTGTTTTTGGCTTGTCCCTCTTGGAAGCACATTTGTCCTACCAGTGCAGCTGACTGGTCCCCCAAGCACCCAGATATCGGCACACCTTCCAAGGCCCCAGCTTTCATTAGGCCATAGATCTCAGAAGAGCTCCATACATTTGGAAGAATGTCCATTGGAATCTCAAAAAAGTCACAGAGCTCTTTATCCCATTCCAAAGAATGGATGTTGAAAAGCATTGTCCTGCTTGCATTTGTTACATCTGTACAATGGACACCTCCATTAACTCCTCCTGTCAAACTCCAGATAAGCCATGAATCAATGGTACCAAAAAGAGCTCTACCTTCTTCAACAGCCTTTTGAGCTTGCCTCACATTGTCAAGAATCCAACGAAGTTTCACTGCACTGAAGTAAGTGCTAAGTGGAAGGCCTGTCTTGGACTTGACAAAGTTATTATTTCCTGGAATTTTTTTACTGAGATTTTCAACGGTAGGCTGGGTTCTTAGATCAAGCCACACCACAGCATTGTAGAGCGGCTCTCCAGTTAACTTGTCCCAGATTACAGTGGTTTCCCTCTGATTGCTGACACCAATAGCTTTTATGTTGGATATATCAATGTTCAGTTCAACAAGTTTCTGACATGTTCTCTCTATACACTCATAGACAGACTGAAGAATTTCCTTTGGGTCTTGTTCCACCCATCCTTCTTTTGGGAACTCTTGTGTTAATTCCACTTGATGGTGACTAAGTAGATCCGCTGTTTTTGAATTGAAAACCAGAAAGCGAGTGGAATTAGTCCCTTGGACCACTGCCCCCACCAACGGCCCCACAACTGCTTTCTTCTGGGCTGCCATGAAACCAGTCGGCCGCTCTGCGGCTCTGGTGCCGTTTCCAGGTGATGAAAGTGTTGCGGGGGGAGGGGCACGCAACACGTCAGGAACGTCAGGAAAGCCAGGAGCGTCAGGAGCGTCAGGGGCGTATGCGCGCAGCTGCTGCCTAGACTCAACCGGAGGCCCGGAAGCCTGGTGAGCAACGTTTGCCCTCTAACTGGTGCTGCATCTGCTCACTCCACTCCTGTGGCGGAGGCCCCACCCAAGACACTTTATTTTTTAAGGAGATTTAAGATACAAAAAGATCATACATTTACCTATATAATTAGTTACCAGTGCTCTTCATTTGAGTCCGTGAATTCGTATACATGTTATCATTTTCTTTCTGCCTGTAAGATTTTCCTCAACATTTCTCGTAATATGGGTCTGCTGGAAAAAAAAATTCTTCAAACTTGAGAATGTCTGAAAAGTATTTCATCTTAATATTTAAAGATATTTTCTTTGATATAGAATTCAAATTACCTTTTTTTTTTTTTTAAATTTCAGGACCTTGAAACCGTTGCTCCACCACCTTCTGTCTTGTGTTGTTTCAGGTGTGCACTTTGCTGTCATCCTTATTTTTAACATGTCTATCTATTTATCTTTCACTGCCTTTGGTTTTTCTTTTTATCAGTAGTTTTGGTCAGTTTCATAATGATGTTATTTGGTGTAGTTTTCTTCTTATTTCTTGTGCCTGGGGCACATTGGGCTACTTAGATCTGTGGGTTTATAGATCTCATCAAATTTGGAAAACCTTGGGCCATTATTTCTACAAATATGTTTTATTTTCTCTCCCTTCTCTGCTTTAGGGACTTCAGTTACAAATATTGGAGTTTTCCCACAGCTCATTGTCATTATCTTTTCTATGATTCATTTTAGATAGTTTCTATTGCTATGTCTTCAGTTTACTAATCTTTTCTTCTCCAATATCTAATCTGCTGTTAATTAATCCACTGTATTTTTCACCTCATACATTGTAGTTTTCATCCCTAGAAGTTCAGAGTTTTTAAAATATTAAGGTTTTGAATACATGGAATAGTTAAGATAACTTTTAATTACATTTTCTGCTAAATCTAACAATCAGTGTTCATTCTTGTTCAGTTGTGACTAATTTGCCTCCTCATTATGTTTTATATTTCCCTGCTCCTTTACATGCCTGATGATTTTTTATTAGGTGCCAAACATTATGAGTTTTACCTGGGTGAGTTGCTGGATATTTTTGTGTTCCTATAAACTTTGAGCTTTGTTTTGGGATACAGTTAAGTTAGCTGGAAAGAGTTTGATTCTTTGGATTCTTGCCTTTAAGATTTGCTGCTGGAACAAGGACAGTGCTCAGTTTGGGGCTAATTATTCTCCTTTACTCTGATGAGATCCCTCAGTATAGTCTACTCCAGGCCCATGAAAAATGAGGTTTTAATGGCTGGTGGGAATAGTTTCTGTTCCCAAGCCTGGGTGAACACTGTTTATTTTCATTGGACACTGTTATCTTTAATCTTTTCATGTGCATCTTTCCCCAGACTCAGCTAGTTTCCTCACACACATGCACTGATCAATACCTGACTAAATTCTCAGGGGGGACCTTCTGAAGGTTTCCAGAATTCTCTTCTTATATAACTCTTTTCTTTCCAATACCATGTCCTGTTCACTCTAGATGGCTTCATCTCTCTGGATGGTCAGCTCCATATCCTCTCCACAAGGCTTTTACTCACCCCAGGGTTCCACCTGGGTTTGACTTTCCAGTGCTGTGGCCTTAGAACTCTCTCAAGGATATAAGCTGAGGAAATCATAGTACTCATGCCACTTGTTTCCCCTTAGGGATCACTACCCTTCACTGCCTGATATCCACCGTCTTGTGAACTGTGGTTAAATATTTTTGAATTATGTAAACTATTTCATATATTTTTTTTCTTTTTAAAAATTGTTTCAGGTGATAAATGTAGATAAATTTACTCTTTACCCCATCTTGGCCAGAGTAGAGGCCCGCTGGAATGAAGCTTAAATTTTCAGATTGATTGGAAAGTTGGTGAATAAATATTCATTTACTCACTAATTTAAATTTATTAAATATCTGCTCAATAAATGGCAGTTTTCTGTATTAGGCCATAGACTCTGCTTTTAAGGTGTCTCAAGGATAAAGATCATTTATCCCTAATGAAATCAACAGAACAAGATAGAAAATAACATAACAATCAACAATAATATTGTTATTTTACTATTTTAATTAGATCATATTTTCCTTTTAAGTAAGCCCTTCGAGAAATTTTTTGAAGTCAAAACAAAATTAGTTACCAGACTTAATTTGAATAGTAGTGGATTGAAATCATCAGAAGATGGTACAGATTTTCCTGCTCATATCTTTGTTCAGATTTTAAAATTTTACCAGAGGTTTTGTAAGCAGAAATCTAAAGACAGCACTTACCAGTATGCCAGTTTACCATACTATGCTTGAATTCACCAGAAACAGATTGTTTTTAATTTTTTTAATGTTTCTTTTCTTCCCAAGTATTTGGCAGTAGTAAACATTATATGTATACATAATCTACACAGTAAAAAGATTTGACCCAAGGTTTTTTCCTCTACATCTCCTGTCCTCTGCCCCACCAATATATACAGACAAATGTTCCTAATCCCATTAGTTTTTAAAGCTAGGAATACTTTAAGCATTTGTTTGTTTGTTTTTTGGTGCAAAAAGCTGTTTTTATTAAAGCATGGGGCCAGGACCTGTGGCCAGAAAGAGCTGCTTACTTTAAGCATTTTGTCTTTAATACAAGTAACTTATTTACAAAGGCATCAGTTTCAGTTTATAAAAAACTGGTTTACATATGAGTTTCACATTACTGGCTAAATTGTAGCCACTAAATAATCATATAATAAGTGTCTCAATTTAGATTAGAACGAAAAGTTGACCAGATTGAACAAACTTTCTTAGAGCAATTGCAAACTATTGATGGATTTAACCATCATAAAGCTGACTAACAATGCTTTATTTTTTTTAACTATGAAGATTAAACTAACTCCACTATTTTTTCATTTCAAAAAAATTTTTAAAACACAAAATCTTTTTCTTTAAATTTTATTTTTGTTATGTTATGTTAATCACCATACAGAACATCATTAGTTTTTGATGTAGTGTTCCATGATTCATTGTTTTCGTATACCACCCAGTGCTCCATGCAGTACGTGCCCTCCTTAATGCCCATCACCGGGCTAACCCATCCCCCCTCCCCCCTCCCCTCTAGAACCCTGTTTGTTTCTCAGAGTCCATAGTCTCTCATGGTTCATCTCTCCCTCCGATTCCCCCCCTTCATTTTCCCCTTCCTTCTCCTAATGTCCTCCGTGCTATTCCTCATGTTCCACAAATAAGTGAAACTATATGATAATTGACTTTCTCTGCTTGACTTATTTCACTTAGTATACTCTCCTCCAGTCCCATCCATGTTGATGTAAAAGTTGGGTATTCCTCCTTTCTGATGGCTGAGTAATATTCCATTGTATATATGGACCACATCTTCTTTATCCATTCATCTGTTGAAGGGCATCTCAGCTCTTTCCACAGTTTGGCTATTGTGGACATTGCTGCTATGAACATTGGGGTGCATGTGGCCCTTCTTTTCACTACATCTGTGACTTTGGGGTACATACCCAGTACAGCAATTGCTGGGTCATAGGGTAGAGCTCTATTTTTAATTTTTTGAGGAACCTCCACACTGTTTTCCAAAGTGGCTGTTCCAACTTGCATTCCCACGAACAGTGTAAGAGGGTTCCCCTTTCTCCACAACCTCTCCAACATTTGTTGTTTCTTGCCTTGTCAATTTTTGCCATTCTAACTGATGTAAGGTCCTATCTCAGTGTGGTTTTGAGTTTCCCTGATGGCTAATGATGATGAACATTTTTTCATGTGTCTGTTAGCCATTTGTATGTCATACAGAAGTGTCTGTTCATGTCTTCTGCCCATTTTTTGACTTGATTATTTGTTTTTTGGGTGTTGAGTTTGAGAAGTTCTTTGTAGATCTTGGATATCAGCCCTTTGTCTGTGGTGTCAATTGCAAATATCTTCTTCCATTCTGTGGGTTGCCTCTTTGTTTTGTTGACTGTTTCTTTGCTGTGCAGAAGCTTTTTATCTTGATGAAGTCCCAAAAGTTCATTTTTGCTTTTGTTTCACTTGCCTTTGGAGATGTATCTTGAAAGAAGTTGCTGTGGCTGATGTCGAAGAGGTTACTGCTTATATTATCCTCTAGGATTTTGTTGGATTCCTATCTCATGTTGAGGTCTTTCATCCATTTTGAGTTTATCTTTGTATAGGGTGTTAGAGAATGGTCGAGATTCATTCTTCTGCATGTGGCTGTCCAATTTTCCCAGCACCATTTATTGAAGAGACTGTCTTTTTTCCATTGCATATTTTTTCCTGCTTTGTCAACGACTATTCGACCATAGAGTTGAGGGTCCATATCTGGACTCTCTGTTTGGTTCCATTGGTCTATATGTCTGTTTTTGTGCCAGTACCATGCTATCTTGGTGATCACGGATTTGTAATATAGATTGAAATCAGGCAGCATGATGCCCCCAGCTTTGTTTTTCTTTTTCAGCATTTCCTTGGCGATTCAGGGCCTTTTCTGATTCCATACAAATTTTAGGATTGTTTGTTCCAGTACTTTGAAAAATGCCATTGGAATTTTGATCAGGATGGTGTTGAAGGTATAGATTGCTCTGGGCAGCATAGATATTTTAACAATGTTTATTCTTCTGATCCATGAGCATGAAATGATTTTCTATCTTTTCGTGTCTTCTTCCATTTCTTTCATGAGTGTTCTGTAGCTCCTAGAGTTTAGATCCTTTACCTCTTTGGTTAGGTTTATTCTGAGGTATCTTATGGTTTTTGGTGCTATTATAAATGGAATTGATTCTCTAATTTCTCTTTCTACAGTTGCATTGTTAGTGTATAAGAAAACAACTGAATTCTGTGCATTGATTTTGTATCCTCCCACATTACTGAATTGCTGTATGAGTTCTAGTAATTTGGGGGTGGAGTCTTTTGGATTTTCCACATGAAGTATCATGTCATCTGTGAAGAGAGAGAATTTGACTTCCTCTTTGCCAATTTGAATACCTTTTATTTCTTTTTGTTGTCTGATTGCTGTTGCTAGGACTTCTAGTACTATGTTGACCAATAGTGGCAAGAGTGGGCATCCTTGTCATGTTCCTGATCTTAAGGGAAAGGCTCTCAGCTTTTCCCCATTGAGGATGATATTCGCTGTGGGTTTTTCATAGATGGATTTTATGAAATTGATGAATGTTCCTTCTATCCCTATACTCTGAAGAGTTTTAATCAGGAAAGGTTGCTGTATTTTGTCAAATGCTTTTTCTGCAACAATTGAGAGAACCATATGGTTCTTCTCTCTCCTCTTCTTAATGTGTTCTATCACATTGATTGATATGCGAATGTTGAACCACCCTTGCATCCTGGGGATAAATCCCACTTGGTAGTGGTGGATAATCCTTTTGATGTATTGTTGGATCCTATTAGCTAGGATTTTTTTTTGAGAATTTTGGAATCCATATTCATCAGGGATATCAGTCTGAAATTCTCCTTTTTGATGGGGTCTTTGCCTGGTTTGGGGATCAAGGTAATGCTGGCCTCATAGAATGAGTCTGGAAGCTTTCCTTCTGTTTCTATTGTTTGAAACAGCTTCAGGAGAATAGGTATTATTTCTCCTTTGAATGTTTGGTAGAATTCCCCAGGGAATCCATCAGGCCCTCCACTCTTGTTTTTCGGGAGGATTTTGATCACTGCTTCAATCTCGTTACTGGTTATTGGCCTATTCAGGTTGTCAATTTCTTCCTTTTTCACTCTTGGTAGTTTGTAGATTGCCAGGAAGGCATCCATTTCTTTCAGGTTGCTTAATTTATTGGCATATAGTTGTTGATAATAATTTCTAATAATTGTTTCTATTTCCTTGGTGTTAGTTGTGATCTCTACCCTTTCATTTTATTTTATTAATTTGGGTCCTTTTATTTTATTAATTTTATTAATTTGGATCCTTTCTCTTTTCTTTTGGATTAGTCTGGCCAATGGCTTATTGATCTTATTAATTCTTTCAAAGAATCAACTTCCAGTTTCATTGAGCTGATCTACAGTGTTTCTGGTTTCTAATTCATTGATCTATGCTCTAATCTTAATTATTTCTCTTCTGCGTGGCTTAGGCATCATTTGTTGCTTTTTCTCCAGTTCTTTAAGGTGTAAAGTTAGTTGGTGAATTCAGGATTTTTCTATTTTTTTTGAGTGAGGCTTGGATGGCTATGTATTTCCCCCTTAGGACCACCTTTGCAGTATCCCATAGGTTTTGGACTGATGTGTTTTCATTGTCATTGGTGTCCATGAATTGTTTAAGTTCTTTGATTTCCTGGCTGACCCAAACATTCTTAAGCAGGATGGTCTTTAGCTTTCAATTGTTTGAATGTCTTCCAAATTTTTTCTGTGACTGAGTTCCAGCTTTAAAGCATTATGGTCTGAGAAGATGCAGAGAATAATCTCAATCTTTTGGTATCGGTTGAGACCTGATTTGTGACCCAGTATGTGGTCTATTCTGGAGAAAGTTCCATGTGTGCTCGAGAAGAATGACTATTTTGTTGTTTTAGGGTGGCATGTTCTGTATATATCTATAAGGTCCATCTCATCCAGTGTGTCATTCAAAGCTCTTGTTTCTTTGTTGATTTTCTGCTTAGATGATCTGTCTATTGCTGAGAGTGTAGTATTGAGGTCTTTTACAATTAACGTATTATTATCAGTATGACTTTTTATTTTGGTTAACGGTTGGCTTATGTAGATGGCTCCTCCCATGTTGGGGGCATAGATATTTACAATTGTTAGATCTTCTTGTTGGATAGACATTTTAAGAATGATATAGTGTCCTTCTGTATCTCTAACTACAGTCTTTAGCTTAAAATCTAATTTGTCTCATACAAGAATTGCTACCCCAGCTTTCTTTTGAGGTCTGTTGGCATGGAAGATGGAACTCCATCCTTTCACTTTCAGTCTGGATGTATCTTTAGGTTCAAAATGAGTCTCTTGTACACAGCATATGGATGGGTCCTGTCTTTTTAGCCAATCCACAACCCTGTGCCATTTTATGGGAACATTTAGGCCGTTCACATTGAGAGTGATTATTGAAAGATATGAATTTGTTTTCACCATGTTGCCTGTGAATACCTTGTTTTTATAGATTGTCTTTGTAAATTTCTGTTCTATATCACTCTTGGGGCCCTTCTCCTTTTATAGAACCTCCCCTTAATATATCTTGCAGGGCTGGCTTAATGGTCACATATTCTTTCAGTTTCTGCCAGTCTTGGAAGCTCTGCATCTCTTCATCCGTTCTAAATAACAGCCTTGCCAGATAAAGTATTCTTGGCTGCATGTTATACTCATTTAGTACCCTGAATATGTCTTGCCAGCCCTTTCTGGCTTGCCATGTCTCTGTGGATAGGTCTGACGTTATTCTGATGTTCCTCCCTCTGTAGGTAAGGAATCTCTTCCCCCTAACTGCCCTTAAGATGGTTTCCTTGGTTCTAAGATTTGCGAGTTTTACTATTACATGCTGGGGTGTTGGTCTGTTTTCCTTGATCTTGGGAGGGGTCCTCTCTGCCTCTAGGACAGGAATGTGTGTTTCATTCCCCAGATTAGGGAAGTTCTCAGCCACGATTTGCTCAAATATATCTTCTAGTCCTCTCTTTCTCTGTCCCCTTAGGGATCCCAATAAGTCTTACATTGAAATGTTTCATGGCATCACTTATTTCTCTAATTCTGTTTTCATGGATTATAAGCTGTTTTTCCCAGGCCTCCTCTTTTTCTTTCTTTTCTATCAATTTGTCTTCTAGGTCACTAATTCGTTCTTCTGCCTCATCTAGATTAGATTGGATCTCATTGATAGCATTTTTAAGTTTTCCCAGTTCAGCTTTCATTTCCTCCCTTAGAGGCTCTGTGTTGCCATTAATTGATTTCTCCGTTCTAGCTATTGTCTTCACAATTGCTACCCTGAATTCCATTTTCGACATCTTGGTTATATCTGTATCCATTTGTAAATCTGTGGCAGAAGTCACAGTCTCTGAGTCTTTCCTATTTTGGGGGTTCCTCCTCCTAGTCATTCTGTTGAGGGGTGGTTGAGGGAATGTACAGAGTCCAAATTATTGACCATAACCCAAGCAAGATGCACCTGTTTTATAGGGACCTTAGGGTTGTCAGCCTCTTGTTCTCCCAGCCTGTCTTCTGGGGGTGGGGCCTGCCACACTGTTACTCAGGCAACCCTGTTTGGGCAGAGTTGCCTTGCCCCCTGTGGGGGAGGATGGGCTCAGTGAAAACCGGTTTTGGGGGGCTTTTGTTTCCTGGCGCTTTCCCTGATGGTTTTCCACATCTCTTCCGAGAGTCAGAGCAGAAGAGACCATTTCCAACCCTCTGCCTCAGAGCAGAGAGATTGCGGCCCATTCTTCAGTGAGCTCTCCAGGCCACACTATCTCCGTTTCTGTCTATGCTGCTAAAAACTGCAGCATCATGGGTTGTGCTCCCCTCAGCATCATTCTCAGTCCTCGCCTCCAGGTTGGGGCATGTCTCTGCCCTTTGTGATTCTAAAACCTCCAGCCGCCCCCAGATCACACGTGCAGCCCCACCACTCCAGGTTTCAGTCTAGGGGGCTGCCCTGAAATCCTTTCCCCACCACTACCGGTCTGTGTGTCTGTGCCCTGTCCCCAGTGCAGGAGGCTATCACTCACCATCAGTGCAGAATCCCAACGGCTCCTTCCCCCTTCCATTTATCTCCTGCTATCTGCCTGCAGAATCACAGCTCACTGCTTCATACCTCAAAACCATCTGCCTGCAATATTCTGTTTGTAGAGATCCAGATATATCTTCTTACAACTCAGGCTGATTTCATGGGTGTTCAGAGTGGTCTGTTGGATATCCAGCTCAATGCAAGGGACCAGTTGGACTAGGGTCCCCTACTCCTCCACCATCTTTTCCCCCTCCAAACACAGAATGTTTATTTTATGTTATGTTAATCACCATACATTACATCATTAGTTTTTGATGTAGTGTACCATGATTCATTGTGTTCGTATACCACCCGATGCTCCATTCAATACGTGCCCTCTTTAATACCCATCACCAGGCTAATCCATCTCCCCACCCCCCTCCCCTCTAGAACCCTCAGTTTGTTTCTCAGAGTCCACAGTCTCTCATGGTTCATCTCCCCCTCTGATTTCCCCCCCTTCATTTTTCCCTTCCTACTATCTTTTTTTTTTTTTAACGTATAATGTATTTGTTTCAGAGGTACAGGTCTGTGATTCAACAGTCCTACATAATTCACAGCACTTACCACAGCACATACCCTCCCCAATGTCTATCACCCAGCCACCCCATCCCTCCCACCCCCACCACTCCAGCAACCCTCAGTTTGTTTCCTGAGATTAAGAATTCCTCATATCAGTGAGGTCATATGATACATGTCCTTCTCTGATTGACTTATTTCACTCCGCATAACACCCTCCAGTTCCATCCACGTCATTGCAAATGGCAAGATTGCATTCCTTTTGATGGCTGCGTAATATTCCATTGTGTGTGTGTGTGTGTGTGTGTGTGTGTGTGTGTGTGTGTGTGTATACCACATCTTCTTTATCTATTCATCTGTTGATGGACATTTGGCTCTTTCCATAGTTTGGCTATTGTGGACATTGCTGCTATAAACATCAGGCTGCTTGTACCCCTTCGGATCACTACATTTGTATCTTTGGGGTAAATACCCAGTAGTGCAATTGCTGGGTCATATGGTAGCTCTATTTTCAACTTTTTGAGGAACCTCCATACTGTTTTCCAGAGTGGCTGCATCATTTTGCATTCCCACCAACAGTGTAGGAGGGTTCCCCTTTCTCCACATCCCCACCAACATCTGTCATTTCCTGACTTGTTAATTTTAGCCATTCTGACTGGGTGAGGTGGTATCTCACTGAGGTTTTGATTTGTATTTCCCTGATGCTGAGCAATGTTGAGCACTTTTTCATGTGTCTGTTGGCCATTTGGGTGTCTTCTTTGGAAAAATGTCTGCTCATGTCTTCTGCCCATTTCTTGATTGGATTACTTGTTCTTTGGGTGTTGAGTTTCATAAGTTCTTTATAGATTTTGGATACTAGCCCTTTATCTGTTATGTCATTTACAAATATCTTCTCCCATTCTGTCGGTTGTCTTTTGGTTTTGTTGACTGTTTCCTTTGCTGTGTAAAAGCTTTTTATCGATGATGAAGTCCCAATAGTTCATTTTTGCCCTTGCTTCCCTTGCCTTTGGCAATGTTTCTAGGAAGGAGTTGCTGTGGCTCAAGTTGAAGAGGTTGCTGCCTGTGTTCTCCTTTAGGATTTTGATGGACTCCTGTCTCACATTTAGGTCGTTCATCCATTTTGAGTCTATTTTTCTGTGTGGTGTAAGGGAATGGTCCAGTTTCATTCCTCTGCATGTGGCTGTCCAATTTTCCCAACACCGTTTGTTGAAGAGACTGTCTTTTTTCCACTGGACATTCTTTCCTGCTTTGTCGAAGACTAGTTGATCATAGAGTTGAGGGTCCATTTCTGGGCTCTCTATTCTGTTCCATTCTATGTGTCTGTTTTTGTGGCTGTACCATACTGTCTTGATGATTACAGCTTTGTAATAGAGCTTGAAGTCTGGAATTGTGATGCCACCAGCTTTGCTTTTCTTTTTCAACATTCCTCTGGCTATTCGGGGTCTTTTCTGGTTCCATACAAATTTTAGGATTATTTGTTCCATTTCTTTGAAAAAACTTGATGGTATTTTGATAGGGATTGCCTTCAATGTGTAGATTGCTCTAGGTAGCATTGACATCTTCACAATATTTGTTCTTCCAATTCATGAGCATGGAACATTTTTCCATTTCTTTAACACAGAATCTTTTGATTGTTAGTCTATAATACCTCCACATGTTCTAAAATAAGTACCTCTGAAATAATCATTGGCACCATCTTATTTGTGAAGATATTCAACTTTACAAGGTATTTGTTATTTTATTTTATTGTATTCCATACAATGCAGATACTTTAATGGTGGACATACTATTCAGAATAGTCTCCCCAAATCAGATATTTCTTTAAAAATTTTTTCACATAGGATTGTTAAAATTAGAGTTTTTAAACTAATTGACTTTCTATTGTTATTTATTTGTCTTTCGGGCTACTCTTTTAACAATTACTGCCTAATATAAAATCTTTTAAATGAGGATCATAGTGTCAAGTTTAAAATTTATTTTTTCATTCAGTAATTTGATGAATGTTTTGAGAGATTGCTATATGTGGACTCTATTTTAGGCAATAATATAGTGGTGCATAAAATGCTCTTCCTGCCCTATTACAACCTCTAAGTTAAGAAAAGTCTGAACTAAATGTATTCATCTATATTGACATATCTTCCTTCATACCTCATGTTTAGAGAGCCATTAATTTAATTATTATTTTTCCCCAAGCCCACTAAATTATAAGTTCAATGAGGCAAATATCTTGTTTGTTTTATTCAGTTTTGTATCTTCAGTACTTATAACCGTGCCTGACCTGAAGCAGAAACTCAAAAAATATTTGTTGAATGAGATAATGAATACCACTATATGTGGTTCTCACTTTATGGTCATAAAGTCAAGATAATTTTAATTTTGATTGCTGGATGGGTTATTGGTTATTCACTTTACAATCTAATATAATAAGGAGATTGATTAGTAGATAAGGGAATGGACAAATGAGAAGATATATGATGAAGTTACTACAGTAAAATACTAATTGTAGAATCTATGTGGTGGATTTGATGGTGTTGGTGGTAAAGTTCCTTCAACTTTTTTGTATGCTTGTAAATTTTTATAACAAAATATTGGGGAAATGTTATGCAAATAAAAAGCTAGTCAAGCAGCAAAAAACAGTTAATAGAGATCTATTTCATAGAGGTTCTTTTGTTTGTTTGGAGGGACAGTTAAAAGGAATAAAAGAGTCACTGCCAAGTGTTTGTTAATTTGGGAGATTCTGTAGTGGAAAAATCTAGTTAAAGTTGTTCATCTCAAGACACCATTAATTGTGAACCATTTTTATTAAGATATTTTATCAGAGGAATTTTCTTCTGTCCTTCATAAACTTTGTAAATACTGGGAAGCCAGCTGCATGTTTAACTCTTCAGCTTTTGACAAGAAATATCAGGCATTCAAGAATACTGCTATTCTTTTCAACCTATAAGGAATGGGAATCAGTTTTGAAAGTTTCAATTTCACCAAATTTGGACTTATCTTTGTCTTGAATTTGAGAGTTTGTGCCCTGATGTAAAGGGTATTGAATCACATAGTTTGTGGCTAGGAAATTTAACTTTTTTTTTAGATTGTGTCATAACCAATGCATCATCACAGTTGGTAATCTTCAAAACACTGACGCATTTTTCTACATGCTGTTCCCAAATGTGCTGGACCAGCTGTTGAGAGTCATGCCATCCAATCGCCTGGAAGACCTCTTCTTGGACCACAAATCACCTAACATAGTATCCTTCTTTGTTCTAATAAAGAATGGAAAATCAAAGCAAGCTACTGTGGTTTATTACTCATGTTTTCTCTGTTAAGCATGGGCTGTGGGAATCACTGCATCCACATTAGGCAGCCTTGGCATTCTAGGTAAGCACTATAACAGACAAGCAAATGAGTTTAATATTCACGGCTATGAAAGTGATTTTATGAATGTTTGATTCTTGAAATTTTTGATTGTGTGTGTGTGTGTGTGTGTGTGTGTGTGTGTGTGTGTTCTTTGTCATTTTCCCAGTGAAAATTGCCCTGACACTGTTCTCAATGTTAATGTATTCCTGCTTACATTTGACTTTGGAATATGTTACGGCTAATTATCATTACACAGGATGAAAGATCAGAGCCCTGAGTGAGGCGCTTGGGTTTAGGAACAAAGGGAGGCCAATTCAGCGTCTTGGCTCTAGGCCCAACAATTGTAATCAAACATCTTGAAACTGGTGGGGTCTTTGCATCCATTTTTTTTTCTTTTTCTCCCTCAGTTTTTGAAAGGGGGTAGGGGAATGGGGTTAAGGGTTTGAAGGGGCTGAATTTTCCCCTTGAACATGATGTCAATATGTTGGCATGTCTCCTTTTATTAAGATGCCATCCAACTGATAACAAGTCCTGCTGTGTTTTACCAACATAAAAAATTAGACTGGAGACCGAGGAGCGGCAGGTGGCTTTTGGCACCAAGAAATAATCACACTTGATGTGGAAAGTAAAGTAAAAGGAGCCATCTGTTCACTGCAGGAGGACGTGAAAAATCACATTAACATATTGTCACTAACATCATGAAATACACAGTTAATAATAAATTTAGTTATCATGGCAAGTCGTGTTGGATACTTACTCTGAAAATGCAGAATGTGAAAGATGCTCTTTCTTGCCCACCCCCATCTTTTTAATTTTTTTTGGAAAAAAAAAATACAGCCGTTAAATCGTTCCTTGTGTGTGTGTGTGTGTGTGTGTGTGTGTGTGTGTGTGTGTGTGTGTTTGTGGTAGGGTTGGGGGAGGAAAGTGTTTCATTTTAAAGCCTGGCTGTGGTTCATTGTTGCTGACTAAGTGAGCAGAAGAACCTCTCAGGCAGATGGAATGAATGACTTTTTTGATTCCATCCGCTATCATCCACCATGTTACTCTATAGCTTCTTACCTGGATAGAGGAAAAGAGATGTAGGAGAGGAAAAGTTTGTTTCAGTGATGTCCCTTGTACAAGACCCAGAGCATACAAACCCTTTTATGAAAGTCTTGTGGGTGGCAGAGCACAGCCACAGAAAAGAATCGGAGGCTGTGGCCTTTTCTTGAATGTCTAGTAAGCATCTGAATCTGCTTTTAGTTAGTGAAGTGTTCCTGCCACACATTTCCTAGTGGATTTTGTGTGAGATGCCTGCACATACTCTTCAAGAGAACAAATGTGTTAAAGCAATGTGATAGGAACGTTCTCTTGCACTTTTTGTGTGTGTGCATGCATGTATTGTTTATATATGTTAAAAAAGAAGCTACAGAGGCTGAAGGTCAAATTGAACTTGGAAAAATGGGAGTTATTGTTGCTAACTGATTATTAGAGGCATGTTTGCACACCTTTTACTGTAACAGTGTGCTATCTAGTTTCTTACAGTCATTGCTTAATATCACTATAAATTTGTGACTTGAACACATTATTGGTATTATTAATATCAAGATCTCAATCTCACTGTTTACAAAATTACAGTTGTCATATAATAGAATCCTTATTTATTTATTTTGTTTGTTTCAACTTTTTATTTAAATTCTAATTAGTTAACATATAGTGTAATATTAATTTCAGGAGTAGAATTTAGTGATTCATTACTTACATATAACACTCAGTGCTCATCACAAGTGCCCTCCTAAATACCCATCCCCCATTTAGCCTATCCCTCCCATTCCCCTCCAGCAACCCTCAGTTTGTTCTCTATAGTTAAGGGTCTATTTTATGCTTTGCCTCTCTCTCTCTCTCTTTTTTTTTCCTTTCCCCTGATTCATGTTTTGTTTCTTAAATTCCACGTATGAGTGAAATCATATGGTATTGTCTCTGTCAGAATGACTTATTTCACTTAGCATAATACACTCTAGCTCCATCCACGTTGTTGTAAATGGCAAGATTTCATTCTTTTTGATGGCTGGGTAATAATCCATTGTCTCTATATACCACTTCTTCTTTATCCATTCACCCATCAATGGACATTTGGGCTCTTTCCATAATTTGGCTATTATTGATAATACTGCAAACATCAGGGTGCATGTATCCCTTTGAATCAGTTTTTTTGTATTCTTTGGGTAAATACCTAGTAGTACAATTGCTGGGTCGTAAGGTAGTTCTATTTTTAACTTTTTGAGGAACCTCCATACTGTTTTCCAGAGGACCGCAACAGTTTGCATTCCCACCAACAGTGTAAGAGGGTTCCCCTTTCTCCACATCCTTGCCAACATCTGCTGTTTCCTGTGTTGTTAAATTTATCCATTCTGACAGGTGTGAGGTGATACCTCATTATAGTTTTGATTCGTATTGCCCTGATGATGAATGATGTTGAGCATCTTTTCCTGTGTCTGTTAGCCATCTGTATGTCTTCTTTGGAAAAATGTCTCTTCATGTCTTCTGTCCATTTCTTAACTGGATTATTTGTTTTTTTGGGTGTTGAGTTTGATAAGTTCTTTTTAGATTTTGGGTACTAACCCTTTATCAGGTATGTCATTTACAAATATCTTCTCCCAATCTGAAGGTTGTCTTTTAGTTTTTTTGTGTTTCCTTCACTGAATAAGCTGATCAATAGTTATTTCCTATTTGTGGTTGTTGGTCTAAGTCCAGTCATTATCAACTTTCCCAGAGAGCAGCAATATATAGATAACTTTTTAAATATCTATATGCAATAATGTAAACAACATTAGAATAAGAATCAAGATTTTAGTTCCAGCTCTGACTTGAAATAGCTTTGTGATCTTTAACAAGGGAAATTACCTTTCAGGCCCTTTTTCTCAGGGGTAAAATTTAGGTAATCTCTAAAGAAACTTCCCCCTTGTAAAATCTAAAGTTTTTTTTTTTTTAAATGTTGTCCAGTGAAACTTGCTGTTTAGGGCTGGCAACTTTCATTCAGGCAATGACTAGACAGGTGTTTGGAGAGAGATTTGTTTTGTTGGCTGTAAGGTAGTGGTGGACTTTTTTTCTGTTACATAATGACATTCTATCACTAAGAGTGAATGCTACCATGTATTCCTGACTTCACTGTGCACTCTGCCACCTCACTCCAATCATCACTGTGTCTCATGAACATAAATGTACATTTTTTATTTTTAGAAATGTTTCTAAAAATGATACAGTTTATGTCCTCTTACTTAGATGTTCTGGATACAGAATCTACTGTCTACTGATGAAGAGCCACAGACCTGTTAATTTTCTCCAGTAGTCTTGGATCATATGCTGGTTCACTTTCCTGGATATCCTCCCCTCTCTACTATACCATCTCTTTTCTAAGGTAATTTCGGCTTATTTTCCTTCTTCAAGGAAACCTTTCCTGATCCCTTAACCTTAGATTCCTTAAATCCCTTTGCTGTATTCTACCATTGTACCTTATACTTCCCCTTTCTAACAGTCATTGCACTTGAATTAACTGTTCAGTGTATGGCATCTCTGCTGGGCTATAAGCCTTGTGAAGGCAGCCCCCTGTCTTTCTGTCGTGGTCACCACTAATGCCAGGCATATAGGGCCATTTAATAAATACCATTGTGTTGATTGACAGTTGGTTACCCTGACCACCTGTCAGGTGTGATCAGTTTTCAGGGAAAATAGAATATGTCTTTGGTACTGGCATCATCCTACAATCATCCTGAAAGTCTCAGGTCAACTTTGGGAGACTGTTCGAGAGGTTAGCATTCCTATTGGAGGCACAGGTAGAACTGAACACTGTTTTAGGATTCCTCTAGAGCAACTGGAATGTTTAAGGCATATCTAGCGTGTCTATCAAAATAGTACATGGCTCTTCCAAGGCTCTTGGGTTCATTTTTATCATAGCCTGAAAATATATTATCAAAAGGTGAACAATGTACTTAATAAATCCTCAGCTCATCCTGGAACTCATCCAGTAATTTGAATCTACCAAAGCATTTAAGTCATACCTGGAGAAACTATTCTTCAGTAGACCAGAGTCCATTATTTTACCAAATTTTATTCAGCTTGGGGGAAACATAAGTTTAATTCTGTGGAGATAAAAACTAGCCCAGAAATATGTTCTATAATATCAAGTAGGAACTATATATCTCTTCATGTGTTACTTTGCTATCATGTTTGGAATGAAATGAATTGGCCCAGTGATTAAGTATGATTTGATATGATGAAATGAGTTACTGGTGTTCTCCCAAAAGTTATTGTCAGAACAGTTATATAGACAGACTGTTATATATATATCACACAGAAATATACATGCTTAACTCATTGTATCTTTAATATTTTAATACATATTTACTAAAAAATGTTTATTAATTATAAATAATCCCAATACTAGGAGACATACTCATTGCCCTATTGTTGTATAAACTGAAAATCTAGTAAAAAACAACCAAAGGTAATGAAAACATAATCATCTTAAAAGGTAGATAAAGCTAGGAAATCATCATAATGAATGATACGCAATTATACTCTGTAAAAAGTTGCCAAATGTTTAGACTTAGGTTGGGACTATTTTGCCACAATGCATAAAAATTACCTCAGACCCTTAGAGGCAGTTGTACAAACTGACAAGCATTTGCAAAATTGACAGTCCCCCTCACCCAGTAGATATTTCATTCCCTGCATGCTGGGCTTCTTTGCAGTTGTTGAAAACCAAGGCAGATGGGCACTCCAGTCAGCCTGAGGGGACAGGAGTAACACACTTCAGAGCACCGGGTGCCATGAGATTCCTTCTTTTCATCAAACAGGCTAATAGACCCATGGAGGCCAGGAATTCAGTGATATCCTGGAGGGTCTTGCAGGTGGTCATCATTGAAGTGCCTGGTAGACTTCCTGCAGACCCCTGGTTTCACAGAGAGTGTTGAAAGTGTAACTCTTTCACTGTGACAGCCAGGCTTTGACATGAAATAGCATATTAGAGAAATGCTGATGGTTTTACAGTATGGAAAATTTGGAAGTTGATGCTGATGATGAATCCTCTCTCTCTCACTCTCGCTCTCTCTCGATGGTAAGAACACTAACATGAGATCTGCCATCTTAATGAATATTTAAGTGTATAATACAGTATTGTTATCTGTAAGTACAATGTTGTGCCTTCAATCGCTAGAACTTACTCCTCTTGCATAACTGAAATTTTGTACAGATTGAGCTGATTAGCACCTCCCCATTTCTCTCTGCCCCCAGTCCCTGGCAATCATCATTCTATTCTTTGCTTCTATGAGTTTGACTATATTTGATACCTCATATAAGTGGAATCATGCAGTATCTGTCTTTCTGTGATTGGCTCCTTTTCTTTTTTTGTTGGCTATTTCTACATAGCCTCAGTGATCCCATCTATCAGTAAGCACCCTGTGCTCTTCTTCCTCTGAACTTCTGAGGCATGCAATGGCTCTTCATTCAGTACTATCAACTTCTTTTGAATACCTGGTATTCTTTTTTTCTTTCACTATGGTGTAAGACACCTAAAGAGAGAAGATTGCTTTGGGTATTTTATAGTTCTGGTAACGCCTTCCACATAAGAATAGGAGTTCTATACTTCTGTGCTTCTCCTTTTTCCTTCCTTCCTTCGGTCAAGAAATATTTACCTAAGTATCAACTATTTCAAAGTTGCTGGGATAGCCTCTGAGATACAATTGTGAACTAGACTCACAGAATCCTTGTCTTTGTGAGTTTCTAGTGGGTAAGTCGGGCAAAAACTGAGTAAATAAAAGTAAGCTAATTGTAAATTGTAATACATGTTGAAAGGGAAGAGATGGCTAAGACTGAGTGAGTATAACCAGCGGTAGAAGAGGTGATTGGTTTTTCTCTGTTTTTCTTGTTATTTTTTTCCTGCTTTTTTCCTAGCTATTTCCTCTTCCAAGTCAAATATTCCAGATTTCTTCTTTCATCTGGGTGTATGTCCACAGAATAAGAACTGTGAAAGGCTAACCACTATTGTTATTAATTTTCTCTTCTACTATACCTCATTTGTGTGTATACTGAGCAGATTGTCCATAAATAAGGAAAGGCCATGACTTTTCAGTCACCAGATACAATGTGCCTTAGAGTACCGTACATTCAACAGATTATATATAGAATAATTCTGATTAAATTAGAATGCAAGAAATGTACTTTGCTAACACTGGAGAGTTAGACATGTTTCCAGATACTTAGTGGTACTCTTATTGTTAATATCCCCATGGCATACAGTGTTTATGAGCCAAAAGCCATACTTATAAAGCCTATAAAAAGGTTCATGATAGGCTCTGGGTAAAAATTATTATTATTCCTTAACTGATTATCCAAGTCCAAGACTGATTATACATGCCTCATAGATTTGTAGTAGTGGTCCCTGCATGTAGTTTTATAGTGGAAGTAAGTAGATACACAGGCTTACTATGTGAATTAAGCTGAAAACTATACGTGTGTTACGACTGATAAATCAAACATGGAATTCGGGCTCATGACCAAATAAGGAAAATGATTTTTTTTTTTTTAAAGATTTTATTTTTTTATTTGACAGAGAGAGAGAGATAGCAAGAGCAGGAACACAAGCAGAGGGAGTGGGAGACAGAGAAGCACGTTTCTCGATGAGCAGGGAGCCCGATGCAGGACTCGATCCCAGGACCTTGGGATCATGACCTGAGCTGAAGGCAGACATTTAACAACTGAGCCACCCAGGCGCCCCAAGGAAAATGATTCTTGAACACACATAAGCACCAGCAAAATCATCAAATAAGCTGCTTTGAGGGTCAGCTGGTTGGCTTAGTTTGTTAAGCATCCAACTCTTGATCTCAGCTCAGGTCCACACTGATCTTCAAAAATTGAGAGGGATGAAAAACTTAGAAAGAAATCATAGCTATAAACTTAGAAAATGGAATATCCATAGAGATACTGTGTTACTTTGCTCAGGCTGCCTTACACACTGGGTGGCTGAAACAACAGAAATTTATTTTCTCACCATTCTGGAGGTATTAAGTCTGAGATCAAGGTGTTGGCAGGGTCATTTACTCTCCTTGGCTTGGAAATGGCTGTATTCTCCTTTGTCTTTACATGGGCTTCTCCGTGGCTGTGTCTTAATCTTCTCTTCTTGGAAGGACACCAGTCAGATCCATTAGGACTCACCCATATGACTTCATTTTATCTTAATCACCTCTTTAAAGATATTGTCTTTAAAAAGAGAAAAAAAGATACCATCTTTAAATGCGGCCTCATTCTGACGTTCTGTGGGTTAGGACTTCTACATATGAATTTGGGGGGAACACAGTTGAATCCATAACAGATACTGAAATAACAATTCCTGAATTGTCAAAGTCAGGGCCTAACCAGGAAAGTGGAAACCACTTCAATTATTTGCAACAGAAGGAATTTAAACAAGGAATTGATTTGATTTCATAGGTGATAGAAGAGTTGCAAATTCTAAATGAGACAGTGAGGCAACCCAAGGATTAAAAAGTAGGAAACTAGGGGTGCCTGGGTGGCTCAGTTGGGGCGCCTGGGTGGCTCAGGCGCTAAGCGTCTGCCTTCAGCTCAGGTCATGATCTCAGGGCCGTGAGATGGGGCCCCGTTGGGGGGGGCGGTCCCCTGCTCAGCAGGAAGTCTGCTTGAGATTCTCTCTCTCTTCCTCTCCCTCCCCTTCTGCCCCTTTCCCAGCTCTCTCTCTCTCTCTCTCTCAAATAAATAAATAAATAAATAAAAACTTCAAAAAAATAATAAATAAAGGGCCTGGAGACACTGAAACCACAAAAGGAACAGCTGCTGCCAGAGATGGTGCTCAAGGCAAAGAGAGTGAACAATACCTTGTTTTCTCCCTTGCTCCTTCTTCCATTTTTCTGTCAGTGCCCTTTAATTGCCAAACCTAGACAGAAGTCAGCTGACAAGGGAGCCTGACAATTACAGCCTTGGGGGATTGGTCCTCCTGCTTTACAGAGAACAGGAAGAGAGCAAGAGGTGAACTGGAGGGCAAACAAGCCCAAGGAGGGCACGTATTAAAAAGAAGAGAACAAGGTGCCTGGGTGGCTCAGATGGTTAAGGATCTGTCTTCGGCTCAGGTCATGATCCCAGGGTTCTGGGATCGAGTCCTGCATCAGGCTCTCTGCTCAGCGGGGAGCCTGCTTCTCCCTCTGCCTCTCTCTCTCTCTGTCTCTTATGAATAAATAAATAAAACCTTAAAAAAAAAGAAGAGAACATTATAAAGTGATTCAAAATGGTCCCCCAAATAAACAAAGGTGAATTTACATATTTATATCCATGTTTAGTGACAGTTATAAAAATCTACCCCAAACTGGCCAAACAAGACTTACTTTATTTTATCCTTATAATTTCTTCAAAAATATTTCTCCTCTTCTCTGCCTAGAAGATCCATTCCCCCCTCCTACCCTAGATCTATGCATTTCTAATTCTAAACATTGTTAAAACCTTGTTTAAATTCTCCTTGAAGTTTCCCAAATTTTTTTTCTCCTCTTTTCTTCTCAAACCCTATTACACTGTCTATATTGGTCTCAAGGCACTAAGAGCTTTCCCATGTATATTAGCAACTATTAATATATATAGTTATATATTATTCAAGATCAGGGCTTAGGGTCTTTATATTTCATGCAGTTTTTAATACAGCCGATTACACATGATTGACTATCAATAACTATATTTAGTGAATAGTTATATGTAAGAAAACTCTTACAATATTGGCACTACTCCTACTTAATATTTTTAATCTTATTACACTCCCTACAATTTTCTCATCATCTTTACCATTTTGGATAACAAAGCTAAGAGAACACAGTATTTTTTTTTCTTTTTGATTCCTTTTTAAAGGAAGATTTATTTCATTTTATGGTTATATACATGAGAATCCTTAGCCTAGGATTCAAAAAATCATGTCCTACTTAAATATCTAAAAGCACATGAAATTTTGAATGAGTGATGCTTTTTTTTTTTCTGAATGAGTGTTTCAAGCTAATTGTCCCTCCCCCCCCACTTTATTTTGCATGGTCACTTTTGTAGATCTTGAAATAAATCTATTCCTTCCACTAACATCTATTGAATTACAAGCTATGGGCTAGGCATGCTCTAGGCATTTGAATACATCAGGAAACAAAACAGGCTATTTTTTCTTTGTATGCTAGTGAGAGTAACAATAGTATAATAAATAAATTGTAAGTTTGCTTGAGGTGATGTATAATATGAAGGAAAAAAATAAAATGAAGCTAGTAAAATTAGAAGTGCCAGGATGAGGTGCCTAGGTGGCTCAGTCAGTTAAGCATCTGCCTTCAGCTCAGATCATGATCCCAGCATCCTGGGATCGAGCCCATGTGGGGCTCCCTGCTCAGTGGGAAGTCTGCTTCTCCCTCTCCCTCTGCCATTCACTCCACTTGTGCTCTCTGGCTCTCTCCATCTCTCTGTCAAATAAATAAATAAATAAAACCTTAAAAAAAAAAAGGGCCAGGATGGAGGTATGGGCTGGTTACCATTTAAATAGGGTGGTTAGAGTCAGCCTCGTCGTGAAAGTGAAGTCAGCAATACTGGCTTCTGCAAGAGGAGCTTTCCAGGCAGAAAGAACAGGATGTAAAGGCCATAAGGTGGTAGGATGCTTAGAACGGATACTCCCAAACTTTTTAGTTTCAGGGAGCTCACAGTGTCTATTTTTTTTTCCGCAGCGTCTCTAGACCAAAAGGAATACCTCACAGCTCTGCTCATTAAGTAGTTTGTCACAAAAACTTAATGAGTATTTTTGTCCAAATAGCTTAGTAGTTGTTTGGAAAACTAACACATATATGGCAGAAAACCAGTATTTTTTTCATTCTCAAATAACCACAGTTATATATAAATGGATTATGTGTGCCTTTTGGGGACTCAACTTGGTTCAGCCGGTGGGATGTAGTTAAATTTTGGATATATTTTGAAGGTAGGGCTAGTAGGATATATTGATGGATTTGGTAAAATATGAGGAAAAGAGAAGAATCAAGGATGACTCTGAGGTTTTTGAGTTGAGGAGCTGCAAGGAAGGAGTTATCATCAAGAGAGTAAGCAGGTGTCAGGAGCTCCATTCTAGACATGTTCAATTTCAGATGTCAGTTAGACATGAAAGTAGAAATGCCAACTAGGCAGCTGGGTATTTGAGTGTGATGTTGAGAAGGGAGGCAGGGGTGGAGATGTGCTTTGGGATGATAAGAGGTATATAAATGGTATTTAAAGCTGTGGAGCTAAATGAGATGTTCTAGAGAATGAATGTGGATAGGGGAGAGAAAAGGTCCACTTCAGGATGAATGGGTTTGAAAAAAGGGAAAAACTAGAAAGTAGATTAAAAAGTTAGGGGAAAAAATTAAGAGAGTTGTGATATTTTGGAAGCTCAATGAAAAGCAGGTTATCTAGTTTGCCTAACACTGAGGAGAGGTCAATTTTTATTTAAGTAGGAGAAAATCAGGAGATCTATAGTTGTGATTTTATAGTTAGTAGTACCTAGTGAGACCCTACATTGAGTTTAAAAACAAAACAGATAATTGTTAAACCTTAAGAAAGTTAATTTAAAATAAAAGTAATCTTGATATATAAAATTTTTTTCAACAACAAAAAATATTGGCAAGTGAAATATGTTTGAGGTCCAGCGCTACTTTTGCATAGTGACTTAATACCTATCAAGTGATGCTGAATATTTGCAGAACATCTGGTAAGAGCAAGTAGCAGTTTTCTTTTCAATATGTTTTAAATGGCAATTTGATAAACCTGGAAAATTACAATTATAATTTTCATTTAAAATTGTCTTGGCAAAGAAGCTATTTTATTCATATTTGTTGTAGCTGCTTAAGTTGGTTTCCTCACTTCAAAATAAAATTCCCTTAAGTAAGTTTGATAGAAAATATGTTAAATTATATTTTATTCTAAAACAAAAACTCAACTATCTCACTTTCTTATTGAAACCTTCTATTGTCAACAGCTTTATTCTTTATTCCCAAGGTATCATTATCTGACCCCACGATGATATTTACTATTGTGATTTCTGTAGGTTCTCATAGTCAAACAGACCCCTTCTTTTCTCTCTCTTTCCTATCCAGCCCAGATCTCATGATTGTTCATCTGAACTATACTTTCACTGGCTGTATCAATCTGGGCTCAGTTAGGAAAACAGAGCCACACTAGACATTTAAAACATGTGGAATTTAATGTAAAGAATTAATGACATATGACAGATGAGCTGAAAAACCTAGCAAGGGATGGTGGAAAATTCAGAGATTAGCAAAAACACAAAGTTGCTACCATCCCCAGGGCTGAAAAGAAAGCATGAATGGGTAGTAGCAGCCCCATAGTCCAGAATCTGGGGCTTAGTGAAGGGGACTGGAACTATGGCAAGGGACATTTGGTGGGAGCTGGTGTCCTGAAGGGAGAGTATGTGCAAAGATTTGGAGGACATACAGCTGCTTCCAGAAAGACCAGTCAAAGCAGAGCAAGAGAGGTGATCAAATAGTCCTGGTGTGTCTATCATTCAATCCAGTCAGAAAAAGAGAATTATTATTATTAATTATTTAACCAAGTACACAATATTTATTAAATAAATGAGCAGGCTTGTAACTGATGTAGTGAGAAAGGTCCACTGAGCCATAGGCAGAGTCCTCAATGAGAATTCTGGAATTCCACAAATCTCAGTTCTACATGAGAATACAATCAATGGAAGCCCAAGAGGGAAGGGGATAATCCCTCTCCTGAAGATGGCTCAGGAGCAGACCCATCAGACAACTGGCCCCACTTGTGACTGATTTAGGCCACCAGCTTTTTCAAGTCAATAATGTGTCATTTCAAAGACATTGTCCCTTTTTTTGAGAAAGCTTTTGCTCTTTTTTTTGCCAGTAATCATGCTGGAGTGGATCATAGCCTGCTCAGTGTACTATATCCTGCCTGTGACAAATGCATTTCTGTCCTTGAAGTTTGTGTCATAGTTAGCCTGGTAAAAGATGGAGGAAGCTGGAGGCTCGATGCATGGTAGCTGGTCAGGGAGGGGCAGCTCTTCCAGCAGGTCCACACTGGACAGGGCATCTTCCAGGATGATAGTGACAAGAGTGGTCATGGCTGCAGTTTCCATATATTGCACAAGGTCTGTGACAGGCCCAGGGGTAAGTCAGAGGCTGCCACAGTCTCCCTCAGAGGTGCAGGATCTCTGCCCAATTGGCTCTGCACTTCCAGCCCTGGCTCTAGGCTGCTTCCTTGACCCTGCCCCTTCCCACTGTGGCTTTTCCCACACCAGTTATTTGTAACAGTAACAGTGGGAATTCAATATAGGCAATTGGTCATATACTGGAGTACTGAAATATTAAAAGAAGAACACTAAGGTAGCACAGAGGCAGTAATGAAGAAGCAACCACCACCAATCCTAGGGCTGGGGAAACAAAAGAAGAGGTTGAGAATATTGGAACCTGGGCGCTTGACACCCAGAGCTAGGGCCCAGTCTGCTACAGAGCAGGTGCTGCCTGGTTGCTGCTAGAACCTTGGGGGCTTGGAAGGGAGTCCCTGTGCACTGGGACTCAGATCTTTGGGGAGAGGATTGGAGCCAGCTATATGCCAGATCTTCAAGGAGGTGTGATGAGGCTGGTTCTGGAAGAATGGAAAAAACTGAAAACTAGGATCACTTGCTACCTGAAGTAACCACCATTGCAGGAATGAAAAACCATTGCTGAAGAAAGCAAACAGAAAGGAGCTCAGCTTCTCTCCCTTCTTCTGCCTTCCGAGTTCCTGTTAGAGTTCCGAATTTATAGAGTCCAACAGGGGTCAGCTGGCAAAAGGGAGAATTGAATTCCAGCTAAAGCATCCAGAGCAGAGTATAAGAAGGTGGGTTTGGGGCTGAGAAGATAGATTAATAATGCAGCCATTTCACACACCCCTTCTATCTTCCACCAGTGCCTCCTGCTGACTGAATGTACCTAAAGCCAGTTGACAATGGTACCTAGAAAATGTAATTCCCTAGAGAGCAAGGGAAGGGCAGGAAGTGGTCTGAAAACAACAGCCAAATGGCTGCCACATCAGTACTCTTTATTCTTTTGTACTACTGTAATCTACTCCATAGATGAGCAAAAACCCAACCCAAGAACAAAAACACTGTCTAGCCTCTGTGCTCTGTACCCAGGGGATGACAAACTGGCAAATCAAACCCACCACTTTGTTATAGACTGCAAGTTCAAAATGGTTTTTACATTTTTTAATGATTAAAATAACTAAAAAAAAAAAAAGAAAATTTCATGACATAAAAATCATGAAATTCAATTTTCAGTGTCCATAAATAAAGTTTTATTGGAACACAGCCATGATTTTTAATTTACATGTTGTATGCTTCCACACTACAAAAGCAGAGTTTAGTAGTTGTAACAGGACCACACAACCTCCAACATGTACTGTTTAGCTCATTGCAGAAAAAGTTTGCCCACTGTTTTATACCCATGAAGTGTAGCACTACTGGTAGAAATCATACAGCCAGGCTGATTAATATTCACTTTCAAGGCCCACCTGTCACTACACTTGAACTTGGTCCATTCCCTCTTGCCTTTCATTTAACATCTGGTACAGATCTTCACTTTCCTCAAATCTCTAGATCCAACACTTTACTCCAAGCCATGGGCCATGGTTCATCACTTCATTGACAAAATTGAGAAAAAAATGAAATTGTTCTTTACTTTCTGCTCAAGAGCTACAAACATATATACTTCCAAACCTGGCCTTTCCTTTTTCTAGTCTCAGAGAATGAGGTATCTCTCCTTAATTTTAAGAGTACGCATTTCACCTGTGCTCTTGATTTTACCCTATCCCACCCACTCCTTCACCATCATTCTAACTCATATCTTCAATTTTCTGTCTCCCTTCTAGAGACATTGCAGAGTTGTGGTCAGGAATATAGACTTAAATTTGTCCAACTAGGCTCCGATTCTACCTCCACTACTTACTAATTCTGTAACCATTAACAATTTCTCTTAATCTGTATTACCCTCAGCATGCTCCTTTGTAAAAATTGTTCACAGAATTATTGTAAGCATTGACTAAAATGGTACGTGTTAACCCTTAGTGTTGTGCCTGTCATATAATGTGTTTAATACATTTTAGCTATTTTCAAAATACCACTAAATTTTTGCTACTACCACTCCCACCTCTAAAAATACTCATCCTCTTTCACCTAAAAAGAAAGAAAACAAAACAAAACAAAAAACTAGCCTTCAATCCTATGCTGCCTTCTGTTACCACTGTCTTTAACTTCCCTTTTTCATTCAAATCACCCCCAGTAGTCTGTCCCTATTGTCTCACCATTTTACTCTTTTTTTATTCACTCTTTAAAGCATTGCAATTTGTTCTCCTTTAGTCTTCTAAAATTGCTCTTGAAAATATCAACAATGATATCCCAATTCACAAATACACCTATACTTCCCGTCTTTATATTATTTCATCTCTCTGCAGCACTCAATCTTGTTTATCATTCACTCTTTTTGGAAATTTTACAACCCCCACCTTTCAAATCATTGGTTTTCTGATTTCTCAGCTGTTTTTCTCTCTCCCAGGTCTTTCTTCCTCTGTCCATGCTTTAGGTCTTCTCTGTCCTTACTGCTCCTGTCATATCATGTACTTATGGGGCGGTTTTTCCAGTCGCAAGGGTTCAAGCTGATATCCATATGCATATAAAGCTGTAACTACAACCTAGATCTTTTTCGAGCCCAAGAATAGTATAGCTGGCTGCCTATTGTACATTTACATTCATATCAGTATGACCCACTTCTACGTTCAGTATGTCCAAAAATGCATGTTTTTCTTTAATAAACCTGATTCTTCTCCTTTATTTTTTGATACCATCCTTGGCTATGATCACTCAAATATAGAACTCTGAGTTATTTTTGACTCTTCTCTTTCCCTTACACTCCAAATGCAATGAATCTCCAAGTTCAGCCGATTTTCACTCTTAAATATCTCACACTATTCTCTAAGGTGAGGACTCTCACCCTAGAGGTCTCCTGTTTAACCCTCACCATCTCCAAACTCTGCTGCAATGACAGCCTCCAATTGAAGGCCTCTGTACCTTCAATTTTGTCTACATCAAATCCAAATTCCACACAACAGCCAGCAATATCTCTATGTATATCTGTTGAGGGAGCAAAAGGCTGGCTGAGGACAAAGCAGAAACTGGCACTCTACAACCCCCACCCCCATGTGGTATGTGTGACATTCCTCAGGCACTCCTGGCTGCCCTAAAGGAAAAACAAACTGATAGAGATCACAGTCTTGCAGGACAGGAGTCTCCCTCAGTTTACAAAAGTCTTAGCAATTTACAAGGACAAAGCATTTCTATCAATGGCCTAGCTTCCAGAAGGGAATGTAGATACACTTAAATGCCCTTATAAGCTGCAGCCCATTGACAGATAACTGAAGCCGGCAAAGTGTAATGTTTCTCCAGGAAGCTCCCAACTATATTACTGTTAATGCCTTACTAGAGTAAACAACCTTAACCTGACAATGGCAAGGCCTCCGTATCTGGCAGGTCCTCTTTAGCATATGAAAGTTCTTTGGAAACCTCCCTTTTTCCTCACCTCCCGCAACCCCACAGTATATCATCAGCCACCCCTCACAACCCCGGGGCAGCAGCCCTTTCTGCCCCTGGGTCCTGTTCCCGTGCTTTACGAAACCACCATTTTGCTCCAAAGACGTCTCAAGAATTCCTTCTCGGTCGTCGGCTCCGGACTCCACCCCACTGAACCTCACCTATATTCCAAAACTCCATCATATCTGAGTATGCTAAAGTCCCTTAAAGACTCCTCAGCAAGTGTATGTTAACCTCTAAGCTTTTTCACTTCCGATAAAACATCCTCTGCAGGAGCGCCTGGGTGGCTCAGTTGGTTCAGCGCCTGCCTCGGGCTCGGCCTGGAGTCTTGGGATTGAGCCCCGAGTCGGGCTCCTGCTCAGCGGGAGTCGGGAGTCTGTTTCTCCCTCTCCTCCCCACTTATGCTCTCTTGCTATCTGTCTCTGACTCTCTCTCACAAATAAATAAATCTTAAAAAAAAATCCTCTGCATTGGGGAAACTGTCTTCCTCTTTAGCCTCATTTCCTGCTCCTCCAAAATCATATTTTGTATTTCTGCAAGACTGAATTGACAGTTGAGAAAGAAATACAGGCTCTTCAAACTCTTCTTTTCTGGGCTTTGCTCATGCTGTCTTTTGTGACATCCTTCCTCCAATCCTTTACGTAACCAGGTGCTTCTGCATCAGAATCAGCTAAGGAGCTCTGCCCTGTAGTTCTCCCAAGGCTAGATTAGGCTCTTCTATGTTTCCTTCTAACCATTGCATTTTCTGTTGCATTTTTATATGGCATAGTGTTTGGAAATGAGTTGGCATTTCATGTTATTTAATTTGTGTGTGTGTGTGTGTGTGTGTGTGTGTGTGTGTAAGGGGAAGAATTATCTAAGAGTTTATTCAACACCTAATTGTTATTTAAGTGTTGCTGACAAGGTAAAGTGCTAAGTGCTGGGATTCACAGGGATCAATAAGATATACATCTGCCTTTCAAGGGCAGGTGATCAAGTAGGAGCAATGAGGCAAACAGAGTTAACTAGTCTACAAGCCAGAGCAAGGTAGAAAGTGCTAAGTGCAAAACAGCCCTGAAGATTAAGTATTGAAAGAGCTCATGTGAGATAGTGATTGCTTTCGTAAGATGTATTTTGCCAGATATTCGAAGCACTAACCCAAATATTTTGACATTATATCAATTTGATTTGAGAGCTATGATTTATAATCTTATTGCAGTTAAAACTTCAGTGCAAATACAGCTTGTGTTGCACAACCCCACGCCCATTGTTTGACCAGTTGTGCCTTGGACTGAATTTCTTTGCCATCTCTAGTTCCCTTCTGCTCCACAAACCCTTGCCCAGTATGCATTGGCAAATCTTAACTATTTCTTCAATTTCACTTTTTTCTCCAAGAATTTGACAAAAGCAATAAGAAAACAAAAACATAAATGCCATTTTCAACAAGGAATTAGGAGGGGACAGAATGAGAAAAGAGAGGATGTCTGGCAGTGGCCAAGGTGCCCAGTTAAAAAAAAAATCACAATAATAATACAGTTCCATGAAATATGTCATGTCGGGACAATTGCCTCCGTTTGATGGAAGACGAAACTGAGTCTCACAGTTGTGAAATAACTTGGCTTAGGTTCACATAGCCAGTATCTTCAAAGCTGAACCTAGTACCACAAAGCAGAAATAGAAAAGGAAGAAGGGAAAAAAATACAACAAAAGATTGGTCCCTAGCTCTAGTCATGAGAAATCCTTCTTATGCAAAATATTGAGAGGGTTTATAGGGGTATTTAAAATAATTAACTTTATGTTTGATGTGTGTTTGCATATATAAAATTAGAAACAGAAAATATAAAGGCTGTTTTAATTTAGACATGACTTTGGCAATATTTCAGAGATTGATATTCAACCTCTCTCCCTATGCGCATGTACCGTCCCCCAACTTCCCCCACTCCAATTTTGGCCCAGCCCACCTTTGCCACTGTATATCACACTGCCTTGGGCAAAATTTCACCAATCGTGCACTCTAGACTACTCCCTGTTTGTGATGCGCACAGTAATCTTCCACCTCCATGCCCTGGTTGCTACCATTCCTTTGGCCTAAAATTCTGTTCTGTACACAGTTCACATTTGGACTCTAAATACCTTTTGCAGTTTTGAATTCTAGATTACACATCAACTTCTATAGAAGGACTTCCCTGATCTCTAACTGGAAATATTTTCTCTTTCCTCTACACCTAGACCATAACAATAACAACTAACATTTGAATAGTGTAAAGACTCTAAGTTTAGGTGACACTTTCAAGTACACCATCCTGTAAAATATGGCTCACAAATTATCTTGTGAACAGGCATCCTAAGATCCATTTTATGGTAAGAACTTGAGGGTCAAACTTACTGACACTTCCTTAGACATAGACCAGAGGTGGGCCTGTCATGAGCCCTATACTCTGAGACCCTAGTCTGGCCTTCATCTGGCTGTGCTCCTCCCAAGGGGTGAGGAATGTACCAAGCTAAAAGGAACTCTGGAATTTCTTGCCTGTATATCCTGGAGCCCA
Organism: Zalophus californianus; assembly: GCF_009762305.2. Lineage (NCBI taxonomy): Eukaryota > Metazoa > Chordata > Mammalia > Carnivora > Otariidae > Zalophus > Zalophus californianus. Next base: position 63,844,259 of record NC_045596.1, read on the forward strand.
CCCACAGCTCAGACCTGCTTAGAAAGGCCTGCTTGCGCCTTGTTCGCTGGCTCTGTCCTCTTCAGGGCAGACAGGACAGTTGGTATGTACTCCCATTAGCCAGGTGTGGCCCAGGGACAGCTGTTTTCAAGGAAGATAAACTGGTGTTGGACATGGACCAGGAGTTCATACCTGTGAGTTGAGTCTCTCACATTTTGTGTGGGAACTAAGCATGGGTAGTGAATGTGCTATCGACTGGTATCCAGAGGTTAATTTTCCCCATGCCTCTGTGCTCTAGAGGGAAAACTGAGGAGTCTGAGAATTCTTAATTTGAACCTGGGCTTCCAGGTGGTTATAATGTGTATTTGTCAATGTGGGATAAGGTAGATCATATGTTATTTCAATTTGTTAATTTGTAATTTTAATTATTTAGACATATGGTATGGGTTTGCATTTGTTCTTTTGCCCTTAGTTCCATAATCTTAAGGACAGGCCTTTGCCCCAGGTCACCCATCAGTCAGAGACAGAACCAAGACTATCCAGGTGTTTCATGTTTCACTATGATGTTTCCATTACACCAGTGTTTCCCAAATTTAACTGATCATAGGAATCATTAAGGTGCTGGAAGCTGGCTGAAGCACAGATTCCAAGTTCCTCCTTCAGAGAGTCCAACTTAGTGGTTTGGGTTAGTGCCTAAGAATTCAACAAAAGTCTCCAGGAGAATTTTATGCTTGGGCAAGTCTGGGAAATACCATCCTACTCAATCAATAATCAGGCACTGATTACTTATATGGTACAATAGTCAACATTACTATAATCACCCATTGTACCATTTAGATGGTACATATAATAAACCTTTTATTGAAAACATTTGGATGCATGTTTTATTTTTCCTAATAGATATTTATCTTCCTGACTGAAGGAACAATTTCATGTACAACTTTTTATCTTGTATAGCATCTCCCATAGTACTTTTTTACATTATAGGTGTAGTAAACATTTATTGGATAAAAGATTAATGCTTGGAATTCTTTTGTGTAGTATCTCTTAATAGTGTATATGTAAGTGGTATAATTTTTATGTCTTATTATACAGAGGCTATAAAAATTAAGAAGGTTGTCCTTATTCGTGTTATCTTATACGTATTTCTATTAAAGTTTCATGTTATAATGAATGGCTGTTCCATTAGCTGTGAATTTTTTGAGGTCAAGTGTTCCATTTTTATTTCTTCATGACCTAGTATGGTGGACATGGAGATGCACTACTGAGATCTCTCTTAAATTAAGGACTTGTTTTCCCATCTATCCCAGTCACAGTTGGAGCATAAAAATCTGACCATTTCAGCTCATGGTATAACAATTTCCATGGGCTGCATATACTTCAGAGTTCTCTATGATGTTGGTCAAGACTTTGTTGGGCCTGCACTGAGGTTGAACTTCTCCTTCTGCCCAATTCTGTTTCCTCCTCCTTCTTTCCAGCTATGTCAAGTCCTAGTAAATATCTGATACACCAAACAATATCTCAGCCTCCGTCTCCAGAGAATCATGCCTGTGTCATCTACCCTATTGGAGAATCAATAAATATTCATTGAATATATAGAAGATACATAATAACAATAATAGCCAACATATAAAATGCTTACTATGGGCCAGGCACTATTCTAAGTACCTTGTACATATTATACATGCATCACTGAAGCAAGTACTATTAATATCCCTATTTTACAGATGAGGAAACTGAGGCACAGATAGGTTATAACTCGTTCAGTGTCACATACCTGGGGAGTGGAGCTTATATTAGAGCCCAGGCAATCTGGTTTCAGAGCCTGTGTTCTTAATCACCAGACTAAAACGATTCTCCAAGGAGATTTTATTAATATTCACTGGCTCAATGAATAAAAATATATTTCTGTGGTATAAGTAGTCAGTTAATATACTATTGATTCATTTATGCTTTGGGGTATCTGAAAATAGAGATGTTATTACTAGATTCTACTAAACTTGTTTTTATTCTTCAGAACAAAGTTTAGAAAAAGGAATAAGAGAGATTTTTAAATTTACCTATTGGACGATATTCTTGATTTTTCCTCCTATATTTGGGAGAAAGTTTATGATTATTTTCATGTTCTGGTTTCATCATTTTATTGTGATGATAGCCAGTCTTTTGTGTAAGACCTCTTTTTTGGAAATTACTTGGAAAAGACGATATCTTGGCCTGTGACTTATTGTTCTTAGCTGTGGGCTGACTTCTCTGTGGTCCTTGCTTCTCCTCGGCCCTTAGCCCAACCCTGGCCTGCGCTGAAAGGATATAATAAGGTAGTCTTTGCAGTGGCACACTGACAAAGCTGGAGTTAATTCAGGGGTGAAATTTGTTCCCATTTTCCATGTGTGGGTTGCTACCTTGGGCCTCATTTTGTGGCTTACTTGCTGCATATCCCCACTTCTTCAGTCATCGGGCTCCTGTCTTGTCCCAGTTCTTATAGGGATTGTATTTCCTGGTCAGAGTGTCTGGTTCCCACTTGCCATTTGTATATGACTGCTGCTGTCTGCTTGGATGGTCACAGCTAGGAGAACCTAGAATCTCATGCTTGGCAGAGATTCTACCTAGTTTTTACTATATTTTGGAACTTTTGCTAAAGGTATTCAACCAATTTCCTTTTGCCCTTCTGTCTATTAACTGATCTTCTAGTATCCTTCCTGCTTTATATTTTCATTTGTCTGATGCTACAATGACTGATCCCAGTTTTTCTTCATTGTTTATATTCTTGTTTGTTAACTGATTCTATAGTCCATTGGGAGAGATTAATTCTGGCCTTATTTTATCTAACTCAATATCTCATTGTCTGAGTCTCAGTTATATTGATCTTATAGTCACTGATCTTAGAGTGGCCTTTCAAGTTATTACAAATGAAATTCTTGCAGAAAATTGATCTGAAGACAGAAAACTCCTTTTTTGGATGATAGTTCACTATCAGGCCTGTATTATTTAAATAATTGTCCTACTGTTTCATTGACATTGCCAAAATATCAGGTAGCAAAACATAAGTAATTTCACTTCATTTTCCTCAAATCTTAGTAGTAAATTATTTATTGGCAAATATTTATTGAATGGCCACTATGGGCCAGGCACCAGTCTGGGCAGGGCTAGGTTCCAGGTGCAAGGAATGAAATGTTTTTGCATCTGCATTTCTTAGTTTTCACATGCCTGTACTTTTTAGCCAAAACTAATGATAACTCTACAAAGATGCTAAGAGAAACATTATTCTTATCACAAAAATGAATTAACAGAGGCTTAGAGTAGTTCTAATGACTTGTTCAAGTTCAAACTGCAGAATAGCACTGAGATTAAGACTTCAAACATCCTATCAGTCTTCTTTCCACTAAGCACATTAGAAATTAGATATTAAGAGATTAAAACCCATAGGGAGGGGTGCCTTGGTGGCACAGTCAGTTAAGCATGACTCTTGGTTTCTGCTCAGGCCATGATCTCAAGGTTGTGAGATCAAGCCCTGTGCTGGGCTCCAGGCTCAGCCTGGAGTCTGCTTTTCCCTCTCTCTCCCTCTCTATCCCTCCCCGCACACCTCACGCTCAGTGCTTACACTCTCTCTCAAATAAATAAATATACTCTTTAAAAATAATAATAAAATAAAACCCATCTGGAAATGCACATGAGACACATATCATGTAGATTTTCCTACATTAAACAAATCTGATAGGGGTGCCTGGGTGGCTCAGTCGGTTAAGCGGCTGCCTTTGGCTCAGGTCATAATCCCAGGGTCCTGGGATCGAGCCCCGCATCGGGCTCCCTGCTCAGCGGGGAGCCTGCTTCTCCCTCTGCCTCTGCCTGCCTCTCTGCCTACTTGTTCTCTCTCTGTATCTCTCTGCCAAATAAGTAAATAAAATCTTTAAAAAAAAATCTGATAGAAGGAACTCTGACACATCCACAAAGCAAGTGAATGTTTGGATCATTGTCTTTTTTTCTTTTTTTTTTTTTAAGGGGTATTCTAAATTCCTTCTTTTTTTCTGAAAATGTCACGATGAACCCTTTGGAAAATTCCTCATTTCTATCATGCATCCATTACTAGATGTGTTGTCATTCAGTTCACTTGGATGGTCATTTTTTATAATGCTCTTCTTGAAGTACCTTGACAAGTAAAAAATATAAGCTATTTCACATTAAGGAGATGTACAGCTGGGAGAATCTAGCCCACTGGTATTTCTGGGATACTTACTTGAATGATACAGTAAATACAGTCAATGCATGGAGAGACACAATGTAAACTGTTACTTTGAAATGCTTGCTTTTGGCACAACTTCATCACAGGCGTTTTACAATTTACAAAGCAGTATGGAGTAATGTTGACAACTTCTGTGTTTACAAATTCACTCGTTCCTCTTTACTCAAGGCAGGGTTTTTGGTTTTGGCACCTTTTCAGATTTTCATCATTTCTTCCCAATATTTTTGCATCTCTTACTCTTTACTCTACTAGAATAGCTATTATTTTATCCCAAGCTAAATGGCCATCGTTGAGGCTATGTGACTTACAAGAGGAAATATTTATTATCCAGCTGGATCTGATGCAAGGTCCTAGTAAAATGCCTGGCTTCATTGCATTTAATGCATCAAAAGGAGGATTTTTATTTTAGCAATGACTGAAGAATGTGAAAGCATGAACTGTGATTTCAAATAATAATCTTTATTGTTTTCAATGTGAAGGACTGAGAGAGCTTTGGAAAAAAATTACTTAGTTACCTTTAAGAAAGTGAGATGTTATGAAAACAGATCTAAAGCTGTTAGCATTGCAGTGTTAAGGAATACTTTCTTTGGCAATTTTTAAGATTCCTGAGATAAATATCTCTAGGATGGTTAAGATGTTGCCACACCAATAAACTAAGCGAAGGATCAAGTGTTAATTATTACATAATTATTATCCTTACAATAAAAATATTAGCAAGAATAACAGCTAACATCTACTGTGGGCTTATTCTATGTCAGAGAATATTCTATGAGCTTCACGTGGGTTATCTCATTTAATCCTCAAAACAACTTGATAAGGCTTTCATTATCCCCATTTTACAGATATAAAAACCAGAACACAGAAAGTTTAAGTAATTTGCCCAAAGAGATACAACTAACAAATGCAAAGCTTAGGGTTTAATTCAGAAGTTTGTGCTAATTAAGTGTTAACCATGGACTATTCATTGTGTTGTAGTAATGGGTTGTTGCCCTCAGGGGTTTATATCACATAGCAGAGACAAGGTTGAAGGCAATGTAGAGCAGTGTACATTGTATAGCAGTTGCTACCGGCTTCTAAATCACAGAATGTATCCCATTTGTGTATTGGATTGTCCAACATTTTTATTTTCCCTAATTTTATATATAGGTTCCTGTAGATTATTTTACATGGACATGCCAAATATGTAGAATGACCAGTTTTAAAAGTAAATAAGACTTTCACTACTTCAATTTAAGATTTAATATAAAGTTAGAAGAAAGAATATAGTGTGGTTTTGGAACACAGGTAAGTAAATAAATGAAACAGAATAGGAGATTTCAAAATAGATGCACATATAAAGGATCAATCAATTTTTGGAAAAAATGCAAAGGGAATTTTAATTGGGAAAGAAAGCATTAACAAATGATGCTGGAACAAATGGACATTTATGTGGAAAACTCCTGGGCCAGTCTTTACACACACACAAAACATTTTGAAATGGATCATAGACTTAAATGTAAAATCCAGAATCATAAAGCCTCTAGAATAAAACATAATATAATATATTCACAACTCCAGTGTAGACAAAAACTTCTTGGAGAAGACACAAAAAGTACACACCATAAAAGGAAAAAAATGTTATTTATTATTATTTATTACTGAGCTTTACCACAGTTAAAAATTTTTGTTCATCAAAATATACCAGTAAGTAAATGAATGTAAAAGCTTTTATTTGGGATGCATAAAGAACTTCTCTAAGTTGACAATAAAAATTTGAATAACCCAATTAAAAAATGAGCAGAAAACTTGAACACACACTTTGCAAAGAAGATATTCGAATAGCCAATAAAGGGATGAAAAAGTGCTTCCCATTATCATTTGTCAAAGAAATGCAAATTCACAATGAGATACCAGTTCATCTCCACTAGAATACCAAACTAAATGTTGTCACAAATGTGGGGGACCCGGAACTGTCATACATTGATAGTGAGAGTGTACAATATGTCTGCCCTATGATATCACAACTCTACTCTTACGTATTTATTGAAGAAATAAAACCATGTCTACAAAGGATTCACACAAGAATATTCTTATTCACAAGGTTCAAAATCAGGAAATAGCACAAATATTCATCAAAATTCTTAACTTTTCATTACAATGCACTGTCATTTCATTGAATCTGTTACTGCCAAAGAGTTTAATACAAAATACAAATGAATGCCTATTAAAAAAATGAAATACTTGTAGATTTAAACTCATAATAGTTACAAGACTACTATAGCAAAAGTGTATGCTATATCAACAATGTTCAACAGAAATTTGGGCAGTGTTGGAAATTCTGTATTCACACTGTCCAATACCAGAGGTCATTAGCCAAATGTGGCCATTGTGCACTTGGAATGGGGCTAGTGTAATCAAGAAACTGAATTTCTAAATTTATTTAAATTTAATTAATTAAAATTTAAATAATCATGGCTAGTGACTACCTATTAGATATTACAACTCTATGTACTCAACAGCAGGCTTACTCAGCCTCTGTTTCCTACATCCACTGTAGTTACAGGCTAGTTGCATGCACAGCTAACCTGTATTTTTCCTTTGATCTCACCTGCTTATGACCTGAGAGCTTCATGCATCTTCCATGCTGTGGTGTGGGCCAAAAAAACAACCAGATAGAACCCTAAGTGGACCTCTGGTGTGGCCATGTCAAATACTTTCTCCATTACCATCCAGGATCAGAAGGCATTAGCTGTCCCTAGCTATTGGAGTTTCAGATTAAACTATTTTTCTGAGAGTGCTCAGTATGTTGTCCTTGAAAGGGAGCTGTTTTCTATAACACATGTAGAAAATATTGGAGATCCTGGTTACTACTGATCATCCTTTACATTTAACCATAATGTTGGCCGCACATGCTTCTCATAAACTACCAGGTGAAATCATAGCAAGAGCTAGAACTAAGTGTAGAGGAGGTATAAGCCACCTTGCTTCATTTTATGCATCTATTAATAACAACACTTACTTTCAAACAAAATTCAGGAAAAAATGCTAACCTGGATGCATACCTGGACAAAAGATATAATCTGGGACTGTTCCATGAGAATTGAGACATATGGCCACCTAAAGGATAAGATATTATCTTGCTTCAAACAAAAATTCAATTGTGGAGAAGAATAAATAAAAACATAAGGAACTTATAATTGGAATAAAACTTCTAGAAAATTTAGAAAGCATGAAAGAGGTGAAATGCACTTAAAATCATTGCATTTTGGGGAGAAATCTGCTACTAAATTATCATCTGTTCACTCAAAACAAAGTGAAAAATTAAATTTATGTGAAATTCACAGTTGAAAATAGTTTATTTTTTGAAAGACAACAGTTTCTATTAAAAGTGCAGCCAAGTCTATTTCATCTGTGATTAAAGGCAAATTTTTGAAGTTTCTGGAAATCGGTGCAAAAAAGAAAGGATAAGAAATATTTCTACTTATAAATTCATAGTTTATTCCTGAAGTGTTCAACTTCTAAATTAAATATTTTGAATAATAAAGAGGGAAATCGTTTAAGACATAAGTTTTAATGAGATTAGTGTACCCTCAGCTTATTCAGTAATATGTAATGAAACAAGCAACTGATCCTGCAATAAAATAATAGCTGTCACATAAAACTGCCAATTAAATTGATATTTTGAGGTTTTACTTATTTTTATCACACATCTCAGTCCAACTTGCACGGTTATAAAACGCATCTTCAGCAAAAATGTCTGCATAAATTCATCTGCCTAATATGAAGGATCTGGCTTCCAATAGTACCATCAAATCAGTGGAAAATTTGATTGACTTAAAGTAAAAACGAAAAGGGAAGGTGACTGAGCATTGTATATACTTGGTCATTTACATCTTCTGGATTTAGTAGTGATGAAGATTTGTAAGGAATTGGAAGAAGTCTGAAGTGCTGTCACTATTGTTATTAAGTGGGTAGTCATGTATTTCTGGAAAAATTGGCAAGTTTATGAAATAGGTTGGTAGAGCAAAGGCCTTAAACACAGGATCCTTGACTTGTCCAAAACATGTTGTACCTATTGTGCGTTACTGGTGAAGATGGAGATCCCAGAAGTTATCAATACATGAGCACCTGTACTGAAAATTCCTCAAACACTTAAGTGGCCAGGGAAGCAATTGGTGTGTGGAATACTGATTTCCTAATTTGAAATTACCTTAGTTTAAAATTTCTTCATATTAAAGTATCATAGGAAGTCTTTGTGAAAACATTTAAAGTAAAGCAAGATGCTCGTCAGCAACCAACTCTTGGTTTTGGCTCAGGTCATAATCTCGGGGTCATGAGATGGAGCTCCATGTCAGGCTCCATGCTTAGTGGTGGGGAGTCTGCCTGAGATTTTCTCTCTCCCTCTCCCTCTGCCCCTTCCCCCTACCCCCCACTGTGCTCTCTCCCTCTCTCCAAAATAAATAAATAAATACAATCTTTAAAAAAAGTTTCTTGTTTGGGGATCTGAAAGAACCAATGATAAATTCAGAACTGTTTTTCTGAAAATAAAAAATTTTAAAAATAGATAGCTGTTTAAAGGGGAATTTTAAATTCATTTTATTAGAATAATGAAACTGTTCTTATATTTACATTTTATTCTGCTAATTTAATTATACAAAATTATTATGGCAAAATGAAATGGATTTTGGAACTACCATTTAATGGGGAAAAAAAAAAACCTGTAAATGATTTTTGGGTAAGTATGTACAAGAGTTTTAGTCTTAATATGACTTAATACGATAACTGTAAGCATAGTTTTATCATACCTATGTATATCTTAAATTTATAAAAATCTATTTAATCATCTTAGTGCTATGTTCATACTACAAAGCTTTCAAAATCATACTCTTTTCACCACTAAATTATTATATATTCCTTAGATTTGGCCTATCCCTTGCCTCACCTTTGTTCTAGTCCTGCTTCATTGCATTCATATTATGAAGTATGGGACTAAAATCAAAATTTCTTCTACTCTTAGACTCCTTCAAATGCTAACATCTGTTATTTTTATTTGAAATTTGAAACTGGTTGTTTTAATTTCAGAGCCTAGTATTTCAAATAAAATTTTATATATTAAATCCTTTTTTCCCAATAATTGGAACATCCTACATCACTAAAGAAAAAAAAATAGCTATAGGTCTATCATACCTTCCCTGAAGTGAAAAATAAAAAAAAAAAACCAAAAACTTTTTTTGATATGCACTTAGCTCTTTTTAAATTTCTAAAGCCAGCATCTCTCACCCTTTTTTTTTAAAGATAGATGATAGGTAGGTAGATAGACCGATAGATAGATAGATAGTTAGGTAGATAGAGATAATGATAGATCAGACAAAGAGAGGATGATGATGGAGGGATGGATGGTGAAAGGTAGGTTTGTGTCTTGTTTCTCTGCTTTCTTTACAAAACTCCCATTCTTCTCCACCAAAATTATCATCCATTTCATGGTATGGAGAGTGGTCACTTTCTTCAAGAGTTCCCATGAAATAAGAAACTAGTCGTTTTATAGAGAAGGTTGTCGTGGTACTTCCTGGTATGACATACCTCTACTACAATATTCCTTGAAATGTTTTATATCCCAGTACCTATTAGAATGCCTGTTGATAGTAAGACATCTCTTGTTTGTGGAACAAAAGTTGTCACTCAAATGCAGTATTCTGATGGGTCATTCATCGCCTTTATAATACTGCCATCATCCTTAACACATTCTTAATATACCTTTTATAAGTTTATCCTCCTACCTCTCACTTTTAGTTTTCTGGATGAACTTATCTTTTATTAAATGGCAATTTTGGTAACATCATCTGGTATTTGGCCAATAGAGGGAACTTTCATGAATATCTAGTCCTATCCAAGTGTTCAGATACATGCTCATTCTATGAATGAAACAGGCATTTCTATTATATTCTTTTTAAAGGAAAGTTATTCTCTATAACCTGAGTGATAAGACTCTGATAAAAAAAATGTCAAAAGATTTGTTTGATTACCCTAGGACTTAAATGGGTTGCCGGGAGAATTTGCTCTTTATCATTTAGCTCAAGAGAGAGCATGCTCTCAATGCATGCTCTCGTGCTCTCAAAACATCCTATCAAAAGACCTCGCTGAAATTAATGGCTCAGAACTGATGCTAAGATTTCAAGGATGCTGCAGTGATTTATTGAGTGGTGCCAGTCTCCGTCTTCGTTGGGTGGAGAGCACTTGTCTTCATATAACAGGGCTAATATTACTTCAAGCTGTTGTCAGTTGACTTGGTAAAATTGCTTAGATACACTCCCCATGCAGTTAGTTGGTGATGATTACCCTTAAGTATTCACAGAGCAGAAGCCCTGGGGAAACACTAATTAGCCACCTGAAAGGCAGATGATCCAGCCACACAAACAATCTCCTCAAGTCTCTGGGCTGTAATGAGGACCAAGCCCTGGTGACAAGGCCTGCTCTGTGCTGTGCTGCTGCATCAAGTTTCAGCAATTTTCAAGGAGAAAGTGATTGGAGTCAGGCCCAGGGTTGCACGGACTCTACTAATCCCCACACAGAGCCTTCGGGTGCTCTGAAGCCGCAGGAGGGAATTGGCTCTCATGAGCTAAAGGACACACTGGCATATGTTGTTAAGTCGAGGACGGGGAAATCTGTTTAAATGTTTACAGATTTAGGTATATTGAGATCCTATTGATCTTTGCATAGTTAATACCTTGTTCTCTTTCTTTTAATTAAAAAAAAAAAGCAAACAAAAACAAAAAGTAGAGTTTCACCCAAGCTGGCTGGTGACTCTGGTAAGGTCAGTTGGTAGCTTTGCTTATAGCTTTGTTTCTCCTCCACGAACAGAGCAGTAATCAGTTTGACGACACAGGAAGGATGGAGTGAGGTGTGTGAGGGTTTGACGTGTGTCAGTCCATTTGTTGTGGCTCTGCGGCATGAATGTGACTGAATTTTTGTCAGCGACAAGTACGGTTTATCAGGTCACCATAATGGAGAACTTTGGGGAACAAAAGTTAATGGGAGCAGAACAGATAACTCTCCCCTGCTCCCTGATAATCATAAAAAGTAAGGGAAAGGGGAAAAGCATGTATTCTGAAAATGATTGCTGGAGGGGTGTTGGGACTTTCTCGGTCTCTCAGTTCTTGAGAAAGCATTGGGGCATCCTCTGGCTCAAAACTGAACTCTGAAGCAGAAAAGCAGGAGGAAGGACTATGCACACCCACTGATGCCTGAAATAAACTTGGATCTTTGATTTACAGGAAACCAAGGGAAATGTCACATCCACATGGGGAAAGAGTGATTTCCAACTGCTTGGAACATGGTGGCCTTCATCTACTGATTGCTATTTCTAATGTGGGCTTTTGTTGGCTCCACAGCAAATATGATTCACTTGTTAATTTTTTCTTGAAGTCCCAGAAAATATGGCATGTGAAGACTAAATATGAGGAAGATTTTTCTGTTTTGTTTTTTTTGGTTCCACAAAATTTTTGAAGATTATATATAATCTATATCAAACATTGAGAATGACCATGTTTTGGGTATTATGTTAGAAGTAGCTGGATTATACATGAAATATTGATATATTTAAAGGATTTGGGTTAGAGTTGCTATAATTTAAGGGGAAGATGTAACAGAAAAACAGAATAGCATAGGCACAAAATGAAAGTACTCAGTTTTTGTTAATGAAAAGTAACGGAGAGAAAATGATTTTTAGATAGGTATTTACCTACATCACAGAGCAAATAATATTTTGGTGAGTAAAATCCTCTTGTCTTATTAAGAAAATGAATAGTTAAAACTTAGCAGTCATCCTTTGTTGGAGCTTTGCAGAAAATCAAGTTCTTGAGAGTGTGTGGAAGTTTTATGCAGAGCATGTGGGTCAAGTTCCCGTAATGCCAAATCTTCTCAGGACATCTTACTCTCACCTACATTTTTTGGCTGTGCTATCTCAATTTAAAAAATTTTATATAGTGGATATATCACTCATAGATAAAATATTTTCTAATTTTGATATATATTTTATAATAATAAAGTCAAACCAATTTTATTCAAACAGAGCATTCAAATCTGATTTTCTCACACATCTGCAAAATATAACTCGAAAAAAGTTCTTCAGGGCACTTTGAAAAAAAATTGTACTGCACACAGTTAAACAGGTAAGGAAGACTTTATTTAAGACTTCTGCAATAGGGATCGAGACCAGTGCAGTAGGAGAGAGAGAGAGAGACTGAGCTCAACTCCATTGAAACAAAAGGCAGATGAGTTTTTAAGCACTGGGATGAGTTAGTGGGAAAGTTCTGGAGAATGTTAAAGGGGTGTTGGGTCACTTTGATTAGGCCATCTGTGCTTATCGAAGTTTGGTTCCTATCCTCCTGCAGAGAATGGGAGATGAGGGGCTCTATCTTTACATTTCAAAGAGATAGCCCCCCACCCCCCCAACCCACCCCCTCACACACCGCCCCCCCCCCCCCCCGCCAAATCCTTGAGAAAGACATTCTTGGGTTATAAAACTGCCAAGAGACTGGGAGAGGATCTATGTCTCAAAAGGAAAGAGAAACCATTTTAAAATGGCAAGTTTTCTAAAGCAAATGATCTAAGAGAGGCCAGGGACCTATAGTCAGAAAGAAATGTGTCTGGAGTTTAGTCAAGTTGAGGGGCATGTTGAGGCTGTCTTGCATCACTTGCTGATACAGCACACTATCAACAACCATAAGTATAATTTATTTTCTTCCAAACTTTGCTTCAAGACCATGAAATTTCTCATTTTCCAGTTCTCCTAGTCACCAGGTAATATGAAGCAAATAAAAGTAATAAAAGTTGACTTGAAATACTCAGAGAAATAACTTCTTTTTTTAGGATTTATTTATTTGAGAAAAAGAGAGAGAGTGAAAGAGAGAGCAAGCACTTCAGTGGGGGTGAAGCAGAGGGCGAGGGAGAGAGAGAATCTCAAGCAGACTCCCCATAGAGCGCAGAGCCTAACATGGGACTCGATCTAACCACCCTGAGATCATGACCTGAACTGAAATCAAGAGTCAGTTGCTCAACCGACTGAGCCACCCAGGTGCCCCCAGAGAAATAACTTCTGAGAAATCCGTCAGATACAATTGTTTTCTATTTTCAAGTAGAAATTGTCTTCCTTTTTTAAAAAAAAAAATTAAATCAAGAACTAATTTTTTAAATGATACCAAGACCAATTATTCAATTATACAAAGGTGATTTTTTTATACAAAGGTGATTATCAAGAAAAACCTATTTAGTATTAACTTTTATCCTTGATCCTGTTTCTAACCATAACATATCCACACAAGATACTGAAGATAACTAAAGGAATGACCAATCTAAGTGTTTTCTGAATAAGTGATTAGAATCTGAGATTCTTTTACCATTTTAATGCTTTATTATTCAGAGAACTGGGGAAGTTCTTAGTCACCAGTAGCATATTCAGTTTTATGAGGTCTAATAGTAAGAGAATGGGCTACACCTTAGTTACAAAGTATAACATCATCCGGCCACAGTCAGAGTTTCTCAATCCTGTGTTTTGCAATAGCAACTAGCAGTCAAGTAGCAGATCTTAGATATTGGAGTGTAATATGATTGACTCTATTATTATTTATACTTCTAACATCTTCTTGGCTTTTCATCCCATATCATACCATTTCACTTACAACGAAAGTTAAACCAAAAGAAGTTACATGCTTTTTCTCAGGGTTTCTTTTCTAAGGAGCTTCAAGTTGGCTATGGTTACTAGGCTTACTTTTTCACCAAAGCTCATGAAGAGTAGTAGTGCTTTAACATATCACTAATAACTGTACTTCATTATATTCAGAACGGCCTCATTTCTGTCTTGTCTTGACATTTAATAACAACAACAACAGCAGCTTAGGGTGTGCATAAAAATCCTGTTTTCTTAGACCTTGTTATTGTTTCTGAAGATGCTGAAGATCTTACATTTTACATAGATCCTATGAAAGGCTTACATATCTGTGTCAGTGAGGCCTTCTTCACATAATCCTTGGACCCGACTATATTTAATTAGGCGCTTTCATTCAAATATTCAGAAAGCAGAGAGAAAAACACTTTTTTTCGGAAGGCACTGTGCTGAGCATCAAATACCTAGATCATATAAACTGTTTTAAAATGAAAACAAAAGGGCGCCTGGGTGGCTCAGTTGGTTAAGCGACTGCCTTCGGCTCAGGTCATGATCCTGGAGTCCCGGGAATTGAGTTCCGCATTGGGCTCCGAGCCTGCTTCTCCCTCTGACCCTCCCCCCTCTCATGTGCTGTCTCTCTCAAATAAATAAATAAAATCTTCAAAAAAATAAAAAAATAAAAAAAAAATGAAAACAAAAATAGTAAGGATTTAGTCGGTGCGTGCTTTTTAAAGAATATACTAGTACAATATACTGGTGTCAGGCTACGTTTCATCTATTACAACCAGAGAACTATAAGGCAAAAGTGACTATTTTTTGAAGCAAGAGATAGACTCCCACACAAAGCACTTCCCTGCTGTGCAGTACCGGATGTTGTAGGGCGGTGGTTAATTTCCTATGTCCTGCCTGTGAGAGGGTGAGTGGAATGAGTGAATCAGTGGTGATGCTCAGACTTTCCAGCCTAAGAAGTTCTTAGGCTATTTAACACGTTCCATGTAATCCACTTAATTGCACGCATAAGCTTGTCAGGAGAACTTGCCCCTAAAATGAATCAATAATGTATTCAGAGCACAGCTGGAAGACCCTGATAATGGAGTTTTCAGCTTTCCAGAGTGTATGCTGGCTGACTCGCTTGTGAGTCTTGGTGGCCTGGTCAATAATTAGGCCAATAGCTTCTGGAGTTTGATGGTCAGGATTTGACATGTGGATTCTGATTAAGCGACCGCGTGACTGAATTAGGAGTCCCGCTGCCATATATTAGAGCCTAAACTTTAATGAGGGGGGAATCTTCTGGTCTCTTCAGTTAATTTTGATACCCCTAGCCTTAATTCCAGATTAATGTCCAAATGCATAACCTAAAGGTATAAGGTGACTTTTTACATCCTGTAAAACAAATGTGTAACTATTGAGCTAACTCCCAAAAGAAAATTAGGTCAGATATTCCTTTACTACACTTATTGAGGCTGGTTTTTGTACTTTTTCATTTGTGCCATTTAAAAATGAGAGTTGTTAATAATGTTGGAATGCTTTCTGTTACTTTTTGCTTTTTCTCTCTCTGTTTCTCTGTTTCACTACATCTAATTCTAGTTGTTTTGGAATACAGAAAAACAATTTTACCTCTATGTTGGGTTATGTTGAAATTACCTCACTTTCTCTAGAAATATTTAGAAAAAAAGAACACACAATAGGATGACATTAGGAATACACAAGACCAATGTAATATAAATTCTATTTGTATATGGCCCTAATGATAATACATATCAAATATGCAAGGTAAGACAATGAGTTATACAGTTACTAAATATTCCAGATGGACTTGTATAAGGAAACAAAACTCTCGCAAAAATTGCCTTATCATTCTTGAAGTTTTTAGTTCTGCTTACACACATGTAAATTTCAATTTATTTGGGTTTATATTAAGAAAAGAAAGTCAATTAATCCACGAGTAGTTATGGAGTGTCACAGAGGACGACACCTGGTAGGTTGTTGTTCACAAGCATCGTGTGTTAGTGGCACAGACAGACATGGATACATAAATATACACATGTGTAAGTAAGTAAATAAGAGAATGTCAGATCATAAACTATATTAATATGATACATAAGTGCAGGAGGGTATGGGATTGACTTTTGACAGAAAAATCAGAGGAACCCTCTCTAAAGAGCTGACACTGTGACCTAAGATTTCAGTGGTGAGAAGCCAACCATGAAAAGATGCAGAGGAAAAGGAAGTTCCAAAATAAAGTCTCCGAGGAGCAAGCAAGCTGATGATAAAGATGACGGGGGATGAGTGGAGGGATCACAAAGTCAGAGATATGGACCAACTTCCCATTTTAAATAAGCTCATGGACTTCTCTGTTGAGTTTCCTGTGCTGAACAAGAGCAGTACTAGCACATGGTAGGGATTCAGTAAGCACTCATTAATGAACAAATGGATAAAAAACAAATGTCATAAATGAAAATATCATAGTTCTGATGTTTCTGATGGACTTACATTGTTACTACTTGGTGAAGACCAGAATCACAAAGTCTGTCATTGTGATACCATAATGAATTCTGAGTTCCCAATCTACTACATGAGAATTAGGTTACAGAAAATTTGTCATTTGTTTGAAAATGAATTTTTTTTTAAGTAGGCTCCACACCCAGCACAGAGCCCGACATGGGGCTTGAACTCACAATCCTGAGGTCAAGACCTGAGCTGAGATCAAGAGTCAGACACTTAACCGACTGAGTCACCGGCACCCCTAAAAATGAAATTTTAATAAGATGATATGATACATGTAAGAAAGAATCATGAAATTAACAAGTTTGAAACCTAACAGAGACATCAGATAGAAATTGTCTTGCTGCTTGAAATTTAGTTCAAGGACCAGCAGCATCAGCATCTCCTTGGAACTTGGTTGAAATGCAGAATCCCAACTCTCAAACATACCTCATAAGTTAGAATTTAAATTTGAACAAGATCCTCAGGTGAGGGCGCCTGGGTGGCTCAGATGGTTAAGCGGCTGCCTTCGGCTCAGGTCATGATCCCAGGGTCCTGGGATCGAGTCCCGCATCGGGCTCCCTGCTCCTTTGGAGCCTGCTTCTCCCTCTGCTTCTTTCTCTCTCTCTCTCCCTCTGTCTCTCATGAATAAATAAATAAAATCTTTAAAAAAAAATCCTCAGGTGATCCTGAGGGACATTAAAGTCTGAGTACTACTGCTATGGAACAGTAATTTAAAAACATGACATTTTATGGTCCTTATGGGGAATCACTTGGATTAAGGATTTTTTTTTTTTTTTTGGCTTACTGGGCCTCAACCCCTCATGAACAAAATTCATATGCATTAAACAAACAAGAACTGTCTAGTCAATTTTGATACATCTTAATTCCTCCATTTGTAGGATTACTGGATTTAGCAAATAATGCAACAAACTTACATTAAAAATACTCATTGTTTATCTGCAATTCAAATTTAACAAGGCATCCTATGTATCGTTTGGCTATTTTATTCATTTGATGTGTTAACATAGGTTCAGAGTATAAAAGTTCTTTGTAAAATATAAATCTATAAAAAAATAAGGCATCGGTACCTGTGTCAGTTAAATAATATTTTTATTCATGTTCGTAATGTGTTGATTTCTTATGCAGCTTAACTTGTTGTAAATCAGTCATTATAGATAAAGAGAAAAGTGTGTGTCTCCAAATGCAAGAAAAACAAATAAAATTTATTACAATACAGTTGTCTCCTCCTAAATATTCAAATATGGCCGCTTAAAGAGAAAAGCCAAGAATTGGAATCTTTTTGTTTTTAGTCCTTCTTTAATAACACCTTGTGACTGGAGGTTTTCTGTAAACTGTGGATAAATTTGAACATATGAAAACGTTTAAAAAGCTATATAATAGCTATTTAAATGGGGTGCATCTCTGAAGCCTAAAGCCCTCATATGACATTACACCAGTTTTTGGAAAATAAAGGGTTTTCCCTATTACATAACACATCAGCATTATATTACACTTGGAAAATACAGAAATGTAGAAAAAGAATAAAATTAATTACTCATAACCATATCACCAGAAGATAATCATGATAATGATCAAGCATATTATTTGCCAATTTTTCCCCTAAAAACATTTTTTGCTGTTTTTCACAGTTATAATAATATTGTACCATCATGTTATAGTGTGCTTTTGGACTTCACATTGTATCATAAACACTTCCCTTATTATTATAAATTATGTGTCATTCGTTGTAGATATAATACCCAGTCAAGTAGATACGCCCAAGTTTTATTTTTCCTTAATTCTTTTGAGTTTGGGAAGTATTTTACCAATTTCATCCCTTTGTTGATCACACTGCAGAGAACTCATAGCAGAATAGAAGCACCTGTGACCCCTCTCGCCATCTTAGCCTTTACATACCTCCTCGGGCTCAGGAGAATCAAGGAGCGTGCTCCCTTGGGAAGGGGCAGGGCCTCACTTGCTGAGCAGTTATCCCAGCTTCCTATGTTTGAAAAATAACAGAAATTTCAGCTGGTTCCTGCATTCAAGAAAACTGAAAGCTCAGAGAAATTGAACCACAGCTGTCACTCCAATGTGAGTAGGACTACATCTAATTTGTTGGGTGGAAAGAGTTAAATGAACTTTAACTGAAAAGCTCTCTTTCTCTTCCTCTCAGGGTAGAAAATAGCCAAGGGCAACAGCGGATGACTAATGTGTAGAATATTGCAATTAGTATAGCAAGGTACTTACAGGGATCAAATTAAAAAATTCATTAACGTACGCACTTAATTAAGAAACACTTTTCGGTTTACATGATAAATTATGACACCTATTAAATCTTCCAGTACAAGCTGTAATGGCTTCTTTGCTCCCGGGTAGAGAACTATCGCCTTTGAGGTCCTTTGAAACTCCCCAAGGACTGGCAGCATTAGTTACAAGTGTATTAAAAACAATGCTATCCCCCTGCAAGGTGCAAGCGCATCTTTATTGGAAACTAATTTAAACTTAAAAAAGCACCAGGGAGCAGGAGGCTATCATGCTGCAAGCCAATAACAAACATGAAATGACCTTGAAAGGGAAATACAAGTCTTTGCTCCCCACCATCCCCAAAAGAGAAGTGGCAGGGATGATGTCTGGGTTTTGTTTGCTTTTGTGTCTTTTGTTTGGTTTCTGTCTTTCCCTTTTCCCCTTGAAAATAAATGTTTCCAGTGGAGCGAGAATATAATGGAAATAACTTGCATATTAGTAGGTTAGTGGTAAATATGCGTTTTCATTCAATGGGAATAGTTAGGAGGGAGAGAAGGAAAGAAGAGAGGAAGGGAGGTTGGGAGGGATGCAGGAGTAAAAATAGAAATGAAGAATGAATGCATAAGGAAATCAGGTCTATCCCTCAGAATCTGGGAGTATCTGAGGTCTCTGCATTGTGGAAAAGTGTGGCTCTATAAGGTTAATAAAACTTTACATTTCTATTATTTTCTTCAGAGTGTCTTCAATATCTCCTTTAATATTCTTTATAAGCCTAGAATTATCAGAATGGGCAAGGAAAACTGGAGAATCAGATCGGCTTCCCAGAGTCTAACATATCCGTGATCTCTGGCACAATTCTCTCTCTCTTTTTTTTTTTTTTTCCAGAATACAAAGTTTTTTACAAGGAAGGTCAATGCTTTAATGGACCTCTGTACCCCTTGATAATTCGGAAACATTTGCCTTTCTGCTCTATTCTATCTTGTTGCACCTTGCCTTATTATTCTAGTTAACAAATCACAGAAGTAGCTCATACTGCTGGTAGTGCTGAGTAGAAAACTCCAGTGTACTCGCTTTTCTGGTTTCTGTGAGGTATCCGATCCATTGTCATATGTCGAGAGGAGGATTCCAAGGAGGAAGTGTGGAACAGGGGTCCTAAGAATCTGGGGGCAGAAGTGGCAGAATTAACAGAGCAGTGTTTTTCCTAGTTCATTTTCCCTGAGCCTGTCCCCATTTGAAGTTATGTTATGGGGTTACAGTCTTTAATTCCATAAAGCAATCCCAACTTCTAACTTAAAACATGCAGAGCATACTGTTTCTGCTATCTTTCAGCACTGTTTGCCATTCTTCCTTTAAGTTTTGGTCCCTCTGCCTATTATAGAGGCAATATGAAAACCACATTGAAGAATATTTTGAAAAATAATTTTAAAATAAAGTCTAGTGCAGGTTACTTTTTTCTATTTCTTAACAAAATTTACTTCAGCCTGCAATAATCACAACCTACAACTATTGAGTGTCATAGCAAGTATTTTAATGAATGAGTGAAGTAGAAGACAAGAAGTACACTGGTTGTACCCCATAATTCAGAAACTCCTCTGTTGGTTGAGAACCAGTGTGCAACAGATGAATGGTTTGCAAACTTCTGTAAACTGCAGCCCAGAGCAAAAATAAACAAATAAACAAAAAATTACATTGACCCACATACATAAATACATATTTCTGTGTTCTGAGTAAGAGACAAGTGTGTGCCTGCAAACCAACTAAGGGATGGGGACCAGCCTCCATGGCATGACTCTTGGTCTATGACTGCGGCAGGGGCAACAACAGCCTGGTTCCAAGACTGTGAAATATGTGTGCTGTTCTTTGGACTGCCCCACCCAGAACTCAAGGCCAGTGTTTGAAGCACTGAATCTGGTGCAGTCTATTTTCTGAGTCAACTCAAAGTTGCTTGTCTTCTGATGATATTGGAGTCTTGCCTGGAAGCAAGATAACCTCCCTTCTTCCCTGAGTGCAGTCCAATCCTTTAAGATGGTGGTCATTTCCTGTCTTTTTGAAATACTTAAAAAGTTAACAAACCGAATTATAATCTTCACTGTTGCTTCTGACCCTGAATACATAATTAATAGTATGACCTCCTTCTTCATGTGCCCATTAAAGGCTTCCTTACCCAAGGCCAGCACTTTCAGTGGGCCAAAGTTGCTTGTCCAGTGGCATAAACCCTAATCTTTGATATCAGAGGTCTGAACTCTCAGTAGTGTTATGGAGAGTGCATGTTGCCCAATTGTGAACCAGGCTCTCCTCTATCACAGACACATTTAATGGTTAGAAAGTCACCAGGTGAGGGGCTCCTGGGTGGCTCAGTCAGTTAAGCGACTGCCTTTGACTCAGGTCACGATCCTGGAGTCCTGGAAACGAGTCCCATGTCCGGCTCCCTGCTCATCGGGGAAACTGCTCTGACCCTCCCCCCTTCTCATGCCCTCTCTCTCTCTCTCTCTCAAATAAATGAATAAAATCTTTAAAAAAGAGATATTAGGTGAGGAAGAAGTATTGGCACAACAGAGATAGAGAATGGGCAATCTGGTCATATAATCTACTTACGCTATCTGGATTTGCCTGTGTTCAATCTTGAATGTATTAGTCCCATTATACAATGGATTTCTGCTATGACTTGGTGAATCTGATAATACCTATTTCATGATGGGCAACTCTATTTTCATAGTCTTTGGTATTCCATTTTCAGGTACACAGTTTCTATTTAGACCCATTAACGAGTCCCAAACTATTTGTAAAGTAGTTTTGTATTTTTTGACATGGAAGCCATGGCCTTCCTCTAGAACTCTTTATGTCTGTACTGCAGTTTTCCTACTGGGGCTTGCCAGAGGTTTCAGCTCACTTCTTTATTCATCATGGATTCTTCTGGCATGATTGACATGCTGGATCACATGGTCTGCACATTTATAAAGCAGTTTGCAACAAAGTGTGCCCAGACTAAAAACCCCTTTCTTGCTCTGGACCTCATTCTAAATTGGCAGCCTTTCAAGTTACCCAGTAACTGGGTTGGATCAGTTTTCCCAGCTGTGGTTTATACTACCATTACAAGTCAAAGAAGCCCACTGAGCACTGTGTGTCCTTAGTTCATTAGCTATGATGATTACAAATTTAGATCTTAGGGAGCCCAGTTCCATGGCATCATCCCTATCAAATCCAGCCTGAAAAAGACAAGTGACTATAGATGCCCTCAGGCTTTTTCAATGGCCTCTATTGATAGTTAACTAATTTGTACAGTTTTTTTTCCCCCACAAGGCATTCAGTGCCATCAAAAGCAGCCAGCTTACACCATGTTCCATAAGGAAGCATTAAGTAATCATTATTTCCCCCAAATTGATTGTCTCAGTTTGGATTCTCCCAGAAGCAGACCTTGCCAACAGGATTGAGTGTGCGGGTCCTATTTAGAAAGTACATGTTATACCAACAGGAAGGAAATGTACAATAGAGTGCATTAATAAACCAACCACCACAGTAGGTATTTGGAGTTTAATCCCACATGCAGCCTCTGGGAAACTGCAAAACCCATGCCTCAAAATTAGTCTACCCAAGGACAAGGGCAATGAGATAATTACTTACCAGCTCCCAAGAGTCTTGAGTTGAAGGCCTCTGGTGGCCATGTTCATTCCTTGACCCTTCTAATCTGCTATGCACATGAGTATCAGGGCTTCCCATATTTCTGGGAAAAAAAAAATTCAGACTCACAGATGTAGATATTGACACTTAGAAGAGAACAGAAGCACACTAAAAATCTGAGGGTGGGACACTGACAATTTTTGCTACATCTATCAAGGACAAGTCTGGCAGCTGCTGCAAATTCATCTTCTCATCTCAATTAACCACAAGTTAATGCCAAGGGTTATCACCAGCCCATTTACTACTAGCAATAGGTCTGCAAATGCTTCAGACTGGTGGGCAATTCAAAACCAAAATATTTGAATATCTCTTTTCTAGGGCCATTCTTATTCTCCACTGTCTTAGCCTGGGTTTTCTAGGAAATAGAACCTGAGTCAAAAGTTTTATGCTAACAATTCATTGGTCAGTGCAATCCCAGGCAAACAGGTGTAAGAGAAAATGGAAATGAAGCAAGAAAAAGAATAAATACCAGTGTATTACCAAGATGATTATAACTTCATGATAAGCTAACTGCCCAATCTTAGAGGAACTCTTCAGTGATGTTTATCAAGGTCCTGCATCCACATACTCAGAGGGAGGAAGGGGCAAAATTTGTCCACCTGCTTCTGTCCTCTGTCAGTTTGCTTCACTGGACATTAAATTCCTATCTTTTGTGTTTGCACCGAAGGAAATCCCAGTGGGTCCTATAACCTGTCAAATCTTAGTGTCAACATATAAACCCAGGAATAAGAGCCAAGTATCATGGGTTTGAAACAATGAACCATGGAAGAGTACCCACAGACTTCACTACAATCTCCAGGATGAGCCACATAGATCTAAGGAAACTTCCTTTACTCAGGTGTCTTCTTTGCATGGATCTACTTCATTTGCACTTCTTTCTCTGCTGTTTTGTATGTGTAAATCTTCTTTAGCCTATAACCTCTTAAAAGACAAACACCAACTACCCCATATGTCCCCAATCCACAGTACCTAATAATAATTATTAATATTTATTAAGTGCTTAAAAATGCTAGTATCATGGGCGCCTGGGTGGCTCAGCTGGTTAAGGGTCCAATTCTTGATATTGGCTCAGGTCTTGATCTCAGGGTCACGAATTCAAGTTCCAACATTGGGTTCCACACTGGGCATGGAGGTTACTTTAAAAAAAGGGGGGGGGTTGAAAAAAATGCTGGTATCATTTAGTCCTTACAACAAATATAAGTTTGGAACTATTAAGTGACTTTTTCAAAGTTCCCAAGTTGCTAATTAGTGTATGTAGGTTTTGAATTCAGGTTGTATGACACCAGAGGAGAGTTCTTAATTTCTATCCAAGGTTGCTTCTCTAGCATAATCACTGAAGGATCATTTCAGGAATTGATAGACTTTATAGAGAAGAAGGAAAAGGTGAGAGATGGGGGAAATGGCCTCATTTGGGAGGTACTTTTATGTTACTAATAGTGAAATTGTAGAAATGAAAAAACTAGTATGTTCACTTTTTTTTAAGAGATTTTATTTGTGTATTTTAGAGAAAGAGCAAGCGAGCTTGAGTGGGGGGAGGGGCCGAGGGAGAGAACCTCCAGAGCCCAACACAGGGCTCCATCTCACAACCCTGAGATCATGACCTGGCTGAAATCAAGAGCCAGACACTTGGGGTACCTGGGTGGCTCAGTTGGTTAAGCATCTGTCTTCGGCTCAGGTCGTGATCCCAGGATTCCAGGATGGAGCCCTATATCGGGCTCCCAGCTCAGTGGGGAGTCTGCTTCTCTCTCTCTCTCTGCCCCTCCACCCACTTGTGCTTCCTCCCTCTCTCTCTCTCAAATAAACAAAATCTTAAAAAAAAAAAAAAAAAAAAGCCAGACACTCAACTGAGCCACCCAGGCACCCTGATAGAGTCACTTTTATTTTGAAAATAAATGATTAAAATCCCCTGCATTTATTTTACTGGGCTGGTCTAATGTCATTTTCATAGTGCTGTTGCTTGCACAGTCAGATTATACAATAAGGATATATGGATGATATTTGCTTCTTACTAAATTTTACTTACTTTATTTTGCTGCCAAATGGAAATTCCAAGTAGAATCATGTAATTTCAAAATCATTTTTTATGGAGTCTATTTTTTCCAAGGATATCTTGTGTTTTAAAATATAAAAGAAATAGGATTAAAAGTATCTTAAAACTTCTTAATAAATCCTTGAATGGGAATGTCAACATGAGACTTCTTTTTTCAGGTGATGAGGTATTTAGTAATAGATCATCCTTATTAGTGATTTTCTTTACAGATTGTTTTTTGTGAAATAAGGTCCCCTATGAATGCTCCAAAACAGCCTGTAATGGCTGCTAATCACCCAAGTGTCAGAGCTTATAGCTTCAATATATCTTTCTCAGACTACATCAGAAGAGAGTAACAATTTCAAGAACTAGTGCTTAAAACCGCCATCAAATAAATTCTCAGTCCCATTTCACCTAAATGCACATTTCTATTTATGACAGAGGAGGGCAGTTGTCCTTAGTCATGAAGACATTCTCATTGAAATCTGACTTTCAACTTTTTCTAAAGTAAAAAAAAAAAAGAAAAAAAAACATTCTTTATTGGGAAAGCGTTATTCAAGTAAGATGGTGTGATCTATGGGTCAGAATGCTGAAAGGTCTCCCCTCAGCTGTAGTGGGGGTGTTGTGTCACCTTGGGCAAGATGTTTTTCTGAGCCTATGCCACCTTTTCTTCCCTCCTTAATGGAATCGGTGTTTTAGGCTCCAGCCTGTCACTTCCTGCTTCTGTCGGGAGTTGATGCTATAGTCCTTGGCCCGTTTTCTCTTGCCTGTGGTCTTCGACTTACATTGCTGATTCAAGTTGGCTACTTTCTTCACAGAAGTCAAGAAAGACTCTTGGACTGAACTTTCATGGTATTTCTTACTAGTGCCTTAATCCTAGTGCTTGCTTTGCCCTGTTTTGATCTACCTGAATCTGTTACTTTCCTCACTGCTCTGACAGCTGATATTTAGAGCATTTTGGTTCTTGTGTGGGTGCCGTACTTTATAAGCTTGTAATTTCTCTAATCCTCAACTCTTGCATGTCTTTGGACTCTGACTTGCCCACCTTGTTTTAGCAGGTAGTTTGATTTTGACTCTTGTTCTCTTGTGCTGTGTGAAAGAATTAACCCTGAGTGTTTGTTCCTTCTGTACTCTAAATCTTTGAAATCTTGTTGTAAATTGTAGAAGCTAAGATGTATTTTTCTGAAACTGCAAACTAGTTTCTGTGTTGTGAGAAATGGATGATTTAAATAAATTTTTGCCACAAATTGTGTGCATGTGTGTGCATGGGTATGCATGCACGTGTGCGTTTGTGTGTGGGTGTGTGTAGAAAATCACCTGGATGCGACATTTAGTTATGCAAATATAAAGTAAAGGATATCATCTGATGATAAAATATAATTGTCAGAAAAATGTAGTGAACTTGCTTGTCTTTGATTCATATAGCACTTTTCAATCTTACGTTCTCATTGTACAGTGAAACCCAAAGTGCTTTTTGTTTTAATATGCACTTATGACATTCACTCTTTCACATTTATTTAACATCTAGTATGTGACAACAACCTTGAAATTACTAGGGACATAATTTCTCTTCTTTTGAGAAGTTTTTGGTCTAGTGGAAGAGTCCACAACACTTCCTAAAAGTTACTTTATTGGAAAAGCTGCTGATAATAGAAAGTTACTTATTCTTGTTTTTATTAAAATTAAATTGCAGCGTGCATAGATAAGTCATCCCTATATTGATTTCTACATAATCATAACAGGTAGAATACGAGACTTTTCTATACAGTATACAAATATTCAAATATTCTGTCTAGTTTTCATGCTAGAGTAATTTACATTTACAGGCCAGAGTTGTTGAATTATTTCTGGTTTCTAGTGACTTTATTAAAATGAAATGCCTTTCAAAATACCAAGGGAGCACTTAGATGTAGAAGCTCTGGTAAAAATAAATCTTAAACGGTAAACAGTGTAAGTGAACAATATGGCTCTCCAAGAAGGAGAGAACTTGATGACATAGCAAGAGGAATAGACAAATGAACCACTTCGGTCTTCTTTTTTGTTCTTCCAGAAACACACAAGATAAAAGCAAAGTGCTATACCATTTTTTTTTCTCAAACCTTCCATTGTAATAAAAATGGATTGTAAATCAAAGAGTGATCAGCCCTAGAGTATAATGATTCCCAGTGTTCGTTTATCTTGAATGGGAAATTGACACGCATATCACTTTGAAAAATTATGATTTATGTCACTAGTTCATTTCTTCCCTCCTACTACCATCACCCAAGACTGCCTTCTGTTTGAGGGCAAACCCAGTACCCAACACCTGCATGGCAGCTACGGTCTCTGCTTTTCCTTTCAGGTGATGCTAGCCTGGTCCATCTGCAAGAGGAGTCTGCATGCCAGTTCTGATTATTCAGGTGGACTAGACTCTTTAGAAATTTGTAAGAATCTGAGAAATGTCAAAGAAGTAGCTTTTCTTCTCTAATCAGCCTTACTTGATCTAAGTGTCTGGTTGTTTTTGCTTTTGTCTTTTCTTTCCTGTCTTCTCTCTGATAGGAGTAGCCTTGCATTTCAATGAGGCTTTATTTGATCCAAAGCCAACCAGTCCTTGTGGGGTAATTAATTGGCATCCTGACTGGCAAAAACCCAGCCCAAATTTTTGTAGGTGATTTTTGGCACGGGTAATTGTCTACTTGTCAATAATTTCTAAAATTGTGGTTAGCAGAAGGTAAGTGATATTTTGATTTTGAAGCAGCTTACAAGTTTCTACATAAAATTATAAATGCCAAGGAATTCAATTTTAATTTTAAAATATTTTGGACCAACCTAGATTCTAGGACACAGGAAAACTACTTTTGACTATTTAAGATAAATTTCCAGTGTACTGTAATCATGCTTGCAGTTTTTACTTCAGATATAAAAGTTTTACAATTTCCCTCCCTTTGTGAACCATGAGGTGGTAACATGGAAATATTTTTGTTGGCTCGTTCATTTTTTAAAAAGCTATTTATTGAGTCCCCACAGTGTCTGAACAGTATGTGAGTGGTTGGGGCTTACTCTTTGATGCATGGAATATTATCTATGAAATCACAGATGACAAAAGATTACAAAATCAATTTAATCAAGAAACTATTAAACTCATTGAATTGTACAGTTAAATTATATGCATTTTACTGTATATAAATTATACCTCAATAAATCTGACTTTCAATAAAAGAAGCAATTATTGAGCATTGATAAAATGACAAAAATCATGCTGGTTGCTGGAACTACAATGATAATTCAGATTCAGTCCTAACTTTTCCAAAAGCTCACAATCACATTAAGAATACAGTAATTCAAACAAGAAGTGACCACAGTACAAAATACAACAGAGGAAGCATGTTGAAGGAGAATGTAGTACATCATAAATCTTCAACTAATTCTTGGAACATGGAAAAGAGAGACATATAAGGAGAAAAGACCTAAGTACTACACTTATTGTAGTATGTAAATCATACAACTCATTCATGTCTTATTTTGACTGACAACAAATCTTTTCCGGAAGATCTTCCCTGAATCCCTGATCTGGGTTAATGGCCATCTCACAGAATTCTGGGTGCTCCCATTGGATTTGCAATTTTCTAAAACTCCGTTTAGATGATTAGTCCCTCCAGGACTCAGTCCTATTCCTGGCCTATAGAAATTGATCCACACCTATTTGCTTTACTGAACTAAACTGAATAGAAATGATAGGAGAGATGAGTTGTCTACGAGTTCTTCAAGTAATTGGGTGTGGAGGAATGGTATTTATAGCAGAGAGAACCATTGGTCCTGAAATAGCAAAGTGTTTGGGCAAATAGAAATAGTGTGATGGTTTCAAGGGCATGGGGAGAGGGGTAGAGGAAGGAAGGTGACTGGAGGAAACAAAACTGGAGAGTGAATAAGGACGGTCTTTCTTTCAAGAGAGGTTTTTTTTTGTTTGTTTGTTTTGTTTTTAACTACAGGGGGTAGGAGTCATTGAAAAATTTTAGGCAGTGCTGTAACATGATTAGTTATGTCTTTTAGATAATCCATTCTCCTATAGGATGACATTAGGAGGGTAACTATGGAAGCAAGAATTTCGTCAAAAAGTATTGAAATGATTCAGGCAAGAGGTAATGTGGGCCATAACCAAGAGAGAGGTGGTGGGAATGGCAGACAAAGTTTGAATTCAAGAGACAGAATTGCCAAGCATTTGATGACTGGTCAGTTATGGTTCTTAAGAGAGATTGTCAGGGGATAATAACCTATTTCATTTTGCTCATGTTGAGTTTGAAGTAGAAATATCTAGTAGAGATGTATAATGAGCAATTAGATACATGAGTTTTGTATTTAGATGAAAATGTTAGTTCAAATAATAAGAATCTGAGATCTTCAGGAGAGAAGACAGAGTAAGAAGAGAAGGGAGCGGAAGAGAAACTCTTTAGCCATGTCTCAATGTAGTAGATATACAGAAGAGAATCCAGTGGAGGAAGTTCAGGATGCTTGGAGATGTAGAAAAAGAAGTATAAAGAGAAGTATAAAAAATTGACAGTGAAAAACCAACTCAAAACAACATAATTCTTTGCTTCCAATTTGCATGTGTCAGGAATATGAACATGGCTTATCTGAATCTTCCTCTTAGGGTCTTACAAAGTTGCAGTCAAGGTGATGACCAAGATGGGGTTTCATATGAAGACACAGATGGAAAAGAATTCACATCCAAACTCACGTGGCAGGATTTAGTTCCTCATGGGTTGATGGAAGGAGGATTTCAGTTCTTCTTTGGCGGTTAGCCAGAGGCTGCTCTCAGTTCCTTGCCGCGTGGGCTGCTCCAAAATTGCCGCTTGCTTTGTCAAATAATGAAAGCCAAAAAAGAAATAGAGAGTGTCTGTTAGTAAGACAGAAATCATAGTCCTTTGAAACCCACTTATTGAAGTGATGTCCTATCACCTTTGAAATATTCTATTGGATAGAAGAATTTCACACTAAAGTGGAAAGGATTACATAAGAGCATGAATACCAGTAGGTGGAGATCATTGGGGACAGGACATTTTACAAATCTGTCTACCACAATCTGTGACCTTTTCCAGGAAGGTGTTTAGAAGACGTTCAGTGGAATAGTAGAAACAGAAACCAGATCCCAGTGGTTGAGAAATGAATGTCAAACGTAAGTGGAGTTTGATGTAGACATGTTTTAACAATCTGGAAGAGAAAGGAAGGAGAAAAGCAGAAGACTGGGACAAGGAAAAGCTTTCTAAGGATGGGAGAGAATTGAGTGGGTTTATAAGATGAAGAGATGAAACCATTAGAAAGGGAGGGAGAAGAAACAGGAAAGAGGGAAGGGACAGCTGAGGAGCACATTACTTGAGAGTGTGTAGAGAATGTGACTCACAGTGCAGAGAGGAGTGTTAGCAATAAACAGGTAGAGGAACATCTTTTCTTCAGTGATAGAATAGAAGAAAATAATTGTAGCCAATGTAAGTTTGTAATGGCAAAACTGACCTGACTCACATCTGGTGACTTTAAGTTCCCTGCTGAGGTAGGAGAGGTGAGAAATAATCTGTTTGAGTCTAGGGGTTAAAGACATTGTGTTGACGGTGGTAGCAGTTTAGAAGAGCAACTGAGGGGGGTGGGAGAAGGTAGGAGTTGGTGAAGCTGGTATCTATGATATCTGATTACATCTAAATGCATTTCCTATGAATAAGCTATCTATGGTGTGTATTAGTCATTTAGCCTTTAATCTTTCTGATTATGATAGTGACATGATGAAAACACTGCTTAAAGAATAACTTGGTCATGCTGTAAATGCTTGAATGAGAGGTGGGAGAGCTTGGTGTTAGGAAGTACATTGAAGCTCTCAGGGCTATAATTCAGGCAGGAGGCAGTAAGTTCCCAAACCCAACTGGGAGGGTAAAGGAGAGGATGGTAAATTAAAAATGTGATAATAACATTGGAGTGGGATAGATGATAATGAGAATAATGTGGGAACAAGAAAGAAGGAGGTATATGTTAATAGAATGAAATAATTAGTAGGCAGTGCATAGAACTGAGCTTTATGTCTAAGCAAGTCACTGTTGGTTTTAGAGAAACTGGTGCTTTTCTTATTCTGTTACTTCAATCAATATTATTAACAACACAAAAAGTACACAAGGTTGCTTATATAATTCAAGAGTTAAAAGTTAATTCACCAACTGGTAAGGGGATTTATTGGAAAGTGAAAACTCTCATAAAAATCAGATTACCTGCATGTCCTTAAACATAAGGCTGTCTCAGGGTCCGGGGAAACTAATTATTTCCTGAGCTACGCTCAAAGAGGGCCAACTAGCCTGACAAGATACATTTGGCTTAAGAATTTAACTCTTAGTAGTCTCATCATGAACTCTTTTTGCCCATTATCACTTATGCCTAGTGTTCTAGCCTAATCAAAGACACAACGAGAAGGGAACATGAATAGGGTAGTTGTGGCTTTTGATAGACGAGGAAGCAAGGTTATGACCATTGAAAGATAGGAAGTGAAAATGTGGAGAAACTTACAACTGACGCGTATCTGAAAGACCAACTTTTTTACCTTAACATTTTTACATTACATTACATTTTTACATTACATTTACATTAACCTATTTGTAAATATCAACCATTTAAGCTTTCATTTTCTGTAAGTGGGCTGGACTGCTTGGTTGGTGGCAGGTCAAAATTGTAAATAGAAAGCCTGCACCTCCAGACTACTCTAAGGCTGCCAGAGACCGAATGCTTAATTTATGGTTAATGCATGATTAAATGTTAAAAGGCAGTCAGAGGGTCTTTCGGAGATTATCTGATTAGCTTTTAGCACCCAGAGATCTCTTCTCAGTGGAATCTATGCTGTATATTTAAGAACCAGTAGTATAAATGTCTAATAAGGATTTTTGATTCGTGTACCAACAATACACTCACAAAGGGCAAATTATAGGGAAACATTTAAGAAAGGGTTTGAGATTTTGAATATCTAATGAGTTTTTCTTTAAGAAAAAAACTTTTATTATTATTATTATTAAATTTACTTATATTATTATTAAAATTTGATGTTTGACTTTGGGACTACATGAAAAGTTTCTGCACTTTGTTGTTTTGAAAAGTAAAACACTAAAATGCATTTGGCTATTAAAAATACTGGTTTTAAGTAGATGTGTATTTATGTCTTGGCTCAGGTCATCTACTGAGCTATCCTATGAACATATGATGTCAAAACCCTCTAAATTTGAATTATCAACACTGGGAATGCATGATTAGAATTAATTTTGATATAAATTATTTGGATTTATATACATACTTATTATGATCTTTTCATCAGTTTATTTTTTAAATTATGATCTTAAATCTCAACATTCAGAATTATGCTCTAACTACTAAATTAACTGTTATATAACCACCAAACTATTAATCACTAAATTATAAATAGCTACTAAAGTATAAATTTTAAATTTATATACTTTTAAACTATTATAACTTAAATAATAAATTATAAATGTTTAGAGTAAAAAATCTTGAGAATTCCTTTGTCTGTTGTTTAATCAAGACACAGTTTTTATGATGTTTGTAGCCTTTTCTTGAAGAGATTTTTATGGTTAAGCAATGTTCCACATATCTCTTTCCTGAACAACTTTTCTGAATAATTCATATATTACTATGCATTGCCTATCATAAAGAGGGCTACTTTTTCAAACATTATCTACAGAACCCTGCATGGAACTCATTGGGGAAACAATTATTTGTTTAACTCCTGTAGTTTACAGATGAAGTAAATGAAGTCCTCGGTCGGTAAAATGATATTCCTACAGTCATATACCTACTTAGTGACAGATGTAAAAAAACATAACATCAAAGCTTGAGTTTTATCCCTACTATATTGTACTCCCATACTAAGATTGAATCTCTCAAACAAATATTCTGAGAGCCAATATCTTTTGATAAATGTGTACTAATCTTCTAATTTACTTGTTGGGTGAAATCTCTAAGAAATTCAGAAGTCAGTACTGAGTCATGGGTTTCCTTTTATATGGTTCATCTACCATGCTCATCTCAAATTATTTTGGTCAGAAAGTAGAGCTGAAATAAGCAGATTTTCATGAAAAAGGAGATGATTTATTAAGGAGATAATTTATTTTTATGGGAGGATTCATGAAAGACATAAATTAAATAAAATACATGTAGTACTTTTTTAGAAGATAAAGGAAAAGAAGATGCTGATAAATATTTAGATATATTATAAAATGCCTTTCAAATATATATATGTTTTTTGGTGCCTTTCCCCTTTCATTCGAATTTGTGATGATACAATTCTGTTATGTTCCTAAATACTAACATCTGCTCAAATAGAAATCCCCTTTTAATCATCTCATTTTGCAAGAACACATACTTGACACATGTTGACTGGTTCATAGACTGGAGCCATGCTACATGACCTTTCTATGGTATACAGAATACTGGAGGTAGGCCAATGGATGTTGGTTAGAAAAGAAGGATAGGAAAGCCATTTATCTTTTCATCTGGAGTTAATGCAAAAAGTCTTTATATTTCAGAGAGCCAGAGCAGTCAACTAAAACACTGATGTATGAACTTAGCAGAAAATCCTTTGTTCATTGATATTATACTTATAAATCTTGAAATGATATCTGAATAAAATATTTTACTAGGCAGATCACCTGCCCTTGTCATGTTTATTATGGCAGTGATTTCTCAGTTCTTTCAGTGATGCTTCCAAATCACTTAATACTTTCCTAAATCTTACCAACTTTGGTTTATCACATTAATGTATCAACTGTTACATTCATTTGCATTTTTTAGTAAGTGTTTACAATTTAATTGCTTAGTTGTTTTCTCTAAAATAAATTCTTTCAAAACTCTTAAACTTTGTTTTTGCCAATTAAGACTTTTCATTCTAATTTATGAACTTAATTTTCTTTCTCAGGCCACTAATTATCTTCTTTTTTGCAGTTACAACCTAACAACTAGTTAATTTTGTTCTTTAAGAGATGCATTGTTTTTGGAATAGTCATGAGTTTTTGCAAAGCACAGGTGGATAACGTATGGACCTCATGCTGCTGCTGCTTCTGCCATAGTACTTTATAAAACAAAATACTAAATACAGCAATTAGGAGGAAAAAAACATAAAATAAAGGATGAATAACTAAAATTATCAGAATTTCACAAAACTTCGTAAGCTTTGTAAGGTATCTAAAAATGACTAAATTCCTACTTTAATTCAAAGTATGCTCACACGAATTCTAATCACACACTGGGACTTTCTTATCACTCTCCTTGTTTTTGGCCAAAATGTAGTATGAGTTGTCCTTTAACCCCATCCATAAAGATTTGGATACAAGAACACAAAAGAATCTGGTAAAAAATATTAAAGTAAGTTATTTTAAGAAGTCTGAATTTTATCTACTTACTCATTATAATAAACAAACTCTATGCAGTTCAGAAAGAGATAACAATTAGACATCCCAGAAAACTATAAGCTTGTAGAATTAACTTTGGAAGAAAATATATACAATAAGTTTGCGAAGTATATACGAACACTCCTAATATTTCTACCTATAGCTTGAACAACAAAATTCAGAAAAATTCCACAGGAAGAAATTTTGTACCTTATTAACAACACTACTCTAATGTAGTAGGAATTTGTTCAGACATAGATATACTTTTCTTCTTTCCCTTCTCCTCTTGTCCATATACCTTTCTCTTTTTCCCCCCTTCTTCTTTTTTTGATTTATCCTGTCTTCTCCCTTCTCTCTCATATCCTCCCTCCTCCCTCACTACTGTGATTCTCTTCTCCAGTCTCCTCTCCTGGCTCTTCCTCACGGACTTGTTCCTTCCTTCCAGACTCCTAGTTCATAGAGGGAATTGTCATCTGCAGATGAATGCATAAGGAGATGCCTAATTCCACGAGTTCCTTTTTGAAATTTCCTAAAAATCAATCAATTCTTGAGTATGTAACATCGAGCAGGGACATCCACTAAACAGATGTCAATCAGATTTCTAGTGAGTTGCTTGCTTCTTTTAGATTCTCTTTTCTCTTAGGAAAAACTCAGGACTTGATCAGGTAGTTCACAGAGAAGGAAGTACAAATGGCTTCCATAAAAGGATGCACCATTTGTTGCTAAAGAAATTCAAGATAAACCATTAATGAGATGCCATTTTATTTTATTTTTTAATTTTAGTCCAATTAATTAACATATAGTGTATTATTAATTTCAGAGCTCAGTTGCATATAACACCCAGTGTTCATTACATCACGTACCCTCCTTAATGCCCATTACCCAGTTACCCCATCCCCCCCCACCCAGCTCCCCTCCAGCAACCCTCAGTTTGTTTCCTTTGGTTAAGAGTCTCTTTTGGTTTGTCTCCCTCTCTGATTTCCCTTATTTTGTTTTTCCTTCCCTTCTCCTATGATCCTCTGTTTTGTTTCTTAAATTCCACATATGAGTGAAATCATGATAATTGTCTTTCTCTGACTGACTTATTTCACTTAGCATAATACCCTCTAGTTCCATCCATTTTATATCTATCAGAGGAGCCAGATCATAAATTTGAGGAAAAAAAAAAAAGGATTAGCCAGGGTGTGGGAAACCACACTCATATACTGTTGGTAAGAATATATATTGGTGCAATGTCTTTGGAGCAATATGGCCATAGCTTTAAAAAGCCAAAACCAGACAAACAAAAAACTTTAAATCTATACATCCTTTAGTCCAACAATTCTACTTTTAGAAATTTAGCCTACAGACATTTTTCACACATGCAGAAAGATGTGTGTGTAAGGATATTCATTATAGCATTGATTTAAATATAGAAAGAAGGTGGAAAGAAGTTAAATGTTTATGGTTGCACACTGTGGCATAGTCATACAATGAATACTATTGAGACTTTATGAATTATATGTATTCATAAAAATTATCTCTAAGATGCATTGTTAAGTTAAAGAATCAAATAAACTTCAGTACACTGTACAGACAGGATAGACTTCCATTTGTGTATTTAATAATATACATGTACATATACCCACACATACATATATATATATATATATGCTTTTCTATTCCTTAAGTACAGAAGCAAAGCTAGGCATTAGCAGAAATTATTGCCTTGTTTACTGTTTTAGTTTCATGTGAAAATATATAATTTTTTGTTAAGTATTTTATTAAATACCATCTGGAACTCTAAAAATAAAATGAAATCAAATATTCTTTAAGAATTGACAATATATCTTTAAACAATAAATACATAATACATTTATAAAAAGAAATAAGTCTATCTTATTTTGCAAAAGTATTTTTGACATAAAGTATTCTTATTAAACTGACTGTTTTTGTGCCCTCCAAATTTACTTAATATAATGTCTTCAAGGTCTACCCATGTTGTAGCATGGATCAGGATTCCATTTCTTTTTAAGACTGAATAATTACCATTGTATGTATATACCACATTTTTTTATCCATTCATTCATCAATGGGCATTTGGCTTGTTTCTATCTTTTGGCTATTGTGAATAATGCTGCTAAGAACATTGCCATGCTCAACACACTCTATTTTTAATAGAATTATAATTCTAATAATAAAACAGACTGAATTGTACAGGTTTGGTAGGAATAAATGTAATTCATTAAATCGATTTTAGGTAACATCACTAATAAGTACCACATTGAGTTTCAGAGATGTTTTTTTAAATGCAAATTGAGTATTTGAACAGCCCAAGTGATACTAGTTAGCACTTAGCTCTTAGACTATTATAACTTAACATCTGGTTTCAATCATGTATAAATTATATAAAAACATCAAATGCCAGAAACTGACTAAGCTTTTCCAATTCTTTTTATTCCTCTTAAAATGAATTTTAAGGACTTTTTTTTCCTAACCTTCCTTGTAGGCTACCATTCAGCAGGTTTCTTGCCCCTCCCAGGGCCCAGCCTCAAAGCTTGGGGCGTGAGGATAGCCCACATGTTTGTACAATGAGAGAGATGTTTAAAGTAAAATTTTCACAATGAATGTTTGGTTCAGAACAAAAGCCCTTTACTTTCTGGTGGCTAGAAGTACATCTCTGAAGACCGACAATTTTTGGTCAATTTTTGATATACTCTGAGTCTTGGGGAAGTGAGTGCTAGAGAAAGGAAATCCCATGAAAATAGGGTATGCAAATCTGAATGAAGCAGTTTTCTGTCTTACTGAAGGAAGGAACAAGAAGGCAAAACATGCAATGGGTTCCATTCTTGGGTGGGATAATTTGGTGCCTTTCTCGTGGCTTGTGGAATCATTACTGCAACTTGGCAAGGCCAGCAAATAAAATTGAGATACCAAACAAAAGGAGAAGATCATGCCTCATTAGTCATTACTTGCTTTCCTCTGTGATAATGGAGAAATTCGTGTCAAAAAAGAATAAAAAAATCTGTAGTGTAGTTATTTACTGAATCCTCCTTAT
The DNA here is from genome assembly GCF_009762305.2 of Zalophus californianus. Taxonomy (NCBI): domain Eukaryota; kingdom Metazoa; phylum Chordata; class Mammalia; order Carnivora; family Otariidae; genus Zalophus; species Zalophus californianus. The sequence goes on from NC_045596.1 coordinate 63,880,994, forward strand.
ACTCATAATTGGAACTTTATCTGATGGAACATTAAAAACTGAATTAGTGGAAAAAGAGAATTATGCTTTTCCTTTCTGAATTGAACTCTCCAGATGCCCCTGTACATGCCTTCTTTAATCAGAGCTGGATCTAGGAAAATTCTAGACTAAATGAAGCACAGAAAGTATGTTCAAAATGTCAAATGTTTTCAATAGATGCATGTGTCCTACTAAGCTGGATTGAGTCTTGATTCTTGAATTGAAATCTTAACTTCCTTTTTTGATTCATGACCATTTGTACCTCACCACCTTATTTGTGATTGATTAAACCATATTTTTAGTACTTAAGAAAATGGCTCTAACCTAGTAAAGGAGCCCATATGTGGTTGAAATATTCAGAATGAACTAGGTAATCATATGGAAATTTGATAATATACAAGTTGCCAAAGGCTTTTATTGATCCTAGAATTTTCTGATTAATTTCACATTATTGTCATATGTCTTTGGACTAAATACTTAACTTCTCCGGTCCTCAATACTTTCATTTAATTAAATGAGGAGCTTGCACTGATTTACCCCTGAATTCCCTCTTAACTCTTAAATTGTATAGAATCTGCTTGCCTCAGTTTCTCCATCTATAAAATGGGTATGTTCTTCACAGTTATTTTTAGATTTCTTTCCTCTACCTCTGTTACTTATTCCTAATTAGGAGTGATTCTGGGTGGGTGCCTGGGTGGCTCAGATGGTTAAGCGTCTGCCTTCGGCTCAGGTCATGATCCCAGAGTCCTGGGATCGAGTCCCGCATCAGGCTCTCTGCTCCTTGGGAGCCTGCTTCTCCCTCTGCCTCTCTCTCTCTCTCTCTCTCTCTGTCTCTCATGAATAAATAAATAAAATCTTAAAAAAAAAAAAAAAAAAAAGGAGTGATTCTGGGTAAGGAAGCATCTGTTTTACCACTGTGTAGATAAGGATAACATTGATCTTATATTAGGAGATATTAGGTCTCATTAGGTGACCTTGCACAGTAGAGAAATGCATCTATGTTGATTATCTTTGAGATTGCCCAGTTGTTTTAGTGATGATTAAGTACTTACACCACATTTTGACATCGCAAGTAATCTAGGGTTTTTGAGCCCGATTGAGCACATTTTATGTTGACTTATGTTGGCCTCATCTCAACACTTTATAGAACTCTTCAGAGCAAACCAAAATTTTAAATGTACTTTCAAATATTTGGGGGAATCATTTTTTTTATGCAACAGTTCTGCAGTTTTCTAATCAGCAAGGGTACTTTCCTCTGGGTGATAAATATGTTAGTATGCTTTTACAGAGTCAGTAAATCAGGAACAATAATAATAATAAAAAAGTCCTGTCTATAACTTCAGATTGCAATTTATGTAATGACATCACATCTCTTCTTTAATTCAAACATAGAGTCTCATTTACCTGCTAGTCTGATAAACACTGAAATTTTTTCAGGTTAGAATTTAATATGGGCACATAATATATGACATTTGTATTCAAAAGAGATAATGAAGAAAAGACGAGGAACTGATAAGGCAAATGACATGATAATATATGCTGTAAAGGGTAAGACAGAGGGTGGACAGATGACAAAGCTGCATTTCTTTTTCAGACACAGTTCCTTGAACTTTGCAGCATGTACATTTCCAGACAATGAAGACATATCAAAGCTCAAGTGGTGCCAAAAGCGCTTACTGCTCTAGTTTTAGTATCTTCCATTCATGAATATTTATCACGGCAGCACCACACAGAACACTTTCCCCTGATTATTGCAGTCATTCGCTATACAAGCCATCATAGTTAAAAGTCTATACCCTTTTCTGTTATGAGATCTTTTGTGGCTTAAAGTATCGATGTACCTTAGCTGATGTTGCCTTGGATTTCAGTTGAGACCAGGAGCAACTTCTCACTTTTATAAAAATCATTTGTGACTTTTAACTTTTCGCTAACTCATTCAAGTATAAAATCAATTTAACTTTTATTTTTTTTAATATTTATTTATTTATTTGAGAGAGAGAGAGCACTGTGGGGAGGGGCAGAGGAGAATCTTAAGCAGACTCTGTGCTGAGTGTGGAGCCCCACGGAGGGGCTGGATCTCAAGACCCTGAGATCATGACCTGAGCTGAAACCAAGAGTCAGAAGCTTAAGAGACTGCACTACCCTGGTGCCCCATCAATTTAACTTTTATTAGTGATCTCTTCATAATCTGGTACACTTATTTTATCTAGGCTGTTTAAATATGAACACCCATATTACTACTCACATTCAATTGTTTCTTTCATCTCTGATTGCCATTTAGCATCTAAATCTACAGACCACAGTTGATTTAATCAAACAAAAGTCCTAAGGATGTGTTTGGTTTAGTTGTTATAAATAAAAGCTATCTAAATTTGCTACACAGAACCTATTTTGAAACTAACACTCATAAACATTGACTAGATTAGAGATGAATAAATGACAAGCTCTGCCCTGATTCATTCATATCAATACAAGATTTGTAAATTCACACTAAAAACTGTCAACCTTGTTAATGTTTCCGTTTTTCTCTAAAGCAGGGGTTATGGGCAAAACTTCTTTTATTGCGTTTCACAGATAGGTTTTGTTTTTTTTTTTTTTTTTTTTTACAAATTGAAAGTTTGTGTCAAGCCTGTGTTGAGCGAGTCCATCAGCACAATTTTTCCAACAGCATTTGCTCACTTCATGTCTCCTTGTCACATTTTGGTAATGCTCACAGCATTTCAAACTTTTTCATTATTATTATATTTGAATTGCTGATATCTCATGATAAAACTTTAACAGACGATAAGTTGCTTCTTATGGATGAGCAAAAAAGTGGTTTCTTGAGATGGAATCTACTCCTGGTGAGGATGCTGTGACAATTGTTGAAATGACAACACAGGGTTTAGGACATTACACAAACTTAGTTGATAAAGCAGTGGCAGGGTTTAAGAGAATTGATCTTAATTTATTTTATTTTATTTATTTATTTGAGAGAGAGAACATGAGCAAGGGAGAGGAGCAGAGGGAAGCAGACTCCCCGCTGAGCAAGGGAGCCCGATGCGGGCCTCGATCCCAGGACCCTGAGATCATTACCTGAGCTGAAGGCAGACGCTTAACCCACTGAGCCACCCAGTTGCCCCAAGAATTGATCTTAATTTTGAAAGAAGTTCTACTGTGGGTAAAATGCTATCAAACAGCATCACATGCCACAGAGAAATTTTTCATAAGAGAGTCGATCAATGTGGCAAACTTCATTGTTGTCTTATTTTAACAACTGCCACAGCCATCCCAGCCTTCAGAACCACCACCCTGATCAGTCAGCAGCCATCAACATCGAGGCAAAACCCTCCACCAGCAAAAGATTATGACTTGCTGAAAGCTCAGATGATGGGTAGCATTTTTGGCAATAAAGTATTTCTAAATTAAGATACATAGATTGGGGCGCCTGGGTGGCTCAGATGGCTAAGCGTCTGCCTTCAGCTCAGGTCATGATCCCGGGGTCCTGGGATCGAGTCCAGCATCGGGCTCCCCGCTCAGCGGGAAGCCTGCTTCTCCCTCTGCCTCTCTCTCCCTCTCTCTGTCTCTAATGAATAAATAAATAATCTTTAAAAAAAAAAGATACATAGATTGTTTTTAAACATGAAGGTATTGCACACTTCATGGACTACAGTATAGGGTATCTTTTATATGTACTGTGAAACCAAAAAGTTCGTTTGACTCACTTTATTGTGATATTTGCTTTATTGCAGTGGTCTAGAACTGAACCTGCAATATCTCCAAGGTATGCCTTGTATTATAATTCTAATTACCAGTTGTTTACAACTATTCATAATCACATTGTTTTGTCAAATTAGTTATTATAGAATTAACTAATTTCTATTAGCAGTAATAAGTCACAATTGACAATTGAGGATATTATCCAATATAGGAATTTCTTCAGCTCTTATAGCAAAGTAATTATTTATAGCGATTCATTATAAATAATACTAAATAACTCATGTTGATGTTACATCATTTTTTTTTTGCAGCTAGATTTGAGAAAATGTGCTATTTCATTGAAAACAATACTGAATCACAGTTCTTCTAAATTTTCCTGATCCTTTTCTTTCCTTAGGGCCAAACCTTTCATTAAATCAAATTTTTTTAATTGTAATCATGACTCTCTAATTAACGTTTCCAATCTTATATGATGATGATGATTATATACTCTCCTCAATATGTTAACTTATCAAACAAATGTTAACTTATACCTGAAAGAGTGAACTTGTGAATGTTAAAGTTATCAAGAAAACCAAAATTCCTTAACAAAGTTAGATGTCCTAAGTTAGGTCAATAGTAAGACCCATGAGGGTAGGGAGCATGTTTATCCCACGAACTGTTTGATTTTCACTGCCTAGTATGGGATCTGGCACATGGTAGGCAAATAGTAAGTACTAGTTCAATGAAATAAAATATAATAGGCAATTTTATCATATACTCTAGTTCTACACATCATTGCTATTTTATGCCTCCATACTTTTGTTCATAATTCCTTCTCTCTAGAATTCTTTTTCATTTTTCTTTATCTGGCTAACATAACACTCATCTTTCAAAAGTTTGAACTGACATCCTTTTATCTAAGAAGTTTTCTGTCTCCCTACAGCTGAGCAAAGCAATCCCAAGGCTTAATTAACACTTTATCTTATAAAGTTTACATGATTCTCTACATCAAGGATAGGTTCCTTTCTACTCAATAGATAGTCATTGAACTTCAATGTCGGTAAGGACCAAAGAACAACTTGGTGGGGGTGGGGAAGAGTGGAGAAGGGTGACTAATATGTTATTTTGGTGATTTAAATAATTTGCCGTATGTTCCCACATGGTTATAATTCTGTTCATAAAGCAAATTGGATATGATTACCTTTGTCCATATTAGAAAGAGAATTTTGCCATTTTTCCAATTTTAGGGGATACACAAATCATCAAATTATTTGCACAATTCGTGTTAATCTCAAGTGGTAGGATTAGAATTGCTTTTGAATAAAAAAGTAGGATGGGGGCGCCTAGGTGGCTCAGTCGTTAAGCGTCTGCCTTTGGCTCAGGTCATGGTCCCAGGGTCCTGGGATCGAGTCCCGCATCAGGCTCCCTGCTCTGTGGGAAGCCTGCTTCTCCCTCTCCCACTCCCCCTGCTTGTGTTCCTGTTCTCACTGTGTCTCTCTCTGTCAAATAAATAAAATCTTTAAAAAAAAAAAAGTAGGATGACTATGATTGTTAGCCTAATAGAAATCTATAGTCTTAAAGACAAGACCAATTGAACATCAGTACTCCCAAAGTAAGAGGGAGGTGAGAGAAACTGGAAAGAATTAACATGATACACAGTTTATTCTTATCTTATTGCCCCACATCTTTCTCCTTTAAGCAAAATGGAATGTTTATCTTAGCACAATTTATGGACAAGAGATATACAGTGGTCCTCCATTATCCATGGTTTCCCATTTTGTGGTTTCAGTTACCTTCCATCAACCATGATCTGGAAGCAGATGATCCTCTAATGACATGTCACTCATCTCACTTCATCTCATGACGTAGGCATTTTATCATCTCACATCACCACAAGAAGAAGGGTGAGTACAACACATTTGTGGAGTCAAGTTTCCCTGATTCTTCATGATCTCTATAGTCTGTATATTGTTCTGCACACTTGAAGAAGCAGTCACCTCTTCTAGACTTCATAGACTAACTTCTGTAAGAATTAATGCTTTCACCTACAAGTGGGGGTATGCTAGAGCGTGCTATGGTCCCAGATCTAGCAGTGCAGGATGCCAAGAGCACTGGATGTCTGGCAGCACTAGGTTCAAGGAGGCACTATATCTCTGGCTCAGGCTGCTGGGGTCCATAGCACTGACAGCTATGAGGTTCTTGGTGAGTGCTGGGGGTGGTTCACAATGATGGCAAGAGCTGTTGGGGTTCTCAGTGGTACCTCCAAGTCTAGCAGCAAGGGTCCAGGGCAGAGAGCAGTGGTGACCAGAGCTGATGTTGGGCACACACTCAGCTGTGGGGGCCAGCTGCATGGGCCTTTGTGATGGCAAGGGCTGGTTTCTAGACACAAACTTAGTGGTGATGGCTGGGGCAAGCAGTAAGGGCCAGGGCTTCCTATAGGTTCATGGCAGCTGTGGGGGCTCTGGCTGTCAGTGTGCTCTCCTACTGCAGCCCACTCACCCCCTAACAGTGTGCGCTGTGGTGGAGGTGCACACCCTGAGTCTGTGTTCAGCAATGGGGTCAGCAGGAGTTGTCCAGGCTGATGTCTTACATTCATGAAGCCACAGAAGTCTGAACTGGCTGCTGGTGTGGTTCCAGGGCTCTGGTAAAGGCAGGAGGAAACTTAGGCAGCGCAGGTCTTGTACTCACATAGCCAGAGGCCTGAGCAAGCAGCTGGTGCAGATCCTGGGCTCCGGCAGGGGTGGAAGTGGAGGCAGCAGAGGGACTCAGGTAGTTGATGTTCACAAACACGAATGAAATCTGCAGGGGGTCAATGGTAGCTGTGTTGGCCACTGGTTCCTTCTTTGGTGGCAAAATCTGCTCTTTGTCTTCAGAGCAGGACTCTGTGGACTTTGCTCCTTCTGCATGTCTGTTAACAGCCCCTGCTTTTCTTCCTTATTCCTAGCTGTCTCTAGACATCTAGCATGCATGTTATTCATGTCATGAGCCTTTCTTTGCTTACCACATAATATTTTTTTCCATCTATTTGTACTCAGTGTAACTTTGTCTTAATTTTAAAGATCGTCTCTTAAAGACAACATATAGTTGGTTTTTCAGTTTTATCCATTTTGGCAATCTAATCTTCATCTTTGGTTGAAGTATTTTTTTTTATTAAAACAATATGATTGAATTCTGGATTACAATTTTATTATTATATTTTTTATTTCTCTCTTGCTTTTTTGTTCCTTTCTTATCTGTTCCTGCATTTTGGATTATTTGAATATTTTCCAGAGTGGCATTTTAATTAACTCATTATTTTTAAGCTATTCCTCTTTACATTGCATTTTATTGATTGATTTAGAGATTACAAAAAAATACTTGTATCCTTACAGTCATCTTAGACTTAATTTCATACCCTTTCATATAAAATGTAGAAACATATCAACTATATAGGTCCCTTAACACCACACATGCCTCACTATGCGTTGTGCCCTTATCCATATATTCTGATGCTCTTCATTCATTTTTAAGTAGTCAAGTTTCCCTCTATCATTTCACTTCTGTTGAAAATTTCCCTTAGCATTTACTGTAGTTTTTTTTGCTTTTGCTTTAGCTTATCACATCTTTATTTCCCTTATATTGTTGAAGGATTTTTTGCTGCATATAAAATTCTAGGTTGCCGTTGTGTTTTGTTTTGTTTTGTTTTGTTTTGTATCAGAAACGTAAAGATATTATTCCACTGTTTTCTGGTAACTGTTACTTATGATGAGAAGTCTACAGTATTTCCATTGTTCTTCCTCTGTGTATAACATCCATTTTACCTGACTTCAGCATTTTTTCTTTATCTTTGTTTTTCACGAATTAGGCTATTTTATATCTAGGCATCAATTTCTCAAAATTAATTCTGATTGGATTTTTTTGAGCTTCCTGATTCTGCTCATTCATATCCTTCACTAAATTTGGAGATTCTGCTCATATTTCTTCAAAACAAATTTTATGGCTTTTCCCCACTCTTCTGGAGAATGGTTTATTGATAAAGTCTACTTTTTTCTTTCTTTAAGATTTTATTTATTTACTCGAGAGAGTGAGAGCAAGAGATAGAGCACAGAGGGAAAGGGAGAAGCTAACTCCCCACTGAGCAGAGAGCCAGCCCTACACGGGGCTCCATCCCAGGACCCCGAGATCATGACCTGAGCCAAAGGCAGACGTTTAACTGACTGAACCACCAGGCACCCCAGTTTTTTTTAGTTTGATTGAGTTTTTAAATTTTTAGCTTTATTGAGTGCTTTTTATTTCTGCATCATTGAGAACCATCTTGTTATTTGTTAGCTTTTGATGGTGAATTTTCCATTTGAACATTCCATTCTTTTTTGAACAATAGTATAATCATTTATGACTAGGAATTTTATTGTGAATATCTCTTTGGCCATATGTCGTTAGAGAAGAAATTGTTTTCTGAACTGTGTTTAATAACTATTGTATGTCTCTTCCATGTAAGAGTTATTTAGGAGTGTGAATTTTTAAAAACTTGAAATGGTTTGGTATTCTTGTTTAGATTGAAAAAAATTAACTTGTAGTTTAAATAAAAACTAATCTGTGGCAGCGATTAGTATAAAAGCTTAGTTGATTCACCTAAGACTCAAATTTTAATAATGAAGACTTTTATCGTGTCTCAGCTGATTTGTGCTAAGCATTCAAATAACTTTTTTACTTCATACTTTTTGCTGCCTTATTTTTCAGCTGTTTTTTTTCCATTCTACTAACCTTTTTCTTGAATTTTATTATATTTTATATTATTATTGCCACTCTTGGTTTCTCTGTATTTATATGATGTATTTTTGTCACTTAAACATTTAGTTAGTAATTCTGTGCCATTTACCTTTTGGTCCTTATCCATTAAGAAGAATTTTTTTAAACTTTCAGTTTGAGTGTGTTCACCTTTTTACATTAGTTATGATGATTGATGTTATTATTCTTGTTATTTTGTCATAGATTTTCTATTTTGCTTCCGTTTTCCTTCTACCTGTTGTCTATTGTGTAGACTGCATTAATTTTTTTCCTTTAGAGATTTGAAAAGCACACAAGCATAGTTTCTTAAATTCTGTTTTAAAACTTACTTGAATCTATTTTTCTCTCATCTGTGAAAAGAGTAAAATAGTAATTATTGTCATTCACGTCCCTCCAGCTCAGATGATACATTAGGCAAGCTGCGCTTGTTCCTATTTCTCCCTTACACTATGGTTTTGCTGATATAGTATCAGATTTCAGATCTAGTTGATTATTATTAGCTCAATATTATGTAATTTATCTTGTAAGTACTATGTTTGAAATTTTAAAGAACAACTCTATTTTCTGAGTTATTTATATTTATTTCTTAGTTAACTTAAGTATATGCTTAAATAATTGTTTTTTACAGAGAGTTTTGGGTGACTTTGCCTGTGAGTCTAACATATCTGAAAACAACTTTTATAGCCATTTAAGCCTTGAATCTCAATCTTAGCCCCTCAAAACTCCATAAGAATTTTTTTCTCATCATTTAATTTTAGAAAAAAAAGTCTGATCCTAATTCACTCTGCTTTTTTCTCTCTGTGGATCATGGGGTCATGGCCCTGTGACTGAGAAATGTACACCTAACTGCAGGTGTTTACATTAAGTGATTTTCACTTGATTTTAGTGATTTAGTGATAGTAGTGATTTTCATCTTCCCACTTTTTCCTGATGTTAGGTTGTTCTATAGGAGAGGAAAAAATTTTCCTCTATAGTAGGGTCTGGACGGGGGTTCGTGTAACGAAAGACAGATTAATCCAAGGAAAAAAATAAGCTTATTAATGTTTATCATGCATGTAACATATGGTGTACCCAGAGGTGAGTAACTTAAAGAGGTGGCTTAGAATTCCATCTTATATATAATCTTCAACACAGAACCATAAATTTATAGAGAAATGACAGGGCAAAGGGAAGTGGTTTTAGGCTTACACATAGAAAACTATGAGAAGGTAAATACATGGGGCGAAACTAATGAAGTAAGATCTGTTTGTGGATTTCTATGGTGTCGTTGTCTCTGGGCTGAGTCAAGCCCTCTCCAGTAAAGGAAAATTTATATCCTCTCTAAAGGCAGAAAAGTGGTAGGGTAGAGATAGATTTTCCTTTATTAGTTGCTTCTTAAATTGCCTTCAGCTCAAAATAATTCTTATTTATGTCAAAGAGGCATGTCTTGGGGTGACATATTCTGGATTACTCCAGTCCCTTTCACAATATAGCACTCCTCATATTAATCTTTTTCAAGGGAATGGTAGAGGAATTTATCACAACAGCTATTTCCTTGTTTCATTCACCTGCTCAGGCATGAAGCCTAATGACCATGCAGGTTCTCTGGTTGTCTTGCCCATCTCTATGACAGATAAGTTGCCATTAGTCTTGGCGTTGAAGGGCCTCTGTAACCTGTCCCCCTACTTTCCTCAAATGCTGATCTTCCATAGGTAGGAAAACAGTGAGTTGGCTCTCCAGGCCTCCAACAAATCCTCCATGTGAATGTAAGATCTAGCAGTGATTCTTTTAATTTTCCTCCACATAAGTGATACTCCTCATAGTTTCCAGAGATGATGCAAGCTTTCTCTTGTTTTGGTATGTAGTTAGTCATTTCTAGGGAAAAATCTGGGAACTGTGTTTGGATCTTCAATCTGCCATAATCCCTGCACTTTAGGAATCTTTTTCTTCAGTCTGATCAAATTTGGAAAAGGAAAGAAAAGCTACATTTCATGCTTCCTGAGACAGGGAAGCCCTACAGAAATGACATCGAGGATGTGCAAAGGGTAAGGTGGTACACCATTAGTATGTAAAGCCTTGCTCAGATGAATGGCTGGCAGTGCCAATGGGAGAGAGAGAGACCTCTGTGGGGACCCAGCATCTTGCTGTTTGGAAGAAACCTTTCAACCAAATAGTTTGGGTCTGATCTCACTTCCTACTGCTGGGTAGCTGTCCTATGTCTTACACAGAGCAGCCTCCCTTTTTTTCTATGGTTCTTTGACACCCCCACCTCCCTGCCAGCCTGGTGTGGCTGATCAAGCTGTTCAAACAACTGGAAGACATCAGAAGTTAAACACTCATTATTTTAATTTGATGCTAATCATGTGTTAATGAGACTAATCCTTGCAATGATTCAGGTAATTTGCTTAATGGCTGCCCAGAGTACAGATTACAGCAATCAGTCACGTCTGATAAGATGTCTGTTGTGGAGAAGGCTGTCAGGTGAATGAGGTGGGAAAAGGCTCAGGAGTAAGGGTCTGATGTCAGGCATGTTCTGTGTTGGAGAGTAGGGGTTGAGGGAAGAAGACAGCTCAGAAATCCAGAATTTCAACCAGAAATGAGCATCCTAGTGCTCTTGTTTAGGAAGAAGTTAGTGTTGACAGGCTGTCTCACTTATAGTGACAAACATTAAAAAAAGCATGAAAGTTTGAGGAGAATTGGATACACAATTCATTTTGTTCTAGAGAAATAATTAACTCAGTATAATGTCAGTGGTAGGCATACTCCTTTGTTGAGTTAGCAACGCTTTTACTAGCAAAATGTCAAAAGAAAGGAAGAAAGTAAATCCACTCAGCAAAAAAGTTAAGTTTTTCTTCTCATACATAGGAAATATAGGTCAAAACCAAACACCTCAACTGAAGCCTTATGTTTTTGTTACATCCAAGTATTGTGAGTCCACAAGGCCATTTAGATACAATCGCAGATGTGCTTAGAGTAATCAGTACTAAGCTTGGGAACATCTTGCCCTCTACAACATTGCTGGGTTGAATCATGACATATCTTTTCTTTCCTTAAAATATTATAATTTAATAGATTACTAATTATAGACATATAGAAATAACAAAGCATTTAGAAAGTAGCAAGTTAAAAAATGCTGCCAATTATCTGCTTTGGCTTAATTTCTCCATAATGATAGGAAATTTAAAATTTTATAGATATACTATGTTCGTTATGTCAACCTTAAAAATAAAATAGCCAATTATTTTACTAGCAAAGTGAATTAATTCAGAAATAGCAGAGAAATTGCAATTCGGGACAACAAACTATGGAGACCCATAGACAAATCTAAAGAGACAAGGGGAGGATCAGCCTTTCTTAGATTTTAGGAGGAATTAAGGAGGGTTGTTTTAAACAAAAGTTTTATTGGAGAGAAGTAAGAGTACGAGATCATGGCAGTTTCTCATTGGCTGTGAGCAGCGGTTACTGTGTTGTTTCTGGGGTGGAGAGGGATCTTCCTTCTTTTTCTTAAAAGCCGGAGATGAAATTCCTATGTGAAAAATGTTCTCCCTTGTCAGGATAATTCTCACCTTCCTTCTTTGTGCTGCTTAAGCAGGTGGCAACTAATGGCAGCAGTAGGTGCGTGAACGCGCCCCCTTCAGGGCTCCCTGACTCCATTTTAAACGAGGTTTCCCTAATTTCACAGTAGATGTCTGTACTGTCTCATTTCCAAAATACTTTGGTGAGGAGGGGCAAGTGTAAAGGAGAGATAGATTTAGGCATGAGGGTAGTTTTGTAGTTTGTTTTGTGTTTAACTTAGTCATTTTGAAATACTCATGATACCCTTTTATAACTACTGTGGACCCTAATTTAGTTCAATTTAATGAATATTTCTCCAGTGTTGATTTTTGTCTTAGTCCATTCAGGCTACCATAACAAAATACCATAGACTGCATGGTTTATAAACAACAAACATTTATTTCTCACAGTTCTGGAAGCTGGGAACTCCAAGCTCAGGGCACTCACAGATTCATTGTCTGGTGAAGACCTGTTTCCTAGATACTGTAATCTCACATGGAGGGGCAGGGAAGAGATTTCTCTGGGGCTGCTTTTATAAGGGCACTAATCCTAGTTATGAGGGCTCCACCTTCATGACTCAATCACCTCCAGATGCCCCACCTCCAAACATCATCATATTGGGGATTAGGTTTCAACATATGAATTTGGTGGGGGTGCTTGAGTGGGGGACAACAGACATTCAATCTATAGCAATTCTCTTCCAGGAGCTGTTTGTCTATAAGGAGAAGAGGGGGCATGCATCATTCTGAGAAACAGAATGTGTCCACCTTATGAAAATGAGGGTGGAAATGCATAAGAAAGGACAAAACGAAGAGCCAGCTCTTTGAGGATGGACATCCAACTGCTATAGGTGGGAATGTGAATTTTCAATGAGGATGTAGAGGAGATGATGCAACATGAGCAGAGGATTTTGCACTGACATCAGTAAGGGGATTGCACACGTGAGGGAAGACCAGACCTTCTAAGCCATACACAGAATTGTATTTTAAGGTTAGCCTTGTGAACTCAGGCTAAAAGTTTTCTTTTTTTCTCCCTAGCTGAAAAACCATTTTCTTATCATAACAGATTTCCATAAGCTGTCCATTTCATACCATGTAAGTGAAATAAAATACATTTGTATTAGTGACATGCTTTGGATGAGATGTTTTATTTTTTTAATTTTTTAAAAAATATTTTATTTAATTATTTATTTGAAAGCAAGAGAGAGAGAGCAGGGGAAGGGGCAGAAAGAGAGGGAGAGACTCTTAAGCAGACTCCAGGCCCGGCGTGAAGCCTGACATCGGGCTCGATCTCATGACACAGAGATCATGACTTCAGCCAAAATCAAGAGTTGGACGCTTAAGCAACTGAGCCACCCAGGCACTCCGAGACGTTTTATTTTTAAGGATCAAAATGCTGTTTTTAGAAACATCTAACCTACAGTAGCACTACTCATGGAGTGCTTACCAGTGGCTCACTGATTAGAATTTGAGAACCAAAGCTTATAAGGCAGGCAGACCATTGTTTTTGTAATAGTTGTTTTTTGTTGTTGTTCTTCTTTACATCTGTCTCACTTTATCTAAGGAAAGGAGGATGCTTGTTTGGCTTGCTGAAGATAAGATAATTTGTGCAAATGCAAGAGGCAAACACTTGATTTCACTGGACTTTACTCCATGGATTCTTTTTTTTTTCTTATTAAAGATTTTATTTATTTGTTTATTTGAAAGAGAGAGAGAAAGAGAGCATTAGTGTGAGCAGGAGGAGGGGCAGAGGGAGAGAGAATCCCAAGCATACTTTGCACTGAGCAAGGAGCCCCATGCTGGGTAGATCTCATGACTCTGAGATCATGACCTGAGCCAAAATCAAGAGTCAAGGGCTTAACCAACTGAGCCACCCAGGCACCTCTCCATGGATTCATTATTGTACATTGCATCTTCCACAAAAGTGAGGTAAGAAATAAATCATATAGAAGAGATGAAGTGAAAAACACTGAACAACTATATTAATGTAAAGAAAGTAGAGATTTGGTGGGGGGATAAGGTGGTGGTAACGATTTTTCATTAATTTTTAAATATTTATGTGTTCATGTTGTATTATCTACACAAACCCTATTAAATTTAGATGCTGTCTTAGACTATCTGGTCCTACGTCTTTTCTCTGCAGTAACACAGTTTGATATATCATGGCATAATTTTTTCATTCTTCCTTTTTATTTAGACTTTGGTCTCCTTCAGAAGTTAACTAGAAGGTTCTTGAAGGTATTCTTACACAGCCATCAATAGTGCAGTACATGGACTGGGCTATTAAAATGACCTTGAACATATTTTTTTTGTTATTAAGGGAAACTGAATAATACTTGCAAAAGTACTATGAAAATTATACATTTCATTTAGAGGTTGTTTTGTTTTAGAAGAATATTTTACAAAGTTGCAGATTCTCATAATATGTTCATCTGTGTCATAAATGACACAGATAATGGTTTGTTTTCTTAATCTTACTTTCCATGGAATTTAATGGACACTACTGGTTCACTGGATTTTCAGAGTATCAAAATTTATCTAAATGTTAAATTAGTTGAGAAAATTTATTTTTGCAGTACCTACATTGCCAGGCTCTTCAAACACCAAGAGTGGATTATTTTGATTAAATTATGCATATGATGAATTTAAGGAAGAAAGGTATTAGTTCTAGGTAAAGGGATAATTTTCTGTCTTGTATTTCTTGTGGGAAGTCAGTCTGGATTAGTATTTTTGTTTCTAATTTTCAACTTAAATATTAAGTATTGGGGCACCCAGGTAGCTCAGTGAGTTAAGCATCTACCTTCAGCTCAGGTCATGGTCTTGGGGTCCTGGGATCTAGCCCTGCATTGGGTTCCACACTCAGTGGGGAGTCTGCTTGTCCCTCTCCCTTGACCCTTCCCCCTCGCTTGTGCTCTCTTTCTAATAAATAAATAAAATCTTAAAAAATATTAAGTATTAACATGATGAACAAATTACCCCAACTTCAAGATATAAGAATAATAGCAATAATACCAATAATATTGGTTTAAATTGATTAATATGAAATTCTTATTTGCAATTTTTACATTTTTGCAAATGTCTTGATTAATTTTGGAAGGCCAATGTGATTTTTAGATTTTACTACTGAACTAATAAATCTGGTAAAGGAATTCATAGCTCTATAATAAGTTAAAATTGATAAGTAAGAGAAAACTCAATATTTGATTTTTAAAAGTTGCCTCCACTTTTATTTCCAGAAAGAGAGTAGATTATGCTTTTCCCTACACCTTTCACTAAATACAGTTAAAATCCTGGACAATATATATAAAGCAAACATAAGAAGACTTTGAAATGTAGACAGAAGAAGGCAGACCAGCCAGGAATCTTTGGTCCCAAGGAAGTTCATGGTGGTGAGTTCTGTGTTTTGTTTTTGTTTGTTAGTTTATTTGTTTGTTTGCCTCATATATCCAAGAAACATAAATGAGGGAAGTTAAAAAGTAGCTCCAACAAAAGTCTTGTCTTTTTTTTTATATATATATATTTTATTTATTTATTTGAGAGAGAAAGAGGAGCCTGATGTGGGGCTCAATCTCATGACCCTGAGATCATGACTGGAACCGAAACCAAGAGTCAGATGCTTTACCACCTGAGCTACCTAGGCACCCCAAAAGTCTTCTCTTTTTAATTAAAGGACCAAGAAAGGTAAAGAGTAGGAAGGCAGAAATCTTTTAGACAGTAACTGTTCTACTCCAGCTAAACACCACAGGAAGGAATGTGGCCTCACTCTACCCATAAAGCAAAGGTCAAATAGGGACCCTACTTCCACTTTTGTCAAGATGTAATAAAGTACTCCAACTCCCCGGTTTCATCTAACTATCATCTAAATCAGATAGGAGTAAGACTCAAGATATGATTCACCCTGAGGCAAATTCTTCTTTAGCTGTGAACACATGAAACCAAACAAGTTCTGTACTTCCAAAATACAACAGTGGGACAGGCATAAGATAGACCTCCTCATTCCAAAAAGGAGAAATAGGAAAGAAGAAAGGGGTAATGGGTCCCAAGTAAGTTCAAAATCAAACAGGGCAAGCAACATTAAGCCTTAACCTTTGAGAATAATTGTGTTTGGCTTGATGCTATGCCTTCCAGTCCCACTGGGTTGACCACATGACAAAAACAGCTTGGTGAAATAGCCCCACAGTGGCTTTGTGCCTGTGCCCCAACCCCCTACAATGACTCTCTGATAGGATCTGCCCTTTGGTTCTCCTGGGCTGAGGTCCCGTGATATGGCTCTACCCTTTAACAGCTAGGTGGGGGCCATCATATCCTCCAAGTCCATGCATTCTATTTGATGGTGAATGGATGCTGCCAAAGTTTGCTGTCTGGGCTTTCTGGGGCGGTGGCCACCATGACCTGCACTATCCTGTGTGGCCTGCTGGAGCTACACCTGGGGCAACTAAGGAGCACTGGAGTAAGGACTAGGGCCCACAACAAGAGATGGAACTGGCAGACATGCTAAGGTTCCCAGTGGCCTCTCCTTTGAAAGTCCTCTGTCCCCCAGGTTCTTGTATTCTGAGCCTGTGATGAGAGTGGCAGCTTTGATTGTCCCTGAATTTCTTCCACTGACTTGGTGAATCGGTCCTGACTTCTGGTGAGATCCTGTTTTATACTAATCTCATCAAACTGTCACTTGGCCACACCCTTAGTGTCCTCACTTTTGCAACGTGGATAGGCTGAGAATTTGCCAAATTTTTAAGCTTCCTTTTGCTTAACAATTCTGTCTTTAAAACATTTCTCTCTTCTCACATTAACTATAAGCAGTCTTGAAGAGACTAAGCCACACCTTCAACACTTTGGTTAGAAATAGCTTCAGCTCAATATTTAATCTCATTGCTCCCAAGTTGGGCCTTCCATAAAGCACTAGAACACAAACACAACTTGGTCAAGTTCATTGCCAGTTTTTCTTTTTTTCTTCTAGTTTCCAATAACATGTTCTTCATTTCTGTATGAGACCTCATCAGAATGGCCTTTATTTTCCATATTTCTACCAATATTCTCTTTATGATTCTTAGGTATTCTCCAAGAAGATTGGGGCTTTCTCTACAGCTCTCCTCTCTTCTTTCTGAGCTCTCACCAGACTGCCTTTAAAGGTCCATTTACAAGAATATAGTAGTGGAGCAATTGAAAATCCCTAGGCAAAAAGGAAAAAAAAAAAAAAGAACTTTAACCTAAACCTCATGCCTAAACTGCCATTTAACTCAAAATACATCATGGATTTAAATGTAAAACTATAAAACTTTTAGAAAAAAACAGGAGAAAATCTTTTGAATCTGGGGCTAGGCAAAGAGTTCTTAGACTTGACTTGATACCAGAATTATGATTCTAAAAAGAAAACAAAAATGATACATTGAACTTCCAAAATTATGAACCTTTGCTCTGTGAAACCCTGTTAAGAAAATGAAAATATAAGAGTAGCCTAGGGAAAATATTTGCAAACCACATGTCTCAAAAGGACTTGTATTTAGAACATAAAAAGCCTCTCAAAACACAAGTAAGGAAATCAACAATCTCTGTAGAAACAAGGCCAAAGATATGAACAGGTATTTCCCTAATGAGAATGTACAGTTGACAAGTATATGAAAATATATTCAACATCATTAGCCATTAGGGAAATGCAAATTAAAACCATAGGAGGCATCCCTAAAAACCTATAAGAATAGCTAAAATAAAAAACTGTGGCAACACCAAATCCTAGTAAGATTGCAGAGAAACTAGATTACTCATACTCAGTTGTGTAAACGTGAAATGGTACAGCCACTCTGGAATATAGTTTGGCAGTTTCTTTTTTTCAATATTTAATTTTATTAAAAAAAATTTTTTTTATTTATTTGACAGAGGGAGAGAGAGAGAGAGCACAAGTAGGCAGAGAGGCAGGCAGAGGGAGAGGGAGAAGCAGGCTCCCCACTGAGCAGAGAGCCCGATGTGGGGCTCTATCCCAGGACCCTGGGATCATGACCTGAGCTGAAGGCAGACGCTTAACTGACTGAGCCACCCAGGTGCCCCAGTTTGGCAGTTTCTTAAAAAGCTAAACATACAATTGCCATAAAGCCTGCAATTGCACTCTTGGGTATTTATTCCAGAGACGTAAACTTAGATTCTTGTAAAAATCTGTACCCTAATGTTCATAACAGCTTTATTCATGGTAGCAAAAAGCTAGAAACAACCCAGTTGTCCTTTAATGCATGAATGGTTACACAAACTGTAGTATGTCCGTACCATGATGTACTACTCAGCAGTGAAAAGAGCCACCGTTGACAACAACCTGGATAAATGTCCAGAGAATTATGATAAGGAAAAACAAAAAGCCAATCCCAAATGCTTACTTACCTTATAATTCCAATTATATAATATTCCTGAAATGATAAAATTAGAGAAATGTAGAGCAGATAAGTGGTCACCAGAGACTGAAGAGGAGGTGGGGCAGCGGGGCGAGAAGGGGGTATGCGGATAAGAGGGAGCCATGAAGAATCCTTATGGTGATGAAAGGTTCTATATCTTGGCTGCATCAATGTCAGTATCTTGGTTGTGATATTTTATTATAGTTTTACAAGATATTTTCATTGGGAAAATCTGGGGAAAGTAAATGTGATTTCTCTAAATTATTCGTGACAACTGCATTTACATCTACATTTATCTCAAAATAAAAAGTTTGGTTAAAAATAAAGCTAGCTTTCAATAGATCTCAAATTTACTCTCAACTTCCAAAACACAAGAACATTTTCTTTGGGATGTTCCCATTTTGGTAAACTGAAGTAAAGTGTTAAAAATCCACCGGACAAATCCAGGAGAACAGTTGTGTTCTAGACTAATGGTTAACCATGCAATTGTTCTTCTATTCTATTGATATTGTCCAATACTTCTAAATAATACTTGAATATAAAATGTGCTTCTCCGGGGCGCCTGGGTGGCTCAGTGGGTTAAGCAACTGCCTTCGGCTCAGGTCATGATCCTGGAGTCCCGGGATCGAGTCCCGCGTCGGGCTCCCTGCTCGGTGGGGAGTCTGCTTCTCCCTCTGACCCTCTTCCCTCTCGTGCTCTCTATCTCTCATTCTCTCTCTCAAATAAATAAAGAAAATCTTTAAAAAAAATGTGCTTCTCCATCCAATACATTCTGATATCACTTTCTTATTGTGATTTATGCATATTTTCCATATTACAAACAGGATGAAATTCTATATGACTTTCACCCATGTGCTACATACCACATCAACATTAAATGTTTTGAAAAACTCCAATTCAAATCCTCTTTTGCTTGTCAGTTATAAGACACAGAATACCCTATTTCTGGCAAAAATTAGGGCAGAAATCCAATTTTGTCAGAATTTGGGAATTTGGTTTCATTAGGGAATTATTAAATGATTTGGGGAGATTTCCCTCACATGTTTCAGAATTAATGGAAAGTTTTACTATCCAATTTTCTTTCCAACTTCTATTCTTAGAATGTCTCTTATTTTACCTTTTCCTCTCAACTGTGATTTTTTTTCTTTCTTGTGCTTTTACCCTTCTTAATTTTGTTTGCTTTTCTTCATTGCTCTGTTCTTTCTCAAACATGTAGCCGAGGAAAAGACTCATTGGATCTGCAGAAACAGCTCAAAATGTCCCTGAGGGTATGAAAGGCCACAGATCTAAGTCAGAAGTGCTTGTGTTTCCCAAGTAATTTTAAAGAGAGTTTTACAATATGTGTCTGGGAATGAGAGATTTGTTTCCTCCATGAAGTTTTTGCCAGTAGGCTAAAGATGGAGAAAAAGTATCAGAGGACATCTGAGGCCAAATACATTTACATAACCCCAAGACACATTTTCATCTATAGTTTCAGACTGATGATTTGAAAAATATCACTTCTGTTTTGAATATACTTCTTATGGCCAATTTTGTTTATTCATGTGTGTTTAAACTTGGGGGTTATGCAGTGTGTATTTGAAACTCAAGCTAGCATATCTCCTGGAAAAGAAACAATGACTCTTTTCCAAAGAAAAGAAGAGAGAGCCTGACATTTTTTTGCTTAAGGTCTATGGCACTAGGCAGAAATTTGTATTAGCATCAAACTGCTGTAGCTCTAAAAGGCTTTCAATCCCCACCTTCCTTTTAGGAGAGACAGTGTCAGCTTAAAATTAATTACTAAAATGTGAAACAAATCAAAAGACAAAACAAATCAGGCTGTTAAGACAAACATTAAAAATCAAATTATGCTCTCAAAATAGGCAATTTACAGCTTGGAAGGGTAATTGGCAAACCTGAAATGCATACAAATAGTTGAAATTACTGACTCAAGCGGTATATTACTTATTGGAGGGTATAATTTGACAATGACTCTTGAAAAGGGATAGAGATGCTATCATTTTTCATGATTTAACAGCAAAATATGGTATAGCACTCTGTCTAAAAGAGTCTGAAAGAGGATTAAATTGAAGAAAGAGCTGTAGCTGAAAGAGAAACGGGTGCTGAAGCTATCTGTCAGGAGGAAGCATGGATTGGTTTTAAAGTTTTACAGTCCTAGGTTAAATGAACACTCTCTCCAGAGACAACCACTGACCACTGTGTTTCAGGAAATCATTCAAAGAGGTTTACCTTACTGGTTTTGGGAAGTAGGACACGACGCACCCCATCTGACAGCTGAGCTATCAAATGTAGTATTCAGAATCATCTCAAGGATAAAGTTCCCTGAACATTTACATGTTTATTGACCAAATACCATATCAAATTCTAAAACAAAGAATCCATTTTGTGAAAATCTAGGCATTTTCATAGTGCCATTATATTCCTTTGTACGATGGGGGGGCGTGGAACCACGATTGTTACTTGAAATGGCAGTATTTACCATTGTGATAGCCATGTGCTTCAGTCAAAGATGGCCCATAGGATACTATAAATGGCAGATGAACCATGAGAGACCATGGACTCCGGGAATCAGACTGGGGATTTTAGAGAAGAGGGGGTTGGGGCGATGGGTTAGCTCAGTGATGGGTATTAAGGGGGGCACATATTGCATGGAGCACTGGGTGTTATATGCAAGCAATGAATCATGGAACACTACATCGTGAACTAATGAAGTACTGTATGGTGACCAACATAATATAAAAAAATTATAAAAAAAAAAAATATATATATGGCAGAACAGGGGCCAGTTCCCATGTGTCTCCACTAGATGTTTTTTTTTTTTTTTCTTGAGGCCTCTTAACCTATCTTATCAGCTCTTGGCCACCACTATCTTCTCTACCTTTGGTGTTTCTTTAGACTGTGCCATTCTATCTCCCCTTTTCAGGACATGCATTTTCTCTGCCCTGCAGACAGACACATTCACACCCAGATTTCTCAGCTTGGGCTAGTCAATATTCTTATGACCATTAAGGTCACTACTTTTCATAGAAGTTTAACATAACCTAAACCGTAGCAGGGTGGGTTTTTTTTTTTTTTTAACACCTTTATTGAGGTGTGATTGACATAGTACAATACATTGCCCATATTTAAAAGGTACAATTTGAAGTTTCAGCAAAAGCCTACATTTGTGAAATAATCACCACAGTCAAGATCAGAAATAGATTCATCACCCTCAAAAGTCTCCTGGTGTCCCTTTCAAACCCCTTCTTCCTATCCCTTCTTACTCCTTCTCACCAGGAAGCCACTGACAAAATCTTTATGACTTTAGATTAGTTTGTCTTTTCTAGAGTTTTATGTAGATAGAACCATACAATGGACATTCTTTTCTTGTCTGGAGTCTTTCAGTCAGCTTTTTTTTTTTTTTTTTTTTGAGATTCATCCATGTTGTTGTGCGTATTAATTGTTTATTCCTTTTTGCTATTGAATAGCGTTTCACTGTATGGAAATGCCAGAGTTCATCTCTTAGCCTGTCAATGGATATTTGAGTGGTTTCTTACAAATAAAACTGCTATGAACTTTCATGTACAAATCTTTCTGTGGATGCATGCTTGCTGTTCTCTTGGGAAAATATCTAGAGGCAGCAATGTTTGGATAATATGGTAGTTATATTTTTAACATTTTAAGAAGTCAGCATACTGTTTTTCCAAAGTAGTTGTACCATTTTACATTCCCATCAGCAGTGTATGAAAGTTCTAGTTCCTCTCTTCTCCAAGATTTGTATAGTCAGTCTTTTTAATTCTAGCCACTCAATTGGTATGTAGTGGTGAGTTATGTTGTTTAAATTTGCATTTTCCTGTTGATTAATCATGTTGAACATCTTTTCCCTCCTTCCATTTTCTTTAATAATGTGGCTGTTAAATCCTTTTCCCATTTTTAAAATTGGGTTGTTTGTTCTCTTATTGTTGAGTTTTGAGAATTCTTTATATGCTGTGGATACATGTTCTATATCAGATATATGCTTTGCAAATATTCTCTTTCAGTCTCTGGCTTGTCTTTTTGTTCCCCTAAAATTATCTTCTGAAGAGCAGATGTTTTTAATTATGATGAGATCCAATATATAAATTCAATTTTTATAGATTTTTCTTTTTGCATCATGATGAAAAAAGTTTGCCTAACCCAAAGGCACAAAGGTTTTTCATTTAAGTTTTCTTTTCAAATTTTTATCATTTGCAGTTTTACATTTAAGCCTATAATTTGTTTTTGGTTGATTTTTGTGTGTGGTGTGAGATGCAATTTGAAGGTTTTTTCTTTTATTTTTGCAAATGGGTATCCATTTGTATTAACACTGCTTGTGACAAGACTTCCTTTCCTCTCCTGAATTACCTTCCGAGCAGAGTTCTTGATGGGGACTCACAGCTAAAAAGTTATTTGCAACATAACATCTGAATCATAGCATAAATTCAGAAATCACATTAGTACACATTTCAGTAGAGTATAAAAGAAGTGCTTATAGGTCTATTATGCAGGAATAAGTTTAAGTTGACAACCAAAGACTTTCATAAATGTCCTCTAGCATAATCAGCATGTAGAAAATGTGGAAAAAAATGAATGGATAAATGCACAAATAAATAGCTTATTAGAATGTATAGGTCATCCCCCCTCACCCACCCCCACCCCCAGTTCTGCTGTGTAAGCCAGTCATTCTTTTCCTTTATTTTCTTGTAACTATTTCAGATGACTTGGAGTTCATCAGGTTTTTCCACAGGAACTGAGGGTCTAGGGATTCTTTAAGATTTGACCATTTTTTTTTTGTAATTTTTTTGACTCCATGTTTTACAAAACCCCTAAAGATATCCCTTGCAGGACTGAGTCTTAGTTGCCAACAATGGCAAAAAGCTATTTAGTATATATTTATGCACTCATTTACTCTTCCTTGCTCACTTTCTCCATTTCATTTTGTCAATTTTGCCTCCTGGCTCAGCCTCAGATCTGTTTTTGGGATAACCTAGAATTCACGGATGAATTCCTGGCACAATTCTTCTGAAAAGCTGCCAATCCCTGACTAAGGAATGAAGTATTTAATTCTTTGGCAATAAAAGAATTAAGCCCATAGAAACTTTTAGGGCTAATCTAATTCAATTTTGCAATATTAAATTTGACAAAAATTGAAAATAGTTTGTTATACTATGATGCTTAAAATGTTTTATTTGTATTGAATTTCTCTTTGTGAATCTTTGTAACAATGCATCAATAAAGTCAAAATTTGGCCAGCAGAAAGCTTTAATATGTACACAATTATTTGAAACATACTCTTTGACCATAATACATGTTTAAATGCCTTGTAATATTTGTTCCAGATACAAAAATCCAAATTATCTCCAGTCTTTAAAATAAGTATGAGAAATGATAAGGCTTAACACAAAGTTCTATTTGGTGTAAAATGCTATATTGTTATTTGCTTTATTTGTCTTTTTATGTCTGGATCACAGACAATATCTGGAACAAATTCTATGGATACATATTTTTACAAAAGCCAGGTTAAAAGAACATTGAAAGGAATAGAATAGTCAGTAAGAGACAACAGATACAGCAGATATTAAATTACATGTATATATGTATACATGTAATATGTATATGTAGTGCTGCTTTAATGTCTAATATCTATTACATATCTTGTATTGTTTAAGTGTATGACCAATTTTAATGCCAACATTATAGTTTCTATTTTGACTTTTCTGAAGGGACAGGATTTGATTTCTTCTGTCATCTGCTCATCCTTGTAATTTAGTGATGCTCCCCAAATCAGGATTTCAACTATCTCCACTCAGGGTCTTATGGTTTAATTACAACTATTGATTTTTTTTTGGCTGTGGTTTTGTTCATTATACGTTCTTTTTTATTGAGTTGGATAACATTGTCATTGGTTTGTTCACTTCTCAGTTTTTTCAATTATTTTTATGCACTTTGGGTTTAATCAATTAATTTTCCAAGCTGTAAATTATCCATTTTGAGATTGTAATTTGTTTTTAATGTATGTCTTAACAACATGATTTGTTTCATGTTTGTAATTAATTTTGAGCTTTGAAAATAAAATTGCATGACAAATCATTATGGGGAATACCACTACCATAGACAACAAAGATGAAATCTGTCATATAAGCAAACTTTTTTTTTATTTTGATGCTTTTTAGGAAAGTTTTAACAGCTAAACATGAGTGAGATTAAATCATGGCAGCCCAGGGAAAGAGAAAGCACATTTTCGCATTATAGCAGGACTATTAGTACCTAAGTAATTATAATGTGTGTTATATCAGTTATCTATTACTGTATAACAAACCACTCAAAAAAAACTCAGATGTTTAAAACAATAACAATTTATTTTTCACAAGTCTGTGGTTTAGATGATCTGTGGTTTGATCTGGGACAGGCTTGGTTGATCTTGACTGGGTTTGCCCATGCACCTATGTTAAGCTACAGGTCAGCCAGGTGGCTCTTCTTTGGGGAGTTGGTTGGTTTTGGGTGAGGCAATAGGGCTACTGAGTTATAGCTCTCTTATCTTCCAGCAGGCTAGCCAGGACTTGCTCATATGGCAGTTGCCGGGGTCAGAGGGCTAGAGTGAAACCATGGCCCCTTGAAATCTAGGCTTAGAACTGACACATCATTTCTGCTACATTCTATTGGCCAAACCACGTTAAAAAAGGACAGCTCAGATTTAAGGAATGGAGAAACAGTCCTCTTGCTGGAAGAAGTGCAAAGTTATTTTGCAAGGGACTTGGATTGAGAGAGAGGAAAAATTGTGGTCATTTTTTTTTAAGATTTTTTTATTATTATTTATTTATTCATGAGAGACAGAGGGAGAGAGAGAGAGAGAGAAGCAGAGGGAGAAGCAGGCTCCCAAGGAGCAGGGAGCCCAATGCGGGACTCGATCCCAGGACCCTGGGATCATGACCTGAGCCGAAGGCAGACGCTTAACCATCTGAGCCACCCAGGCGCCCAAAATTGTGGTCATTTTTTTCAATCTGCTGTTTTCAGATAAGTCTGATCTCCCAATCAGCCTTTATTTTCAAAGCTTTTCACCAGGATGAATATTCTTTTCCTATTATCTTCTCTCCATCTTATTCATAAAGTGTATCTCAGGAAATAGTTTGTACATACAGATGTATTACTTATTATTCATTAATATTCCAGAGATCCTTATGCTATAAGTTGCTTCTATTTCCCTTGTGAAAATTATGGCAGCAAAAACAGTAACTAACAAGAAAGTTTAAATAAGTAAACTTAGTGACATTTTTGAGGTTATAAACACATGTTACTATCAGATGTGGAAATAAAACTTGTCATATAAACCTGAAATTAGTTTTAAACTTGTCCACTGTCAATGTAGATTTCATGATTCCCATGCCACCTCATTGCTTACTGCTGTGTAAACTTAGGCAATTTACTTATCTTTTCTGTGCCTGAATTTTCTTACCTGTAAAATGGATAATAATAGTGTTTGCCTTATATTTTTGTTTTAGGGATTAAATTAGGTAAATATGTAAAGCACTTAAAACAATGCCTGGACATATAGAAGTACTCAATATATGATGGATATTATTTTGATTATTAGCCAAAGGACCCTCAGTTGACCATCTCTTATCCTATGCTTTTGGTCTCCATAGGAGAATCTAACTCACTGGGGGAGGAAATGCTTTAGAATTCAGTAAACAGTACTGATTGGGAAAATTAGACTTAAAAGATATTCAATTTATATTTCAGACTTGAAATGAAAACAATTACATTAAATTTGGTGCAACAGACACCTGACTATTCCCTGGTGCAATAGTCATTGTGATAGACATTGCTTATATAAAGAGGAATCAGACATGGTCCCAGCTCTACAGGAGTGGGAAGATTACCCATAATCATCTTTTCTCAGGGTACTGGATTGAGCACAATATTTCTTTCTAAAATGGTTCCAGGGCCTATTTTATGGTCATATATGAACAACACTATTTTAAATTACTTTCTTTCCTATTGCCAATAGGTGAGAAAGATGCCATTGTAAAATCTGGGATAGATTGTGTCGTGGGAGTCGGAGATGGGCTGTGTATTAAACAGATTGCAAACGCCTTTTTGGATCCTCTGAGAAATGCTCTCCCAGATCTCTGGAGTACATGGCAATGAAGAGAAGGGATTTAAGAGAGAGAAAGAGAAACAGCCAGTTACCCAGAAGGACAGTGGGAGAGAAAGCAAGTGAGAATAAACACTTGAATGTGAGCTGTCTGGGAAGGGAGTAGAAGGAGGTATGGTTGATAATGGAGATGAGTTCCATCTTCTAGGATATGAATGAGAGAAATGTGGTGTGCTGACTTTTATGTGTGTGTCAACTATAGAGAAAACTACAGAACATTTCCAAGAAAGTCTAGGAAACTAAAGTTAAGGATTAACTGTGTTATTCTACGCTAAGGAATAATTATTATGAGCATTTTTGAGATTTCTTGAACTTTCTAAAACATTGACCTTCCTGAGTATTCACTAGTAATTGTTATTAACCATAACAACAATCTGTTATTAATATAATTGATGAAATAATACATCAAGTTTCTATAGTAGACCCTACTACATTGCATAATACATGCACACTATCTCAATTCCAAACCAGCCCCAGGCTGTTTCTTGGTGGATATCAAATGGAAAACTTGCCAAAGCAAAACAGCCTGTATGCTTTTGTTGGGATGAGTGGCCCTTGGCACCAATTCCATGGGTAAAACAAGCCCAAGGTTTAGAAACATACCACAAATACTACATTTGATAGTAGAAAATCATTTCCCAAATACATGATGCCATTATTTTTTGACAAATATAATCACAGGCAAGACAAAATCTAGAATATTTTACCCATTTTAATATGTGAAAGGATTGCCATGCATATGTGTTTCTTCTTATTTTTACTTTATCCTTTAAAAATAAACCTGGGACAAAAAAATAGCACCATAAAGAAATAAACAGTAGTTAACTCATTTAGTCATTTGCAAAACAGTTCACTTATTAAATCAATCAGAGCTGTATGTAAAAATCTTTAAATAACTTTTTAATGTGGAAATTTGATAGTGGATTATACAAAAAGTGGTGGCGTATTTGGAGACACTAGAGAGTGATTTTTAGTAATATCTATTATGTTAATGTGCCTAAGATTCCATTAGAAAAAGATAAGAAATGGAGGCTAGGAGCCAGGGTGGAGGGGGTAGGGGATGGAGCCTGAGAGAGAGACTAGCTATCTAATTTTAGCTTTTAGATATACAATTTATAGTTTTATTTTGATAAAATGCCATCTTTACTACTCAATTTTTCTTTCAACAACAACCAAAGATAGTGTTCACTTTGCTATAATTCTCTCCACTTGCCTTATCTATGTTATCTTTCTCTACCACACATTTATGTTAGGCAGCTTACATTAACTACAAAAAAAAAAAATACATTTCTTAGCAGCTGTTACCATAATTCTAAAAATACACTTTTTTTTTCTCTTACAGGATTTCAAAACTTCTGGGCTTCTTCCCAGTGCTAAATCCTGTCGACTGGATTTACTAGGATGAAGAGAGAAAGAAGTGTTATATTTTAAGATGATTTCTCTTCTAAACACCCAGAAAGGTAATAATTCTGGCATTTTACAAAGCATGTCAGTTAGCTTCCTTAATGCTTTCTCCCAAATGTCTGCTCTCCAGGTTTGCTTAGCTTTTTGCCTTCTTATGTATTCATTGTGTAATCACTGGGAATCATGAACTCACTGGAAAGAGTCTATTCAGACCCAGAGAGTTGGGTATGTCTTTGCCCAGGGCAAATTTGAACAGCAAGGTCATTTACACTTAGTGCATGCTAAGCTGAACTTCTAATCATGCTCCCAAGAGGGAGTAACTTCTGCCCAGAAAAGGCTTGGTCTCTCTTGGCTGCTAATGTTTTACCACCCAGTCTAGCATATTGTTTTGCTTTTCTAAAATAGCAAATATATTACTAATTACCTATAGATGATGAAATAAAATGACATCCTTCTGGAGACTGTTGACAGCCAACCATGCACTATGACAGGATCGTGGAGAGATGAAAGATGATTCTCACTTCCACCGCATTCCAACAGAAACCAGTCCCCCAAAACTCACACACACACATTGGCTACACCTATGGCGTGCATCCTTTTCAAATTCTATTCTTATGAGACACAAATAACTGGACTTTAGGTAATTGACAGGTAAACTCTTTTCCAAGGAGCTTTCATTTTCCCTCTCGGCTCTGCATCAGTTAATCTGAGCTTTTTTGTTTTGCTAAAGAAAGATAAGGAAAAAATGTTTCTCAGCTCTATTTAATCACGGGCAAGCCAGCATTGGAGCTACTGCCTCATAAAGACTGCCAAAAACACGACCTAGTTACTGCTCCTTTTTGTGGCATCTTACCGTGTGGTTTGTGGCACTTTGGAACACAAATTCACAGCTACCAGAAGTTAGGTTTATCACTGTTGCAAAGCCACTGAGTTCTGATCCAGAATCTCACAAACTGGTGTGCGCCCACACAGATCTAGCCTGTCCAGATAGACTGAACAGGAGGAAAAATGCAATGCCAAGAAGGAAAAAATTGGGTCCTAATTAATCAGAAACAAATAAGTCACTTTAATGGTGATGTTGCAGGAGATAGAAATGTATTCTTATGGGAACCCTATGTTCCACCAGGATGACACTGTGAAATTATTATACTGCCAGTTATTGTCACTAAGTTGTGGAATACTGAAAAACAAATGAGTCATTTGGAGTGTGCTCTTATTTTTTGTTTTTATATCTTAATGCACTTCAAGATGTAACAGCTTCATGGTCTCTTTTATTTTTCTTTACACTCCATTTCAAAATGATCCTTGATTAGCAGATGGATGGATATGGAAGCATCCTCTTTGACTGCAGAAATCAATTATAAAGAGGTGACAAAATATACTCAACACTGACAAAGTTCAGGAGACTTTAAAGTGGGGAAATCCAACCCATTGCCAAAAAAATTGAAATATAAGAAGATTTGACTGTCACTAGGACCATTTCATTCAGTAAATATTTATTAGGCGTTTGCACTTTTCTACTTGTACTGCTCATTTCATTCCTGCTGCCTGAAATATCCTCCTTCCACCATCTTCCCCTGAAGACCAAACCCAAGTATATTCCATGTCCCGAAGATTTCCTTGTCTTTCTCTCCTAACCCCATCAGCCCTTCTGTATCCATTCACCCAAAGCCTCTACTGTTTGGTTTATGCATCCCTCTTAAAAACACATGCCAGGTTACTTTGGAATACTTTTGAAGCCTTCTCCACCTTTGAGAGTAGGCCTTACACACCTTTGTGTTTTTTACAGAGCATTGAATCTAGTAGTGGCTCAAGAAAACATTATGTTGAGTTTAAAAATCAGTTTCTATTTTTCCTGTTTTTCTAGTCTTTCAGCACCTTGTTGGACTCTCTAGCCCACTAAAAATGGATCACATATTTTCTTGCAAACCGTTTAAAATTTGCATTTTTAGTGAGTGAGGGGCAGATGGAATTGTGACAGGACATGAAGGTATTTGGTGGGTTCAGAATGAAACTGTTAATAGCTTGTTAGATACTCATTCTGAAGTGGCTGTAGGAACTTCACTGAGTAAGAAAAAAGGTGGGCATTATCAGAGATAGTATCAGATAATAAGACTTCTTTTTTTTTAAGATTTTATTTCTTTATTTGAGAGAGAGAGAATGAGAGATAGAGAGCACGAGAGGGAAGAGGGTCAGAGGGAGAAGCAGACTCCCTGCTGAGCAGGGAGCCTGATGTGGGACTCGATTCCGGGACTCCAAGATCATGACCTGAGCCGAAGGCAGTCGCTTAACCAACTGAGCCACCCAGGCTCACCGATAATGACTTCTGATGGACTAGAAATAACAAACTCTAGAAAGTTTTAGCACAGAGATTTCACCACTAATGGTAAGAGTGGGTCGACCTTATTCTCCTTCCCTCTGCACTATGTTCTGGGATTGGTCTTTTATTTTTTAAGATTTTATTTATTTATTTGAGAGAGAGAGCCTGAGAGAGAGGGAGAGAGATCACAGGCAGGGGTAAGGGTAGAGGGAGAAGCTGACTCCCTGCTGAGCAGGGAGCAGGGAGCCCAACATGGGGCTTGATCATGAGCTGAGCTGAAGGCAGATGCTTAACTGACCGAGTCACCCAAGTGCCCTGGGATTGGTCATTTTTAATGTTTTGTCAGTGAGCTATGCTGGAACAGAACAGATAGCAACATTGGGGAATTCCATGGGGATGTCTGGAAATTAGGACCTTTTTATTTAACAGTAAAGAACTTACATTAGCTTTCAGAATGTTCAAAGGAAAGATAGTCATTTTCAGAAAATAGAGGAAAGAGTCATATTTGGAAAAAGAGATTATAGAAATGATCTGGAATTAGGTAAGAAAAAATATAGAACAAAAAGGTTAAAACTTGACAAGTTGCTTCAAGATGAATAAAATGAATGATGAAATCTTTAGAATTTGGTTGGTAGAAATTTTTTTGTGAGTTTCTTAAAATGGAGCTGATATATAGGAGATTAATTGGCTTTCAATCTAGTAAATATTTTCAACTATTGAACAGAATCTAGGAATAATTTCTGTTTTGAAGTTTCCATGATATTTGTGAATTATGACAACTTTATTTGCCAGGCTTACAAATAAATAGTTGTTAAATAACAAGATAAATGTATTAAAATAAAAAGCATTTTAAAATGAGCTCTCTATTCTCTTAATACCCACACTGTATCATCACTGTATACTTATTTTTATAAATTCATTTCTGTATTTGTTTTTGTGAATCTATCTCCCAATCTACATTTATATCTGTTTCTCTATATAGCATCCTCAATATGCAGGGTAGACACCATGTTCCAGAACATTTTATGTCATAAAAAACATTCTCAATAAATGTTAAATAAGTAAATGAGTAAATATTGAAGAGCACTGGGCTTAGACAGACCTAAATATAGTTTCATATCAGAAGGTGAGCTATGTGAAAATGCATAATAAATGAGATTTGAAGTGATGGTTTTAGTTTCCCTAATAAATAAATACTTCTGCAATAGCAGTTATTAAAGGGGCATTGAAGAGCAGTGTTTTACCTAGTATTATTTTCTAACATGAGTGAATTAAAATTTCTGGAGAAACTACATGGATGACATTGTCAATGACCCATGTCTGTTTCCTTGATTTCTAAACCAGTCATTGAATGGTTTAAAGTACAATACAAGATCTAGCTCTGGTTTAGATTGTATCCTGAGTAGATGTCTTCAACTGTCTAGGAGGCACCAAACTTTTGCTCTACTATGGTGGTATATCTTCCTTACATTCATTCAAAAGGAATCTTGTGATCTCACTCCAACTAGGAGACATCTGTTCTTGTAGTCACAAGCTGAGGGCTACAATTTAATAATAACTGGCAAGGAGGGGCGCCTGGGTGGCTCAGTTGGTTAAGCGACTGCCTTCGGCTCAGGTCATGATCCTGGAGTCCCGGGATCGAGTCCCGCATCTGGCTCCCTGCTCGGCGGGGGGCCTGCTTCTCCCTCTGACCCTTTCTCCTCTCATGCTCTCTCTCTATCTCATTCTCTCTCTCAGATAAATAAATAAAATCTTTAAAAAAAAAAAATAATAATAATAACTGGCAAGGAAAAATATTTTTTTTAAAAAAACCTCAAATAAATGGTCTAGGAAAAAGAAGCCAAAAAAAAAAAAAAAAAAAAAGAAAGAAAGAAACCCCAGAATGAATTTCAGTTAAAAAATAAAATGAACCAGTCTCAAGTAGTACATTTAAGCTTGGATTAAGATTTTGAAGGTATCTGTAAAGACCTTATTCTTTCTTGCTCTTGGACATATCATGGGCCTTAGAATGACTATCCTATTCTGTTTTCAAATACAAGTATGTGCAACATGCAAGTGACCTGATATTGACCTGACACTGCATAATATTTTTCTTACAATAGCATATTTCTCTATGATATGTTGGGTTTGGGATACCAATGAGACTTGTGATGATGGGCAATAGAGGCAGAAGGAAAATTTGTACAAGAGTTTTGTGCTGAGTTTTATGGAACTTATTCCCAGAAGCTGTGAGACTAATAAAGAATTCTGACAATGGACTAGTAAAAAAAAAAAAAAATGAATATTCTTAATGTATAAAACCTTTAACATGCTCACAAGTAGCCCCTAGAGAGGTGATAGGACTCACAGTCTTTGCTTGTCTATACCAGTGCATTCCAGGTACCCCCATGGTTATAGAAAAAATCACTCAGATTAAAATAAATTTGCACATACGACTCAGGCAGATAATTGTGAAACACCAGATCCACTAGAATCACATGATGAGGAAAATCCAGATTTTGAAATTAAAATATGATGGAATTTTATAGGTATTGATTATTGGATGAAGAGAAGTCCTACTTAAAGAGGTTTCATAGACTCCAACTTTCACACAATGTAAAACAATTATGAAATCATCTACAGAAAAAGTACTAAGTAGACCTGAACAAAAACCATCTTGAAGATTTCCGATTAGAAAAGAGTGTTAGTCTTTAGCCATAGATTGTTGATTTTCAAAGGAAACTAAAATTGGGAACACTTCATTATGTTAAGTTTCCTGGGTCTGACATACACAGTTTTGTTTTGGGAAGGTTGGTTATCATGATTTGAGATATTCTTTTTTCTCTTTTTTCTGTATCACATGTATGTATGTGTGTGTATGTGTGTAACACTGGTATGTGCACAATGGGACTATATACATATATGAAATTTCAGAAACTACTTCTAGGAGCTTTAGAACCAAAACATGAAGAGATAAATAATGTTTAGTCGGAGTGGTGTAGTTGGAGTGAAGGGAGAACAGTAGAGGCTGGGAAGGGGAGAAGGCAAGGAATTACCGTGTCGGGCAACATTTATGCCGAGGTAGGGTGAGAGCAAGTACTGACAGTTATGGTTGCTTCCAACCTACTCATGACTGTTCTGTTTTGATTGACCTTTGTTGTCCTATCAGGAAAGGGTAATCAAGACTAAGCTTCATTTGTGGCATGTGGTTTGAAGCAATTGTACTATCTGTCAAGAAAGTATTGTTCTGCATAGGAATTATCTACATACGTATTCATGTCTGTATTCATCTCATCCTCAGGTTTTGAAGGCTATGGGTATAAACTGCCATGAAAATTGGTTCAAGAGCATTAGTTGCTAACACATTCAAGCTCTTGACTTTTTTTCTCCACCTGCATCTTCTCCATAGTACATATTCCTAAATTGCCATGTTGAGTTCTAAGTGGCCAGGATGGTACAAATACTCTTCCCTCTGCTCTGATAAGAAAGCCATGTCTGCTAATGTGAAACTATTCTACAGATGTTAGGGAACCTGGACTTAATGTTCATTCTGCCTGACCCTTTGTTCCTCGACTAATTTTATATATATTCTCCAGAGCCTCTTTCCCATCTTGTTAGATGGTATAAAACCAGGAAACAACCACTTCTACTTCCCTGGTTTTGCAGTCCATCTAATAGACAACATCACCACTCTTTCCCTGCATCTGGTCTTTGGAGAAACAATGTTAAGACATAGTTGGACTGACCAAGAAGTAAGTGACCAGGGCCATTTCTAGGACCATGATTAGTTTTACAGAAACAACAAACACGATCTACATAACAAAACATGTTGGAGTTCCTGGGGTGAAGATTGCCTTTAAATAGAGATCCTGCCATCAGTTCCCAAAGGAATATACATTATTTCCTTTGTCCTCTTCTAGGCAACTGTAACATCTCTACCAACCCATTTACCCTTGGCATGAATCCTGAAGGGACTTTTATCTCACAGGCCGCCTTAAGATTTTTCCTTAGGAGTTAACCTTGCATTAAAAAGCATGAAGGGATAGTGATCCTACTTAATCTCCACCCTTGGAGCTGTCACTCTTTGTTGGGATCAGTTTTTAAGATTCTGCTGCAATCACCAGATTGCGTATCAGGCAAAAATATACTGTATAAAAAAATGAATAAATAAAACTAATTTGCCATTTAAAAATCACTAATAGGATATTTTCTAAAGTATGTCCAATTTGATTAAATATTAAGTATTTTAAGGATATCAGTGATTCTATTAAAAGTACACCTATCAATTGTTAAAAGGATAAAGATTCATGATTCAACACTAGTCTCTTTCAACATATTTCCCTCACTCCACACCATTAGAGCAGTAGATTATCTGTTGGGGAATGGAAGAAGTACCTCATATAGAACTAGAAGCTATAATAATTTTAAAAAATAAGACTATAATTGATATTTAATTATTTTAAGAATCTTATATAGGCACAGAATGTCTGATGGTCATATCAATAAAGAAGAGTCTGGATTCCTTTGATAGAAAATATCTCCATTATAACAAAGGCTACTATGCTAATAGTGCAACTGGAAAAGAAATTCTACCTAAATTATTTGCATTTCCTCCTCAATTGTATTTTGAAGCCTCTCTTATCAAAGCTGACATTCTTTGAGGCCCCACTCAAACATACTCAGCCCTTGAGGATTTTACAGTCTGTTTGGGCAAGAATTGTCCTCATTGATCACTTAAGAGAGGCCAGTTGAGCACCTCTTTACAGGATGTAGAAGGAAAGCACATAATCCCGAGTCCTCAACAGCTCAGGTACTTGTCTTACTTTTTTCAAGCAATTTCACATATTTCATTTTTTAATTTGTTTAGAATTCTTAGGATACAATTAGTATAAATATCTTAAGCAAGAAATGGAGGCCCAAATATTTAAAAGAACAAGGTTTATAGCTGAGTAGAAGAAAATAAAGTATTAAAAACCGAAAGGAGGTCTTCTCACTGGGCTAGAAATCTTTCCACTGTTTTATCTTGTCTCTCATCAGTGATAAAATTTCTCTGGGTAGAGGGCGCCTGGGTGGCTCAGTTGGTTAGGCGACTGCCTTCAGCTCAGGTCATGATCCTGGAGTCCTGGATTCGAGTCCCACATCAGGGAGCTCAGCAGGGAGCCTGCTTCTCCCTCTGACCCTCCCCACTCTCGTGCTCTCTCTCTCAAATAAAAAAAAAAAAATTATCTGGGTATAGAACAGAGTCTGAATGATAATATGCACATACTAAACATATAAAGATCCTGTGTATAGAAAGCTAAAGGGAATGCTTCTAGAAAAAACACTTCTGGATGAAACTGTGTCTATACACTTAGTAACCAATTGGTTTGGGTGATCGTACCAAGGTTATTTTTAATGTAGGCACCTAGGTGTGTCCAATTTTTATGGTAGATTCATAGTAGAGTTCTGAAAGTTTTAATCATTGAAATTTCATAATAAAATGCCATTATTGATTTAACTAAGATAATTCTTTCATAGTTTTTCAGAATCATTCAGGGAACCCAAGGATAAAGTTTTACTGAATTTCTCAGTGAGCCTAACAAACATGTGCTGAAGGCATCAACAAAACGGAGGCACCAAAAAATTGTTTCGAAGAATTTCATATTTACTATTTCAAAAAGAAAAGAAAAATTCGAACTCTACAGGGGAGAAACAATGCTATGGAGCTGTTTCACACCCATCTTATCATTTAGTATTAGTTTTTAATTAACTGTTTTGTGATTGGTAGCGCTCCGTGGTCTCTTCCATATTCACATGCTTTTCTGAAGGTCCTAATAGAGCCTTGGCAAACAGTACAGAAGGCATCAGGCTTAAAGAGAAGTCCAACAATGCTCAGACAAGTGCAAAACAAGAGAAGAGAGACATGGAGCAGGGAGAGATCATCGTGGTCAATAGGCATGGACCAAAATGGTTATGTGTGAAAGAACCCTGACAAGATGAATCACTTTTTAAATCCCAACTCTATCAACTAGTTCTGTGACCTTGGGAAGCTTACTCAGTGCCCTTCAGTCAGATTCCTCATCTGTAAAATGGGAAATTACTCAAAGGGTTGTATTAAAAATTAAACAGAATTTGTAAATAAAGCACTTCACTCTTGGCACATAGTAAATGCTCAGTGATACTTACCTATTAAGGTTATCATTACTAAGACCTTCCATATTCTATCCCCACACCCTTCTATGCCCAGGACACAGTCTTCTGCTATTTGAAAGGTTATTAATATTTAAAATAAAACCCCTGCTGAGTTGGAGCAAAAAATCACAAATAAATTACCTTTGATCAGAAAGAGTATCTTAATTGGGATTATACTACTTTATCATTTGTAACCTATGTGTAAATGCTCATTAGTGTTCACTGTCATCATTTTCACATATGTAGCTCTTGTTAATCCATGGCAATAGGGACATGAGTCACTATCAAAGAATATGAAATGCAGAAATAACACCCAATCCTCACTCTAGCTAATAATTTTAACCACATTCTCCCAATTATACCTTTTGGAGGATATAATTGTTATCAAGGCAGATATGATGTCTGCCCTCACTGAGTTTATGTCAGAGCTAAATAATAACCAACACATCAAGTTGTATCTCAGTCACAAACAGACATAGTTTACAGGTTTCTGAAAGATAGTATGACAAAAGCACCTGCCAGAGAAAGCATACTTTGGGGTTCAGTTTTCTAATCATCTTTGCAATTCATATTTCCAAAATGTAGAAAAGTTAACACAGTGTCTAAGATTCCCTTCTTTTTTTTTCCTCCAAAAATCTTTTCTGGCAGTTACAAGTTCAAAATGCTTTTGTGCATTCCAAGCAGTCTTGCCCAGATTCTGCCACCTGTTCCATCATTCTGGGTATATTTAGGGTATAGTTCTTTTCCATATGGGCAGTGTAATTCCATTAAGTAGCAATCCAGCATAGTTACTTTTTTTTTTTTAACGTTAAACCTCGAGAGTTAATCGTCCATCTGTGTGTAATCATCGATTCCATTAAGCCTTATGGCCTTGTCAGATTATCAAACATTTTAAACAGTACTCCTTTCTTCACAGGAAACACATTTGATAATTAAGGGCATGATGGAATCTAAGGTTTTGAGTCTGACTCCAAGGACCTACAGTGGCTTATGTTAATCCTGGGTTAAACTTCATCTCCACTAGATCACTGTGCTTTGACTATGACAGCAAGACTCGGTAACACATATGGATCTAGTTCAGTCAGATTTCGGAGCAAGCAGGATACAATGTTCAGATGTCAAAGACAAATCACTGGTTATGTTTTTACCCGCAAAGCTTGCCTTCAAATTTTTGGTCACAATGACTGAACCACAACAGGTATTGATGAGAACTGTCCCCAGCCACAAGCTGTGTGAAACCTTGAGCTTTCTCTTGCTTGTTTTTAGGTTTCTGTCACCTTTGATTCTATCAGAGACCAGATTTTCCAAGGCTTGACTCTCACAGGGGAACTTCATAGAAGGAGATAATGTGGGCAGATTTCTTGTCAAGTTGAATTTGAAGTTTGATTTTTTTATGAAGTGAAAAATACTAATAACTGTCCACAAAATATTGCCAACTTTCAGGATTTTTGTCCTCATTTTGTTAATCAAGCATGGATAAGAGTGAGTCAAAGGAACAGAAATGGAAAAAACTAAAATCAAGAATCCTGCACTCTAGGTCCCAAAGTGCAATGATGATGTGTGACGAGGCTCTTCAGAGCATGACTTTCTCATTCCCTTTACATGCAACCCTCCTCATATTTACTAAAGAAACTGAATACAGTACATATAATCAGCATATCAAAAATCTTCCATTAAAATAAAACAGTTAAAGCACTGCACCTAGGCCACTGGAGATATAATTTGTTGT
The DNA here is from genome assembly GCF_009762305.2 of Zalophus californianus. Classification (NCBI taxonomy): domain Eukaryota; kingdom Metazoa; phylum Chordata; class Mammalia; order Carnivora; family Otariidae; genus Zalophus; species Zalophus californianus. The sequence goes on from NC_045596.1 coordinate 63,919,125, forward strand.
AGAGTTGACTGATTCTGCTTTTTTTTAAATCAAGAAATAGAAAATTCTGTTGTCTTCTACAGTCCAAATCCTAGAAACTCTTTAGTTCTGTGTTGTTTCATTTCTCTTTATATCCATGTGAAAATTGAAGTGGTTCTGGTTTTGGTGTATCAAAATCCAAATAATCTAATTTACATTAGATTTAATATTGTATTTCCTAAAGCAACATAAAGACTTTCTCATAGCGCTGGAGGGTGTCTGGACCCAGGTGAAGCAGGCTTTGTATGGTCTGCTGGCTGGAGAACTAGACACACAGAGGGAGAATCTTGGTCTTTGTGGAACAGCAGGTCTGGACAGCTTAGTCCACTGCCCAGCCAACTTAGAAGCCCTTCCGGAGCAAATCTGGCCCAGAAGGCTGTGCATATTTTTGCCTGGATAGACCCCTTCATGTTCAACAGGAGCCTCTGCAGCGATGATGGGGTCCTCCATATTGCTCACACAAAGCTTCAGTATGGGACAGGAAATCTGGCTCTTTAACCCTCTGGCTGCTGCACATGACTATTTGGCTAGCAAAGCAGAAAAATGTCGACAGCCTAAGGTTTAAATGATTAGTAACAGGTTTTTGAGTGATTTTCCCAGAATGTGCTAGTATAAATAGAGGACTGTGAAAGTGTGGTTTGGGGATTTTTCCTTCCTTTTGGTATTGTGATTTGTTTGTTTCCACTTCTTTTCATGACACATTCTCTTTTATGACTGTAGACACCCAAGCCAAATACACAAATGCAGGCTGAAAGGGAAGGTGCTCACCTCCAAGTGCCTTCTAATCAGGCGTCCAAGTGCAGCCTGAGGGCAGACAGACTTTTTAATCTCCGAAAATCCATCTATTATTATGAGTTATTTTAGCTTATCCTACCCGAGATTTTGTTTACAGGCTAGAAGACTCAGAAAAGATCATTAGAACATTATTATTTCATGCAGGATATTAGGGTTTCTCCTTTCTAATGAGTCATAAGCCACTTAATAAAAACGTAATGCCTTACTTAAGAAGCAGTGCTGTCTTTCCCTTTTTCTTTTCCATACTTGTGATTATGGTCTTAAAGACAAAAAGATGAAACTGACAAGTAAATTCATGTCCTAAGTGGCTCAGTAGATGTTCCTTGCATATTGTAATAAAAGGGTTAAAAAAGATGACATCTAATCAGTAGAACTGTCACCAACTAATGGAAAGCTTTGAGCTTAGTTCATTGAAGTAAATAAAATTATTTCAACTCCAGCTAACACAGATATCTTAAAATGGATCATGACAATGTTCTGTTGGAAATACAGTTCTATTCAGTAATAAAGCACAGTTTTCCAAATAAAATATATTGTTTTAAAAATATGGGAATGAGCCAGCCATTAGCTCCTACTTGTGCTAGATAGGGTAACCGACATAAAGTGCGCCTTGGCATGTCTTAGTGTGCATGTTTTGGTGAAAAACAGCAATTCTTCTTTTTAGTAGGAAAGAAAAATGAAGTTTTGAAAAATGAAAATCCTCTAGGACTTATATAAGAGAATGAAAGAGACCAACAGGCCTCTAATTCATACTTATCAATGGTTCTTATCTACTTGACATTTTATGCTGGTTCAATCTCTAAAAGTCTCCTATCACAGTAAAAGTACCATATTTAAACAATAAAGGACAGGAGAAAATGGTGCTTTCTCTTGACATGCATACAGGTGCCATCTCTCCCAGCTTAAAAAGAAACCCTATTTCTAGCTTGTATTCCTATCTAGGTAGTCCAATTTCCCACATCCCTTTACACATCATCTTCTTAAAAGATAAATCCAGTACACTGACCTTACTTTCTCACACCTATTCAGTCTGTCTTAAGGCCACCACTCAGCCCTTCAGATTGCTATACCAGACAGACTATTTAATGTGACCTCACCTCCCTCCATGCCGTTATTCTTGATACTCCCTTTCCTTCCTTGGCTTCTGTCATACTACTCTCTTCTGGGCCTCTTAGTTGATCTTTCCTGGGTTTCTTTATGGAATCTTTCCCCCAACTACCTTTTATTTTTTTAAAAGACTTTATTTATTTATTTGAGAGAGAGAGAATGAGAGAGAGAGAGCACGAGAGGGAGGAGGGTCAGAGGGAGAAGCAGACTCCCCGCTGAGCAGGGAGCCCGATGCGGGACTCAATCCCGGGACTCCAGGATCATGACCTGAGCCGAAGGCAGTCGCTTAACCAACTGAGCCACCCAGGCTCCCTCCCCCAGCTACCTTTTAATATCCATGTTCCTCTTGATGATACATACTACCTTGGTCTTTTTCACTTTTCGGTTACTCTGCTCTGATCTGAGATATGGTGCTTTGTCTCACAATGTGACTTACTACTCACTTGTTAAGAATCCTTGAATTAGCTAAGACTTTTTTGGATACAAATCACAGAGATATAATATAAACCATCATAAGGTGTAAAACCCAAAATGTACTGGTTCACATGACTAAAACATTCAGGAGAAGGTTAACTAAAAGTTTGGCTTGGTCCAGTGGTTTAGAAATATCAGCAGAACTCTGGATTTCTTAATTTGTTAGCTTTTTTTCTTCCATATTGGCTTCATTTGCAGACTTACCTATATGAAAACAAAATGGCCATCAATTACTTGGGCTTACTTGTTCTTGTAATTAATGATCCTGGGAGAAGAACATGACCTGCTCTCTCCCAGTATCCTCACGAGTACATAGTTTTGTTTCCTGATTGACTTGGTTTAAGAGATGTACCTTCAACCCTCAAAGGAAAAGCAAGGCCCCTTGATTGATAGTCAGACCAGAATCAGTAACCTGGAATAAGGATATGTTCACGAAAGGAAATAAAAAGCCAACTTAAACAAAACAAAAACAAAGACACCTCTATTATAACTCCCAAATCTGTAACATTCTGTATCCTCATTCTAAAATACAGACCAATATATTTATCTTTGTGCATATAGATATTTCAAAATCACGTGACTAACTTAAAACCTCATCAGGATTCTTTCAACTCCAACCCCAAAATTGTTTTTTTCTGTGTTTTTGGTAATGCCAATACTACCTAAAACATCATCCAAAACAGAAACAAAGATCTTAAACTTCTGCCTACCAGGTCTGTCTTAGAAATACCCATGAAATATATGTTATATTTCTTATCCCCAAATGTATTGCTACTACATTAGTTTGGGCCCATATTATCTTTAAACTAAAGAGTCTACTAACTGGACTTACCTCCCTCTAATCTGTTTTCCATATTGCTACCTCATTATCTTTCTAATATGTAAGTATAGTCATTTTACTTATATGCTTTAAGCCAACTCATCCATAGGATGAGTTCTTCTCCAAACTTGTTCTCTATGCTCAAAGCCAAAAAAACTTAAGCCAGACTAAGCTAGAGTTTTCCAAATGTGTCATTCTATTCTTGTTTGAGTATCTTTGAACACAGAATTCCTTTGTCCTAGAATAACCTTCCTTCCCACCTTTTTAACTTCTCTCACAAGATCTATTTTAGGTACACTCAAGACAAGTTGAACACTTCCCCCTTACAACTGTGAACTTTGTACATGATTCTATTATTGTGTTTATTGAAATGTCTTTGTTTACTTATTGTCCGTCTTGTGACTGAACTCCTGAGGGAGAAATAAGTTACACTGGAGTTATTGGCCTTCTTGGGGGTTTGTTGAATTCCATCCAAAGATAATCACAATGTCTGGAACACTGTGTGAAAACAAAATTGTATTGCGTGGATACATGTAGGCATGAGTAAAGGAATACATGTGATAGTAAATTTTCATAATCCGAAATGGAGAAAACAATGACTACTATGCAAAAGGTGAGGAGGAGTGTCATTTTTAGGCAAAATTTAATGGAAAACTTTAGTTTCTGGTATTAGTAATTTCAATAAAATTTATAGTTTAAAATTTATATGAACATGTCAAACACTTTTACATCAAAAGCATCATTTGTGTTTGCAAAGAAGGCCAAAACAGCTATCATTGCCATTGGTATTACTGTGCTCATCTGATGGAGAAACTGAGGAGCAGAGTGATTGTGCGTCCATCCCAAGTTCATGGTGAGTGTTTGTGGTAGAGCTGGATCAAAGAAATTTCTGCTCCCCTGGTCATTTATAAGCATAAATGAGAACTATTCTCCAGGATAACAGAGAAGGCCAGAACATCCTATTTCAATCAATTATAAAAGTTCTCCTTCTCCAATCAGAGAAAGGTATTAGTGAAATGAATGAGAGTAATTAAATCTAATTTAGTCATGCAAATTAGTTTAATTAAAAGAAATCTACCCTTTAATAACTTCAGGGGAAAATGCAGTTCCTCATGGAGTTTGAAATTTAGCTAAGCTCACAAGACACAATAGCTGAACTGATGAGACCACACTGTTGTAATCTGCTTGTGTAAATATTGACACATGTAGCATTTAGTTTGTCTCACAGTGATAATACTTGCTCTAGGCTTCTGATGAAATCTGGCATTTACAATTATTAAAAGATGCTTGTTAAAAATGCTCTTATCCATCATGTTAATTCTGTGAATGAGACTGCTAATACATTGACCTCCAGAAAAAGCTCTTTTTTCCCTAGAATTTAAGAAAATGAATATAAATTTTTAAAATTCATTGAGCCTCTTCTCAGCAGAAAACATTGAGCCAGGTATAAAACAGGGTAGTATGGGGCAAAGAGAAATGGGAAGATCCCTGTCCTGAGGATGCTTATAGTCTAATATCTGTAATGTTTTCTGTCTGTAATGGTTACAGGCAGAATTGTTCAGAATGAAAGTACAAACCTGGATACCATAAAAAGCATTAAACAAAATGGGAGAACAGAAAACAGAATTTGGAATGCCTGGGAGGAAGCAGGAAACTCTTCACCAGCAAAGGGGAATTTGAGCTGGCTTTAGAGACACATGAGATTTTGACAGCAGAAAAGGGAGGGACAGAGTCATGGAACACAGAAATAATAGGCAGAATATTACAGAACTCCATCCAAAAGAAGGAAAATTCATGCTTTGTTCAGAGCTTTATTAGTCTGGTGGGTTTACATCACAGGCTATGTGAGAAGAAATTTTAGAAAATGAGGTTCCATAGCTAGCCAGATGGCAGAATGCAATGGTGAGGGGTAGCATTGAATGCCATACTTAGTGTCAGGACGCCTATCTGCAGACAATGCAGAGGTGGCAAAGGTTTTTGAACAAAGCAGAGGCATTTCTGTAGTGGTCATTTGTAATGAAAATTCTAATCGAGGGTGAAGAAGAATTTGTAATAGAGAAAGAATGGAGACAAAGAGACTGTAGGAGTTTGTTGAATAATCTGAATGAGGATAAGGATGCTCTGGTTTAAGACAGTAGCAGTGAGAATGCAAAAGAAAAGAATGTCTCAAGGCTGCTAATGCCTTGGGTGTCAGCATGGACAGTGACTTAGTTGAAGCTCTCAACTAAGTTAGGGAGTGCAGAGAGATAGGGAAGAGATATTCAATGAAGCCTACCCACATCATTGCATTTAAAATGCTTTCCCAATCCCCTGCCTCCATTCTACTTTTTCTGTTTTCCATGCTTTTATCATACTATAGAATTTACTTCTTTCTTGTGTGTGTTGCTTTCTTCTTAAATCTAAGCTCCACAAAGATAGGGAGTTTTAGCTCTACTTCAAATTCACACCTGAATCTTGAAAGTCTGCCACATAGTAGGTGAAACTTAAATGTCTAACACACAGTGGAATCTAGCTCATAGTAGATGCTTGTTCAGTATTTGCCGAATGAACAGTGAAAAATTATAATTTTGAAATCAAGTTTTGAAATAAAAAGCTACAATTTGAAAACCTAGCTTGTATGACACTCAGCTGTCTATCTCTGTTGACTTCTGTTGTCCTTTCCTTTACTGTTCCTCCATGGCATTCTGTGCCCCAGTTATACTGAACTTCACTTAGCTCTATCAGTCTCATGTTGTTGATTATATATATCCAAAGACAATCACAACAATTATCTTCAGGCCTTTATATATGTTCTTCACTTCCCTGGGAATCCCTAACTTACTCTTACCTATGTTGTTTCTCCCTAGCCAACTCCTCCCTATCCTTCAGAGATCAACCCTTTCTCTAAGAAACCTCTCTTAATTCACCAGATCTGGTGTGGAAGTCTCTGATTTATCCTTCCATAACATGCCATACTCCCTGTTGGGGTAATTTTCACACTGGATTATCATTAATTGCCTGGTACATGTGTACTTTCCCATCAAATTGTATATTCATGAAGGAATATGTCAATATCTTTCATCAATGTTTCTCCATCAGATAGCACAGGACCTGATTTATATGGAAACTTACATTCATTTGTATTTAAAGAACATACACTGAGGTTCAGTCTTCAAAAGTAAAATTCAAAAATTCTAACATAGAAAGAAAAGGAATGCATAGAACACTAATACAGATATATTTTCAAGTAGAAGAGAAGAAAACTGAAGTTCATATATAAGTATACTATCGACTCATTTAAGTAAAATGTGAGGCTACTTGTAGTGACAAGAATGGAGGAGTTAGGGTTGGAGAGTAAATTGAAAGTAAATTATACTTGGAATAATTATCTAAGGAAACTAGGTAGAAAAATAGCAAGAGGTGACCTTAATTAGTTAATTAATTCCTGATCAGTCTCAGAGGGCTCAAGTAAGGGTGAAAGTTGTTTATTTGCAATAGACTTGCTCTCTGATTTAGAAGATAAGATAATTTAAAGGTTTCATTTATTTATTTGACAGAGAGAGAGAGAGCGAGAGCAGAAACAGAAGCAGGGGGAGTGGGAGAGGGAGAAGCAGGCTTCCCGCGGAGCAGGGAGCCCGATGCAGGGCTCGATTCCAGGACCCTGGGATCATGACCTGAGCTGAAGGCAGACGCTTAACTGACTGAGCCACCCAGGTGCCCCAAGGTAAGATAATTTAAAATTGGAAATATTATAAATAAGCATTTTACAAAGCAAGAATTAAAGTGAATCGATTATATTCCTTTAAGGACAAAGCACAAAATGTTTTGTAATTCAAGAAATCTGGGGTCTGTAGTGGAGATGTGTGAGGAGTGTAGAGAGATACTGTGGTTACTGAATTCAGTTGACAGTGGGGGGATTATTCAGAGTCACTGCTAATAGCTGTGCAGGTTATGCCCTACACAAGGCTCCTGGTGCCTGGAGTGGATGGGGGCTGCCACACAGTTCATACTCTGCTAGCCATGCAAATATCTGATGTGGGCCTATGTCTGCTGGGGAGAAGGGGGCACATTTTTCTTACCGCTCACCCTGACTTGAATTGCTTGCCAAGCCTTGCAGCCACAAGGCTACCTTCCCCTGCAGAGGAAACTTTTCCTTGTTCTCACAAAGACACAATATGAACTAGCAGCAATGCTGTATGCAAGGGTATAGGAGCCTTAGTTCAAGTCTAACATCTAAACACTAAATTCTGAAATTTTGCATTCACATTACAAATGCTTTAATACATTTGCCATCAAAATCAAGTTTAGAATAAGGCAATAATACTATGATCTAATGAATGTGGGATAGTATTAATATCAGCCCACCTAGGACTTCTGTAATGGCATTGTGTTAATGCAAAACCACTTCAAATGTACTTTTGGAAAGAGCTGGAAAAGTTGGAATCAATGATCACATGCATAGAATAAGGGATAAATGTTTGGATAAATAAATATTATTGTTTTTCTGTTTAAGTTTTTGGTGAGATTGTCTCTCTTCTCCCCTTGGTATGGCTATTTTCTTTTTCTTTTTTTTTTTGTATATGTTCATATTTTATCACTCAGTAATTGCACCAAAATGCAATCTTAGGGAAATGACAAGAGATGTGGTCCCAAAATGTTTATCATAATGTTATCTATGAAAATAAAACAGAAAACTTAAATTTGAGAAAAAGAGATTGATCACTGACTATAGTACATCCACTGAATGTGCTTTTAGCCATTTAAAACCTTTTTTTAAATTATTATGTTATGTTAATTACATCATTAGTTTTTTTTTTGTTTTTTTTTTTAAGCCAGGAAGTTGTGGCCAGAGGCACCAGGATGCCCTAGTCACCATGTTCCTTTTTTTATTATTATATTTTTATTCTTTTTTTCTCTAAAAGTATTATTTTTTATTATGTTATATTAATCACCATACATCACATCATTAGTTTTTGATGTAGTGTTCCATGATTCATTGTTTGCATATAACACCCAGTGGTCCATGCAGAACGTTGGTATGGCTATTTTCTATTAGCTTGGTATTCCTATGGCTCTGTTGATGAAAACTTAGGGGAGGCATGGAACCAAATATTCCATTTGGATTTCAGTGATTCTGGGTAAATTTGTACTAGTTACCGTTTATACTATTAAAAAATATCCTATTTTTTAAATGGGAAGATTAATAAAAAAAACTCCATGAGAATTTAAGAAAATATATTGTAAAGAACAAGGAAAGAAAATGGAATAACTGATTATCTCTTCATCTCATCTGAAATGAAGGATTTTACCCTGTCTGTAATTGGGGTTTGTTGTAAGCATCATAGAAACTTCTATTCATATTATTTAAGGTGTAATTTATTTAGAATTTAAAATAATAAATTGGTTTTAATTATAGGACTCAGAGAAAAGAGTTTTTCAATCATGTGTTTATTTCTTCTAGAAGAGTTAGTAAGCAGACACAGCTAAATTTGTTATAATAGATTATATACCCAAACACATGATCAGAGACCTGTAATGAACAGGTTTCTTGCAAACAAGTCAGGTTTGCACATATGCTTTACTTTTCATTCTGCAGGGAAGTGGAAAATTAGAGATAAATTATATGAAAGAGCTGTAATTTAAAGTGACACCCCAAACATTAATACCTCTTCTAAGTTGGGCACCTTGTTCTTTTATCCTAATTACTTTGCATCATAATATTTTTTTATTTTTATTTTTTGGATTTTGGATTTATTTATCCAAACATTTATCCCTTATTCTATTTTTTGGATTTTGGATTTTGGATTTTATTTTTTGGATTTCTTCACTGGTAAAAATCTCCCAAGTTCTTCTGCAATGCCATCATGCTCAATTGCTAATGGCATTTCAGTTTTCTGTGATTAAAAAAACACACACACACAAAAACTGTGTGTGTGTGTGTGTGTGTGTGTGTGTGTGTGTATGCGCGCATGCACATGGGTAGAGTTACAACTGCCTACTGAGCAAGATATACAGTGTTTCAGCATCTGATAATTCAAGGTGATAGCAAGTCCATGAATCGAGAAAGTTCAGTAGTTTCCAGTAAATTTGGTGGATTTTAGACATGGCAAAGAAAACAATACAAATGATTAGTATTGACATTGTAGGAGGGAAGCTCAAGGGAAGGGTTTTTCAGAAGAAAGAAGAGCATAGTGGCTGATTAGGAAGGTGCATGCTAGTTATCACTGAGATATCGTTTAATTATGAAATACTTTCTGTCATTTGCACTGACTTGACTGAGAGTATAACATTATAATGAAGAACATGATTTCTGGAGTCAGGCATACTTGATTCAAATTCTGGCCATGCAATTCTTGGCAAGATATTTACATTCTTTAAGGTTTGATTTTATCTGAAAAAGATACAGGTGATGTGCTGGTATGTCTGTCTTACAAGGTGGTTTTAATTGCTTGCATCAGTCGGTGTGGGGTCAGTAAAACAGCCATCATATGTATTCTGGATATAAAGGGCTTACTGTCAGAGTAGAGGCTTTCTTGACTGTTCACTTTTAAGCCCCCATTATAGGTCAAAGAAACTGCCTCAAAGTTCAGGGAAGCTGTCATTGGAGATCGCAGACTAAAGCACCAAAATGTGTGATTCTCATAAAAGTTCTCAGAGAAGTTGCTATAATCCTCAAGACTATGTGGGAATTTTTCATCTGTTTTCTTTGCGGCAGCAAAACAAGTGACTCTTAAAGGCTCACCAGGAACCCTATAAGTTTGGCTGCAGCTACATCTGGAGAATAAGAACTTCTCCTTTACTTCAATCTTCCTAATTGCCTGCAGTTTCCTATCATTCACTAACTCTAACCAGGAATCTTACAGAAAGGAGAATTCTGGGAAACAAATTTCTCAGCTTCACTTCTACTGTGCAGAGGAGGTCTTGGAAGAGGGTGATGGTGATGTTGAGTAGACATTAGACACACGTTATACATGCAAAGTACTTAGAATAATGCCTTGTGAATAATAAGCAGTTAGCAAATATGACATAATATTCTATTTTATGTTACTAGCAGTGAATTGAATTTGCCTAAAATCTAAGTCTGCTATAGCATTGATATATATATATATATATATATATATATATATATATATATAGTATATATATGTATACACACACACACACACACACATACTTTCTCTTTAGTATCTTCTTTTATCCCTGTTTTTCCTAGTAAAATTTATTTAAAAAAACTAAGTTATTGTAAATGAACTGAAGGAAAGCAGGATTATCTGTAACCTCATCAAGATGGCCAGGAAAAGTAAACTGCTATAAGGTTAAATGTGGTGATGTGTGGTGATGTGGTACAATTCTGCTCCTCAGTCAAGGAAACCTATGTGGATAAAGTCAGGGCCAGCATGAACATTACTGTCCTCTCTGCCAAAGCCCCAGCAATCATGATAGATGCCTCTTCTGACATTCCAGAAGTAGTAAGCTACACTCTCAGCTTCCCACAACACTTGGCCAGAAGAAAATCACCCATGCTTCTAAATTTTAGGAGATTGGGGTGGGGAGTAATGAAGAGAACAAGAGATTAAGAATACATATTATTTTCCTTATTGTGGATTTGTTTTCAACTTATTTATAATTTATATATAACTTATTATGAAATAGTTAACAGTTAATAGTATTACTGGTTTCTTGAATGAACTGAGAGTTTTATAATGCATCTTTTCTTTTTTGGTAAATCTATTAACTGATTTTACTTGCCTTCTAGCTTAAGAATACTGGCAAGTTACTTACTCTCAGTGATAGTTGAGCTGGTACTATTGAAATTTTGGAGATTTTAATGTATTTTTCTTTTGTGGTTTGAGAAATAATTGAACCCATTCTAAGAAGGAAATTTTATCCACTGGTATTAGAAAAATAAATAAAAGCTTGAAATATCCTTGCAGATGAAAAATCACTAATGTTGTTCTAGGAGATTTTAGTTTTCAATTGACTTGCTCTTTTCTCATTAGCATTCCTGCAGTGACTATGTATCAAAGATTGTTAATAATCATCAATATCCATTTCCATTTTCTTTTTGCTTCTGGACATACAGCTTAACTACATTTTCTTCTCCCTTGCAGTTAGATTAGGGATGTGTAATCCAGTTTTGCACAATGACTATGATATAAATGGTAAATATTATTTCCAGATCTGTCCCATAAAAATCTCCCACATGTAATGTTATTTTCTTCATCTTCCACAGCGATTCTGGGGACCTTTGAATTCAGAGACATTGAAATAGAAGAATCTTGTGTCTTTGAATTACTGCTTGGAACAGATTCTACCACTGTCCTTCCTCTCCTCCACCATCAACATCATTGTACTGTTAAATAAGTAAGCCTTGAAATTGTATTATACTTAACTACAGAGATTTCAGACTTTATTTGTAACTGCAGGCTAGCCTAGCCTAACAAAACCTGGCTCAGTGCTAGCTTGAAAGAGGTAACTGTTGCCAAATTGAGTCACAGAAAGAATTTTTAGGGCAAATATCCTTCAGATCTGCAAATCTTGGACTGTACTCAGTTGGTTTCCATATCCCAGTAGTAAGTCAGGGAAGCTTAGGTGCTCTGATTTGTTCAGGTGACCCCAGTCTGGATGTGATTGTGTTTTTAGGCATCTTCCACATGGAAGAAGATACTCATCAAGTTTAACTGAATGGTCTTGTGATTCACAGCTTGCCTTTTGAGAAGAGTGGAAGAAAATGTGTCATTTATCATAGGTAATTCCAATATGGCTTACACTATCAATCTCCCTGACAATCTCCCCAACAACTCAAAGTCCAATCTGTGGCTGGAAACTGTCCAGATGATAAGCATCAGGATGCTGTGGGCCAGGCCTGCTACAACACCTGCTCTAAAGTCAGATGTACCATCTGTAGTGAATGTAACCCAACATATGAAAAGGAATCCAGCATTGTAGCAATGTTACAATATGCAAGTAAGAAGGGACTTGGTCATGTCTCAGTGGTTTTATCTCTATTTGAACTCAGCAATTATACAGTTATAGGAACAATTGTTCTCTTCCTTTATAACATGTGTAGAAAAGCCTTACCAACTTTTGGCAAATTAAACTGTTCACATTCTTGGTAGGTAAGAAGTTTAGAGATGGAAAATAAATCCATTATGAATTAGCTATCCCAGCTGGATACAAGCCTGAGAAAACTTAAAATATTTTTCTTTAATGTCCACTATTGGGATAAAAAATAGGAGTAGATTTTTAGTTTTAAATTATTCAGTAAATTTGTTTGTGCTATTTTTATCTTTGAAAAAAAAACTGCCTCTACCCTACTTCTGGGCTTAATGTGTCTTCTAAAAGTACCAGATTTCTCTTTAAATATCTTTCCTTTCCTCATCAAAGTGCTTGGTTAAAAAATCACCACTTACTTCAATCTAAGCCAAGAACACAGTAATCTAAACCCTTAGCTACAGTAATTGGTCTAGAGCTGGCCACATGGCCCAAGCTGAGCCAATCAATGTCCTTTCTCAGATTTTAAAAATTTGAGCCAATAGGAAAGATCTTTTCCTGTTTATGAACCTGTAAGAATCTAACTCCAAGAGCCCTCAGGTGCTCCTGTTTTTTCCAGGTTGGGAAATCAAGGCCAGCAAATAGAGCTACTCCTGAAGAGAAAATGGAGAGTCCTACCAACATTTGAAATCCTGGTTCTTTTTTATTTGAAGTAGGCTTCCTTCTCGCCTTCCTATAGTTTGGTTCTGTGAGCTATCTATTTGGTCATATGAACCAATAAATTCCTTTGTGGCTCAAGTTTAAGATGCATTTAGATAAAGACTTTCCCAAACAAACAAAAGCTGAGGGAGTTCATCACCATTAGACCTGCTTATAAGCTGAGAAGAAAAGATAGTAATTAACAATATGAAAACATGAAAATATAAAGCACACTGGTAATGGTAAGCATGTGGTCAAATCCAGAACACTCCAATACCATAATATCGTGGTGTGTTAATTACTTAACTCTAGTATAAGGTTAAAAGACAAAGTATTAAAAATAATTATAGCTATAATAATTTGTTAATGGATACACAGTATAGAAAGAGGTATATCGTGACATCAAAAACATAACATTTGGGAGGGGGAGAAGTAAAAAGGTTAAATTTTTGTATACAATTGAAGTTAATTGAAGTAAATTGTTAGCTTAAAATAGACTATTACGATGTTTCATACAAGCTGAATGATAAAAACAAAGCAAAGACCTTCAATAGATACACAAAAGATAAACAGAAGGGAGTCAGAGTAAATGCACAACATCCCAAAATGTTCCCCTGTTTCCCTCCCCAATCTTCCCCCCAGCCCCCAGCCATAGATAACCATTGATTTGCTTTCTGTCACTATGGATTAAATTTGTCTTTTCTAGGGTTTCATATAAATGAAACCATACAATATATACCCTTTTGTGTTTGGATTCTTGCACTCAGCATAATGTTTTTGAGAGTCATCCATGTTGTTGCATATATTATTACTTCGTTCCTTTTTATTGCTGAATAATATTTCATTGTATTATATACCACAATTTGTCTACCTGCTCACCTATTGAAAACAATTGGATTGTTTCCTTTTTTTTGGCAGGGGGGTGGTGGTGGTCATTTAGAATAGCTGTTTGAAGCCACCATGGACATTAGTTTACAAGTCTTTGTGGAGATGTTTTCATTTTCCAGGGTCAATACCTAGAAAGGAATTGCTAGGACATATGAAACATGTATCTGCTACACTGCTAAACTGTTTCTAAATCTACTGCACCACTTTACACTCTCAGCACTAATGTATGAGTTTGAGTTCTCATCCTTGCAAACACTTGATATGGTCAGTCATTCAAGTGTTAGCCTTTCTAAGATGTGTAATGGTATTTCATTGTGGTTTTAATTTTCATTTCCTGGTGACTAATGATGTTGAGCCACTTTTTTACATACCTATGTGATGCATGAATGTCTTTTTTTATGATGTATTCTTTTAAATATTCTCTCCATTTTAATCGGGTTGTTTTTCTTATTATTGAGTTTGTTTATATATTCTAGGTATAAGTGCTCTTTATCCCACACGCACATATAACATACATTCTGTGGCTTGTTTTTTCATCTCTCAACAGTGTTTGTCAAAGAGCAGATGTTTTTTAATCTTGGTGTGACCATTGATTTTCTTTAATAGATGTTATTTTTTAGAATAGATTTATGTTCACAGCAAAGTTGAGTAGAAATTAGATTTCCTATATACTCATGGCACACCACCCCCTAAATCTTCCCCACTATCAACATCCTGCAACAGAGTTACATTCTGTGAACCTACATTGACACATCATTGTCACCCACAGACTAGTTTACATTAGAACTCACTCTCTGTGTTTTACATTCTATGGGTTTTGACAAGTGGATAATGGCATGCATTCACCATTATAGTATCATATGGCATAGTTTTACTGCCCTAAAAATCCAATGTGCTCCATTTAGTCATCCTTCCCTGCCCCCAACTCTAGCAACCACTGATCTTTTTACTGTCTCCATAGTTTTGCCTTTTTTAGAATGTCATATGGCTAGAATCATACAGTATGTAGCTGTTTCAGATCAACTTCTCTCACTTAGTAATATGAATTTGTTTCCTCCATGTCTTTTCATGGTTAGATAGCTCATTTCTTTTTAGTACTGAAAAAAATTCCATTGTCTGGCTGTACCACAGTTTATTTGTCCATTCATCAAGGGACAACTTGGTGGCTTCCAAGTTTTGGCAATTATGGATAAAACTGTTGTAAACATTCATATACAGGCTTTTGTGTGTATATGTTTTTGACTCATTTGGGTAAATACCATGGAATGATTGCTAGATCATATGTTAAGAGTATGTTTAGTTTTATAAGAAATTGCCAAACTGTTTTCCACCACCAGCAGTGATGAGAATTCCAGTTGCTCCATATTTTTGCCAGCATTTGGTGGTGTCAGTGTTTGGGTTTTTGCAATTCTAATAGGTGTGTAGTAGTATCTCATTGTTAATTTTCAATTCCCTAATGATACATGATGTTGAACATCTTTGCATATGCTTATTTTCTATCAGTATATATGTTTTTGGTGAAGTGTCTGCTCAAATTTTTAACCCATTTTTTGATCAGGCTGTTTGTTTTCTTATTGTTGAGTTTTAAGACTATTTTTAATATTTCAAATAGAATTACCATAGATTTTTGTGGTATTTGTCCTTATGTCCTCTGACTTTATTGAACTTATTTATTAGTCCTACTGATTTTGTTTGATTCATTTTTTTTTTTTTTTTTTAGCTCGTTTGGGATGTTCTTCCTTGTGTGTATTGATCTGTTTCATGATGTCTCTTAAGCTCCTTAAGTTTTCTTTATTCCTTTTCGTGTTTTTTTTTCTTTTTTTCTTTTTGCTGCTCTGATGGAATAGATCAGTGATCCATTTTCAAATTCATTGATTCTTTCTTCTGGTTGTTCTAGTCTTTTATTGAGACCCTCTAGTGAATTTTCCAGTTCAATTATAGTGTTCTTTAGTGCCATGATTTCTGTTTGGTACTATTTAATATTTGTTTGTCTTCATTGAAATTCTTGCGTTGTTCATGCACTTTTATGTTGACTTCAAAGAGTATCTTCAAGGCAGTTATTTTGAATTTTTATTTTAGGTAAATTATGTAACTTTATTTCATTAGGGTCAGTTTCTTGAGATTTATTCCCATGTTTGCAACATCATTGCCTGATTTTTAATTTTCCTTGATACTCTGTGCTGGTGTCTTTATATTAGACAAAGTAGGCACCTCTCCCAGTTCTTATATATGAACCTTGTATAGGAGAAGATCCCTGCCAGTCAGTTTGGGCAGAAATTCCGGGAGCTTCTACCAACTCTTTTGTTCTTGAGGAGAAGCAGGTAGCTGTGGTTTTTATTTGCTTGCTCTGCAGTGCTCTGGGGTGTCGGGAGAGCTAGGGTGTTTGCTTGTCCAAACTGTCATCTCTCTCCTCTCCCAGGTGACTAGACTAAGCCGGACACCTCAGAGCTTCAAGACTCACAAGACAGATGCCAATTCTTTAGGTAGCTTCAGAGTAGTTGGGATGCTGGATGCACGGATCAACTCTTTCCCCTCAAGATGAAAGCTGGTATTTTTTGTCTGAGCAGGCAGGAGAATCTATGATGTCTAACAATCCAAACTGATATCTTTCTTCTCCCAGGTAGCTAGACCAGTTAGAGCTCCAAGATTGGCAAAATAGGGGTTAGTCCTCTGGGGAATCTCCTCAGAAAAGCTGGCATGCTGGATACATGAATTAACCTCTTCCCTCCCCAGGGAGAAGCTGGGAGCTTGGGGATCTCTTCCCCTGTGTGGGGAGCAGGGATTTTGGTGAGAGGGTTTCCTGAATTTTCCTAACAACTTTGGTGTGTTTGGTTTCATATTCACCTCAGGTACAGGAGCCTTTATTAGTTTCTGGATTTGTCAAAAAGGACATCTGTCCATGAATTGTTGCTGACTCAGCATGATTGTACAGAGAAGGAGGGTCCACAGCTTCCTATTCTGCCATCTTCCTGATGTCACTTTCCATCTGTGCCTGTTTTTCTCATTCACCATCATAGACCCAGTGCCTAGAATAGTGCCTGACACATTTTAAGTCCTCAATAACTATTTGATTAATAAATAAATGGCCAGGTTCTTGGAAATGTTCTTTTCATGAATATTAAAATGTCCAAAATTGTACAGCCAAACAGAAGAGAAGGACAGTGAACCAGAAACTAAAATCTTCAAAGAATGAGGGGCAAGTGAGCTGAGGGTCTGCAAATGCATCGGGAAGGATAAGAGTGAGATATTCTGATGGCATAAGCTTCAAAGTAGGAAATTTCTGGAAGGAGGGAGAAAACATAGTCTAGAACTATCCATAAGAAGCAAAGAGGACACCTACCATATCTCTGTAGTCACAGTGCTAAGGGCTGAAGGAAACAGTGCTCTGGAGAAAGGACTATTTTCAGGAGAAATCTAAGTTTCAGTCAGAGTTAGTGGGGGAAAGGAAGAGTAAGAGGAAAAGAATATAGGCAAAAATTTAGATATAAAGAAGAAAATATTTGAGACATCAAGGCTCAACTTACCTTGTATCTCACTCAGGAAAAGCAAGCCATAAACTACTGATTACAAATGTAAACCCTCAGAGCCACTGTGTTTTGTTCCCTAAAGATTTCATTTCCTTCTTAAGTCCCCTTTGAGGGAGCAAGCTTGGGCATTCCCTCACCTTAGGACTTTTGCACGTGGTCACACCCTAGATCTTGTCAGTACCAAGGAATGCACCCCTCTGCTATCTCAGTTTTAAGCATGTCACTTTCTGTTCACCATTTCTGTATTTCCAGTCTCTATCTGTAATATTTCCAACTCCCATAGTCTTTCATTTCCACTGTAATCTATAGTTTATTGCTTTACCAAGTTTTTATTTCTCATTCTTGTATCTGCTTCCCTCTTTAATTAATATTTATTGACAAATTACTAAAATTACCCTATCATATGTAGTCTCAGTTATCTCACTCAGTCTCCCTTCATGGTAGTTACCATGGTGCCTACCAGGAGGTACACTCTCACTCCAAATGTCTGTGACATCCACTACCTTACTGCCTGAAAGCTTTGCCCAGAACTCAGAGTTTCAGTGAAGCCTATCTTGACCACTTTGTTTCCTCCTCTTACTATTCAAATTGGCACTCCTAATTCTCTTATTTTAATGTATTTTTCCATTGTATTTATCATCTAATATGCTAAAAATTTTACTTATTTATTAAATTATCACTTATTGTCTCTCTCCCCACTTCCTCCAGAGACTGAAATCACCATAAAGGCAGAGAACTTTGTTGTTTTGTTCACTACTATATCTAGTCCTTAAAGCATTACCTGGTCACCTCTCAATAAATAATTGTTTAATGAATGAATTGAGGCAAATATGGCAGTAAAAGTCTTATGGATCAAGTTGCATTGGAAGTGGTGTTATTTTAAGGGTTCTTTAAAAAAGGCAAGATTTACTTATTTCTTTTAGAGAGAGAGATCGTGAGAGCACATGGGAGGCGGGACAGAGGGAGAGAATCTTCAAGCAGACTCCCTGCTGGCTTGGGGCTTGATCTCACAACCCATGAGATCATTTCTGAGCCAAAACCAAGAGTTGGATGCTTAACCAACTGAGCCACCAGACACCCCAAGGGTTCTTCACATATATGCCAAGATATGAGGAGAAGGCAAAGGGATATTAAGTGAAAAGCAGATAATGCCAAGAAATACTGAGCTACTGAGCTAAAGGAAAGAGATGAAGGCACAAATGTAGATAAACAGTTAAGATTGGGATCAAGTGAGGTTCGAGGTTAATGGACCATTCGAGAAATCTGTCTTCCAACCATGGACATATGGGAGGAGGATTTTTTCTTTTTTCTTTTATTATTTTATTTTATTTTATTTATTTTATATTTTGCCAGGTGTGGCACATTGTGAAGACTGCTTTGGAAAGTTACTACACATCTTACTGTGTGGTTTTACTACATTAAGCGATTTGGAACCCCATTATGAATATTTTAGTACCAGGAATGGGATGACTTACAAAGATATCAGCTGGTTAGGCCAGGTCGATTTTTTTTTAACCCCTATTAAATCTGTGAATAAAATACAGTACAGAGTTTAGGAATATTGACACATTTATCATAAATTAATAACAATAACTTTAGGACCACTAATTTTTTTGGAACAGCTATTGTTTAATAGGAGTGTTGGTCAATGAATTATAAAGTAGAAATACTGGATGCCTGGGTGACTCAGTCAGTTAGGCGTCTGCCTTCGGCTCAGGTTATGATCCCAGGGTCCTGGGATAGAGTCCCGCGTTGGTCTCCCTGCTCAGCGGGGAGCCTGCTTCTCCTTCTGCCTGCCACGCCCCCTGCTTGTGTGTGCTCTCTCTCGCTCTCTGACAAATAAATAAAATCTTTTTTAAAAAAGTAGAAATACTGAATCCAATGTTATCATTAACTTTCATTAATAGCTGAGATGTGTTATCACAGAGAAAAAGCAATAATAATAGCCTAAAGAAGGGGATGCAACAGTGGGTGATGAATTGCGAGCATTGTTGGAAGAATTTTCAGATCTTTATTTCCTTTTATAAGAACATCATTCTTTTATTTGTAGAGAAATTTAAAAATCATGACATGACTTGGCCTTTGCAGAAGTTCTAGAGGAGAAAAACAAGACTCGGTAAGGTATAAATAATTGTCCAACCCAACTAGAAAATGGTAGCCTCAGGATTTTTATCCAGGCCAACTGAGGTTAGCCTGTACTCTTTCCACTATGTCTAGAACACGAAGCATATGTAGTAGGTGCCATGCCACATTTAGGTCTAAATGGAGTTCCCTGGAAGGATTTGGATCAGGAGCTAGTAAAATTAAATAAAGCATGGACTAGTACAGTTGGGTAATAGTAAGATGAGTCAACATTTTTCCAAAGAAGACACTTAGATGGCCAACAGGGGGTGGGTAAAATGGGTGAGAGAGTCAAAAAATACAAACATCCAGTTACAAAATTAAATCATGGGGATCTAATGTATAGCATGGCAACTATAGTTAATAATACTGTATTGCATATTTGAAAGTTGCTAAAAGAGTAAACCTTAAAAGTCCTCATTACAAGATAAAGAATTTTTTTTTGTAACTATGTATGGTGATGGATGTTAACTAGACTTGTGGTGGTCATTTCTCAATATATACAAATATCAAACCATCATTGTACACCTAAAACTAATATAATGTTATATGTCAGCTATACTTCAGTAAAAAAAAAAAAAAGGTAAGAAAAAAAGTTAAGTCAAAGTACCAGATTTATTCCAGGGGATGAAAGTGATCTACATTTGAAATGAATAGTCCTAATCTTAGACTTTTTTGAATGGTTACCTCTTTGGTATCTTTTTCTTTTTGTGCCTGTCTTTGTCTCCAGAGACCTGGAAAGAATGCTGTCATTTTCCAGTCTTATCTTTCTCTGTATCATTGGGGAGTTCTATACCTTCTAGCCTCTGGTGGGTCCCTACAGGGGTGCCTAAGTTCCCAGAATATTTGACTGGGGGCACAGGAGAGTAGGGGCTATGCAGCTTCTTTACAAGATTCTTTATCTCCCCTTTCTTAGGTTGGAAATAATAACATCACTTCATCATTCTTTCTTTCTTCCTCAGAATTTGGACATTTTCTCCCTTCCTAGAAATGCCTAGGATTTATACTCACAGGCCCTGAAACTGAGATTTTCATCTTTGCCTATTTATTTATAACATGCTTAGACATTTACTATAGCATCTTGTTAACTAGTGTATGAGAGGAATATATGCAGAAAAGCATAAACATTTTTATTTGGAGCTTCCAATTTTGTCAGAGAATATTTTTAACCATTCTGTTATGTGTGTATATAGATGTTATATATAATTTTATAGCCAACAAGTTTAATTAAATAAGATTATCTAAGTATTAATGATAAAGTTCTCTCTCTTCTTTTCTTTGTGTGGGCTTCCAAAGTTATGCAGTGTTACCTCCCATACTTTAAATTTTGCCAACAGCACTGTTCATCTTACAGAATTAGTGAAAGTCTTTCCAGATGTGGATTTGATTAATAGAAGCTTACTAACTGTGGCTAATTACTGATAATGATAGTATCACAAGGTAACTTCCTCACCAAAGTCACCTTGGTCTTTTCTGGTTGCTAGAATGGAAAGAACCCCCCACATGTACCCCCCTCCCTCAATCAAAATGAAAACAGAGTAATAATTTAACTTTGATATGGTTGGTAATTAATATAGGTGTGTAATACTAGCCTCATAGTGTAACACAAATTGTCATTTAGAAGTATGTGAGAACTTCAGCCCTTCGGGATTTGGTTTTACAATGTGGATAGATGAGTCTTGAAGAACTAGTGTTTGAATATGTGGATTGGGGTCATGACCTATCACTTTTGATTCCACTGAAAATTAGATTTCCATTTTAATTGCTTCTACCACCCAGAAACAAAGGAACAGAGCCAGTGTGATATGAATAGAAGTCAAAATGTGTCTTTCCATTTCCTATTCACTTCATACAGAGGTGAGGCCCTCTAGTATGATTGATTTTCCTCAATGGCTTCTCTCTTCCAAAGCTCATGTAGTGGGCCATATGCTGTTTCTCAAGAAAGTGACATTAAAATTGAAATACACTAAAGATGTGAAAATGGGCAATCAGCAATCAATTGAATAACAACTTGGAGATCCCGTTATTAATATTTTAGAAAAATGGGCAGCAAAGAAATGTAGACTGAGACAAGGAGACTAAAAAGAGTGAGCTAATCCCACATTACCACCTGTACTGAGTTTTTGGACAATACACTGCTTCTCTCATGCAGTAGAAATCAATGTGCATGTGTAAGAGTCCATCTGTCAAATTGTATTTTGACTGAGTGGACAAATAATAAAGCATTACAAATTATAGTTGGCCTATTCTTATTTGTCTGTTTGGATCATTCTAATCACTCTAAGAAAGGTTCTGTATTATAAGAATGTGAGAACTAAGGTTCAGGGTTCTTCTAATACCCTAGAGTAGAAAAGGGAATGGCTATCTGCAGAACAACTAGAGGAATAAGATGGGGAGAAGTCCCGAAAGAGTGGGCACCTTGCAACAAATAGAGCTGATCTGAAAAATATAAATAAATAAAAACAAAACAGAACACCCATAGATCCCATATTCTTGACCATCTTGTGATGATATAAGGACATTCTGATTATTAAGAAGCAAAAGATAATCATGTCAATATTTTGAAATAAAATGATTTGGTTTGGACATATCCTATGCTGTCTGTTGCTATTCATATAGCTCATAAAATCTATTTAGTTTATTTTGGTAAAATGATCTTGTGTTTTGCAGACTTGAATGTGAGGTGGGGTGGAGGAGGTTCTGAGAAGGCAGGGAGAAAAAAGAATGATTTTGGTTTATCAAAGTGATAAGTAGTAAGGGTAGCACCAATGAATTGGGCAAAGAGAGAATAAGAGTGATGTTCCACGTACTTCATACTTCCTTCTTGTAAAACCAACAGCAATCATGCTGATGTTCATAAATGTTCATGTTAGTTTGCAGTTATATAAAATTGTTAGTGAGCCTTCACAAAATTCAAAACATTATATTATGAAGTTAAAACGTACGTTGTAGAGCGTAATCCATGTAATTTATGCCTTAACAGCCTGGAAGTACAATATAAGTCACAATTCCTTTTGTACATACGTGATCATGGCATTTCTCCACTTCAAGCATAATTGCCAGAACTTAGATTGTCAGCATACTCCCAGTTCTTTGAGAGAGAGGTACAAATAATTCCCAAGGGGCTTATTCATGGGAACTCTTTCTCCTGGCTTCTCTTGCCTTGCTGACATGTTACTATGGTGCTGTCTCTCCTCCAGTCAACTTTTCAGAAATTTCCACTATTGGGTACAACATTTCTTTACTTACCACCATTAAATAAGAGTCAGGGATGATGAATTTGAAGCATAACACAGAGAAATTTTCATCACCTGTTGAAAGTGGCCACATTTACAACAACTTTTCTCTGCTGGGGAAGTATCCCTGATACTCCAAGAATACGTCACTATGGTCCCACAATACACTTTTCAAAGTTTGGATTGCTTATTTCTAACTAACTGCCAAAAGTAGCATGCCAGCACAATGCATGACTCACCAACAATTCACTCCAGGTTGCATTGCATGGAGCCTTGTCTTGTTCCTTTCCAGAGTCTGTGACTTTTCTGCAGTACTTCTGTCTGAGCATTGCACCTTGGAAAGAGCTGCTCACAGAACACATTCCACCATGCAATAACATCCTATTATTTACGGAGACAGAGCGGCTAAATTTAGATTTCGAAGAGAAATATTTCTTTAAAACAGAGGTTATAAACTGTTGGTTCATGGGCCATATCCACTCTCTAGAAATAGTTTATTTAACTCATATAATGTTTTATAAAAATTTGAATTGCTTACCAACATTTAAACAATTGGATATTTCATATAAATATCTAGAATATTAGCTTCTTTTGAAAAATTAAAACATATAACCCTAAAGTTATATTTCTGCAGGATCATAATCTATTGAGGCAGAGTAAAAATGTACCCCTCTAACATGAACATGAACTCTTGGATTACTCCAGGCACTACCTGGCCCACTTCACTCATTTACTTATCCACCTGTTCTCTGAAGGCATTTGAAATACAAACCGTGCTCCAAAATCTGCAATGGTGTAAGTACACTTAAATATATCCGATTTGTACTGTTATTGAGAATACTACACTTCTTGATCTGGAATGGTACATTTTGGTTACTTCAAAATTACTACTTCTAGATCTTCTCAAAAAAATAAGGGCAAGAACTTGATTTGAATTCACATTTAACAGTTTATGATAAGGTTTTTTTTTTCTCCTAAAATGTAATTTGCTCTGAAGTTAAATTCCAGTCTCCATCTTCAAAGTTTATAACTCTTTATAAATTTTAAAAGGCATTTTTCCCAGTGTTAACAAATCTCAAGCTTCAGTCTTCAATAAAGTAACAATGTAACCCATTAGAAGATTAAACATATATTTACTTGAAATGTGATGAGAAAGACAGGACTGTGTGTGCCATATTGTCACTGATCAGGACAAGTGGAAATTGGAACAAACCATAGAACAGCCTGTATTGTGGTACATGAATGGGCTGACTTTAAACAAAGGAAACTTTGAAGCAACAGTGCAAGGATCATCAATTTAATTGAATTTCAGCCTCAAAAATAAGATGTGTTATGTGTACTGAAACGATGGATCTACATCAAGTTTGTAGACACAGGTATTGATATCCCCATCCCCTCTTTCTTCTGGTTCTTTGGAGCAGCCAGAATTCATTGAAAAAAAGTATGTAAGAACATTCAAAATGTTCATTCTCAGTGATGTTTCATCATTTTCATCATTTAAAATGTATTCATTTATTTACTCACTCAGTTACACATTCATGCATGCGTTCAACAAATATCTATTAAGCCCTCATCTGAGTTAGTTATTAACCCTACAAAGGTAATCTTACCTCCAGGACTCAATTTTTTCCATTTAGAGGACCTCCTATACTAAAACCGTAATACTTCGATATAATAATTGTTTAAAGCTAGTGGAGGAGGGAGCTATACAGAAACCTAAATCTGGATGATTAGTTAGGGGGTCATAGTATTTACAGTGATAACTTGAAGCATGAGTGTGAACTTTCCAGTCCGACAATAGTTTGGGAGTTGGGGGTGGTGGTGAGAGGGTTTCCAAGCATAAGAAAATGGCAAAGCAAGGAGACTCCCCAAAGCATAGCTGGTTCTAAGGATCACACTCAGTTTTGCAGTTTAATGTACAAAGAAAGTAGAGAAAATGAGGTTAGACAAGAGTGTGCTAAAATGTTCAATAAAACTTAACATTGGGCTGAGGGAAGGCTATGTAAATTTCATTCAATTCCCATGCAGCTTTCCCTTTTTCACTAGTTAGAATTGCCTGCAAACAAAAACTTTCCAAATAAAGGTCCTCCTAGACAAGCAGGTTACTTTAATGTATAGACAGCATCCGTTACTTTATGAAAAATTAATTTGTTACATGTTAAAAAGAGCTGGCTTTCCTCAATTGGTTAGGATACCCTCTTGCTTAGAGAACTCTAGGTTGTAGGGCAAAAGTGTCAGTACAACCCAGGTCAAATGATTACCAATCCCAAATTAATTGCAGCTGAGCTAATGAGGTTGCACTAGCTTTGTAGTGGACTAGACAGGAATTCAGAAGTAAGCCGATAATAGAGAAAAATTGGAGTCCATTTAGAAAATCTTGCAAAAGAGTTTAGAGCAGTGCTTTTCAAACTTTTCTGTGCATATGAATTGCCTGGGAGTTTGTTAATACTGCATATTTTGACAAGTAGGTTGGTGTTTAGTATTAGGAACTTCTAACAAACTCCTAGGTAATGTTGATACTGTTGGTCCTTGGTCCATACTCTCTGTAAGAAGGGTAGAATGTTTCTTGACCAGAAATCCTTCTTTGTTCCATAGGATTAAGAGAAACAAGAATTCTTAGAAAAACTCCACTATATCAGTGCCATGTTTCCCTATGGAATCATGCTTCATCTACTTATAATCATCTTTCATTTACTTATAATGAGAGAGAAGCATACTTAAGTATTTAGGAGTAAATCACAACATTTTCCAAATCAGCTTCTGGATACTTAAGTTTATACCTAAAGCCAAATAATTTGCACATATAGGATGAGCAACCAGGGGACTGTCCTCTTTTGAGCACTGAATATCCCATGCCCAAAAAAGCTCTTAATCTTGGCCAAACTGATGGTTGGTCCACATTCAGAAAGCACATATTGCATTATGAGAATTGATACGGTCTGTTCAGTCACCTTATTATCTATGAAAACATCATTTTAAAAAGTTAAAATGCCTTATTTGGAAATAACTTATTTTGTAATTTGGAGGATGAAAGAAAGAAAATTAATCTCTTTTATGACAATGTGACCTAAAACTTACTTGCTGAGATAAGCTGTTAACTCTGTGACTTTTCATGCTCTTTTGGTTTTTAAAAACTTGGGCTAAAGAGAAAATATTGAATTTAGTACAGAAAGTGGACTCTAGTTTTTACTCTTTATTTATCTTTGCTTTACTTTGTCTACCTCCTGAGTTTCCCACATTGTTTTCTGATATATTATTATAATTACTCAAAATATTAACGAAACAGAATATCTTCTTTAAAGTTATGAATGCAATCAATTTTGAGTCTTTAATTGTAATTTTTTTTCCATAAAATTCTTTTAATTTAGCCTAATATAATGGCACATCAACCAGTAATAGGTACATTAAATTGAATCATGGTGCTCATATACACATTTTATGACACAATCAAATATCCTAATGCATTAATTCATATCAATCAGTTAATAAAATCAAATAGGAAACATTTCTCTATTGCTGCTAACTGTACTTATTTCATTTACTAGATGAGAAATCTAAAGGATTTCAACAACTTGACTTTCAGGACTTTTCTGCTTAGATGTCTGGGATTTGACTATTACTCTAGGTTTTACTAAGTTGATTGGTTGGTGGATAAACTAAGAACATGCCTAAATTCCACATTATGCTTTAGGTTTTCTTGAAATGAAACCATTCTTGCCAAATTAGTAACACATGAAATGATACCAATATTGTACCCAATCTGATGGAAAAACTGGTAGTGAATCCCCAGAGATACCTTAAATCTTGTCTATCATTGTCACACTATTATAAGTCATTACTTTGAGTGCACTAAGTGGTAACCCAGAGCCCTGAAAAAGTTAAAAATGAATGGTCAAAGCAGATTATTTGATCAATTAACCGGTAAACACATTTGGTGTTACTATTTTTAACCTGGAACCATAGTAGATATTGTTAGAGATGCTAGTATATACAACACGTATTACCTTACCTCAAAGAGTCAAAAAGTATTTAGAAGGTACAACTAATATACCTGAAACAATTTAAAGACAATTAAGTACTCATCTACAAAGAACTATAAGCTCAGTAGGATTTTATGTTCAATGTGTGGTGCTTTTTCTCCCTACTTTTTTTTTTTTTTTTTTTTTTTTGAAAACCTACTGTGTGTTTAGTGCTAAGCCAAGTACATTATATTCTGCTTTGGTCAGAGACCTGGTTCAAGCTAGCTTAAGGCAAGAAAGGAATTTGTTGGAAGAAAACTGGATATTGAAGGAACAGTTGACTAAATATACAACAGGAAGAGCCAAGATTCAGCTGGTTCTCAGGAACAATAAAATCAGGGACCTGAATGCCATCAAGACCTCTCTCTCTCTCTTCTCTGTGTACCAGTTCTATTTTGTCCTCCTGCAGACCAACTTCCTCCATATGGTGGGAACATGGTGGCTGACAGATCTTAGTTTCACATGTCATGGGTACCACACCAGATGCTACTGTCTTTTCCTATTTGAATGCAAAACATTACAAAAAAGAACTTAAACTGGCCTAGCAGGCAGGTAGCTCCCATACTCAGACTGATAAAATATGGTTAAGTTACCTGAGTCATATATGAGTATGACACTACCCAGCAGAATTATAATATGGAGTGGAAGAAGCATAGTTCTCAAAAAAGGAATACTGTTCCTAAAGAAGGAAGAGATCTGGACAGTTATAACATAGAAGTCCACCACCCACATAATTCTTACATAAAACATAAAAAAGTAAAATATTTTTACTTTATTACAAAGTTATTATTTCTATTTTATATACTGGAAAAGTGGTCATAGTCTTTCATCTACACATTATGCTTATGCTATACAATAAGGTACATATCTGGTAATGTTATTAGTTTGGCTTTATCTTTGATGCTATTGGAACTATGAGCCACCCCCCCCCCCCAGATGGCCCACTTCTGACATCCACTGACTAACATATGTAGACCCTTGCCTCACCTGAGTTCTAAAACCTACCTATGTTTTCCATTTGGTCCTTACTCTGGATTTTAGCTTTGAAGTTTCCCTCAGATATCTTGCTAAACACATGTGCCTATTCTATATAAAATATTCCTCTCTCCCAAATTGTCATCTCATATTGGGTTCCCCACATGTAGCTGTGCAGGCTGTCAACTGCCCAACTCCTAGGAGTGCCATTCTCCCAGTGAATGGAGCCTCCTGGAATTTTGTAATGCAAAGGCCCTATTTAAGATCTGTAAATCATTCTAACCCTTTCTGCTTGGTCCAACTTCTGGTGGTGTTCTTTCCAGCCCACTCCATTCTCTAGTTTCCTCCCCTTCATTTTCCAGGCTACCTACTTTCAAAGGTGAGTTTTTTTCTGATCCTCCTCAGAATGGTATCTTATACAATGAGGTAATTAAATATAAAGACATAATGGGTTTCTTGTCCAGTATACTATGAAGTCAGAAAGCCAAAATGGTAGCCTCTAATACAACCTTCCCAATTATTCAAATGCACCATCTAATTGCAGCCACCTGGTTAACCTGGCATCTCTTCCGTGCCTTTGGACAACCATGGCTCAGCTGTGTAGACCATGTGTTATCACTCAGGGCTTCCCATAAATTCTATCCCCAAGCTCCAGCTAAGGGACTAGTGAATTATTGTGTGTGTGGAAGAGCCTAGCCCATACACATTAATGACTATAATGACATTTAGAAATGGGTCATTTTTCCCTTTCTCAATAAAGATAAGCTTTGTGGATTTAAATCACTAATGCTCGTTGGGTTTTTTTCCCCTCAGCATTATGTTACCATAAAAATATTGAAGTGTAACAAATGGTTTGCTTATCTATCATTACTAATGAAATAGTTGGAAACAGCTTAGAAACAGTTTTCTGCTTTTATTTAGCTGAAAAAAAATACCAGTTTCTATGGCTTCCTTTTTATGCAGATGAAGATGCTACTCTCTTTGCAGACATTATTATGGAGGGATATCATTGATCATGTCCTCAGGGTAATAAATAATTACTCTACTAACGTATTGCTCTGAAAGAAACTGACATGAAGTAGTTTCAAATTAACCACTGCTAATTGCATGCGTTGTTTCATACTTATTACTGCAATCTGATTAACGTGCTACTGAATAGAACTGGCAGGAAAGGTTCTTTCTCCTCTTTTTTAACTTGTTTTAGTTACAAACTTGACTAAATGTAGAATTTACATTGATTTAGGAGTTTATAAATCTAGTGCTGAGGTAAAAAAGACCACTGTGGGATAATGAGCTTGACCACTGCCAGAATTTTTTCTTTTCATGAGTTTATATTTGGAAAATGGAAGGTTTTAGATTTCTAATAGGAAAAAAGTACCCTTTATTATATTCATAATATATTTTAGATTTAAAAGCTATAAATTTCTGATATCATGAAATTCAGTAATATATTTAACATAAAAAAGAAGTTCCAATTCATAATTTAAAATGGAGTTTGTTTGTAGGAATAAAAACCTAAATAAATTTGGGCCTTGTAACTAAATTTGCCATAAAATTCTAAATAACTATAAAAGAACTTTAAAAAATTGCTGAATGTTTATTGTAATCATTATTCCCAGTTATCTTTCCAAATTATTGGGATAATATAAAAGTGCAAATAAAGTAATGTTTATGAATGTGAGTTAATCGGTTACCCCAATGAGCATTTTTATCATGGCTATCCTGTTGCTCTGTCCTAAATTCAAAGGCAAGTTATATACTGATAATGATATTTCAATGAAAGTTTCAAAACTACATTTTATGCACCTTTATTTTACAAACACTTAAACGATATTCTCAATGCACCAGATACAGATATTATTCTATGTTCTTTATGATTACTAATATAATCTTAAATATCACCCCCAGGGAATGGATACTATTAATATCCTTATTTTAAAAGACGGGGAAACTGAGGCACAAAATGGCTAAGTTACTTTCTCAACATTAGAGATTTAATATATGTTGCAACTAGGATTCAACTCCAAGGAGTCTGGCTCTAGAAGCCATGTACTTTACTGATGTACTATACTGCTTTAGCATATGGCCCTGCAACATTTGAACATCATGTCAATTGATAAGAAACATTGTATTTTTGTGAAGGATGGCACTGAAACTGATTCTTAAGTTGTCATACTTCACAATGTTGGCCTGAGCTCTGATTTAGAACTGATACTGTTGTCCATTTGTAGACAGCTGATTACCTGTGGACTCCCGGCCTTTCCCTGAGTCCTTGTGCCCATCCTCTGTTCTGGGGCCCAGCGTTTACTCAGCATACTCAACCCTAGAAGTCTATCCAAAGTCAGTGGTATACTGCAGCCTCTCATACTAGCTTGGATTGTGTACACTCTTTACAGCTCTCAGTTTAGTGGCTTCACACTGGTAACTTGAAATCAGTTGTGGTAGACATATTTACACCATGGAAAGCAAACACCTTCTCCCCCATTCCTTGCCCCACCATTTGGAGATCTGGTTTATTTCCACAACACTGCCAGCAGTCTACTACCGTTATGTCCCAGTATGAGCATATTCCAAAACATTGAGGGTTTTATACATCTTTACTTCATGCTCTCACGTTGAATTATGAAATCAACATCAATGAGAATGAACCCATCGTGGACCCCAAAGAAAAAACAAAAGTAACAAAATCTCACCAGTGGCACTGTAAGTGGGTCCTTTTATATAAGGGAAAAAACTATATGGCACACGTGCTCTCCCTTACATTCCTCATTTATGGCAGACATTACTAATCAAGCATGACAAGACAGCCTGGCTCCAGCCCCAGAATCCTCCTCAACCTAATGCTTTAGCATCTAGAGAGCTATTGCCAACCATTCAGATTCCGTAAGAGATGATATTATTTACCACCCTTTTAAAATCAGAAATTCTTATTCCTCCTTATATTTCCACTCAGTATAATTTATAACTCTTCTCTAAGGTATAGAAAGATTTTAAAAATGATGACTACAAAGGGAAATTTAAGCTCTTCAGAAAATTTAAATATTTATTGCCAGAGATCTAGCTGCTACACTTGCTGATATAATCAATTATATAATACTCTACAAAGTATTTTGACATTTATATTTTTACTAAAGACTTCATATTCATGGATTGATATTTACCCATGATTGAATAGTTATATATATACTTATTCCCTGGTAGTCAATGGAAATGTATGTGTTCTTTGTTAGCTTAAATCAACCCAATCTTAATATTCTTCATCTTGATCAAAAGAACTTTGTCTTGCCACATGTGTCAAAATTTTACATTAAAACATTTTCTGAAGATAGAAAACTCTAAAAAATGTTTAAATATTGCCTATTTTCTCCTTATCCTCCTCTTTTCCATCTCAAGATCAAATTTTTAGAAAAAAAAACCACCTTAAGTTTTTATTTAAAAAAGAAAATGGCAGGGATATATGATACATTGTTTCTAGGTAGATGATTTCTAGAGCTTGAGTCGTTTTGAAGTGGGAAAGGGTGATTTACCTGTCAATACAGTGAAAACCATCTGTAAGTGATGAGATAAGTCACCTATATCAAATATGAACAAACTTACTTAATATCTACAAATACAGTGAAGACCATTAATGATCTCCAGAAATTACTGTCCAGACATGTGAAAATGGCATATGCATTTGCAAAACTCTGCAACAATATGAGAGTGTGTATAAATGCAAAATGTGATTTACAACAGTAACCGTTCAAAGAAAGCAGAGAGAGTGCAAGGTAAGTGGAGAAAGTATTCAGGACCAAGATCCTAAAGTATGAGCAATAATGAGATGAGTGAGGAGAAGTGTGAATAAAGGAAGGTTGAGAGGACTAGCATGAGCAAATGCTCAGAGGAAGGTCTGGAAATGCCTTACAGAGTGGACAGGCATACTTCAGAACACAGATATCTGCAGTGGGGAGTCACGGTCGTGAAGAGTGGGTGATTTTGAATGCCAGACAAAGGGGTTGGGCTTTGTTTAGAATGATGTTTGAGACTGGCCTCATTTCAGTCTATGAAGCCATTGTATTTGCACCTCATGTTTTGTAGGCAGAGGTCTGATAATCTGGATATGAGCCCTTGCTATGTGAGGGTAAGCAGCTTATCTAATGTAACTGGAGCTGTGAAACAACATGGGATTCTGGAATTAGAAAGAGCTGGGTTTGAATTCTGAGACTGACAGCTACTAACGGATGATTTTTATATGTTGCTTAACCTTTCTGGACTTTAGTTTCTCCATGAGGATAATATTGCATAGCTGCTGAGGTTGGGGAGGGGAGATGGTTATAATTGAACATGTTTCTTTCTTCCACTCCAATTTTATAACCAGTTGAGAGAGTAACACAAGATTGGGAGAGGAGCTCAAAATATCAGCTTTGCTGGCAGTAGCTTTGGATTACGAAACACGGTTCAGACCTGTGGCATAGACAGGCTTCCTTGTCCTGAACTGAAGTGGCGATGTATTCAGCAGTAACTATCTGAGACCTGACTGACTTCTATCATGCATATGTGAGACAGACATCTCCTGGATATGACCAGAAATATTTAGGTGATGAGATGAGGCATTTCAAGGGTTTGACTTCCGCAAAGAGTAAATGAGATAGAGGGCAAGAGGCAGCCTATTACTATCAAAATGGCCCCATTTTAAACTCCATGATGGAGTGGCTAATGGAAATATGTGATACCAAAAGAAGCAAGTGAAATGATCACAGAGGTAAATAGCCTAGTGAGGGCATACAGGGAGGGAGGAACAATCAATTCTATCCTGAATGAAATGAGGGCGGGAAAAGTTTCACAGGCCTGGTGGTTTAAGAAGTTAGGAAAAACACAGGCCCTTTCCCTTCTATCTCTTTTAAGAGCATCCAAATGAATTCTTGGATTTGGCTGCTGAGCAAATATCTGAGTAATAACCTAGGATCAGCTGGATATAAGTGGGTTCCACCAGTAGTCCACGCAAACTAATGTTTTTAAGCTTCTGTTGGGCCACTACAACAATCAGCAAGATGTTTACACGGTTGATTCTGTTGGCAGCCCAGCTAGTTTTTAACTATATCATGAAAACTGGCCTGGGGGTACAGCCTGAGATTATTCCAGCCCTGCTTTGCACAGCCAGAAATTCCCTTTCTGTTACAAATTTCTGCCCCAGTGGGGTTTTCATAGTTTTGGCATTTTCATTATGGATCAGTGAGTCAGCTAGCCCACAGGCCAAGGAGAGGAAAAAAAAAAAACCCTCCCAAATAAAAGTCAACCCAGTTAGGATGTCTTCATCAATTTTTCAACAGGAGAAAAATACAGCTGGGTTCAGTGACTTCTATCAAAAGCAAACATAACTAGTTGGGATTTTTTTTTTTTTTTTGTACTCTCAAGTTTTGAAGGGCATAATAAAGAAACTGCCTCAGCAGCATCACTTAGAAGATTTAGTTCGTTATTTTGCAAAGCTTGGGTAGTGACACTTCTGCAAAATGCACAAGCACATGAGCAAACATAGAGATGTGTGAATTCAGGAAAGCAGCCAAATGCACATCAGAGCTGAGGAATGTCACAGTGAAATGAAGGAAACTTGTAAACACCTATCAGTATTTTTAGGTAGAGAATGTTCTAACATATTGCCAGTGGGTGTTGCCTATGCATTCATTTCCCTAAGCTTTGAAATCAACTGATATTAAAGGTGATTTGAAAACAATGAAAAATGACAGCTTTATTAATCTAGCTGGTGTGTGTAAGTGTGTGTGTGTGTGTGTGTGTGTGTGCGCGCGCGTGTGCGCGCGCACAGGGTGTGACTGCTACATGTATAGACTGTGCATTTGTAATGCGGGTCTTGTACAGACGAGGGAGCCCTCTACTGATTAGAAACTGTACTAGATGTAAACTGTAGAGGGTTGCTTTTCACTCCTTGCTTGTGAATCCTCCAAAAAGCCAGATATTTCGCTGATTTCATTTACAAATCATAAGAGGAGTTGTTCTTTTTTAAGGAACCATAGATTCCAGCTATCATATGCATGCAAGTACATGTAATTCTTCCTATTTCAGGTAAAATCCTTCCATTTATTTAAAAAGTTTATCTACTTCTACTCTTCAACCCTTTAATATAAAGGTGCTATGGCTATAACATAATTAAACCACAAAGTTCTCCATGACTGTAATGAAACCCTGTGACAGAAATCACAAAAGCTTTTGTCTAATACTTTGGTTTCTCATATATTATTTTTTCCTAATGGATGTATTTTTTTTATTTCATACATTTTTCTCAGAGAAAAAAGACAATTTTAAGGTTGACAAATTAAGTCATATGAGCATATTTAAATAAGCCATATTTTAATATGCATATTTAAATAGACTTACTCTGTTTAGCCTCTGTATACTAAGACTTAGAGTATTTTTGTGTTTAGATCACTTTTTTTGTGTTTAGATACTTGATTTTTAACAAAATAATTACAGTTCAACCCTTCAACCATTTAAATCAGTGGAAGAAAACAAAATATAATCAGAAATACCTTTCAGTTATTTTCAACATGGCTAGCCTAACAATATTATGGGATAGCCTTCCTTATCCCCATGTGATTACTAGATCTTTTTATTGTTAGAGTGCCAATCAACTGCCCCTTAACAACGAATTGACATTTTCTCGGAAATTGGCTTGAAATTTCATTTGCTTTTTTTATGAACTGAAAAAGAAGCCCGTATGAAATCAAGATTTTTTTTCTTTTAACATAAACTCTCAGCTTGGCCCTGTGTGTTGTTAAAGAGCTACATCTGGAGTTAACATGGCAAGATAACTGAGTAAGACTTGAGAGTGATGTAGCTTTAGCATCTGTCACCTTTTGACTACCAGCATTGATTTTGCTTCCATGCCGATGCCCCCTTCCTCTCCTATCGATCCATCATTCCTTCAGCGGTTCCAACATTAAATAGCCTTCGCCTTTCTTTCACTGAGCCTAAAATATAAAAAGATAAACCAGGTAAATCTAAGATAGTCAATTTACCCTGCTAATAACAGCCACTATTTATGGACTGCCTGCCATATGCCAGTCCTTTTACAAAAAAATAACCCAAGCTGTATTAGAACCTGCAAGGCAAATGTCATTATGCCAGTTTGCTAGTTGGTATTCTTTTATTTGCAAATGACAAACCTTATTCAAACAAAGTTAAGCAGAAGAAGGGAACTTTGTTAGAAAGACACTGGGGGATGTCTTATGGAATCCAAAGATCAGGTAGTACTGCTTGAATAGGTTCATTTTAACTTAACTGTGGTTTTTAAAAAATCACATTCTTTACTTCTGGGTATTAAACTATAATGAGTTCAGATACTCTGTTAATTTCTGACCTTGACATTGATTTTCTTTAAGATAGAAAAAAATTGTTTTAAAGATTTTTTATTTATTTGAGAGAGAGAGAGAGAGAGAGAGAGAGAGCATGCGTGCATGAGCAGGGGGAGGGGCAGAGGGAGAGGGAAAAGCAGGCTTTCAACTGAGCAGGGAGTCAGATGTGGGACTGGATCCCCTGACCCTGGGATCATGACCCGAGCCGAAGGCAGACGCTCAACGGACTGAGCCAACCAGGTGCCTTGAAAAAAATTTTTTGCTGTTTTTTTTCTCATATTTTGCACATACCTGAATATTTCACGTTCCATATATCTGAATAAAAATAAATGTCAATTTGATTTATAAACCAGCTAAATAATTTTCATAAACCTGCTATATAGTTTGCAATGCTTTCAAACTAAAGGAGTGCACGATAGTCAACTCTACCAAGTGCTGTGGATTTTCACATTTGGTTTCTATTTGTCACTTGTCTGATGGCTCAGCAAAGCACTGGCCGCGCTCCCTGGCACCCTCGGCCCCTTCCCCATGTGGCTGAGGGGTAGTTCGTGCAGTGACTAGGGAAATGGCCACATAAGCAGGATTGGCAAGGCTGCAGCAGCAGAGGTTACTGTGCTGCCCTCAGAGTCGAAGCATATCTCCACCTTGCTGATGGAGCACATGGTGACTCTGAATCTAAATGCTTCTGATCTTGTTGACTTTGCCACCTTCCTGGAATCTACCTTTCTATCTAACTTGTTCCCTGGACTCTGCTTTGGGATTCCACTCCAGGCTCCCACCCCTCGTGGGAATCCCGTCTACACCAAGTCTGACCCGTGCAAGGTATTTTGCTCAGTAAGGTGGTTCTGCGTTCACTTATAACAAAGACTTACTTCAGTTAGATGGCTCTTCTATAGTCAGATGAAGACAAGATCCTGTTGTATAATTTTTGGGATATGGGCGCGTTCACATAACCCTTAGAGCGCAACCCCAGACATGGTGCATATGCATGTTACCCCTTGGAGCTGTGCAGTTCCCTAGAACAAGAAGAAAACTGCTGTTTACTTGAGTTTATCAAATACTGGAGATAGACCAGGCAGAGTCTGTGCTCTGTTCAAGGATCAGATTGATGATCATTCAATGATCAAATGGATACATAAAATTTGGGCACAGATATAAAATTTGTACAGGCAGAGGGAATTTAATCAAGCCTGAAAAAGAAATGATTGCATGTTACTTCTTGGAAGGCATCATTTAGTATGCTACATTTCCAATGAGTTAATCTGTCTGGGGAAAAAATTCCATGGGATATTATGCTCATGTACACTCACCAAAAGAACAGTCTTATTTTAATTTAGAAGCTGTTACTCCTCCTCATATATAACCACTAGGTGAGCAAACAGATTCTTTCCTATGTGCAGTTGTCAACTGAATAAAAATAGACAGTTACTCTATTTTTTGAGTACTTTATGTCTTGTGATAAGACAGAGTTTTAATGTCTTCTCTTTGTTCTTTGTAATGGCACTGTTTTGCAATACTTTTCAAAATGCAAGATTCTCCAGACCTTGTAGCTGACTACCCTGAAAGCACACTATCTCAGGGGTTCACTGGACTGAAAATGTAGTTCTGGCTCAAGAGCACTGCCAGCACAGGGATAAAATGCTTCCTGTCCAGGAAAGGGCTGCACTGAGCCATTCGCCTGAGCATGTCACAGTGCTGGTCACTTTCCCCGTCTAGGAGTGGTAAGAGCACATTTTCATCATGCCGCAATTTGGTCTCAGCAAGGCTCTGTTGGAAAAAACCCATCTATTGCTTCTGGATAGTTCTGAGACTTTTTTTTTTAAACATTTGAAGCTCTATTTCATTTCCTGGACATGGGGTCCCTTGAAAACCTGATGCCTCTTGAAATTTAAATATACAAAAAATAAACTTATAATGTGATACCCGGAGAGGTTTACAATTAAATAAGGTAATATTTATAAATGATATAGCTCAGTGCCTGGAACATAGGAAGCACTCAGTAGACATTATCATATTGTCAAAATTTGTCTAGGTTTAAGATTCACGTGAGATTCTATCAGCTATTCTTAAATTACACAGAGTCTGTACCAGTGTTAAATAAATTTGACCACTCTGAATGTCTGACCACTCTGAATGATAACATAATTGGCATGAAAATTTAAAATCCAAAGCAGTTATGAGTAACTGTGAACTTGGTCATCTACATTATTCAACTATGTCCATCTTCAGGGTATTTTGTGAGGATTTGGATTCAGGGTTCCACGGTTTGGAGTCATGAATCTGGATTTAATCCCACTTCTAGCATTTAATAGCTATATGCCACAAAGTGAGTCACAATTGCTGCAGTCCTGATTCTCTACCTTTTCCTGATCTACTCTTTCTCGACAAGGACTCTCCAAAGCCATTTCACATGCAGAAAGCAGAACAAAGGTTAAGAACACGGAATTTAGTGTCTGATGGATCTAGTTGGGTTCCATTTGTAACACCCACTAGCTATGTGACCTTGGAAAAGATCCCAAGCCTAACACTCAGTGTCTTCACCTAGAAACTGAAAATAAAATTAGTATCAACTCCTTAGTTGTTTGCGAAGATTAGACAGCTTTAGGAAAGGGATGTTCAGAGCACAGTGCTTGCAACATGCTAAGTTTTGAAAAGTTCTAACTAATATTACCTTTATTATTATTTTTCAGTTTCCTCATCTCTAAGAATGAAATAATTATGCCAGTTTGCCTATGCTACAGGTTGTTTTGAGTATCAAATGAGGCAACATGGCATATAAAACTAGGTATCTATAAAAGATCTTATAAATTATTTTGGGGGGAAGAAAAATACTTGGAAAACACTGTCAAATGCTAAGGCTCAGAAAATGTCTTGTCAGAAGACCTGTTCATTACAATCTGTCAATGATAAAACTGCATTGTTCTAGACCAACAGGTGAATTTAGTTAAAGTGAAACTTCTTGGTGTCATAGATATGAAATAATGATTTCAGTTCAATTTCCCTTTTTCACTTAATAGGTGGGACATTGTATTTTGTTGTTCTTGTTATTCTCCGGATGGGAAGGCTGCAGTTTCTGAATATCTCATTTCCTTTAAGATTCTCTGGAAATTAAAAATTCATGATTATTAAACTAGTGGTAAATAGTGAAAGCGGTATACCTAGAGATGTGATGTTTCTTCATAAACAGATTTACATGTTCTTTATATTCCCGTAAGCATATTGCCAGCTTTTTATTCTCAAATTTATAACCTGTGGTCTGGACACTCTGAAGAATTGTTTAACACTGTATTATAATTCTTGACTAGTTTAGGGAAGTTTTTTGAAGATATTTTCATAAGGTTACTGTGTAGATGATTCTCTTTCCTTTGAAAACTGTTAGAACTGTTGGTGCAAATGCAAAACAATATGCATGATATTTTAATATAGGTTCATATTGAGACTCATCTGAAAATGTTTAGTACAATTGATTGAAATGATATTCAAATTCAGGCTTTTTCTTTTTCTGTCATACTGGTCAGTTGAATTGAATCTAGATTGGAAAATTCAACAAATAACAAATGCACACAAAAGGGACACAAGTAAGCCAGACATAATGGCTGATATTAAAATTAGCATTCTTTCATCTCTTGTCTGACCCTTAAATGGAATATTTCCTAAGAATCTACCCTTAATTATCTTCTTTTTTCAATAATGTGTTCTGTGAGAGATGGTGTCCAATCCTTTTACTTTAAGTTCTATTCTTACTGCCAGTGACTTTCCATTTTTCACCTTTCTTTTCAAGTTCATATCTATATTTCCAAATGTCCACAGAAAATTCTACTAGGGTGTCCTATATGACCGTAATTGAACTATCTTCCCCACTCTTTCCTGTATATCTCTCCTATATTATTAAATGCCATATCACCCACCTAAACCTCCAGAGTAAAACCTAAGATTATCAGCTTTTCTTTTTCATCTATATCCACATCGCAGCATCTGACAGTATTATCTCTACTATTATCCAAATCACTGTTTTAGTCCAGTTTCTCCCATTCCTTTTGTATTGCATGTTATTTCTGTCTCTCCTCTCCCTCTCCTCCAATATAACCAAATTTGTCAAAGTCAGGTTTCTAAAATATGCATCTACTCATGTTCCACACTTAAAAATCCTTCAGTGGACCCCTATCACCCTGTTAAAATCCAAATCCTTATGTGCCAAGCATGAGCTTTCATAATCAAGCTTCATTCTATCTTTACAGACATGGGCTTATAATCATCCTTGTGGCCATTTTTATTCTATGTGATGCATTTTATTCAGTGTTTCCTTACTTTTGGTATTAAGTCGACAAATTCTCACTGATTCTCTAATAATCTGTCCAAATAGTTCTGTGAAGCGTTTCTTTTTTTTCTCTTTAAATTTTTTATTGTTACGTTAATCACCATACATTACATCATTAGTTTTTGATGTAGTGTTCCATGATTCATTGTTTGTACGTAACACCCAGTGCTCCACGCAGAACGTGGCCTCTTTAATACCCATCACCAGGCTAACCCATCCCCCCACCCCCCTCCCCTCTAGAACCCTCAGTTTGTTTCTCAGAGTGCATAGTCTCTCATGGTTCATCTCCCCCTCCGATGTCCCCCCTTCAGTCTTCCCCTCCTGCTATCTTCTTCTTCTTTTTTTTCTTAACATATAATGTATTATTTGTTTCAGAGGTACAGGTCTGTGATTCAACAGTCTTGCACAATTCACGATGCTCACCATAGCACATACCCTCCCCAATGTCTATCCCCCAGCCACCCCATCCCTCCCACCCCCCCACCACTCCAGCCACCCTCAATTTGTTTCCTGAGATTAAGAATTCCTCATATCAATGAGGTCATATGATACTTGTCTTTCTCTGATTGACTCATTCTGTGAAGTGTTTCTTAACACTTCTTTTCCCCATTTCCCTCTGGAGTTGTAGAGTGTCCACAGCCCTGTTGTGTGGCCTTGTCGGGTGCATGTGTTTATAACTGTTCCCTTATAGTTTGTCTCTGCTACTAAATTGGCTATAAACTCTTTGAGGAATTTTGCCACTTATGACTTGGAATTCCTGTACTTAGCTGATCACACACTAAATGTCTTTTTCTGTTTTGAATGGATGAAAGAATGAATGAACGAATGAATGAATGGGAGATGAATCAGGCCATCGCCCTCAGGCTAGAAGATGAATCCTCTTCTACAGTTCACTGTATCTATACCTTGAATATAAACTTTTTTGAGTGTCAGAGAGTATGAAAACTAAGTCAAACATTTCATGTCTAAAGTGAGTGTTTCTTCACAAATTGCTTCTCCATGTGGTCATTACTCCATTTAACCAACAGTCAAATGTGCTCTGATTCACACACAGTCAAATGTAGTCAGACTCATTGTTTTTGTAGTTGGCAAGAATAGAGTTTAAATTTTCTCCTCAGAATAGTATTTTACATCCAGGAGTTATGATCTCTGGGAATAAAGTTTCTTACATCATTTAGTGTTGATTTTCTATCATATAAATGTTGTCTGAGTTTGGTTTCCAAGTATGGGACTCGTATTCAAAGCCAGAGGGAACACTCGGTTCAAAAATAAAATAAGTAAAAGATTATAGAGGGATGATTACCAGTGTAGTGTGTGTGTAGGTGTGTGTGTGGTGTGCATCCTAACAGTCCACTTCTATTAACATATTAACAGGGCTCATAAAAATATCCTGTACAGCATCTTTTTTGGACCAAATAGAATTTCATTGTCTGTGTCTGAAAATTAGATGAAATTCTTTTGCACTGGAATACAGGATGGGATAAATCAGTTTGGGTTACTGTTACTTAGTTACTTCTCAGAATTCCCCTAACCCCAAAATATTCAATTCAGGCCTAGAGCTATTGCCCCTGGTGCTTGACTATAAGATTATGTACATATCACAAAGACAAAGAGATGTTACCCACAAGGCTTTAAAAACATGGATTCTCAATTTTAACACTTGTCAGAAGTATTAGCACTTATCACATTGTACTTTGCTATTTAAATAAAGCACTTATGTCTGTGTCCATATAAGACAAATGTGACTTGACCCAGAAAACTATTCCTCCTGGAAAATATGTGCAATATCTGCCCAAAAGGCACTTGGATACTTTGTTGTGACAAGACTTATTTCTCCTCTTGGGCAAGATTTGAAACCAGAGCCATGAGCATTTACACTGGTCAGTAATTCTCAGACATTTATTTGGATAAGACACAGAGAATTATCTTCAGCCTCAGCCCATTTCCATTTGGCTAATTTTCCTGCATCTGTTAAAATTGTTCTGCCTGCTGAATGGCCTCCCTACTCTCCAGATATCTTGTCTCCGGCTGCAAAATCATGACTCTGTGCATGACTAAAACATCGATGTGTCTTACCAGAGTGCTTGGCTTTATTTTTCAGCGCACTTGATGCACCTGATGAAGAAGTCATGAACTAGACTGAATGCCTAGGCTTTAAAGGTATTATGTTATAGATGGGCTTTGCTCTGAGAAAACAAAACTCTGAGTCTCTAGTATAACTTTATTTTATTCTTTGAATGGTTGCTATAACACAAATGCGTTCAGCCACAAATAACAGAAAATCTGACTAAAAGTGGTTTAAAAAGAGGAAGTTTTCTTTTTCTTGCACAATCAGAAATCTAGGGGTGGGCAATGCAGACTGGTACAACCGGGACCCAGAGTCTTTTACTACTACATTATCCTAGCATATTGTCTTTTGTCCTCATACTTTTCAGATCATGGTCACCAGATGGCCATTGCCCTTCCAGGCTTCCTGTCCCTGTGCTACTGGCATGAAGGAGAAGAGGAAAAGGGCAAAATGTCTTTCTCCTACTGTAGCTTTGGGTTTTTGATTAGCAAGAGAGAATCTCCCCTGAGACTTCTGCCTACATCTCATTGGTCTGAACTGGGGTACACAGCCATCCCTAGCTTTAAGGGATCTTGAGAAATTTAGTAGTTTTTACTCTTGAAGTCAGGACCTGTTAGTAAGAAAGACTGGGCTAATGCAGTTTGGATGAGCACCTAGCAGTGTCT
The DNA here is from genome assembly GCF_009762305.2 of Zalophus californianus. Classification (NCBI taxonomy): domain Eukaryota; kingdom Metazoa; phylum Chordata; class Mammalia; order Carnivora; family Otariidae; genus Zalophus; species Zalophus californianus. The sequence continues at coordinate 63,961,174 of NC_045596.1, forward strand.
CCTCCAGATGCCTGATATGCCAGTCTCCCATTAGCAGATCTTCAGGTTTACTCTCCACCCTTCCTCACTCTGCTCTCTATTCTAGGGACTGATCTGTATGACTACATTCAACATGTCATTGTTCTTTTCTTATGGCAGGTTCCCTAGACACACACCCTAAGATGGGGATTGGAGTACACACGATGCCTCAAGAGGGTGCTCTCAGGACAAACCAGCAGGGGTGTGAAGGAGGCAGATAGTAAATGGAAAAGAACTACAGAAGAATGTGGTTTCAAGTGAACTGTAGCTTTGGAATGATCCCATGGGGAGCTCTGGAATATAAATTATAATACAGAGCTTTTCTAACTCGAGACAGTGGAGTGGAGGTTTTCATAGCAACCTCATAGCAACCTCCCCATCAGTCACAGAGGATGTGTAACTCACAGGCACCTCCAGGTAACGTACCTCAATCACCCGATGATAGTCCTCTTGAGAAGGTTGTAGGTGAAAGCCTTTAACAGAAGGACCCGCAGCAACTGGGGAATCACACACCAACCAAATCCTTGGGAGGGGTTTCAATGCTCTGGGTTGCAATTAACAGCTTCTATGTGGGCTTTCTGATTTCCCTTGGGTTTGGGCAATGGGAGCCAGAGCAGGTGATTGCAAGAATTGGAAGAGAGTGAGGTCCAGGTGTTTATTCCCTTGTCTCCCTGCCTGCTGATTTCTTCATGAGAATTCTCAGATATATAAGGGAATGTTAACTCAAGACTTAAAGCAATTAGAATCCATTTAGAAAAGTTATGAGGTACATTGGAAGAATTAAGCTAAAAAACAAAAAATCCTCAAATAAAAAGTGAATCATGGACTTCCATAGATAATAAAATGAATTTTGAATTTGTTCCGTTCACAGTTAATGGATACAAACAACCCAGATATTTCAATTTTAAAAAGGATTTTTTTTTAATTTAGAAAAAAAGTGTTTTCCCTAAATTAAAAAAAAAAAAAACTACAAATAAAATATGCAACAAGAATGACAGTCCTGGCTCCAAGTCCTGGCCGTAAACTGGACCCCGTCGCCCCGGTCCTGGTGCTACTTGCTTACACTGCCGTGCAACACCTCAGGTCTGGGTCTTAATATTGCACATATTTGAGTCCCTGTCCAGATCAAAGTTTTTAAAAATTATAAAATGCTTACAGGACTTAAGTAAACATACAAGTAGGAATGAAAGGAAGCCCGATGATTTTCATTTTTTTCCCCCACAACTGCGCTTATGCTATTAGAAATAGAATAGGCTTAAGATCCGGAAAGCAATCCTGCACATCCCTAAACACAATGTTTGGCAGAAAATAAATATTAAGAATTTTAATTTTTATAATTATTGTTTAGTAAGAGTAGAGTGTATTTGGTGTTTTAAAGTGTGGACAATTATACAGTTACTTCTTAATGACAACCATTAAGTTAAAGAATATTTTGTCATTGAACAGGAAATCATTTTAAAAGGTAAGTGTGGGGCATCTGGGTAGCTCGGTTAAGCGTCTGACTCTTGATTTCGGCTCCTTCATGATCTCAGGGCTGAGATCAAGCCCCACATTGGGCTCCATGCTGAGGTGCTGGGCGTGGAGCCTACTTAAGATTCTCTCTCTTCCTCTCCCTCTGCTTTTCCCCACCCCCTCTCACCCTCTCTCGCTCTCTCTCTCTCTCAAAAAAAGTAAGTGTGCGAGAAAGGATAAGTCAAAATAGCATAGGACACAGCCAATTATTTATATCTATAGTAGATGGAGAGTTATAGGTCCAGAGAAAGGTCTTTGAAAGAACCAGCGACTGCAAACACTTAAATGAAGTTTGAGTTATTCTGGAAAGGGATGCTCATACTGAATTTCTAAGGAAATCCAGAACATAGCACTATAAAAAAACACAGATTTTTCTGTTTGAAATAGTGAAGGGGAACAAATGGTTGAGGAAAATATGAAGGTTTAGGATTATATAATGAAAACAGACTAATTCACTTGAGAATGGATGAAGTTCCTAATAAAGCTCAGTTTAAAGAATACTTCTGGATGCATTACTCTACCCATCACACATATAAAGCACCACTGTATGGTGGCCAGTATATTATAGCTTATAAAGTATCTTTATTGTCACTTTTTCAATTACTTTTGATAGTGACTTTGAAGTGCATAATTTTGTCCCCATTTTCTTTTTTAGTTGAATAAACTGAGGCCCAGAGAGGTAAATTAACCCTCAGACAGGCTTATAGTAAAAGTCAAGACTCAAACCCATGAGCACCAACTCTGTGACTTGTTTTCTGAACTTGACTCTTTTTACCTCACCACAACTACCTTATAAAGTGCTGTCATAAATAGTCAAAATTGGAAAGGCTCTTACAGATCTAAGTTATTCAAACTTTCATTCAAAATAGGGTAGCTCAATAACTCTGCCAGTGACCCTGTCCCTGCTTGGGAATTATTTTCATCCCATTATGGAAGATCTCTAATCATTAGAAAGTTCTTTCATATATAAAACCAAAATTTGGGGCACCTGGGTGGCTCAGTCAGTTAAGTGTCTGACTTAGGCTCAGGTGGTGATCTCAGGGTCCTGGGATTGAGCCCTCCCCTCCCGCCCCCACCCAGGGCTCCATGCTCAGCAGGAAATTTGCTTGTCTCTCTCCCTCTGCCTCTCCCCCCACTCGTGCTCCCTCTCTCTCTCAAATAAATAAAATCTTTAAAAAAAATCCAAAATTTGACTTAGAGCATATACTCGTTGTCAGATAATAGGTAATGTGATCTAAAATGATGCTTCAATAACCTTAAAATTAAACTTAAAACTCACCTAATTCTATTCTAGAGCAAATAGAATTACAGCAGCATTTCACACCTGTGGTGGGATAGAGTGGGGACAGAATGTGCTCTTTAGAGACAGAGAGACCCAAATTCAAATCTTGGCTTTACCATGTTAGTTCTCTGAATGTGTTTACTTATCTAAAATGAGAATGATAACACCTATTTTCAGGGTTATTGTGAACAATGATTATGAAATGTAACTATTATTATTCATGGCTAAGGGCTTTTACTTGCCTCATACAAGAAAACATAAGAGAATTTGAATTTTCTAGATAGTACATTTCATCCTTGAAAGCAATCTTTTGGGGTAACTGGGTGATGGGCATTAAGGAGGGCACAACTTGTGATGAGCACTGGGTGTTATATACAACTGATGAATTATTGAACTTTGCATCCAAAACTAATGATGTACTCTATGTTGGCTAAATGAATTTAAACTAAAAAATAAATAGAAATTTAAAAAAAGAAACCAATCTTTTGATGAACTACCTCATAATCTCTTAGAATTCCAGCAATTTTTTGTTTCTTAGGAAATTCAGAAAAATACTTAAGAACAAATGAAAGAAACTAATAAATACATAGATAGAAAGCTACAGATTAACTAGTCATATGAAAAGATTTTCACTTAGTATATGCATGAAGTAAGTTTTTCCATCCTAAATATTGCCGTGCTGGCATCCAGGAAGGGGTACATTTGAGATTTGATTAGGTTGCCTTTCGCTCCAGACTATTCATCTCTTTATTGTGTTTTCCTTCTCTATTCTAGGGCCTCAGTACATGTCTATAAACAAATGAAATTACCTGTAAGTTAGTAAATATTGTGTCTTGAATGATTCTAAATTGAGAATCTTGGTAATTAAATCTTATGCATAAGAGGGCATTTATGCATCACGACCATGCCTTATTAATACTACGTGTTTGGGTTTATTTTGTTCCCTTAAGTCTCTTTTTTCCCCTAAAATAATAATTCTGGTTGAATTTCTTTACGATGTCTAATTATAATTCTGTGTAAAAAAGGCAAGTCTGTGATGAGCTCACAATAGAAAGTGTTCATTTTAAGCAAAGAAATGAACTCTAATTGCTACAATGTAGTCCCCAGTTTATTAGTGTCATTGACTACAGGACTGACAAAAATTGTACAATTTATACATTTGTGTGGCCTCATTAAAATCACGGAAAACATTAATTTGTACAAATGGTGAATATCCCCAAATCTAAAACTATGCTAAATATCCAAATGCGGTCAAATACGCCCAGATTGGGGCTATGACATATACTTTTATGACTCTGGAGATCTAATTTATTAACATTGTTACAAGGTTTTTAATGGAGTGAAAATGAAGTCAGATTAAACTTCTTCCTGATGACATTTAAGCTCTAATCACAACACATAGCCTAATAAATGTTACTTTTTAAGTAATGAATGTCCCATGAAATCTCTTTTAATTTGAATGAAATTGTAATTGGGAATGGACACTGAAGAAAAGCACAGTATCCCAGCACTATATAGAACACATACATTTTGGGCCTTTAGTTTCTGCAAGACACTGAATTGATCGCTGAAGGATATAGAGAGAGAAATGAGGCAAAATCTCTCAGCTCTGCGGGTTCACAAACTACTAAAATGCTATCAGACTGTGAGATGTACCATCATTTTATATAACACAAAGAAGTAGGGAAACAAAACCCCGCCAAGTGATTATGTCATTGCATTGACTGTAGGATGCGTGCCTATTTCAGAGATGTTTAAACGTGAACAACTGTTTAGCCTAGAATCTGTGAAATATTGTATTTTGGAAGTCTAATGCAAGTTTTGCTATAATAAGAGCTCTACTAAAGGTGCCATCACCCTGAGAACACAAAAGGAAATATTCATTTTGACTAGAAAATCAGAGAAATCTTATAAAGAGGAAACAGTTGTGTGGACCCTTGAAAGTAGACCAGAGTTTAGACTTAAGCAGAAAGGCTGCATAGGAAAGCTTTATTGGAAGGGAGAACAGATGCTGAAGAGTTCAGAGAACACAAGCATCACGTGACTGAACAACAGGCCACCTGGGAAATAACGAGCAGCCAGTGAAACAGGTGACAATTTGGAAATTTTGACCAGAGATGTGCTGAGCCAGGTGAAAATTTTCAAAAGATTTGGCTGAAAACCAATGATTTGACTCTTGAACTTCTCAGCATGTCACAGTGTAAAAGAGCTAAAAAAAAAAGAAAAAAAAAAGATTACAGAGGAGAATTTCCTTGGAGACACCTGTCCCGGGGGACCTTTCTCTCTGCCATGTTCTTGCCTCACATCAAATTTAGCAAAGGGACTCTTTTTTTTTTTTAAGATTTTATTTATTTATTTGACAGAGAGAGAGCGCACGCACACACAAGAAGGGGGAGCAGAAGAGGGAAAGGGAGACTCCCTTCTGAGCAGGGAGCCCAGCTGAGCCTGGATCCCAGGACCTCAGGATCATGACCTGAGCTGAAGGCAGACACTTAACCAACTGAGCCACCCAGGTATCCCTAGCAGGGGGACTTTAATGGGGCAACTCACAGGGCTTAAGTTATGTGGACTCTGCCAATAGTTTATACGGCAAAGTAGTCACATCCGGGATGGAGCTGTCCTCCTCAAGCCAGTCAGGTGTTTGTAAATTTGTAAATCCTGGCCAATGAAAACGTTGGCCAGGATCAGAAGTATGAGATGTTTAATTTAATTTTATTATTTATTTATTTTTAAAAATCCCTATTATTGAAATACAGTTGACATACAATGTTATATTAGTTTCAGGTCCACAACATAATGACTTGACAGTTCTATACATTACACACTGCTCACCATGATAGGTATAGTTGCCATCTGTCACCATACAACATTATTACACTGTTATTGATTATATTCCCTATGGTGTACTTTTCATCTCTGTGACTTACTTATTTTATAGCTGGAAGTCTGTGCCTCTTAATCCCCTTCACCTATTTCACCCTTCCCCTACCTACCTCCCCACTGGCAACCACCAAGTTTATTCTTTGTATTTTTGAGTCTGTTTCTGTTTTGTTTGTTCATTCGTGTCATTTTTAGATTCCACATATAAGTAAAACTGTATGGTATTTGTCTTTCTCTGTTTTATTTCACTTAGCGTAACATGATCTAGGTCCACCCATGATGTCACAAATGGCAAGATCTCGGTTTTTTTATGGCTAATATCTGTCTATCTATCTATCTATCTATCTATCTATCTATCTATCTATCTATCATCTATCTATATATCACATCTTCTTCATCCATTCATCTATCAGTGGACAACTGAGGTTGCTTCCATATCTTGGCTATTGTAAATAAGGCTGCAATAAACATAGGAGTGCATATATCTTTTCAAATTAGTGTTTCCATTTTCTTTGCATAAATACTCAGAAGTGAAATCAATGGGTCATATGATATTTCTATTTTTAATTTTTTGGGAAACCCATACTGTTTTCCATAATAGCTGTACCAATTTACATTCCCATTGACAGTGCACAAGGGTTCCTTTTTCTTTTCATCTTCACTAACATTTGTTATTTATTGTCTTTTTGATACTAGCCATTCTGACAGGTGTGAGGTGATATCTCATTATGGTTTTGATTTGCATTTCCCTGATGATTAGTGATGTTGAGCATTTTTTCATGTGTCTGTTGGCCACCTGTATGTCTTCTTTGGAAAAATATCTAATCAGGTCCTCTGCCCATTTTTAAATAAAATTTTTGTTTTTTTGGCATTGAGTTGTTGCATAAATTCTTTATATATTCTGGCTATTAACCCCTTGTCAGATATATCATTTGTAAATATCTTTTCCCATCCGATAGGTTGCCTTTTCATTTTGTTGATGGTTTCCTTTGTTATGCAAAAAAATTAAAGAATGAAACTCAACCACTTTCTTACACCACACACAAAAATAAACTCAAAATGGACTAAAGACCTAAATGTGAGACCTGAAACCATGAAAGTCCTAAAAGAAAACATAGGCAATAATCCTTTGGACATTGCCCTTAGACACATATTTATGGATATGTCTCCTCAGACAAGGGAAGCAAAAGCAAAAATAAACAGTTGGGACTACACCAAAATAAAAAGCTTTTGCACAGTGAAGGAAACCATCAACAGAGCCGTCTTATTTCAGGATGGTCAGATGAGAGCTTGCCTTCTCCCTTACCTCTCTTTCCTACTCCATATTCTACCTTAGCAAGGTCACAAACAGCAGCTGACTAGTGAGGAAGGAAGTGCATGAGACAAAAGGGGAATTTTCTTCTCCCTTTTCTCCTGCAAACAGTAGTTTATCCCAGGACCCAGTTAGGGGAAGGAAAGAAATTTAACATTACATTAACGTTAGAGGGGCGCCTGGGTGGCTCAGTTGGTTAAGCAGCTGCCTTCGGCTCAGGTCGTGATCCCAGGGTCCTGGGATCGAGCCCCACATCGGGCTCCCTGCTCGGCGGGGAGCCTGCTTCTCCCTCTCCCACTCCCCCTGCTTGTGTTCCCTCTCTCACTGTGTCTCTCTCTGTCAAATAAATAAATAAAATCTTAAAAAAAAAAATACCTTACATTAACGTTAGAGCTTTGAAAGACATATTCAAACGGCAAATTTAGTCAGTGCATTCAGATCATGATTATAACTTAAAGGGAGTTTAGAAAGAAAAGAAAGAAAAAAAAATCTAAGAGAAAAAAATGGCCATGAGATTGTCTAAGTTTGCATTTGGGGTAGGGGAAGGAATATTTACATTGAACAGTTTTAAAAAGATGGTGAAAGATAAAAAGCAAGTTACTTTTATAATAACAACCCATTAGTTCTGCTGTTTAACTTATAGGTTACACAAGGTAAAGGAAGAGTTTAGACCAGATGGCATGGAGCCTACTAAGAATTGTGGATTTTATTCTGTAAACTGGTGGAGAGACATCAAAGGGTTTTGAGCAGGGGCCACCGGAATCTCCTCCATGTGTTATAGAGTTTCAGTCCTTTGCATTAAAGTATTGTGTTTCCTTACATTGTGCACTTACAGAACTGTGCTGTGTCACGCATAAACTTTCAGTACTGAAAGTGTACATTACACTCTTTTGAGAAGGTTGATATTAAACCTAAGTAAAATATCTGTGCTATCACAATAATTTGGGTTGTCTTTACAGAACAGATAAAAGGACCAAGTAGTATAGGAAAGTTGGAAACAAATGAACATATAGAACAGACACAGAAGGTCCATATAAACAAAATGGATGGTATAATGGTTCACTATGAGTGCAATGGTCCTATATAACTGAACCCACAAGTCCTCAGAGTCATACAACAACAAGCTTTCACTTAGTTAATGTGGTTGTGGGTTAGCTGAGGTCGACTCATTCAGGCTGAGTTCAACTGGGGTAACTCAACTCTGCTTTATGAGTTGCTCATCTTTCTCACGGGCCTAGAAGGGTATGCGAGATGTGTTATTTCAGAGTCATGGCAGAGGTGCAAGAGCACAGGCAGAAGCACCAAAAAGCTTGTTCAGCCTTAGGTCATGACATGCCTGCTAACCCTCCATAGGTCAAAGCAAGTCACATAGCCACAGCTAAGCTAAGGGCTGAGAAAATACCACATATTTTTTGTGGGAGTAACTGCAAAGTCTCGTGGTGTGATGGTTGATTTTAGGTGTCAACTAGACTGGATCACAGAGTGCCCAGACATTTAGTCAAACGTTATCCTGGTGTGTCTGAGGGTGGTTTCTGGATGAGGTTAATATTTCAGTTGGACTTCAACACATGGCAAAAGGGTGAAGAATCAGGGCCGTTAATGCAACCTACCCAGGTGGTTGCCTAAATCAGTACCATTTAAAAAAGTAAATAAAAACAGAGAAGGTATGTTCAAAATGTAACACACAGACACACCCACATGTACACATGTGTATGTACACATACACAATCAGTTATCATGCAACAGATGTGATGGTTTTGGTCAAGAGCACCAACAATAGTACTACTACATTGGGCCCTGTGAGGACAGGTGGCTTGAGACCTTCGTAGTGAAAAGCTAAGTGAAGACTGACAGGGAAACTATGCGTTCTTCTTCAACATCAGCACAATTAAGGCAAGTTCAGGCAGATGGGAGCTGAGGCAGTAGGTATTTTTATGTTTTTTCTTCTGTATTCACTGTAGGACTGGATACTAGAGGCTCCTCGGGAGCTCTGTGTGTTGATTAGATATCCGTTAGAAGTTTGGGTATGAAGGCATCTGCGTTAGGCAGAGGACACAGATTCCAGGGCTTTGCCTGAGGTTTCCTTCGGAGGGAATCTCTCCAAGGGTCTCGTGCTTCAGGGCTTAGAGAACCAGCTGGGGCTGGACCTGGTCAAAGAGCCAGGAAGGGCAAAGTGCAGAGCACCGCTGGTCCCCTGCCACTGCCCCCGCCCCCACTCATGACACATCCCATGCCACTTGTCCTGAGCTGTTTTGTCTAACAGTTTTTCCCATTCGTGCCATATTATTTATTTTAGCTATTTTCATTTTCTTCTTTATTTTGATTTTTTTCTTTTACCATTTTATCATCTTGTTCCCTTTGATCAAGTTGTGATTATCTACTTTTAAGTTTTACGTTTCTTTTTTAGCCTCACTTTTATAAATGGCGACCGGAAGCTAACATCTCCGGGAACAAGAGCTGCGCCGATGGGCTGTGACCCAGCCTTCCTCCCCACGTCAGGGCGACTCCCCGCAGCAGGCGCCATGTCTTCAGGAGCTCCACCTTGCGGTGAGACACAAACACACCGCAGCTAGACGGCTGCAAAGCCCGTCCGGGAACACAAGGGTGCTTTCTCCCTTTATCTATGACCTGCTCTTTCTTAAGATTTTATTTATTTATTCATGAGAGACAGAGAGAGAGAGAGGCAGAGGGAGAAGCAGGCTCCCAAGGAGCAGGGAGCCTGATGTGGGACTCGATCCCAGGACTCTGGGATCGTGACCTGAGCTGAAGGCAGACGCTTAACCATCTGAGCCACCCAGGCGCCCTGACCTGCTCTTTCTAAAGCAGAAGATTTATAAGACCCCCCCCCACCCCATGTCTTCATGAAGGTAAGTGGGAGGCGAGGGAGTGGAAATCTGGATCCCTCAGGAGGGCTACCACGGGACAACTTGCTCTGACTCCCCTGCCAGGGCTGTAGGTGTTCTCTGTCCAAGCCGACTCCATCAGTCTTTAGTGTAGGCCGTCTGACTCTGGCTGTATTTACCATGGATTATTCTTGGGGTTCTTCTAAAAAAAACACTGTGAATTTTATTTTTTTCAATCAAAGAATTCCTTGCCAGGAGGTGGGGACTATAATGCAAACTACCTGGAGCCCAGTTCTGGGGGCTCGTTTGAACCAGCAGGATCTAGAAGCGGGGTCTTCTTCTTCTTTTTAAGATTTTATTTATTTATTTGACAGAGAGAGAGAGCACAAGCGGGGGGGCAGCAGAGTGAGAGGCAGGCTCCCCACTGAGCAAGGAGCCCAATGCAGGACTCGATCCCAGGACCCTGGGATCATGACCTGAGCTGAAGGCAGACGCTTAACCAACTAAGCCACCCAGGTGCCCCCTTTAGAAGCGAGTCTTCTTACATCTGAGTCTTTTGAGCACAGTTTGTCAATGCTATCTCACTTAAGTATCTAAAAAGGAAGGAAAATTAAATACTATCATAATGGGCATGATGAGGGGAGACCAACCTTCCAAAGCAAATCCTAATTTTCTGTCACCTACTCTGTGCCTCAGTTTCCTCATCTGTATAATGGTGAGAATGATATTACCTACCTCATCAGGTTTCTGTGAGGAAGAAATGTTACTATGATAGACAGTGCAAAAATATTTGTTCAATTAAGATTCATGCATACATATGTAATTACATGGGCTGTTATGTATTGCTTCGTGACCAGTAATGACAGGACAAGAATGAGACTTGTCTTCTCTTTGAGACCTAGAAAGCCGGCGCAGGAAGAGGTGATTATCTGCAACCAAGGAGAGAGGTCTCCCCGGAAATTAACTCTGCCAGCACCCTGATCCTGGACTTCCAGCCTTCAGAACTATGAGAAAATAAATTCCTGTTGTTTAAGTCACCCAGTCTGCAGTACTCTGTCATGGCGATCTGAGCAGGCATACTTCTGGTGTATCTCCCTCTCCTTATAAGGACACCAGTCCTATTGGATTAGGCCCCCCATCCTTATGAGCCCATTTAACTTTAGTTACCTCCTGACAGTCTCTATCTCCAAGTACAGTTATATTGAGGGTTAGAACTTCCACACACGTTTTTTTTTGGGGGGGGCACAATTTGGCCCACAGTACCATTCAAACACTACTTCCTTAAATACACACAGATTAGTAGAAATCCTTGCTATACACTCAAAATTATTAATGATTTTAAAGTTCTGTGTTTAATGGTTATCTCCCCTAGTAGACTAAGTTCAATGAGAGCAGGGACAGTGTCTTATCTTCCTTGCCAATATATACCCAATGCCCAGCATAGTGCCTTGCACATGAAAGGTATGCAATAAATATTTAATGAATAAATTGATTCATACTGCCCTGCTTTAAAAAAAAAAAAGTTTTGGATGTCACCACCTTCCCATATTGAGCCAGAGATCCTCTTGCCCCTTGGATATTTCCTTTGGCCCAGCTAGATGCTTTCAAATATAGTGGGTTTTATGGCTGTTTAGGTCTCCTCAATTCCTATCTTACATAACCCTGCTTTACTCACTTTTCACAACGTGACAGGAAAGAAAGGGAGAAAAACATGTCTCTCAAAAAAAAAAAATTGCACACCAGTTTTAGTTGATAAAGTGGTCCATTTCAGATGGCCAGCTGTCCTCTGAGATTCTTCCTCTCAACCCTCTGCCTCACCTCCTCTGCTTTCCTCTTTCCTCTCATCACTTTTTCCTACATTTCTGGTTATCCTAACTAGAGTTATCTATTTCTCCCTGAAATGTCAATCTGTTCTCCCATGTTGTAAACATGCTGTTTGGATAAAAACCAAAGTAATTAACACAAGACCCCCAAATCCCTAAATGGCTGCCCTCTGCCTATTTAGTAGCCTAATCTTGTGCTCTCCATTGCTCTCAGGACCAAGTTCAAACTCTTTATGACAGTTTATGAAGCCGTTTAAAAGCTGGACTTTAACTGTCCAGTCTCATCTTTCACTAGCTCAAATTACTTCCTTTCTTCTCAATTCCCCTAGCTCTTTCTCATCTACAGCCTTCTTAATGTAATTCCCTTTTTCTGGAATCCTTTCTCAGTTATCCATCTGGCTAACTACACTTCTCTTGCATGCCACTCCACAGATGGTACTTCCTCCAGAAAAACCTCTCCATGCCTGAAACCTCTCCATGGGCCAAATTGTGCCCCCCTCCCCGAAAACGTGTGTGGAAGTTCTAACCCTCAGTATAACTGTACTTGGAGATAGAGACTGTCAGGAGGTAACTAAAGTTAAATGGGCTCATAAGGATGGGGGCCCTAATGCAATAGGACGGGTGTCCTTATAAGGAGAGGGAGATACACCAGAAGTATGCCTGCTCAGATCGCCATGACAGAGTACTGCAGACTGGGTGACTTAAACAACAGGAATTTATTTTCTCATAGTTCTGAAGGCTGGAAGTCCAGGATCAGGGTGCTGGCAGAGTTAATTTCCGGGGAGACCTCTCTCCTTGGTTGCAGATAATCACCTCTTCCTGCGCCGGCTTTCTAGGTCTCAAAGAGAAGGCAAGTCTCATTCTTGTCCTGTCATTACTGGTCACGAAGCAATACATAACAGCCCATGTAATTAATTTGGGGGTCTGGGATCCAACACCTTATCCTTTTCCATCAGAGCAGTCATTATAAAACATCATATCCTATCGATAAGGCTACTATTCTTCACTCAATCTAATTTAATTTTTCAGTTGTGGGGGAATTAAAATAATGTGTGCATATGTCCTGAAATCCATGGCAACAAAAGACAGCTGGATCTAGAAGTAACTGGGATCAGTAGATGGAAAGCCATTGAAAACTAAGCCAACCATTTCTTAGGTACTACGCTTCTTCCTTGTTGTGTCCCTGCTCCTCTCTTTATTATTTAATGTTCTTATTTCCCTGAAGATTAGTTTCTTTGACTTCATTATGAGGCAAAAGTTGGCCTCCCTGTAGTTCTTGGCTTTTCATGTCCTTCGTTCCAGCTTGACAGAGAAACAGATCAGGATAGAATTCTGATGGCCCAGCATGGGCAGGTGTCTGCTACTAATCCAAATATCTCTAGCCAGTGAAGCCAAGTCATATCATATGAACTTCTGTTAGAAACCTCAAATTTGGGGGTTGAAAAGCAAATCTGAGAAATTTGCCTCTTGCTGGCCTTAACAGTGCCTTTGTGTGAATTAGAGAAAGCTGCCCTTCCCCTGCAAAAGTTCAGTGCTAAGTGTGGTGAAAATTATTATAAGGATATATATAGGTATATATGTAGATATATATATAGATATATATATACACACATATATATGTCTATCTATAATGAATAGAGTGTAAATAGTACTCCCTAGATTTACAAGCTGGACAAATGTACCTATAAGCCCTGGTTGGGGTACTCAACCAAGCAAACACCTCAACTAAACAGATACTTCAAATAACTTTCCATAGTAAGTATTAAAAAATGAAAGCTATTATTGGCAACAATACTTCTATTTTGCAAATTGATTCAATCAAGTATTGCACAAAAGAAAGCTAAATTTATTGTATGAGATTATAGAGAAAAAAATAGTCTATTTACACCAAACATATATTTGTTAGAAGGACGTCTCAGAGGTCATTTGTAAAAAGGCGTATATGTACTGATCAAATTAGAAGATAATATTTTGATTGTTAATTAAAATTGTCAGTCACTAGAAGCCATGCTGGATGGAATTAGAAACTTATTCTATTTGACTCTTATGGGCTCAAAAACTCTGCTAATTAAATGTGGCTCAATATCACATCTAACCTGTTATCACTTTCTCCAAATCTCCAAATTATGAACCTTCCTTTCAACGATCATATTTGTTTATGATTTTTTTGTGCTCAGTTGATAACACACACACACACACACACACACACACACACACACACTCCTTGTTATGGTTTAATCTGAAGATTACTTGCTGTTCTTTCTTGATAGTAGATGATGGGGTAAACAAGTTACAGAACATGATTTGGAATATGGAAAAAACTAAGGAGTTGAGAAACCAAGGCACCATACTGGTTGGTAGGAAGGGAGATGGTAGCAGATTTGGAATATTTTAGAAAGAATGTTGAATAATGGGTAAGAGATGATTACCAAAGGCTTATGTTGTCTTCTGTAAACACGACTCATACAATTACATTTCTTTCAAAGAAAATAGGAGCTAGCACAATGCCATAACAACACTCAAATAAAAATAATGAAATCTTAATGCTAATGTGAAGGAGCAGTGCATGAAAGAGTAACTGATCAACTGAACTTAAAGTTAGAAATGCAAATAATCTGAATAGGTTCTGAAGTAGGTGAAGTCAGAGGCCCCAGTCTCCTCTGGGTTTGCTCATTTGTGGCAGTCATGTTATAGACCACATTCAAGTCTCTAATGCACAGACATATTTGACAGTCTTCATAACATGCCTCTTAAATGGACTTTACCGGTAAAAAAAAGGAATGCTGAAAACTTCCTTAAGCAAATTGCTGGCTAAGCTTCCTCCAGTCTGAGAGTGAGAGGGTTAAGTGTTGTGATCATAAACCATACAGTAATTGCTCTCAGACCTATTAGCAGAATGTCTTGCATAGAGTGTCATCCTGCCATTCCCCATGGGTCCTGTTCACTAACCCCTTGCATTTTGATGGTTATTATCATCCAAGCACAAAACATCATTGCTACAACACAGAGCTATCCGCATAGTAATGTATCAACATCAACTTGGTTCCTGAAAATAATTGTTAAAATCCTGATTTTAATTGGAACATGGGAGAAGAAAGCCAAGCTTTTATATTTATTCTTAAAGGATGCTAACAATATTAATTTCTGCTGAGATCACAAGAAACACAACTATGTGCACCCTCTTCTGAGGCAACGTTGCCACATTTACAGGAACTCAGGAGTCCTGGCATACTGCTTGTACACTCACTTTGAGAATATTGCCTGCACATCTGGCTCTCTTTAGGATTTTGTGGCACGTAAATCATATACTGAGAACTTCCGGGGATGCGGATTTTTCAGCAAAATGACATGTCTTCTTTCCTAACTCTTTTGCCAGATGCTTGCATTATAAAACTGCCCCTTTTATCAATATTTTGTAGCTCTCCTTCATTCTTACAGATTTCTTCATTTATAGACTCAGGTCTATTGGCTTTTTTTTTCCTACTCCTTAATTTTATTAGAAAAATTGACTGTTTTAAACAAAGAGTTTTCTGTTTAGTGAATTTGAATCCTCATTCCTTCTTTCATTAAATAAATATTTAGTTTGCTCAACTTTTAAAATAACTGGCCAGAATTCATTTGTTTTTTTATTCATTCACTTTCTGAATGAGTTCCTACACTATTGCAAATATAGTAGGGGCTCTCCTAGGTGCTAGGTATACAAAGAAAAATAATACATTATCTGTGCTCTTGAAATGCTCACTATGTGGCTCTGGACTGTAGCCTGTGGTCATTTAGTGAATAAACAATGACAAGATTCTATTCTAATGGTGTCAGTCATGTATATCTAGCTTACCCTGAAACCTAACCATAGTCCATTTACTCAGCTTTGAATAAAACAATGCCTATTTACTCAACTTTGAATAAAACAATGCCTATGGGATATTAAGTGCTACAGAAAATATAAATTGATAGGGGAAGAGTATTTCTGATTTCAGAGTATAACTTCTAAGGTGCCTGGGTGGCTCAGTCGTTAAGCGTCTGCCTTCCGCTCAGGTCACGATCCCAGGGTCCTGGGATCAAGCCCCGCATCGGGCTCCCTGCTCAGTGGGAAGCCTGCTTCTCCCTCTCCCACTCCCCCTGCTTGTGTTCCCTCTCTCACTGTCTCTCTCCCTGTCAAATAAATAAAGAAAATCTTTAAAAAAAAAAGTGTAACTTCTAGTTTAATTCAATAAGCCAAAATAATGATATATAACACTGGACCCCAAAACTCAGTGGCTTAAAATAATAACCAAATTATCATTGTTCACAGGACTACAGGTTAGCTGGGAGGTTCTTCGAGTCTCAGCTAGCTTCCCATGTACTCACACTTAGTTATGAATTGCGTAGATTGGTCTGCTCATTTTGGCCAGGCTCTCTTATAAATCTGGGGGTCAGTTGATTGATGGTTGGTCTGGAACATCCTCAACTCTTCTTCACATTCTCATGAAAAGACAGGGAGGTATAGGAGGGAGTAAGTCTGACTGTTGAGTGTAGGCAGGGAAAAAAAAACAAAAACAAACAGAAAACACAGACATTTTTTAAGGCTTTGCTGTCATTCCATTTGAAATGTGAATTTGTGCTTCTTTACATTCTTCTAAAGGGGTATCTAAAAACATCACAGAGTTCTGCTTCTCTTCTTTCCTCTTCCCTTCCTTTCCCCCTTAAATCCCTTTCCCTTTTTTTTCTCTTTCCTTCTCTTCCCTTCTTCCCTTTGTCCACTGTGAGGGCCCGAGAGAAGAGATACCCCAATAGCAGCACTCAGACATTGGCTTCTGGATACTGCACTAAAAGAAAAACAGTTCCTTGAAGAAATGGTTGATTCTCAGGGCTGGGGCAGAGAAAGTAAAAGATGAGGCTGGAGCATCTTGTGGTGCTGCAGAATGATGAAGACATCCCCAAAGGACTCAGAAGTCCACTTGAAGGAGTTCCCACTGGCCAAATCTTAAACAATTTTAGCATCGAAATAAAAAATGTTAGTATTGGATTATAACGCATACAATGAAATTGGTATCTATGAGTTTATATAATATGAAAATAAATAAATGAATATATCAATTTTGATAAGAAACAGGAAACATGGTTTCAAAGTACCACCCCACAAAAGATGTATTAATTTAATGTGGAAGAGTATCTTTATAGTAGAGAAACCTAGCAGAGGCAACAGTAATCACAAATTCTCAGTAATGGGACAAATTGAAAGTGTGTACCACCTGATAAGCTGCAATAAGAGCACAGCGTTACTTCTGTGATATTTGTGCTAACGATGAATAACATGACTCTAAACTTGAGAAAATATCGGACAAACAAACTGAGGAATATTCAACAAGATAACTGGCCTGTTATCTTCAAAATTGTAAAAGTCATGAAAGACAAGGACAGACAGAGGCACCATTGTGATCTGAAGAAGATTAAAGACACATGACTAGTAAATGCCATGTGTTGTTCTGAACTGGATCATTTTACTATGAAGGACATTATTGGGACAATGGTGAAATTTGAATAGGGTTTGAGAATTTGAAGATTGAAATATACTCATATTAGCTTGATTTAGATGGTCTTGTGGTTATGTTATAAAATGTCTTTGAAGGAAATAAATGTTAAAGTTGGGTTAATAGCACACCTGGTCAGCAACTTTACTTTCAAATGGTTTAGCAAAATGAAGAGTTCTTTGTACTAACTAGCCAACTTTATAATAGTTGTTTCAAAATTTAAAAAAATTCTCCTCTCCCCCCAAAACCGAATAGATTTCAATTAGTGGCCTTTAATAGTGCCATGAGCCCCAAGACAAATATTGGTGCAATATAGTCACTGAACAAATGGGACTGATGGTGGAAACATTCCTTAATTTTAACTTGAAGGAAATAAAATTATAATAATTCTTTTTTTTTAAAGATTTTATTTATTTGACAGAGAGAGACACAGAGAGAGAGGGAACACAAGCAGGGGGAGTGGGAGAGGGAGAAGCAGGCTTCCCGCAGAGCGGGGAGCCTGATGCGGGGCTAGATCCCAGGACCCTGGGACCAGACTCTGAGCCAAAGCCAGACGCTTAACGACTGAGCCACCCAGGCGCCCATATAATAATGATTTCTTGACCATTTACTTTCTCCTGTCACTGAATATATATATATATATATATATATATATATATATATATATATATATTTATATATATATATAAAATGCAGTGCATTATATATATATATAAAATTTCTAATCCTTTACTAGTATTCATTACTAAAGTCTAGGAAACTGTATCTAGCCAAGTTAAGTCACACCATCAGCCAGGGGTGCAGCTGGGATTTAAACCTGTCTGGCTTCAGAACTCACCCTCTTCCTGCTGGATTGTGCCGCCACTGCTTTGTCCAGGTATCATAGCTTTCACATTCCATGGTTTGATACGAAGGTTCCAAATTATTTCCATTTTCTTATTTCTCACGTCAGCAAGCTACATAACTGAGTTACCAAGTGTTATAGTAATGTCTTTGAGATGAGGTCTTTTTTTTTTTTTTCAGAAGCCCCTAGAAAAGCAATCACTAATGAATGAGGTATGTTTCAATGGAGAAATGAGAAAAGAGAATAAGAGTATTTTGTATTTCTGGGAAAACTAGAGCAAGGGGATAAACTGAGGGCTGGGTATTAGAAGAAGAATGAGGGTAATCCCCACAAGGGTAGGAACTTTTTGCTTAGACTAGTATCTAGTACATTATAGGTACTCAGTAAATAAACTTTGAATGAGGAAATTGAAAACAAGGGGATTCTAAAGATAAAATTTGGCCTTCTTTATAATTTTGCCTAAAGCTAATTTGAATTCCATCCAATATGTATTAGAGAGTACTGTGAATGCAATTAATCCACCAGTTATGCTGGTTAACTCCTCCTTAAGCAGCACTGGTTTCAGCAGGAAACAAATATATACATATATATATATTTTTTTTTTCTCCTGATGTCTCTTCATCCAAATCTTTCTGATGCTGCATAATATGTTAATCATGGGTAAAAGATGGATGGTGACTGTTCAAGTGCACTATAATTTGATTTGGCATATCCAAAATATTTTTGTCTTTTGATAAAGCTCTTGCAATAAATGTCTAAGTGTTCCTGCCAGAAGATATCAACATGACAAATACAGCCAAACTATCGAATGCAGGTCAAGAACAACTTCCAAATGTGGAACAATTCCCAAGTGTCTCCCGATAATACAGCAGCAAAAACAACAAGGTGCTCGTTGGTGATTGGTATTCTTATGTCCAGTTGTTGATGGCAATAGAAAATAACACCACACAAACGGATCCTCAGAATTCCCATCAGTCCTTATGGATGGAGCCCAGGTTGTAAGTCTGCCCAGAATCGAGTGGGAATTAATTCTTTCTAGACACCATGTGTCAACCTAATTTGTGGAGTCCTTCCCTCCTGAGTTATTGGCAGAGGAAAATGAAGTGTCAGTTGCATTGTTTTCTCACCTGAGCCATGGTTAGTTCATGTTAGTGTTAATATGAACAACGACTGACATAGAAATAGAGAAGGGATGGTTAAGATAAGTTCAGAAGTTCAGAAATGTTGAGGTCCTTTATTTAAAACCCTCTGCTAATGTAATAGCACATTTTTATTCATGGGAGAAAATAGAAATGTCCTGTTTCTGAAATTCTTTTGGTGTATCGCTAAATGTTTATCTTCCCCTAGGACATTGTAGATCAAGAGCTGTGTGACCATCTTTAATGTAGTCCCGTATAAAATGTTGGTATTATAAAATCCTGCATGTAAAGCTATATATATTTTCCCAGGCCTTTTATATTGTGGTCTTGGACTAAGATAGACTACTTCTTTTTTTTTTTTTTTTTAAGATTTTATTTATTTGAGAGAGAGAATGAGAGACAGAGAGCACGAGAGGGAAGAGGGTCAGAGGGAGAAGCAGACTCCCTGCTGAGAAGGGAGCCCGATGTGGGACTCGATCCCGGGACTTCGGGATCATGACCTGAGCTGAAGGCAGTCGCTTAACCAACTGAGCCACCCAGGCGCCCCATAAGATAGACTACTTCTAATGTATACTTTATCTTGACTGCTGGGGCTACCATCTACCCAATTTTCCTTCCCTCATCTGCCCCAACTCCGCCCTACCTTATCTCCAATAATCATGCCCTGTTGATGTTGCTTTCTAAATATTTCTAGAATTTATCTCCTCTATCCATTCTTACTCCCACCATTTACATTTTGACTCCCCTTAGACTATCTCAGATTATCAACAGCCCCCTTACTTGTCTCCTTGCATCTAGCCTTCACCCCATTCTCCACATAACAGCCAGAAAATTTTTAAATCTTACTTAATATTCTCAAATTGTTCACTCTCAATCTTTCTACAAAGAAGAGAGCTTACCTGTCTTGTTCAATATTGCATCCTCAGCACATTGCCTGACACAAAGGGAGCACTCAACAATTATTTGTTGAGGGAATGAACCTATGGTTCTGAACCAGAAGAACATGACAGACTTACCTGGGCTGTTTTTCACACTGCACACACCAGCCCTCCACTGGAGACTCTGATAAGTTTCTGACATAGAGAACAGAGATTACATTTTTTAGCATTGCGTGCCAGGGCCATCTTGATCTGGCTGCTGCCTACAATCCCAGCATCAGCTCCTGCAGTGCATTTGAATTCTGTGCATTCGAGTAATTTCGAATTACTTAGAACACTGACACACTGCCCCAATTTCATGCCCTGTCCATCTGAAATATATTTTACCTCCTCTTTGCCCCTTACCAGAAATTCTTCCCTGATCAGTCCCCCTCCCCTGCAGCCACTCCAACACCTACTTCTTAGACTAAGGAAGATACTCAGAATAATCTATGCATTTAGCTGTCATTGCCTTTATTACCTTACTTTGTAACCTTCTTTTCAAGCATCCTACAGCCTCCCTAGAGTGTCATATTCGGGGATTAGAGACCATGACTTATTCACCTTTGTGTCCTTAATACAGAACATAGGGCCTGCTACACTCAATATCAGCTTGTTGAATGAATAAATGATGCTCAAATTAGAGAAAATATAGTAAAAGTAAGGATTATGCTATGTTTATGTTTCTATTGTGCTGTGATTTTAAAATTAAGATATTCTCTTGATTAAACCTTTTGTTCCAGTGAGCAGTAACAAAAAGTACATTAAAATTTCAGCAGTCAGATCACATTTCAGCATTATATTTTTGCTTTTCTCAGAACAAACCCAGTCTTCTCTAACACTTTCTTTGCTGGCATCTGTAATCAAGACATTAGCTTTCACCCATACCAATCACATATCACCAATCATAATAGAAATGTAAGGAGATGATTACTTAAATTTGTGACTTCACTTTTCTTTGCTAAGACTGTTTGATGTTCTATCTTTAGTGAGCAGAGTTCATGCAAGCTCTGTCTGACCAAGTCATTAACACCACATTTGAGATGGAATGAGAAGACTTTTGTGTGGAGCTGCTTTTATGTGGCTGTGAAGTCTGTCCTTTAATTAGCATTCCTATCTGTTTGCAAAGCATGCTGTTTAATCCAATTTCTATATTAAAAAAAAAAGAAAAGAAAACACAAGAGTATTTCTTGCACAAAGAATGACAGAAAAGCATGTTTGAATTTTTAAATCAAAACTATATGAACCACTTAGGCTTGGATATCCATCATCTCTGTGGAAGTTCAAATGGGCATAAGACTCAAGGGCAGTGGGTCTTGGGAGACATGAACTGAGGCTGAAGCTGAAAACCTAGCGGAATGCACAGTGCCTCTCTGAGAAACGTGGTTGCTATTTTAGTTAGTGGTAATTGATGATCAATAGGGACTGGCTTTGTCACTTCTACTCTTTTGAACTGAGTCTGATGGGTCTCTTATTATCCATAGAGATGTTACCTCTACCCCTAGAGCACTTTTTAATTCACTATCTCCTTTGGACGAGTGATTGAGTTCCCCAGTAATATCTTTAATGGACACTGTGTTGCTAAACCAAGGAAGCTTGGGATGAAAGAGACAGGTATTTATTTTTAATGGGGTCACCCTGTATCAGGTGAAACTTTCTGCTTATGGGTCAAATGCAAGTGTCACACTGAGTAGATGTTTCCATAGGATGAGCAGGGAGTAGAGCTTGTTTGTGCTATGGTTCCTTGGCCACCTGTCTTTGAAAGTATGCAGTGCTAACAGGCTTGTAAGTCATCCTTGTTGACAACTGGTGGCATGGAATCCTAAGACTCAAGGATGTCAGTTGGACATTTTTTTCCAATTTATATATAAAGATTTTGTCTTTTTGATATTTCAGACACTGATAATACTAGCAAGTCAAGCTTCTCTTTGTCTACTATAGGGCAAGACTTGGTAAAATGTTAGACTTTTGCTTGTCCTGCTGAATAGGATTAAGTTAATTTCTATGATAAAGAATCCTTGAACTGCGGAATTTATGTCTTGGGAATCACCCTTCTTCAAACTTTTTTAAGTACTTTAGAAAATATTACTAGTAAATTAGTTCAAAAGGCAATGTTGCTATCCCACCCTTGATATTGGATGCAAGCAGTAGGAATCAAAAACACATTAAAGCTTTGTTTTTAGTTTTAGAAAACATGCAAGTAGCTCATATTGTACATTCATACGTTCTTATTTTTTTCATTGTTTTATTTTTAAAATTCAAAAGAATTACTAAATTATGTATATTTCAGTGACTGTAAGTTTTGATTATGGTTCTGCTAACCATGATCATGATTTAATTTACAAATAAAATAATGGGATGAGATGGTGGATTTCTTACATCCATTTTGATTTTATGAGTTTATGATCTTGTGTTCTTTGGGAGGCCAGAAGATATATTATGTTACCTATAAACTAATGTTATATGTTTTCTACAAAATCTCTGTCTAGTATTTAACTTTTTAATTTCTGTGAAGTTTGAACCTGCTCTATCTGGTTCCTTAACAGTTTCTTCTCTTGAATAACAAAATAATGTAACTGACAAGATCTTAGAAAGCAGCCATGTTGTTAACATTGTTGAAAGGCTTATTACAACATACCTTCCTTGAGCCGTCAGGATGTTGCCCATACTTGGTAATCAATGGATGAATCCAGCAAGGTGTATGGCTCTAGGAATCTATTCAACTCAAACAAGACATATACCAACCACCCCCTTTTGTAGCAATGAGGGATTATTTTTCCCTTTTAAAAAAGACTTTCTTAAAAAAAAAAAAGAACGAAAGAAAAGATTGCTTGTAAGACTAAAATTATGGGGAGAATACCCACTAAAACAGTAAGTGTATTCGATTCAGGCTGGACAATAAAAATGTATCTAGTAACTACCATGTTCTAGGCTTTTGTCTAATTAGTGGAAGTATCAAAATATATTAGACAACCTTCTGTAAAAATCTTATAATCTAGTTGGTGTATCAAGTTACCTGTAACGAGAGTTTTAATACGATGTGATAAATTCAGTGTGAACTCTGCCATGCAGACAGAGAGAAAGGGCCTTTTGGGAAAATCCTTGGAAGGAGGTAGGGCAGAGGAATCAAAGGAGTATCCCAGGAAAGATAACTTCAAAACCATATTTGAACAATATGCAGGAATTTTTTAAGTTGGAAGTATGCGTCAGTGTATGTGGCAATGTTTACATGTAGGTATGTGTATGGGTGTGGATGTGGGAGGAGCAGACATGAGGTGGAGGCAAATAGCTTGGGTCAAAGAAGCAGCATATAGAGAAAGGTTATATTTTTATTAAATATAGCAATTAAACAGATGGTTGTCATATAGAAAAGTATCAGTTAGGTTGACTATATCTTTTTTTTCTGTCTGTTGATTTGCAGGCATATAGACCCAATTATAACTAACGCTTAACTCCACAAAGCAAATGCAATGTTAATTTATGAGGAAGACTAAAGGACATATGACTCTGCTAATCAAACATAGTGTTATTATGAAGTCTTTTACTTTATATACAAAAATAACTTATTACTTAAATAACTATTTCAACCACATCAGAGAAATATTTGGAAAATGAAGGCAAAAAAGAAATTCACTAACATATCACAGTGATTATTGTCTTTAATTTTAGGGTTTCTTCCATTTCTTCTATTTTTTTCTTTTTTTAACTTTTTTTAGTATACATACAGTAAAACTCACTATTTTTTTAAACTCACTATTCTTTTATGTATAGCTCTGAGTTTTGATGAGTGCTTAGGGTTACATAATCATCATAACAATCAAGACACAGAATCGTTGTTACCCTAAAAAAAAATACCCTCATGCTGTCTTTTTGGAGTCAAACCTTCATCTCACCCTTACCAGTTACAACTACTGATCTATTCTCTGTCCCTATAATTTTACATATCCCAGAACATCATATAAATAGAATCATACAGGTTGTAGCAATTTGTACCTAGCTTCTTTCATTTAGCATAATACATTTGAGATTCATCCATGTGGTTGCATCAATCAATAATTTTTTTTTTTTTTATGTATTGCTGAAGATTTCACTGCATGACTATACCACAGTGTACCATTCACCAATTTAAGTACATTTGCATTGTTTCCAGTGTTTGGAGATTATAAATAAAGTTGCTATAAACATACATGTACAGATTTTTGTGTGAAAATAAGTTTTCATTTCTAGAAGTGGGACTGTTGGGCCATGTGGTAAGTGTATGTTTAACTTTATAAGAAACTGAGAAACTGTTTTTAAAGAGACTAACATTTTGCATCTCCACTAGAAATGTATGACAGTCCTAATTACTTTGAATCTTCATCAGTATTGATGTTGTCAACTATTTATTTTTAGCTACTCTAATATATGTGTAGTAGTATTTCATAGTGGTTTTGATTTGCACTTCCTTAATAACTAATGCTGTTGAGCATTTTTCTTATGCTATTTGCCATCCAGATATCTTCTTTAGTCAAGTCTTTTGCCTATTTTAAAATGTCTTTGTTTTCTTATGGTTAAGTTTTAAGAGTCCTTTTCATATTCTTGATAAAGTACTTTATTTGGTATTTAATTTGCAAATATTTCTCTCCTGTCTTCTCATTTCTTTGAAAGAGTCTTTTGCAAAGATTTTAATTCTGGTAAAATTCTATTTCTTTTTTTCTTTTTTTTTAAGATTGATTGATTGATTTTAGAGAGACAGAGCACAAGTGGGATGGGGAGGGGAAGCAGAGGGGGAGGAGTAAAGGGGGAGGGAGAGGGACAAGCAGACTCTGTGCTGAGTGTGGAGCCAGATGCGAGGTTCAGTCCCATGACCAAGATCATAACCTGATCTGACACAGTCTGACGTTAAACTGACTGATCCACCCAGGCACCCCTAATTTTGTTTCTTATATAGATGATGCTTTTGGTGTTATTTTTTCTACTTAAAATGCCTTTTTAAGGGTGCCCCTAGGTGGCTCAGTTGGTTAAGAAACTGACTCTTGATTTCGTCTTAGGTCATGATCTCAGGGTTGTGAGATTGAGCCCCTTGTCAAGCCCTGCATTGGACTCTGCACTGGGCATGGAGCCTGCTTAAGATTCTCTCTCTCCCTCTCCCTCTGCCACTCCCCCTCTGCTCATACTCTCTCTCTCTCTGTAAAAAAAAAAAAAAAAAAAAAAAATTTTAAAATATTTGTGGCCTTAGAATGCATGCAATTTTTATTGTCTATTTTCATCCAATATTATATCATGAGTGTCTTTTGGTGTTATTATATACTTTCACTCATTCTTGAAAGTAACACATTTTCCAAAGAAGATAATAATGTATTAATTTGTTCAGCATAAATTCATTGAACACATGATGTACAGAGCATTATAATAGCAAGAAAAAAATAACATTCCTTTCTTTCACTCTAAGCTTACATTCTAGTGTAACATTCTCCGAAATTACTTGATCTATTTCTTAAAAATGCAGATTGTCTTGTTCTTTCTCTGAAAATTAATTTAATAGATGTGAGGTACAACCCAATAATTTTTTTTTACAATTGCCTGTAAGTCAAATTTTAAAAACATTAATCACATAGATAATAATATTATATAATGTTTCATAATAAGTTTAATTTTATTGAATATTTAGATTGCTTTTTGTTTTTCTACAATAAAAATTATGTTAATAGTGTGCTTTCATTATTTTTTTAATTTTTTATTGTTATGTTAATCACCATATATTACATAATTTGTTTTGGTGTAGTGTTCCATGATTCATTGTTTGTTCATAACACCCAGTGCTCCATGCAGAATGTGCCCTCCTCAATACCCATCACCAGGCTAACCCATCCCCCCACCCTCCTCCCCTCCAGAAACCTCACTTTGTTTTTCAGAGTCCATCATCTCTCCTGGTTCGTCTCCCCCTCTGACTTACTCCCCTTCATTCTTCCTCTCCTGCTATCTTCTTCTTTTTCTTTTTTCTTAAAATATGTTGCGTTATTTGTTTCAGAAGTACAGATCTGTGCTTTCATTATTTTTAACAAAGTCTACCAACACAGGAAATAATAAAGATGAACAGTAAGAGAACGAGAGAGATCCACATACATATGCACCCTGTGAAAACAAATTACATTCTGTTCATATAAACTCTTCAGCAGCTGATAACAGCAATGTCCAGATTTCTTGAAATGTAAGCAATATTATATTATCTTTGTGTGTACCTAACTTGAGTCCACATTTGTAGAAATAAAATACAGTTGATCTTTGAAAAACATGGGGGTTAGGGGAACTGACTCCCCAGTCAAAAATCCACAAATAATTTTTGACCCCCCAAAAACTTAACTACAATAGCTTACTGTTGACCAGACGCCTTACCAATAACACATACAATCAGTTAACACTAATTTTGTATGCTATATGTATAATATACTATATTCTTAGAATAAATTAAGCTAGTGAAAAGAAAATGTTATTAAGAAAATCACAAGAAAGAGAAAATGCATTTACAGTTCTGTACTGTATTCATAAAAAAAATCATGTTTAACTGGACCCATGCAGTTCAAACTCATGTTATTCAAAGGTCAACTGTAACGGTTTATTTTTATGACTAACTCAGATGAATGGTATAAATGAAATTTATATTGTTTTCTTGATAACGTCTTAATGAAATTTCAAAAAGCTGGAGCTATGTGGGAAGAGGAATAAAACTCTTAAGTGTCTATATAATAGAAAAATACAGAAGAACTTCTGAGCCAAGCAACTGATGTTCTTTTCAACAAAAGTTATAATCCAGCTGCAGTATATTCAGTCCTCTGAGCTTGTAACTAACTCTACTTTCAGTCTCTGGGAGGAGAGCTGAACACCCAGGAAAGCTGGCAAAAAGCACACAATTATTATGATTGGGTCCAAATATGAGGAGCTGAAATCACACATTAATACAAACCCATTTCCTTCGTTGACCTTGACATTGCCTCCGGCTTTGTCAAGATAGTACATCTATGACCTGATTATCTGCTTCCTGAAACTCCAAATTCCTTAATTGGCTTTAAATAATATACCTATGGAGAAAAAGGAAAAATTTATTTGAGTTAGGGATCCTTGGTCTCTTACTTCATAAAAATACGTATAGTGAATCTTTCTAGAAAGGGATGAACAGTTTCCAGAACTTTAGCAGTGAAATACTGTATTCAAATAATCATGGGTGAGTATAGTACAAGTATCTTCTTCTATTCACTATAAACTTAGAAAAGATGTAAAAGTGAGGAGTGGTAGGTTTACATAAAGAACAAGTTTTATTATGAAAAATATATATTCAATACCTGTTTTTTATATCATAATTACCTCATCCTACATGGTGTTATATTTTAAATAATTATTAATACTCACCAAGTTCTAAAAATATCTCTCAGTGCAACACTTTGGTGAGTGCAAAAATATTCCCAGGCCTTCATCTGAGAATTTCAGCACTTGTACCCATTTTTCAGGATTAAAAATTGTCCATCTGAGAATTTCAGATTAAAGACCATGGCTCATTCATTTAACAAATTCCTATTACTTCTTAAAAATATAAAAGCTACTCAACTCATCTGAGGGAAAAGGATAAAGGAGTTAACCTTTACTATATTCTGGATACAAGCAATTTTTCATACCTCTCATTTGAACTTCACAATAATTTTTTTAAACATTCTTTTTTTTTTTAAAGATTTTATTTATTTATTCATGAGAGACAGAGGGAGAGAGAGAGGGAGAGGGAGAGAGAGAGAGAGAGAGAAGCAGAGGGAGAAGCAGGCTCTCCACTGAGCAGGGAGCCCGATCCCAGGACCCCGGGACTATGACCTGAGCTGAAGGCAGACGCCCAACCATCTGAGCCACCCAGGCACCCCACAATAATTTTTTAAGGGTGGCATAAACATTTTAGGGATGATGGAAACCAAGGCAGAGAAACTGAAGTGAACCTTTTAACCTTGACACCTTGCACCTTCCAATAGTGGAAAAAGTGGTTCTTTTTCTATGGAGTGCAATCAGATGATCCTCATGAATATGTTATTACTTGATGTCAGCAATAAAACTATAAGAACATGTCACATAATTGCGGTACTCCTTACCAACCTTTGAAAGACAGTAAAATAATGCACACAACACTTAATACATTTACAAGATGCATGTGTCTAAATGGTTGTGTAACACTTTAGAAAAAGAAAAAAAAATCTCCTTATTGAAGCATTTGTTCAGAAATTAATCAATTAATTTCTCTCTTTCAACATTTATCAAGCATATATTATGAAACTAGTATTTTCATCCACATTATCATTCTTTAAAATGCAAACAGAATTTTGTGACTCCTGATTTATAAATGGGGAGACTAAGGCTCAGAGAGGTGAAGGTGATTCAAGTAGTCAGTGGTACAGCCAGTATTCAACCAGATCGCCTTGAATCAAAGTTCTTCACGTTGCCTTTGTCTAATTTCTTATCTAGATGGTCAACAAACCGGTAAATCTGCAACATATGCTATACTTTCCACTTTAAATTTTTACATTTCCTCTTAAATGGGCATTCCCCAGCAATTCCACCTGAAGCTTAAACTTTTCCTTTCTTATGCTTGGCTTATCATTTCTCCTCTCCAGGTTGGTATCTGATAAAATCTCCCAGTTTTGCTTTAATTGGCATTGGCAACATGTGGTCTCTGATAAAAAGCATATTTCTTTCGAGATTGCAATCATCAGTTGGGCTCATTTTTCTTGGCCCCACCATCAAGCTGAACTTATTTGGAAAAAGAAACAGCAGCTTGTGGGTTACTAAATGCCAGAGAGCTGAACTTAAAAAAAGAGAGAGAAAAAGTCACAGGAAAACAACTTAAAAATACATTTAGAAAATCTCCTGTGTGCGTGTGCGTGCGTGTGCGTGCGTGTGTGTGTGCGTGTGTGTGTAAGCATTGGCTTGCATCAATCACTCTGTTCACGTATAATATATATGCAGAATTAGTCTGTGTATGCAAAACTCTTAAAGGGCATGGTTTTTACCCATAGCCTATTTATTCCAAACATAGCTAAATGAGGAGGCCAAATATAGAAAGTGATGCTCCAGGGGCCCTACGGCCTATATAGAATTTAAACTCAAATGATTTGCAAAATCACTACTAAGACAGCTTGCTCATACTGTCAGCGCGCCAGCACCAGAAGCTTGGGGTGTATTTTTGTCTTGGCAGATGCACATTCTGTTATAAAGGTCTGTTCATCTGATGCCTTCCTTGTTTTCAGGTAATGCTCAGCGCTTTCTTGCAGGGGGAGGAGTATTGTTGAGCCTGTGTCCCTTCTCCCTGTCCTGTAGGAGAGACAGTCTGCACTGACTCTGACCATGGGACTAGTGTCCCGGCTTACTGCCTTTACAAGTTCATTTCTGTGCCACAAAACTACAGGTCACGGGTGCTCTCATTTCTTCCTTTTTCTATGATTCAATTTTATTTTCAACATTTGTCAGGGCAGAGGGAAATAAATCAGTTTTAAGTGATATTGACAATGATTACATTTCTTTAAAAGTCACCTTAGGTTTGAGGAGTTTTTTGTGTTTTTTTTTTTTTAAGATTAAAACATGGTTTCCCAAACTGATTAGCATAGTTTTTAAGCCACTCTGAAGTGTTTGTTAGGCTTCCATGCTGGTCTCCATATGCCTCTTTTCAATTACATGTGCTGCCACAAGTATGGCTAAATGAAACGCTTCTTTAAAAACAGAAAGCAAACTGTTAGGCTTTGTGCAGTGTAACTAGTTAGAGTGTGACATCTCAAACTGCCCTGATTTCATCACCAAACTGCTAAATGTTCTGATTGCAGAAATAGCCATGAAAATGTATCTTAAAATGAGATAACTCTGTGGGAATTAAAGAAGAGGAGGAGAATTGGAAGGGATTAAAATAATATGAAATGGAGTTTAAATCATAGTTGTCTGGGAGGCTATCTGTGGAGAGGATTTTTATTATTGTGTGGTTGTAAAAAAATACTAATAGCCATAATAAGAATAATTCCAATGTTTATTGACTACTTCTTAAATGTTAGGCATGATTCTAAAATCTTCACATTAAGTCAGTTTATTAACCCAGTTAGTTAATCACAGCAACTCTATAAGGAAAGTATTAGAATTTTACATATTAAGAAACTGAGACAGAGAGATTAGTAGTTTTCCTAAGGGCCAGAAGCTAGAAAGTGGTACAACTGAGATCAATACTAGGGAGTGTGGCTCCAGAATTTGCATCTTATTTTAAGGTTACTTGGAGAAACAAACGCGAGGATTATATTAGGAAGCCCTTTGTTCATCTATGCTTGTGTTGCTCCTCAGTGGGTTATATTACTAGATTGTAAATTCTCTTGTATCACCCACTAGAGTGCCTGTCATATATCCAGTTCTCAGGAAATGTTTGTGGAATAAATGAATAAATGAATGAATGATATCTTACTTTCTGGGAAGTGCCATAAGTAAACCAATTAGAGTGCAAAACAAGACATCAGTTGGGCAAAACAAACAAACAAACAAAAAACAACTTGTGAAACATCTATTCAGCTTCTCATTTACTCTTTTCTTTTTCCAGCTTTATTGAGATATAATTGACATAAAACATCATGTAAGTTTAAGATGTACAGTGTGACGATTTGATACAGGTATCTATTGCAAAATGTTTCCCACAATAAAGTTACTTAAGGATGTGAAGGCGATCTGGCTGTGACGTCTGTCACCCCATGGATCACCCATGGATCACCATTGATTCCACTGATCTGCCTGGCTAGGCAGCTGTCCCCTTCCTCCCTTACTGCTGCATGTGTGTCCCAAAGCTGCGCACTTGCTGGAAGAGGACAAACAAACAATAAAGTTGCTTAACACATCCTTCATCTCACATAGTTACTGTTTTGTTGTTACTGTTGTCATTGTTGCTGTTGTTGTAATGGTGAGAACATTAAAGTTCTACTCTCAAAGCAATGATCAAGTATACAATACAGTATCATTAGCAACATTCACCATGTTGTATATTAGATTTGTGGAACTTACTCATCTTATAACTGAAAGTTTGTACCCTTTGACCAATATCTCCCCATTTCTCCTACCCTTCAGCCCCTGTAAACCACAATTCTACTCTGTTTCTATGAGTTCCATATTTTTAGACTCCACATATAAGTGAGGTCATACAGTATTTGTCTTACTCGGTCTGACTTATTTCACTTAGCATAATACCATCAAGGTCCATCCATGTTGTTGCAAATGGCAAAATTTCCTTCTTTCTCACCACTGAATAATATTCCATTGTACATATATATACCATACTTTCTTTAGCCATTCATTTATCAACAGATAAGTAGGTTGTTTCCATGTCTTGGCTATTGTGAATAGTGCTGCAGTGAACAAGGGAGTACAGAAATCTCTTTGAGATAGTGATCTTATATCCTTCAGATATATACCCACACACGACATTGCTGGGTCATATGGCACTTCTATTTTTTAATTTCTTGAAGAACTTCCATACTCTTTTCCATAGTGGCTGCACCAATTTACACTCCCACCAACAATGGACCAGGGTTTCCTTCTGTACACATCCTCACCAGTATTTGTCATCTCTTGTCTTTGGGATAATAGCCATCCTAATGGGTATGAGGTGATAGCTCATTGTGATTTTGACTTATATCTCCTTGATGATTAGTGATGTTAAGCCCCTTTTCAAGTACCTATTGGCCATTTGTATGTCTTCTTTGGAAAAATGTCTATTCAAGTCCCTGCCCATTTTTTAATTGGATTATTTGGGTTTTTTTAGTATTGAGTTTTATGAGTCCCTTATATATTTTTAACCCTTGATCAAGGATTTTAACCCTTTATCAGATATCAGGGATTTTAACCCTTTATCAGATATATGGCTTGCAAGTATTTTATCCCATTCTATGAGTCATCTTTCATTTTATTGATAGTTTCTTTAGCTGTGCAGGAGATTTTTACTTTGATGTGTTTAGTTTTGCTTTTGTTGCTTGTCCTTTTGGTGTCATATCCCAAAGATATATTGCCAAGACTGATGTTAAGAAGGGTTTTTAACCCCCCAATGTTTTCTTCTAGGAATTTACTGTTCAGGTCTTATGTTTAAGTCTTTAATCCATTTTGAGTTAATTTTTGTGGGTGGTGTAAGATAGGGGTCCAATTTTATTTTTTGCATATGGATATCCAGTTTTTCCAGCACGATTTATTGAAGATTATCCTTTCTCCATTGAGTATTCTTGGAGAATACTTGTCAAATATTAGTTGATCATATATGTGTGAGTGTAGTTCTGGGCTCTCAATTTTGTTCCATTGTTCTATGTGTCAGTTTTTATGCCAGTACCATACTGTTTGTTTACTATAGCTTTGTAATGTAGTTTGAAATCAGGAAGAGTGATACCTCCAGCTTTGTTCTTTCTCAAGAGTGCTTTGGCTGCTTAGGGTCTTTTGTGGTTCCAAATAAATTTTAGGATTTTTTTTCTATTTCTCTGAAAAATTCCATTGGAATTTCCATAGGGATTACATTGAAATCTATGAATGGCTTGGGTAGTTTATACATTTTAAGAGTATTATCACTTCTGATCCATGAACATGGGATAACTTTCCATTTATTTGTGTCTTTTTCAAATTCCTTCATCAGTGTCCTATAATTTCTGGTGTATAGATCTTTTACTTTCTTAAATTTATTTCTAAGTATTTTATTGCTTTTGATGCTATTGTAAATGGGATTGTTTCTTTATTTCTTTTTCATATGGTTCGTTGTTAGTGTATAAAGTGCAGCCAATTTCGTATTATAAAATATTACTTGTTGATTAGGTTGAGAGGCATTGCAACATGGTAGGAAACGATTACACACTAGTTTGAGAGGCAACACAAATTCTAGTCTTAGTTCCAAGGCAGCCACAAACTCATCATTTGATTTTATTTGGTCACTCCAAGTTGGGCTTCAGTTTTCTGTTTGTCAAATAAGTATTTATTTAGAGAGAAACACTGTCTAACTCTGGCATCCCATAATATTTTCAAGAAATCAAGATTAGGATTTAACATTGGTTTTGTTTTAGTTTGTTTCTTTGAGACAAGTAGTCATTGAGTATTCATGGAATGGATCTAATTTATCTATTTATGAGCATGGAAAATGTTACTTTCATCAATGCTATGAAAGGTACATGATCTTTAAGAGAAGGAATGATACTTTACTTTTTGCAAATAAAGTGAGGTAAGTTGCTTAGAGAACAGTGGAAGTTGTTGAGTTCAATAATGTTTAGTACATACAAGAGGATCCACAAAACTAGGTATGTAAAAGTTAATAATTTTCTACAATACAATGGAATGCTTTGGAATCACCATCCAATTCATTTGACCTTCTTTTATACAATGGTTCTGTTCCTGAAGATACTATGTATATTTAAATAATTATAAAATGAGTAATATTTTAAACATACTGAGACTTTATTTAATGGAAATAAAACAGAGAGAGAATCCTTTGATAAATGAATTATCAAACTTTAAGGGTTCATTTAAGTAAATTTCTACTTAGCAAATAAAGTTAGGATCCAGAATAATACAAAATCTACAGGTTTTATATCTACAGAAAATACAGGAACAGCCCAGAGATGGTTTTACTCATTTCTGGAACAGGATTTTGAGTTACAGGTATATACCTGGTCACAGGAAATCCAGACACATGGAGAGCCAGATTTATACATATGATAAATTATTTTAAGGGTTCTCTGAACACCAATGCCATCATCCATCAACGTGAAGCTGCTTCTACAAATGTGCATGCATTTCCTGAAAGGATTTATAATCTAGCCAATACGGTACATTTTGAATGTGTTACAGAAAGGACAGATTTACAGGAGACAATCTGCCTTCATGATGATTGCATATTGTGGCATTTCTAGTCCATATGGATCAGTAAGACTTGGATAGCAGGCATTTGACCTTCAAAATCATGCAAATGTGAAACCAGACTTCTACTCTTACAGCTGGGAACGTCAGTGGGGCTTCTTTAGTTTATTCTAGAGGCATTGATTAAAACATAATTTGACTTCTAAAAATTATTGAATTTTATTTCGATGCTTACTTCCCCCCTCCCTGGAGAATGATTTGGTCTTTTGCTCCCCTCATCCATATTCCCTCTGGCTAACCTTCACTCATTAGCACCCAGACCTCAAATACTGATCATTTAAGAGAGAACTTGCTAACCCAGAGCCACAGGCTAACTATAAACAAGACTTCAAATCTTTTTGTTCATGCCATAGTTAATCTCAAGTAATAACTTCTGAAAACCTTTGAAAAGGTCTGAGAGTAGCTTTCTGTCAGAGGCCTTAGGAAACTGTACATTTTCTCACTGTGAAACCTTGATCATGCCAGATATAATCAGACTGTTTATCTGGCAATGTTAATTTTCTGGGTTTACAGTGTAACAATTCTCCAAGATTATTGGAACAGAATCACAAGAAGTTATATTTGTTAATCGGCCAATTTTTTTTTTGCATTTAAACATTCAGTGCAAAATGGTATCACATTTTCTAGAGTGCAGACGAGACTGTGCTTGAATAAATGCATTTTGCCAAAGCAAAAGTAATATTTAAAAAATCTCAAAATTGAGAGAAACAATTTCAACAGTTTTCCTCTTTGTGATTTAAAGCTTTGAGAATCCTGCAGGAGAGGCAAACTAGAAGAAGCTATAGGCATCTTTGTGACCACATTCTGCCAAGCTAAACATAACATGAAAAACTATCATACAAGGGAAAAAAATAGATCTGAACAAGATCTCTGCCTCTAATGAGGCAAAATGGGATTCTCCTTCCTATCCTAGCACCACCAACCACCTCAGCTACTCCAAACTCCTCCATAAAGGGATGTTTATAAGCTTCTGGTCTAGATAGCCTTTGGGCTTTGGGCTATAAGCCTCGAAGTATTCATATGTTTGGTATTTTATGTATTCCTATTTCAAGATTGTGCTCCAAGCAATTCATTTTAAACTTATTATGAATTCTTCATTGATAAACAATAAATCTTATATCACCTGGCTCTTGTCTCACAACTCAATTCAACCATTTCCCAAATGGAAATTTCTTTCTGCCCATGAATAATCAGCTTTAAATTTTAGCAGATGCAAAGTTGAGCATCTCCATTTGCTTATGATTAGGGCAATGTCTTTCAGTTCTTTTCTGGAAGGTGTAAGCATCCAGTATACTGATTCCAAAGCACCTGAAACTACAGCAGCTTGTGTTTACAAAAGAACTTACCACATGCCATTTATGGGTCTAAGCTCTTTCCATGCTCATTGATTTTCTCACAATGACCCCATGTAGTAGGTATTGTGATTGTCTTAATTTTACAAATAAAGAAAATGAGGTTTAAAGAAGCTAGGCTGCTGCCAACTGTATTTCCTTGGGCACAGTTGGCCCTCATGAAGGATCTTGAAACCAAGAGTTTGAAACCAAGCCAGAAGTCTTTACCATTTGCTTGTACAGACAGAAAATTGCCAACACACTGATGGATATGCATTTTCATTGTTTATAGACTTGCTTAATTGGTATCTTTGATCAAAAAGTTTGGTAGAAAATTAAAAATCCTTATCAATTATAAATTTACCTATTGGCAGGTAAAATGATAGCCCAGCACCATTAAGTTACAGATACGAGGAACTGGGAATGTGATAGATGGAATTGACCAGTGGTAGGCAAGTCATATTCTCTTATGAGTTCTCACTTTCCCCCGGTATTAAATAAATCGTTGGAATAGATAAATTCTAAAGTCTCTTCCAGAGTTGACATTCTATGACTTCATGATGAATCTTCAGTGGTAAAGATCACATTGTTTTTATTTATAAAATTTGGTATATATAAGCATAACTCAGAAAAAGAAGGATATAGGCTGCTCATTATGTTTCTTTGTAGAAAAAGAAACCACATCTAGAAGCCTCACTTCCAACATATGAAGACCACTATGTATTTCATTATAGAAGCCAAAACAGGTATAATTTCTACTCTTGAAGAACCAATGTGGCAACTTCAGAAGAGCCATATAAAAGGGAAATTGCCCATTGATTCATGTAAGACCTTTTTCCCTACCTTTAGTATATTCCTACTGTTTGTATTTGTATACTCTATCAACCTAAGGTGATCTTGCCTATCACACAAAAACATTTTACATACCTTGGAGAATATCTGGAAACTTGTCTCTAAAATTTGGCGGGGGGGTTGGTGGTTGAACATTCCCTTAAGAAAAATACGTATGAACACAGCGTACAATTTCTCTGTGTTCCAGGACCATGTGTTTGAAGAGCAATCATCTTAACTCTTGCTTGGAGAACTTTTATGATGCTCAGAAGAGTTACAAAGGAGTTTAGCAAAGAGCAAAAGAAAGGCTAGTATGAATAGAGCAGGTTTTTTTCCCCTTATAGATACATCATGGGGCTTTGGGCCAGGGTGGGATTCCCCTAAAATAATATTCAAGATTTTTTTGCATGTGCATACAGAAAGATTCCATCATATTCTCAAAGGAGTCTCTACATAAAACCAAAGAAAAGGAGGTCTGTTAATGAAAGTAGTCACACGATTGCCAAAAGGCCAGGATCCCAAAAAAGATCCTGCTTGTTAATAGCAAAAATATTTCTTCTACTCAACTTATGTTACCCCTTACCCTTGCTTCCAATGTCACTGGATACCCACTCCCCCAAAATGCTCTTGTCTGACTTCTTCTCTTAAAGAAATAGAGTTCTACTAATGCACTGTAGATGGAAAGGAACCAAAATTAAAATTCAGAACAATTTCTTTTTATGCAAAGTAAGTTAAACAGATTTTTTTTTTTTAAATGCAGAATTTTGTGTTAAGGAGAATCCTTAAGTGAGGTAATTAGTTGACCAACTGCTCATTTGCTTTCAGATGCATCTTCTCCCTTTCTCTGCTCTACATTTCCGGAAACATTATCTTCTAAACTCACTTGTTCTCTCACAAACCTGATAGAAGATTGAAGGATGAGAAAGGGAGGTCAAGGCTTTCCCCACAATCCTTTCCAGATGTGTCTGCCCTCCTCCATGGTGCCAGTTCCTACCGCACAATGCTCTTTGTGCTTCCAGCTCCCAATGGGCAACCTTCATGTGGTTCTAGCTCTGCTGAATGGTCCTGGCTTCTGGATTCTGGAAATAGCACCTCCCTCTGTTCCTTCAGCTTTAGCAGTGGCACTGTTGTGAATGATCTCTAGTTTGTCTTACCATCTCCTATTTGACCTTCAACTATTCCATAACTCTTGTAATTCTGAATTTTTTTTTATTCGAAAGATCTACAATGGCTTCTCTTTTCCTGGTTGGACTCTGATTGTTCCAGGTAGAGTGGTTGTAGATGAGCTGTTTCTGGTGCAGGAGACAGAGGGAGTCAGGACAAGTATTCTGGAAAGCAAACAGATCTGAAATGTAGATGGAATAGTGGTATATAATTTCTGATAAAAGATATACGTGGAAATATTTTCTGTGCAATATAGGCAGTTTTCTATGACTCACTTTCATCCAGGCATGCAGAATACCTGGTATCTTTTATGGTCATTCTCACTTTCAGTCTCTTTTCTTGCTGCATTTTGCCCTATGGAATCTACAGGTCATTCTATGTCACATTATGTAATCCCAGAGTAATTCAAAAACATAAATTGCCTGGGGTTAAATAAAATTCTTTTTAACTGCTTTGAATGAAGGGACCATGACATGAGTGCAGGTATCACTTTATAAATGCACAATTTCAGCCAAAGAAAATATGTAGATAAATAGATCTGTAGGTTTTATACATTTTCCTCTGTGAGATCCAGTGGGTAAGCAGCAGCCTGGAACTGAAAAGCCTTTGAAATATCCTCTACTTTGCCTCTCATGTTCAGTGACCTTGAGTAAGTCACCTAAATTGGAGGCAACCCTGGCTCTGGAGGGAATGATCTAGTGTCTGGGACAGCAATCCATTTTAAGATAAAACAGGCTGTAGAGATGTTCAGCGCTAGAAAAACTTAACAAAATAGCATTTGGATGTGCCCATGTGCATGAAACCCTCTGGAGAGTTCTCTCTATTATTATAATCAGTCATGTTTAGTTATCTCTGTTTATGTTGATGCATAGGGATTCATATTTCTAACACCCATTCCCATTAGCTCCATAGGCCCCCTAGAAAGAAATTCATTTTACAAATTCAAAACAATTGCTTAGTTTTCATTTGAATTAAATTTCCCATCATTTCCGCTTTGCAATAAATGTCAGCTGGTTAAGACAGAAAACACTGAGACTTAGGTTAAAAGTATTTGCAAACATGCAATTAGGAATTGACAAAAATAGTTGTCTACTTCTGTTTGATTAAAGCATCAACTGCCATCTTCAGCACTGCATGCCAGATTTCTCTGCAAAAGGTTATCTTCCTCACTTAAGGGGGCACTTTACCCCTGGGCTTGCCCTTGTTTTAAAGAGAACTGAACATCACACTACTCACTCTGGAAATCTCGTAATATGATCCCAGCATAGTCTGATTCAAGTTGCCTTTAGAACAAAGCACATGTGTTTTCCTCCCTCCCCTGTGTCCACCTCAAACATTGACAATTACTTCTGGCTTTTTGTTTTTTCACTGAAAAAGAGTGTTTTTAATCTAGTGTTTCAGGAAACCTTTACCAATTGGTTAGAGCTCTCATACTGGTGAAATTATTCTTTAGAAGTATAATGCAAACTCTTTAACACACGGTTGACATCAAGTATTTATCTTAATACGAGACTTGGACAATTCCAGCAAATCATGTCTTTCAGAAAGTATCACTGTGAGATTTTTAACTTGACAGATCTGGAAGAGAACACAGCAAAACTTGTTGCAAGTAACTAGTACTCAAAACCTACGGTGTATACATTTCCCTAGGAAGAGGGAAAAATGAAAGCTGAAGGCAATGGGAGAACTAAGAAGCTTGTTTTTATTTCACAAGGATAAGTGTCTGAGACCTGGAAGGGATGTCACCTGGATGTAATATCTAAATTGAGCTGTGGCCAGTATAGCTAGGGATATTTAATGATGGTGAGGAGAAGAGAAGGTTCGGGTTTGACATAAGGCAGAAACCACTTCACTTGATTTTCACTTTCTATGTTTAAAGGAGTATTTTTTTGGTGAGGGGTGATGCTAAAATTTAAAATTACAACCTAGCTCATTGAGAAAGTTTCAGCAACAACCTGTTTGTTGAATTCCTGCAAATAAATATTTATTGACTAATCACTGCATATAAGACACCGTGTTTGGTCCTTTTGCTCCTCATCTATAAAATGGGGATTACAATGCTTATATTGTCTACCTCACAAGGTCTCTGGGAGGATTAAAGTGAACAAATGTTTGTAAAAGCATTATTAAAGTATCAAGGAGTATCTTTATTAGTCATATTTTAATGCTAATTTTTTATTACATGATAAAGGAAGAGCTTGAATAGGAATTAATCCTTAATATGAAATGTGAGGCAAGGGGAAAAAGCAACCAGGGATTGCACAAGATTACGAAGAATGGTCTGGAATTTTAGAGCCATCACATATTTTGAGACCTAGCACAATGCTCGGGTCATAGAGTTATTCACTAAATGTTGAGTGAGGAAATTAGCAGATGATTGAATTTAAAAAATGAGACTTTGTGACTTTACCTTGATAGTAATTGTGTTTGTGTAGTCTCTTTTCTCATGTCACCTGGGCTTTAAACCTGCCGTGTTTTCTGGGCCTTCATAAACTAAAGTTTTATGGGAGCAAAAAGAATGTCTGTTGGCTCCTTTCCTTCCAACAAGACATCACATTCCTGTGAGCATTTGCAAAGTCTCATTCTCCAGCTTCTGTTCATGATATGACCATCTTCACAAATGCTTTCACATGTTCCCATAGCTTCACTTCCCATATTTACTTGAGAGACATTTAATCTAAATATCTAGCCCTGACCCTAACCTTCTGACCCACATTTACAGTGGCCTCCTGGATATTTCCTCAGAGAGATATTTATCTTCTCTCTTTCCTTTTCTCCTTATCATATAAATCATAAAGCCAATAATCCAGCTAAGAATCTTGCAGTTATCATCATTTTTGTCTTCTCTCCCTTTTTCCCAACCATCCTCCCCTTGCACTTAATACTCAGTTCCTTACTACATAAAGTTCTACATCTCCATTCCTACAAACACATAGCCTCCACTTTCTGCCTTTTCTTTGGGGCTGTCTATTATCTCTTTGGACTTTAGTCACAGCTTTCTAATTGCTTTGCCCAACATCCCATTTCCAAGCTTTCCCTGGTGTAGTATATCAACCCTGCTTGTACCAGAATTAGCTCTCTGAAACGTAATTTGCTCAAGTAACCTCTCTTGTCACCACATGCAGCTCTATATCCACCTTAGCTCTGCTAGAACCTTCATAGCTCTAAGTCATCTGTAGAATCAAGAGCAAACTTCTCAATGTGTCTTTCAAAGCCTTCTCCAGTTTACCCTGCCTATCTTTGAGCCTCATCTCTTGGTTCACTTTCAGTCACTCTACGTTTCAATAATGCAGAACTACTTATTTTTCCAGAGCATGCCTACCTCTGTGCTTTTGTTCAGTACTTTATCCACATGGACTGATTCTTCTTCCTTGTATCAAAATCATGTACCTTAGAGTTCAGGCACAGATCTTTCACTGATCTTCCTTTTAGATTCTAAAAAGGATTGTCAGTGGATTGTTCCTTTCTTAGAGTTCTTATTTATTGTTGTTTATTTTCTAGTGGAACTATCTATATCATGCTTTGTACTATTATATGGAATTATTTATATGCTACTCCCACTGGAAGCTCTTGCGTAGTGGACATTATGCGTTATTAATTTGTGAACCACTGTTCCACCCCTAAACACCTGGCACAGACATGATAATTGCTCATTAAATTTTAGTTGAAGTTTTATAGAAAAAATACTTTGTAGTGCTACTGACATTTAAAATTACTAATATATGGGAAAAGTAAGCCTTGATTTATTTTCTGTGGGGGCCAGAAAATTAGTTAGTGAGTTAAATAAACTATTGGGGCAAAGTAAAAGGAGATCCATTACATTTTGCTATTCATTTTTTTTCATGTACATCTATATATGTATAAAAATGATTAACTGTACACATGTTCTTATGATTTCAGGATAATCGATACAGATCAAGTGAAAAAGGTAAAATTAGTTAAATCTGAGCAATAGCTTGTCTGGAAAGAAAAGATACTGTTAAATGGCAAAGATGACTGCTTAATATCAAATGAGTTTTTTCTAGGATTAATTGGGAGGAACTTCTTAAAGATAAATTTCTGTTACTTTTAGTTACTAAAACTATTCATAGTAAGGTCTGAATAATACTTTCATATTTAAGATGAAAAGGAAAAAATAATTTTCTCAAAATTAATTATTATTAAGGAAATTCAATATAAAGAATAACAAGTGGGGTGCCTGGGTGTCTCAGTCAGTTAAGGATCTGACTCTTGATTTCTGCTCAGGTCATGATCTCAGAGCCATGAGATTGAGCCCCCACGTAAAGCTCCATGCTGGGTGTGGAGCCTGCTTAAGAGTCTCTCTCTCCCCCTCTTCCTCTGCCCCTCCCCCTTCTCTCTTTCTCTCTTCCTCTCTCTCTAAAAAAAAAGTAGCAAGTGAATTATACTATTTATGTTAAACTGACCTCAGAATTATATAGTATATAGTATTTTACTTATGCCATATTACTGCAAATCAGTTATTGAAAATACTTCTCAATACTCTGCTCAAAATACTGGTTGACCCAAATATAAAAACAGAAAGTTCTCATCTAACAGGCATATATGTTTATATATTTAAAACTATCTTATTGGTATATAATATTAGACATACAAATGGAAACTAGCCCAATTATTTAAAGATGATCAAAGTAACAAAAGGAAACAACCACCCAGATTGTTAATAAAACACATTGGATCTATAAATTTATCACAGCCTACTTAGTCAAAATTAAGAATTGCAATAAAGGAAACCGTTAAAAACTATTTATAAAATTTTACTACTAATGGTAATTTTTAAATGTTCTTTAACTCAGTACAATCTAGAGATACTTTTTACAGACTTTTAAAAAATATTCCTTGATACGACCAAAGTATCAGGAACTAATTTTCCAGAAGAGCAATTAAACAATGGAGTGGCTGTAATGAGTATAAAAAAGCTAAGAAAATAATCACTATTTAGACCTTACGGTAGAATAAGATTATTACAAAATTATACTGTTTTTAGTAAAAATCTATTTTGTGATGGTGACACTTAGTGGGACACGTTCCCTGTCCCTCTGGCTATAGCCTCCTAAATATTCTAATAACTCAAGTAAACTGCCGGGACAAACAACGCAGCTATGAATGTGTCTGGAGATTCTGCATCTGCCTTCCTTAATCAACTTCCTTTCCTGAATATGAATTGCAATAATGAGTCAATTAACGTCCTCAAATGCCAATGAGATGCAAAAGAGATTGGTGGTGGTGGTGGTGGCAATGCGTTTCGGGAGCTGTTCCAATGTCTGGATTTTAACGAGAATCACACACTGAGCTCACAACTGATTATTTATCTCATGCAAACGTGACTGGCTGGCACTTTCCCCTGCAGCCTTCCCCATGGCT
Organism: Zalophus californianus; assembly: GCF_009762305.2. Taxonomy (NCBI): domain Eukaryota; kingdom Metazoa; phylum Chordata; class Mammalia; order Carnivora; family Otariidae; genus Zalophus; species Zalophus californianus. The sequence goes on from NC_045596.1 coordinate 64,003,876, forward strand.
CCCCCAAGAAAGTAGGGAAAGATAAATCTAGCTTTATTATCTAGACAATCTCTTTGGTTTGGAGTCATTACTCCTAAGGCTTCACTTCTAACCTCTTTACTCGGATGAAAAGACACGTTTTTGATAATTTTCCCTATCAATGTTCTGCATTGACACTTTACACATATTCTGAGATGATGATCCTTTTTGGTATATGCTAACAAGGCATTAGCAATCTATTTTCAAAGCACAGCCTCTGTTATTCCTTTAAGGTGCATTTAAATAGTTATTGTAATTTATTGTCTTTGTCTGCCAAGAACTTTAAATATATTACTGTATCTCAAAACACATTTTTTTGTTTCTTTCATAGTCTTTTTAAATTGAAATATAATTGATATATAACATCATATTAGTGTTAGGTGTCCAACATAATGATTTGAAAAATGGATATATTGTGAAATGATCACCACAGTAAGTTTAGTTATCATCCATCACCACACATAATTATAATTATTAATATAAATATTATAAGTATGATTCTTCTTCCCATTTAACAGACAATAGAACCGAGACTCAGAAAGTTTATACAACTGCTGAAAGGCAGCCGCAAACTCTGCAATCAGGCCCATCAGCCTTGATGCTTATGTTCTTTGCACCAGGAAACAATGCCCACAGCTGGGTGAGATTTGATTTCCTACCTGTTTACATGGAATTTAAGGGAATATTAAAACTCCAAATTTCAAAACAGCAATTCTCTATATTTAATTTCATTAAGAATCCTTCAGGTTTAATGAATATTAACTGTTCCAGTGCAATTTACCTCCCAGATATTTTCAGTTTCCTCATTTTAAAAGCCTGGACAGCTGGCTGACCACTTGGCAAACACAAGACCCCCAAAGTAAAATGATAACTCTGGCTGCATGGCCACTTTTCCCTGACAGATTGGAACCCCTCACTGGCCATATTTTAATGTAAAAACTGAACTACTGAAATTCCATCATATGCTTTCTTCCCAGGGAGTCGAGAAGTGTCTTTCTGAGGAGCACGTAGGCATCCATAATAAAATCCGCATGCCAGAGTGACCAATTTAAAGCTTGTTCTTCTGAAAATGCATCTTTCTTAATTGTAGCACTAGGCAGAGTGGGGAGAAAGTCATAGTTCAGTGAATTTCCATGAAAGTCAAGTTATTTCCAAGGTAACTGGGGTTTAAGAAAAAAAAACTATAGAAAAGCAGTGGCTTTGTTTGCACAAATTTATAAGTGCCGTTTTAGCAATGTCTTACATGGACTTGTGACTTGCACCACGTTAACTTCCTGTTTATTGTTCATATCTATATCATGAAAAAAATTCTTGTATTTCAGACTGAGAATCCTTTTATTCTACTAAGCCTGTTTGCCAATGCTGACACTGTTCTATTTAGCAAAAATTCTAGAATCATCCTCTCTCACTAAGATGCATCCTGTAAAATTAAAAAAAAATTGCATTTGAAATGCAGTTAAAAGATGTGTGTCATTATTTATGCTGCCTTGACGTGTTTGACTATGAAAAAGGGTAAAATACAATGACCTTTCATTCATTAAATGTGCTATCAAATAAGGACGATGTGACAGTAAACTGGGGCCCCGCCACCTTTTCTTATCAAATGTAGAGAGGTGTTAATCAATGTGCAGTGATCATTCATCCCCAGCAACATATCAGTTTAGGGGCTGAAGACATCATTTTATGTTTTAATGTTGAAATCATATGATGTTGGCTTCTTCAAAAACAAAATATCTAATGGGACTTTAGTGTAAATTCTTTAGGAATTAAATTTTTGCAGACACTAGATTGGTTTGCCATTCTTGAACTTTGGAAACCCCTGCAGAATATCCAGAATGAGGTTACATATGAGTAAGGAAAAAATCATTATGCCTTTGGAATCCAATATAAACCAAAACAATTTAGCTGTTACTGCGTCTTGCAAAATTATACACAGAAAAGTAAATCCACAAAGGAATTCCATAGCAAGTCATTGCTGCAAACAAATCACACTTTCACTTGCTTCAGTTACTTTCAAGATTATATTTTAAATTACAGAGCACAAGCAGAGAGAACTGGAGAAAGGATCCTCTTGTATTCTAGTAATGTGGCCTGGAGGTGGTAGCTAAATAAGCTCTTTACACACATTACTGAATAATCTATACACTCGAATAATTAAAAGCAACAATCCCAGTTTACTCATAAAAAGTTCTTCCAGGGTCCTCTTCAGAGTAGTTACAGATGTTCTTCTGCTTCCAATCTAAATGAGCTTCAATAAAATGTATTTTACAACTCTCCTTGGTACATTTAGATTCCTAATGAATGTCAAAAAATTCCCCTTTCCTTCAACCCCATTTAAACAAATTGGAAACTAAGTTCTTTACCTCTCCCAGAAATAATCTAATAGTTTCATCTAAGAAAAACTTTTTATAAAAACTCTTATGTGCAGCTTAGTTTCTTACAGCTCTTAAAATTTGATTTTGTAGACTATGACTATAGGCAAGGTTTTTATTTTATGAAGTCACATAAAAATCATTGAGGAACCTGAGGGGTGGGGGCAGGGTTGACCAACATAACAGACTGCAAGGACTTTGTGATTTTAACCTAACACCTGTGGGATACTCTTTCTTAGCAAATTCTGAATTTCTGATATCTGAATTTCTTTGGATTTTCTGAAAAAATTCAAAGTGAGAATGTTCACTATACAAACACACACACACACAAAAGTTTACACAATTTCATTAAAATAATAACCAGTGGTTGAACTTGAACCAAGTTGCAGCAGTTAGGTACCACAGCTATCTTATTTCTGTGCTCAAAAAAAAGTTCAATATGGGACCTTTTGATAATATATTCAGTAGAATCTCACATTCTGCAAACTGGCTTTTTCCCAAATTCTGCCATCTGATCTGTTTTCTGCTGGTGCCTTTCATTCTCTCATAAGGCAGGTGGTCAGAATTGAGCAGACAAGTAGTCACCTCATGGTCAAAAAGATGCTTGTATTATGATAAATTGACCCCATGACTGCTAAGTGTTTTTTGCTGTTCCTTGAGCACAATCATCACTTTTTAAAATGTATACTAATTTGACAATTAAAACAATGATTTACTAATAAAACGTATGACATCAATTCTGATAATAAGAAAATCATGAAAGAAAAATATTTGACAGAGAATATTGTGAAATTCCATCCTTTCCAGAATCTTCACTTTCCTCCCTAAGAAAAGGCCTAATACGTAATGTTTTTCAAAGGACTCTGATGCTTAAATTATCAAGTGTTGAGGAGATGAAGGCAAGAAATACTATCACATTGGTGAGTTTGTTATTTGTGGAACTATCTTAATTGATAAAAACAAAACTTCTCTCATGAATTAGGAAGTTGATACATCAGTCACGGATGGTCAACTGAAATAATATTTTACTCAATGTCTTAGAAATCATAGGAAGAGTTGGCCATTGACTGAAATAAGCAGTGGAGAGTGAAACACATCTCTGTTGAGTTGACTATAAAGTACTTCAAATACCAGTCTAAGTACTGTCTTAAAACTTCCCAATGACACTATAATTTTTTTCTGCCACATACAATTGAAGCATAAGGTCTCATTCACAAAATGTATAATCATTCAGGATTATTGCCTAAAATTGTAAAAATATTTAAATTGCAGCATTGTAACCAAAATACAGCCATAATTGTTTGCCAATTAAGTGCCAGATAATGACTAGCTGGCCAGCCTTTCATCAGAACTTTAGGCTCCATCATGACGCAGTGGTGATGGAGACAAGGCCTGCTGGGAGCAAAGATCTTCTGAAATGTCTTTACCTTTTGGATTTATTCTTTCATTTCATAAGGGTACTAACAGATAATTATATATTTTTAAAGCTGGTGTCTTAAAAAGACATATTTTTAAATTCTCTCATCGTTTACTCTCTTCCAGTCACTTTGGCCTTCTCACTTTTGTTTAAACACGAAGCATGCTGCTGTCACACAGTCTTTGTTCTTGCCCTTCCCTCCACCTTCCATGTTCTTCCCCTCAATTTCAGTCTGCCTCACTCACTGACTTTCAAGATTTTGTTCAAAGAACTTGCCATCAGAGAGACTATCCCTGCCCACACATTGTAAAATATTAACTACTTCTCTTCCAAAAATCTCTAGGCCTTTACCCAGCTTTATTTTTCCTCTTGTACCATGTTGTATGTTATACCTTTATGGATCAGTTGATTTAGTGTTTCTCCCACAAGAATTTAAGTTCCACAAGAGCAGGAATTTTGCCTGTTTTGCTTATTAGTATATAAGCCAGCACCTGTAATTATAACAGGCATACAGTTGATGCTCAACAAACATTTGTTAAATGGATGAATAAAGTCAACATCACATACTTGGAGAAGCTATTATGACTCTCCTGTATAAATCTCAGGGTAGAAGTACTGCTATGCATTCTTAATTTTTAAAACCATATATGTATATATACATATACATATATATACATATATATATATAGTTGCCTCATACATGTTAGATGCAATTTGTATTATTCAATTTGAATGAATTAAGTAGTTTCTAAAGACTTTTAACTTGTGGGTAGGGATATGGAAAGAGGGGCCATGTTAAAATATTGGAAGAATCTGTATTAGTAGTTTACTGATTGTGTGATCGTCATATATCTTCCTAGGTTTGCTTCCCCTTACTTCCTCTTCTTTATTTCACATTCACACACATTCATGGGAAAATACTTGAGATTATTGACTCTACTTTTTAAATAATTCAAGATGTACACTCATCAGCAGTATTAAATTCTTGGGTCATGTAACAAACATCAGGTTATGTATTTAGTGCAGACCTTGACATATCATAGTTTAGTACAGACTTGTGTTTGAATATTGCAACAGTGAGTTATCAGCTGTATGACTTTGAGTAAGTTTCATAATTTCTCTGTAAAATGAATATAACAGCTATCTCACAAGTTGATTGTGAAAATTTAATGAGATAATATATTAAAAATTCAGCATGATATGCAAATTACACACAAAAAGTCTTCGAACATATGTTGATTTTTTACTTTCCTTTAAAGAAAAAAAATAAAGAATTATTGGAGAACTGCCAAAAATCCACTTTTTTGGATAATAATGACACTATTAAGATTAATGGCTTTATCAATTATAATATAGCTAATATTTACTGGATATTTATTTTGTGCAAAGTGTTATCTAAGTAAACTTTATATTTTATCTCTTTAAACCTCACAAAAACAGCATGATGGGGATATTATCTTACTTTCCTCATTTTAAAGTTGAGAAAACTATCCAAGGCCACACAGATTGAAAATAATAAAGCAGGTATCTGAGTCAGGTCTTTCTGATATTAAATCCCATCCTTTTAATCACTATGCTGTAGTACCTATTTTATGAATGTCTTTGAGAGCACTATGTTTGAAGACACAAAATGTTTGAGGACTGTATATTCATATACTGTATATATAATATACATATACTATATATTTAATTCCATTTAATTAAAAACATTTAACAATTATTTAATATGTGATAGTATTTATTAAATGCTATCAAATATGGAATTATAAATATATTATAACCTTTGACTTCAAGGAGCTCTTTATATATATATATGATTGTGTATGTGTGTGTATTAACATATCCTTTATGTGCCTATAAGTAGCAGATCAACTTCTTGAACCAAGGTTTAAAAAGATTTTAACAAATATATTAATCATACAAAATTAGTCAATGAAATATTATTCTTAGAAGTCAAACTGGACACCATCAGAAAATGTTATTTTTTTATGAAGAAGATGAAAGTGTGTAATAAGCACATCAACTAGAAAATGTTGAGAGAATATTAGGGGCAAAATAATATTTGTGACTATAACAATCTCCATACATAGGCTCTGATTCCTAGATTATTAGAGTTTATTTTTTTAATTTTTTTCAAGATTTCATTTATTTATTTGAGAGAGAGAGAGAGCACAAGTGAGGGTGGGGGTGGACGTGGGTACGGGTTAAGGGAGAGGGACAAGGAGACTGTGCTGAGCACAGAGCCCAGTGCGGGGCTCGATCCAAGGACCCTGGGATCATGACCTGAGCCAAAGGTAGATGCTGAACTGCCTGAGCCCCCCATTATTTCCATTGATACAGAGAAAGTAATTAACATCTGGCCGGATTCATAGACTTTTCCAAGGGAAAATTACTCATTGTCCAGGTAGTGTTAAACAAAAATGTCTTATATCTGTGGTTTTTAACCTGTGTTCTGGTCACTTGAAGTTTCCAGGGACGAAGTTCAGAATGGCCAGGTCTCCAGGACCTTCACATTTTCCCATTTATACATTGGGGTTCCATGAAAGACTATATAAGAGAGACATATCATAGTGGAGAAGAGGCAAATGGTGTCTGGACTAAACTAATCCATTCCCTTGTTCTTTGGGGCAATTAAATGACAAAGAATTATCACTTTTGGGTTCTCAATGAATTCTTAGATATTCCAGGGATTACTCGCTTTGAAGTTTGGGAATCTGTTGTTGATTGGGCATCTCACAGTTGGCTCCACTAGCTTGTTCAATACTCTCCTCTCAGGTCATCCTTATTGCCCCCACCTCTCATGTCCATGGCAGATATTACTAATTTACTGTGGCATTCTTTGCCATTGAACCTAAGAAAGATCTCCAAGGTCTTATTAACATGGTACCCTGAGTAGCCAATACCAATTGATCAGCATTTTCATGTGTGATGAAAGCTATTTGCTCTTCCTGGTGCATTAGGAAAAACTGAGCATATTGAATTATAGGGTTCAGTTTCTAGTAATAACTCCAATTACCACATAATCCTGGACAAGACATTTACCCTCCCAGTGTCTCAACTTCATTACTTATATAATGGAGACAATAATTACTTTTACAATGATTATTTAGCTTCTAAGTTATAGGATGGTTATAAGGATAAATGAGATTGTATATGAACATCCTTGGAGAAAAATAAAAACCTCAGGAACACCTATTCCACTATAAGTTATAATTACCTAAGTGTGGAGAATTCCCTACCAATAGTCAAGTCCAAAGTTATTCCCATTTTTTGCTTCTTTTACCTCTAAGTTCTCCTTTTTCCTTATCTATAAAATGTCAGTATTAACACTTATAGAGCTATTATGAGGATTAAATGAAAACATCTGCAAAAGACCCTAACTTAGCTTTTGGCAGAATTCAGACTCCATAAAGTGTCATTATTATCTTCCTTACTAGCCAGTTCTCTGGCCAGTGTTAGCAAAGTTATGGTTGAGTTGGCTCTGATCCCTTAGTATAAATGAACATGTTCAGACCACACCAACATAAAAACCAGGAGGATCTAACATGCAGTATGGTGACTGTAATTAACAATATCATAATAGAATAGTCAAAAGTCGCTAAAAGAGTAGATCTTAAATGTTCTCACCACAAAAAGAAATGGTAATTATGTAAGTTGATGGAGGTGTTAACTAACCTTTCCAGGTAATCATTTTACAATATAGAAGTATATCAAATTATCACTTTGTACACCTTAAACTTACACAATGTTATATGTCAATTAAATCTCAATAAAGCTGGGGAAAACATAAAAAAAAACAGGAAATAAAATCCAGGGGAGGTTTGGGGTTCTCTGATGGTGATGTATGGGACTGGTTATGTAAATTTGATTATTCATTCCAGAAAGTAAATAAGGTGAGAAAGGAAATGCATGCGTGAGAAATGTTCGGTGAGATGAGGCTAGTTGCAATCCAGAGGGCTGCAACTTTATGACAGTGAAAACATGGTGATTATATCATCATCACCATGACTGGTATATAATGCAGGCTTACTAATTGGCAGGCATTACAGTAATTGTTAAATACATTATCTGATTTACTCTTGCTAGTAATCCTAAGAAGGCCTGTGTTACAGACAAGAAAACTGAGACCTGGAGAAATTAAATAATTTGAAAGCAATGGAACTGGGAATGAATTCAGACATAAGTAACTCTTATTCACATAATTAATATAAAAGTCAAGCTGTGGTTCATGAATCCAATAGATTTCTGAATGAGAAGAAAAGGAAGATGGAAGAATGAGGAAAGAAGACCTTTAAAAGTAGAGTTGTCATAAAATACAGGATGCCTAGTTAAATTTGAATTTCAGCTAAAAAATAAATAATGTTTAAAATAAGTATGTGCCAAATATTATTTATTTGTTACATGTATATTTTGTGAAATGCTTTAGCACAGTGAAGTTAGTTAACACATCCTTTACTTCACAAAATTACTTCTTTGTTGTTTTTATGGTGAGAACATTAGAGTTTTACTCTCATAGGGACTTTCAAATATGCAGATAGTATTGTTAACAATAGTCACCATACTGTACATTAGATCCCCAGAAATTATTCATCTTGCAACTGAAAGTTTGTGCTCTCTGACCAACATAACCTCATTTCCCCCACCACTTTGCCCCTGGAAACCACAATTCTGCTGTTTCCATGAGTTCAATATTTTTAGATTCCACATATCAATGAGATCATACAGCATTTGTCATTTCCTATCTGAATTAATTCACTTAGCACATTACCCTCAAGGTCTATCCATGTTGTTGCAAATGGCAGGATTTCCTTCTTTTTTATGACTGGATAAGAGTCCATTTTGTGTGTGTGTATGTGTGTGTGCATGTGTGTGTGTGTGTGTGTGTGTGTGTGTGTGTGTGTGTGTGTGAATAATCTCAGATCTTTATCCACTCATCTGTCAACAGATACTTAGGTTTTTCCCGTGTCTCGGCTATTGAAAGTAGTGCTATGATGAACATGGAACTGCAGATATCTCTTCAAGATAGTGATTTCATTTCCTTCAGATATATACTCACAAGTGAGATTGCTGGATTATATTACTCTAGTCTATTTTTAGTTTCTTAAAGATGCTCCATACTGTTTTCCTTAGTGGCTGCACCAATTTACATTCCCACCAATGATACACTAGTGTGCCCTTTTCTCCTTATCTTCACCAGCATTTCTTATCTCTTCTCTTTTCGATAATAGCCAATCTAACAGGGGTGAGGTAATATTACAGAGTTTTTACCTATGTAAAACTCCTAGGAGTTTTACAGTTTTAGGCATTACTTCTAAGTCCTTAATCCATTTTGAGTTAATTTTGTGAATGGTATAAAGGGCCCAATTTCATTCTTTCGGATGTGAATATCCAGTTTTCTCAGTACCGTTTATTGAAACTATCCTTTCCCCATTGAATATTCTTGGTTCCCTTATCAAATATTAGTTGATGATATATGCATAGGCTTATTTCTAGGCTCTTGATCCTGTTCAATTTGCTTATGTCTTCTTTTGTGCCAGTACCATATGGTTTTGATTACTATAGCTTTGTAATGTAGCTTGAAATTAAAAAGGGTAATAATGACTCCACCTTTGTTCTTTCTCAAGATTGCTTTGGCTGATTGGGATCTTTTGTGGTTCTATACGAATTTTATGATTTTTTTTTCTATTTATGTGGAAAAATTCCATTGGAATTTTCACAGGGATTGCACTGAATGTGTAGATGGTTTTGGGTAATATGGACATTTTAACATATTCTGATCCATAAATATGGAACATCTTTCCATTTGTTTGTGTCTTCTTCAACTTCTTTCATCAATGTCTTATAGTTTTTGGTGTATAGATCTTTTATTTCCTTCGTAAACTTATTCCTAAGTATTTTATTGTATTTAATGCTTTGGGGAGACTTCTTGCTAAATCGGGAAACTTTTTAAAAGGGGAAACAGCAAGTTAATTAAGAATGTTCACTAAGTAAGATACGTACATAAGGAACATTTTCTGGAACACATTACGAGGAGCAAAATTTTTAATCATATCTCCTACAGGCTACTTGATCTCTTTATTTCAGAGAAAAAGAATGCTTGCTGATGATACAGTATTTTTTCCTATAGAAATGGCTTTTTATCAATTTTTTAAAGTTTCTTTTAGGTTATAGAGTCTCTGAAAATCTAATAGACGCTACAGACTATCTCTCCAGAAAAAGCTTATACACACGCCCAAATCCTCTCCCAAAGCCAGTAGAGACCATAAAGAAAACCCATGCTTCAAACCATTCAAAAGAAGACAGAATGGCTTACTGTACAATATGTCTTGAAGTCAGAACAACACATCTCACATAGTGATAGACTAGTAATTGTTGAACACCTGAGTCTTGGGGTGGGAGAGCCAGTTCCAGGGTATAAACAATCCCACTGTGGCTGATTTAAAGCTACCTGCATAGTATGACATCACTGAACACAGAGTTGGGAAGACATGCACAGTAGCACACCATTGTATAGTATTCCATTCATATACATACATGAACCATAAATGTAAAAGACCTCAAGTACATAGATAATAGTAAAATGTAATGAAATATTTAGAGCATAATGAGTTCTATGTATTACCTTTTTAAATATAATTTATGTAATCATAAGTTTATATAATTTAATTTTTACTAATGGCCATATTTAACAATAGCTTGCAAATTTCCTGAAAATTTCACAAGAAGCTCTCACTGGTTCAGCACAGCACTGGCTTGGCTCCTCATGGAGTCTCCAAATAAGTCTTCCAGTTGTCATAAGAATTGAAGACAGGTAATGCAATACTTAGAAGTTTCTGAATAAAGCAAGTAATTATAAATGAAAGTATTGTTGCTATTACTATTAATGAGTAACTTTACACACAAGAGCTATTCTTCTTAATTTAGTCAGTGACGCAAGAGAATTAATTTTTTTTCTGTAATTTTCTGTGTTACTGTTCAATAAATAGGGACAGAGGAGTACACTTTGTTCCTTCCAGTGTAAGTGATGTTGACAATAAATTCAGTTTTGAAAAGTACACTCACATACTTGCTACATGATAAATGAGTCCAACAATATCACATTATAAATGGATCTTGATGATTTCAATATAATGTACTTCATAAGTGGTATTTTATTGGGTTAAACTTCCCATGGAATAGTATATAATTTTCTCCACAATATACTAACGGTTCACTTGGTCACTGAAGTTTTTAAATTTATTTTCTTTTATCTACACTCTCTGCCAATTTTAGATGCTTAGAGAATAACTGGATTTCAATTCAAGTTTATATGCTCTCATTAAAATTATAATCCTTGCTTTTTAAAAAATTCATTTAAAAATATATTTTCTTATCTTGTTCTCATTTCCTTTTCCCTCTCTAAATGTGACAATATTAAAAGTAGTACTGCAGCTGTTTCGACAAGCTATTTAACCATTGAGACACAAGAAGGGAACAGCAACATCCAGTGAATGTTTTTTTTTAAGTTCCATAAATTGCCCCTTTGTTTCTATGATATGTCGATAGACTGCAGATACTGTGTGTTTCTCTCTATCATTTTCCTACAGCAGGATGAAACTGCCAGGACCCCTTCTAGAAGGTCATCATTTATGGAATAACCACAAATGCGATCAATCAAGTCATTCCAATGGAGCAATAGCCAGTATGACCTCAACAGACTTTGGCTTTTGGAGCCAGATCGCTTTAGTGACAGACATAACCCTGGTGGGTCGGCAGCATCCTTCACTGCTCACTCTGCCATCTGCCACTGTGGAAACTTCATCATTAAAGGCAGAGTTGTGCTGGACAAATTTGCAAATGGTTTTGAGAGCATTATTATTGCACAGAATGTTACCATCTGTAAGTAGGCAAATCTGAATTAAACAATGTATGTCTACCTAACTTTCTTTCTCCATGTATATCTTAATAGAAAATGTGCATGCATTAATCTCAAAATTGGAACATCTCAAAAAGGAACATTTCCTTTGTATTATGGAATTAGAGCCTTGCAAAGGACCTTGAGAGCTTAACTTCTGACTTTTAAATACATCTGCATTTAAACTATGACAGATCAAAGAATATCTGTGTTATTTTGCCGGTCCTTCTTCACAAAGTATTTTTAATTGTCTGATTTAACTCACATTTTCTATTGCATTATCATATTATTATCAAATATTCCCATTTCCATATATATGTATGTATGCTTTTTTAAAAAATATTTCAACTGTATCTTTGAGATAGCACCAGCTACCCTCTTGCAACTTTCAATGGCATGAAATAAATTATAGAGATTATAAAGACAAATTAATAAAAACCTTAAACCAGAATTTTCAATTTATAAGCCAGGTACTGTTTTATACATATGATATGTATGAAATATATATTATGTATGTATATATTTATATATATTCATATTCTTTAGGTCCTACTACATAGGATTAGGATTAATATAATTGTTATTATATAAGCATAATAATATAGTATTTTATATTGTGTTGTTATATTATTATTATATTTTTATAATTAGTGTACAGATGAGGTAACCAAGGCACAGAAAGGTAACTTGATGCTCAGGATCACACAGTTTGTAAGCTATAGATTAGAGATTTTTAACTCAGCCAATCTGGGTCTAGAATCTGTTATTACCTGATCAGAGTCTGGATCTCTAGAGTCTAAAAAGATGTTCGTAGATGATCTGTGGTAATGATGGAAGTAGAAGAAGGTGTTCTATGGACACAAAAGGTAGAGAATTTACAGAGCATTATAGAATTTTCCATATCAAGTGTTAGTGCTCAAATGTACTGCCCAAATACACTCACTTTTCACTGTTGAATTTTAAAGAAGAAGGAAAATGTCAAAGAGACACAAAGTACCTAATTTATTACAAATATAAGGTTAAGTTCCTAATACTTGCCCAAGATGTTTGCTTTGGAGAAAGACCTCAGTCTTTTACTCCATCATGTAATTGTTCTGGAGTTGTTATCCTGGTCATCTACTCTGGACAGTCAGATGCTGTATCTACTTAGTCTCAAACAGAAGAACCTAAACAGAGAGGTAGGAGGTTAACCTGGCCTGCATGAATGGAGGCCAGGCACTGGCAAATCATGTGTGGAGCACAAGATCCTATCTTTAAGTCACAGTAAACCTTCCCATTTGAAAACCTGGCCTAATGCTTTTCTCATTGTCTGACAAATCACAATCCCCTCTCTCTTCTGTGGGGAAAAGCTAATAAAAATAAAGCATGGAGAGAGGGCAGAGGCTTAGATGGATATTTTGTCATGTGAGGAATAATGGAAAACCATGATCAGATATTCAAAAAACTACCTCTTCAATTCTCACTATAGTACATTTTTGATATTAGAAAACAGCTTAGCAAATTAAATGTTTGGATATGTCCTGTACTAAAGGTAGATTAATAGAACTAGTGTACGAATAACAGTAAAATTATATTAAAGATAGTAAAACACTGTCTACTCCAAATTATCTGTGTCATTAAAGCCTTCTACTCATCAAAGACATTCCAAAATTGGGTATGGAAACATTTTGACAATGGGGGGGAAGGGATGAGTAACAATAATCTTTCTTTCATTGATCTTATAACAAAACCAAATAGCTTTGCTTAAAAATTTATGTTTAGGAAGAAAATGCAGAGTGGGAGGGCCCTCGGTATACCTGGTCCCACAAATACAACTACATGAAACTCACATCAGTGTAAATAACCCAGAGAATGACCTGAAGACAGGCAGAACAAACTCCACAGCTAAATGTAGAGAAGAGCCACACTGAAGAGTGTAGGAAGGGCCAAAAGACAGGAAGTAAGCAGACTCATAGGACTGTCTATGGGAGGGAGGGACTCTGTGGACACAAATAGGGGAGAGAAACAGACTCCCAAAACGGAGATCCTGCTCTCCAAAGAAGACAAATCACTATAACATTTGGCTTTGAAAACCAGAGGGGCAGAATTTCATGAGTTCTTACAACCCATGGGACTTAAACCCTGGAATTTTTAAAAATCAGTAGGCTTGGCTCTGGGAGAGTCAGGAGGACCAGAGGAAACTGATTTCCCACCTTCAAAGAGACAGCACAACTAACAACCCACAGGGATACAGCAGAGAAGCAGCAGTTTGAAAGGTGCTAGCTCATACAGGAGGGAGAGTTATTTGCTAATCTCAAATCAGGTCCCAGAGGGACAGAAATCATTGGGGAACTCCTCCAGGAACAAAGAAACTGACAGGCACCATTTCCTTCCCCCACCCCACAGTGTAAACACATGGCCACCCAAGAGACATGTTATCTAACTTGCTAGCAATGTCCCCCATCCCCCTTGCCCTGTGCTCCCACAAATCTACTCCTCTGGAGAGCCCACTGCAGCCCTGGCACTGAAGGGCCCCTTGCACAGAGAACCCAGGGCACATAAGGCTTGCTAGCACCACTGCCCACCCCCCACACTGCCCTCCAGTGCTGTGCTTCAGTGGATCTGCCCTCTCCAATACTCTCTGGGAGCTCATGCAGGGCTGTGCCACAGGCCTGCAAGTGTGTAAGCAGCCCTTAAAGTGGCCAGTGCCATTCCAAAGTGACTTCTGCTTTAGAGAGAAGGAAAGATAACCACACACACCAGTCAGATGTGGGTCCCAGAAGTGGGCTGGAGGCAGACAAGTGGTCTGACTGCAGACCCCACACACCAAAGAAAGGTTCTCAGGGGAAAACAGAAAGAAAATGCCTGGCAGTGTGGTGCTACTACATCTCTGACAACCACCTGGTCCGACCAAACGCAAGCCCAGGGAGTCACCAGACTGGCCCATTAACACCACAAGAACCAATCACTACCCACAACAGGCAAAGAACCATTGCAGATGACTGGACTGAAGGAAAAATTGGCTCAGCCACAACAGCAGGGCACATGCAACACACATAGGAGACACCCCTGAAGCACCAGGTTCTGATGAACAGGGGATGCTACATAGCACGGCACTAAAAGACCTCTTCTTCATAAGGACACTACTTTCCAGTGCAGGAGACATGGCTGTCTTTCCTAACACAAAGAAACAGACACAGAAAGTTAGACAAAATGAAGAAACAGAGGAAAGTGTCCCAAATGAAAGAACAGGACAAAGCCATAGCAAGAGACCTAAAGAAAACAGATATAATTAATGTACTTGACAGAAAATTTAAAGTAATGATCATAAATGTACTTTCTGGACTTGAGAAAAGAGTGATGGAAATTAGTGAGACCTTTAACAATGAGATATAAAAGAACCAATCAGAGATGAAGAACACAATAAATGAAATTAAAAATACACTAGATGGCGTAAATAGTAGACTAGAAAAAGCAGAAGAATGAATCAGTCACCTAGAGGACAGAGTAATGGATAGTAATCAAGCTGAGCAAGTGAGAGAAAAAAATATTATGCAAAAGACTAGACTTATGGAAATCAGTGACACCATCAAGCATCATAACATTCACACTATAGGCGTCCCAGAGGAGAAGAGAAAGAAAAGGGGGCAGAAAATTTATTTGAATAAATAGTAGCCAAAAAATTCCTGAATCTGGGGAAAGAAACAGAAATCCAGAACCAGGAGGCACAGAGATTCCCCAAGAAAATCAACCCAAGGAGGACCACACGAAGACACACGGTAATTAGAATGGCAAAAAGTAATGATAAAGACAGAATTTTAAAAGCAATAAGAGAAAAGAAGGCAGTTACATACAAAGGAAATCCCATAATGCTATCAGCTGATTTTTCGGCAGAAATCTTGTAGGCCAGAAGAGAGTGACATGATATATTCAAAGTGCTGAAAGGAAAAAATGCAGCCAAGGATACTCTATCCAGCAAGGTTATCACTCAGAATAGAAGGAGACATAAAGAGTTTCTCAGAAAAACAAAAATTAAAGGGATTTATGACCAATAAACCAGCCCTACAAGAAATGTTAAAAGGGACTGTTTGAGTAGAAAATTCATAAACAAGAGTAAAGAAAGTAAGAAGCAGAAAGGCAGTAAAAATAAGTACATCTGTAAAAATCAGTCAAGGGACTCACAAAATAAAAGGATGTGAAGTATGACAGCACTTACCTAAAATGTGGAGAGGAGAGGAGTAAGAATGGGTTCAAATTTAAATGACCATCAACTTAATATAGACTGTTATATGGAGAAGATGGTATATACAAACCTAATGGTAGCCACAAATCTAAAACCAGTAATAGATATGAAGAAAACAGAAAAAAGGAATCCAAGTATATCACTAAAGAAAGACAACTAACAGTGAAAGAAGAGAACAAGAGAAGAAGGGAACAAGTAAAAATGACCATAAAATGAATAACAAAATGTCAATAAATGCATACGTACCAATATTTACTTTGAATGTAAACTGACTAAATACTCCAATCAAAAGACATAGGGTGACAGAATGGATAAAAAAGCAAGATTCATCTATATACTGCCTACAATAGACCTCATTTCAGACCTAAAGACACATGCAGATTGAAAGTGAAAAGATGGAGGAGCATTTATCATGCAAAATGGATGTCAAAAGTAAGTCAGGGTAGCAATACTTATATTGGACAAAACAGACTTTGAAACAAAGATTATAATGAGAGACAAAGAAGGACACTATATAATCATTGAGGGGACAATTCAACAAGAAGTATAACAATTGTAAATATGCACCCAACATGGGAGCTCCGAAATACTTAAAGCAGTTAATAACAAGCATAAAGAAAGTATTCAATAGTAATACAATAGTAGTAGGGGACTTTAACACCCCACTTACATCAATGGATAGATGATCCAAATAGTGGCTTCAAATGACACATTGGACTAGATGGATTTAACAGATATATTCAGAACATTTCATCCTAAAAAGGTAGAATATACATTCTTTTCTAATGCACAAGAAACATTCTCCAGAATAGAATATGTATTAGACCACAAAACACATATCAACAAATTCAAAAAGATCAAAGTCATTCCATGCATCTTTTCTGACCACAACACTATAAAACTAGAATTCAATCACCAGAAAAAACCTGGAAAGAACACAAATATAAGGAGGCCAAATCACATGCTGCTAAACAATGAATGGGTCAACCAAGAAATCAAAGAGGAAATAAAAAAATACATGGAAACAAATGAATAGGAAACACAATGGTCCAAAATCTTTGGGATGCAGCAAAAGCTCTTCTAAGAGGGAAGTTTATAGCAATACAGGCCTACCTCAAGAAGCAAGAAAAAACTCAAATAAACAACCTAACCCTACACCTAAAGAGCTAGAAAAAGAAGAACAAACAAGACCCAAAACCAATAGAAGGAAGGAAATAATAAAGATTAGAGCATAAATAAATGAAATAGAAACTAAAAAAACTAATAGAATAGATCAATAAAACCAGGAGCTGATTCTTTGAAAAGACAAACAAAATTGATAAACCTTTAGCCAGATTCATAAAAAAAGAGAGTAAGGACTCAAATAAACAAAATCAAAAATGAAAGAGGAGAAATAACAACCAATACAGAAATACAAAGGATTATGAGAACATTATGAAAAATTATATACCAACAAATTGGACAACCTAGAAGAAATGGATAAATTCCTAAAACATACAACCTTCCAAAATTAAATCAAGAAGAAATAGAAAATTTGAACAGATTGATTACCAGCAGTGAAATTGAATCAGTAATCATAAAACTCCCAACAAACAAACAAAGCCTAGGACCAGATGGCTTCCCAGATAAATTCTATGAAACATTTAAAGAAGAGCTAATACTGGCACACCTGGGTGGCTCAGGTGGTTGAGCATCTGACTCTTGATTTCGGCTCAGGTTATGATCTCAGGGTCCCCGGGGTGGGCTCTGAGTTCAGGGCAGAGTCTGCTTGGGATTCTTTCCCTCCCTCTCCCTCTGTCCTTTATCTCACTCACGCTCTATCTAAATAAATAAATAAATAAAATCTTAATTTTTTTTAAAAATAAAAAAGAGTTAATGCCTATTCTTCTCAAACTATTCCAAAAAAATAGAAGGAAAACTTTCAAATTCATTCTACAAGGCCTGCATTACCTGATAAATTGAAGATGATACAAACAAACTGAAAGATAAACCATACTCATGGATTGGAGAACAAATATTGCCAAAATGTCCATACTACCCAAAGCAATCTATAGATTTAATTCAATCCTTATCAAAATACCAATAGTATTTTTCACAGAACTAGAACAAACAATCCTAAAATTTGTATAGCATCACACAGACCCCAAATAGCCAAAACAATCTTGAGAAAGAAAAACAAAGCTGGAGGTATCACAATTCCAGATCTCAAGTTACACGACAAAGCTGTAGTAACCAAAACAATACGGTACTGGCACAAAAACAGACACACAGAAAAATGGAATGGGATAGAAAGCCCAGAAAAAAACCCACAATTTTATGGTCAATTAATCTTCGACAGAAGAGGCAGGAATATGTGATGGGGAAAAAGACAGTCTCTTCAACAAATGGTGTTGGGAAACTGGACAACTACATGCAAAAGAATGAAATGGGACCACTTTCTTAACCACTCACCAAAATTAACTCAAAATGAATTAAAAACCTAAATGTGAGACCTGAAACCATAAAAATTCTAGAAGAGAGCACAGGCAATAATTTCTCTAACATTAGCTGTAGCAATATTTTTCTAGGCATGTTTCCCGAGGCAAGGGAAATAAAAGCAAAAATAAACTATTGGGACTATATCAAAATAAAATCTTCTACACAGCAAAGGAAACAATTCAACCAAACTAAAAACAGCCTACTAAATGGGAAAAGATATTTATAAAGGACATATCTGACAAAAGGTTAGTATTCAAAACATATAAAGAACTTAAATGACTCAACACCCCAAAAATAATCCAATTAAAAATGGGCAAGAAGACAAATAAAATCTTAAAAAAAAAAAAGAAAGTGGGAGGGGAGGGCGCCTGGGTGGCTCAGTCAGTTAAGCATCTGCTTTTGGCTCAGGTTGTGATGCCAGAATCCCAGGATCAAGCCTGGCATTAGGAATCCCTGCTCAGAGGGGAGTCTGCTTCTGCCTCTCCCTCTACCCCTCCTCCGGCTCATGCTCTCTCTCTAACGAATACATAAATAAAATCTTTTAAAAAATGGACAGAAGACATGAACAGACATTCCTGCAAAAAAGACATACAGATGGCCAGCAGACACATGAAAAGATGTTCAACATCACTCATCATCAGGGAAATGCAAATCGAAACCCAATGAGATATCACCTCATGCCTGCCAGAATGGCTAAAATAAAAAACACAAGAAACAGCAAGTGTTGGCAAGGATGTGGAGAAAAAGGAACCCTCTTGCACTATTGGTGGGAATGTAAACTGATGCAGCCAGTTTGGAAAACAGTATGGAGGTTTCTCAAAAATTTAAAAATTGAACTAGCCTACAATCAGGTAATTCCACTACTATTTACCCAAAGAGTACAAAAACACTAATTTGAAGAGATACATAGATCTCTATGTTTATTGCAGCATTATTTACAATAGCCAAATAATGGAAGCAGTCCAAATGTCTATGGATAGATGAATAGATAAAGAACTGGTATATATATATATATACATATATACATATATATAGCAATATTATCCAGCCATAAAAAGGAATGAAATCTTGCCATTTGCAATGACATGGATGAATCTAGAAGGTATGATGCCAACCAAAATAAGTCAGTCAGAAAAAGAAATACCATATGATTTCACTTATATGTGGGGTTTAAGAAACCAAACAAGGGGCAAAAAGGAAAGAACTAGAGACAAACTGAGAAACAGACTCTTAACAATAGAGAACAAACTAGCCCTTGCCAGAGGGGAGGTGAGTGGGGCATGGGTGAAATAGGTGATGGAGATTAAAGAGTATACTTATCATTATGTGCACTGATTGAGGAATAGAATCATTATATTGTACACCTGAAACTAATATAACACTGTATGTTAACTACACTGGAATTAAAATAAAAAACTTAACAAAATTCAAAAAATTATGTTTAGAAAATAATTTGATAACATTTCTAAAGAGCTAGAGTTAAGAGACTATGGGGAAGTAATTTTTTTTCCTGATTAAAAAAAGATAATCATAGTACTTTGCTCTGCCAGTTATGCCCTAATTTTTTTTTTTCTCTATTCTGTTCAGATTGAAAAAGGCTGAAGTCTATGAGATCCAAGTCTATGTGGGAAGGCTAAACAAGCCCATGTGGAGACTTTCCAAACAGATTTGATGAGAGGTACTGAGAAAGGCCTGCCCTTGGATTGTTCCAGAGAAGATGGCTCCTTCTCATTTGCTATGTGAGGTAAAAGAAAGCTGTTGAAGCTTTGGCTGAAAACAACAACAAATCTCAGGTCAAATAAATCCACTTAACTGCCTGCCATAGATGTTCTTAAGTTATTTACTTTATTTAAATCTGGCAGTGGGTGAATGATGTTGAAGTTTATCTTAATCGGCTTGAGATGCTATAACAAAATATCATAGACTGGGTGGCTTAAACAACAGATATTTATTTCTCACAGTTCTGCAAGCTAGGAAGTCTAAAATAAGGTGCTGGCCAATTTGGTTCTGTTGAGATCCCTCTCCTGGCTTGCAGTGGCTGCCTTCTTGCTATGTCCTTATATGGTGGGGAGAAAGTGAGCTCTGGTCTCTTTTCCTCCTGTTATAAGGACACTAATCCCATCATGAGGACCCTACCATCATGACCTCAAGTGAATCTAATTACCTCCCAATGGCTCCACCTTCTAATGCCATCACACCAGGGATTAGGACTTCAGTATATGAATTTAGGGGGACATCAACATTCAGTTCATAGCAAGGTTTCTAGAGAGATTCAGTGTTCTAATAAGATGACCTGAGAAAAGGAGGAAGTATTTGCAAACATTCCTATTTTAACACTGAAATACTCACTATAGCATTTCTTTAATTACACTATGAGTTAAATCAGGGTGCCCAAAAATGTACTGGCTCTGGAGAATAAAAAGTAAGGAACTACAGTACCTCTGGTTTAGTCTTCTTTAAAATTAAGTTGAAAATATTATGCACACACTGAAAGGAATGAGGAAGTTTTGTATATACTGACCTGAAATGACTGGCTATATTAAGTAAAAAAAAAAAATCAAGATGCAAAACAGTTTTTAAAAGTAAATTGTGTTTTGTGTAAGTGGTAGTGAAATATAAATATAGATATATATTTGTAAAAAGAAATTTTGGAAGGATAAATCAATGTTATAAAAATGGTTAATTAAATGGGAAAGAGTATAGGATAAAGAAGGCAGTTAACTTCTAGAACAGAACTTCTCTAAATATGTTTTCTTATATAATTCTCACCTTGGGAACATATATAATTTTCATACTCCAAAAATAAATTACTTTAAAATGGAAAAATATATCTATTCCTAAAACACTGAACCAAACTGAAATGAATGAACCAATTATATGTCAAATTGGCAAGATATATACATGAAGAAAATACTTATTGTAATTGACTTTTATACCCAGTATTTTGACTGTATATCCTTGATGAAAAATATTAACAACTGAGCTTCAAAAAAGTCTTACATTTCATTCATTAATCTAATTTTTAGAAATATTATTGATACCATTAATTTTAGTGTGTGTGTGTGTGTGTGTGTGTGTGTGTGTGTGTGTGTGTTAGGATAGAGCAAATAAGAAACTGTATAGGACCCATTTATGAATTTCTGCAGATAACTGTTAAAAATAAGATAAATAACATGATTATTTTTTTCTTCCATTCATTTTTTTAATGAAACTATATAATTTGGCTTAAAGATTTAAATTCAGTTTTAATGTGAAAACATTTAGGGTTCTACCATTGTGGACTCTTCGGCACCTGCCTGCTTGCTCAGGAGAGAGCCCCAGCTGCTGCTATCACATCCTCCTATCCAAATACTGCCCAGTTGTCTTGGACTCCTGAATGAGGGTTTGGGCTTTATCATGTCTGCTATGGCGGGAGCCGCATCAGCTCCAGTGCACAGGCCTGACCTGACCAGACCCAAAGATGCTCTAGCTCCTCTAAGTGCTATGTACTTAGATGATATGTAGCCTAATAGAGTGTGGGATTTGGTGTCCCTAGGCTTCCTGGATAATTCCAGGCAACACATGTGGAAGTGTAGGGCCATTAACAACTTTTGAGACAAACTGACCAGTGCACCAGGAGTCAGGAGGAAGCCTGAAAATAAATTCTTCTCACTTCCTTTTCCCCCACTGAGGACTATTCTGAGGCCAGTCATTTATGAAAGCCTGATTGGAAGGTTTCTTACACGACTAGGCTTCTTCCTCTGCCTCAATTCCCTTTTACCCTCATTCGATGTGTCTTGTGTTTGGGTTTGCATCTTCCAATAAATAAACCCTTAATAGGTGATCTCCTTCTGGTTCTGTTTTGTAGACAATCAGAGCTAAGAAAGCAATTACATTAATGTGTTAGCACAAAAATATTTTGTTGTAAGAGGGGAAAAGAGAGAGAGGTATGAAAACAAAGAAATAAACAAAAATCACATAATTCAATTTGAATTGGAAATATCTGCATGAATTGACAAAAATAACAACCACCACCAGCTCATTTCATGGTTTTGTCCACTGAAAAGCAATAACAATAGCAATGAGCTATCTATTACCTGGATTATGGTCTATATTTATTTATTTCCATAAAAGCACCAGAAGAATGACTATTTCTAAGTCTAAGCCAAGTTATAGAAGATGAACCTAAGATCTGGGGGAGGCCAAAATGCAAGCTATCAAAGAAAATGAATTACCTCAAAAGGCCATAGAAGCCAATATGAAGAGGATCTCAACAATCAAAGATAATAAAATTTAAGCATTAAAAAGAACACTGAATACAATTTATTAGGGAAAAAATTGTTATGTAAAAGTCCATTAAGTTCATAGCATGAGAGAAAGCCAACAAAACTCAATTCACTAACTACCTTATTCAAAAGCAAAAAACTAAAAATAAAAATTTAACCTGTTTTTCCTTTATGAAATGAATTTGAAGCTAACTAGTGCTGGCTACTAAAGGAAAGTTTTTTGGGGTGCCTAGGTGGTTCAGTTTGTTAAGCAACTGCCTTCGGCTCAGGTCATGATCCCAGGGTCCTAGGATCGAGCCCCACATCAGGGAGCCTGCTTCTCCCTCTCCCTCTACCAGCTACTCCACCTGCTTGTGCTTGCTCTCTCTGTTAAATACATAAATAAATAATAAAAAAATAAATAATGTTCTTTGAGAAGAATTCTTACTGGTAGATGTCGATGGAATAATAGAATTGGAAAATCATGATTTTGCAACCTTTAATAAAATAATTGATATTTATTTTGAATCTTATCGGGAAGTGAATTTTTACGCACTTCTCTAAGAAAAGACTTTTTTCTTTAATAATGAAAAAATGTATAAATAGATTAAAAGAATATTGATTTATAGCCTGGAGATTAGAAATGCTTTTTATGGCAAACTGTAAGTATTGTCCACTTAAACTTTAAAATATTTTATTTATTTATCTGAGAGAGAGAGTCGGGGGGGTGGGGAGCAGAGGGAGAGGAACAAGCAGACTCCTCGCTGAGTGCAGAGTCTGACGCAGGGCTGGATCTCGAGACCCTGAGATCATGACCTGAGCCAAAATCAAGAGTTGGGTGCTCAACTGACTAAGCCACACAGGTTTCAAAGTGTTTTTCTTAGCAGTTTGATTTTATTCACCAGATTCATGATAATTTAGCCGCTGAGTGAGACCTCACTGATCAAACTCTCAATAGAGTATATAAGAGAGAAATGTAGAATCTTTTAGCATGTGGAACATTGCTACAATACTTTCTTCTCACAAAATAGTAATAATAACAGTTATTATTATTATTATTTTAATGCTTCATGAATTTGCATGTTATTCTTGTGCAGGGGCTAATAGTCTCTGTATTGTTCCAACTTTAGGTACTGCCAAAGCAAGCACAGAAAACATTATTTTAAAAATAAATGGAGTGATTCTCGTAGATTAAATTAAAATTTAGAGTAGAAACAATGGATCAGATGAGTGTTTAATGTTTCAGAAGTAACTGGAAGTGATCTGAACGATCTATTGCAAATAAGAGATCAGGTAGGTAATATTTTAATGACTTGAACTCAGCAGCAGAGAGTGGGCATAATTATTTGAATTTGAGACGTGTTTCAGAAATGGATGTGGAGGCTGGAAAAGAGGAAATGTTAAACAGAAAGTTAAAATAGAATCCCAAGTGAATAGCTGTGGTGAATGCTTAACTAGCTTTTCATAAAAGTCGAGATACAGATTACATGGTGTTGAGCGGTGACTAAGAGATGAGGAAAAGTGTTTTGAAAGCTCCATATCAGGATATAATAGCATGACATTTAAGACATTTAAAAGTCTAAACTGTCTTCCCATTGTCATCTCCCTTTGCTCTCCAATAACCCTCTCTCTGACCCCCAGGGCACCCTCCCAGGGATCTAGTAAGTCAGTAATAGAAACACATTCTGCAGTTTCT
The DNA here is from genome assembly GCF_009762305.2 of Zalophus californianus. NCBI lineage: Eukaryota > Metazoa > Chordata > Mammalia > Carnivora > Otariidae > Zalophus > Zalophus californianus. Next base: position 64,028,217 of record NC_045596.1, read on the forward strand.
CACCTTGTGTTTTTTATACCATTTTTCTCCTGTGTGATATAACCCTTCTCACACCTCTGCTGCTTGGTGAAATCACTCTGGTTCTACAAGGCTCAACTCAAGTGTTGTGTACTTCACCTCCCAGGCAAGATCAATTACTTCTTTTTTTATGTCTCCATAAAATTTAGTTCATAATTTGATTATAACCCTCATAACATAATTATTTCAATTGCAGGTTTCATTCTGTACCATTAGAATACCACTGTTTACAGGCTTAACTTGCTTTGTTGCATAAATGAGAGTCTCCTTATGTAAACTGCTATGTGTTATTTAAAATTAATTAAGACATATTTACCTACTCTTGTCATTCACTGTGTTAAGTCGCTGGTGATGCAATAGTAGGTCAGACCGTTATGGTCCCTGCTAAACCTAACACCTCGTAGATGACACAGAGATTCAAAGAGACTAATTAAACATAGTGTCATAAGCTTGATAATCATGATGATAATGGTGATGATTATGTTAGCTAATAGTTACTGAGTACTTTTATGAGCCGAGCATGATACAAGCACTGTACATGTATTATTGAATCCAACCCTCACAACATCTCAGTGACAGAGGAAGCACAGAGTTCTTTTATAGAGTCAGGAGAACACTTAGCTAAGACTTTGGGAGTCAGTGAAAGCTTCCCTAACAGAGGGATTTCTAAGTTGAGACCTGAAAGAATGACTGGAGATTAGGCAGGTAAAAAAGAGAAACAATGAGGGGGAGAGAGAGAAAGGGTGTGTGTGTTCCAGTGAGGGTTAGAGACAGGAAAAGTATTTCTAACAGGAAGCAAAAACCCAAGTCTAATATATATATAATATATTTAGTGGATATTGGGCTTTCTACTTCCAAAGTTAGACTATATCATGGAGCTTAATTCCTTTGGAAACAGACACAAAAAGCTAAAAACTGGACCAGATCCATTGTCTTCATTTTTCAGATAGAAGCACTGAATACTAGTTCAAGGAAATGAGTTCCCAATGCCATGCAGAGTCATTGGCAGGAGTCAGGCTCCCGGGCCACTCTGTTTCCAGGACACCCTGCTGGGGCCTCTGTGGATTGTCACATGGTTTCCTCGTCAGCCAGCCAGCAATAAATGTATGCAGACAAAAACATGTTTTATGATTCCCAACCACCACATTCCAGCTCACGTTCTTCTCTTGATTATTATTTAATAAGAAAACTATAAATTATGGAATATAATAGTACATATCTGTACTTAATCTCTAAACAGATGTGATCTAGAAATGATTCCTCTCAATCTTCCCTTCAATACAGTTTCATCCTGAAAACGCATCATGACCTTTTATCTTGTAGGCTATATTTCCATCTTAATCATATCTCTGATGGACAGTCTTAGTTTACTCCTATTTTGAAGTGGTTTACATCAGTTGTAAGAGCATGGCCTTTGGAGGCTGACAGACTGGCATCCCGATTCTGGGTCTGCCACTTAACCAGCTGTGTGACCTTGGGCCAGGCATATAACATGTCTGCATTAGTATCTTGCCTCATGGTGTCCTTGTGGGAATTAAGAGACAGCACGCATATAAAGTACAGTGCATAGTGCTCGATATATGGTTCATTGTGAAAACTTTTGACTTGTGAGATATATTTTTTACACCAAATCATAAAATCACAGCTAAAATACTAGCTGCTTTAACTATTCCACTTTACTGATAGGGTCTATAGAGTGATAATGTTCTTACCTGCCAAAATGAAATACTCATTTGGCTTCCACCACCAGACTGTAGACTTTGTAAGAGCAACAACTAGGAATTTCCTCTAGATTCTGGCATCTACTACTATGATCTTCACATAGTGAACACTCATATATATATTGGTTAAATTACCTAATTATTTGTTGTCTGAGCCAAAGCTATAACTCAGGTCTCCTGACATCCAGTTATATATATAAACATATTTTTTTACTACACCAGAATTAAGACAAAATAAAAATTTCTGATTCTTCATTTTGTAAAGCATGTTCTGGGGGAAATTGGGTCTTAGAAATTTTAGGTTATTCTATGATGTTCCGATAGGATGCTTTTTATTCTGCCTGGACCCCACTGGTACAAATTCACATGAATATTAATAGTTGGGAAGGGAGCGAGGACTTCAGCTGAGTCGTTAGGAAGTGAGGCAGTGTTTAGTGTGAATGCCCTGCTGGGTGGTGGATATACTGCATGGCTCAGGCACTGTGTTTATGCATTTTAAATTGCTTTCTTTACAACTCCAGTCCAGAGGAAATATTATCTCTGAGCCAAACTGGATCAGGGTATTCCAACCCACTGAAGTAGAACTGAGAAATCTCAAATAGGCATCATACCCCTTGAACTTGGCTACAGTTACTTATGTAGAAATAAATCCCACAAATGAGCTCCTTCAACATACCATACTTACCCAAACCATAACTTTACAAAGAGAGTATGAACAAATGTTATTTCCAAACCCACTTAAGTCACTTCAGCTGTGGATGGAGTTCCTGGCCCTAATTTTAGTAGCAGCATTAACAGCTGATGGAAAATACCATAGAAACTTGAACAGTTTCTCTTGATGGGATGACATCAGATTCTCCCAATAACTGAATGCATGCTTTCTGGATTCATTTACTTTTTTACAAAACAGCCAATTATTGTATGCCAAAAAAGCGAGCAGTGGTTTCCCTCCCTCCTTTTGCTCTCCCCTCTTGGGTCAATGATAAAATATACATGGAACACATTATCCCTGTCTGCCAATTATGGTTGGATGTACAAAATGATCCTTTAACTTAACTTTTGTGAAGCAATTGGCTATCAGAACAGCAGTGACGTGGGGCGCCTTGGTGCCTCAGTCAGTTGAGTGGCCGACTCTTGATTTCGGCTCAGGTTATGATCTCAGGGTCCTGGGATGGAGCCCTGCATCTGACGCCATGCTCAGTAGGGAGTCTGCTCCAGGCTTCTCTCTCTCTCCCTTTCCTGCTGCCCCTCCCCCCCCCCCCGCTCTCTCTTTCTCTCCCTCCCTAAAATAAATAAATAAATCTTAAAAAAAAAGAATAGCTGTGACATGATGGTTTTCAGACAGTAAACTGTGCTAACTGCTTGAAAATACACGAAATTTAGGAGCTGACAGATTCCATTCTTAAGTAGAAGAGGTGCATTCTGATATTTTGGCACTGGTTAAATATTCAGTCATCCCCTGTCCCGACTGTGGGAAATATGCTAATAGCTTATTGTTACTGTTTGTGAACTTCCTGGGCAAGTGAAACCCAGAATTCCATAGCCCTGATGTCAGTGGGTCTCACTGCATTTGATGGATGTAAATAACCTTGGCTTTAATATTTTGATTGATTTGGAAGGTATTAACAAGGGATTTTTGTCACAAGAGAATTCTACAGAAGCAAATCCTACTCCAAGAATTGGTTCAGTTCACTCTTACTAATGCCTGATGTCTTTGATCTAGAAATGTCTCCTGAGTTTTCATATTCCATATTAACAGTACATATTTTAGATTGGTCATCATCCAACAAATTAAAGTGAGCCTTTAAAAATAGTGTGTCTCCAATATATCTCATTTTTCAGCAAACAAAACCAAAAACTAAGTAAAAATAACAAACCTCTTCTTCTGGAAAATTTTTAAAAGTCCTTAATACTAGGAAAACTTATACTTTTAGGGAAAGGACAGCCAAAGGTCTGGTTTGGCATAGGGAATAAAACTGCAAGTTAAGAAATGGAAACAGAAAATTTTTTTCCAGCTATAAAAGAAAGAAAGAAAAAATATAATCTGTGGCATGTGGTAAGGTCTCCCTGGTGAGAGGATCATGAAGCTTACAAGGTTCGTGACTCAAAGTGGAAAACTCACTGAGGGACAAGAAATCATTTAGTTTTACTGGATAAACCTTCTGTATATGTTTAAATGCATACAGTGAGAAAGTATTTTAAAACATTTATATTAAACTTGGAATGTTTGACACAACTGAAATTTGAAAGTTTTACAGTGAGGTAACAGTGAGGATTTTCCTCTCCTGTTCTGATTAGTGCCCATATTTCAATTTTGTTTTTCTTTCTGGTGGGATGGGCTACCAGAGGGAGGGAGGGTAAGAAAATAATTTGAGATTGTGCACAAAATTTCCCTAAGTAAATACAAGGTGTGGCCTTTGTTGTTGTATCTGTCAGATGGTGAACTTCTTGGCCACATAATAATCATATTCATACTCTCATTTTATGACAATTTATGGTACCATTGTGTGCCAGGTACCTGCCCTTTATAGATATAGATACTCTTTCTCAATCAGACAACTGAGGTGAATAAATATGTACAAGTTGCTATAATGCTGGAAATCTACTCTGGCAGCCCATCTCATGTTTGGACTGCTTTTAGGTTGGTCTTCATTTGGGGATAATGTACTGAGCCAGGACACAGGCATAAACATTAACTCTGGCACTGCAACCTTGTTGGCTTGTACCGTGCTAGAATTTATGAGGTCTTTTCATAGAATTAAGACTCCGGTAGTGATTTAAACCAAATTAATCAACAGGCCATATTGGTTCAGTTCAACTCTGGGATGTCTTAATTTGGTCAGAGGTGCATTAACCAGCAATTACAATAAATACAAGAATATTTATTATTCTTTCACTGACAGGCAAAACCCGTAAGTATAACATAATTTAATATTGAATTATTCAGTTTTTATCAACCCTTCAATATTTAAAATGTCTTGTAGTAAGGATGCCAGAGCCTATTTAAAAATATAAACAGTTCCCGATTCATGATTCTTCAACTTACAATTTTGAACTTTATAATGGTGTGAAAGCAATATGCATTCAGTAGAAACTGTACTTCAAATTTTGAGTTTTGATCTTTTCTTGGGCTAGCAAGACGCAGTACAATGCTCTCATGATGCTGGGCGGCAGCAGCTGTAGCGCCCAGTCAGCCACGCAATCGTAAGGCTAAAGAACTGATGTACTTTCAAGCACTCTGTGCCTACACAGCCATTCTGTATTTCACTTTCACTACAGTAGTCAATAAATTACATACATATGGAACACTTTATTATACAATAAGCTTTGTGTTACATCATTTTGTCCAACTGTAGGCTAAAGTAGGTGTTCTGAGCACGTTTAAAGTAGGCTCAGCTCAACTATGATGTTCAGTAGATTAAATATATTAAATGAATTTTTGACATGTTATTTTCAATTTATGATAAGTTTATCTGACTGTAACATCTTTGTAAGCCAAGAAAGATCTGTAGGTAATGTAAAGCAGTTTGTGTTATAAAATTATTGCTATTTTTAAAGTATTAACTTCCCTTTCAATAAATATTATATTTCAAATCACTTCATCTAAAAATAAGACCCACAAATATCAATAATTCTGTAAGCTAGATTTTCCCTTTTCTTTTGTATTCCTCATAACACCCAGCATAGAGACTGGCCAATATTTATAGAGGGAAAGAAGACCATAGTGCTGTTGGATTAAAATGAATGTAGATTTTAGGTTCTATATCTGTCAACTATTGCCGCAATAATGCTGTGTAACAAACCACTCCAAAACACAGTGGCTTAAACCAACAGTTATTTACTCTTATTTACCAGTAAGTTATTTTCTGAGCTCATCTCAATATTGTAGGACCTTATCAAATGCAGTTAGTACCAATCAGCACATTTTCAACTTTTGCCTCAAAACTTTTTTCCTCCAATGCTGGAAATTCAATAGGTATTTCTTTTCTCTTTTTGAGGTTCTCATAGGTGACAGTTTTAACACGTGTTGTCTCCATGTAATATTTTCTCAGACTTTTCTCAAGTTTTCTTGTTTTCTACCATCCAATCCCAAAACTGATACACATATTTCAAATATTTGATATGGCAGCACCCCACTGTTGGGTACAAATTTCCACATTAGTCAATATTGCCACAAAACACCAATTAGAAAATCACAATCCAGTGGCTTAGAAGTAGCAATCGTTTATTCTCTTACATGTTAATAGATCGGCTAGGACTTGACTGACTAGGCTGGGCTCAGCTGGTCTTGGCTGCGAGTTATGGGTTGGGTCTGAGTCCACTTTAGTCTCCACTGAAGGGTAGGCTCAGATCTCCTCCATGTGTGCTGATTCTGGGGTCCAGGCTACAATTGTAATAGCTATCCAGGGGATGGTTTTCTCATGGTAACTGCAGAATTGCAGGATGCATGGCCAGGTACCAGCACATTTCAGTCCTCTGTAATGTCACATCTGTTAACACTTTTTTTTGACCAAAGCAAGTCACATGGCTGAGGGTTTGGGAAGTACACTTTGTTTCAAAGTGTAGGTGTAATTATGACTAGAGGGAATTAAACAATTTTCATTACTAATTCAATCTACCATAGATTTCTCTGTTGAAATTTCACTGAAATAATCCAAGTAATGATTATTCTACCAAAGACTATGGACACTTAAGCTATTTTTCAGTTCCACATTCAGCATTCTTACCATATTTCCTAAAATACCATGCCAACAGTAGGTAACATTAAGCCAGCTTAATAATCTTATAATCAGCCTGATCATATAGTTGAAAAGATTACTAAAACAAATCAAGCAATCATTTATGCACTGTACAAAGCTTAACAATTTTCTTAAGAATGAATGAAATAATAGTTAAAGGAAATCTTCAGATCTACTTTCTAAGTTGTTTTGAAAGAGTCTCTTCAATACACTACCATGAGGAAATAATTTTTGTTAATTCCTTCCCTTAAAAACACCTGACAGGCTCATATTAACGATGAGCTTCCTGTCTGAAATCTAATTTCTTTATCTTGTCATAACGTGTATACATTCTGTTGGGTCTTTAATGGTGAACAGGCAGGGAAAGTAGAAAGAAGCCAACAGTCCCAGGTCACATTGTCTAGAAGAGTTTAAGTTTCTCAGTCAAAATCCATGCTCTAGTCATTGTTCAAGGGATCTAAATGTATGGGCGAAAGTTAAGACAGTGGAAAGCTTTGGGCAGAGTTTAACTATAGCGATTAAAGGCAATTTTGTTCCTAAGTGCAGATGGAATGTGTCCGTATTGGAGCTGCCAGTCACAGAGATACAGAGTCATTTTCCAGTAACCTTGAGAGAGGAGACTTATTTGGCTCTGTTTGCCAGGTTTAGAGCAACAGGAACAATATCAGATCCCATTTATTGACATGGGAGAAGGCTCTAAGAGTCTGCCATCTTGTTAAGGATTGGCTTAAAAACTAGTCCTGTGTTTTAGTTCTGTTTATTTAAGAATTTGTCTGGCATTTCTCCCCTGGTTCCTGAGAGGTAGCCTATAAATCTCTGGAATTCCCAGAGTGATAAGAGTGTGTTTGTTATTTATGGTGGTCTCCTTAATAGTTTGGGGTAATGAGATAGACTCGAGATGGAGGCTGGCCACAACCAGAAAGACCAAACATGTAATTAGAGGGTTGTTGCTTTGAGTCACATGGTATCAACCGGACCTCCAGGGAGGGAAGAGAGGCTGAAGACAGTTCAATTGCATAGCCAATGATTCAATCAATCATGTTCACTTAATGGAATCCCAATAAAACTCTGGACACCAACACTCGAGGGAGCTTCTCCATTGGCAATATTCTGTGCATGTTGTTACACACTAATGTGCTGCGGGAGTGATACCTCCTGGTTCCACAAGGAGATGACACTGGAAGCTTTATGTTGGAACCCTCTCAGGCTATGCACCTCTACTTTTGTCTGGTTATGATTTGTATCTTTTATTTTTCTTGCTATAATAGAACTGTTATCATAAGTATAGTGCCTTCCTGAGCTCTGTGAGTTCTTTTAGACCAAAATTGAATGGGTAGTGGAAACTTCAAATGTGACTCAGCTGTTCAGGAGTGAGGTACCCAGAGCTGATCGTCTAACTTCAGGGCGTCAGTAGGAGAAGTACCGCAAATAGTCAGAACAGAGCCTGCAATTTCAGTAATTGCCTCTGAATGGGCTGAGACAGCCAAAGCAGATTGGGATTTGTGTCTCCAGATGACGAAGAAGTCCTCTTGTCTCTCCGAGGTAACAAGAATTTTATTCGACTTTCTAATCACATGTTATTTTTATGTATGTATGTAGTCAAAATTGCCTATTAAATCATGTTCAAAGCAAATGTTCAAAGTATCAAGTAATTGTTAATAAATATTACAAGTATAATAATTATTTTAATTTTTATATCTTTCAAGTATTTGAAAAAGAAAAAAATATTTACCAGTTGTATATTATATAGTATACATTATTTACCTGGTCTTTTTTGTTTGTTTGTTTGTTTGTTTGTTTTGTCCATCTCCGTCATTCTGTGCTGTTCTGTGCCATGGGGGCTAGATGTCTGGAAGCTATAATTCCCAGCCACCCTTCTCAGCTGGCTTCCTTTTATGTTCTGGCAATGGGAGGTAGTAGAAAGTGATAAAATGAAAGGAAAAAAAGGTATTTTTCTTTTTTTTCTCTTTTAAGAATTAACTCAGGCAGTGGCAGAAATAAAGGCAAAGATAAAAAAGCTCCTCTATGGCAGTATGGACTCCAGATTTCCACTCAGGTTCTTGTTGTAGAGTTGGTGGAGGCAAGAGGTGATTCAGATGCCACTATAGGACAGTGTTCTTGGGCTCTGAATCCATTGCTATACCTACAGGCTTTGGGATTTTGCAATGTTAGTTGTGGTATAAGCTCCTAGTTTCTTTCAACAGGCTCGAAGGACAGCACTTACAGCAACCTCAGCTACACAGTGATCATGGGATCTGGATGATTTCCTTCCTCTATCCTAGGAGCAATAGCACTTTTGTATAGTTTCTAAGATAGGGTTACATCACCTCCTCCCTTTTGCACCTCCAGCCATTCCAACACTTTTGTATTCAATTCCTGGTTACATTTTTCTGTTTGTAATATTAATATTTTCCTGACCAGATACCGACTGATAAAGAGGGCAAATAATATATTCATGAAAAATTCATCAAATGGAATTTTTACAAATCAAAAAATATTTTATGTAAATAGGAAAACTCTTTAGAAGAAAAAAAAACCCTCTGAAAGTGATATACCCAATTTGAATTCAAGTACTCATTAAATAAATCTTCTGCTATATAAAATTTTATCTTATATTCCACTTTTTTTCTTTTGAACACTATTTGCATCTGCAATTTTATTCCCAATTTATTCTACTCTCATATAGTTTGCAAATTATGTTCATGATTCTAAAGCGAAGTATATTGTGATAATGTAAATATGCTATTGTCAAATTTAATAACTATCTCAATCAGCCTGAGTGACAATGGGACTGGCTTATTTTACCTACTTAGGTTTAGAGTTCCAATCTATAGTATAAGAACTGAGTAGACCTTGGGCCAGAAAGACTAAAAACCAGTTTTCCTAAACAATGATATACTATTTCAAAAATGAAATGAGGATTTTATTATACAGGTAATTATTTAGGTTTTATATTTCCAATTAACAATGGCCTTCACACTAAGATTGCTTTTTGCAGACAAGCTCAAAATGAATTTAAAATAAGTCCGAAATGATGCCACTAGGCCAAAGAAAAAGCTAGAATGATGTTTTGATGGTTGGCATAGTCAGCTCAGGCTGCTATAACAAAATCCCATTGCCTGCGTGGCTCATGGTTGACTCTCAGTACGAACCTTTTTCCTTGTTTGCAGACAGCTGCCTTCTTGCTGTGTTTTCACATGGTTGACTCTCAGTACGAAACTTTTTCCTGGTTTGCAGACAGCTGCCTTCTTGCTGTGTTTTCACATGGTGGAAATAAAAAGAGCTCTGGTCTCTTCCTCTTCTTATAAAGACACAAATTCCATCACTGGAGCTCCATTTTCTTGACTTCATCTAAACCTAATCACTTCCCAAAGCCTTATCTCCTATTACCATCACACTGAGGGTTAGAACTTCAATGTATGGATGGGGGTGGGGACAGGGACACAAACGTTCAATCCATAAAAATAGTTACACTCAAGTCATAAACTTTAAACAAGGGAATCATGGCTTAGTAAAATACAATAATAAACAAACGAATTCAAGAATAGTTTTAGTAGTTGTTAGAAAATAGTATTCCATACTTTTTCATGTTCTATTTTATAGCCTTAGTCCTCCTAAAATAATAAAATAGGAATTGTCATTTTCATGCTGATTTCAGTGTTAGTAAATTTTGTTCCAAATTTAAGTTGTTTTAAATTATGGGAGCATCTCTATTTTGTAGTTGATATTCTCATTGGGAACAAGGTATATTTATTTAGCATAATGACATCCAGATGAAAATATTAAAAAATCTTTTGTGAAAACCATTTGTCTACTTCTATATATTCAGATGTTTATATTCTATAAATAACATAACTTGATTATTTTTTAATCCAGCTATTTGGTAACACACGAACGCAACCATATTCCTCACATTGCCTTACACCTCAGTTTTTTTGTTTATAATATTTGAGTTAGTTTAGTGTTTATCGGGAAAGTAAGACCAAAATATACAAAATTATTTTAAAAATTTGGGGGAAAGGCTCAAATGCAAGTTATCATCACAATATCATCATTGTTAGAGGTAAAATTTTTATTTTTAATATTTAAAAAAACTTGAATAATTAACTACAATCATATATCATAGTCATTCCTTTAACCCAGTAACCCTACTCCTGGTAATTTATATGAAGAAAAAAAAGTAAATTGAAACATATTCTATACTTATGAAGAACTTCCTTTGTCTTCTACTAAAACAAGAAATCTAACTGTTTAAAATAGAATGTGATCTGATAAGTTAAGAACATAGCAGAATGATTACTGTATAATTATGATTATTTAAAACACAGAAAAATTGATTTGATATAATGTGAAATGGGAAAGCAGAACATATGTTATGCACAGAGAGGAACTGCAAAACAAACATATACATTTTGACAGGTTAATATGCAAAATGAAAATAAGATTTTAGATGGTTGAATTATATTTTTGTTTTTAAAATAATCAATTTCATTCATACTTCACCTTAATTTAATTTAAATAAAATGCTTCCTTCAAGTTAAAATGCTTCATTTGGAAAGGCATTGAAGTTATGAGTAAGAATAGAAACTAGAGAGGACTTTAAAGTTTGTTACTAGAGGTAGAATAAGTCTACAAAACCAAAAAATCTCTTTGACTACACTTAAAGAGCAAAATTTGGGGGGGAAATGTTGGGATTAAGGTCAATAAAAACATTCTTTTTTTTCATTTCATGTTTGTATTAGTTGAGATTAAAGGCAGAGGAGGTAGATAGATGGAGATAAAATTATCAGCTTAATTAATGAGAAACTGACTGGATGGTGTGGCTTTAGATTTGGACCGAGAAGGCTTGCTTCTTCCATCACTCCAATTCCGTGGTGTAGAAACCTTGAAATAGAGCACCGAGGGGCAAGTCAGGAGAGACACACTTACCAGGACTGTATCCCATCTAAAAATGGAGAAGGAAGGGCGAAGAGCAGAAGTCCCCAAAGAGAGGAGCTTGAACTTGTTTCCCAGGTCTTGTCCACCCATCTCAAAACACTGACCAGGGGTCGTCACCCACATGCAAGTTTCTCTTTCCTCCTGTGACACGTCAGTCATCTGGCACAATCAGTTAAAACAATACTCTACAAATGTTTATTTTATTGTAAATCTAGGAATGAAGTTGTGAAGGAAAAAATGCCAGGATGAATTTTTCTCTGGAAGCTTTATTTTACATAATTTTTCCAGCGAGAGAAAGATATCTTTAAATTATTTGTGTGTGTGCAGAGTTGCAACTAGAGTGAAGTAAGTAAGGCACTTGCCTTTTGGGCTAAATTTAAGGGGCAGCCAAAAAAAATCAGTAATCAATACAAATAACATTTTTTTGCAATAATTTTAAGAAATCACAATTAATGCAAGCAAATCATGATGAATGATATATTAAAATATTACATAAAGACAGGATCAGGATTATTGGTTTTTTCTTTTGCTTCAGACTCCATTATGGTTGGGCATGTCACTGATTTGTTGACTGAAATTAATATATTTTAAGAGAATATTTTTCAAGCTCCTTTTTTAATGTAAGGAACTTAAATTCTAGAGTTAAATCTGAGAAGCAAAAAAAAAAGTGTTTAAAAACTCTGAAGGTCTGAAGTTTTAAAAATTTGCTTATTCTTGTTCGCAAGAGTTGAAAGACAAGAGTAATACTCTTATGAATCTATAATAAGAAATAATTTCAGGCCCAGAAATTTAGAGCAAACAGTATTTTTACAAGGTCAAATTCTTCTCAAAGTTCTGTAAAACATCCTTGTGATCCACCAAAATTTATTGTGTACCTACTGAATACCATATGCTGCTAGGTGCTGAGGATACATCTCTATTTTTCTCAGCCTTCAAAAACACACTTTGAGTCCAGGGCTGTTATATCACAGAGAAAACCTTGCAGGATAAAATAGGAAAGATTTTTTTTTCTCTTATCAGCTTCTCTAACAATGTATTTAGAAACAATGGTCTTTTTCCTACCTTATAAGATGGGGCCAATTTACCAATTCTCTTCTATATGCCAAAGAAGCTCCTGGGGTCTTCAAAGCTAGGAAGTGCTTTGAGCTACTGAACTCTTGATTGTAAGCCAGAGGACAAGGAATAATCCTGTCTTCCTCTCTGCTGTATTCCAGACCAGGTTTAGCACAGAGTGCTGTGGTATGACTCTTGGTCAGAAGAGCAGCATTTAATACAACTCTGTTTCTTGGTGATTCTGTGACTTTGATCAGGATCATTAACTTCTCTGGGCCTCAGTTTCCTCCCTGATAAAGCACAGTGAGATGTCATAAGAATTTGCTGAGGTGTAGGAAGTAAATCCAGCTTTAAACCAATAAAGTCCTTTTCTACAAGCTGTCGTTTCACCTAGTATAGGAGTTGGCCTTTTTTTTTTTTTTTTCTGTAAGGGACCACCGAGTAAATATTGTTGGCTCTCCAAGCCATATGGCCCCTATCACAATTACTCAGTTCTGCTGCTGAAGTGCAAAATTCGCCACAGATAATATGTGAATGAATAGGCATGAATGTGTTCCAATAAAACTTTACAAAAATAGGTGGTGGGCCAGATTTGGCCCCTAGGCCATAGCTATGCCAATTTCTGACCTAGGACATCATATGGATTTAAGCACTTAGAATATTTTCATGTTAAAGATCACTAGACTCTAAACCCCATGAGGACAGGAACTCCTGTCGGTGTTCTCTAAGAGCTTAATTAGAGTTTTGCACTTTTTCAGGAAATGTTAGCTTCTCAGCTCAGAGCAGTGCCTGGAACTTAACAACTGAATAAAAAATAACATATATATCTTTTTGATCTAAAAATCCTATAAGGTATAAAGTCATGATAAGACTTTCTACTGTATACTCATTCTTTCCATACCTGTTTTTACACAGTAGACAGCTGTCCTGGAGAGTTTCACCTTTTTCCTCTCACCATCATATCAGTGACGGAGGTAGTGCTACAACTATTAAAAAAGAAAATACCCATGATCTGGATAATATGTTATTTATGCCCAAACCCATAAAAAATGTTAAGGTCCATGGGAATCAACATCATGTATCACATGATTTGTTAGAAACAAAGGGATTATGAATAACTTCTGTGATAGTTCCCTAACAAAGCAGTGTTACAGGCATGATACCATTTGGACCTTGTGAAACTTGTGCTTAATAGAATTTTAATGGAAATATGTTTTATGTCATTAAGCATTTCTTCTTTTCTTCCACATCCTCTGCCTTTTTATTCTTTGCGTTCTTTCTTATGAGTACTTTTTTTTCCAGGCATGGTGTTTCTAAAGGTATTAAACATATCCAGGAGAGACTGTATATGAAACCTGGGTTGAACCTAAAGGCTAGTCTTGTCACCAAATAGAGATAACATTCACTGACAATTCTGCTTTCAGAATTGTTAATGTGTAGGGAAAAATGTGAGACTTTCTACACTGTTATCTATGGAAGGCTTTTAAAAGAATAAAAATGTGTAGAAAACAATGAAAAAGTAGAGCTTAATGTAGAGTTTTTTTTACTTTTCGAAGAATTTTTTTAAAAATACATATAATCCTACACAAATGTATTTTAATTTCAGAATTTCAGATTATAGAAAATATATACTTAGGAGTTTGTGATTCTAAGAAAATGATGCAATTTTAGGTAAAAATGAACCAAGCAAAATATGATATAGGTTCTATATAAACCTGGCCCAAGAACATTATATTAATAGATGATTATTCAGTTTTATTTATTTATGTAACAAAAAAATTAAAACATAGTTATTACACCAAAACTCTGTATTTGGACCTGGGAAGACCACAAAGATGGTCTTTACCAACAAAGATGCATTTGAAGGTATCCCAACATTGAAAAACCTTGCCATGTGGTCCAGGAAATAGACTGCATACAGATTACTCAAGGAAGTAAGGAAGCAAGAATAGGGGCGGTAAGAAAGAGGCAGCTATTATTAAAGTGACTGGATATGGGCCAAGTGTAAAGAGGCCAAGCCTCAAGATTACAGTTTGGAATGTTATTATTCAGAGAGGAAGAACCCACTTCAAATTCCACCCTAACACGTGGTTACTGATAAAGAGCCCCAGTAGGGCATTGGTCAAAAGAGCAGGGTATTTAGAGAGACTACTGCTAGGAGTTACTGCTGAAGGAGAATATCAACAAAAATACTAATACCCAGGTTGGAAAGAGAATTCAAGAGGGGTCATCTTTCCTTTTCCTGGTATATTTTTATCTGCACTGTGATAAAATCAAATGCAATATACTATTTTCTATAGGGGGCACTATTTAGACTGTTAATTTTCTGACATACATTAACCTCTATCTTGAAGTTGCATTTAGCAGCCAGAGTTAGAAAGTTCTATTTAAATCTGTAAAAGGCTTAGGTATGGCTAAGCTGCTAGTTCAATGCTTGAGAGTCCTCAGTCTTAGGGATATTGGGGAAAACAGTCCATATGTCCTAATATTTACTACCTAGAGGGAAAGGACATAATTTGTAACTTTTGCTTTAATTATGTACCATTTAGTTCAAATGGTACATAATTAAAATAGCCTGTGCTTCTAAAACACTGCAAAAACTGTTATGGTCATAAGGTTTGGTGTTGCACGTTTAGTTCAAGGTCATTTCAAAACCGTATCGTGTACTGGTTCATGAGCAGGTAGATGTAAAGCAAGATTGTTGGAATGGACTGGAAATGGTTCTCTTTACCCGAGATTAGAAAGGGGATTTTATTAGCAGAATAAAAGAAAATCCAAATATACATGGGATCTGCATATTAAGAGGACTTAGAACAGGCTGTGTGCTGGTCTGCAGTGTCCTGAATGATAATGGTGCATTTCTATATGGTTTTGGGTAATAATGCAAGATGAGTCTGATGGCAAGGTCACATTGAAGAAACATATATATATTTTTTCTTTTGGCTGTAATTTACCTATCCTTTCCTGAAATGCCAGTTTGGGGCATTTCATGCAAGCACAAGGCTACAAAGATAATAAAAACCAAATGAGTGCTTGGCACATTTCTCAGACTGTAATGAAACCAGAGTAATTGAGAGAGTCAGCAAATCACAGTTATCAATCAAATTGTGAAGGTGGTGGGTATAGATGCCAGGTCTGATTTGCTGTTGTGGTCCAGAGAACCTGTTTTGTTTTGTTATTGATGATTTTTGTTTGGTGTTTGCATTATTCTCGAAAACAGGACAACACACATTGTCCCACTAGGACATACTTAACACTTCGACTTGAGAGTGTGGGTTAAAAGTCACAGGGTATGGTCAATTTTTAAAAGGAATCTGCATAGCAAATAGCTGATCTTAAGGGTATAAAGGAAGCAGATGAGCTAATTGCAAATATAAATAAAAAGAAAACAGGCACTTCAATTAGTGCATCAGTTAATCTGGATAGATTGAAAACTCACTTCCCACTCAACTCTAAAATTAATCTTCTCTGATAATGGAAGAGATGTCATTGCAGTGATTTCAGAAATAATGAATTTACCAAGAAATTTAATAAAAGAAAAGGATAAATCCCAGAACTTGGCATTTAAAGAAAATATGGTTGTTCCTGAATTTTCACTTACCTCCCTTTTTCCTCCTTTATTTGATCTTGCTTTTATCCAGAAAACACAATTATTTTTTCTTTTTCTTCCTTTTTTTCTAAATAAAAGACCATGTCTGATATTCAGACTGGATTCAGAACAAAAGCAGTTTTTACCCTAATTCTGAATTTTAAAAATTTTGAGATTTTTTGTTGTTCCAAACATTTTATTAAATGTAAATGTTGACAAGAGAGTCACCCAAGGCTCAATTTTCATCATTTAATTTCTGATGAAAAAGGAACTGGCTTTAAACACCATTTAAGGGAAAGAACAGTTGCTTCTCTCCTACTGATAAAAATTTCAGCATTATAGGCAAGTTCCCTTGATGCTAATATAGATATGGTGGGCCCAACAGACAGGTGGGGTTGGCAAATAAATGTTCATTTCTTCCTTTTATGACTCAATGTTATCATGAGGGAAATCGAGAACATTTCCACAACACAGCTGTGTGGGATTCTCCAGCTCGTCTATCAAGATAACGCGGAGTCTTTTACTCCCCTGCAGTTTGGCAACCAGTGCAGATCTGAGTAGGAGATATAAGATTACTCTCAAGTTCTGAGCTCCACAGGAAATGCAAGTTGTGTTTGCAGAGTCGCCGCCTCCATCTATCAATTTAAGAGTCTCTGGAGCTGCCTGTAGGATGCTATGGCTTATAGAATCATACAATGGTAAGACTGGATAAGATAAACAGTCAGTGTCTGCATCCTCTCTGCAGTTCCCTGACAAGTCATTTTCCAGCATATGCCTGTGTACCTCTTGGTGAAAGGTACACTCCCCAGAGAGACTATTTCTGATGGCCTCTCATTTTTAGATGGGTTTTCATTATATTTATTCTTAAACCTGCCAAAATACAACTTTTACTTACGATTCCTAACTTTATACTTCAAGATTGTCCATAAGAAATGGATTCTTTTTTTTTAATACAAAAACATCCTTACATGTTTGAAAGTAGCCATCATGTTCTTCAGGTTGATGGTCTGATTATTCTAAGAACTCCTTTTGAAACGGGGTCTCAAGTCTTTTCTGCTTTGGACAGAGTGATTTAACTCAACACCCAGAGTGTGATCACACCACGGAGGGGTAAAGTGGGCTTATTGCCTTGGCCAACCCGATGGCCAGAGCTTATCCCCTGCAGCTCAGTTCTTCCTCTGAACTCAGCCAACATCAGCAAGAGAAATCAAAGATGCTGTTGGCCATTTTTAGGAATCATACTTGCCTCTGAAAGCATCACAGTTAGTGCAGACAAATAGTAATAACTCACACTTTAAATTCTTCCAGAAAGAAGGACTTCAGAGAGAAAAAAATCCATAGATTAAAAAGCCAAACTTGCCATCTTCCCCTGCCAGTCAATGACCTTTGTATATGTGCTGCCGAAGCGAGCACCAGTCAATGACCTTTGAGTCTTCCACTTAACCAGATGCTAGGAACACCTTTCTACCTCCTTCATCTTTGCTGTAGCCAGTGAGCTATAGTCTCACTACTCCCCCCATTCTTGTCCCTCAGACTCCTTGGCTTAAACTTACAATTTGGTGTGGCCTTAGGAGCATCTAGCTCAACCATGCATCTAGCTTGAATATCCTCTAAGTTTCTTTAGCCTCCAATGTAGTCAAATTAAGTGAGTGGGAGCCACAGGAGATGGGAGATTCAAAAGACTGAAAAGCTTACACCAAGTCCAAAGTGGACCCTATTCTATTTCTAAATATTCTTGCACAGGAAAATGCAGACACAATACCACCAGGTCCAAGTTTTCGAGAGAAGCAGAGAACCATATTTTTAAATAAACGTTTTTGGATTTTTAAAAGTTTTTTTTGTTTATTTTTTAAAGTTGGTTCTTCCTCCCAAATGTCTCCTCTGCATGGTTTTAGCCCATGGGCCATCGGTATGGGACCTTTGTTCCATAGCTACATTTTCTCAGCTATCTCAATAATTCCTGTAATAACCATAAAGGTATTAAAGAGAATATTACTTGGATACTAAAAATGGTATAATAAAATATGCAACAACGATGATACAATGTCAAATAAAACAGTGAAACTTATGCGTATCATGAGCAACAATTAAATTTTTAAAACACTGATTTAGAAAAAAAAGACAATTAGAAACATGAAAATGGTGAGTTTGGATGGAAGATTATAGTGATTTAAAGCTTCCCTTCTTTCTCCTATACAACATTTTTCTAATTCTCTTCTATGAGCCTACACAGCTACTAGAAAGAAGAAGAAAATTAATATGTCTCAACTATTATATGTTAGTAAAAGGAAAATCGGAACACAAGATTTTATTGAGACTAGAGGAATTTCTTGATATGTTAACTGTCCCTTGTAGCATGTCTGTACTTTTCAGTCTTCTTATATTCCTTTTTAATGCTAACACATGTTCAAATTACCCTTTTTTCAGAATCAATTTTGGTAGAAAAACTAGAAATGTTGTAACATCAAGATGAAGGGAACAGAAATGGAAAATGAAAATACAATATTTGTTAATAAGGGTGTGAAATAAGAGGGAGAATCATACACTAGACACAAGATTGATGGAATTCTCTTAAGCTGCCGCTTTCTAATGGGATCTGACTTATTCAAAGCTAACAGTTTCGAGCATTCACTCAAGGTACTATTATTATCTCCATATTAGATAAAGAAACTTAGACCTGGTGAGGTCAGCCCAATGTCACAGAGCTCCTAGCCAGAGCCAGGGTCCACATCCAGGCCATTATCCCTCCAAATATGTCATGACTTCTACTGCATACAAGCCAACTAAATCTCAGGTCAGACTAAAAAGCTCCCTGCCACCCAATAAAGCAAAACAAAACCAAATTAAGATCTGAAGCTTTTCTAATATGTCTCTTCTCTCGTCAGATTTGCGGCACATCATATGGCCCAGCCACCATGACCTCTAGTGTTTCCACTCAACAGTTATGTTTTTGATGAGGTTTCTTTCCTTTCTTCAATCTCTTCTTTTTCCCCCTCTCTGCACCCATTATGTGATAAAAATTGTGGCTGGCAGTTTTGAATGTTACAGGTCACTGTACCCTTCCTTCCCTGCTGTCCCACAAGCAGTTAGAAAATTTGAAGGACTCTTTGGTTTGAGATTTCTGAAGACAATATAAAGAACAAATCAGCTATAACCCTATTGCAGTAAATTCGCTGTCACCTGATATTGTGCATGCTGGTTAACTGTACACATTAGGCATGTGTTTTTATTCCTCTCTCTTGATGTTTTCATATCTGGGGTCTTGCTGTCCTACCCAGGGCTGGCTAATTCCTAGACACAGCAAACAACTTACATGGGAGCATGTCTTTCCTATCAGAATAACCCATCTAGAGCCTCCACAGCCTATACCCCAACCCCTTTCTCTAATGGGCTCTCTTAACTCGGGGCCATTCTTCCTCTGCCTTAATCACCCCAGGGCCAGGTACCACAACCAGGGACAATCCCTATGCTCCAGAACCTGCTGAAATTATTCAAGCTAGCTAATCCTAAGCCTGCTCACCCTGTCTTGTCTGTCCCTTCCTGTGGAAAACCCAGTAAAGACTCTTGCCAACATTTGCCCCTTATTCCCTCTGCTTCCTGACTGACCCTGGTGCTTCCCTGCGCGGCCCCCTTGGCATGGAGTGCCCCCTCCTCTGGGTATCTGTGAATATACCAAGCTGTCTTTTCAATGGTAATTACCTCCTAAACTATAAGCCTCAAGATATCTGAATAAAAATAAAATCTACATTTTAAAACACTCCAGAAAGCTTGAGTCTCACGGCAAGATTCACACACCCTGGAACACTAGGTTTCTTATTATGAGCATTAGCAGTGCAGAGTCAGCTATGACTCCGACTGGGGCTTTTACAGCCTGGCTTGGACCATAGCTCATAAATGACTCCACCCTTGTCATGGGAGGGTGGTTCAGTGTATTTACAATGCATCCAAACCCTTTTGTTTGTCATACAGATGATTAGATATATAAATAAGTTGTGTCAATGCTTGGAGCACAATGCAAGGTGAGCACCCCGATATTTCCTTACAGTCTGCCACCTGAAACCATTGTGACCTCCTTTTGACTCCTCACGTGCTAATGGGAACATCCAAGTTCTAGGGCAGAACTTAAAAGTCACACCAATGGCCCGAAGAGTTGCCAAACCAAAATATAAATGCTTAAAGGCAACTCTGAGAAAGTTTTAAATGCCTGAAATGAATTCAGGCTGGAGAGAAAATGCTCACAGTACTTCATAAAGCATTGTTTATTTTCTCTTATGAAGGCTCACTCCCTCAGTATCCTTTCCTTGCCAAGACGTGACGTTCTCTGGGGCAATTTCCAATCACTGCTGCTGCTAGCCAGCTGATCACCATAGTAGTCAACACACTGACCCTGGAGAGCGACAAGAGGCCCCGCTGCCAGCCAGTTTGCAGGATGCAGCCTCAGCAGTGGGAAAGCTCCAAACACCCCTGTGCTCTCTGGCTCAAACTTGGCAGTTTGGGGAGGCTGCCAGGACAACACCAGGAGGGGAGCCAGGGGAATGGTGTGCCCGAGCCAGCAGGTGGCCATGGCCAACAGCAGCTCAGAAAGCAGATCGGCATTTCCAGCAGTTAAGACAGCCGGCAGAGGTGGGAGCCAATGCTGCCCTTGTTATCCAATGTATAGGCATTGTTATAAATGACATCGGAGCCGCTGTACATTCCTCATTGGGCTTGTTAGCCAGGTGGCAGTTTTACCAGACTCATCAATGCTCCAAGCAAAGCGTATGCTATACCATTTAACTTACATTGGAAGCCAGGGAATTACGTTTCTTAAAATAATGTCTTGGAGACACAATAACAATGATCTCTGGTATTCCTACAATACTATTCTCTAAGGCGGTTAATGCACCTGACAGACGGCATCTAAATCAGACTTACACCACTGCTCACACACGGTAGAAGAGGAAGTGCTATCTGTTATAAAAATTAGAAACCTAAGATCTAGATATGATGTTTTAGAATTAGGGTCATGCGAAATCTGAGATAGAATCGAGATGAAAATCCAGGAGTTCTGGATGGCATTTTCATACAGAAGCCAATATATTAGTTGGTAAAGTGTACGGAGCTCTGAGTGATGCCACTATATTTCTGTCTGTGTTATATTTACTCCAATGGCGAGACTGAAAGATGGTAAAATACAGGCTTTTTCTCATTTTGATCCGGAATAGGATTATATACATACTAGAGAAGAGAAAAATGGTCATTACAAAATTTGTTCTAAATCCTTTCCAGAACAGAGATAATATAGAAAGCAGATGTTATAAGAGCTGTTTTCCAATTTCAGTAAGTTGTAATGTTTCTGAAATGAGCAAGGCCTAGCAATCAACAAATAGTTACTGCTTGCCTATAATTGAGCCAACGCTGCCAAACTTGAGAAACACGTACAAAAAGTCTAAGACCAAGTCTGAGCTTTTAAGGACATCACAGCATTGACAAAGCAAGATTAGTAAAAGAATTACCAGCCAACATGAAGGGAGATTGTGCTTAGACTCCTCCTGCCATCAGATTAGGAGGAAAGGAGAGGTTAGCGGAGCCTGGAGAGGCGCAGGGAGGCTGCCCAGGAGAGAAGAGATACAGGTTGGGCCTCAGCATGGGGTAAGATGGGCCTCAAGCGCCTCATCACAGAGAGCCCTAGACAGAGAGTCAGAGTTTTGTCTGCCAAAACGTAACAACGATTACTAGAACACGCTTCAGTCACTGAGACCCAAGAACTACGTCAGGATATCGGAGAACAAGACAGGTTGTGATGGTTTTTAAAAGTGCAAAAAGGAGTCTTGTGAATAGCCTAGTGATGCTGCAAGGTCTACTCAAAACCCATCTAGCTTGCTATCTGTGTTTGGAACCATCATGTAGGTCCAAGAAGTCAAACTCACCCAAAAGAAGAAGCAAACCTTATTGCCTCAGTTAAAACTTCCTTCCACCTCATGTCTTTACAAAGCCAATGCTTATTTTTATGGCTTTTCAAAAAGCAGAACCAATTAAAAATGGGGGTAGGGAGCTGAAAGCTCCTTCTCACCCTCTTAATTACCTCCATCCCCAGGGGATGGACTCCTGATGTACCTTAGCTAAAGCCTTAGGACCCGGGAAAATATGTACAGTTTGAAAATTACTGGATGTACTAATTCATGAATGGCTTTTGGATCCTATGAGCCTGAGGATAAAGCTAAGAATGCCAGCTGGTAGTTTCCAGATCAGGCAAGGACTAAAGATACATTCTCTCTAAAACACGGCAGTAAACAGCTGACAGGCAACTTCTGGACCTGGATCTCGGACCACTCCCCTTCCTACTGCCAAGCTCACGGCCTCTCCCCCACAACACATTGGTTCATCTTTTCCAGGTCTGTATGTCGTTTTATAATTAGACTAACATATCACCCCTTTCTTTTCTTTTGCTGTTACCGACATCACCTTGCTAACACAGGGATTGCTCACATTTTTACTCCAGAGTCACAAGAAAGGTAGGCTCCAGGAACTTCTCTCTCACAAGGGCAGTGAATATTTCAACATGACAGAGTCATTTCACACATCCCCTTGCTGTTTCTAAGCAGCATCTAGCACAAATTGTTTAGAACTGCTGCTTCCTGGTTTTGGATTTGTTTCATGTTAAGGTTTTTTTTGTTTTTTGTTTTTTGTTTTTTGTTTTTTAAAAGAAGAAGAACATTTTGAGCTGACTTCCTTTCTGGTACCATTCTCAGCTCTTTTCATTCCATTCAGTTCTGAGGCATCTGGGCCAACCTTAGGCATTACTCAGCTTTCTCCTGACATTTGCTGAACCCCTGGTAAAATTCCACATCTTCCTTCATATCTGAAAGTGTGGACACTGCTGTCAGGAGGGAAGAAAGGAAGATGTGGCTAAAGAGACACTGGTATCCTCGCCTGCCTCTCTCCCTTCTGGGACATGACACCAGGTTTAGAGAAGCAGCCTAGGGTTTGCAGGACGCTCTTGACTACAAAACAGAGCCTTATGGGCAACTACTGTTTGAGGGACTCCCCAGGGGACTCACCAGCTGAACAGGGTCAAAGTCACAGGGCTAAGTTTCTTCTGTATCCCCTTCTCCCCCAACTCCCCACTTACAATAATTCAAAAAGGTGAATTTACATCATAATACAGAGGCTTCCAGCCCACCAACTAAAATGCCTTCTTTCAATCCCTCAAATGGACCAAGCCTATTTCTGCCATAGGACTCCCGCCCTAACCCTTCCTGACCACTCTTGATAAGGAAAATCTGTGTCCTAAGATGGCTGACTGAGCCAGCGAGAGAGTCCCAGTCCTTGCCCTGGGGCTTTTCCGGGTTCTTCACCCTGCTCTGCTTCCTGTGTGGACCAATCCGGGTTCTTCTCCCTGCCCCGCTTTGTGCACATGCCAAAAGTGACAAGTATGAGGAAGTAGATGTGTATAAATTGCCCCCTTTTGTTTGTGCTCGGGGCTCAGAACTTTGGAGACCACTCTCCTCTGAGCCCGCCTGTGTTAAATAAACCTCCTTATCCTCCAAGATCTCCGGGTGCCGCTTGGTTCTTCCATCGGGTGATCCAGTCCAGGTTCTGTAACACCCTGTCTAAAGTAGCGTGCTACCCACTCAGCACCCTGGGTACTCTTCGATACACTTTCTGGTTTTATGGTCTGTAGAGCACTTATCAAAATCTGAA